>NW_026972109.1:15285000-16606250 GCF_036711695.1 Zophobas morio
TTTTTCAACTTTTGATTATTTTTAATTTTTAGATTTTGCAATTTCTCGATTGCTTAATTTTACAATTCTTCAAATTTTCGATTTGAAATTTTACGTTTCGGTTTTCTGCTTTCGTTATTTTCACAATTTTTCGATTTTTCAATGTTCTCATTTTATAACGTTTTGTTTTTTCAATTGCAATTTTTTGTTTCCTCATTTTTCGATTTGCAATTTTTCAATTTTTCATGTTTCTTTTGTTTCTTCAATTTTACAACAGGAGTTTTCGACTTTTCGTTCTTAAATTTTTAAGGTTTTAGATTTTCCAATTTTAGCAATTTTTCAGTTTTTAAATTTTCCAATTTTTCGATTTGTAGTTTCACGAGTTTTAATTTTTCAGTTGTTCGATTTATCAATTTTTCATTTCTTCAATTTTTCGATTTGCAACTTTTAATTTTTTTAATTTTTAGATTTTGCAATTTTGCGATTTAAAATTTCTCGATTCTTTAATTTTTCAATTCTTCAAATTTTCGATTTGAAATTTTACATTTCTAATTTTTATTTTCTTTATTTTTACAGTTTTTCAATTTGTTCATTTTTATTTTGTTTCTTCAATTGTACGACATGAGTTTTCGTTCTTCAGTTTTTCAGGTTTTCGATTTTACAATTTTTGCATATATGTATCAGTTTTTAAATTTTCCAATTTTTCGATTTGTAGTTTCAGGAGTTTTAATTTTTCAATTGTTCGATTTATCAATTTTTCATTTCTTCAATTTTTCGATTTGGAATTTTTTGAGTTTTCAAGTTTAAATTTTTCAGTTTTTCAATTTTCCAACTTTTAATTTTTTTTAATTTTTAGATTTTGCAGTTTTGCATTTAAAATTTCCCCATTCTTTAATTTTTCAATTCTTCAAATTTTCGATTTGAAATTTTACGTTTCGATTTTGTATTTTCTTTATTTTTACAGTTTTTCAATTTTTTCATTTTTATTTTGTTTCTTCAATTTTACGACATGAGTTTTCGTTTTTATATTTTTCAGGTTTTCGATTTTCCAATTTTTGCATATATGTATCAGTTTTTAAATTTTCCAATTTTTCGATTTGTAGTATCACGAGTTTTAATTTTTCATTTCTTCAATTTTTCGATTTGCAATTTTTCATTTCGGTTTTTTACTTTCTTTATTTCCTCAATTTTTCAATTCTTCAATGTTCTGATTTTATTATTTTTCTTTTTTCAATGTGAAAACTTCCGATTTTATAATACATATTTTGTTTTATCAATTTCAATTTTTTTAAATTTTTATTTCTTCAATTTTTGGATTTGGAATTTTTAAATTTTTCATTTTTCTTTTGTTGCTTCAATTTTACGATATGAGTTTTCCATTGTAAATTTTAAGTTTTTCGATTTTCAAACTTTTGAATGAACCACTTTTTAAATTTTCCAATTTTTCGATTTGCAATTTCACAAATTTTAATTTTTAAATTCTTCGATTTTTTAATTTTTTATTTCTTCAGTTTTTCGTTTCAGTTTATTTTCTTTATTATTTCAATTTTTCAATGTTCCGATTTTATAACTTTTCTTTTTTCAATGTGAAATCTTTCAATTTTTGAAGCTTTCAATTTTTCGATTTTCAATTTTTCACTTTTTCAACTTTTAGAGTTTTTAATTTTTCATTTTCAATTTAAAATTTTTCAGTTTTTCGTTTCTTCAGTCTTTGAATTGCAATTTTTCCAGTTTTCATTTTAAATATACATATAATAATAATTACAATTTTTGAAATTGTACACTTTTTCAATTTTATGATTTTAGAATCGTTCTGTTTTTCTTTTAATGCTACAGTTTTTCGACTTCACAATTTCGAAGCCTCTATAATTTCTCGATATCATCACAAATTTTGTTTTCCAAATTTTTCGATTTGACTCATTTTTTTATTTTTTATAACTTATAACTTTTTCGATTCTTCAGTTCTTCGATTTGCAGTTTTTCGATTTTTAATTTTTCCTATTTTCAAGTTTTCGGTTTCATAATTTTTCGTTTTTTCAACTTCAATTTTTTTTATTTCCCGACTTCAAATTTTGCAATTGTAATGTTTGCGATTTTTCGATTTTTCAGTTTCTAAATTTTTAATTTTTCAATTTTTCAAGTTTTCAAGTTGATTTTTATTTTCGATTTTTTTATTTTCATTTTCTCGATTTTAAATTACAATCTGTCGTCTGTTTCATTGCCTTGATTTTTTCAATGTTTCTTTCGATTTTATAATTTTTCGCCTATTCAATTTTTTAAACTTTTAAAAATTTTGAAGGTTCCTAATTTTTAATCTTTCGATTGTTCCATTTTTCGTCTCTTTAACATTTCAAGTTCTTGATTTCCAATTTTAGATTACAAAATCGAAAAAGTGGAAAACGGAAAAAATGAAATATTAAAAAAAACTAAAAATCGGGAAAAAAGAAAAACCAATCAAATGAAAAAATTGGAAAACCCAAAAATTGCAAAATCGAAAAATTTATAGAATCGTCAAAATTGTACAGACGAGAAACTGCAACACTGGATGTTCGACAAATTGAAAATTTTGAAAAATCTACAAATTGAAGAAATGGAAAATTGAAAAATTGAAGTTAAAAATTGAGAAACTTAAAAAACGAAAAAGTGCAGAATCAAAAAGACGAAATATTGGGAAATCGAAACTACTCCCTTCAGAATACTTTGTTTTTTTTGATGATTTTGCCCTGTTTTTATAAGGTAGAAGGCATGCTATACAAACTCATGTAGATGGGTCTGTTCAGCACAACAGTTTAAATTTAATGATTTTAGAAATCAACGCATTGAACAAAATTCCGGCAAAGCCCTCATGAGCAAAGCGAATTTTAATACAAAAATTAAACATATGCGACCCCTTCAGCACACAACACTTTTTAAGGATTTTGACCTTATTTTCAAAGATATGTTTAAAAAAGCAAAACTATATGGGCTTGTTCAGCACACAACACTTTTTAAGGATTAAGAGTTTTCATGATTACAGTTAATTATAACCATAACTTATTAGAAAAAAGTCATCCACAACGTGGACTACTAATTAATCTGAAAATCTCACAAACGGTATTACCAATTTTACATTTTACAGTTGTATGATCGCCTTCATCTTTTATTTCTTACATGTTTATATTATATAAGTTTTTCAGTTTGATTAAATATAATTTTATACTAGCTTTGTATTATGTTAAGAATTTTGTATGTTCTTTCTAGATTTTTATCGTTATGTATCTCACCTATTATAATTGTTTATGATCCATTTATATATAAAAAAAAAGACTTTTACTAATACAGACGATTAATTAGTTTTATTATTTGATCGATAAGACCGCACATAAATCCGAAAACTGTCAAGTCAAATTTATCAGATTTAACTAATGTATTCTAAATATCTTCAAATTCATAATAAATATCAATTTCTATATCTGAATACTTTGCTTACATTTGGAGGTATTCCATTTATTCCAACAAATAATTTTGAAATAAGACCAGTTTTCTTTGATTTATATGTTTTTCCAGGATAAGTATTGAGTGGTGGGTTCTCGAGTGTCAACTGTGTTTTTGCTGTTCCGCATTTGAATTGCAATTCGGTGAGATTGTTCCAATTATTTTGTTGTTGAACGATATCGAAGTGTTGCAAATATATCGGTGCACTATTTTCTTTATTTTTACGATGCGAATGTTCTTTATCTGCATTGTTTTTCTGCTAAACGATAAGGGCGATTTGATTGTCGTGGCGAGCTATTGCGGTGTTGAGCTGCTTCGCCTCGGATTTTAAACCCATCCAACCCACCGGATTCGCCGCCTAATTTTCCAAAGCAGGATCAAGCGATAGTTTTTACCGCTTTCGATGATCTTGTTCTAACGGATTATGTAGCAGCAATAGGTGATATTGTTGCACCAAAAAATGTTCTATTTGCTTTTAGAATTTCAAAAGGTCGGGTCTGTATTTATCTTAGTTCCAAAACTCTGGTAGATGATGTAGTGAACAGGTTTTCCAGTATTTTCATTAATGGTATAGAAGTTAGTCTCCGTCGGTTGTTAACTTCTTCGCGACGAATTATTCTATCAAACGTTTGTCCTTCGATCCCCCATGATGTTTTTGTTAACAAGATTAAAGCTCTTGGTTTTACGTTATCTCCAATGTCTTTTCTTAGAGCCGGCATCCAAAGCGATCAATATGCTCACGTCATGAGTTTTCGGCGACAAATTCATGTTCAACCAGATGACAAAATAAATGTTCCAGAAATAATGGTCTTGAAATATGAAAATACCAACTATCGCATATTTTTGGCGTTTAATGACATTTATTTTAAGTGTAAAATGACTGGACACTTCGCTAGCGACTGCCCGGCATCGCAGGCCACTTCTCGTAGTCCAGAGGCTGAGGTGAATGCGCAAGATGTTTCTTGAAAAAGGCATATAGACGATGATGACTCTTCTTCGGACATTTCTCCGCTGGATCTTACTAGAGGTACTCCTGGTGATGATGATCGTAGACCAAAAAAAATGAAACCTAGCAAGTCTTGTGAAAGTGTAACTCTTATTCTGACCTACTTGCCCCAGCTAAAAATTTAATTGATAACACGGATCCGTACCCATTGAGCTTTGACAAAGTCGTGGAGTTCATGGACAAACCAGTAGATGATGGTGACATTTTAAAACTAACGCGTTCATATACAAAAGATGTTAATGGGGTGCTCACTTTATTGTACGACGCTTATCCTATCATTGAAAAAAAGCATTGAAAATAAGTGTAAGAAGGTGCAGAGAAAAATTTAAAAAAGCAATGGCAAAAGAGAAAAATGCGGACGATCTGGTTTCCAATTTGTCGGATTTGCAAGACAAATAGGTTGGTATTGACAAATAAACGCACTTGATAAATAGCATCAAAGCTTTTTTCTTTTTTTTTTTTCTCTTTTTCTTCTTCACTACATGCCCAATTTTAATCCATCCTATCATGGATAAGAAATCTTTGTCCGATTACTTTGTCAGCACTGTTGCCTACAATAATGTGGCATCTTTGATGGCAAAGTTTGACGATTTTTGTGCTTTTGTTGACACATATAAACCATATAAACCAACGATTATAATGCTGTCCGAAACATGGTTGACTTCTTTTATAACTGATGAGTTAATATCTCTCGATGGCTATACCATTTTTAGATCAGATCGGGTTAGAAGGGGTGGTGGTGTTTGTGTCTACATTTCTGATCTGGTCCTCGCGAATTTCACGGTTACGCCCCTTGGTGGCAACACTGGTGGTATTGATTCTCTCTTCTTAAAAGTGATTAACAGCAGCACAACTTTTGCTCTAGGATGTGTGTATAGACCATCGTCATCTCTTTTCAACGACGATATAATTCTTTTCATATAATTCGAAGGAGAACTATCACGCTTGAACGGAAGATGATAGATTTTGAAGCCCTGAATAAGCACTTAGGGAACCTAGATTGGAAATGTCTTGTTTCGGATTTGTCGATAAGCAACAATTGGGATTGCTTTAAAACAACACTATCTGATACGGTCACATAGTACACCACTAGTTCCACGTTTAAAAGATCTTCATCAAAACCATGGATTAACGGGAGAATTTTAAACCTAGTACGCAAAAAGAGAGCACTATAGCGAGCTTTTAAACGAACAGGGACCGAAACGAGTTACAATGCTCACAGGGCTTTTTCTAACCATCTTTCGACTGTCATCAGAGAGCTAGACTTGATTATGAGAAGCGTATTGCAGAGAATAAGGACACCAAAACTCTTTTTAAGTATATTCTCACTACTTTATCAGGTCCAGTTAAAACAGTTAAGGTTAAAGATGCGGCGGGCATGGTTAATGATAACAGTTACACCGTTGCTGATATATATATTTGCTGATTCCTTTGCCAAAGTGTTTACTGTGGAACCTATTTCTGGGATGCCTAATTTATCTAGCGTTTGTAATTCGTATAGTATCACTGATATAAAATTCTCTGCGGACGCGGTGTCAGATAAGTTCAGAAGGTTGAAAGTTACTAAGTCTCCAGGTCCTGATCTTATTTCCGCCTGCGTTTTAAAGAACTGTGCAGCCTCTCTTTCCACTACGCTTTCTATTCTAATGGTGCAATCATTCATGCAATCTAGATTTCCCTTCGACTGGAAAACGGCGTTCGTCAAACCAATTTACAAGAACAAGGGTGATAAGTTTGATGCATCAAACTATAGGCCAGTGAGTTTGACATCGCTCGTGGTCAAGGTCATGGAATCCATTATCTATGACCATTTAGTCAAGTTTCTTATAAATTACAATCTGATTCCACCTGAACAGCATTGCTTCTTACCTGGGAAATCTGTCCAATCTAATCGTTTATGCTGTTTGTCAGACTGGACTAGAGATATCGATCTGGGTCTCCCCGTCGATATTTTATATCTCGATTTTTCAAAAGCTTTTGACAAGGTTCCGAAACGCAGGTTTCTTCACAAATGGCAACATCTTGGTATAGGATTTTTGGGTGGATAGATTCTTTTCTGAGCAATAGAACATTTCGAGTCAAAGTCGGTGATAGACTTAGTAGATCTGTCGATATTGTGAGTGGGGTGCCCCAGGGCTCGGTGCTTGGCCCGCTACTCTTTGTCGCTTATACTGCCGATATCAAAAACATCGTAACCTCGCCTTTCGCTATGTTCGCAGATGACATCAAGCTTTACAGCAGTTGTACGAATTATAGGGATTTAGGTCGAGATCTTCGAGCAATATATGATTGGACTCATGATTGATTGTTACCTTTGAATTTAGACAAGTGCGTAGTCCTACACCTTGGGAATAATAACCCGAAACACGTTTATTTCGTTGACAACTTACTTCTTTCATGTACAGATTCACACGTTGATTTGGGTGTTGTTGTCACCTCCAATTTATCATGGACTGAGCACATCCAGCGAGTTGCGAGCAAAGCAAATAAAATGCTCTTCGTCACCTTAGAACTGGTTTGCCGCATATCCAGATCGCGTCCGAGGGATTTTCGCCTCTACTGCTTGGTGCAGATTTGCCACATGTCGCACTTGGGCGAAGCGAAACATAGTTTAGATTCAGTGCTGATTTGCCGCATGTCCAAGCAGAAATCGATACAGTACCGTTATCCGTTTTTACGTACTTCCTTGCTGTTTTGCTTTTCAGCGTTAGGTTTGGGGTTGGGAAAGAAATCGTATTCAACTTCACGCGCAGAACAATAAGAATAATGTGAAATAAATAAAAAAGAGACTTAACAATTTTGATGAATCTGAAATTAAAAAAAAGCAACTGTAATTTGTGCAACTCTTTTTCTGTTGTTATAGATGTTACAAATATTTTCAAATTATTAGATTCGAAATTTTACAAATTTAAATTTCAAATAGATTTGTTGTTCGATAAACAAATAATTTCATTTTTAACTAAACAGTAACATTTTATTAACGATATTTCTACATCAATAATCACAAATAATAGATACATTTTTAATTTTTTAAATTAAAATGTTGTAAAAGTAATATGAAAATTAAAATTTCGAAGCAAAATCTGTTTAGGTGGATTTTGCTTCGAAATTTATTACTGGAACGTTTACAAAAATCAGCTTTTGACATAAAATGCTTGCAAATTTGAAACAGAATTGGAATGTTTCTTGACAATCATGCCTAATACATTTTTGACTTGTATCTTTTAAAAAGAATTATTTCCGAATTTATAGCTATTTACAATTTACGACTTACTTCAAGAACAAATTCCGTATTAGAATTTTACCTATAATAACTAAATAGATGTATGTTGTTAACTTATATAAGGTACCTTACATTGAAACGAGTAATTTGTTTTTTAATATGACATTGCCTTTCTTTATCATTCTATTTGTCTAACAATTATTGTTGTGCAATTATACGCGTGTAAATAAAAATAACTTTACAATAACTTATTTATGGGTAAATTTTTTTACCAATTAATTTAACTGGATGGTTATATGTAATGGTAATAATAGCCGCATAAAATTCACTCACTGTTTAGGTATACCAGATATCAAAAGCTATTAAATCCAAATGTTATTGTTTATTTTTTTTTATGTCTCGAGCGTAAGCTAAGGAACTATTGTAATCAAGTTCATCGGGCGACTGGCTACTTTTATGGCTTCTCAACGTTTCATGACTCCTATAATACGAAAACATAGGTCTCTCGTTTCCAGTTGATAAAACGCTGACCAACATTTGTAATCATCCTCCCCATCATATAACGTCATTTCCAACTTTTACAGCAATAAATGTTATATGATTTTTAAAAATAACATACTTTTTCATTTGTTGTTTATTGAGTTTTTACCCTAAGCACCCAGATTGAATTAAATTACCATAACCCTAATTTCTTGAGATTTTGGAACCAGGATATACGACATAAAGAAAGTTAAAAGAATTTGAAGTAATGTAATGATACTCTTTTTACATCAACATACTATTATTTATCAATTAATTGAGCATCGTCCAAAATACTGTTCATAAATTATAAGTGCAGGAAGTTTATGCAAAAACATGCAAATACATTTTTTGCGTATAATAATATGTATTGCTTTATTATTAAGTATCTACTCATTTATAAGAATTATTAAAATTAGTAAAAAAAAGTATTCACGTCTCTGTCTAGTTTAATACCTTACCTTATTAAAATAATAAGTTTAATCAATTATGTAGTTAGCAAACAATGACGTTTAATTTATACTTAGTAGGGTTCACGGCATGTTTAATTCGGAGTTATAATTTGAGAATATAATTTACCCGTTTATTTATTTTTGTAGTTTAGTAGTACTTCAGCAAATTTAAAAAACTGTATGTTATTTAAAAATACGTGACAAATCACGAGGCCAAGCAATCTAGAGATCTGACTGCTGGTTTGCGCGGGAAATACTGCATACTTTTTAGATAAAAGGAGTCTATGATATGCGCACGTAGGAGATGATAGACAGAGAGCTAATATTTAGAGCTAATGTATTGGAAAGAAATAGGACAAGTTTACGTGCGCACACCACAGCCTCCCTTTCTTCTCTGAACAGTTTGGGATCATACCATAGTATCATAAATAATAATTGACAAAGAGTTCGCAAAGGAATCCAACGGAAATATTTATACAATTGTTTACAACTACCAGTACAAATAATTCTTTCATTTTCAACTGAAAAGCGTATAACTATATTAAGTACTAGATATTATGGAGTTAGGGGTAATCAAATAGATTTGGGTTGCAGTCAACATAATTGTCACTGATACATAAGACATGGTAACGAATGATTTATTTCCAAATCCAAATATACTGCATTTACAGTTTTAAACAGTATCACTGCTAATTTTCTCTGGTTGCCCGACAATAGCTACTTGTAGTCAATATCCACGTAATCTAATAAAATACTGGAATCCAATTGTTTGAGACAACAACCTATTTTTACCCCCGAGTGTTCTTTATCAGTTTGAATATTTTATATAAAAAAATTACATATTAAGCTGCAATTTTAGTAGGACTGCAGCGAGTCAACGAACCGCCTTTACTCCGCCAATGCAAAGAAAATATCATTTTATTATCCTTTGTAAAAATAATTCCTTTCTGTAAAACACATTTAAATTTGGTACTCCGTATTTCGTTCACAATTCACCATTTAACAATGGAAATTAACAATGCAATATTTGGATTCTACAGTTTTTAGGAAAAATGAATGACTGCAATGAGTTTTATCAAATGTAGATTTTATATAAAAATAAAGAAAAATAAGTCTCTTTATTTTAAAAATATTTAGAAAAAATCGAATCAAAACATCAATAACTTAACATTCATTGTTCGTTATACTTAGTTAACTACTTCACCACGAGATTTCTAATATCGTTTCAATTTTTCATTTATTTCACATTATGAGTCCTTGCCGTATTTCTTGTTCTGCGCGTGAAGTTGATTAAGAAATCTTAATCTTAATTATCTCTGAAAAATGTATCTATTATTATCTGTAATTATTGATGTGGAAATATCATTTCCACAAATACGAATATAAGTATGCAGCATTATGAATTTTGACTAAAATTTTAGAGAAAATAAGTTCAATCATTTCCGAGAAATCATTAAATAAAAATGTTACTGTTAAGTAAAAAATTAAATTATTTGTTTAACGAGCAACAAATCTATTTGAAATTTAAATTTGTAAAATTTCGAATCTAATAATTTGAAACTCAATCTTTCTTAAAAAAAAAATCGAAAATATTTGTAACATCTATAACAACAGAAAAAGAGTTGCACAAATTACAGTTGTTTTTTTTTTAATTTCAGATTCATCAAAATTGTGAAGTCTCTTTTTTATTGATTTCACATTATTCTTATTGTTCTGCGCGTGAAGTTGAATACGATTTCTTTCCCAACCCCAAACCTAACGCTGAAAAGCAAAACAGCAAGGAAGTACGTAAAAACGGATAACGGTACTGTATCGATTTCTGCTTGGACATGCGGCAAATCAGCACTGAATCTAAACTATGTTTCGCTTCGCCCAAGTGCGACATGCGGCAAATCTGCACCAAGCAGTAGAGGCGAAAATCCCTCGGACGCGATTTGGATATGCGGCAAACCAGTTCTAAGGTGACGTCTTTCTTCTGAGCAAAACATTTTCCAAAGCTAGTCCATTAGTCTTTTCTAAACTTTTCAAAACATATGTGCGGCCTTTGCTAGAGTTTGATAATGGTGTCTGGTCTCCTATACTTCAAAAAGACATTTTGTGCTTGGAATCCATTCAGCGTCGAGCAACCAGATTTACGTTCGGCAAAAATCGGCCTCCTTACTGCGAAGGGCTTAGACTAATGCATCTCTGCCCTCTTTCAGACAGGCGCAAACGATGGGATCTAATCATTACTTATCAGGCTCTTTCCCCCTCTCAATACCTCAGATCGCACCAGAGGGCATCCTCTAAAGTTGCGTAAGTTGAAGTTTTGCACTTCAGCTCGCCAAAAATTTTTAACGAATAGGGTGTTTGACAGTTGGAACGCGTTACCCAAGGATATATTGCTAGCTTCATCTAAGTATTGTGAGTTTTAAATCGAAATATGATACATATTGTGCTACAAAAAAATCCTTAAGTTATACTGGAGATAAAGCCACTACTCAGTTTGTCGCGGGCATAACAGGCATAGCCTCTGGCCGATCGATTCCTTAATAATAATAATAATAATAATTATCAGAGAAACCTGGTGTACAAACGAAGTAAAAAAATCAATTGATAAAGGATACAAAATAATAACTATTGATGAAGTTTGGCATTTTGAAAAAAAATCGATTTATTTGTTTAACGGATATGTAAAAGTATTTATGAAAATAAAGTTAGAGACAAGTGAATGGAGAAATGATTTTGAATCAGAAAAAGAATATAGAAAAGCAGTAAAAGAAAATCTAGGTATTGAATTGGGTAAAATAGAAAATAATCCTGGGAAGTGAGTTGTTGCCAAAATCTGCTTAAATTTCTTATGGAGTAAATTTGGTCAAAGACAAAATATGGGCGCAACAGAGTATGTTACAGATATTAGGAGATTTTTTGAAATTTTATTAGACGACAGACTCGATAATATACATATCAATGAATTAAACTAAAATATGTTACAAATTGATTACAAGTATAAAGGTTGCTGTGTAGAAAATGATTTCAATACTAATACATATATTCATAGCTGCTTTTACAACTGGAAATGCTAGACTAAGATTGTATGAAATGTTGGACATATTAGGAGAAAGTGTAGTATATTATGATACAGATAGCATTGTATATATAGATAATGGCAAAAACACTGTTAAAACAGGATGTTTATTGGGAGATTGGACCGATGGATTGCTGATTGGGTATCAACAGGTCCAAAAACTTATTGTTATAAAACTAATACAGCTAAAGTTGTTTTCAAAATTAAAGGATTTACACTGAACTATGAAACGTCCAAAAAGATTAATTCCGACAGTATAAATAATATTTTAGAAAAGTCCAGCAGAGTTCGTCCAGAGTCAACGACGAACAAAGACTGTAAAATCCGTACACAATATAATCGAATTACCAGAGATACTAAAACTAAAGAACTTTTAAATAAAATAGAAACAAAAGAATTTGGTTTTGTTTATGACAAGAGAGTTATTCTAGAATATTTTGATACAATACCGTTTGGATATTAATCCTTTTCGTAGTTAATTAATAATGAATCAATTGTAAACTATAATTAATAATCCTTTTTTTATTACTAGGTAACGAATAATTTATTATAAACAGCGATTCAAAAAATTTTCATCTGAAGCAGGCCATGGAGTGGTTATTTATTTCTTAAATAACAAAAATGGAAATTTTTTGAATCACTTTTTATATGTAAATGGAAAACTTTATATTTCTATAATTCAAGTTTTTGAAATTATTCTTGATGAAGAATTTGAATTTTTAAAAAAATATTGCAATTATTTTAATTGCAAAATTACCTCGTAAGGAACAAAAAATATTATCACATAAATTAACAAGCTCTTCAAGACAACTTCGTTTTATCAATGTATCTTACTAGTTTTAAAGTCAAACAATTATACAATGCGTTCATAAAGGGGAAGATAAAATTGAATTTAAACTGCTCCAAGCATATATATTTATTTTTTATTTGTATTTTTACATCATTATATTTTGCAGAAACACTTTCTGATTTCTCTAATGTTCTAATTAGTAATTTTTCGGGCGGCAGTGGGAACGCTTCTCACAAAAATCCAATTAATTGAATTTCTCGCGGTTCTAGGTACGACAACCCTATTTGAAGTGTGTCCTCAGTATTGAATAATATAGGATGGGCGGAGTCACACAATTTGCTATACAAAGGCTGAAAGATTTGAATAAAAAGTTCTACTTATAAATTCCATGGCTTCAGTTGGTCTATGTTCTTCTTGGCAAAGTCTGCGAATCTTTCTGCTCTTGCTGATATGGTTTTATCCAATTTGCTGGCATCGAATTTGTCAATGAAACTTCTTAGTTCAACAAGCTTTAAATGTTTTAAGTTTTCCCAATTAGCCGCCGACTAAAAGACAGCAATGAAAATTTATTTTTTCCAATTTCTACTAATAAAATGCTCATTTTGTATGTCCAGTAATCCGAACAAAGGCTATTTGATGGCTCTTTAATCCGAACAAAAACTCTCCAATCCGAACTGAACTTGAAAACATGCATCTACTTGCAAAAATGACGCAAGATCTTTCTGCACATGTTGTATGGAATATTTTGTTTTTTTTTTTAAATTGTGATATTTCAATGCACTGAATTAATTAACTAATTCTGGAGAAGGTTGAAGTTATCGAAGAAATGAGACCCGAAATCTACAAGAGAAAGTATTTGGTTCAATTTCGAAAATCGTTGAAAATTTGCATGAGAAAAATTCCATTTTTGAAAAAGTTTCCTAAAAATTCTGAAAAAATCCAGGGATATAATTATATCCCGACATGCTGATTCCAAAAATACACCATGTTTAGGGTAAAATTCGCTGTGAAATTCGGCTTTTTCGAAGTTTTTAAAAATTGCGATATTTCAACTGGACGATTCTGGAAAAATGGTTTAAGTTATCGAAGAAATGAAGCCAGAAGTGACTTCTGAGACCCAAAATCTAAAGAAAATATATTTAAATTTAAAATCGTCGAGAATGGGTGGAAATTTGCATAATGGAAGTAATACGAATACATAATGAAAAATTTCATTTTTGAAAAATTCATCTAAAAATTCTGAAAAAATTCAGGATATAGACCCCGGGGTGTTGATTCCAAAAAGATGGCGTGTTATGGTCACGGAGTAATATTTTTTGGAATGTATCTATTATTATCCATTGTTGCTTAAGAATTCTTTAATTTTGTTTAATAAAATTTAGGTTTATTTCTTGAAGTTTGTTTTCAGTTGTGTATGAAGTTGTTATTCAATTCTCTTTCAGATTTTTGGGAAAATCGCTGATCCGAACAAATCGTTAATCCCACACGCACCTTTTTCCCAATTAATTAGGATCATCGAGGTTTTACTGTACACTATACGTGTCACGAAAATAACCAAATGTCATCCATGTTATGTGAAAAAGAGTATACTAGCTGAAATTTTATACATTTTTTTGTTTAGAACGAATTTCTGGGAGATCGGTAATATCGCACAAAAATTGCCCAACACGTATAAAGTAAAAAATCTAAAAATTCGCACTACCACTGAAATTTTCGTTGCTATGGATGTGTGAATATTCAACTAAAATTTGCAACGCTTGATAGTCCACCTCCTGTAAAACAATCCTAATGAAAGTCCAGGAACATCCTTTGAATTTAACCGTGAGGAAAGTACAGACATCTTAGGCAATTTAGCTTCTTTAAATGTTCATCATATTAGTAATAGTAGAATTAATATTTATGTATATAGATTACCTAAACAATAAATTTTTTGAAAAATTTTGCGAAATTGGAAAAAATCTTGTATGATACACGTGAATAAACGAATTTTATCCACTCAAAAATATTATCCCACTCGGCTTCGCCTCGTGTGCTAAACTGTTTTTTCGTTGGGTAAAATTCACTTTTATTCACTTATACCATAAATAGCTATTAATTAAATTAATACACAACAATCAAAATGACGTTAACTTACTAGTTCTATTTTCAGCTTTTCAATTTCGTGGTGATGGTCATTTTTCAGCAATTCCTTATAAAAACAGAACAAAATCATCAAAAAACAAAGTGTTCTGAGGGGGCCTTACTAGTAGTATCGAAATATTGAAAATTAAAGAAATCCGAAAACCGGGTAATTGAGGAATCCAAAAATTGCAAAATTGAAAAATTTTAAAATTGGAAAATTGAGGAATTGAAAAATCGAAGATTGAAACTTTGAAAAATTGAATAAACGAAAAATTATAAACTCGAAAGAAATTGAAATATAAAGGAAATGAAAAAACGAAAAATTGTGATATCAAATCAAGGAAAAAGTTATCAAAAAATCAAGAACTTGAAAAATTGAGGGAATGAAAGCTGAAAAATCGAAAAATGAAAAATTGTAATATTATTGAATAACTGAAACTGAAAAATTTGGAAAGTCGGGAAATTGAAAAATTGAAAAAATTTAAGTTGAAAAAACGAAAAATTATGAAACCGAAATAATAAAAAATGGAAAAATTGAAAAAAATTTAAAAAAATGAAAAAACTAAAAATTGTAATATCAAAAAATTATAAAATCAAAGGAAAAGGAAAAATGAAAAATTGTTATATCAAAAAAGTGATGGAAGATAAATAAATCCAGATGACGTCATCAATTTTTTGGAAGGGGATAACGAATAAATTTTGATTAACGATTTGCTATGATTCCGATATCCTCAAAATATTTCCAAGATTTTAGAGCATTCGATTTTGCACTTTCAAAGTTAAACTGCAAAATGTTGTTTTACAATTTTGATTTTTTCAAAAATCTGCATATCTGGGGCTGAACTGAACACAAGTGAAGGATCATCTTATTTTATAACATTGAAATAATGTTTACTAATGTAAATTTTGGAGATAACGTCATTTGATTGTTGGTGGGGATATTTACCCAAATTTTGGTTAGCATTAGTAGTCATGATCATGAAACGTCGAGAAAACATGCTAATCGTTTCTCTCAGGAAGTAAAAACGTATTCGAAATAGTCAAAGGCTATCCTCTGTACAGGGTATATTTATCTTTAACGTCTCTCAACACTGTTTCTTGAATTGTACCTGGGTAAAAAGACATTTCACGAACGAAATTATTTTATAAAATAAATATTTAATACAAAAATGAGTGATTTGAATTGGGCGGTTTTCCACTCGATAATTGACATTACAAACACCACGCATGCGCATTCCTACTTATCATCGCCATATTTTCTAGTAATAACGCGATTAAATAATGTATTATCCGGCAAATTAAGTAATCAATTTTTTATACAAATCTCAGCTGATATCAGTGACCACATCTTTATACTTTAATTTTCCACAGCAATGGCTTCCCTAATCGTTGCCCGCACCTTTCCAGGTAAAACAACAATCACATGAAAATTTTGAGGTTACCTTTGATTTTTTAGTCGTACAACGAACAGTAAAGCAACTCTTAATAAACGACCCCTTAAAACGCCACTCCCAAACTCGAATCATCCAGTACATTATACCCACATACACCCAACACCGTTTTTACGCCGAAAAAAAAGTCTTTGATAGAACAAAACCCCACTGTAACGTGGGAACAATCGGGCACGTAGATCACGGTAAGACCACTCTAACAGCAGCCATCACTAAAGTCCTATCTGATAAAAAGCTAGCAGACGTGAAACGATACCAAGATATCGACAACGCTCCTGAAGAAAAAGCCAGAGGTATCACAATTAACGTAGCTCATATTGAATACCAGACTGAAAGCAGGCACTACGGCCACACGGATTGTCCCGGCCATGCCGATTATATTAAAAACATGATCACGGGGGCTGCGCAGATGGACGGAGCAATTCTCGTAGTGGCAGCCACTGACGGCGTTATGCCCCAAACACGTGAACATTTACTCCTCGCTAAACAAATCGGCGTTGAGCATCTCGTCGTTTTTATCAACAAAGTCGACGCTGCGGATAAAGAGATGGTCGAGCTTGTGGAGATGGAAATTCGCGAGCTGTTGACCCAGATGGGTTTCGATGGCGATAAAGTACCAATTGTGACAGGGTCTGCGCTGTGCGCACTTGAAGGGAAGAATCCGGATATTGGGGCAGAGTCAGTTTTGAAATTGTTACAAGAGGTGGATAGTTATATTCCCACGCCTATTAGGGAGTTGGATAAGCCATTTTTGTTGCCGGTGGAACATGTGTATTCGATTCCCGGGCGTGGGACTGTTGTTACTGGAAGACTGGAGAGAGGGGTTCTTAAGAAGGGGAACGATTGTGAGTTTGTCGGGTTTAGTAAGGTGCTGAAGAGTACTGTAACGGGGGTGGAGATGTTCCATCAGATTCTGGAAGAGGCGCAAGCTGGGGACCAAGTAGGGGCTCTTGTTAGGGGTGTTAAGAGGGATGATATCAAGAGAGGTGAGGATTGTTTGGGGTATAAATGCAAGATCTTGAGCTGATGTGTGGGATGTAGCATGTCAGTGTGGTTTCCTTGCTAAAAAAAATGGAAATAGGGGTTGAAAGCAGGCGCTGGTTGTGTTTGCAGACATTATTTCCAACAATTGTCTCTACATTTTTTACAAAATCAAACCGATTTTAGCATAGAATTGCTGAAACTGGAGGTTCGTGACGTCAGGGTTGGGAATTCATCCCTTCCAAAAATTGATGACGTAATAAAATGCACCAGTTAATCTCTCGTGCGTGGGTTTTAAGGGTCATTTTTCAATACGAGTACCTAACCTATATTTATTAATTAATTTAATTTTCTGGTGGAGATATGCAAATTTTGGGTGGCGTTTTCCTGTCTTAACAATAGTGCTAAGTTGCACTTAAAAATTTTATATTAATTATTGTTATGGGAGTTCAGATTTAAAATTTTCCAGCGGAGACAATAACGGAAACAAAAAGAAACCGACTAAAGAAATAAAGAATTTTGTTGTTTTCTGTTTTTGTTATATTGTTAAGTTAATTTGAGCAAAAATGTACAAAAACATTCATGTAGATGACGTTTTTCATGTAAAAGCTTATTTACTTAACATTTAAAACATCAAACTCCGTGGAGTAGCACAAAAAGCGTTTCAAGTTGTTATGTTCATCGTTCGACTACTGTGTTTTTTAAGTCTAGTGGATTTTTTCGTTTGATTCACGCCAGGGTTTGGTATTTTGCGTTGAAAGATTGAATTTTGGAGAGCCAATTGAAATCGTACATTTCATATTAAAGCCGTTGTTCAATTTTCAAGTTGAAAGTTTTATTCAAAGCTTTGAAGAGTTGGCTCACAAAAAATATATGGAAGAAAAATCCACTGTTTATGAGCGAAAAGTAAAACCTTTAGAAAGCGAAACGAGTGCCATTATAAAATAAATTTACTGCAAATAGCTTGTTGGCATTTTGAAGACCTTCAGACATTTGTAGATTCCACTGGCGTCTCAGGCGATTAAATATTTTGTGATAATTCTTGAGCGTTCAATTTTACTAACTACAAAAAGTTTTTGAGGCTCCTACCTTAAAAAATTGATGTTTCTGAAATAGATTGCCTTTTGTTGTCTCGTAGCAGAACACCATGTAGTGCGTCAAAAAACTCATTAACATTGTTGGACCACGATTTATCAATTTAGTGTATGTTTGTTGATTCATTCACCTTTACTGAAAGCTTGGAGAATTCAATGATACTAAATTATAGTTCGGTTTTTTTAAGAAGACGCATTTATATGACTAATGTCATGCTAATGGAAAAGGCAAACAAAATAATAGTAGACAAATAGTAATTATTAAAATGAACATTCACTTGTCGACCATAACATCGTGAATTGCTATTTAATAATAATACTGACACTTTTATTCGCCCATAAAAATTGTATTACGCAATTTCCTTCCCTACCTTGACAGAGGCGGTATTTATGTCTTCAATTTTCGTATTTTAGGTATGGTTATGGCAAAACCAGGCACTGTAAAAAGTTACGACCATGTAGAATCTCAAGTCTACATTCTGAGCAAGGAAGAAGGTGGCCGCATGAAACCTTTTACCTCATTTATCCAACTTCAGATGTTTTGTAGGACGTGGGATTGCGCTATACAGGTGACAGTTCCTGATAAAGAAATGGTGATGCCTGGAGAAGACTCCAAGTACGTTATTTAAATGATATTTGATCATTCTAAACGGTAATTTTAGGTTGGTTCTAAAGCTTATGCGTCCTATGGTTTTGGAACAAGGGCAGAGATTTACTCTTAGAGATGGGTCTCAAACCCTTGGTACCGGTGTAATCACAAAAACGTTACCTTTGTTGACGGAAATGGAGAGGCTACAACTGGTGGAAGGAAAGAAAGCCAGGGAGAAGAGAGAAACTCAGGCTCAAAAATAATTTTCTATTGAGTGTTTTGATTGCGTTATAGTTTACAAAATAGTATGATTACTATTTCCTAAGTTATTACTTTGTACTTGCGAATAAATTTAATGACAGTGCGACGTTCTGTGAAAATAAGTTTAAAAATGTAAATCTGATAACAATGAATTTTGTGGTTGTTTATTTTATACCTGGTCATAATTAGTGTAAATATTTGTTAAATGATTGTAAAAGTCTCGAAAGTGTGCTGCTGCAGTATGAGGTGAGAATATTTAGTGTTGGGTTCGCCATGGATTACTTACAAAAGTTATTAACGGTACGTGCACAAAACACCCAATGTGAAAAAACATTTATTTCTTAAAGTAACAGGACTGCTTACATTACTGAAGATTAAAAAAATATTTAGTCTAATTTACAGGCTGAGTGAGTGTGTCAAAGTTTAAACATTCAAGCTCTCAGCAAGACAACTTAGTAATAACATCAGTTAAATTATATATAATTAAATAAGGTAAAAAGTTCTAACTTATTAAAGTTCTTCATCATCTTCTGGAAGTGCAGTCTCTTGGGCTTCCTTGAGATCTTTCTCAATCTGTTGTTGCCAATGTGGGTCCATTGTAACCTCTGGTGGTACCAATGCAGGCATGGCCACGAATTCTAAGTTAGGATCACCGATCAATTTCCGCGCGAGCCACAAGAACGGCTTCTCGAAATTGTAATTAGATTTCGCTGAGATATCATAATACTGCAAACACACAATTAGACTAATCAAAATTAAACAATCGATAACAAACCTGAAGGTTCTTCTTCCTGTGAAAGACAATACTCTTCGCTTTAACTTTCCTATCCTTGATGTCTACTTTATTTCCGCACAAAACGATAGGGATATTCTCGCACACTCTAACCAGATCCCTGTGCCAGTTGGGTACGTTCTTGTAGGTGACTCTCGAAGTGACATCAAACATAATAATCGCACACTGTCCTTGAATGTAGTACCCATCGCGTAGCCCTCCGAACTTCTCCTGGCCAGCCGTATCCCACACGTTAAACCTGATGGCACCTCTGTTCGTATGAAATACCAGCGGGTGCACTTCCACCCCCAAGGTGGCGACGTACTTCTTCTCGAATTCGCCCGTCAAGTGGCGTTTCACGAACGTGGTTTTCCCGGTTCCTCCGTCTCCGACTAAGACGCATTTGAAAGTGGGCATTTCTTGTTCTTGAGCCATGGTTGCAACAGAGCCTGCAAGATGACGGTTAACAAATGGGTGATTTTCGGGGCACTTGGGGCCCGCGGAGCGGTTTCGCGACCGAATAAACGGGATAAATTAACACTGGGGGCGAACTTGGGGGTTTCTCGGGAGCACGTTTTGCAAAGTTTTAATTTTTGTGGGAAATGGCGCTTTAGAACGTATCACAGGAATTTGGAACTGAGTTACCGACTTCGGGAATATTTTCCGCTGTTAATGGGGGGTATAGCGGGAAAATATCGCGTGGGACGGAAAGCGAGGGGCGAAATGAACTTACCTGCTGTCGAAAAACGTGGAATAAACGCCGATGGGGTCGTAAATGGCAGATAACTTTTGCTTCTCGGTGGAGTCGTTAGGGATCACAATGGCGTTCCCTTCAATGAACGGAATGACGGATGCTAAGCCCGCCTGTTTTTCGATTTTGGTCGAGTTTAAACGCGACTTTGGATACAGGGGGTTGCGAAAAATCGAAAATTCGTATTAGTCGGGACTTTTTTCAAATTCGTGCGTATTTAGTATGGAAATTAAGGGACGAAAAATGAAAATTCGCGCGTGACGTCATCGATTTGGTGCGCATGCGCAGTGATGTGACGGCACTGCAGCTCGCTCATCCTATCGATTTTCGTGTGCCGATGAAAGTGTCGAGTTCCTCGGTCTAGTTTTAGTGTTAAACGAATAAACGGTTTGAATGGGATTCATTTATAAAAAGCAAGTTTTAAGTGGTGTGTGATCAGAGCTTCTCCAAGATGACGAAGGACAGATTGGCAGCGCTCGTTGCGGTAAAAAATTTTTTCGTAATTTTTCGCGATTTTTGCCCATTTGCCCATTTCCCTCTGGTTCCGTGGTCCTGGTCGCCCCCAGGACGTCCCCCCGATCCCGCTTGTCCGGCGCTTTTCCCCGCCAATTTGTCCCGAGTTGAGGCACCAAGCAACAATTAGGTTAGAAATGCATTATTCTTTTGTTTCACGAAGCCCCACCCCTTTACCCCGATGTCGTTTTTCCCCATGATTGTCGCAGGTGATTTGATTAATTTTCGTGGGTTTTCCAGGCCCAGAGCGACGATGACGACGTCGGACCAGATGATGTTGCTGTCAACGTCGAGGGGCGCGATGGGTTCATGGATGCATTCTTCAGTGAGGTAAAAAAATGAATATGTCCCATGACCCGTTTGCCGTTCATTTAGATAATCCGTTTTATCTTAATTACCCCGATATGAGTAAGCGCGCAACGGGACTTTGTTCAGGACGGCCCTGTGGCGGGACACTCGAGGAATATTAATTTGCGGCCTTTTGTGCACACATGGGGGTTCTGGTTTAGAACGGTGATAAAGAATCGGGGGTTTGTGGAGTAATTAGGCTGTCAGGGGTGACAGGTGATGTTGAATCAACAGCTAGTTGTTGGGTTGCGGCACGTTGGGGTAGCAAAGAGGAGTCCAAATGACGGGATTTGGGATTGATTGCCGTTTTGGGGAAAGTTTGACGTTTGTAAATTGTCATACGTTGTTTGAGATCGTTGTTGCAGCCGGTGGTGGATTGATGGCGGTACGTGATAACAAGTGGTTGGAGTTAATGAATTCGAAATAATAATGTGTTGTTTTAATTGAAGTATGTTTATTTGAAATATGACAGTAGTGGGATTGAAATGAGGATCGTCGAACGAAAAATTTCACGTTTTCGAAAATTTATTTTTTTTATAATCTGGGGGACCGTTTTTACGAAAACTTTTTTTTTTTAAGTATTTCGACGTTTTATAGGTGTCGAAAAGAATTTTTAAGAATTTTGTAAAATTATCAGTTTGTTATTTAAGTTTTGATGATTTTTAGATATTTTAGTAATTAGTATTATTATTGTTTATTTATTTCCAACTTATCTAGTTTCTCGTAGACTCAGTATACAATTAAACAAAATTTAAAATGTTTAGATGGTCCAGCTATTGTTAGAACTTATTACTGTCAATCAACAGATAATTTTTAAATGAACTAAATTTAAAATGTATACACTATAAAAAAAACGTAATTTTACCGTACGTAATTGTAATTACCCTTATTAAAGAAGTGACTTTACCTTAATTTTGAGGTAAAATAAAATTTCATCTGTGATTTTACCTTAGTTTTGAGGTGAAATTTTATTTTACCTAAAAATTAAGGTAAAATCACATCTTTATTACAGTGTGTGTTTATAATTTAGAAAAAATCGTATCTATATTTTTATCGTCTTTTTTCGGTTAATGAACCGTTTGCAGAACGTTGGTGCCTTGCTTAATTCTTCAAAGTGTGATCAAGTAACGTAAAAATGATGATGAAAGACGAAACCTCAGGATGAAACAAATTATAAGCTTCATTTTCGATTAATTCGGTTGTTGACATCCGTTGCTATGGCGACGTTCTCACGTCATGAAACAGGATCAGTTTCTTTCTTGATTATTGATTCGGAAGTTCAACAATTGCAGAAATATTTATTTGGTAGTAATTTGTACGAAAATAGATTTGATCACCAAAAAGCGTTTTGAAATCATTTTTACGTTGATTCTTTTAGCAATTTGAATGATATTTTTGTTTAAAATTTGACCTTAACCTATCTTAATATCGTTTTCGGTGAACCGATCACGAAGAGATAGTTTTTAAATGTTAAACTGTAGCCTACAAAGTTAAGGAAACAACACTTTTGCAATGTCATATCGTCACCATAACGAATTCAGACAACCTACTTTATCTTATGCATCTGTTTTCTTTTATTATGTTTACGTGTAAAGATTTTAAATCATTACCATTTTGTGTACCTTTTGCAATGTTATTAAGTATAGAGTGTTTCATTTAAACTATTTCGTCAAGTTCTTTGTCCAAGAAAAAAGTTTTATTGAAGAATTTTTTACGTGGGTTTTTTTTGAAAGGTTATTTTTGCTCCTCACTTTATTATAAAATTCGCAACAATATTTATGATAACTTGATAACAGAGTTCAGAGCTATGTCGAAAAGAAATTTTGTAAAACCCTTCACCTGAAAATCTTATTGCGTAACCTCAACTAAATTTCGTGTTATTGCATTTAAAAAATAACAAAGAGTAACCTCAATTTAAACAAAAGAACTCATTTTCGGCGAAACCAGTAATACAAAGTTCGTGATGTTCTAAAACACCGTATTCTGTAGATTTTCTGTATATGATTTTGAGATGAAACATCCTGTATATTATTATCACAAAATACGCAAAGTAATTTGACGCCAACAAATGTTATCAGTGTGGTCGATTTCACCGCGAAATGTGACACAGTTAACATATCAAACCGCCATGGATATGCATATATTAAAGGTACAATCAGAAAATTCTATTGTTATAAATGGAAAAAAAATCTTTAATCCTATTTTTTGACACAACTACGACACTTCTGGACCGTCTCCTGCCAAAAAAGTTGGTACTCTATATTTTATACAAAAAAACTGGTGTTTCAGTCTCAAACTGGATTAAAATTTTTAACTATTGTTAATTGTAAAATTACGAAATTGTTTAATTGTGTACTTGTGAATTTTGCAAAACTAATAAATAAAGCGAGAAACTAATATACTTATAATTTATTTATCTTCAAATGTAGATGTAGAATTTTGCATTTTTAAATGTCCTATTTTTTGAAAATTAATGTGAAATTTGATATTCATTTCTTCATATTCTACTGTTTGTGTAGATTTCCCAAAATTCCTCTTTAATGATTAATATTAGCATTCTCGTGTGCAATAATAACACATGTTTTTCCGTCGATTAAAACATTGTGGTTTTCAAATCACCAGACGGATGCATTAACTTTCTTTAATTAATATAACTTGATTCACAGTTTAAAGTTTCATACTGTTTTGAAATAGGCTTTTAATTATTTTCGAAGATTAAGGATATCTATGTGAAAACATGTTTCTTATGACCAGCAAAAGAAAAAATATGGAGATAAAGTTCTCTGTTACATATGTTATTTCCTACAATCGTTATGTAACGGTTTTTGATAACAAATAAAGTAGCATAACGATGGTTGTAGGAAAAGTATAGTGTACGACTCGGATAAAACACTGATTTCTCACGTGTACGTAACCGATCCCAGCATGTATCTCCCGTTGTAACTATTTTCGGTTTGTCTTATAATTTCTATCCCTTTCATCCTGTCAAAAACGAAAACGACATCCCCTGCCTACCGGCCGGTCTTTTCTCTTCGTTTTTTCGTTTTTCTTATAAAACTTGCGACTTGACCCCTGTCACTTCCTACCAGGACACGTCAGCCCTTAATCCTGATAAAGAACACAGACAAATGTGTACTTGAAAACTCGATGTATCGAGCTTCGTGTTCCGAACTAAAATTAATCTGTAGAGTAGTCGGTTAAGCCGTAACATTGCACGGGATTCGTGTCAAGGGTTTTGTTTCTCTTCACCCTTCATTCGTGCAAAGGCGGGTTTAGCATTAGTGCAAAATAACAAAGATAAATTATTTTTTGAATTGGTGCGAAAATGCTCCAGTACAATGGGAGGGATTATGCAAGGGTGTTCTAGCTGATGGCGAATTTTTTATTGGTCCGGTTTCGAGAGCAGTCTTTTATTCGTGTGGTGATAAAGGCGGTTTAGAGGATTGGACAAAATTCATCAGTGTTGATTTTTGTTGCTTCGGTGAGGTCACCGCAATTAGTGATAAAAGGAATTAAACAAGATTTGGATCATTCTTGGGAAGTTAGTCAAGCTTTACGTGACTCATTGTTGAACAATGCCTAATCATGTAATCCACTTTAGATTGGGTATTTGATAATTTTCGTATAAAGGAGGTTGTAGATATCGTTCACAAAAAGCCGGCATGAATGGAAAGTGACAAATCGGCCCCACAAACTGTTGATAAAAATCGTTGATAAAATCCGTTAAATCCTATGCACAGTCCCTATATCTTGAGGCAGATTTGCGGGTCTTATTTTAAGTGAGGGATTTTATTCCGGACGGTCGGGCTGGAAGAAGTAGGTCAACTACATGTTGCAAACTCACCAGTTTGTAAACTTGATTCAAATGGATGAAAAATGGACGGGATGGAATTAGCTAGTTGAAGGACTTCGTATAATTACAAGTGTCACAAATTTGTTAGATTGTTATACCCAGTCTTGGTATTTGTAAAAATTTTCTTCTAACTTTATTTTTATTTCTAGTCCGCTCTAACCAAAATTAGTACTATATTGTACGTATCAGTTAGTAGTTCTACAACCTCAGTCGACCTTCGACTTTTCTGGTTAGATTTTTGGCCTACAAGTAGTTATTCTCAAAGTAAGTAGAAAGGATATGACTAATGTTCTAACACGCCACTTTGATGTTCGATTACGAATCTCATTTGATTTATTTATTCCTAAATTGTTGTAACGAAGAAGAGTATTGTTTAAAATAAAGATACCTTAAAAAATATAATTACTGCCTTCGCGGACTTTTGACAATTAACCTTCACTCACGAGAGGAGTTAGGAATTTGTTGTAGAAGTATTTGATAATAAATAATTTATATCCAAGGTTTGAGGCATTCATTAGATTTGTAAAAAAATTGTCAATATTTACCACCAAAAATTGGCTTCTGCATGATCAATATTTTGTTAATCAGTGTGTGGGTAAAATTTAAATACATAAACATTGCTATTTATATCTACTTGTTTTTTTTTAGATTCACTTTGAAGTACTGATAGTTTTATTACCCCAATAGTCTTCGAAACTATCGAACCGACTACTTTAAATTACGTCTATTGATTATCTTCAATTTTTAAAAGGGTCGGTCCATGCTCTGCAACATTACGAATTTTTTTTCAAGTTCAAAATATAATTACCTAATATCGGATGATCTTTTAAATTTCTGCTCTAGTTACCCAGTTGCAATTTAACTGCTGACGTAAGCGTCATGGTCATGAGTAACTAGTGCAGACATTAAAAAAATCACCCGGTATAATACTCAAGCTGGCTTAAAATGTAGCTTTGTTATAGTCAGTGTGTAAAAATTTTAAATTTTGTAATTATAACTCAAACTTTATTGCCGTTGGAATTTGCTTTTTGGACAGTTAAAATCTAGAATATGTAATCGAAATAAGTCGATTGTGGTAGATATTACATAACAATTGAAAATCTGAGTTCCATTGAAGTACATAATATTTACAGATAATAGGTGTGTTTATTATTTATTTTATGACATAATCATCTGTATTTTCTGTCATTTTCAATGATACATAAAATTGTTAAATCAATACCACTTCTTACAATGTTCCTTGGTAAAAAAAAAACACGCTTCTCTGTGTGTAAGAAGGTATTTTCTTTACATCTTCATTACATAAAATTCCATTATCTTTTATGTCTTGATGCTGGCTTTTGTAAAATTTACCTTGAAAAGAATTTCATTATTTTATAAGGCAACCCTTTGTTAATTTTTTTTTATATTGAGCAAGAAAGTCGCGCTGAATATTAAAAAAAAAAAACTAAAAAAAAATCTTGTGTTTGTTTAGCCACTTTAAACGATTAGGATTTTACTGCACATTTATCTGCAATACAGGGTTGGCTTTTCTAAGGATTAGATTACAGAACTGGGATCAGTAATGAAAAAAAAACCGTCATTGTTTCAACTGTTTAATGACTCGTGTTTTTGCTATCGATTCAGGTATAAAAGTTTTTGCAATGCGTTATTTCTAGGATTTACCTTAATTGTAAATGCTCTTTTTCATTAATTTCTGCAAAAACGACAATTTTGTTTGTTTGAAACAAATTCACAGCGTATTATTTAATTGTTGAACAGGTTTCTTGGATAAAGATTCGTGCTAGGTCTAAAAAATTATACCGGTCTGCTAAAAATAGACTAGTGTAATCCCGCCTTTAAATCTCCAGTGATGAAGCTTCTTAGTTTTTACTTGTCTTCCCTTAATCAATATTCTTCTCGTTCGGAACGGTCCTCAAAATTTTAATCAAGCCTCTGCGTGGGTTTTTTTTGTCGATATGACATCAGATTATCTCGAACCACACTGCTCGTAAATTAATTAAACTTTCCCATTTTAATGCACGATCCCAGTTTTGGGATTTCACATAATTTGATTAAGAGAGGAGACAAGGTCGGCTAATAAAAAAATTAAAAACTTTTCTGGAGCCAAACGGAGGATAAAGCGGTGAAAACGGTGCCTTCCCCAAAAAAGTTTTATGTATAAAGTTGACTCAGTTTGTTATTTGGTTGAACCTGATCGTGTCTCCTACACAAACAACCCACCATTAATCCGTTGGTTAAAACCCGAAGAAGAAACGAAATTAATTATTTTACTCGACGGGAAGTTTTCCTTTAAGATGCGAATCACGAATCTGATCGACTTGTCAAATTTAGTTTTGATGGACTTGTAACCCTTGCAGAAGTGAATCGCGATTGAAACTTGACGGTGATTAAACGGGAGAAAGGTTTTGATAAGGAGAAAAAAGTGGGGAAGAAATGTAAGAGAATGAATTGTAAATTTCCACCAGGGAAGTGTATTTTGTGGAAAGATTTATTATGATTGGGGGATGAAGGCTTTTGTGGTTGTTCGCTTTTTTTGTGGCTGCCTCGAACAGATGCGGGGTGTATTACACACATTATTTAATTTCAAGGGAGTCATAAATCCTGTATTGTGGCGAATGTTAACAAGAACGTGATGGATATTCGGGGCTGGTTCAGAATAGGAATTTAATTGCTAGCGATAAATTGTTAAACGGATCTTAAAAAAAAAATCAATACACGCCTGAAGGTTTTGCGGAAACCTGTTAATTGAAAACATTGACGACGTTTAAAGGTTCTTTGTTGTCTTAAGGGAATTTTCAGTTTTAAATGCACATTCAAATAGCTTCTGGGCGATTACTAAACATCCAGTTTTATTCAGACTTATTCGTTTCAATCTCTGGTACAGTATTAAAATCTGCAAACGTTTCAATTTTATATTCAAGTTGAGTGTAAACGCCAGAAGAGCTGTTAAAAATAAGCAAATGCACAGGTGTAGTAAAAAAGGTACTCAAAGTTGCTTCTTAAAAATGTTTGTTAAATATGTTTCTGCAAAATTGTCAGTTTTAACGACAGCAGATAAAATTAAAGGCGCTACAGTTTGTTTACCGAACAAATGGAGTGATGACGTGCGCTTCAAAGTGAGCGTTTCAATGCCTGTCCATAAATGCATCTTTCACTTGCTTTTTTCAGTCTGATTCCGAGATAAGGATAAAAAATCAAAATAATATAAAACAACCATTAGTTTAATGGATATTTATTTCAAGGCACATTAATCGAAACGTTATTATTATTATATGGTAATCAGTGGCATTATATTGAAACCGAATTACATTGTTATTGTGAATATTTTTATCACTTAAAAACAACTTTTAAATTTTTAAATTACAAAAAGAACGCATCAAACATTCAAAGCCAACCTAATAAAACTGCATTAATACTCCATCTGTTCGGTAAACGCACTATCGAGTTCGTTTATTCGACTCAGATTTATTAAGATTTTTTCAAATATTGTCGAAAAACTGTTTGCTAATGGTTTTTATTTTAAACGAAAAATAAATTGAGTGACTTACTGTGGCTTGTAGTTGGACTTTTTTTCCAAGTTTTGTTTGATTTGTACACACTCTTCTGTGTAAATAGAGAATACAGAGCACTTCCCCCACTCCATTGCCGAGAAGTCTGAAGTATACTTCCAACTCCGGCAACTTTTTCATTTTGAGCAAATCACCTTAACGAAAGTAGAAGGAAATAAACTCCTTTACGGCTTAAATCTTGTTCGAGTGATAAATATTTTATTATGTTTTAAAAAAGTATCGCTAGAGAGCTCCAGATCTGAATAATTTTATGAAGTGCGTAATAAAAGTAAATGCGTTATATACTTTATAGAGCCGTAAAAAATATGTCTCTTTCCACGTGATTACATATTTACTTTGTACATGAACCGACCTGTACCGTATTAAAAAGGCAGACATTCCCTTTGAGGCAATATTTGAAAGAAGCGAAAATACGACAGGGTTTATCTCGCTATCTAAACGTGTCATCTTGATGTCGCTCTCTTTGCAATTTCTCTTCCAGCACTCGCTTATTAAGAGCTAATACCGTAACCTGTAACCGAGTTGATGCCCTGCAGTTATATTATCGCAGGAGCTGTGAAGGTGCTATTTTACAAGATAACACCGTCAGTCCACAGCCTTACGCTTCCCTGATGGTTCCCGAAGGATACTAATGTCAGCTGTCACGGCAATCCCCTGCACATAAAGATAAATTTTCCCGTATGTGGAGATTTTCGCGTATTCTTCGTGAAAACATTCGTGTTCATGCACAGCTGCATTTTTCAAACGGCTTATCGTTGCGTGCAACAAGTTACTGAATTGTTGATAATGGGATTAGGAAACGATCCATGTTGAAACCGTACTTTGTAAACATCCGAATGCAAAAACGTGGCAAGATAGTTAATCCTTTGAAGTTATGTGAAAGGATCGATTTGAATTCATTTTGCAGTTAAATTGCAGCAAATTCTGTCAAAGACAGTTTGAGTTCGCTAAAGGTGTAACTAGTGAACCGTAAGAGTCAACGTTAATCATTGATAACGTCAAACTTAAGTAAATATTGGATCCATTGCAGCTCGTTGATTGCAAGTGTAATACTCGACGTTTTCCTAAATTCAAACTGAAATCAATTTGACATTAAGATTACTTACGGTTATAGGATTGTGCATTGGGCGATTCGATAAAATCGCTTCGAATGTTCAAGCGCAACTCTCATATTGACGACAGCTTGTAACCATTGAATGTATAGTTTGAAAAATATAGAAATCTGGATTTAAGGTAATCATCAACTTGTTAAATCTCCAGTTTTCATACAAATACATATTGAGAAAAATATGTTAATATTTTTTTCCGTTTGAGGCAAATCTTATGCGTTTATGGTACAATAATTTACTATTGAAAGCGTGGCAACCCAGGACCCAGTATGTTTTCTTTGGAGGCAATTAAAAAAACATTGTAAGGTTTAGCCATCATCTATGGTTACTGCATCACTTATTAAGAGGGTCTATTGTAATGCAAATTGACTTACACAATGTCATGCTTATAATGAAACGAAAAGTATATACATCCCAATGATCTACTTTTGTTGTAGCGAATCTATTCTGAAGTAATTTTATTTCTTTTCTACTGTGAAAGTAAGTTACACTACAATGGGTATATTATTAAGTTTGCAATATAAACGAAACATTTCAAAGCTTGTCCATGTTGTCATTTTTGTTTTCACTGGAGCGTAAGCTAAAGAAGTATTGTAATAGGGTCCATCCGGCGAAAGGCTGCTACCATGTTTTCTCGACGTTCATGATCCCTAGAGTGTGAAAAAGTTGGTCTCCCGTTTACATCTATTTGTCTGTGTCGATTTTTATTACGAGGATAATATTCGAAAGTACTGGATACTCCGTAGCGTTTCAATTTAAAAAATAACATACTCCTACACTTCTGGTTTATGAATGCACCTTGAATTTTGATCACATTTTCCAGAGAACTACACGCATATCCTTATTTTTCCATAGGGGTGTCATTAAAAAATTACGATTCGCAAAATCAAATTTTACAATGTTCCGAAAAAGTTATCTTGTACTAAGTTATGTCTAAATAACTTTCGACCAACTTTTTAAATATTAGCTTTCACGTATTTTTTTTGTAATTTGTAGTGGTTAAAGAGATCTTAATGAATTCAATTTTAAATTTATTTTGTTATACATATTTGGTGACTCAGATTTGTTTAAAGGACAATATTCTGTGTAGTAGTAACTATATACATCGATAGAAACCAAATTTAATAACATTTTGCTGTTATTATTGTAACTATTGCCTCTTAGATTTGATACACACAACTTATGATAGATTAGAGGCAATTATTGGCTAGACAATATCTACACAGATATGTGAGTTAGTAGTTAATTGTGTCATCAATATCAGATATAGAGGTATTGTTTCTGCTTTTTTTTTGCACCATCAGAAGTTAATAATTGTGATATGAAATAAAATGGGGAGATTATAACAAGACCGATTACTAATGGTGGATTATACACTATTTATATAGTGAAATGGAACACTTTGATTTGTACACAACTGAAATAAGTGATGACGAAAAAATCTCAATTTTTACTTTGTGAGCGCAAGCTAAACAAGTACATATTGTAATGAAAGGTCCCTCAAGGTTAATCTCATGTTTTCTGGACGTTTCATGTTTCCTAGACTACGAAGAAAAAGGTCTCCCGTTTCTGTCTGTCGTCTGTGTCATTTTTATTAGGCAGAAAATCAAAGTGTGTCTGATCATCCCCATCAACAATGGGTGACATCATGCCCAAATTTTACTCTATAGAAAATATAACGAGTCTGTACTTATAATAATTTTTTAATTTTAATTTGCTTATACAGGGTGACTGAAAAAAATAATTAATGCGTGAATTTATTTCATTGATTTAATCATGTACTGCAAAACCGAATGCGTTGAAATCTTGCAGATATTTTAAAGTTATCATAAGCATAGTAAATTTTTGACCAAAATGTATTTGTTTCCACCTAAAAAATTGATGACGTCACTTCAAAATATTGCTAAATAAATCCTATCTTAAATGTGCAAAACATGATAAGTCTACACTTGTGATTTATCACTGCATTAATATTTTTTTAGATTTGCTTATACAGGGAGTCTCAAAAAAATTAATGACTTGAGTCAATTTATTTTATTGATTAAATTAAGAATTACAAAACTCAATACTTTGAAATCTTGCAGACGTTTTAGAGTTATTGTAAGCGTAGTAGATTGTTAATCAAAATATATGTTTATTTCCCCCAAAAAATTGATGACGTTATCTCAAAATTTTGGCGAACAAATTCGACCCAAAATGTGATGAGTTTTTACTTATGCTTTATCATTGCATCGGTTTTTTTAGATTTGCTTAAACAGGTGGCTCAAAAAAATGAATGAATGAGTCGATTTATTTTATTGATTAAATCAGGAACTCCATTTTTCCCTGCATATTTTGCCAATGCAATACTGTTATTTTTTAATTTCCATTTTACACTAAACAAAATAAGTCAGAGAAATGGAGAAAGTAGGTGGGCGGGGCTAAATTTAGCTTCCAGTTTTATGAGGAAGCTGTAGCCCCGTCCACTCACCCCTTCTTCGTTCCAGTGACTAGTCTTAATATTGTTCAGTCTTAGCTTAGCAAGTTTTAGCCCCGCCCACCCACCCTCTATATTCTTAGAGGGTATGTCTTTTGCCACAATTAGTCTTATCTTAGCAATTCACCCCTCCCACCCGCCCTTTATTTTCTTATAGGGTATGTCATTTACCAAAATCAATCTTATCTTAGCAGATACTAGCTCCGTCCATACACGCTGTTCTCATTCTAACGATTTTATTTATCTTCAATTGAGATCTACCTTTCATTCGAAGTAGACAAAATGAATCACTGAAATGGAGGCGGGGTAGGTGGGCGGGGTGAATTATGTTCTTTTGTAAAGTGAGAATGGGAATTAATAAAATAGAACGTAGGCTGTTAAAAAAAGCCGTAATCGTATTTTTTTATACCACTTATTTGTTATAACATTTATTTCTTATTTCTGAAGAAAAAAAAATGAGAGAACGGGTGGGTGGGCGGGGCTAAGTTTAACTTTTTCATACAGAATCTTTTATAAGCAAGCAGTAGCCCCGCCCACCCGCCTTCTATTTTCTTAGCATTTGCCACAATCATTCTTATCTTAGCAAGTACTACACTGCTCCAATCCAAGTTCCAAGTAAAATAGATGGAGCATGGGAAAGTACTATTCTTCTGATATAGAATTAGATAGAGACAGCTTAATCGTTGGTTTTACTATTATTGACGATATAATAAAAGGTTCCCAAGGATCAGTCTTGGGGCTAGTATTCTTGTTAATAAATGTAAATGATGTTCATCAAGCTTTAAATGATAATGTGATTGTTTTTGCATAGTAACGAAACGAAAATGTTATGGACGTGAATATAATGGATAATTATCTCAAAGTGGAAATATAAACTTCTCTAATAAGCGTTGTAGACATAACAATAAAACTCAAGTTGTAAAATTTCCGCTTTGTAACATTAATGAAAACAGATCCAGTCAAAGTTTTAGGCGTGTATATGGATGCTAATATAATTAGAAAATCTCATATTACCTACTTATAGAAAATGTTCTAAAAACGGACTATAAGCTATACATATTGTATGAAAAGCGTTGGCAACGGTTCTTATTAAAGCACTATTTCCCATTGTTCTTGCCAATCGATTCTCAACTATTGATGTTTATCGGTTGGTTTAAATACTTTAGCCTCATTTATGTATTTAAAAAATGATTAAGTAATATAAGTTCGTTTAAATATTCGTACAAAACTTAAGATTCGAGTTACATAGAACATTTTTCGTAATTTTTAGTGTATTTCGATTCTGATAGTAACAGGTTATTTTCACAAAAAACTAATATTTCCATTCTTTATAAACAAACATGAGTTGAAACCCTGTAGGGATTTTTATTCATATCCTTTACGACCAGACTAAATCCAATTCTGTTGCGTCTCTTCTCTATAATTGAATTGTTTAGACCACACTACCACACATGTCCGTCAAACAAATTTTACACAAGACATACTAGACGCAATATTAGATTTGCAATAGAAGTCTTTTAAACATCAAATAAATGTAGTGAGTGATGAAGACGTGCATTTCAAAAATAATGCAACAGTTTCAAGAAAGCGGGTGATATTGTACTTGTGCTCTTTTAATTCTAAAAAAGAACTGCATTAAAAATGAGGCTGTCAAGATTTTTTTATAAAGGAAGAAAAACTGAAGGTTAGTTAAATAACTTGTGAATATTCAAATGTTTAATTGGCGTTTAAAATACATAAAATTAACTGAAAGATTATATAATTTTAATTAAATAAGTCCATTTTGTTTGTACTTACCATTTCTATGTGTTGTCCCCACTGAAGTAATTCACACGTACACCCTAAAACATCTTTCCGCCGCTGCAATTTACAGTCGTCACATTTCGATATCATTTCAGCCGATTTCCCTTGTTATGGGCCACTTAATTTTGTGTCGCATTCGTAAGGGGAAAGAATTCGCGCTCGTGTAAAAACAGCCGAGCCCGCTATTACCCTCCATATATTTATTTAATGTCTTTTGTTCTAGGTGGAAGATATACGGGACATGATAGATAAGATCCAAGCAAATGTAGAAGAAGTGAAGAAGAAACATAGTTCTATTCTTTCTGCGCCTCAGAGTGATGAAAGTAAGTTGTTACAGTGTTCTTATTTTTCACTTTTGCCGCCTTCCAGTAACGTTGTTTATGACTCGGGGGCTTTCAGAAACATGAAAGACGCGCCACAGTGTTTTATATTTGCTTTTTATTACGAGAGACGAGGCCGTAATATAGGGTATATGCGATTAGCGCGTGCGGCTCTTATATCAAGCCTGGATTAGACGAAGTGTTCTCTAATTCAGTTACATGTTCTGGCTTTTGCAGGATATGACCTTACGTAATACGTTTAATCTTACATTGAGAGGCGTTATCGTATCTTATCTATGATTTTCAGTCATTCGGTATTATCGATTTATCGACGTTTGGAAGGTTCACAAAAGGTGATAATAACTGTGTGATGCTTCGAGGGCTATTGTTTTTTTTTTTTGTTGTTTTTCTTTATCTTTATTGATGGCTCTCGAGTCATGTGCCAGAATTTTTCTTTGGCGAAGTTCTAAATTAAATTCGTTTGCTCGTAAGTTTAACCAATATATGATGGAATACTTGTGATTAATTGGTATTATCGTTTTCAGTGACATTAAGCAGTTTTGTTTAAAAAAAAATAGCGTGTGTTGCAAAAAAAAAAAAGGGAGATTACAATCTGTCGTCGACCCTATTGCTTAGTCACGCGATTATAAATTCGATCAGGAAAGTCTAGCCACCGTATTTTTATGTAGATTATTTCATGGCTCTGCAAAACTGTGTTAAGATATTTGTAGGCGAATTTGTGCAGCTATGACTGTCTGTGTGTTTGCGTGTCGTGGACGGTGTTTTAAAAAACATTATCGTGTATTATAATTTTCCTATTTTAGAATTTGTTGTTTCTGTTATAACGAATTTAGAAACCGTAACCAGTGACTTTTTCACATCAAGAATTTTTATCCACTATGAATTATTAATAGCTAAATAAATTGGAATATTGTATTACACATTCGTAGAAAAAGATCAATATAGATAGAATGTATTAATTTTTTATTCTAATGATTCATGGATTAATATTCATAAATCTAAATGTATTTGTAGTGAAATATCTACCACAGCTAAATTCTATCTATTCTTGAAATTAAATATTCATGAAAGCGATAATATGTTTTGCAAAACGATTGCCGTTCACCCTTAAAATAAACATTCACTGTCTCTTATAAATTATAAAGTAGCAGAAAAGTCAAAGTGATTCAGGTTTCAAGGAGATGATAAAATTTAAAACAATGGTTTAATTAGGGCAGTTATTAAATGGAATAAAAATCGAGAACTAAATTTGATAAAAATTCGCCATCAAATTTGTTTTTATTTATTTGACTTTTAAATTGTAACATTTTCGATATTCTATTTCAACGGTTATTTTTAAAACATTGGTCGAATGTTGTTTCGACAGAAATTTATTCGCCCGGCAAATCCCGTTTCTTTAAAAAATTATAAAATATGTTTTTGCGATTTTCGTTTTTGTGATAACTTCTTTAAAGTAAAGATTAGCGACATAAATAACACCACCGTAATCCCTGTGCCAAGAATTTGTGCTCCCAAATACGGACAATGTAAAATAAAAGCAGACAACTAATGTGAAAAAATGGCCTCTCAGTCTAATATCAAGCTTCAGTTCAAATGTTTATGTTTACACATCGAAAGAATGTCATGTAGAAATTAATAAGTTTGTCTTGTCAAAACAGGACCAAAATTATTAATTTCTATTACTAATTTAAAATATAAAAAATGTTTCTTTTCTGATGACGTGATAACAGGATCTGTAGAATGTATGGAAACGGTTAAATATGTTGAGAACCAGATGTACAAATCAACTGAAATTAGGTATAGGGATACAAGAAGTTGTGGTCTAATTATTTGTCACACAAACACGTCAAATAAATTGGTAACAGCTCTGCAGACAGCACGACTCCACAAGTACGACTGATACATTTTTGTTGTGCAGTTTTTCGAAATCACTAAGTGTTTTTGTTAAGTGCGTGACAAATTGTAAACAACACATCTGAGGTTTCTTGAGAACCTAATTCAAAGCGGATTCGTAAACCACACTTATAGGGGTATATTATTGTATAACGGTTAAATCAAATAAAGCTAGAATTTTTTGAAATGACGTCATCAAATTATTGGTGGGGATGATTAGCAAAATTTTGGTTAGTATTTAAGCATCTACATGATACTTCTAATATATATATATACAAAATTTGACAACAATCGGTCCAGGAATTTCGGAGATTACGTGTCTAATAAAAATGGATAGGCAGACAGATAGACCGAAGTGGGAGACTAGTTTTTTCGTACTGTAGTCATGAAATCTCGAGAAAATAGAAAAGTGGCCATTCGTCTGATGGACTCGATTACTATACTTCCTTAGCTTATGCTCGGGAAGTAACAAAAAGAAACGGCCAAGTTTGGTATCGAACGTGTGACCCCAGGTCCGCGTTCTCCCAAATGACCAATAGCTCCGCGAAGTTTATATCCCGTGTTAGTAGTAAAATGTTATTATATTTCGCAAATGTTTCTGCGGAAATTTGGACGTTTAGGGAAAAAACTCAAAGCGGGTTCCTATACCACAAATATATGGGGATATTGTTAACATTTTATTATAGACTTTTTTGGGATGATTAGCCAAATTTTGGTTAGAATTTAACCATGTACATGATATTCCTAATATACATACAAAATTTGACCATCTCCCGTTTTCGTCTGTGTGCCTGACCGGCGTCGCTGTCGATTTTTGTTAAGACAGATCTAATCTCTGAAACTACCGGATCGATTGTCATGTAGATGGTAAAACGCTAACCTAACTCTCTAATTTTGGGTTTCAATTTGCATAAAATAAGATACTCCTGCACGTGTAGTATATGAATCCGTGTTGAATTTTTCTCAGAGACATCCAGATTTTTGGAAAAAAATCAAAATTGTATCACAACATTTTGCAATTTAAATTTGAATCTGCAAATCGAATGCTTTGGAAACTTGCAGACGTTTTCAAGTTATCGTAATCATGGTAAATTTTTAATCAAAATATACCTGTTTATCATATATCATATTAAATTTTGACGAGTAAATCCTATCGAAATTGTGCAAATTATATAGTCTATAGGTGATTTATTATTGTATTAATCTTTTTTAGAACTTCTTATACCCAAAAAAAATAATAAATGTGTCAATTTATTTTATTGATTAAAACAGGAACTGGAAAGTCGAATACTTTGAAACCTTGCAGACCTTTGAAAGTTATCGCAAACATGGTAAATTATTTATTAATCAAATTACATGTGTTGATCTCTCGCACAATTTGATGACGTCATCTCAAAATTTTGTCGAATAAATCATATCTAAAATGTGAAAAAATATGATGAGTCAATACTTGTGATTATATTATATTAATATTTTTTAGAATTGTTTATAGAGGTGTCTCAAAAAAAATAGTGAGGTAATAATTATTTTATTGTTTAAATCAAGAACGGATCACTCCATTCTCTCAAAAATTTGGGAATACAGTGATGTCATTATTAGCATTAGACTGCACAACCAAATTGATACGTATCCTGGCAAAAATGTTATCACAAAATTTTATAAAGGATAAACGCATTTCAAAGATACGCATAGCATGCTTCTTTACATTAACTTTAACATTACATACATAACTTTATGTTAACCTGTAAGGGTTGTCATAAAAAATAAAATAAAATTCGCCAAATTAAATTTTATAATTTTTCGAAAAGGTTGAATATGTTTTATTGTGCTTCAGGGGTGAGCAAATTTGGTGGAAATAACCTTTATTTGTGTGGAAAAAAATTATTCGATTTTTTCCAAGAGAGAGTTAATTTAAAATATAAATACATACCAAATTTTTTTTAAACATTTTGTTTTGTTTCTTAAATTCACAGATTGTTTATCTAAGATGAGATGACTGAAATTTTTTGGTTGACTCATTTAGTGCTACAAAAATGTTTTAGATAAAATACTTCCAATCCTTGCAGTAATTTTAATTGTTCAGTTTTATCAGTATGTGTAAATTTAAAAAATTACCACTTAAAATTGAGTGAATATAGAGTTAGCCACTTTTGCGTTTATCGGACTAAATAAAGAAGGGGGACAAATTTAACCGGAAGCAGTTTGTAAACGATATAATTCGTATAAAATAAATATAATCTGAGGCGGTTTTGATAAGATTTGCTACAAGATTAGCGTATCCAAGTGTGTTATTTTGTAACGAAAACGCAAATTATTGTGCAACTGTATCAGATTTTCGTTTACTAAAAATATTTTTGTTTTCTAATATAGAATTAACCTGCTTATCTCAATTTATGGCCATATTAATTCTAAACAGATAAAGTTCTCTATATAAATTCACGTGGCGTGCACGGTTTGCGAGATAATGAAGATTAACTACGGACCACTGCACTTCCTGTAGCGAAAATGGCCGAGTTTGTCCCAACAAAAGTGAAACTGGGGGTTTTGGAAAAATATTAATCTGTCTATAACTGCGATTAAAGTATGTACTTTTTGTTAAAGAAGAAAGAGAAATCTTTTGGATATTTAAAATGGTGTTTTCGATCTTGTTTTTAATTAACGTCAAAATTTCGAGATTTCAAAACTAAAAAATCTACGGTTGGACATATTTCTCAAATATTATTTATGTCTATAGTTTATGTTTAATTCGTTTATTTAGCCACTTAAAAATTATAGATTGTGAAATCTAGTTTGTTGAACAGTTTTGTAGTATAGAGTAAAATTTTCACATGGAACTTTCTTTCATGTTTTACGAGACACGTAGCTCTGCGACAAATACCGTAATACCTATATCCAAGACGTCCAGATTAAATAAAAATCTCCGTGTCTCCTACATTCGTGCCGTTTTCACGCACGACATCTCGAAACTTCGGCCAACTTTTCCCCTCCGGAACTTTATCTCACGGATGGTCAGTTCGGTTTTTCGCAAAGACGACACCGAGCGGGAACGTCAGGATTCGTAGGATAAATAGAAACTTAAATAAAGGTTAGTCCTGTCCTGTTAACAGGAAGTTAGCGAGCGATATCGACCGGTTGCGACCTTTTACGCGACGGCACCGACACAGGATGCCTTTTATCAAACTTATCCAGAATTTGCCAACGGCAAAATGTCTGGTGAATGAGCAACATCAGAAAATGCTCTCGACGTACAATCGGCAAGTTTAATGCGGCCGTAATTGGCGGCGATTGCGGAAAACTGGAACGCAGGAGATGGCTGGAAGGGGTTTTTCCAGTTTTTCGAAGGTGATACGCCGATAAGGCTTGCAGTTGCACGCCTCTGAATGCGATATCCGTTTCCTGGCGTTGGGCTGCGTTTGTCATGTGGCAGGTCTGGACGAGCGTAATCTTTGGCTTTGAATGTTGGCCATTTTCTGGTTGAATGGGTTTTAATGTGCCCGGAGGCTATGGTGACAGGTTGAGTTGGGTTGGAGGGGGTGGGGTTTTTACAAATTCTGGCAAAGAGTTTCAAGAGACAAGTGGTTTTTTAATGTTCTTGAATGTTTTCGTGTTAAAAGGCCAGTCGCGACGTTTTCTGCTTGGAATATTCGGCACATTTAGAAACGAGAAACGGTAAAAAAAGCTGCTAAACACTTCTTTTTACTATATCTCAGTTCCAACAATAAAGTCTGCAATTTTGCAAGCTGAAAACAGTGGTGACAACCACGTTCCAAAATTTCCATAAATAACTGAAATATTGATTTTTAAAATATATGACGCAAAAATTTCAACAAAATTAAAAATATATATGATAAATAGACTGTTAAAAAAACTGCCCGCGCATTGGACGCGTGTCTGGAAAATGGCGGATTAACTTTTCAGTACGTTATATACCTACGGGAGTTTCGGGAGTCCAAAAAAATAATAAAAAATTATGATGTAGATTACGAAAAAAACTTAATTTTAGAAAAGTAAAATTGGCAACACAGCACACACCTTATGCGTGAATACCACCGGCTTACTTTCTGGTTTCTTAGTAACGATGGTGGCTGAAATCGACCTTCGCTTTATATCAGGCAAACATTGTTGTCAAATGGAATTTTATCCAATTATTACAAAAACAACACAGCCATATTAACTAAAAGTTTTATTACTAGTTATTGTGATAATGAATAATTTGTTTAGTTGTTAAACGTAGCAAAAGAACCAATTTTAAAATGATTGTAACTCCACCAAAATGTGAGAAGCATTTTTTTTACGATTTTTCCCAGACTCACCAGTTGATTGTTAAGAACTTAGCGGAGAGTTAATCCGCCATTTTCCAGACACCCGGTATAGTGAGTTCTAAAAATATATTGACCATAAGAACCAAACGTAGCGACTCCTCCTAACGTCGACTCCAACATAATGTTTGCTGAAACTGTTACTGAAACAGTATTTCAGAAAAAATTGGTCGAACTTCCCTCGCCTCTGAGGTGCAGCTCACGCTTCTTTGAAAAATTATAAAAATTGTTTGCGATTTTTGTTTTCTGATGACCTCAGCATGGCATAAAGGAAAAACCAGTGACGGAAATAACACTCCCGCAGCTTTTTTGCAGGAATTTTTCTGTTTTTTGTTTAAATTTTTGATTTTGCAATTTTTCAGTTTTTCAATTTTCCATAGTTTGAATTATTCAATTTTTAGATTTTGCAATTTTTCGATTTGCGTTTCCGGAATTTTCTATTTTTCGATTTGCAGTTTTTCGTTTCGGTTTTTTCATTTCATTAACTGTTTCAGTTATTTGATTCCTCAATTTTTCGATTTGCGATTTTTCAATTTTTCTTTTTTTTTTTTTTTGTTTATTCAGTTTTTCGATTTTGCAGGTTTTCGATTAAAAATTTCTCGAGTTTTCAATTTTTCATTTTTCCGCATTTTTTATTTTTTCAAATTTTCGATTTGCAACTTTTTGTTTGTTTTTATTTTCCTCATTTTTACAATTTCTCGTTTCTTCAATTTTTCGATTTGCAATTTTTCATTTCGGCTTTTTATCTTCTTTGTTTTCAGTTATTTGATTCTTCAATTTTTCATTTTTTTGTTTCTTCAATTTTTAAATTTGCAATTTTTAGATTTAAAATTTTCGAGTTTTCAATTTTCGAAATTTTTAATTTTTCATTTCTTCAGATTTTCGATTGGCAACTTTTGGTTTCCGATTTTGTTTTTCTTATTTTTTCCATTTTTTTTTTGTTTTCTCGTGTTATCAATTTTTAATTTTTCACATTTGTGATTTGGAATTTTTCAGTTCGGTTTTTTTATTTTCTTTATTTTCAGTTATTTAATCAATTTTTTACTTTTTGTGTCTTTAATTTTTAATTTTTCATTTCTTCAATTTTTCGATTTGCAATTTTTCATTTGTTTTGGTTTCTTCAACTTTACGATATGCATCTCTTCGAGTTTTCGTTCTTAAATTTTTCATTTTTTCCGATTTTCCAACTTTTGGACGTTTCAATTTTTCAATTTGCAATTTCACGGCTTTTCAATCTTTGATCAATTTTTTGCAATTTTTCCGGTTGCAGTTTTTCGGTTTTAAACTTTCTGTTTTTCAACTTTGAGATTTTTAATTTTTTGTTTTTTCAATTTTTGATTTGCAGTTTTTCTAGTTTTCATTTTTAATATTTTCTAATAATAATTATAATTAAAAAAAAAATCAATTTCTTGATAACATCTAATTTTTGAATTTTTTAACCTTTCAGTTAAGTTTTTTGACTTTACAATTTTGACGATTCTATAATTTTTAGATTTTACCAATTTTGAATTTTCTAATTTTTCAATTCATACATTTTTCGGAATATAAAATTCCTCGGTTTTTAGGTTTTTTTTTCAGTGTTTCGGTTTCATAATTTAATTTTTCATTTTTCTAACTTTAATTTTTTCAGGTTTTCAATTTCTCGGCTTCTAAATGTTTTAATCTTTCCGTGCTTCGATTTGCAATTTTCCGATTTTGCTATTTTTCGTTCTTTCAGTTTTTAATTTTTCAATTTTCGGAATTCTTAATTTTTCATTTCTTCAGATTTTCGATTTGCAACTTCTGGTTTCTGTTTTTATTTTTACAATAAGTATTTCGATTTTGCCAATGTTCCGATTTTATAATTTCTTGCTTTTTCAATTTCAATTTTTTGGTTTGTAATTTTTCATGTTTTTTGAGGTTCTCGAATTTTTCATTTTTCAAATTTTCGGTTTGCAACTTTTCGTTTTGGTTTTTTATTTTCTTTATTTTCAGTTACTCGATTCTACAATTTTTCGATTTGCAATATTTCAATTTTTTATTTTTGGTTTCTTCAATTTTTAGATTTTGCAATTTTTAGATTTAAAATTCTCGAGTTTTCAATTTTTAAATTTTCAATTTTCGGAATTTTTCGTTTTACAATTCTTCAGATTTTCTATTTACTTTTGGTTTCTGATTTTATTGTCCTTATTTTTACAATTTTTCGATTTTGTCAATGTTCCGATTTTACAATTTCTTGTTTTCAATTTGACTTTTCTGATTTTACAACTTTTGGATGTTTCAATTCGTAATTTTTCAATTTTTTGCATTTTCCAATTTTTCGAGTTGCAGTTTTTCGGTTTTAAACTTTCATTTTTCAACTTAAGTTTTAATTTTTCGTTTCTTCAATTTTTGATTTGCAATTTTTCTAGTTTTAACTTCAAATGTTATCTAATAATAATTATAATTAAAAAAAAAAACTAAATTTTTCAAAATCTCGATACATATCTAATTTTTGAATTTTTTGATCTTTCAGGGTTTCAGTTTTTTGACTTTTAAATTTTAAAGATTCTATGATTTTTAGATTTTCCAATTTTTCGATTCGTTCATTTTTTTCGATTATAATTTTCTCGATTTTTAGTTTCTCATTTTTCAATTTTTCGGCTTCCAAATGTTTTAATCTTTTACTTCTTCAATGCTCCGATTTGCAATTTTCAGATTTTCCACTTTTTCGATTTTGCTATTTTTTGTTTTTTTAGTTTTTCGATTTTTTCCAATTTTTTAGTTTTTTCGAATTTCAATTTTTCGATTTTTTAACGTTTCGTATCAAAAAATGCCAGGACTGCAAAATTGTGAAATTAAAAAATCAAAAATTGAAAAACGAAATATGTACTATGAAATGAAAACTTCTAAAAATCTAAAAATTGTAAATGAAGAACTTGAAAATTTGAAGAAACGGAAAATTGAAAAGTCGAGAAATTAAAAAATGAAAAACTTAACAATCGAAAAAGTGAAAATCGAAGAAATAAAATATTGTAAAAATTGAAATATTGAAAATTTGAGAAATCGGAAAATCAGATATCGAGAAATCCAAAAATTGAGAAATTTACAGATTGGAAAATCGGGGAAATGAAAAATCAAAGATTGAAAATTTTAAGAATCGAATAAACATTGTGATACAAATTCGAGAAAAAAATTAAGGAAACGAAAAATTGAAAAATCGAAAAATTGTGAAACCAAAACATTGAAATTGGAAAATTACAGAAAATGAAAAATTGTGATATTAAAAAATTGTAAAATGTAAGGTCAATGCATCTATCAATTTTGATGGATGTAGTGTAATAATACTAATAACAACAATACTGTATTCCCGAATTTTCGGGAAAACAGTCAATCGTTCTTGATTTAATCTATACATTAAACTGCCCCGTTCATTAATTTTTTTGAGTCACCTGTATAAGTATTTCTAAAAACTATGAGTGCATTGATAAACCACAAGTATTGAGTCATAATATTTTGCATATTTCAGAGATGATTTATTCTGCAACGTTTGCTAGATTTCAGAGCACTCGGTTTTGCAGTTTCAAAGTTAAATTTGAAAACATTGTTATGCATTTTTTATTTAATTTTTTCCAAAAATGTGGATGTGTAGGGTGAAAACTCAACACGGATTCATACACCTCAAGTGCAAGAGGATCTTATTTTATAAAAATAGTTTTACAATTTTTACAATAGGTAAATCCCTAGCTTAGGCTCGGGAAGTAAAAATGATCAAAAAATACTTATGTTACTTTGTGGATTGCCTCGTAAATCAGTAAATTAATGCAAATTATGCATATATCATTTTCATGATCGTAACAGGCTCTTTCTTTGCCCTTTGTTGAAACTCCTCGTAATAACTATTGATAATAATATTATGCTATGAGTAAATACTACTGGTGTGGTATTACTTATTTAAAAAATTGTTGGTGTGGATCAAGGCTTAATCCCTCCAAGTGGAAATGCTTGTTTATTATGGTTTAAATATAGTCATTAAAGCACAACTCTTTATACTACTATTTATTGCTCCCTTGAACAGAAATTACCCAGAATTTACCCGCAAACATCTGCACAAAAATTACATGTACTCACGAGTAATACAGTTTCGCAGGAACACTAAAAACACCCGAGAGACTTTGTCCCCTTTCGTGTTTTATACAGCTTGGGGTGGGCTTGAAAATAGGAGTGGCTAATATTTGGAGATTCTTTCCCAACATACTTAAAAACTCAAAGTAGGGTAAAGCAGGATTTGATGGTGATACTAAACAAACTGGGGTAAGATGTATGCGGTATAAACTGATGGGGAAGATAAAGCTGAGTAAACACGGATATGGAATCATTGAAAAAGAATGCTGCAGAGGGAGCGTTTGAGAGAAGAGATTTTAATCTCGTTTAATTTACCGATTCGTATTTTGTGTTATCTACAGAATGGAAAATTGTAATGGTTATTATAAAAGTAGGATAAGGTTTTAATGGCATAATTGCTTGCTCTAATTAATTGTCAGATTTTAATTATTTGCCACTTAAATGTTTGATTTTGTCGGTGCTACGTTACGATTTGTTGACTTGTGGATTGTGGTAATTGTAGAGTCGTAATTCTGTCGTCTTTGATGTAGTAGTAAACAATTAAATTTGAATCATGTTCCGGAGGTCTGTAATTAATTAAAAAAGAAGAAAAGTACTAGCTTTTGTTAGTGATTATATTTTGTCCCCTCTAGTCATGAAGAAAGCACTCGCGTGTAATCTCGATTACTCATTCTGTTGATTTACTACACTCGCCTGCGGCTCGTCTGACAAACTTCACTCTCATTGATAATTGCCGTCATTGCATAATTTACTATTAATAAACACCGAGTAGAATGCATCATTTCATACTTTCCCTAGGTGACTTCATAGACGATAAATGTAGGACGAGTGCAAATTGTATCGTGGAAACAAAAAGCTTAAATGTTATTGTTTTAATTTTAGAATAAAAAGTTAATTTATCGTTTTCAAGTTACACTTTCCCCGTTTTTAAGCGTAGTGTCGTGACAAACAAACGAATTAATAAGTCTCGCATAAAATTTAATTCAACCGACTCGTGTTTTGCCAGGGTAAACCGTTCGTATAAAGCTTAAACAAGTTACCTCAAAACGTTGAAACAGTCTACGAACTCTAAATCGCAGAGCTTTAAACATTAGCTTGTAATTACAGTCCATATTTTTTTTATTTATATTTATTGCTGATACCCCTATCACCACGTTACCCCATGCTTTCTTGCTGTGTACTTAGATGAAATATTTCAGCCTGTGCTGCTCCCTCCGGGGTTTTTAATCTTCGTTATTTCAACTTTATGTAGCATCGAATTACAATCTACTGTTCAACGTTGTAAGCAATATTAAGTTTAATTGTTACATCATCGTCGACATTTTCTGGGGTTCTCCTACAACCTTGGAGAAGTGACCGGTATATTTCTTACGACTCATTAATAAATTTTAACAATGGAGTTACTTGTTCAAGCACCTTTCCCACTGTATTTATTCTCACCGGTTGCTTTAGTTTGCATTTTATTATCTTATGCATAAATCAAGTTGCGATTTTAACACCCTGAGTTATACAACTTTCTGTGGACACTTCTTGTAAGTTGTATTTGCTACAGGTTTAATAAATTACAGTGCGGTTTAAGGGTTTCATACTTTGTTTTCTATTTTTACCAAACTTTATGCCATCATATTTCGTGTTATTGTTTTTTTACTTCCCGAGTGTAAGCAACATTGCGACATTCTCCGTGAATAAGGATCATGTCGGTTTTCTCGTTATTATCGTAAGAATGCATAGACATTTTTCTGACACTGACGTTTCCATACACTTATAACCAAACTTTGATACAATTCAATTTTGAAACATTTTTTGTAATCCAGGCTCAAGTTGAATCGGTATTATGAGTTGCCTATTTTAAAAACGCAAATGGGTCATCTTAGCTGAATAACCCTGTATTTACAACAAAATAAAAATGGTTGACTACGTACTTATATATATTTCTTTATTAACAATGCACATCTGATCCACTCTATATACCGTTTATCAACATTAGATAAATATACTTAATTTGTTGAGTCACTTTATTCTAAAAATAATTTACGATTAAATACTTGTCAATATTTTCTATAAGACAATTTTGACGTTTATCTTAGATTTAAAACACCTCCGTTCAACGTCAACGAATGTAATTGATTCGTATTGTCAAGTACAGATTACATCCATTTTTAAAACATGTTTATCATTTCGAAACCTCACTTACTCACTTGCTGCAGTAATTTCAAGCTACCATTGTTCTCCAGAATATAAAAAGCGTTGTTAATTAGTTGTTCAATTGTCCAAAAAATATTAAGAATAACAGAAAAACGTTTCTTAGGTTGCTGTGGACTTTGTTTTCGAATCTTTGGAACAAAATTAACAAAAGGGTGTAGTGAAAATAACTAAGATTTGGAATATTTTGTAATTTCGTGTAAAAAACAAAATGCCTGATGTAAGTCTTTATTTAAAATTGAAAATTGAACAAAATGTAAACGTAATATTTTTATAGATCTAAAGTTTTAAGCACAAAAACAGGCAACGTTTTCAATTCGCCGTTATTTGTTGAGAAAGAAGTACCGAACTATTTTTTTTTTACATAACTGAATTCTTAGCGGAAATTTTAAACATACCTTTCTTTGTATTACTAACTAAAGAATTTAGATGATTCTTCCGTAACTTTTTTAAGCGATGAGCTAAACATGTCATTTGAATAAAATTAGGGTACACTATTTTAAGCTGTACACCGGTTTTCACCACGTGTGGCGCACCATCGGACAATGTAAATACAATTTGGTTGATTATAAACTGATTTTAACAAAGCATAATTTGCAAATCGATATGCCAAAATAACTAGTTTTGATTCATTTTAATTTCTCAATCTGTCATTTGATTGTCAATTTAGTGATAACCAATATGCAAATTTTGTACATGTTCTGGACTGTATTGATGACAATGGCTGTCTATACGTTGATTTTGTACGTTGTACAGAATTTAGGGGATGACGTAGATATTCAAAATTTGGTTTCCAAAAAGTCTGTATTGTTAAAAATTTGTAGAATATATTCATTCGGTGCTTATTTTAAGGAAAGTCGAGCATTTGTTGAGTGGAAATGCTTTGAGAATAGTACATCGATAGAACGTCGCAATAGTGTTAACGCGCCCGGACGAATCCATTTGCGAATTTAGGGGAAATGAATTAAAAAAACGCAAATGATACGCCACTGGTTGAACTCTAAATGACAATGTTTTCATGCCATTTCATGTGAAATTTGGGAATAAAAATAAAGTTATTTGCAAATGCAGTGGAGAAAATACAGTTACTGATTCTTAAGGTTAAAGGAACTTCCTTCAATTAGATTTTATTCAGTCTTAATAAGCCGTGTACACGTTATGATGTGGTTGAAAGGACACGTAAATGAGTATTAGCAAATTTTTTCGTTCAAGGAATTCCTGCGACTGTCAAACAGGTGTCTATGAAAAATTGTTGTTGCATAAAAATTTTATGTCGGTGACTCATTCCGCTTACGTGTAAATAATGACAACAATGAAGTAAAACACTTTCCACTTGTAGTTTTTTTTACATGTGGGTCAATAATTCGTAATTAATAGTTAAGAGGTCTTTTAAATAGGTCACCGCTAATGAATTTCTCTTGTGGTGGAAAACAACAGGTGAACTATAGTCGACAAAATTGACTGTAAGGGTCAAGTCAATAACGCGAAGTATAATTTCCTATAATGAACACGGTCTGTGTCTTGATATATTTTGCCGTTAATAATGTACGCTTAGCGTTTACAAGAGAAATAATAATTTTCACTAAAACACGTTTTAAATCAACGTTTTATTAAAGCCAGTAGGCGGTGTTGTAGGTGGTGCTGTTTCTTCATAATTATAAATAAAGATCCCCAATAAAAAAATCATAATTAGCGCATAAATTTATGGCAAAGCAACAAAAAAGGGTATCACACACTCGAGCTATAAATAATTTTCAGATAAAACTGTTAAATAATTGTGGTTAACACAAATCATACACAGAAAAGTGTCCCAAGTGTTGCGTGACTCGACCTTACATTAGTGTAAATCGACTCTAAACAGTATGATTAACGAATATTAGTCACCGTGTTCTATACCTTATAGGTGGCTCATTTTCGACTATCTATTTATAACAGTTCGGTAATAATTTATCAGACTATCGACAAATTGTGTTGATATCAATAATTAAAGCGTCAAATCGTCCCGAATCACAATATAAGGATAAACTTTCAACAAAGAGTCGGTTCAAGCGTGACCGACATAATTATTCATTTGGTTCTTATCAGATGAACGTGCCTGCCTTTACATGTGTTTTTTTAATCGTTATTTGCCGAAATAGCCTGTCAGACGATAGCACAAGGTCTAAATTTATTTGCGGGTTCGTAGCATTTTCAAAAAAAAAATGATGACGTAAATCCATCGTAAGGGGTTAGACATCCGAGTAAATTTTGTCCATAATAAATTCCATTGTATCCGTCTTGGGATTTCGGTTTCGAATCTGGATACCGGTCGATTTTGTCAGATATATTGCAAGGATCCGAATTTAAAGAACGAAATTGATTTTCTTTTTTATTTCACGTCGTTTTGCAGATAAATGGGATCGCGTTATTCGTGTCTCTGTCATACGCTGGGGAGCTAGAAAGAGCTTAAATTAGCCGAGGAGTGGAGAACTTCCAATGGTTTAAATAGATTGTTGTGTTGCTTTTTTGAATAATTCAGCAAGAAGTGAAGCCGCCATATTTCAATTTCCGTTTCCTTATTTATCATAATAACGAATTGTGTTTGTCGCGCAAACTTTTCTCGCTCTGCTTTCGAGATATCTTGAAAAGTTTTTTCATTTCTCGTTCCACGTGAAATGAGTGTTATTAATCACGCTTTGATGGAAAAATCAAATAGTCAAATTATTTTGACAGAGCATCCGATGTCTCGTGACCGTGAGAATCGCCGAACGTGCAAAATTTATGGCAAAAATTGGAAACTTGGAACACGAAAAACAGGAATCGTATAACTGGGGATAATTCAGCCAAGCTATCAAGTATAATGTGTAACACGAACTTCAACAACAAAGGTTTTGAACAGAACGTATTTGTTAACGATCGATCGTAAACACAGCGACCAGTGGTAGGTTCTCAGGCTATATTACCAATATAACAGTTAACACCAAAATAAACGAATTAGTTTTCTTTTTCAGCACAGCGTGCCGTTATTTTTATTGCATTTCCTCCGACTTATCATAATCTAATTTCGTCGCCAGCGTTTTTATTGTGTACGCGAAGCCTTGCAGAAGCTCTTGACAGTTATGCAATTTAGATTTAGATGGCTTGAGTAAATAGAACAATCCCTAGAATAAACCGTTCCGAGTGCGTCGTGTAAACTCGAACAATAAAATTTCGCCTGAAGTTCACAATTTCATTTGCTAATTAAAATTTCCACGTTACATTGAACTATTTAAATTGAGGATTTATTTATTCAAATTACTGATGACAGATCCGAGAGGGTCATTCCGACTAATCTCGTTTTAATTAAAATGTAATGCCGTATTTTGGGCCTTGTTTGCCTCGTTCCTCTCTGTCATAATTACGTTCTTGCATGACGCAACGCAAGATACATTTTTTAATAGACGTACGTCGGTCGCGTATTGTTGGTTGTCTACGTGCGAAATTTTTATTCGCGGGTTTAAATTGCCGGTGTGCCGGCGTCTGCGTTCGCCGGCGACATCTCGAGAACCCGCCGACCTATTTCATCCAAATTTGCAGCAACATTTTTTCGTACCGAACTGTAATCGAATTTACGGTTGCGACAGCGTCAGGTTTTTGCTGCCGCTCCTCCAGGCCATGCCAGATGATAAACTAGGGAATACCTAAACGCGTCGACCTTAAACCCTTATTGATCTAGGCCAGGCTGTAGATTCTCTGGTGAATGGTGCGATTCTAGACCTGATTTCTGATGTTGAATAACGCACGAGGCGAGAGACGCTTCGAGCCTTTCATTCAAATGCAACTTTCAGAATCAACCATCGAATAATAACCATTATCTGGCCTCGGTTGGTTTTTTTAGAGGACGCTTTTATCGAGTGGATGTGCGATTAAAGGGTTTTCCTTGTAAATATTTAAACGTGATTTTAAATTGGCTGTTCGACACTGATTGAAAGTCGATTTGTGTTCTTTGCTTTGTTACGTTTATTTATCGACGGGATTGTACGATTATCAGGAAGTAATTTCGTTAGAGAGGAATGGAAATGTCACAATTTTGGGACTGATTTGTTGTACATTGTGTTCCACGTATCGACAGTTGCTGAAGTTTGAAAAATCAAATTATACCGTGCAGTATTTCGTGTAGCCGCAGGGCTTTTGCAAATATAATGCTTCATCCCACTGATGAATATCGATATTACCAAAATTTATGTTTTGTTCAATTTTAAACGCTTTATAATTCATATATGTGAAAATTCTCGATTTCAAAGCCGCGAATATTTATACAGGTCGGTGGAGCCATGAATCTTTTATTTTTACCATCGGGCTCCCGTAAAGGTCAAAATATGCGAGTTTGGTTAAATCAGATGTAGATCCAATGTAATTACCCTACGGGTCATTTAATATCGGATTTTTTTTTAAATTCATCTCTAAAATAAAGCTTCATTAATTTACTTTATTCTCTAGACAAAAAAAGTTTAAGTTTAAGCGCTACCCTTTCATTTCAAAATAATAGTGTCTCTGATTTAATGAACGAAAAACTGCAACATCTAAATTAGGTGCTTGTCCATAATTTTTCCCCAAAAGAAAAAGTTCTTTATCGTGATCAAGCTTTGTTTTCGGGGTAAATTTAACAGAAGAGTCAGAAAGTCGTTATTTTAAATTATGTACAGTCGAACCTCCGTAAATCGAAGTATCGCAAAAAATTTGAGTTACCAAAGATATTGGAAATTGGAAACAAGTAATATTTGTTAAGTAAAGTATGCTCCTAGAAATTACACCCACATCTGGTAGTGTATGAATGATGTTTTTACTTCATGAGCGGAAGAAAGTACAGTTCCATCACTTGAACAGTATCTAATAAAATTTTATTGGTATTTTAAAGTTGGACACACAAAACCATAAATCACAAGTTCAATACAACCCTGGATGTTTCTAGCCCACTGTACACTGGTGGCACGCTCCTTTTATTGGCGTCGTTATCCCCCTAGGGGCATTGTCCGACAATTCCTCAAAGTAGCAGTTGTAAAATTTTACTAGGTACTGATGAAGTGTAGGAGTATAGTAATAGTAATAGTAATCGAGTCCATCGGACGAGTGGCCACTTTTACGAAAAGTAGTCTCCCGTTTCTGTCTGTCTGTCTGTCTGTATCCAGACAGACAGATAAATAAATAAATAATAAAAATATTAGACATGTAATCTCCGAAACTGCTTGAGCGATCGATTATTGTATATTAGAAGTATCATCTAGATGGTTAAATACTGACCAAAATTTTGCTAATCATCTCCCTAACAATTTGATGACGTCATTTCAAAAAATTCTATGTTTATTTGATTTCACTGCTATACAACAATATACTCCCTATAAGTGTGGTTTACGAATCCGCGTTGAGTTTTTTCCTAACCGTCCAAATTTTTGCAAAAACATAATGCATAATGTTTTCTCTTTTTCTCTCGCGCTGTGTATTATCTATGTTTATGACGTCATAACAAATTTTTTATTGATTAAATTAAGAACAAGTCACTCCGTTTTCTCGAAAAGGTGAATATTCAGAACATTCTGTTCGACTGTGGCTTAATTAATAATTTTAGTACCCTGTTTTGATGCGATAAACTCATTCGAATTAAACAAGTTTCTGCGTGATACACTTCCGTATAAATAAACACTTGAAGTTAAACCTTGTTATCATTGCTGAGAGAACATTTTTTCCCGTTGGTTATCTGCTTTAAATATATTTTACATTGTCCGCACGTCAGGGGTTGTGAGGGTGTTATTGTATTTGAGGAGCGAGTGAAATTCTGTCGAAATAAACCGACTAGTTTTTGTTTATAGGTAACTTCAAGCAAACTCCGTGTGAATTTATTGATGTAGTGAAACAAGTCAATCGTCAAAAATTACGTTTTATTTCAAATTCGTGTACTGCACAAGTGAAAAAATAAAAATGCTTCAATTGGCATCACTATCTAATGACATTTTCAAGGTTTTTGTTTGCCATTCACCCTAGGTCACCTATTTAAAGTCACGTTTTTTCATGTTTCTTCATCTTTCTAGAAAATGCTATTACTCAGTGATGCCAATCTCGGAATTATTTTCATGACCTGCTCTCATTATTACTTTTCTTCGAGCGCACGCTAGAACTCTGTTGCGTTAAAAAATGCATTTTCTTAGTGAATTAAGTTCTACATAAATGTCTATAGTGAAATAAGCTGACGCTTTTTTCTAAAAGTAAACTCGATTTTACGTAAATCACATTTGTAAATGGATGCACATAATTTGTAGTTTATCAGTTCATTAGTGAAATATACATTACACATTTTCAAAGTGACAATAATTTGCAGTAAATCATAATTGTACTATAATTTTCGTTCGTTCTGTGTGTACACGAAATCCCTTTTACACTATTTATCATTTGACTTTATAGATCTTAATTTCATGTAGGTAACTATGCCAAACCACTAGACTGCATTTCTCCGTAATTTTTTTTTCTCAAAAAATAGCACTCTTATCTTCTAAGATCCAGATGTACGCATCCTCGATTCCCGTCGTGACTCAATGTTTGTGAGGAACAAGCACATCGTTTGGTTCCGCTCGGTAAATTAATTGCATACAATATCCGCCGGCTAAATGCAAATCCGAAATTTATTCAGGATAACCGACGAAATTGCTTTGTGCTACAGTTTGATAATCGCAGCGGTTTCACGATTGATCATTCGAGGATACAGGAGAGGATTGTTTGGATATCCAATTTGAGAAATTTTCTCAACAAACTGAAAGAAAGTTGGCAGCTTTTTCGTGCTTTTATACGAAATCAGCGACCCATTCCGAGTCTTTCAGGATTAACGTTGCAGAAGCAACAATGAATCGAATAAACTTTCATCAATTACGATAACATCTAGAAATTTTCATCGCCCAAAGTTCACCCGGAACGTTCCACTTCGTTACGTTTAATGATTTCTCGCATCGGGCTGATGTAGGGTCAGCTTACAGGGAAATATTTGTTGCTTGGTTGGGAATATCAGTTTGCCGAGTCGAAAATTTGGATTATGCGGTAATCATTAATATATGAGGAAGGTGATGGTATTAAGGCTGAGCCGGAGTAAATAATTGAGTTAAGGGTATTATGTACTAAGCTCTTTCGGTGTATTTTTAACACTTTGTTTTAGGTTTTTTCATTCAATTAGCAATTGGCACAGAAGGTTTTTTGTTTTGAAATAAATTTAACATTTGCTAACAAATTCCAAATGTGAATTAGTTATAATTACCTGCTAATCTTTTTTTTTTTTTTCATAGTAACAACTAGTCGATTATTTGAGTGACATTTTTACCACGCCAAAATAACGACAATAATCAATTTAATTATGCTAATTTTCTTTAACAAAGAATGGAAGATGTTCACCGTATAGACAATGTTAATTACTTTTTGCGGTAACTGAATATACAATTGTTGTTTCTACTATTAAATATTTTAGCTCTTTATCCGAGACTGTTCTGGGTTAACCCGTTTAACTCGTTTGCGATTAGGGGTCACCTTAAATAATTGATGTCACTAAATTTGAACACACAGTCTAGCCTGCAATAATGGTGTATACGATGTACTGAGTAGCAAGTATTCATTTTTTGTCTTGCTCATTATTTATATTAAGTTAAAGGATCACTAAGAGCATAAAAATAATATTATATTTAATTCCACTCTAAAATTTTGAAAGAAATCTCATTAATTTGAACAAGTCCGAATTTCTGCCCGTATTGTAACAAAAGATGTTGTAAATGCAAAAAAACTACCGTCTTAGTCTCTCCGTCTCTTCGTTTATACATATTTTTTCTTTTTAATTATTTCGTATGACATGAACAATTATTTTTGTCTTTAAACTTACAAGTCGTTTTTAATAATGCGGTAGCTTTTTATTTCCAATATACGAAAATGTAGCATGAAAGATATGGAGTTTTATGTTCTTGGTAATATAATGGGAGAAGAATAAGGAGACGGCGCCGCCACATGGTTACAATATCAGTGGGCGCAAATCTGACAAGAATAATGGGAAGTTATCTCCGTAACGACGCTCAATGACGCCTCGCCATTTGCAGTAGCCGATCCGGTTTAACATCCCACTGGCTGACACTGGCAGGGATGAAAGTACATATATTTTGGCAAATGAATTAATGGAATGCGACTTTTTAACTCATTAGCACGGCAATTACGAGAACAAAGAGTTTTTTTATTTCGTTGCAAATTAGCCGCCGCTGACTGTACTTTTCAACCCGGTTTGCTTAAGGATCGAGTTCTTGTGTGCATCTGACGGGGCCAGAATCCATCTTTGGCAAAAAAAACTCTTTATATTCACAGTTTGAATGTTGTGGGGTTGAAAGTCGTGTTCTACTAATTCAGTAGTTGAACTCTACGTTTTAAAAATTCAAACGTTTTAACTTTTAGATGTTATAAATTAACATGTCATAAAATGAAGATACAGTTCTATATTTAGTCAATTGAACCTTTTCTTATCACGCTGGAATTAACGTTATTTTTATTTTTGTAAACTAATTTTCTTTGAGAACGAGGTTCTTCTGATTTACACAAATGAATTACATAGTTTGCCCCATAACATGAAAAATGGCAATATCCTAAGGGCAGGGCGTATGGGTTAAAAGTTTATGCTGAATTTAAAACTATATTCAGTATGCAGCAGTGTTAGCCCTTTTAAGGACACTAACACACTGCAGGGGTGTAAGGATCGTAAAATATATCCGAACTGTTTGAACGTTCAAATTTGTTGGGCGGTAGAACTGAATTTAAATCGGATTTTTACATAAAGTTTACTAGTGTCTAGTTGCACTATTTATGCTTCATACACACATTCCTTCCGTTTACACCTACCTTTTTAACATTCTTATAAATATTTGCAAAGTTTGTGTATTTCCTTATACTATAAGCGTCACAGCTGATATTTTTGTTGACTCACTTATTTAGATTAGTTATTCATTAGTTATTTTACTTGTAGAACATGTTCGCGAAAAAAAGTGCACATAAATATTAACTTAAAACAAGATAATGCCAAACAAATAATAAAACAGTTTTATTAAATATCACAACTAGTTATTATTGAACAAATAATGCTTCATTATCCTTAATTTCATCAATTTCTAAAAAAAAAAAATATTTTCCAGCGTATCCTTTTCGATAAATTCTAAACTCCTTTCGTTCAGTTTATGTGACTGTTTTTCATATTTTTATGAATTCATCCAAATTTTTTCTCCGTAGGTATTTATTAGACATACTTCTGGGCCACCTGCAAGATTTTTTTTTTTTTTGTTAATGATAAGATATATGATTTATTCAACATTTGTATGAAAATCGCGGCCACAGAAAACGAAACCATCTTAACATAACAAAGTTTTAGTTGTTGATTTATTTTTATGTCATAATAGCAATTTGAATGTACGCTCCTGATTTGAAAGACGGGATAGTGACTTTGTCAAAATTGTTTGATTTGTCAAAATTGTTTGATTTGTCAAACAAAACATTAATTAAAGCCTAATTTTTTTTTTAATTTGGAAGTATGTCAAACCTAGTGGTCCAGTTTTCTATGGCCGCGACTGTACGTATCTCATCCTTTAAAACTCAACTTTTAAAACTTTCCAATTCATACATGGTTTCTATAAATGATTATAGGGTCCAAGTAGGTCATGGATACGTGCCGCCTCTAAGATTTGAACTTTACTAAATGCCCAAGGACGCATAACAAAAACCACACGCATCTGTATAACTGGTTGCCTAAATGTTTCATTTCTTATTAAAAAATAAAACTAATTCATTACAATAAAAAGAAACAAATTTATTGCAGTTAAACATCACAGTAAACGTTGAACATGTTCACCATTTTGTTCATTCTCTTTTTCATTTCAAAAATGTTCTGTAATCCTTTCGTCAATATCCAGTGTTCAGTTTCATCTTGCAACACGAACTCCTGACTGCTGAGGAAATCTTGTGAAAGTATCAACAACTTCCTCAGATACTGTAGGTCTTCCAGGAGACTTCCATTTGTTGACACTGGCAGTTCGAACAAATCTGTTGATTACGTCTATAATGTGAGCTTCTAACGATGTTTCTTGAATTATTAAATCACGGTATTTGGCCAGATATTCTTGCTTACAAGCTGTTACATGAAAGTGTCTTGTTCAACAGAATAAACCATTTTCACGGTCTTCACTTCCTTGGACAAAAACTAAATTTTCGTAGGCAAGCACTAAGAGTTTTGAAAACGACTGTTTTGTTGTTTTGAGCTTGGATGAACGAGAATTACTGTAATTTAGACTTTTAAAACGTTAAAACAATAAAAACGATGACTTTAAATGACATGGCCAACTACGCCTTTAAAATCACTTATAAAAACTCTATAACTTTCTAGTTCTTCTTTTGGCTCTTTTCAATTGATCACTTGTATTCACTTGTTTCTTATTTCTTTTTCATTTAACGTGAAACTTGACACTTGCGGAAGCTCGTCGCAACGTTCGACAATAGCTTGCAAATTTATTTTGATGATTTTTTTTAAATAATTTTCTTAATGAAAAATTAGTATGAAAACTTTTATAAGGTCATTGTCAAGCGGCTCGTTTTACAACATGAATAAGTGTGATAATTATTATTAATCGTTGGGGTTTTTAGTACTTATGACAATTACCTCAAAAAATGCTACTGATTTCGAAAATAGAAATCTATACTTTTTCTTTCTCGAACATTTCTTATTAAAACTGTCCGTAATAATAATATAATTAGTGAAGATTTTTCATAGGTGTTTATTAAGTGGTCTGTTGGGCTATAAAAAATGCTTAGCATTTTTATTTTATTAAATTCAGAACTCTTAGTTCGTAAATTAAGGCAACATTGTGTTTTCTAAATTCTTACTACGCACTGTCGACATTCAAAAAATCAACAGGTTGTTCATTATTACGATACGATTATTTGATGCGTTGGCATTAAAAACAAAATAATATTGTATGTACTATTTTTGTATAATAATACATAAAAATAAGATTTTACACCGTAAAAGTTAAAGTTAGTTACTTTTAATATTATCTGGTTGTTTTTATTTTTCTGTAATAAGGCTGGTCGTTGCTTCCGTAGGAGCTTGGACTACGAAGTGATAAATTTAATTTTATGGGGTAGTAATCTATTCATCAGTTCAGACCAATCATTATCCCGTAAGCCTTTTTGTGTGCGCACGCAACAGGTCCTCTAGACGAATAAATTATAGTTTCGAAATGCCCCCATAAATACATTTGTTGATCATCTTGGCAAGAGTTGGCAAAGCGTCAAATGATCAACAGTTGTGTTCACGCCATTTGTTGGTTTGATGTTTAATTCAATTTCTTAGTCGTACTTTGTCGACTTCCACGATGTTTCTTGCTCCCAATAACGAACCCAACTCGCAATATTCGGGTTTAATTTCTCATCTGGCGCCACCAAAGAGAACAATGAATGTCAATCGTATCCAACACGAAAAAGCCGATCCCCTAAAACCCTTTCCGTGTTCATTTTTCCCGAAATCACACAAAACATCAATTATGAACACCCATTTTTATGATCCGAGCATGATGTAGCAAGACAACGTTCACCTGGCTCCACATGATTTATGATCGAAGAGTCGCCTCCCAACAGAGATGAATACCTCGAAAACAGCGCTCCGCAAACAACCCCCCCGATTAATAACACCAATACCGTATCGACATCCGCTTTTAATCCTGCAACGATTTCGCAAATCCGTTCCGCGCATAATAAATAACCCTAATGGCTCCACGCTGAAACTCCGACCGTTTTTGTATTTTTATCCGGCCCTTTGAAATTTTAATCCGTTCGACTGCGCCAAATCGCACTGATTTAATTGCGCGAATGATAAATTCGGCGGTTTAATCAAACCCTATCCGCAGACGAAGACGAATCCTCCTCCGTTTTAATAAACGGAATAATAAAGTGACGTATCCACGTGAACTCGAACGAGGAAACGAGGGACGAAAGCGTTCTCCGTGACTGCTCGCTTCGACCCTTATAAATTGTTTCAGCACAATTTCGTATGTTAAACGTTCCAAATGCGGCTCGTAGCAGCAACTGGTTAGTTTCGCGTCTGGTCGTAACGGGATTGTGTCATTACCCTCGACGCCGGAGCATGGAAATTCTAATAAAATTCTACGGAAGCTGGGGATATCGTGGAGATGCGTGACACTCGGGGATGTTCTGGGGTGTGAAGGAAACCGGGGTTGAAATTCAGAGCAGACGATTTGGTGAGGGTCTGTCGGGATAGCAGGGGCAATAAAATCGGGCGCAGGGAGGTCCTTGCGGGACGACCATGAAAGAGAAGAATTGATTGCAAATTAAGTAATCCATTAAATGGGAGCCGGATGAGTGCGGCTAATGGATAGCCCGCAGATAAGAACTAGAGCGAGCTTTTTGACGAAAACCACATGTGAGAGTTAGGTCTGAACTAGATTGAGGGACTAATTAATACAAGCTTATTTGGAAAGATTAGTGTGTCAGAATCGATGCGAAGAATTCTCAAGGAAAGTCGCTGTATTCGTGACATTGTCGTAATTTGATACCAGTATAATCGCCCAGAGAACACTGCAAGAACTTTTTTATTTTGTTAAAATCGGTAGTAAAACTTAGGTCTTCCTTCAGTCACACGATTTTAGGTTAGTTACGTCTATACTAGGTACATGAGCTATTGAAAACTGTTAGGTTCAATGTTATTATGTTGTAAATGATTATTATACAAAGTTTAATGAGAGGTATACATCACTTTAATTACTTACCATTCCCAAGATTTATTCCTTCAGTTTAAGGAACATCTCAGATCCACACACACAAACCAGTTGCTTTGTGGTTGATATAATAAGATCCTAATCATTTAATTGTTATGAAATATTTTGCAATTAACCACAAAGTTAATCACGATTACCGTTAATTTTAACAGGGTAAAATCCTTTTAACTAATTAGTCGAATGATATTTGCCCACATCCTTTGATAAAAATCTCTATTTAAAACAAATAACAACACAGTCCAATAGATGGCGCGATTAATTATTGTCAAAGGGTTTTATTGTCATACCAGTTGGACAATACTACAATTATTTAAAACAAATTCCCCAGTCTTCGAAGCACTGAACTGAAAATAATCGGAAAACGTAGCAGTATTTCTGAGACGTCGTTTTAGATACCCAAGTATTACGCCTGCTTTTATTATTGACCATTGTGTGTAGTTAGAACCCTCTGAGGTCGTTTTGAACGTGGATTGGAATATGGGTCAGTGGCGTCTCGTGTTCAATGAAGCGTGATTTTTTCGCTTCGGCTTTGTTTTCATTCTTTTGATATTAAGTTGGTGTCTGTTTTTCTTATATCTCTCCATATTATATTTTTTGTGTGTGACGCTGAATAGTATAAGTTAGCTATAGGTATAGTGATTCAAACAGTAAATGCTTCGACAACAGAGGAATCATGTTTTTTTACATCAAAATGTTTAATTTTTCGTTTGAAGTCGAATATAAGTTGTGTGAAAGTTTTGGCACTAGCCTCATTTTTCGAACTCGAGCAGTTTGCGATGATAACAGGTTGTGTATCGAAAGGTTTAATCTTCATTATCTCCAAACGTACATGTTTACGTAGATCTATAAACAAATCTTGTTTGTTCGCAATTAATATTGGGCTGTGTAAAAGAATTCACATTCCAAAAGTCCGATAATATTATAAAGAGACAAACTTCAGTTTTAATAAATTTTTAATGGAATAATACAATACAATGAACGTTGTTCGTAAAATCGGCATTAAAATTGCGCATAGCATATTTCATTCAAAATCACTCTCAGCTATTTTCGTCACCAAAAAATGTTTCGATTCATCGCTCGCCAACACCTCGTAACTGAAAACAGAAAAAGCAAAATCTCGCAAGCCGTAGGGGGTGTTTCAGGATAAAAATCGCCTTGTTCCGATGCGATTTTATAAAACACCTCCAGCCTCGGATGAGATTATCAAAGTTGAATTTTCTCCCGGCATCCCCAAATTGATATTCCCCGTGTGTGTCTGCGAATTTTTTCGATTAGGTTGTGGGTAATGACAAGAGCCATTGTTGGAGTGGCGTCGAATTCGTCGTTCGTCGGTCTGAAATTTCCCCGCCGCGCTCCACTTGCGATTCATAATGCAGCAACCCGCTGCTGTTCCTCTTTATGTTCCAATTTTCAGATTATAACTCATGTCTTGAGACGCGTTTAGGCGCCATTAAATGCGGACTCTGACGACTTTCCCCTTAATATTCCCCAATGTATCTCGCAGGGGTCGCATTACTTTTTCAGTGGTGTTGTTATTAAATTTTTAGAATAGTTGGAAGATTTACGGGGATTTTAGTAGTGCGGGCTTTTAATTCGTTCAGAATGACTGCAATTAGCAACAGAGTAGCCTTTTGGTAGAATGTTCTACGTTATGAGGTCTTAAACTACTCTGGTTATTGCGGGCTTTGTAAAGCGCACATTAACGTTTTATTTTGTTGAATTCAGTGAAGAGATGTAAAACTCAAACACACGTCATATTTTTTTATATACTACTGGAATTTCAAAAACAGTAAAGCATAATCTGTTACTGTAGATATCTCACAAAGGAAAGTACAAAGAACAATGTATTTTACACTTCACTAATCCAAATCAAAGGCCTACATCTCAAACAAACAGCAAACAACAGTAGTAAAATGGTCGACAAATTACAATCAGTAATAGTTAGCAACAACAACCAATCCCAAACGACAAGCAACAAATCAACAAAGAGACAACTACAAGCCACGAATAGCCAATAATAAACAACACAGAAAACAACAGCAAACAAACAACAAACGGCAGCCAAAAAAAGAACAACCAACAATAGCGACAAATACCTCGAGCCTGGACGAAAGCATATTTTATAGCACGTATCGTTGGTGGGGTGGGTAGCTTTGTAAAAAGGAGGAAGAAAAGTGTAAAAGGAACACATAACGTAAGAGGAACACAAGAAAACACATACGCAAAATACAAGAAGAATACTCACAACAAGAACATAAGAAAACACATGCAAGAACGCAGAGGAGCGCACACCACGAGATGAAAGAAGTTGTAGAACAGTTAGACGAGAGAAAATATGGAAGAGATAGATGAGAGAAAAAAAATATATGCGTGTTTATGCGTACACTAACAACAGGTGTGTCGCCCTTTTCAGAACCATCACAAAATGTAAACGTCAGCTTTTTCAGCAGATTGAGGGAAGATGATAGAAGAGTGAAGATATAGATGAAGGAAGAATTAGAAGAAATCATCCACAGATCCCGGGAAGGCATAGAAGGGTGAAGATATAGATGAAGGAAAGCATAGAAGGGCAAAGATGTAGATGAAGGACGATATAGAAGAAGTCATCGTCCGCGGATCCCGGGAAGACATAGAAGGTGAAGATGTAGATGAAACTTCATCCATATGAAAGAAGTTTCTTCTATGTCTTCCCGGGATCCGTGGACGATGACTTCTTCTACATCGTCCTTCATCTATATCTTTCACTCTTCTATGTCTTCCCGGGATCCGCGGACGATGGCTTCTTCTATATCTTCACCCTTCTATGCCTTCCCGGGATCCGTGGATGACGATTGCTTCTATATCTTCCTTCATCTATATCGTCCTTCACCTATATCTTTATCCTTCTATGTCCCCCAGGATCCGCGTACGATGGCTTCTTCTATATCGCCCTTCATCTATATCTTCCTTCATCTATATCGTCCTTCACCTATATCTTTATCCTTCTATGCACCCCAGGATCCGCGGACGATGGCTTCTTCTATATCTTCCTTCATCTATATCTTCAGCCTTCTGTCTGTCCAAGATCTGCGGACGATGGCTTCTTCTATATCTTCTTTCATCTGTATCTTCACTCTGCTATGCCTTCCCGGCATCCGCGGATGACTTATTCTATATTTCTTCTATATTTTCCTTCATCTATATTTTCACCCTTCTATGCCTTCCCGGGATCTGTGAATGATGATTTCTTCTATATTTTCCTTCATCTATATCTTCACACTTCTATGTCTTCCCGGGATCTGTGGATGATGATATCTTTCTTCATTTGTATCTTCACCCTTCTGTTTTCCCGGCATCCGCGGAAGAATAAGAAGCCATCGTCCGCGATTCCCAGAAAACAGAAGAGTGAAGATATAGATGAAGGAAAATATAGAAGAAATCATCATCCACAGATCCAGGGAAGACATAGAAGACTGAAGATATAGATGAAGGAAGATATAGAAGGAATCATCATCCGCAGATCCCGGGAAGATATGGAAGAAATCATCGTCCGCGAATCCTGAAGTTGTAGAAGAAGTCATCGTCCGCGGATCCCGGGAAAGCATAGAAGAAGGAAGATATAGATGAAGGAATAATAAAAGAAATCATCATTCACAGATCCCGTGAAGGCATAGAAGGGTGAAGATATAGATGAAGATAGATATAGAAGAAATAAGTCACAGATCCTGGGAAGACAGAAGAGTGAAGATATAGAAGAAAATAGTTGAAGGAAGATATTGAAGAAATCATCTGTAGATCCCGGGAAGAGAAGAAGTCATCGTTCGCGGATCCCTGGAAAGCATAGAAGGGTGAAGATATAAATGAAAGAAGATCTAGAAGAAATACAGAGTGAATATTATCCGCTGATCCCGGGAAGGCAGATGAGTCAAGATATAGATGAAGGAAGATGTAGAAGAAAATCAATGAAGGAAGGTATAGAAGAAATCATCATCCGCAGATCCCGGGAAAATATAGAAGTCATCGTTCGCGGATGCCGGGAAGGTATAGAAGAGTGAAGATGTAGAGGAAGGAAGATATAGAAGAAAATAAATGAAGGAAGATATAGAAATCATCATCCGGGAATCCCGGGATGACAGAAGGGTGAAAATCTAGATCAAGGTAGATATGGAAGCAATCATGGTGCGCGGATTCCGGGAAGTTATAGAAGAGTGAAGATATAGATGAAGGAAGATATGGAAATCATCGTCCGCGGATCCCGGGAAGGTATAGAGGAGTGAAGATATAGATCAAGGAAGATATGGAAGAAATCATCGTCCGTGGAAAATATAGAAGATCCTTCATTTATGTCTTCCCTCTCCTATATCTTCCTTCATTGTGTACACCAGACAATAGGTGTATCGTCCTTTTCAGGACCTCAAATAATTTCACCACAAATAAGTTTACGCTCCCTCACGAAATAGATGACGTCAGGTTTTCACTTCCCGAGCGTAAGCTACGGGACTATAGTAATCGAGTCCATCGGGAGAATGGTCAATTTTCTCTCTTGTTTCCATCCGTTTGTCTGTTTATCTGTCTGGTTTCTGGACCGATTGCTGTCAAATTTTGTATGTTAGAAATATGTAGATGGTTACACGCTAACTAAAATTTGGCTGTTTTTTAATACGTTGTGGGATCACGTCATACTTTGTTATTGATGTCATATTTTAAGTTGATGACCCCATACTTTTAAACTGACGGCGTTGACGTCAAGTTGAATTGATCGTAAAATTCATGAAGTCATTAATATATTTTTTATGTCCTAAAAACATACAGCATCATACGGATGATTATCTAGAAGTGCCACATACCCATTTGGTTGCCCCATTGCCCGTGGAATTCGTATATTACCATAGCAGTTCAATTTGAGTTATCGCCAATGGTGCGAACTTGAAGTCTGCGTCTGTCACAGTTTTGCTAGATGAGATTGTAGCAGCTGAAAAAAGAAAAGGAATCTATAGAACATCCCACTATGTTTGTGTCATTTAAATTTTTGTCTGTTAATGTCACTCTGTCTCTTTTTCTATTATGTGCTGATGTAACTTCAAAAGATATTCAATAAACTCTTAGAAAAATAAATTCTCATAAGTAATGTGCGTTTGTTTTTGACCTGCATGCGTAGAATGCATCTAATGTCTTTTTAAATTTGGAGGGCTTTATATGATTAATGCTGCAATGAATGTTTAAAAAAAAAATTAATCTGACTTACAGGCTAAAAAGGTCAGGTATAAATGACAACTTATAAGTAAATTATGACATTCTTCAACTCGCTTTGGTAATGTGCGCATCCTTCTCAGATTTTATTCTCTGCAAAAATGTTTTATTGCATCACAATCGCTTTTTAAATATAGATCTTTCGGGTCAGTCACAGGCACATTGGATATTGATCTGTTATCACTATCTACAACAGCTACAAATTAGACATTATCTGCATTCATTATAAATCAATTTCCGTTTCTCCACAAACGAACGTTTATTTTGTGTGTAGAATAAATTTTTAATCACCATTTCAAACGCATATCGATTTCCACTAAACTGTTATCTGCGTTTACATGAAAAATGCCATTTAATCAAGCGCTTTGATCGACTTGCGGTTTCAAATACACAGAGTTAGCCGACCTGCAAAGCCGCAAGCCGACAACACGATGCAATAAACTAAACTATGCAACCATCCGTATCAGCAGGTTAAATTTTCAAACTGGAAACTTTACAAATAAATTATAGTTTACCTCCAAACCTATTCCAGGCGCGACGTGTTTTCTGATGTCGCGAAAGTTACGCTTCAATTTTTATCATAAAACTTAGTCCAAATCCTTTTCCTGGAAACTTTGATACAAACAAACACATTAAAGTGAAGGATAACTGCGAGATTATCCTGTTATAGTTTAGATTAGTTTGTTTCACATTTGTGTTGTTTTCGACATGATTGAATTGGAACATACAGCCAAAGTTGCGACAAGTGAGATTGATGACGTTTTGCGAAAATTATCGGTTGCAAAATCAATGAAAATGATATTAGTGTCGGAGTGGTATCAGGCGGTTAAATTCTACATCAAACTAATAAAATACAGTAGTTTGGCACTAAATAGGCTTTTTCATGTTGAAACGTACCCACAATCCAATATGTGTTAAAAATCAAACTATTTTAAAAGTAGAGACAAGAAAGACTAAATAATATTTAAAATAATATTTTTTTGTATCTATTTCGAAAAATTGAATACAGACCAAATAAAAGAAGTTATTATATTCAGTGAATACTTACGTCACTTGATTGCAATTTCTGAATGTGAACGAACAGTGTAGGGTTAATGAAGCCACAACAAATCTAGAAACTTCTGTCGTATACGTATTTACGTCATTTCTAAAATTAGACGACTAGACATTGTTTAAATATTGTCCCAGTCAAAGTTAGCAAAGAACCCGTTAGTTTTAACGATTTTTACACTTTCATATACATATAGTAATTCATTTGAAAGTAAAATATTTTCTCTGTTTCTGCTTTCTGCTTGAATGTCAAATATATCAGTATAAACATCATGTCCTACTTCTGCAAGGAATCCCTTGAACAACGTAAATTGCAACTGTCTAACGGATCATAAAGTTCGTGGAAAGCAAACTGCATAAAAGACAAACAACACTGAGTCGCTTTTATTATTTCGTTGATGAGATAAAAGTTAAATTATTATAAACGTAACCTGATTTTGAACCAGCAACTTGGCAAGAATTTATATTCTTTTTATGTGAACCGTATAAGTAACGACACTTCTATTTAATGTCGTACTGTTTCAATTAACTTTATAATCATTGTTATAATGTATATACTCTAATATAAAAGTAATGTGAACAGTTGAGCATTTGTGGTGATTTAACAAAATTTGATGAAATATCTCGTACTTTCAAAATCATTTGATTAACAGTAAAAATAAGTATTACAATAAAAATTCAGCATTCGAATTAATCAAATTGTCAGCAATATATTTGTACTCAAACGAATTAATTGATATGTTTTTAGTAAAGTTTAGTAATAGGATATGTGAGAAAAATAACAATTGTCGGATAATTTCCATTTTATATTTTACTTGAGGATCGTTAGTTAAAAGTTCTGCTGTAGTATCTTTTATTTCAAATACATTTGTACTAACTATTGCGCAATAAAATGGTGATTGCACATTACGTGTTTGCATAATATCAATGCAAACCACCGACACGCCATCCCACCATCACATCAATAACTCTATTATTAGCCAAATTGTTTTAATAAACCATATACCTAATTTGCACCGATGAAAGCCCCATCGTATCCATCACATTAGAACCCAAATTATTATCATCACAGGAAACTTCCTGTTAATGTTAATGAGCAACTTTCAGACAACGGAACGCTTCGCTTAAATTACACTTTATTACTTTTCGCCACAGATAAAGCCTGCATGAATCATGTAGTAGCAAATTTGTTATTCGCGGAAAGTACAAGTACGTGATCGTAATAAATTCAGCGTTTAAACGACATCGACTTAAAAATAGAAAATACACGTATCGCAGAAGCATGCAATTTAAATGGAAAATCGGCGACAATTTTGGTGGAGGCGCCGGGTCGAGATGGATCGACAGGTAGCTGTAAATATTTGTAATGATTTGATTACCTTTTAATGAGATGGAGATCTTGAACTTTTCATCTGCGCCGAAGTGGGTGAAATTTTTATTAAAGGTGAAGGTACGGTAGCGAATTGGACGACCTTTCATCGACCCACTCTGTGATGTGGAAATTCTGAAAAATCACATGCTTATTCAGATCATTCCAATGCGTTAAAAGTTTTCGAGTTATAAGCCGTGTAGGAGGTTTTCCGAATTTTGAATATATTATATACTGAGATGTGGAAGGAAATAAGCAAAGTTCATAAAAGGACGTCGAGTTATTTAACATCGAATTTCGAAATTTTTTCAGACTACAGTCGCACTCGCTTTCGAGAGTGTAGATGAGATAGCAACAATATGACAGGAAGCCACTAGCTATTATACGTATTTCACGCTATTGTTCTTTATTGTTCATTGTATACTACTCTACTAGTCACGACGTTAACAAACAGCGTTCTTGAAGTATTGTATTCTTATGTAGATAGGTTTTTTAAAAACTTTGAAGAAAAGAAAGTGATCATGGTACTTCTGAAATTTTGAAAAAGAAATTACTTATATAAAGCCATGCAATAAAAGTGTTATACGGCCTCCACGGTAATTGTAAAAAATAACACATAATAATACTTTTATTACGTTTTTTCTTTTAATTGCTTTGATTTTGTGTATAGATTTATATACCTAATTTCCTTCTCAAATGTATAGTATAAAGTACAAATCAGAAATTGGATCTATTTAATTATTTATAAAAAAAACAATAAATTCTTTTGGAAATTAATGAGTTTAAAATGTTGGATTAGATGATGATTTGCGTAAATTAAATTAAGTTCCATTCATACCCTAAATTGACTTTTTAATTAGATTAACGTAAAGTGTTTTAATTACTACACACTTAATTAAATTAGGACATTATTTCAGCACTGTAAAGTTCGTATACAATTAATTATCATCCCTTAAATTAATGAAACTTCACCTTTTGAAAAAGATCTGTAAAGAACGTAATTTAATTTATTTGCCAAAGAAAAGTTATTTACATAGAACTTCCATCCCTACACTGAAGCACAGCACGTTAACTCAAATTATACAAGCCGTTTTTCAAATAATCCGTAAAATAAATTGAGATATCGTGTTTAAGCAGTTCTGAAAAGTAAAAGCACATCACTGAAGCATGAGCAATATCATGTGAGAACTCATTTTTCGATGTAGATTTTTAGTGCCGTCAACCTGAAGGGATATAAAAATAAACTTTAGTGTTTAAATGTCTTCAAAAATTTCATACTCCAATTCTGAAAAATCGCCTTGGATTAAACAGTTTAATGTTAGTCGAAAATTATGTATCTAATAAAATCACTGGTAGACGACAGACAAGCGAAAACGAGAAACTTGTTTTTTCGTATTCTGCAAGCTATTAATCACGGCATGGCCCTTTTACAACACTTCTCTCAACTACATTGCTTGGGAAATAAAAACCACTTTTAAATTACACTCTGGGAGAATCGTCTCGTGGAAACAACGAACATTAAACTGGAAGTTCAGCTGTAACTAACAGAAGTCCCTCAATTTATAAAAAATAAAACCTGAAATTACTGGTGAAAAATTGCTTGTTATTTTTACACCAAGCATAACAATTCTGGCCTGACATGAAGTTGCAAAAAATGTAATTATGCCAAAACTGTGAAAAACAGGTGTGTATATTTTATTTCTATCGTATAGAAGGGTAAAGTTTTAATGGAATTTTTACGTGATCTGGGACAATAAAAACCTAATAACTTTTACGAGAAAGAAACATATTTCTTACAAAATGCTTTCGCATTGATATTCAACAGACGATGTAACACTTGTGGTATTTAAGTTAGAATCTTTGTTAATCTTATTATTTTTACATTAAAATTAGCAGCTAATGATGTCGAGAGATGAAAGGATAAGATCTAGAATACTCGGCGTTAAATATAGATTTAATAAAATTCCAGGAAAGTGACTATAAAACGCTAAACTTTGTTAAATATCCCTTTCAACGGACCTAAAAAAATTTGTGTTGTTCCCATATTGCACCAAATTTTTCACTATGTATTTAAGTTACCTATATGAAAGTATTGTTATCAATAAAAGTAATCAGTAAATTTTTGTAATTATTTACTATTTATCACAAAATAATTTATAAGGACTAGATATTTACGATTCTAATTCAGAAAATGTCGTTCTGGAAACTACTCATTTATTTCATAGTGAGGTCACGTTTAATTGTACGGCGTACATAATTAGCCACTTTTCCTATGTAAATAACTTAGAACTTCGTATATTAATAGCACGAGTGTTGCTTTGTTACTTTTGACGCTTTGTCAAAGCCTCGAAAATTTATGAGTGATTTCGAGAATCGTTTAGTCGCGCTAATGGATTCAGTTCCTCCTACACTTAACACAACAATGCTCTCTTCAAATTACCATCAGGAAGAAACTATCATTTGAAAAATGAGCCAAAGCAACGCGACTCGTTGACGTCAGAAAATCGTCCATGTAGCCAGCAGAGCAGAAACCGCATTTAAAGCGAAATAACGAAACGTCAAAAGGAAAATCCTTTATTAAATTAACCGTTTTACGTAACCCCGTTACGTTTTAATCGCTTCAGGTGGCAAAAACGCGATTTGCGCGCTACGTGAGTATTTATCCGAGCTTTACGTTTGACGTGGGTTATCATCAGCCAACGCAAATTGCGATTGATAAGGGATCCTATGCATCCACCTACGCTTTTCTCTGAATGCGGCCCACGCTGTCGCCATGGACGTCAGACAGGAGAAAAGACGTTCCTCGAGAGGTTGATTGGATTTTTTTTATTGCAGGATTGGCGTACTTCGTGAAAAAGTAATTTTTTACGAGCCAGGATTTTGAGGGGTTATTTGAGATCTATGCTTGAGGAGGTGGAAAAATGTTGTTTTTCCTCGCGGAATGCGAGTTAGCAGGGGTGTTTTTTTGTGTGAGTGAGTAAGTGGGTTAGGACAAGCTGGCCTTAGTTTGAATGCATGGTTAAAGGGGAATCCAGAGGTCGCGAAAACACATTAATCAGGCAAAATTGTGGAGTAAGCTCTTGAAAAATTGCCTTGGGAGTTATTTGGAGATAAGTTGGAATGTTGGGGAGAGACAGAGACAGTGACCGATAAGGGAAAAAAGTCGCCGGGCTGACAGATGAACAGTATTTTAAGAATGTTGGAAAGGTTGTTCCTGTCTGTGTAAAACGCCATCAAATATGCATAAACCGTCACATTAATATCACCAGAAATGACAATACATAACAGAAAATTAATTATTAAAATTTTTAGAAATGTTTTATAAGTAATAAAGATCGTCTCAACCTGGCGCTTTACCCTGCGGCTTGCTTCGTATTACGTATCTAAGGTATTGTTGGAAGGAATAATATTTTATAAATATTTCAATAACATTTACCATGCAAAATGTTGAAGTGACGTCACTAAATTTTAGCTAGCGATGATTACACAAATTTTGGTTAGTATTTTATCATCTACACGATATTCCTTACATATAAATTTTAAATAAATTGGTCCCGCAGTTCCGGAGATATCTGTAGTGAATCAACACAGAGGACAGACGGAATTAGGGAGTTGAGTCAAATATTTAACGTAGAAAATCTGTGAACACGAATTTGATGAGTATTAGTATTTGGAAATAAGCAACGATACCAACTGTTGTAGAAAGCCTGCCCACCTGTCAAACTACCTACAACACCATATGCAACATGCATTAGAAATCGGCGAAAAAACTACGTAGACAATAATTTATCGTTGAAATGATCATAGCATTTCGTGTGTCCTCGCGTGAACCTTTTAATTTTAATGTGTGAGAAGTGATTATTTCAAACTTCGATAGTTCGTAGGCAGGTGTTGACATTTGTTTGTGAGCTAAAGAGACCCACAGAAACAACTAAGATTCAGTTGAAATATTCAGGGAATTAAACACAGTGCGCTAGAGCATAGCTGGGTGGATAAATTCCAGACTTTAATATTTATGTTTGCATTAATAATAAATTGGGATTCATGATTCATTTCGAGGGAAATAACAAATTTTAATAACAATAAATTGAGATACAATAAAAACAAAAAACATGAATTTTAAGTGAAGAGAGAAATAAGTCGAAATTGTCCATTAATTAAGGCTGTTGCTATGCTAAAGTCGTACGGTCCACTAGAAAAATCGATAATAGTACAATGATGACTTGCATTGATTACGGGAAAAATGAACTGATTTATTTTCCATTATTTCTCGAATAATGTGGTTAATAATTGTGAAAGAGAAAGTTTGAAACTGTGTTTGTTTAATGCTCTTTTTGTAATATCAGTGATATAGGTATATGCATCAAAATATGTTTCTATGTATCACTAAGTATGTAAACTTGGTTTGATTCCCTTATTCAAGATGATTATATGATGTACACTAAAGAACCAATTAATTTTTTTACACCTTCAATTTACCTTTAGTTCTTAAGAAGCTTCGGTAGGTGCTTTACTTTTCCGTTTCAACGCAACAAGAGCCATAAGAGAAGAGAGTGGAAAAAAACACTGTTTTAAGGAAAAAAAGTTGTATAGCAACCAAAGTAGTATTGAAAGTTTACTTCACGGAAAACAGTAAAGTTAAGTTTGCAAAAATGTTAATAGAAAAAGCTATGTTTTTTGACGAGTTTTCCATTCATAAAAGTTTTTCTTCTTGTTAATAGTAAAAGTTTCAAAGTAATAAAATTGACAAATGGAGCGACTAAAGAAGAATAAAACCGTTGCATACAAGGCTATATATATATATACAGAAAGTTGCCGAAGTGACGAAATTGTTGCGGAGTGAGCGAGACGTCGTGAAAGGTATTGAATTTGTATATTTAAAAAAAAATCGCAATTGTGCCATTGTCTGTTTTAAAAACCATTAATTAACGAAAAACGAAACAGATCGATACTTGTTTAGAACATCGGTCGGTTTCGTTTTAGCCGGAAGTAACAATAACTTTCAGATTTTTAATAACCATATAGCTTGGTACGTTTGCTGAATTTATGAATGACGGTCTAACAGACCATCGAGAAAATACACGCCAGTACTTGTACACTGTTAAAAACGATAATACACATTGTGTTTGCCTGTAAAATAACGAATTAGATACCCATTTTCCTTCATTGTTGCCGTCACAATACAAGACAATGGAGTGACATCCATTGTATACAATACACTACAATCCAAATCGATTGTTTTAAAGTTTTCTATCTGCTCTCATACTTAATTATGATCCTACAAAGTCTAAAAATAGCCACATTATTAACGAACCTTCTCTCTTTTCCAGAAACGAAACAAGAACTTGAAGATTTAATGGCCGATATAAAGAAAACTGCCAATAAAGTCCGTGCCAAGCTTAAAGGTAAGTGTCAATCGAATTCCGGGCTAGAATGAGATGTAATGAAACGAACACAAGAGAAATTATAATGGGTTATATAGCGTGTATTGAGTAGCTATCGTCTTGTAAACAAATTGGAGTGAATGAGTGCTGACAAAGGCGTACGACGAAATTGAAGCGCGAAAGAGAAAACTTTGATCGGGTTTTTCGCTTTTATTGGATCGTTAAATAGCGATCAGTCTGGTTTAAACGACAAAATTTCACGGCTTGTTATTTTAATGACGGATCGACGTAATCATGACGAATAACTCTTTTTGCAGTGATAGAACAAAATATAGAGCAAGAAGAACAAATCAATAAATCATCGGCGGATTTGAGGATACGGAAAACACAGCACTCGACGCTATCCAGGAAGTTTGTAGAAGTCATGACGGAATATAATCGAACGCAAACGGACTACAGGGAACGATGTAAAGGGAGAATACAAAGGCAATTAGAAATCAGTGAGTTCCTTTTCGACCAGTGGCGTAGCTACGGGGCAGCCGGGCGGGCAACACCCCTTCGAGCCACGAATATACAAAATTGCAAGATCCGACATAATTTTGTCAAAAATATAAAATTGCAGTCGCTGAACAGATGTCTTAAAGCCCGATATCGACTCAATAGAGCTTTCGCACAGGCTGTTCATGCGACTTTCACGCGATCTAATTTAATAATTGCATTTGAATAACTTCAGTAACTCAAAAAGTGGCCGAGAAAGATGCTGCGCCCCCCGGCGCCACAACTTGTAGCTCCACGACACTGCTTTTCGCCGTGTTTTTCGTGTACAAAACGTGATTTCGTTGCAGCCGGTAGACAAACAACAAACGAAGAATTAGAAGAGATGTTAGAACAGGGAAACCCAGCAGTGTTCACACAAGGTGTAAGTTGAGAAAACAGTGGATTGTTGTTCGAGGGAGATTGTTTGACGTCTGTTCGTTTCAGATTATAATGGAAACGCAACAAGCCAAGCAAACCCTAGCGGATATAGAAGCGAGGCATGCGGATATTATTAAATTAGAAAATTCAATCAAGGAACTTCATGACATGTTCATGGATATGGCGATGCTAGTCGAGAACCAGGTGAGACTCCCAATTACGCTATCAGACTTTTAAAAATTCAGGACTTGCCCGGAGGCGAGGCTTGATTGAAAACGTTACCGTCGACCGGAGTTATCGGAAAAGCGTGCATATTGACGATCTTGTTCTGAGTGTAATCAAAATTGAAAAAATTAGTGCACACTGCACTAATTGCATGTTTCACATATGCGGCGGGTTATCGCGATTAAGATCGAACAGTGTTGTTAATTCGGGAAGTTGGATCGAAAACGCAAATAGATTTGTAGGGCGTTGTTTTACTTTTTAATGAACACTTATTGCTGCTATAAATACAAAAAACCTCATTAATGGATAGTGGTACGTAACCAGTCAGTAATTATAGTTCTATGCCAAAATATGGAGAAGCTAAAGAGACAAGGTTGACACTCGGTGACAGTCATGCATATAAATAAATGCGTTAACTAAATTTTTTATTTAATTTCATATTCCATGTCTTGTCTGCTTTTCTTTGCAATTCTAAATTTTGTCTGGAATAAATTTGCTTTTAAGATTAAACATTACACTCATTTCCGTTTTTATAATTAATAAAATAACATTCCTGCAACATTCATAAATTAGTCTGCGTGTAATTATCGGAAAATGCAATTATTTTTTTTTTTTGTAATTTTTAACCAAATATAAACGACCTCGTTACGAATTATTATTTTTATTATTATTTTAATAAAAATTGAATTAAGTTATACAAATCTGAAGATTTTTATTATCCATTTAAGTTTTGGCAAAAAATTACCAGTCCGTAATAGGATTAGTTCCAAATATATGGGAATATAGTACTAAAAAAGCCTACTAAAGCCTAAAAAAGAGTACTGCAGACATATTGAAATATTACTCTATTCTCTATTTGTTATTGATTAGAAAAATTAAAACCTTGGAAACGACTGAATGAATTGTAACAATGAAATAAACAAACACAACTTCTATTGTAGGTATTAAATTTTCATCAAAAAAAAACAACACCTATTAATTCTCATGGATTAAGTTGTAAACACAACAAAAACAATATTTTCCTTCTGTTTTGGGTATATAGCTATTTAACGAATATTTGTGTTATATTAGTAATAATTTGACAACTACCCCAACAAATATTAATAAAATCTTTGATTGTTAAATGGATCGCGTTCCTCAACTGCATTTGTTTAGTGATCCATAGAGTGGTAGAAACTTTATGGTGGGTTTATTTTTTGTGGAATAAGCTATGCAAATAAAATTGTTAGTTTAATGTCTGCTGTAAAAAAAAGGTGGCAAAAATAAGTTAATTCATTAATTTCGTTGTTTTTATTTTAATGCAAAAAGGAATTGCTCTGACCGCAATAAAGTCAGTATTCTTCAGAGGTCGTCCAAATGTGACATTATATTTTATTTTATGTTTAATAATAATAAAATATTTGTTGTGTAAATTTGTAACATAAATTAGGGTTCCGAAAAAACACGTTATATTTAGTAAATAAAACTCGATTAGCAACCTTAAGGTCCCACCGGATCTACACTGCTGTTCATAAAAATGTACAAATAGTTGTTTCATATTAAAAAGTAAAATGACGCACCGTACGGACTCGATCTTTCGTGTCTTTTTATTTTTGCAAAAATACTCAGGCCAAGTCAGATCAATTAGTCAGTCCAAGTGAAATAAACCACCTAAAAGATGTTTGTGTGGATTAAAAAATATTACCAACTTTTATAAAGCGTAAACTCACTCTTGAACGAAATATTAAGAAAATAATTCCGTTTGTAGTTACAGCTATTTTATAAAAGTTTATTATTAACAAAATAAATTGGTGTGTTGTAACACAAAATGTTCTTCAAGATTATAGTGTTTCGTTATAGCCAAGACAAAAAAAGGTAGCCTATTTCATTTAGAATGACTTCAGTACATAATTGTTAAAAATCTGCATAATGAACATTTTATATAAATATTTAAAAATACGTAATTAGTAATATCGGTTATTGGTATTAAATCTAACTAGAACTAACTGTAAACTTTTACATTTGTTCCATTTGGATTTGTATTTTGTGTTTTTTTTTTCTCGCGTATATTATTTTCAAACAGGGATGTTATATTTTTTATAACAACACCAAATGGCACCTCCAGCTGTAGAGCTACAGTCAATTTGTTTAATGCTTTAAAAGGAATTTATCCTTTCGAAGATAATGTATATGTGATTATGGTGCAAGATACGGCAAAAGAGGAGCTACGGCAGATTTATTTGGTATATTAACGGTTTTACGCGGAGAAAATGCGGCATGCACTTAGCTGGTATTCTTTATGATCATTTTCATTGCATGGAACGGTGCAAGTTAACAGGTGTATGAAGACGTAGTTTTCAAAGTATCAGCAATCATATGGTGTGGAAAATATCTTTTGTACTAAAACTTCAACAATTTTAATAAATCGTCACATTGTCGCAAACATCGGCGTCTCCTATTTTATAGCTAAATATCGTTCTTTGCTTCCCAATCTCCTCTATTTGTGGTTTCATAATAATAATAATAATAAACAAATGTGTAAAAGTAAATTTTGCAATTAAAATGTATTTATTCATCTGTTTAAAAAGTTAATGACGTCATCCAAAAAATTATTGGAGATTTATTAAATGAGATTCAACGTTGTTTGCGTTGCGTGAGACGTTACCACAAAAAATAAAATAAAACTTGCAGAATCAACTTTTATGTTTATCTTAGAAACTGTAATTGTTTTATTGTGCTTCAAGAGCGAGGAAAATTCTGATTAAATAACTTTAGAGCAACAAATCGACTGTGATTATCTCTCTGGACGTGACACCTGTTGAAATGAAATACACTAGAAAATGCAGTATTGTTATAATAAATACAAAATTTCTTCATACGTACTTTTCACGAAATCGTTTTACCAAAAAGAGTACATATTTAGAATTTGGTTATAGAAATTCTGTGACATTTGACATTTTCCCTCAGCATGTAGGTCACATTTATTATTGTCAGCCTCAGCTGCCCGCTCTCGCTTTTGATGAGAGCTCGTAACCACCGGACACGCCGTAATTCACAGGAATATTAATGCAATTACAGTTTTGGATAAACTATTCCCCAGCGAGATTAATTTCAACCCTATAATGTCTCTCACACTATCATTAATAACACTTCTCTTAACAACCGAGCTAAACTTTAACTCGTAGAAAAAGCATTTTCTGTAAACCTTTAAGGCATGGCTTCTTTCTAAAATAACTAACCCAATATTTTCCTTCTTCCTGGTGGGTTTGTAGGGAGAAATGATCGATCGTATCGAGTACCATGTAGAACACGCTGTGGATTATGTACAAACAGCAACCCAAGATACCAAGAAAGCGTTAAAATACCAAAGCAAAGCGAGGCGGGTGAGTCTGTTCCTAGTTTTTAAGATCACACAGTGTTTATCCGCTTCTAATTTTTTGATGTTTTTCTTTTCCCTTTCTTTCCGTCCCCCCGTTTCCCGTCATTCTACATTTTTTTCGTTTCTCTACTCTGCACTACTAATGGTAACTCATACTAACTACTTTGTGTGCCTTTGTCACTCTGTTTAATGAATATTAATGTTGTATATATAAACGTTGGTTGCGCTGTTCTCTTGGTGTTTCTATGTGGTGGGCTTCCATTCCCTTCTCCTTTTCCCTTTTCCTTACCAAACCTGTAGGGCGAACTTGTTGATCGAGTGGAATATCATGTCGGCTTGACTTCAAATCATGTAAAGTCAGGACGCACTGAGTTGAAAACTGCTCAGGAGTATCAAACTAAAGCTAGAAAGGTAGGTCCCGTATCCCCTCCCGAACAACATTCCCGGCTTTGCCTTTGTATATTTGTTGTTTATTTTTAGTGCAAAGTTTCAATGTTTTGGTGTTTTTAAGCAGGGTCTTTTTGTTTTATGGTTTACTTTTTTGCCGACGATTCGGAGTCAGACTATTCACTCACCACGGCGAAGCAGGATTAAACCCGAACGTCTACTCGTCTTAAAAAAAAACAGATTTACTAAGTTTTAACATCGACAAGGTTCATTCAATGGACCATTTTGAGACCCACATTATTCTTACTTTTTGTAAGTGATCTCTTCAAACCATTTGCTGCGTACGTGAAATCTATTGTGAGTGAGGAAAGAGGTTTGATTCAAAATTCCCAACGGATGCCTACGACAGTGGTGTTGTGTATTATACATGTAATAACAGACATACTAATTTAACGTTTAGTCCTGCTTCTTCTTAATACGGCTAATTCCGAAACGTCGCTTTATTTGTTCAAAATCAGCTCCTAAACATTTTGTTTGATTTTCTAGTCCGTCAGAAGTCTACAAGACCCTGTATTTTTGTTTTACATTTATTTATTTTATTTTTTATTTTCTTCTGTTCACAGAAAAAGATCCTGATCATAATCTGCCTCATAGTAACTCTCATCATTTTAATCATTATTTTGGCAGTAACTTTACCTGGTGTATGAAAAACCAGCCAGCATTAGAGTGTCAGTTGTGCAAAGAACTGAAATGTTAACCTGCAATATACTGTATATATGTGGTGTCTGACATGGTTTTGTATGTCAAGTGACTTTCAACTGCCTGAGAAGAATTTGATTTTGTGCTGTTAATACAGGTGTAAAGGACTTTTGAAGTATTTAATTATTTTATCTTTTTTTGTTAGTTGCATTTAACGTAATTAGCGTAACTGCCCGTTTCTTCATAATACAGTTTAAAAAAAGGAGGGTAGAGTTGAATCTCAATACTCTTATAATGTTAAAATAGTGAGCTTAGGTAGTATTTGTGTCAACGATGTTAATCAGTATAAAAATTATCTAAGCAATAAAAATAATTGTCTCTTTAAACATATTAAGACGGTAACTGGATAGTACTATAAGAGGAAAAGTCACTTCTAGCTTGTAAAGATGCATCTTTCTGCAATATAATATAGGCTTTAAAATAGTTGTAAGTATGTGGAAGTATAATTTTTACAAGAGATTCGGTTTGTTATATATCGTAGAATCAATCCTATCTACTTATTTATTTAAATCTAGCAGTTTGCATCACCGCCTGATCGTTACAAAATAATACTCGATATAATCTACAGATTGTTCTTGTTTTCATTTATCGTAACGTATTGCAATTTGGCCTTTGACCATAAGAAATTGGATAATTACGGGCCGCATTCTTGATATCCCTGCAATTAAGCGTTCAAGCAGTCTTCGAGCAAATTTCTCATCATCGGCGAGAAAATTCCCATTTCGTCTTTACCGTCCTAGTGCGGTAACGATGATTGTCGCTACCTTACTAAATTTTAAACACGTCTGGCGTTTCCGAGTAAGACGAACTGATGGGAATTTCCACCCAAGCAGAAACTTATTGTTGCTGAAGCTGCCCAAAAACAAATATGTTATCCAGAGTGAAGCCGCATGGGAACGGCCCATATTTGTTGCGTAGCTTTCTTTGTTATGAAGCTATAAATTTGAGTAGCTTTAACATAAATTTGGAATGTGGACGTTGAAGTATATGAAAAGTAAATATTTTCTTGTTTTACAAGCCTCCGAGCTTTATAACTGACATTTCCTATAACTAAGGGTCTCCAGAGGGCGCTGTCATTTTTCAAGTGACAAATGTGAGCCTGCGAAGAATAAAAAAACGTTCATTTTGAGATTTTGAGAAATGTTATTGCCTGATTCCAGTGTCAGTGATTGAAAACTTGGAAGCTTGTATAAACACGAGTTTCGGATTTTGCCTAGTCTGTGATTGATGTAAACGTAGATTTTAGACTATTGAATTTTATCCAACTTATTTCAGTCATACCAAAGACCGTCATTTTATTCTTCAAATTAAAGTCTAAATATTTATCTTGTTATTTTATTATTACGTCAGCAGGATCATAATTACCTGTGCCGTAAATGTTCACAGAATTTAACCGGGTAATTGCGATCGTGTTGCCTCTAGCCTTGTATATTTTCTGTTATTTGTAATTATGTTTATAAATTATTAAACTTTATTTTTATATTTGTTTTTATTTTATTTATGTCAATTTTTTGTTTGTTTGTTTGTCGAATATGACTCAGATCGATAAATGACTCGGATAATGGAACGACAAAACAATAGTTCACGTCTGGAATAATTATTGTTCCAACTAGGTCAGTTAATTGTGAACTGTCAATATAAATAAACTTTTTTCAATACGGTAAATAACGAGCACGTCGCAACAGTTGTCTACAATAGTTCCGTAGTTTCAACTACTGTTGTACCTACTAATGAGCAGAGTTGGCTAACTGAAACTAATGTAAACTTACGTGTGCTGTGTGTGTTGTCATAACTTAAGTTATGAAACTAAATTTACGTGGTATAATATCGTTGTCGTTGTTTGAGATGGAGAAAAATGAGATTTTTCGAGATACAGGCCATCTCGAAACGGTACAACCAAAGTTACAACGTTCAATCAAATCAAATTTGTTTTTTGAAGGTCAAATATAACCAAACTATGAGCTTGGTTCTGTACTTTGCTAGATTTTGTAATAAGCAGCAAAATAAAAACTTACCATTGTGCCATACTTGTTTCGGCGGCCATAAAATTCTTGTTGCCCACCTGTAACCACAAACAGCATCACTGCATTATGAGTTTGTGACGGGCTGAACATCTATAATATTTTATTTGAAACTCTGCTTTAAAGCGCCACCAGCAAATAAGTTTTTATAAAAATTCTAGTAGCAATAAAGAGTGAAATATGCTTAGTATGCAACAGTTCGTGCCTAATCTTGTAGCAGTTCTGAACATTCATCACTGCTGTTAGCTCAGAAGTACAAGATGACAAAAGTAATTGCTTTAGTGGCCTTGGTAAGAGTCTCCGAGTAACCACAACGTGGCGTTTTTATCTTAAAGAGGCATTTAATTTTTTAATTTAGTTATAGCGATGTTGTGTTGTTTCTTAAATAATAAATTATGTTACAGTTAGTGTATACTTTTTAATTATTTCAATAAAGTACTACTACTATTTGAAAAAAAAAAAAAAACCATCGAGAAGTCAACAGGTCTGTGTAACATGCCTTTGCCTGCAAAGTGACAATGGCACATAGCGTAGTGTTATAAATGCCATAAAATCGAAATTAACTGTATCATTGTGTTTGTTTCATCTGCAGAAGAAAATTATGATCTTAGTCTGCGTAACAATTCTCGGATTAATAGTCACAGTCACCATTGGAAGTTACTTGGGGCTGATGGGGTAAATATTGGTAAGTTCTGATGGACAGTTTTCGGCGGGAGTGTACATCGTTTTGTTTCAGATGGTGAACCAATTTTCGACTAATCATCGTTCTTCTTCGCTTGCTCCGAGCATAAATTTGCATTGTTTGTTGTTGAGACAGTCTATGTAGTTATTTTTATTTGACAAATTTTTGGTTTGTAGCTTAGAGTGCAGATGTAATTATAAAAGGAACATGTTCAAGAATCTTGGCAAACATTTGCTGTAGCAATAATATGTAAATGTTGAGTTCGACAATGTGTGATATTTAAGCAGACGTTAAATTTTCGTTTTAAAATTGTCTAGAAATGTTACTGCGTACTAGTGTACAGAGTTACTGTTTTCTATGTCTATAGAACAGAAGACAAGTTTTTATTTTGGGCATATCGAGAAAAGGTGCCAGTTTTTCTTTATAACCTTTATGTAAATTGAGGTCTGAAATTACCGTGTAATATATTTTAAGAAAATGTTGATTAATAGTGTTAGCTTAAGATAGATTTTTAGGTGTAGCAGCTACTGTTGTTCTTTATAGAGGGGTGCACACACAATCAGTAGATTTTGAAAGGCCTAACTAAAATTCGGAAGACAGTACCTTCATATGTACCTGTTGCACGTAACTACCCAGACTGTACACATTCAACCCCAGTCGCCATACAAAAGAGAATATTTTTTTAAACTAACTTTTGAACTTTCCCATCAAAAAATCACTAAAGACGACTGACTTAGAAATTAAATCCAAATAAAATATCAAGACTTAGCATATCATGCTACTTAAGTTAATCAAGATTAATAGACTTGCACTTTAGGGATTCCAGGCACAAGGTTTTGTTACGTTAAGAAAATTTCCTAACGTAACAAGCGTTGAGCTGTTTGATTTATCGATAAGTTTTTGGCGGGAAATTTTGAAACTATCTACACTTCATCTTTTAAGCACTGATATCATTATGGCGAAGCGGTCGTACATACATCAGGTTTAAGAAAAGTAGATCACATAAGGCCAATTCACACAAAAGCGATCAGTTGTGCTAGTAACAACTGGAAAGTTGTCTATTTTTATGAGGAAAAGTTTTAAAAATTGCACTTTTTTGGAGATATTTAAAAATGTAGAACACGATTTTATTTTACGGTTTTACATAGTTCCAGGAGAATATTTACACTTAAAAAAATAGAGATAAGACATGAATATACTGACGGGACCGTAAAAGGCTGTTAAAATTTTTGCATCTGCAATGAACTACACGTAATACTTACTTGTATATGATAACAATTATGTTGTGTCAAACTTTATGCCTACAACTGACTTTTTCGAGGGAGCAAAGAGTTCATTTTTTGTTCGTTTCGTGTCTACTACCACACTTCATTTTGTTTGTTTTTGGTTTAGCTGAAGTTAGCTTTGGATTTGGATCCGTGTTTTACTGACTTAAGTTAGGGTCAGTTTTGCGTGGAACCAGATAGATAATAAAAGCTTCACACCGGAAATGACTATATCGAAAAAGAAGCTAACTTCATTATTGTTATTTTTGGTCTTTTTGCCGTGTAGTGTTGTGTGCGTCCAAGAACGAAACGCACCAAAACGGTAACTTCCAAAAATTCAAGTGAACTACACTATAAAAATAAAATGGTGTTCTATCCAGAAACAACTTCTGACAAAAACAAGACTTGTATAACGTAACTGAGACTGCAACTTGAAAATATCGTTGAAGTAATCTAAGTCCTCTAGACTAATGTTATTTTTTAATGATTTTAGATATAATATATGTATACCGAAATAAGAGGCGAATTGTTCGTTTCTGCGTGGAATGGCCTAGCGTTATTGTCTTCCGTCATCCCTTTTGCCCTTTTCAGTTGGTTACCGTTTAGTTTGTACATTTCTAGGCTTTCAAGGATCTCTGTAATAATGAAAATAAGTCTTTCGTCATATTTATGTATGTAGACGATTTTGTACTGGACCTAAATCATAGCATAGTTCCAGTATGGCGGTGGCGTTAGTAATTCACTTTCTGCTAGTGAATTGTAACACCAGCGAAGCAATTCAAGTTATACGTGTCAATTCAATTGGAAAAATCTTTGAAACTTATAATGTAATAAATTTTCTTGCATCTTTAAGTGTCGATGCAAACAAGTGAGATATTAATGTAGTTAAAAATACTTTTTATCATGTAAGTAGTTCTTTGAGATATGAGTATGTAGTAGAGATAGGCTATTTTGAACAAAATAAAAACGATGTTACACATCTGTACATTATGTTCACAAGTTGAAATTATTTTTGTTTATGTCTAGCATAGTTTTACAAAGAAATGGCAATATTTATATATAATATCAGCTCCTTTAACCATACTCGTTCGATGAATCATCGTCGCTCTTCTCGCACTTCATGTTTTATCTTTATTGTGATTTATACAATGATCATCGACTTTTTTATAGTTGTAGATTAGGTTAATTAGGCGATTTTGAGGAAAAGTGAGATGATTCATTCAACTTTATTTAAACAATGGCCAAAAAAAGCATAAGACTTGCATGGTGATACACCAATTTAAACCAAAAACCGTGGTTAAAGGAGAACCTTGTGATTCTATGTATGTGTCCTTTTCAACTTTAAATGAGCACAAATGTGAAAACGTACTTCAACAAACTAAGTGTAATAGATAATAGTTTCCTAGTCATATTGTTATTTTATTTAATTGTTGAGGTTATTAGTATGTAACTGTACACTGCAAAAGTATTGAAGCGTACCCTGACCACTAGCGAAACTTTGTTATAAGAAAATCTTTATTTTTGAACGCTGGTGTTGAGGGCGCAGTCCCCTCACTCGTGTGTTGTGACCTTTGTAGCTAGTGGCACCTGTGTCTATGTCTGCTCCTTGTAACATGTCAAATGAATGTGCACGCAACCTCCACAAGATGATACGACAAATTAATCACTTCATTTCACTTGTAAATACACTAGTTGTGACCTAATTGCTTTCACGTAAAGTTTATACATTAGACAATAATATATAGTACCATCATTCGTAGAGTTTACGTTCTACATATAGCAGAACCATAACGAGTGTCATCTTGTGGATTTGTACCTATGTAAATTAGGAGATTCATTTAAATCTATATAATATACAATATTTGAATGTAGGAGTTTTATTGGCGCCATCTTGGTGAAATTTGGCGCCTTTATTCAAACTTGGGGTTTTTTCGACGTGGAATACACCAACTGTCAACATCAGCTGTCATGAGTTAAAACACCCAAGCCATCAATATGATTGTTTATCAAATTATTTCTAATACATAATTACCGCAAAAGTCAGTATTATCTAGCAAAGCGTCTAATTTATCAAAATATAACACAAACATTGCGAAATACGTGTAAATTTCCAGTGTGTTCGACGATGTTTTAAGTGTAACACACAAAATTCCAAATTTAATTCCCAAAATGATCTCTCTGAAGTCTCTCTTTTATTTGTTATTTACATGCAGTATTGTGGCAGCTGATGGTAAGTACAAGGTCGGCTTTGCTTCAGACTTATTGAGATTTTACAGATCCGTCAGTATATCAAAATTCGTGGAACGGCCATTGGTTCCCATATAACCCAGGGACCACTCAAGACTTAAACCCTTCATTTGAAATCCGAAAAAATTTGTATGACGCCGACCACGGTATCATGATGGGGGTTAGAAACCCACATTGTGACGACGGCAAAGTATAATTACGTTTTTTACTTATATTGGGTGATAATTGCTGTTTTAGACCCACCTTGAAGTCGACTGGGATTTTAATCCCATCAACTATACATGCTTTATTCTTAACAGGCACAACATGTACAAACCTCGCAGCGATGTACAACCTACATATTCGTATGACTATATACCCAAAGGCTATAGTGTATGCATGTAAATCTAAATATGTACCTCTGTAATTGTCAAATCCAATTGTAGGCACTCCATAAGTGCATGTCTGACCCTATTGACTATAATGTGGTAATACCAACATTGTAAGTATGTGGAACTTTCCCAACTATTTTCTCATACCAATGTTTAGTTTAAACCAATTTTAAATTTATAGAAATGATTACTTTTTTACCGTCATAAAATCTCAATCATTCTTGTTCCGCTTTATCCGTTTTGGTGTGTTACTACTGTCATTATTTGCTTCAGTGGGACCCACCGCCCCCTGTGGGCCAAATACGGCGAATACACATTCCTACCGCGACAACGATGGGTGCACAATCTAGAGCATGGTGCCGTAGTTATGTTATATCACCCCTGTGCTGATAAAAACGAAGTTAATATGTTAAGGATCTTGGTTAAGAAATGTCTCTACAGACACATTATAACACCTTATAATCTACTAACTGCGGAACGTGTAAGTGTGGCGATTTTTTAAGAAGTAAATTTCGATTTGTTGTTTTAGCCTTTGGCTTTGGTTACGTGGGGTCATCGCTTAGAAATGTCAAAGGTGGCGCCGGAACTAGTGTTAGATTTTATAAGAAAACATGCATTGAAGGGACCTGAACAAACCGCAAGAGATGGCCAGTACAGTTTGTTTCTGGAAAAGCATGCCGATATCGTTAGTGATATTGGTGACCATGAGATCTGTAAAGTTTATGATTTTATAGAGTAATGTGATGTTATTGTGCTTAAGGAGAAATGTGTGCAATTATTGATGTGACGGCGTACTAAAATATATAATATATACTATTTTGTTGTAACGAATGACTATTTTTCTGTTTGCACTATCTTATGAACAAAAATAAACTAACTTATCATGAGGTAGTGTTTTCGCAAATATGCATAGCCAAAATGAAAAGTCCGTCATTTATTTGTAAACTGTTATATCCAGAGCTTCAATTTTATACAAACTGCACCAACATATTGTTACGAAATAAACCTATGCGCCGCTCCGGTACGACGCCTATGGGTTCTAGTATGTACGGGATGGGTATTCAAGAAAAACCACGACTGCGGAACTTCTAGAAGGGAAGTGTGGGTTTAAATAGAGGCCACCTTCGGAATCGAGATTATTCAGTTGAGTCGAGTCCAGCGAGTGTCGAAAAAATTCAATCAAGTTGCGCCAAAATTATTTGGTACATAATGGCTCTGTAATTAGTCGTCTAAATTCGAGATACTAAGAAATAAATCGTTGAGTTTAACCCACAGCGATTTTAAATACCCGCTCAACGTAACAATATTTATAGAGCTTTCGGTAAATGCTTACGCAAAAAAATTACTAGATATACTATTACACGTTTTCGAAATTCACAAGTATAGTAGAGACCAAGAATTAGTGGCTTTGTTTCCAAAAGTATTTATTGGAAACTGTTCAGGGTTATAACCGCGTTGATTTTACAACTCCTGCTTTTGTTGAAGGTTCTGCAAATCGGACGTTTTTAATCATTAAATATTATAATTATAGTAACCTTTCAGACAAGTAGTCACAGAGATTATCAGAGCTGTAAATAATCATTACCATAATCATAAGTGGTTTATTGAGGCTTTGTAATAAACACTTTTGGAAACAGATACTTAATGTTCACTATTCCTGGTTCCTACTACAAGTATTGTGATAACCCAAACATCCCGCTAAAATTTTGACATTTAACAAAATTTTAAAACCGCGAAAAATTAAAAAATTTGGCCTTGAACTGTCATCTTCACCAAAGTGGAACTTTACGTTGTGTGGTTTTTTTGGTTTTCAAATGAAAAATGCTGCACCCCAAGGTTGGAAAATTGCCTCTAAATGAAACATAAAATATGGGGCACAAAGTCGTTTATTTCTCCGTTCTAGAGAGGCGAAAAAACCTATGATATTATCTAGAACTAAGATCTCTTAGTTCTCAGCTACAAAAAACGGCCTAGCTTCCAAATATGAATGAAATTGAATGAAAATGAATATTACAATTTAAAAAATCGGGAAGGCAGACAGACAAACGGACAAAGAGACAGACAGATAGACGGAAACGGGAGACTTATTTCTTCGCACTCTTGAGTTGAGGTCGAGAAAACGTAATGAAAGTAGAGAGTCAGCCGACGGACTCGATTACAATACTTCCTTCGGTTACGCGCGAGAAGTAAAAATATTAATGCAATGATAAATTACAAGTATAGACTGATCATATTTTGTACTTAATTCGTACATACTTAATCAATTTTTTGGGGATGATAAACAGATACATTTTCATTAAAAATTTACCATGCTTACAATAACTTCAAAACATCTGGAAGATTTCAAAGTATTCAGTTGTGCAATTCTTGATTTAATCAATAAAATAAACTGATTCAGTCATTGTTTTTTTTTTTTTGAGATCCCCCGTATAAGCAAATTTAAAAAATATGAATGCAGTGTTAAATTACAAGTATTGATGAGTAAATATATTTTAATGAAAAATTTATCATGCTTATCATACCTGTAAAACATCTGTAAGATTTCAAAGCATTCGGTTTTGCAGGTTCAAATTTAAATTGCAAAATGTTTTATAATCCTGAATTTTTTCCAAAAATCTGGACGTTTCGGGCAAGAACTCAATACGGAATCATTAACTACATGTGTAGGACTACGTTATTTCATACAATTTAAAACCCGTTTACTACGTACAATTTTGAACGGACGTCATCACATTATTGGTGGGGATGATGAAATTTTGGTTGGCGTTTTACGATCTACATGATACCTATTCAAATACAAAATTTGACAACAATCAGCCCAGTATTTTCGAAGATTATCTATCTAATAAAAATCCGTGACGGCAAACAGGCGGAAAAGGAAGACCTATTTCTTCGTATTCTAGGGGTCATGAAAGGTCGAGAAAACGTAAAAGTAGAGAGTCGGCCGACGGACTGGATTGCAATGGAAGTAAAAAAAGCAAGACAAAGAGCAAGTGGATGCAAGTACACAAGTTATTGCGAATGTGTGACTGCAAATATAAATATGAGCAAAACCCAAAATCTGTATCGAGAGTGCAAATTATAGATCAGTTTTCAGCTTTTCGTGTTGTTACGAGATTCACGAAATACAACACATACTTAGTTACTTAGCCTCGCACAGCAGAGCTGTTACATTATTGACCGTATCATCTACAGGTGAACCAAAACTCTTGTGCGGAATCTGCCTGAGGCGTCCACTGACTTCCACTAATTTTTATGAGGGCTTAACTAAAGACTTTTGTAAACTTTCCGCAGTCTAGATGGCTGGGAGACGGTTTGTCGAGATGGACCGTAATGAAAATTTTAGTGCCCGATAAGGTTGGTAATTTTAATAATAATAATAATTATTATTATTAATATTATTATTGACCACCCCTACAGATAAACCAATTATTAGGGTGGTATATTAGGACTAAATTAGATCGTTAGAAATGCATAATTAAATAGTTAAAAATTTATAGACAGTTATAGATGTGCATTTTTGATCTGGCGTAAACTACAATTGAAAATATCAAATTTATTCCGATAATTATTACAAATTCTGCACATAGTTGTAATGGGCAAGAACATATGTACATTTGTTCTAGAAATTTCAGTATAAAACATAAAGGGTTTTTATTTTTAATGTTTGACATTAAACTAGAAACCACAATTTTTCAACTAAAGCATTAGTAGAATTTACAACACCATTCACCAATTTAAAAAGAAAACAGAGAGACAAAGTTTCTCTCCTCTTTTCCAAGTTTTGAATGGAAAAGTGTAGACTGGACTCAAAACATTTAAGGCGCTTATGGCTTTGACGTTTAAAGTACTTTACAGCCGACCGTTCATAAAACTTAGTAAATGTAAACCATGTCACGTGCCAGGGACGGCCGAGACGCGAAGGACCGGACTAAGAGTAATTTTGTTTTTAACGTTTCTTCCATACCTTAATTATTTAATCATTATTCTGCACATTTGAAAATATTATTAAGATACTGAAAGCAAAAAACATAAAATCTTTAATAAGTACGATCGCAATCATAGAAAACTGGTCCACTAAGTTTTTTGATAAATCAAATAATTTTGACGATGTCGCCGTCCTTTCTTTCAAATCCGGAGGGTACATTTATATTGCTGTTATATTAAAAATAATACATGACTAGAGAGCGAAAAATATGCAGCAAAATTTTGAGAAATATGATCATGTAATACGCATGAAATTTATGCAAATATGCAGTAACTTTATTAATATATGCAGAGGTATGCAGCAGCATATGCTCCAAAAATTGAAAAGAAGTGTAATAACACAACTAAATTTATTTACAAATTATAAAAACAGGTTTATCGAGCTTAATTTTTTTAATAAAATTTTAATAAGTAAGTAGTGTATGTCAAAATTCTAACTAATTTGCTGTAATAAAAAATGATTGAGTACAAAGTTACTTTGTTTTTACCTAAAATAAAAAAATAGAAAGGCGGAGTTGTCGGTAAATGCAAAACTCAGTCCTGCCCTGTGCTTTTACCAGAAAAGGTCTTTTCAGGTAGGTATCGGTGAGCGGGTTTATAAGACATCCGGCTGTGACGGCCTATTGAATTATAATGGGAGTCAAATTGGTGTGAAGCCATAAACGCCTTAAATGTTTGAGTCCAGTCTACCAAAAGCTCATTTTGAGGAAAACCTCTACAAGGCTATTACCTAAATGATTTGAAAGGATTTTAAAAATTTTCTTTGTAACTTTTCTAATTTGAGACAATAAACATCATAGCCTGGAGACCCAATAAAACAGTCATAGTTTTGATCTAACAAACGAAGTATATAAACTAAGGAGAGTACTATTAAGTTGAAAGTTTTTGCAATTACGTATGATAAACCCTAAAGCCCTATGAGGAAAATATCTCATCATAATGATCATTATGATGAGATATTATCCTTCATTGATCAATGAAGGATAATTTTTGATCAAATATAATGCCTAAATCTCTCACAATGGAAATACATTTCAAGATAAAGTCGCCAATTTTATACTCATAATATGCTATTGATATGCTTTAGAGAATATGTGATTACTCATTACACTACATTTAGGATGATTCATAATGGTTGCCCTGCACGTTAACACTCTTGTTAACTTTTAGTACAGTCCCGTATTACACAAGACAGAGATCGGGGTAATGTAATACTTAGTAAATACATACAGGGTTAGTCACGAGAGAATTACTTCTGAAAATTTTTTTTACTTCCTCTTGTCTTGTTAAAGCTCGTTTACTGTCGTCTGAACTAACTCGGTAAATTAGCCTTTACACGCATCCTGCCTGTAAAGCGTTACCGTGGCAGCTTTACAGGCACCGTGCCTGTAAAACGTTGTCATGACAGCACCGGAATCAAACACACATTCGCTGCGTCGGCCTTTTTCTTAATCTCACTAATACTGTGCTAATACTAACGTTAAAATCACCTTCAAACTCTTCATCTTCAACGAATTCCACAATTAACAGAGCTCAGAAACAAAATTAAACTATTTAAATTATTAATCGAATTTACAAATTGACAGTCCCGTTATTTTCAATCAATTTAATTTTCCATAGTTACCGGAGCAAACTATGAAAAATGACTATAATTTCTATGACTGTAATTTCAAGTAAAATTTCTAGAGATGCCAAAGTTGTTCATTTTCAGGATTTTCAGCAAGAGGAAGTAAAACGTTGTACGCGGCTCGCTTGCAACTAGCCTTTACTGGGGCTCACCGGATTACAGAGCTCGCTCCTACGTCGCTCGCCCTGCAAACATTCCGGCTCGCCCGTAAAGGCTAATTTACTAAGCTTGCCACGTAAATAACTATTACGCAACCCAAAATACTAATACCCTGTACCACTTGATATTATCTAAATTTAAAATGAAATGCCTAATCCATGATTGCGTTGACTTTGGCAGTGTCACTTTGACGTTAATTAATTTTTAACATTTTTTTTCATCGTTGACTCGTCTCTAGAGCCCCATTGGATCGACGACATACAGTCAGATCAATCTGGGCTATACTGAAGCCGTAAGTGCTCTACCAATGTTGTTCGCCGCTAATGTGCATGTGTTAATTCGCCATCTCTGCGTCACCTGGAGCCTCTTCGAAGTGCAAGTCTGCAACCTCTGGACTTCTTCGGCCATCCATTTACAAAAAAGCCGTAGCATCCCCCCAAAATGCCCAACATTTTCAACAGATTAGTAGTTAAATTATTTACTTACTTGTTTGAGTTTGTGTTGTAACCTTTGAATAAAATGCCGCAAAAGGGATTTTTAGAAATAATTTTCTTATGATTAATCGGTTGCAAAAGATGAAGAGGCACACTGACAAATTTATTAGCGGCGCCGGAGGAGATTTCCGACTGGCTGCGGTAGCACCATGGACACTCGCGTAACCTCCTTTTCCACAATTGTCAAAATGAGATTGCCAAACTCAAAGCAATCATGGATTAAGCATTTCATTTTAAATTCAGTTAGTATCAAATGGTACATGGTATTCGTATTTTGGGTTGCGTAAAAGTAATTTTCAGAAGTAATTCTCTCGTGACTAACCCTGTATATCCAAAAACTTTAGTAATAACTTGATAAAAAAAAGAGTGAAGTTTGAATGAATGAATTTCCTAACACGTGGTTTATGTGAACAATTTCATGACTGTTAAATGGTAACATGAACTGTGAATTTACAAACAATAAACAAAACTGACACGACGCTCCTGTGCAGATGTTCATAAATAAAAAGACAAAAAAAAATTGCCGAAAAATATCCAGATAAATATCCAGCTATTAAAGCTATTTTTGAAAATAGCAACACTATTCGGCCCTAAAACTTAGGTCTATCTTTTGTGCTTTCCACGACTATGCATTGGAAATTATCGCTTTCTCTGAAGATTATACATACGGACAGTGTCGGTAATGATGAACTTTAAGGAACTGAATGTATGACTCTATGACAGTAAAGGCTTCTCGATAGTCAGATATCACCACCTCTTTGTCATAAATGTATAAATCTAATAAGAGAGATTTATGGTAATTACTGCGTGATCAGAAGTGACTGAGTCTGTTGGTATAACAGATGTAATTCTGTGACAGATATGTCAGTCGTAATATGCGATAAATTTAGGTTTGTTTTGGATATATTTTGCAAATTTAAAAATGTTCACAACCTATCAACCTTAACAGCTGACAACCGGAAATCATAGAAAATATCATGCCACCAATTTCAACTGAACATCCAGGATTGCCAGCAGATTAATTTCTGATCACGCGGTGGAATGATTGTGAACGAACAGTACTTGACATGAGTTTCTAATCTTTTCGTTTTATTTACTTAGGAGTGTAAGCTAGGCAGTTTTAAAATTTTCTAAAATTTACATAAGCGGTGTCTCTTACAATTCTGTTTCGCCGAAATGTACAGAAAACTTTCACAGCGTGCGGTAAAGCGATAAGATAAAATTGCCAACCATCTGTTGAGGTTATACGGTTTGATTAGCTTGAAACAAATTTTTGTGTTGGCAATTTTGAATTATTGGAATCCATGCTAGTACGTCACTTCACAGTTGTCAGTTGGCATGAGCACCCTTAACAAACGTGTTGATTGGTTGATTCAGCAATTGATCTCAAATTATTGCAACAGTTTTTTATTGAATTGAAAAATCCCATATGCCATATAGAATTAGGGACATAGGTCAGTTGCGCGCTGCGGTCAAAAGAATCTACAGGTGGTCCTATTCTCACAGGGCAGTTGCGTACAAACCACTTCAGAAGCAAGGGTCATTTTCTCCCTGCGATCAAAAAGATTTACGTATAATTTTAAAGATTAATACTGCAAACAGTTATTGCCTGTTCTAGTAGTTTACGTGGTGTTAGTCACTTAAAAATTTTAAAAAATAATTCGTACTTTCAGAGCTACTAAGGCAAAAAACTGTCTGAAAAAAGCACCACTGCGGAAATAGGATTATTTAAAAAAATGCGTAATCTACCTTTACCATTTGAACCCAGATATGAAAATTGATCGAATTCACTAAATTTTATGAGGTAAACATTTTATTAATATCAAAGATATATATGTCTGTTTCATAGTTCTAATTGTATTGCTACTGAAAAATGTACGTATTCATATTTTTAATAATCTCCTTAATGAAAATCGGTGAGTTTTATTTTAAGTGAAAGTGTAATTATTGTAAACAGTTTATACTTAACACAATTTTACCACAAATGTAAAAAAATATCTCGCATGAGTATGTGTAATGAGTGTAATGTAATTTTTACAAAATCTGCGTTTCACAGTAGTATCATAAATGATTTACAAAATTCTACCTCGACGAATCAAGTGGACGGAGTTAAATTTCCCTTGTGGAACGAAGTAAACCCGAAAAGAGTAAGTATTTTATACACATAGTTATCAATTCAAACGGATAAAAATGCCCGTTTCACACCGATATGAAGACCTTCACTTCGAATATAAATTAAAACCATTAGCAAGTCGACAACAACGAGCATCGAATAAAATTTGAAAAGAACGTCCAATAAAAGAAATTTTGTGTGACAATAAAAGTCACAGCTTCGTTCAACAAAGGACAAAGATATTAGCCGAGACGGAGATAAAATCCACAATTTGACCTGGTAGTTTACATTTTCTTCTGACACTCGCCTTTTGTCGGTCCTGTTAAACCGCAGGGGGTTGCAGCCTCTAGCTTCAAAATTATTGCTGACCTGACCATACCGCTTTGTTTCATGCCGAAACATATTAGTTTTTTTAATCACTTCCATAATATCCATTTCACAAACCGACCTTCGAAAACCCATTAGACAACAAAACGTAATTATTGATTAATTATCTTCCGAGACGGCGAAAATTGTCATCCGGGACACAGCAGGGGTGGTTCTACAAGAATTCCAACGGTCTGAATTTGTACAAGAACTTGTCAACTCGCAGCTACTTCGAAAAAAACAAAAAGTATCAGATTTTCATTGAGGACAAGTTTTTCATTAGTTTGGTCTTGATATCGGATATTTTCAAATCGTATTGTTAATCCCCTTAATATAGGGAGAAAAGTAGTATAAAGTATCACAGGTTTGGGGCGCACTGGTTTCGAACCTGTTGAATCAGGTGCACCGAAAAGTTTTAAAAGCCGTGTAAACTCATTCTTCTCTTGAAATTCGTAACTTTTGTGCCTACTTTGACGCAAAAAAAGCTTTTCATGACCATGGGAACCTACTCGACACTTGATATTTCTCAACTTTGAATGGACAAGGTGGTACCCATTAAACCGATTAAATTGTGCGCTAAGAGGGTTTATCGTGCCACAGACTTTTTCCATTTATTTGCCACGATTAATGTTTATTTTGACAGGATGATTTATGACATAAATTCCAGAAGACCACGCCAAATTTTAAAACACACACATCGTGGTTTTTCTAAACACGCGCAACTTTGATGCCGACTAGAATGAGTTGTGTAGACAAATGAAAAGAGTGCCTAATTAATAACATGAAAAAAACTGGGAAATTACGAACACACAGGTGGAGATAATCATTCAAATTACGTCAAAAATTACGTGTACGAGAATCAAATTAGACGATGGAGAATAGACGAAAAATGTCAGAAACTTGATCATTACTCTTGCTTTCCCAGAAAATTGTAAACAACTTTTACCATTATTTTATGATTTCTCTAAAAATGCTTTATTTTGCAGATTAACTGATTAACTGTTTTCACTTTACGTGGTTGTTTGAGTAACAGATTAAACACTTTGTGCAGACATAATGACTAAATTGTGGCTTTATTGGTGATTTAGAACATATATGATTAATGATTATGAAAGAACGTATGTAGTAGTATCTAGTACTGAAAAAAATTAAGTAATTATCCTTGTTATAAGAAACAACTATTATTGAGTCATTTCAATTACTCTGTCGAATGGATTTATGTCCTAAGCTTTCTAATTCTTCGTTTATGACTAATAGTAAAAACTGAACCTTAAAGTGCAATAGTGAAAGAACTGATAGTTTTGACAAAAATCTCACTAAATTCTCCAAATTTTCAATTAATAATTTTCTACCTGTGTCCCTAAATTGGCTATTTTGACTCAATCGTAACGTAGAATTAGCATGAGGTCCTAAAGCTAGATCAGCCACGTGCTAATGAATGCAACTCCGTAAAATATCCTTGCTATCCGGTTAATTATACTTAAGCAGCGTACGCGGGAAAGTGCTCCATCTGACACAAAATTTTCAAGAAATGCTATAACTATTCATAGTAACTGCTCATTCAAAACAAAAATAACGGCCTACATTGTTGGAAACATTTCGTGTGGAAAGTCATCTGATGACCATCTGAGAGAGAGCAGAGTCCTATAAGGAGCCGGGTTGTAAATCAAGTTGGTGCTGACCGTGCAGGACCATAAATCAGGACCCGCAGGCTCGATGACGACCGCCACTGGACAATGCGGCACATTTAGCAAAAGCCAAGGGACATTCAAGCGTTCAAAGAGACTTTAGTTAGCCCTCTGGTCTTACATTTTGTGTTTTGATAGGCGTGAAAGTTCAGGCACTCCTATTGTGGTCGGGTCTTTAGTGCTGATGATTTCTTTTCATCATTTTTGGCGGCGGAATGATCTACTTAATTTGGAATACGCAACAAGAAATTTTTGCAAAATTACTAAAATGCAATGAAGTTTTTCAGTAATCTGTTCACACTGTGTAAGTGTATGATGCTTGTCAACTCTTATGTGTGTATAATGTGAAATTATAAATAAATCATTATATATCACTACAAGTTAATTTCTTTTGTTAATGTGTATTTAATTTACAACAAATGAAGAAAATGCTCAACATCGGCTCCTAAAGCTTTCGATATCCGCCAAGCAACTGAACGAAATACGGAAATCCAAATGACAGATGTTGCAGTGACAATAAATCTGTGCATGCGTGGTGGCTCTCCACGACCTGTGCTCTTGAATAAAAAACGTTCATCTAGTATATAGCTAACAAGAGAATTTTTTAATTGCTCAATAATAATTAGATGTTCTAAACTACGTTCGATAAATCGATAGAGATTTCAATCGCTGAAACAGATCATGAAATACAATAACGGCATAATAATACAATAGTCTTGCAACAAAAAGATTTGTAAATAGTTGTAACTACAATATAAACTTTCGTTCCAATTATTGCACCATTGTGCAAGACTGATTTATGGATGTTGAATAAATCAACACGCGTAGCTCGGAGCAAATTTAGATTTATTTACACCAGTTGTTGCCCACGGAAGCATTATATTCTCGTGTAAACTACTTAATTTTCAATCAATAAGTGTAATTGATTAATATTAATATGGAAAAACTGACATTTTGATTGCATTCATTTATGTTTCATGCTTGTCGATTGTCTACTCGTAACGGTAAGAAGCTAAATGATATTTTCATTGGAGGGGTGGAATTTTTCAATTAAAAGCCCCCGCATTAATTTATAGACTAATAGAAATCGATTATGTCGTTCTTTCATGATAGCGTCGGTGTCACAAAGTTGTGTTTTCGACGACTATCTTTAAGTTATTCTCTTTACTGGTTTGGGCAATCTTTGTGTCTTCAAAGGAAGCAAGTTCTGATTGTCAGATAAGTGAGATTGCTTAAAAGAAATCGATTAACAATTAAAAATTAACTCCGAGAACCGTGTTATTAACTGAAAAAATTAATGATTAAATCTCAAACCGAACAGGGCCGTTATATCGTGTTTGTTCGTGTATCTACAAGCATGTATTAAATTTGCTCCCTATTCAAAGCGATCTACCTGCGTGTATCCATTTCAAACAACTTGAAAAAATCGTTGACCAGTGTGATTGTCTTAGAATGTACCCTTCATCCCTCTCTCAAAAGTCTTGTGAACTCTTTTGGGGTTATAATAGGATTAGTCTTTTTCAGCCACATTTTCACCCCCGATAACAATCGGTTAAATTACTTGTGTCCGACACATTTTGCTGATCCTTGTCACGATAATATTTTCGTGTGACTGAGAGAAGGCCGGAGATGTAGGGTAAGTGTGGATATTGTTGCGGTGTAGTTGCAAAGCAGGGGTGGTTTCAGTATCTGTCGTTTTTTGTTGTGTATTCTGTACTGAAATAACAATGAAACATTGAGGGTCAAGCGGAGATTTCAATAATTGTTTGTTTTAAATCTGCTACTATTTAGAAGGTAAGTACAGATCCATTAAATCTAGCTACCTTATGGAAAAAAAGGGTTATCATAAAAATTAATTCACCATAGTAACAAAGAGAATTTAAATACTGCGTGAAAAAAAAAATGTAAAGTGCGACTCTAAACTTATACAAAGGACTAAAAAATAAAAACCGTCAAATATCAACATTAATTAATAACTTGAAAAAACAACAAATAAACAGAAAAATAAGCAAGCAAAAAATAACCCGAAGTATGATGGATGACTCGAAAAAATAATTTAAGAACAACACACTAATAAAACGACTCAATAGATGTAAAAGCTTTCAGATGAGTTCACTTGGGAATTTAATTCGTACCTTCAGCAGCGTTCATCATTCTACATACATATATTTTGTGTTTCGTTTAGTCTTTTTGTGGTTTTTGTAAACATATTTATAATGAATGTACCCACTTTGTTTAAAAAAATATATGTGAAAATATGGTTCTTACAAAGGCCCAGTGGCGGCTCGTGACCTGTCTTGATAGATTTTACGAAGAATTAGACCATCGTTACAGAGTAACGAATGATATTCTCGTAACCTTTAGTGTTGTTCGACCTAAAGGTCGATTTATAAATTTGTCGCTGACGTTGCTGTTGTCAGATAAATACGCAGCGAAGGTGTACGTCATTTATAGTATCCCTTGACGTTGCCGTTGAAAGTTGGCATTCCGTTGGGGTTGACGTTCGAGATGACCAACCGAATTGCGATAATGGGTAGTGTTGCCAACTTGAAGGAAAATCCCCTGAAGTAGGGGGGACATTTTTCTGGTTGACAGCACTAATTCCATGAAAATAAAATTTGGATAGAGATAATGAGGTCCACTAATATTAAGCCATTTAATCACGTGTTCACGGAAACGCTCATATTTTAAATAGCTGCCATCATTTTCTACACTATAGCTTTCTGTCAGTACTTATGCATTGTTAAAGATAGTTCTTGACGTTTAAATGAACAAGATTTATTGCTATTCGTCTCAAGCACAAATTAGGTATTATAACTACAAGGGCTTACATTTTGCCCTTTTTTCTTAATTTGTGTAAGGTTTGTCCAGAATTATAAGAATTTTATGGACTCCCAACGTTAATTTGTTTCACAGCTCAGGCGTCAATTCTATTGTACAGGTAAAAGCCTGTCAGGGGAAAGCCGATCTTTTCTGTACCTGAGTTCGCCCCGCTCTTCAGCTAAACAATAAAACTGACAACAGGGCTGTAAAATTAAATTAACTTTGGGAGTCCATAAAATTCTTATAATTCTAGACAAACTTTAGTGTAGTTCTCTTTTCACAACTAGAAAGGTAAAACGTATTTAAAATAGTAAATTTTTGTAGGAAAGTATCGATTTTGTAATTAGCTCCACCCCTCGGTCTGACAACGAATGAAAAATTCATCACGACTGAGATCGACACGGATGGGTGGGGCTTCTCTTTTGATTCTCTTTTTTAATTCATTTAGTGGTCTTTTATAACACGATTACTTAAGAACGTGCGTATTTCACATGGTAAATTCTCGTAGAAAAATAAGGATTTTACAATTAAGAGATTGGGCGGGTGGGGGGTCTTATATTTTGGCTTTTTTTTTCTTAATATACATAAGTCATCTTTTCACAACAAGAAGCTTAGAACATGGTTAAAATGGTTCATTTTTGCAATGGAATATGGATTTTGCAATTATGGGGCGGAGCTTATTGTAAAATCGATATTTCCTTATTCAATTTTTTTAAATATCATGTTGTGAAAAGAAGTCTACACATATTAAAACAAAAAGACAAAATGTAAGTTCGCCCACCCGCCCTATCTCAATTGTGATGGTTTGTTTATTCGCCATGAACCAAGGGGACGGAGCTTAACTGCGAAATACTTATTTCTTTACAAGAAATTAATAACATGTTTTTGAGTATCATGTTGTTCAAAGAATACTACCTATGTATATGGTAAATGTTTGTAAGGAAATATGATTTTGCAATTAGGTTCCGCCCCTAGGTCTGCCAACGAATGAAAACTTCATTACTATTTGGATCAGGGGAGGTATGGGTGGGGCTTAATCTTTGGCTTTAATTTTTTCTTAATATACTGGTAATTTCTTGTAGAGAAATACTACGAATTTTGCATTCAAATTCTGCTCCTTTGGCTCTCGACGATTAAAAAAAAATCATCACAATTGAGATAGGGCGGGTGGGCGGGGCTTTTCTAATATACGTAGTCAGAACAAGAAACTTAAAACATGTCTAAAATTAAAATCGCAAATTTTTGTAGTAATCAACTTAAATCCTCCACTTTTCTTCTACAACCCCTTTAAACACGGCAAAAGTTGAACATGAAAGATATAGTGAACCAAGAGTTATAAGGTTATATGGCCATCATAAAAGTAGTTGACCGCAAATAAATACCCCCTTTGTGTGGTTCGCACTAAGCTTACCGGTTGGCAATAAATCATCTTCTAAACATTTCTTGCCCATATTTAACAGGGCCGGCTCTCAAAGCGAGTGGTTATTTCGGAACTCTCAGCGGCTGCAGGTAGTAAAGAAATAGTGGAGTGGTGGATTTTCATATTTAGTGAAAGCCGTCCCTGAACGAAACCACAAGAGCCGGTCGAGCTGCAGTGGACACGTTATTTACGACCCTAAAACCTTTTCTATTGTAAACAACTTAACTTCGACACAATGGGATGATTTTATGATGGCCATATAACCTTATAGCTCTTGGTTCACTATATTTGCAATTGTAAAGTAACTTCATTTGACATACATCTGTTAAAACTTTTATGACTTAAGCGGCTTAAGCCAAACCACCCTAATAAGTCAAACTGGCTATTGTATTACTTAACTCAGTTCACAGCTACATTATGCCAACAATGGACAGTAATAATCTTGCGGTTCGGGTCCACAAAGCTTACAATAGCCAGTTTGACTTATAAGGCTGATTTGGCTTAAGCCGCTTAAGTCATAAAAGTTTTAACAAGTGTATGTCAAATGAAGTTTGTGTACTTAAATAAAATTTTTAGAAATCTTTCCACCCTTCTTAGATACAAATTAAAAGGTACAAAGTGACAACACCGCAAAGGTACAATGTGGTGGGTCCATCCAAAATTTTGGAACCTCCTGAACTCGGGACATGTAGGTAATAATTTTTAAAATGCACAAACTAGCACTACCGCTGTCCACTATTTTTTCCTGTCTTTATTTTGGGAAGATTGTATGTGAATTTCCATTTTCGGGAGTTTTTATTTTTTAGCATTAGCGATAATTAAATAGTAAGTTATAAAGTAATAAATAACATCATCAGATAGTGTCTGTAGCCCTCTGCAGCTCATCCTCAATTTAGATCCACCGTTTATGAACTGGGTATTCAATGATTGTGTGCTAATAACACTCCTCTTAAACTCAAGTACGGTCCTGTATTGTTCAAACAGAGGTTGGGGTAAGCAGACAAGTTTACACCGTTGGGTTGTTAAGCCGTCACAAAAATTAGTGAAAGTCAACAGACGCTTGAAGCCGAATCCGATTCATGCTTGTGGTCGTAGTTTATGCTTACTATAATGTTTAGTCCTAGAGTGATAAAAATAATTTCTACAGTTATTAATACAGTACTGTTATTTTATATTATTACGTATCATACTTCGTTCTACATGGTTCTACATAGTGTGTGGCTTATACGTATACTATGTTTTAAGTATACGGTGTGTTGTCTTTTTACGCACAAATATAAAATATACTTATACCTCTAATATACACAGTGAACCACTAAGCGCTCAGTCCTCGGTATCTCTCTAATTACTAGAAAAAAAAGTTACAAACTAAAGTTGTACAGTTTTTGAGCAGGTATTAAAATTATTTTCACTATATAAAGTGTTTTGTTTTTAAAGCTGAGCACAGAAATTCGATATTTTTAAACAGAACACCATATACTTATATCTTTACATATTCTCATTAACTTCTGCCTTGGCTTTACAACGATATATAATTTTTGAAATTCCGATGCGAAGTTGTCACGTTATTCCAATTTTCTTAAATTTTTTTAGCAATGCAAAGGTTAACAAAAAAATTGCAATAATGTTATTTTTAAATTGTGTGGTGCCATATTTTAATATACAGAGTTTTTAAAAAAAGTTCTAAAATGTTGCAACTTTCGTATATAAATATTTCCTGAATTTTGTTACTTCATCTCAGTCTATTTTTTGTTTTCCTTCTTTCAATATGTTGGTGTGTCTCTTGAAAAAGCAAAAAAGGATCACCTTAGATTTTTCTGGCCAATTGACCTATTTGCAAATAATACAGGTATTCTATTTGAAAAAACTGAAATATCGATATTTGAAAATTATAATAATTTAATAACAAAGTGCGTATGTTTAGTAATTTTTCGAAATTATATTGTATCACAAATTTTAAAAATAACCCTATTGAGGTTTTTTTTATTTAACTTTCCATTGTTACAAAAATTTAAGAAAATTTGAATAACGTGACAACATCGCATCGGGATTTCAAAAGTAAACTGTGGCTATAACACCTCAAAGATGACATACCTATCAAAGAGCGCGCGCTTAGTGATTCATTCTGTATATTAAATTTATTCGAATTTCATTTATCAACGGATGCAGTTGCTAGTATTTTAAGCCACTGAGTACATCACATTTTAAATCAACATCACTATTTTCAAAATCTTCAGTTTATTCAGAAATGTGTCCTGTAAATGATTTTTCTGAATCAACAAATGATTGTAGTGTAAATAATCCATTTTTATATTTTAGGGCAGATTTAATTTGATAAAAATTTTGATTTTAAAATTTATGAGGCATTGAACTTTTTTTATTGATTAATAATAATCTGAGATTGCAGTTATTTTGTTCTTCCGATTAAATGATGCTTTGTACATTCTAAGTTTTCATCAAAAGCAGCGTTCAAGCACTTTGTGCATCTTGACATTACTAGTTCCGGCGGTAAAGTAATATGCAATATCAATTGATACAACAATAATAAAATAAGTACCACGAAAATTCGTCAGAAATAGTAAAATATGCAAAATAATCTCAAATACACACCATGAGTTAACACACACAACAAGCAACTGAAATATGCAGAAATTAATTGTCGTTAAACGCTTCCAATCACCTGTATTCGTTTCTGAAAGATTAGATTGTCGTGTTAACACTATTATAGGTAAACTGTTTGTAAATAATCAAATAATGGTTTTCTCGTCTTCCTGAATTTTTCTGAAAAATTAGGTTGAATTCACTACATACGTTTTTACTTTTTGATGAACTTGAAAATCTGCTTCAGGTGATAAAATAAAGAAAATAGGCTTAATTTAGGTTCTGTACATGATGTAAATTGTTCGTGAGTTATACCGTAATTATCAGTCATTTTGAATGCAAAAATTTTCAAATTGGGTTATTAATAAAAACTGTTCTATATAATTTGTTAAATCACTTTTAATAGGAATGTGGCGGATGTGTGGAGAAGGATTATAGTTTTGTCCTATTTTCACCTACTACAACTCATCTCAAAATATCCTCCACATTTCCAATAAAAATAATTTAACTGTACAGCAATCAGATCCTCAAACAAATAACCTAATTTTAAAATCTTTACATTCGAAAATGACCGTCTGGTAATTGTGGTACAACTCACGACTAATCTTTCTCTGTATGATCCAGTACCTACCCAACTCTTATCAATTACAACCTGAATAACCTCCCAGCAAAGCATTACATCCAGTGCTAAACCTGAATCTAAAGTGCTAAAGTGTTTAGTTGTTTTATCACTTATTTGATTAAAATAACTGAAGTGGAATCGGAAAATAAGGGATACAATTTGTTTTATACTTTGGCTCATATTGCATTATTGAGCTTATTGTGCATATTTCTACATATTTCTGCATATTCAAGCTCACCAAAACACCGAACTGAATAGTCTAATGTTTCAGTAAATGTTAAAAAGACGAGAAGGCCATCATTTAATAAACATATAACTGAACGAGAATCGGATAATAATGAGCTTCAACAAACCTAACTTGATGGTCCGAAAGAAGAATACCTAGCAGTAAGGAACTTCTGAAATATGCATATAATCTCTGAAGAATCTACACTCAATTAAAACTGACTGACGCTAATCCATTTTTGCATATTTGTATGTATATTTGGATTCACATTGCATACTCTACGATTTCTGACGAATTGTGCTTAACGTAAATTAGGACTAATCTGTTTATTTTCAGATTCATCAAAAAGTGGAAACATGTTCATTAAATCGAATCTGATTTTCCAGTAAACTTCGTAACTACGAGACATCAACAGGAAAAACTCATCGATTTAAAATTACCGTATCAAACCGAATTTTGCCTGATGCGTAAAATTCGTCTCAATTTCTTTCATTACTCTCACCAAACCCCGACGTCAATTCACTTGACGAATAGTTCCGCTATTCATCAACAAACAAACCCCCGGCACATCTCGCATCTCACTCTGCCCATCCCCCGGACCTTTCCCCGCGGGGTCGCCAAGGTCAGCGCGCGCCCCCGAGTCCGGGAATGCCCCGGAGCGGCGTCCGTCCCCGATGTCGCGCACTTCCTTCGCGCAGCCCCGCCCCCAAAACACCAAGATCGTCATCTGGGGCCCCTTAGACGCCGCAATCTCAGTTATTAGTGCGCCGTTTAAGTGTCCGGTATGATGGCTTCCCCGGTCCAGCTCCAGTACCAGGCGAGTAGTGCGCAGCCGCAGGTGCGTGTACCTAATCATAGTAATCTGCCTCGACACCCTTTCATTAGTGCTTACGATTTTATTAATGCTCTGCTACGATGATTACCGACTGTTGATTGGTAATTTCATTACGGTTCGTTTCGATGATTGCAAAAACTGTTATGTGTGTGCTGCAGAGGCGATATTTTGGCGTGGATGGGATTACGAAATTTCGGGCGCAAAGGCGATTGTTGCACGATATGGTTCCGGTGGTTTTCCGAGGTTTTTCACTAGTCGAGCGGAAAAATAGCGACTTTTGTGTTTAGTGGAAACACTTGGTCAATCTGGCTCTGGTGGACTCTTGTGCGTTCGCCGACGATAAAGAGTTTTCTTTGTATTTTCTTTTTTGTGATAACTAACAGTCGTTCTTATTAGGAATGGATAATGTTGTTTCGTATTTCCCAAAGAAAAAGCATTTTTTTTATTTTTGGCTGGTCGCGTATCTATCGCACCAAACACTTGAAAACTTTGATTATCTTCAGGTAAAAAAATATGATGTCTTTTAAATTATTCTTAAACAAATCTCACTTAAAACGTGGAGCGCGCTACTTCTTTACCGGTCAGGCCAGCTAATAATTATTCATTTTTCAAATTCAAATTTCACGGTTTATCTCAATACTTATATTTCAGTGGATATCTTGATCATTGATCTAGGTTGTAGATCATTACTAATTAAATTAATTATTCATCCTCTCCGGAAAATTAATGACGATCATTTCAAAAAGTTACTAAATAAATCTTTATCAATAAATAAACCAACAAAAAAAAGTATCTCAAAAAATTAATTAAAAATCGAAGCATTTTATCTGTTATTGGAGAAATGTCTCATCTAATTTCCCAAGATTATCGTAAGATCTATTGTACATTTATGGTAAGTAAATCATCTTTTGAGTAAACATTTGTTTATACTTAAAGGGTTCCATTCTCAAAAAATTCGTTTCATGTTAAGTCTATAAGTTTGTCGGTATTGTCAACTTTCCGTTGATATAACTTATCTTAATTTGAACAAACATATGAACCAGCAATGAGAAAAAATTATGCTTAGAACTATATTATTAAATATTCAAATTTTTCTGAAGCAATTAACCCGAACTAATGTAACAAAACAATGCATGAACGACGAAGCTAACGTTGCCATTGGTTATTATAGACAATACAAGGTAGACTCGGTTGGAATTTAGCAGGCGCCTTTCACGTGATCATTGCATCTATCGGGCGATTCTACTACAAATGTATACATTTTCTTGGAAAATCTGAGCTTATTAAATCGATATCATCAACATGTTTTTTTAAACGTGAACATGTTAATTTGCAAATGAAACTCATTTTAAATAAGTACTGATTAATTATGTACTAGTAATTAAATGAAAACGTTTAGTTTGTATACACATATATGGTATGTAACAAATTATAATAGACATTTTTTACCAAACTATGTGACTTGTGTTTCTTCGAAAACCGGTAAGTTTAATACCAACACATGACAGCGTAGCTGCTGAGACGGGTGGACCGTTGCAAATTTTAGATGTGCGAATTACTATACGCACATCTAAAATTTTCGTGATTACGTGGAAAGAAATTCTTTCCTAAATTATTCCGATATATTTGAAAAATTATGTCAAGTTGCATCCAGGGAAACGTCTAAATATTTTGTTATATAACATTCAGCTTGGATTTTTTTTTTTTTGTTACGTTTTATCAAAAAAATAATTTCTAGTGCTTTCCTTTATAAAACAAATATTTCATACTTGTGATGTATTTAATTCATCTGTTTGCCACATTTTCTTGGTTAGTAATCAAGATCTGCTGCAATTTGCATTGTAATTATGCTTTCGTTTTTCGTATCAGTTTAAGAAAACTTCCTGAAATACAAATACAATACAATTTTATTGTATTTCTAAGATTTTTTTGAAAGACTGCAATAGTTGACAATAGATAATCTTAAAATAAAACGGTTCACACATAAAATTATTTGATACGTTCTCCAGTAAGCAGTTCTAATGCGTAAAGAATATATTGAATAACAGCGCATTTTTTAGTAAAGATTTTCTGAGACGTCATTAATTTTCTGAAGGTGATAAATAAATGGGTATTGGTCACTTGTGCGCCGCGGTTAGTTTACCCCATGTGGCAGGTTCAATCCCCGCTTGCGCGCCAATAAGGAATTGATTATAAAGGGTGTTATTGCCTACAGGTACTTAGCTGATAAGCAGCCTCTTACATCATAAGTCCATAAGTTTCACAGTACGTCAAGCATTGCAAAGATGAAAAAATCAGCAGATCTGTTTTTGTAAAAAATGTTTCTTACGAATTTCTAAAAAAAATTAAGTAATTTCTGAGCTAACTGTTTCATTTGTTATAAGATGAACTTATTGGTAGAAAATTTAAGAGAAACAAAACTATTTTTAGCTTTATATATACCGACTGAGTCAGCAAAAAGGGGACACCTGGAATAACTTTTTTATCTATGAATCTATGTTAATGGAACTTGGTTTATAAATAAAGGCGAATCAATTCCATGTATGCAACACTTCATTAACATAAAATAATAATTGATAGAAAGCACGTTAATTAAAAAAATCGTGATAATTTTTTTGTTTAATTATCTGATTTTTCATTTTTACTATAAAGCTGAGAAAAAAAAATTCGGTAAAGTTCAATATTTATTAATTTTGATACGTTTTATTTGCTTTTGTAAAATAATATTTTCTTAAAACATTTTCTGCGCTTTGTTTTCTAGAAACGTTTTTACGTAAGTTACAAAGCATCTATTTTACGTAAAGGTACACTAGGGAACAAGGTTAGTCGGAAAATTAATTATTTTTTTAAAGAAAAACTGCTATAATTCACAAGAATTAAATGATATTTTTGCAATATACCTACTTTTTTCCGTTGCTTTTTTTTAAGTAGTGAATTTATGTATCCACAGGGACTATTATTCTCTATTTACAAATTTAATATCATTACTTTTAGCCCATGAATAAAAAATAAATAAAGTTATTAGAATTGTCCCCTTTTAGCTGCCTACCCTGTACATATGTTATGATAAAAAAAATACGTGTGTAATTGTGTGAAAGTTAAATTATTTCTCCGAATATTTATTTACTTTAAAGTGACTAACACCCACATAAACTACTACGACAGGCCATAACTATTATGGTACTAATCCTTAAAATCACATACAGATTTTACTTAATATTCTGTTGTCCTCAAAATTTCTAGGAAACTCGTTATTTAATTTCTGATTTAAAGTGTGAAATTTTGAGCCAATTTTTAATTTTATTTATTTATTTTTAATTTTCATTCACTTCATTTGGTATTAATATCATACCATAATACCATTTGGTCGAGAAAAAAAGTCGCCCAACAACCTCTGAAATTTAATGTTAAAAAAAATGGTCGGAGATTATTTCGACAGAACTTTCCTCGCCCTTGAAGTATAAATTCGACAAATCCCGCTTCTTGAAAAAATTATAAAATTTGATTTTCCGATTTTCTTTTTTATGATTATCTCTATAAAGTAAAAACTAACAGCACAAATAACACCCTCGCAGCCCCTGCGCCAAGAATTTGCGCCCCCAAGTCCGGACCATTTCAAATATATTTAAAGCAGTTAACCAACGGGAAAAACATCCTCTCAGCACTAATAACACGCTTCAGTTCAAGTGTTTATGTTTATTTACGTAGAAATTAGTTTGATTTGAATAAGTTTGTCTCTTCAAAACATTATATATACGTAAATACATAGTTTAAAATGTCCCAGAATTAAATTAGTTTTTGATAGTTAATGAAATTAGCATCACTGGAACAAACAAAAAACGCGAATATCTTTGAAATGTCAAATTCATAATTCGTCTTTATTTTGTTTACAGATGTCGCCGTTAAATCTTCTCGCCACCACTTGCACCCGAATGTACCAATCACAGCCGTTCCTCCACTCTCAAGTATCTCCAAACTCCACCACTTGCAGCAGCGACAGTTACGTCTCCCAGGTACCCCTCGAAGCGGCTCGTTCCCCCTTGGAGTTCTCCCCGCACTACCAACCCGCCTACACTCACAGCTACAACAACCCGTGCTGGTTCCAGCATTCGCCACCTCCTGCCGACATCGCCACCAGCGGTTACCAGCCCCAGCCCCAGCACCAACAGCAATATCAATGGCCCCACCAAAACACCTACATGTCAACATTCCCATCGATGATCAAGCCCGAAATGCCCATCGTGGACTACCCCACCTACCCCTCCAAGGCCCGAAGATGCCTCAAATGCCAATGTCCTAACTGTATAAACGAAGAAAACGGCTTGAAGAAACCCTCGTCGAAAAAGGTGCACATTTGCCATTACCAAGGCTGTGATAAAGTATACGGGAAGACTTCACATCTGCAGGCACATCTGAGATGGCACACGGGGGAAAGACCATTCGTTTGTAACTGGCTTTTTTGCGGGAAAAGGTTTACCAGGTCGGATGAGTTACAAAGGCATTTGCGGACACACACGGGGGAAAAACGTTTTGCGTGTACGGTATGCACGAAGAGATTTATGAGATCAGATCATTTGGCAAAACATGTGAAGACACATAAAAATAGCAAGAAATCTGGTACGCAGAGTGAGGTGAAAAGTGAGGGTGTAACAACGCAGCAATACGGTAGAGGGAGTCCGGGAGGGGTGGCTTATGGGGGATACTCTGGTTATCTTTCGACAGTGATAGGCGAACAATGAATTTTTTTTGTATATTGGGGACCAGTGCAAATAGAGTAAATGGCCCACTATGTGTTTGCTTTGTATAGAGTCAAGTTTGTATTTTTGTATAGTCGTTGCTGTACATACGAAAATTATTTTAATAAAGATATGGAGATGAGAAGCAGAAACTTGTTTTTCATTTACGTTATAAAGAAAAAGAAATTCTGGTGGCGAAAGCAAAAAAAAATACGTGGTGAGTGAATATTTGATAATTTTGAAGCAAATCCATGTATGGAACCAATTATAATTTATAAAGTTACATTTATAAAATGCTACTTGGTGAGTAAAAATTCTGTAGAAAAATCACTAGGTAAGTATTGAATATCTGAAATTTTTTCTAAAATAACGTAGTGTTCTATGCAGTCTAAATGTGCAATAAGATCTCAGAACGTAAAGTGCTAGTCGAGCTGTGTAACCACACTAATGTGGCCATAATGCGTTAACTCACACGAAGTATACAAAATTTTGGCTACCGCTTTAGAACTTGTTCAAACTTAGTTCAAAAAAATAAAAACAATCTTTTAAAAGTATTTTTGGAGTATATTGTCAACTACTAAAGATGACTTAGTAGAATCGAACAAGAGAACGTTTTTGGTGAAAATATTGACTCTGGAAACGAGGAGAAAAAAAATTAGGGTAGTCCAATTTTGCTACACAAAGTATCTAACTTTGTAGTGAAATTTCTAGTGTCCGACCGAAAATAGTTTTTCTTTTGTTACAATCCCTATTGTAATTTCTTAGTCTTTGACTACGTTTCAATAAATTTATCGGCAGATACGTATGTGTTAAAAAAAACCTCTTTTGCGGTACATATAGTGAAAAATTTGCCATATATTTTTTAGTCAACTCTGTATTAAAAGCAATAAAACTATTTGACTAAATTTTTATATTAGGATGCGTCTGATGAATGGCTACATTCATGTTTTCTCTTTGTTTCATGGCCAATAGAATATAAAAGTGGGTTTCGTGATTCCATCTGTCTGTCGTCTCTGTCGATTTATATTGAACAGATAATGTCCAAAACTACTGGACCGATTATTGTCAAATTCTATACGTTTATTACAAGTATCGTGCAACTGGTAAAACGGTGAGCAAAATTTGTCTTCGACCCCACAACAATATGATGACGTTACCTCAAAATTTTGCAAAATAAATTTGAATTCATTTTTTTATAATAATATACTCCTGTACGTGAGATTCATGAATCTATCTTGATTTTTTACCCTAGACATTCAGATTTTTGAAAAAAAAAATAAGTAATAACCTTTTACAATATAACTTTGAAAATACCGAATACTCTGATATCGTATAGTGAACCAAGAGCTATAAGGTTATATGGCCATCATAAAATCATCCCATTGTGTCGAAGTTAAGTTGTTTACAATAGAAAAGGTTTTAGGGTCGTAAATAACGTGTCCACTGCAGCTCGACCGGCTCTTGTGGTTTCGTTCAGGGACGGCTTTCACTAAATATGAAAATCCACCACTCCACTATTTCTTTACTACCTGCAGCCGCTGAGAGTTCCGAAATAACCACTCGCTTTGAGAGCCGGCCCTGTTAAATATGGGCAAGAAATGTTTAGAAGATGATTTATTGCCAACCGGTAAGCTTAGTGCGAACCACACAAAGGGGGTATTTATTTGCGGTCAACTACTTTTATGATGGCCATATAACCTTATAACTCTTGGTTCACTATACAAACGTTAATTAAAATTTACCTTTTTTTCCTCGTCCCTAAACCCTATCTAAATTGTGCAAATTATTATAAGATTATACTGTGGTTTATCACTGCAATCATATTTTTTAGAATTGCTTATATAGAGTGACTTAAAAAATTAATCAATAATAATACAATTTATTCTGTTGGTCAAATAAAGAACGTTCACCCCATTGTTTAGAAAACTGGAAACAAAGTCGTGTTATATGAGTGTTACACTACATTTATCCAAATTGATATACGTGTCCTTCCTAAAACGATGATGTTATCACATTTTTTTTTTTATAGAAAACATAACTTGAGACATACACAAACATATCTTCATTTTCACTTATAAGGGTTATAATAAAATAAATAAAATTCTTAAAATCAGATTTCCTAATTTTTCTAAAAAGTTGAATATCTTCTAGTGTATTTCAGGGACGAGGGAAGTTCTGCCTAGACCAACTTAGAAGATTTTTTTTAAACTCGTACACATCTGCAGCTAAAATTGACAGACACATAGTTTTAGACTTAAAAATGTTAATGAAAAATTACAATACAAGAAAATTTTGGTTTTGGCCGATTTTTTGAAAATCCAATTTCGGATCGAAATGGACCGAAACCGAAACAGAACCTTCGGTCGGACAATAAGCGTAAAATAAATTGCTTGAATTGTATTGAAAATATTGTTAATTTTTGTAGAATATAAATTAGGTCCTTAGTAAAATCTCAAGTTTTGCAATTGTAATTTACTGCTTTAAGTTGAATCATCACTATTATTTTAAAATCGGGCTCTCATTGGGAAATCAACCACACTTTGTAATGTGTAATTAAAAAGTACAAACATCATTTTGTAAAAGTAACCGTTCTGTATGTGATAGGGATAACTTCCTTTTTATATGTTAAATATGTATATGGTAGTAATTTATAGAAAACTACACAAATAAGTCAAAAAATAAAGTTTAACAAGAAAACAACCCAAAAGTATTAAAAATAAAAACACGTTCAGCATATTATCTCGACTTTCTAGATATACAGGATGTTTCATCGAAAATCATGTGACAAAATTTCTACTATTACCAGTATAGAAAATAAATTCAGTAAATCAAAATTTGTGAGTACTTTCAGGAAAAAAAGGCATTGTTCGGTTGGTATAATTACGTTTATGATGTTCAAAAACTTTATTTGTCCTGTAGATGTTCCTTGTCGAATTTGTTTTCTATTGGGTTGGCAGCTTTCAAAAAATTTATTCGATGTATTTGCTATGAAACAATTGATGGATTTGTTAACTTAGTTGCAAGGACTGTTGTCACGAAAGTGAATCATACTCGATTCAACGAGTACATAATCTACATTTTTAAATTGATTTAAAAGTTTTGATATATTTTGAAACACTTGAAGTTAAAACTTGTTATTATTGCTGAGAGCCCATTTTCCCCGTTTGTTATCTGCTTTAGATATATTTTGCGTTCCCCGCACTTGTGCAATTTGCTCAACCCCTTACAATTTATTTATGCTGCTGCTTTTTACTTTATAGAGATTATCACAAAACAAACATCGCAAAATCTAATTTTGTAATTTTTCGAGGAAACGGGATTTGTTGGACTTGTACTTCAGGAGCGAAGGAAGTTCTATCAAAATGCACTTCTACCAATTTGTATTAATTATCACTAGTAAATTTTATGAAATTATTATGTTGTTAAAGGAACATCTAATAAAAAAATGTAAGTAACTCGTTAACGAAAGGTCTCTAGAATATTTTTTTATTTACAGAGCACCTCGTTAAAAATCTTCGTTGTCGTCCATTAAAAGATCATCTTGGGCGTCAATTACATAACAATTTGATAACGGTTTTCACATTTTAATTTACCTTAGTTTTTTGTGCAAAATTTGATGACTGCAAAAAATTTGCCAGTCGTAGTGACCAGAAATGTAATTCCATTTCTCATCTTTTAACAACATTTTCAAAAACTGTTGTGCAGACGATGTGCATAAAATATATACCTTAATTTTTAATTTATCAAACAAAAAATTTCGAAGAATCAATCACGCATGCTCAATGTTCCTGACTCGTAATTCTGATTTTTTTTATTCATTTATGAGTAGTAAAGATGAACCTGATATTTAAAGTTCCGTAATTTTCTACCTCCACAAATGTGCTTACTCCTTAATTAATTTTTTGCAAATACTGTTGTTAGCATTATATTACACATCATTAGAGAATAAAATATATGTTTAGACGATTTCTCAGAAAATTCTTCTATAACACTGAAACAGAATTCACGCGTTTACACTGCCTGAAACCACTGAAATTCTGTCCTCAATCTAGCGGAAATGAGCTTATTTAAAAGCCGTTTATCAAACTAAAGTGATTGCTTCAACATACGACATGTTTTCCGCTATAAATTTATTATCTGCATATCAATTACAGGTAATATTAATTAATTGTATTTTTTCTATGCACGTTCTCTGAATAATTTAAAGCAAATTGGTTTCTTAGTAAAACGTGTTTGTTAAGACACGTGATGAAAAAAATTCGTCCGACTTATGAACAACGGAATTGTTTGATTACTCCCTCTGGTTCCAAATGACCGGATAGTGCTTTTTAAGTGTTTTGAAGCCGTTATATTCTATTAAAACTCATTAAATTTTGTACATTTTGATGATTAATTTCAACAAGTTGATTAAAATTGTCCGGCTTGGGCTAGATTATAGAGTCGACACAAGAGCCGTATTTTAAGGCAATGATTAATGGGAGGATGTGATGTGGTCGAGTGGTCACATTTAAACCATTGATTTTCGACAGCATCAACTAAAGTGTAAGGAGAAAGCCACACGTGACTCCAGAGTTTTAAACACCAATTTTTCGAAATCTACAAATGTCAATTCCATGAAAGTTCGTTGCTTTTTCAATGGGAAAAATTGAGTTTCCGCTCAAGTATTTGTAAGGATTACGTAAGTTTTACCAGTATCAGAATAACTGAAATTATCTGAAATGTGTTACCAAAAATATAATAGGTACAAGAGTTCGCTCACTCTATCACGTAATTTATTCATGTTCTTTGATTCTAGTGCAAATTAGATTAAAAAAATATTCTGTCTTGGCATTTGATTCACAATTAGGTGATTATTGTTTCGATCGCGCATAGTTTTCACAACATGTTTTGATTACTTTCTCTGAACGTAAATACCAAGGATCCTTAGGAAATATCTTTATCATTATTATTTTGAATACTAGATTTAATAAAGTGTTATGATATACAAAGATGCTCAATTTTTTTAAGCACAACAACAACACTACGTATGTAAATTTATCAATGTTGATGGAGCTGAAAGATTATTGTAGCTATTTTAAAATCCAACACAATCTGTGTACCTTTGAAAAACATTTTTCAGCTGAACAGTTTTCACTACGATATGTCAAGTCGTATTTTTAAAAAATGGGACTAATAAGCTGAAATAAATGACTTTAGGACGCATTTTCAAATGATATTTTCTTTTTATACAAGAATTGATTAGCAATATCAAGTCACTCGGATCTGTCAGATAAAGCTATAACAAAAATTATATTTAACAAAACAAAACTGAATCATTTATGGTAAAATCCATTTTTGTGCTACGGACATACATATCTACTTAAATCTAATTAATTCATTCAGCTTACAACCGACAAGCAGTTTAATAAATATTCTCTCCACTTTTACACTTTCGTCTGTCTGTCGGTCTGTGTGCCATATGTTCGGATTTTTATTGGACAGATAATCTCTGAAACTACTACACTGGTTGTTGTCAAAGTTTATATGTGCATTAGAAATATCGTGTAGATGATAAAACATTAACTAAAATTTGGATAATCATCCCCATCCCCTCATTATATTGCGTAATTAATATTGCCGAAATTGTATGAAATAATATAATCCTGAACTTGTGGTTTACGAATCTATCTTAATTTTGTTAATTATTACTATATTTTTTGATTGTTTAAACAGCCTTCTCCTCTCCTCTTCGAACTGTACTGCAAAATGGCTTTAACATTTCGTAAAATTTATCACCTCATTTTGAAGATTAATGACCCAATTTTTTTAAGTTCTTTTAGTTTATGTGCTATACCTGATACGCAAGTAGCTAATAATTCAACTAGAATAATAGATTACTACTTATCTCAACAAACCGGCAAATTATCATTAAAATGCAATGGCAAATTATTCAAAGACAAGTGGATGCACGATATTTTATAATCACCCTATATAGGTTATAAAGAATAAGGAGACATTTACTTCGTGATGCGATGTACTATTCAAAAAGTTGGAATAATGTAAAGTATACACTTACTATTTTAAAGTAATCGGTTTTTTAGTAGTAAAAATTGTCCAGTAGATATACAAACTAGGTCGCATTGGAAAATCAACATTTTCGTAGTCTACGCCATGGTTCAGGTAAGTTTAGATATAATTTTCTTCTTTATAACATGTAACGTAATAAGTATATGAATCTGCTCGATCCCCAAAATCAGAGTAAATTCTTCTAACTTCCAGATGCCATTGCAAAAAAATACATATACCTATGTAAAAAATCAAATCAAAATTTTTTTCCCATAGTTATAAAAAAAAAACAATCTATATATTCAGAAGTCTCAAAAGATCTGCAACTTAATGTTGTCGACTTATAAAAATGTCTTCGTTCAAGAAAAATATTTTGGATGGTCTTGCGTTATAATTTCATCACCAACGTTCATATCCAAGTACCTTACTGTAGTCAAGATGTGTCTTTCCCACCTTAATCCGTCCCTGACCGTTCGATTAACTTTAAATTTCAAAACAACAAAACTTTTATCAGAGTACTTCGTACATTACCTATAAAATTCACCTATTAGAAAGATTGTAATCGCGGCGGCGTGCTTTAGCAAGTGCCTCCACCTGCCGCCCGCTCCGCCAACCGCTCCCCACCCGTCCCCCCGTCGCTCCGTCAGATGGCGGCACCGTCGACATAATTGAGGGTGCTATTAACTGGGCGGGTTTTACGGATGCATGGCCGCCCTGATAGAGGAGGGCAACGAAGGAAAATAAAACAAAAAACGCAAATTATAGTGTGATATTTATGTATGCGCGGTGGGGTTGTGGAAGGCGGCAGGGGGAACGACGACGGCAAGTGGCGCTCGAATTAAGTCAGTTTCAATCAAATCACATGAATGTGTGCATTCCGTCGCGGTTTCTTATTGTCTTGTAGTTGTCGCGATGGAGCGTGAAAGTGCGAGTGTGTGCTGTTGCTAGACGGATTGTTGCTCTGTGGGATCCCCAGCCGCCAATCTGGACGAGCGACAGGACCGGGATAAGGGGCATGGGTCCCCTGAACTCTTAGCTGTAAGCCACTTCCCCTCTGCATTAATTATTCGAGTGAAAACTACCTGTTCGCCGGCGAGCTCTTTTCATAATTAATCATCCGACGATGTTGTGGGTATCTCTATTTGGGAGAAAAAATTTCAGTGATCATGCAATGTCATAGTGTCATCCCCTCTTTTGGTGGGTTACGCAGACTCGTAGTAAAGAGTTGACGGTTTGTTTAGTGGAGGAAAGGCGAGATGTAGCACTTTGACACATTCGGACGCGATAATTCCTCCGGTTAGTCATAACTCGGTGCTACAGAGACGCTTTTTTATTTTTTCGTCTAAAAGCAAATCTTTCCAGACACGCTGACTCATGGTAACACGCTGAAAGATGTATTATCATTCTGACACATTCGGAGGTGATAATTCCTCTGGCAGGTTCGACGTGTTACAAATACTTTTATTTATTTATATATTTTTATGTTAGCGCAAATTACCGCAGACAAGAAAATAATAAGTAGCGACTGGAACTATATTTCATTAAATGATCGTATAAGTGTTAATTACATTTTTTTATAATACATTAATAAAAATTATCGATCTTTTCAAGTGCAACAACCAGGAATAAATTGCCACTATTTTTTATGTTTAACATCTGACACTATAATTAATTATATGTCATAAATACAAATTTTACTTATTATCTCTGAAACCATTTAATTACACATTGACAGTTATTGATTAGGATGTAATTTAATCTTATATTTTTATTGCATAAGTGACTAACAAAAAGCTAACGTACAGTTTACCGTCGCATCGTTGCGCTTGTGTGCAAGTCAAGTATATACAACGTTCACTTGTTCACTTTTTGTTACAGTTTAGACACAATTTTGTTATTTGTTGCGTAAAAAAATTAAGTGAGTCAACAAATACGTATTACATTAGGTCATATTAGATGCTCGTAAGCTACTTATTTCAATTTTTTGTTTGTATTTCTTATGAAAGCTCACTCAGAGTATAAATTTTCCGTTTGAGTACTTTCGAAGGGCAAAACTGCTGTGTCAAATGAAGCCTGTTTATAAAAACGGTTATTTTAAGATTTTTTTGCATTAAAACATCGTCACAAAATAGTTACAAAAAAAATCGAGTTTTTAACAGCTTAACAGCTTTCAACCACCTCGACTGTTTTAATAAATTGACAAGTACTCTATTGAGAATCAAGCTTACTCGCCAAACTTTTTTTTAAAGCCTGAGAATAAATGTTTTATTTTGCGTGAATTTTCCATTTGATGAAAGGTGAACGGTGAAGGGTGAACGTTCTACATATGAATTTTTCCCGGTATTCTTACTCATCAATGTTGATTATACATCAAATATCTAACCGTATGATTATCGTGCTTATTGATGACTGTCCTTCGTAGCAGCATGCACTATTTGTTTTTGTATCAACGTATGTATAATCGTAAACTTAGAAATTGATATTTATGTGGAACTCACCTGACTTGCATTTATGTAAAAAAAAATAATGCTGGAAAAAGTACCATATATTTATAGTTGTGGCTATGAAATAATGAATTTAGAGTAAATGACGGCTGATGGATCTGAGGATTAAAAGCAATTATCATTCATCAAGGTCGAAGGATGACTTATAGATTGATTTGCTAGAATTCTGGTATTCTAAGCAGATGGTGAGTTTCAAAGAAAACATACAGACTACCTAAAACCAATATGTTCATCGAATTTTGACATTTTATAGTTCATTTAACGTTTATCAAATAGGTATACCTATATACTACTACTACTACATTTGTAATATCTAATACAATTGAGAAATTTTATAAAAATAGTGATTCATAATAATTACCAAGTATTACATACTATGTTATTTCAAAAAGTGTTAGGTTAAAGCTGTTAAATTTCGGTCAAACAAATTTTAATATCACCAAAATTTTTAACACCTTAAACTAAATTTGAGTATAAAACTGAAGAAAAAAAACTATGTTATTCACTGAAAACAGAGTGACTATTAATGATTGAAGCAAATTTTTTTGTTGACAATTTTGAATTATTGACAGCCATGCTAGTATGTCAGTTCACAGTTGTCAATTTTGGCATGAGCACGTTTAACAAACGTGTTGAATGGTTGAGACGATGACAGCTACTGACTTGGAGTCATAAATGTCAATTTGACAGTCATATAAGCCATCACAAAATTTTAGATATGTTGCCAACCAACCAAAATCACATTATAATAACATTAATAGTCTCTCAGTATTTATTGACCGCGGCAATTACAGCTAATGATAAGAACGAACTTCTAAACTGACATAGGTATATTTTTCACTTTATTTACTGCAACAGTGCCTACGTTTTTAATGAAAATTTTGTTTGGCAGAGTTTTAATATTATCAGAATATATGTTGTTGGACGTTTGTTAACATTTATTTATACCCCTCTAACAACCATAACATGCTATTTATAGCATTGTGACCTTTTACACAATTCATTATTTTTATGTTCTATGGCACCTAGTCGAGAAAGAACATTTAATAATTAAATTTCTGATTGCACACAAACGCGACAATCGACATAATTCTACAATTAAAATAAACTGATAAACTTTTAGTCTTTAATGGTAATTACGCAATTACTGATGCTTCTAGTAACTACTGCAATACGTTTTTGTATTTTTTTTTTATATATAATTACAATGTATACCCAAACGCCTTCAACAGAGTCTGGAGAATTCCACAAAATATTCTACGTTTTGCATTTGATGCTTAAAAAAATATTAGCAGCTTGAATTTTAAAAAATTCAGAAAGACAAAACACTTTTTAATCTAGAAACAAATTAATCGGAGCACAAACGTACTTAAAAAAATGTCTAGTGGAAGCTTTATTAAACTGTTCGAGGAGATAAAAAATGCAATACTGCCTTATTGAAAGTACATAAAGAAAGATCCAAGTACATACAGTACATTAAAAAAGTATTAATAAATTGTCGTAATAAGAAGTCAATTTTACACTCTTTAAATAATTTTCTCACTCTTCTGCCCGTACAAAGTTAATACATATTGGGTATTCAGTTGAAAAAGTCATCAAGTTGGCCTTAATTTTTTATAAATATTGTGAAGTAAATATACCTAAAATTAATCTAAAATTCAATCGGTGACAGTATGGATTAATAAAAGACATGCGTTTTTCACTGCGTTTTTTTTTTTCTATCAAGAAAGGGACGCCAACTTGATGACTTTTTTAATTTAACACCCATTAAAGTTACCACAAAAAATCACTGACTAACTCTTATTTGTAGTATGTTCACAAGATGGCACAAAAAAAATAAATTCTTCCAAAAAACAGCATAACTAATCTTTTAAAAAATTTCCTAGGAAATTGGAAAATACGTAATTTTAAACATTCTTGATTTACTTACCCTTTCAGAAAGTTGATGACGTTAGTTAGTTGAGCTTATTTTGGAAAAATTCTCTTTTTTTTCATATTTTGACGTTTAAATTCGACACTTCGATAGCGCTTACGACGTAGGTGGTCACCACAACTGTAATTTTTTAAAATGAAACCTTATAACAGAAACAAAGGGCCTAACACTGATCCTTGTGGCATAAAATATCTGTAATTACCATAATCAGTGTTAGTAGAATTGCCGAAAGTTTTTAATATCTCAGGCTTCGTTCGATGATATACTAGTTGATAAAACGAGGGCACAATACAGACCCCTGTGGTACTCGAGCGATCTGCTACTTGTTGATAATCCACCATATCACCCAACAAATGTCAACCTCTTGAAACTGACAAATTAGAACGATTTATTTGCATTTAAATCAACTTTAACATAACTTCTCTTCTCGAAAAACCGTCTTGACCAGATGGTCGTCGTCTCCCCGGTCGGCTTGTGTCGGCACGCCGCCGACTCAGCGGGATGCGCTACCGGCAGCGTTCGTCTATTGTCAATAATTAATCCCGGCACACTCGATCATGTTTATTGGATTAATGAGATATGTATCCGAATGTCGACCGCACTCATCTGCATCAGATGGCACAATGTGATTTGTTGAAAGCTTGATTCAGATGGATGTGATTGATTGTGTCAATTCGCACCCAGAAATATTTATTGTCGGCTTAGATATTAATCAAATGTTGATGTTTCGAAAACAGAAAGGTTAGCAACCGTTCGAAACAATGCGTTTGAACATGCGTCAAATAGCGAAGTTTGATTAATTGCGTGGAGAAGATAGGATCTTTGGGATATTTGAAGTTTTTTCGAGGATAATTATTTAATTGCTTCCTCTTGAGTGAGTAACCGGCGGAATCGCACCTTGCCCTAGGAAAGCGACGCAAACGGCGGTAATTTGTGACGTAATTAAGCGTGGGTTTATTATGCAGCTGATGGATCAGAAAAAAAATTGATATAATTTCTGGAGCAGTGGTGGCAGCTATGCAGGTTGTTTTACGACGTAGATGAAATATTGGTAATTTTATGACTTTATGACATACATACATATAAAGGCTTTTTGCTCGCTATTAGTGTGTCGTGTAAATGCCTCTATATTACGGTCTTTGTCCAAGATACGGAACGAACAAAATTATGAGTAGTACATAGGTACAGTATTGGATAGAATATTTTACAGTGGTGACTGCACTGATAAAATTTATTCATCCCCTACAGAAAACATTACAACGTTTGTTTAAATAAATTTACATTTTTTTGGTATTGTTAATAATTTTAAAAGTATAAAACCTGAAGACGATATTTTCAGATGCACTGAAACGTATTAAAAAGACACGACTATAATTTGTGTAGTCTCGCATATAATATTACAAGTTGTTACCATAATTTTTTTATATCCTATAATTTTCAATTTTATTAGAAGACTTTCAAATATCAAAAATGTAATTCGAAAAAAGTAATCTGTCTCTTTTAAAAAATTTCAAAACGTCGAATTTGACTTTGTTGTTTAAAACGCGTGAAAATACGTATCTTCAGTTTAATGCTACTTGTATCAAATTTGTTTATGAGTGTGCTTAGGTGTAATTGGTGACGCTTCGGATTATGTTAACATTACCAACGCATTTGTTTCTTTGTTTTTCAAGGTAAGAAACACTGTATTTTTTCAAAATAATTAAACGACGAAAGTTTTGTACGTACATATTAATTTTCAATTAAATTATTATTGTAGTACACTAGATATCTTGTGTATCAAAAAATAGTACGAACTCCACTCAAAAGTTACTTTTTCGTGTCACTATGTATTTGTTTGTCGAAGTGCGATCTTTAGATAATTAGATAATAATAATTTAGATTTATTAGCATTGTCCATAGCAACACCGAAAAACGTGCGTCCATAATCCATGGCACATTAGAGTATTATGCTAGGCTAAGATGGGGCAAGTCATGGTAACCACAGTAATGCATGATTCAAACATGACTCGTCATTCAATGCATGCATCAGATTTCTTTTTCATTAAAAAGTATAAAAAATATTTGAAAAACTAAAACAGGTATATGGTTGGAGACGGCCATGAAAACTAGTATTCGAGCTATTTTAGAACGAAAAATGGAATATTGGTGTAGCTGGAGCACTGATTACGTTCAAATCATACTTTGTAAAAGGTAAAGATTCCACGAAAAAATGATGATACACTAGCAAACTATTTAAAACTAAAACTCTGTCATGCTTTTTTATGTTTTCCCCCCAACATTTATTTAATTGCGTTTTATTGTACCTATGTATAATCTTAAGTACCGCGTGTTCTGCCACCTTACTAATATATCTTTTTATTATCTTGCGTCAACTCAAAAGCACAAAAAAGATATGACAAAAGAAACATATTTCCAGTTTGAAATGAAATTAATATTAAATTTAAATTATTAGAACAGAATAATAATAGAATTTAAAACTGGATTATCCGAAATTATTTAACAGGCCGAAAGTAAGAAAATCAGAATTGAAAAACAAATTAATAAATGAAACAATTAGTTAGGTACAGTAAAATTTTCCACACATTTTAGTCAAAATAGGTTGTGTATATTGTCGACGGAAATGTAAACAATTTTAAACACTTGTCCTTGCAACTTTGTAATGGTTAAAAATTCATTTAAAAATATTACATAAGATGTTTTAGATACCTTGTTTCAAAAATGTAACAACGCAATAAGATCAATTTTGTTGTAATGATAGAATCTTAAAATAAGAATTTTTCACGACGTTATATTTTTTTGTCTCAAAATGAAAATTTAATTTTGAAAAACTAATCCCACCGCCTCATCAAAAAGATTTGCCAATCCAAATTTCAGCATATAAGTAAAAAAGTTATGTCTATACTCAGAACGTTATTTTTGTATCCACTAAAACTTTATTGTCTTGTGAAACGTAAGAAACCCTAAGTGACACCGAATTCCGGGTCAGGGACGTACTTTTAAGATTTCAATGTGCTATCAAACATATAAAACTGTTTGCAAGGACAGTAGGTTTATGCATATAATTACAATATAACATGTAAAAACTTTTTGTCTATATTTTCACCGAAGATTATCAGGCACAGAACATTTCACAATGGTTCCTAACTGTTGCTACTCATACTGTGCCATCCATCCCTTACAATCGTCATAAAATTTTTAGTGGATACAAAAGTAACGTTCTGAATATATATGAAGTATTCTTTCATAATGGTCATACATAATATCAGTTGGATAATCATTCACATCAACGTTAAAAGTAATTATAGCTTTTACAATGTTAAACTTTTGATAAAAGTTGACATATATATGGCCGTGGGACTCTTGGTACCTATATTTGGTGAAAATTTATCAACAATTAAAAAAATCTACATTCTGTAGATACATACATCTGCAAGCAAGAGCAAAAGATTACGCATATAGTTTTAGTATTCACTTTTAGTAATTATCTTGACATACCTGATATTTATGTAAATGTAAGTTGTGTTCTTAATAGAAAATAATTAAAACTATCTGCCCCCGTTATTAAAATGTCGTTTGTCATAAGTTACAACATCGTGCGCTGTTGAAGGTTCATTACTGCGTCTGATAACGTATCACACCTTCAACAAGAGCGCTTACGTATACCCATAACATAAATTCGTTTTCGTATCCTAAACAAAAATAAAATCGTTCTTACTGCCTCCAATAATTAAAAAAAAATCGATTAATTGAAACCCGGCAATTTACGAACGGAAATTCGACTCTGCCATTAAAACAACAACTCAAATTCACAATAAATTTCTTACCTTCGATCACTGCGGCGTTTTTAATTATGGGAATCAGACGCACTTCTTAATTAAAGAAGCTCTACGATAATTTATTAGTTTAAAAATTTCTCCAGTCCCATACGACCCGTCAGGTCTACGACTCCTCAGTTCGTGGCTTGTAGCGTCTCAACCACAAAAAAGCCCAATAAAAATTTTCAGCGATTAGTTTACACGCTATACCGGGATATTTCTATCTAAATGAGGATCAAGGTAGCCGTGGATGGGCGATGGATCGAGCAATGGTTCGAAACTCGTTCGGCGGTTCTTTGGCGGGACAAAATTGCTTTCTGCTTTGGCTTGAGCGCACTTTATAAAGGCAGTATCACGTACTCTGCATTTTTATCGATCATCTTTTTGATTATTATCGATAATTAGCTCTACCTTGAACTTAGTTTGATTAGAAAACGTGTTCGGAGAGGTAAATCCGTTTTTTGTGATGGTACCATGTTAAATTGCGCCGTTGTTATTTTAATTACGGCGAAATCGCTCGACCAGCAACGACGGGTCGACGAAAACGATGTGAAAATTGCGGTTTATTGGAAGCCGCTAGAGGATGGGGTAAACGGTTATGGCTTTATCGCAACGATTCAAAATGCGAAATCATGTGGGTATCTGACGACTCGGGCTCACCCCAAATCCACAACTTCACACTCATTCAACTCAGTAACTATATTTACACAAGTTTTTTTTGGATAAATAAACATGTATTTTGTTTTTGAAACAAAAACATTGAAATCAATAAGTAATAAATTTACGTTACATTATTTATCACGGTATCATACCAAAGGCTTAAAAAAAGTTATTGTTTGAACAGATTTATTGTCAGTATCCTTTGTCTTTATTCTTTCTCTATTTTGAGAACACAATAACGTTGACACCACTATTATATTGTGTATTTTTTCACGATCAATACATTTGTCCCCACCGCGAATTGGATGATGTCATGTTAGATATTATCTCAGAAAAAGCTTATTTAATGTCGTCCATATTTTGGAAATATAAAAACCTTAGGTAGGTATCAGTGGCATATTCTACGTAACAGTTTAATTTATATATAGATCCCCTCCCCAGTGCCGAAACTAGCTATAGGCCGAGTAGGCCCTTGCCTAGGGGCGCCAACGACAAGGGGCGCCAAATTCGTCCAAAAATTATGATATATAGTTTTGGAAATTTCATTGTACCCTATAAAATTCTATTGACAATAACGAGACGCACAGTAGTACAATAGCAAGAGATATGTACAACTTAAGTTGTCGCGTGCCGGTAATCCCCAGATGTTAGAAATCAGAATAATCCAGGTCCGGGCTGGGACCATCGTTACTTATGAACGGAAATGACCATTATTTTATGAGTACAACTACCTGCCAAATATTCTTAGACAAGTTCGAGTGAACTGGTGTGAGCCATAAATATTTCTTACCATTGTACTACTGTCCGTCTCGTTATCGTCAATAAAATTTTATAGGGTAGAATGAAATTTCGAAAACTATACCAAGAATTATGTCATATTAATCTTTTTTTATTTTGAACAGAAGCTCAGAAACATGTAACCGGTGCGACAGGTTTTTTAATGTTGATTTTATTTTGAACTTATATAATTTTTATAGATTTATACATATTATATACCTATATGTATAATCTCGAATTTTTTTCTTTTTTTTATATTTTATCATAGTATCTGTTTTGCATACTTATTAAAAAATATAAATAAAACTGTTCTGTAAAATTGCATTTTTATGTGTAGGGGAGGGGCGCCAAACGCAAGGTTCGCCTATACCTAAATATTCTTTGGTTTCGGCACTGCCCCTCCCAAAACCTGATGATGTTATGTTAAAAAAATTAGTCGAATAATATTTCACCTATAGAGTAGAGTACATCAAATTCAGCTGTTTCGAAAAATTATAACATATGATTTTGCGAATTTTATTTTTTATGACAACCCTTACCTATAAGTTAAAATAAAGAAATGTATGTAATGATCAACTAAAGGTAAAGAAGCGTGCAATTCGTTTGTTTCAAGTTAGTCTTTCCATTACAAAATTTTGTGATGACGTCATCAATATTTTTGCATGGATACCTATATCAATTTGGATAGATGCAGTGTAATACATAATAATTATAACGGTACTGCATCCCAAATTTTCGAGAAAATGGAGTGAGTCGTTTTGGAGTCACCCTGTATACCTAAACAATTCTAAAAATATGACGGCAATGATAAATGACAAGACTCATCCATCATGTTTCACAGTTTTTCAATGGAATTTATTCGGCAAAATTTTGAGATAACGCCATCAATTTTTTGGATGGCACAAACAAATATATTCTGATTAAAAAATTATCATGCTTACTTTCATGTTTTCTGGGCGTTTCATGACGCATATTCTGTGAAAAAGTAGATCTCGTGCTTTCATCTGGGTTTCGTCTGTAGTCTGTGTCGATTTTTATAAGACAAATCATTTCTGGAAGTACTGGACTGATGTTGTCAAATTTTATACGTAGATAGAAGCCAAGTTTTTTCAATCATCTCCACTAAGAATGTGATAATGTCACCTCACTATTTTACGTAATAAATTTAACTTAAGTTGTTACTTGTAGTTTATGAATCCGTCTTAATTTTGTCCTATAGACATCCAGATCAGATTTAAAAAAAGAACATCAAAATTGTGGAATATCATTCACTTAAAACATATAGGCACAGCATGTTTCTTTGCTTTTTTTTAGTTCAACACTACATACATGTCTTTAGTTTAACTTACAGGTATTATCACGAAAAATTAAAATTCGGAAAATCGAATTTCAAATTTTTTTTTAATGTTTTTAATGAAAATACATATTGATTAAATGCAAACATGCAACACGAAACTTTAATTTTGTGAGCTGCAGTGACGTCGAATCATGAGTAGGTAGGTATAGCGAATACTGGAATTGGAAAACATTTTGAAATTGGAAAAATTTCTGAAAGTATAAGACACCGACTATTTACTACTTCTTTCACAAAAATTTCAGATTTTTGATTCTGAATCACAATTTTATGTGACAAAAGACACTGTAATAACTAATAAGATATAATTAGAAAATTAGAAAACTAAACTAAAAACTTAAAAAAAAAAAATAATGAAAAATGCGACCGTAATTTTCAGTTTTTATGGTGAATCAAGTATTATATAATCGTTATAAAAAACCCGTGAATGATTTAAGAGTTCTGCGATAAAAAAAAATAGTGCATAAACTCGCAATTAACCACATAATCTTGATTAAATACGAAGAATTAACGAGTTTACACAATCCAGAAAAATCATGTCCGTATTAATTACACTCGTAATCTAGAAATGAGAGGCTTAAATTACAACAAAATGAATAAATAAATACATTACGTGTGGATAAATGGTTGAGATTAGTGCAACGTTTTAATATCATCATGATTTAAATATCGAGGTTTCCGCATATAAAACTGTTCACATTATGTCTCGATTTACATACCACATAGTTTCAATGTTTTGACTCGGCAATTAAAACCATAATTATATCTCAGCAATTTTCGTGTTGTAACAATTAAAAAGATAATAAACTTAGATAATAACTCCGATTGGATCTAAGCGTAATAATCTCGGCGAATTAAAATATTCTCATATTTTAATAGCATTTTCATGGATATGAGGCAATAAGAAATTTTTTCGGAAAATTGTTGCCGAGATTGGATTGCGACCTTTGACTCTCTCTTAATTAAAATTTTTGAACCTACTAAGACAAGCTATTAATAAAATAACCACCATCTAACTAACAGATTTCAATTTTCGATAAAGTTAGACGGCTGTATTATATACCCGCAACGTTACGTCACGTCTTCGATCATAATATTTAACATACTTAATCAATTCAAAATAAAAGAGATGGTAAAATTATTCACAAAGTCGGTGTAATAAATACAAAACAACACGTTTAAGGCACGGTCCGAGACAATGTGTTGTACCGGACTCAATAATAGCGACATTAAAAAATTCCAGAGATACTCGTCGATAAGTCTTCGTGGGTGGAGATCACACGAGCCTTCGGGCTCTTTTACCATGCAAAAGTCTTCACCTCTTAGTCCGGGATCAGATGCTCGAAATCAGGCCGTTTGTCGTCGACAAATTAAAAGCAATCCCAAAATAAGCCACCCTACATTCCTCAATTTTCCATTTGTACATAAAATTTTAAAATAATTTTAAACATTAGAAATACTTACAATATTTGAATATTTGTCTCTGTTTTTTTAGACATAATTTCTATGAATATAATAGATAGTATGGTATTTACAGATAATGTTTTTGTTGTAATAAGTCATAAACTTCTAGGCGGTGTCACCAAAAACACTAGAATCTCTAGTGCTTGATCCAGTTTATCTTAAAATCGGCTGATAATCCACAAAGCCAAACATGAGCCCAGAGTTCTTGAGCAAATTGATAAACGTCCCAACTTCCTCCCCCTGAATGTTCGGCACGCAAATTTGTGGTTAAAACCACCAACACGTTACCATATGCCGTGCAAATAATTGTTTACTGTGCACTTAAAGTAGTTGTCGGATAGAATAGAATACACGCGGTAATGAGGTCTGCTTTACCTCGAACTCGATTATGTTATTACCTACGTTGATGGAAATAACGTTGATATGAGGAGGTTGTCAGCATTGCTTCGATTATTAGGCTAAGACGGGGAAAACATATTGATTACTTTGAAAACACCTTTGTGCAAACGTGATGTTTCTGAACGCACCGTTTTTGCGAATACGGCGGAGGGCAATTGAAAGCGGACGCTGTGAAATATGAAGTTTTTAGCTTAATGATTAGATAGTTATTATGCGTGAAAAGTCCATAAAGATGCAAATTGCGTGCATATTTTTAAAAGATGCCATCGCGTTGCGGTAAAATGAGCGATTTGTCAAACTGTCATACAGTTTAATAATGCATATTAAATAACCACACAGTTGGTAACATAAATGGAACAGTGACACTTTATCATTTTACTCATTCAGTTAATGACGAACATCGCAATTTCAAAGTGAGCCTAAATAATTATGTCGTTCTAATTTTGACGAAAGGAAGAGTTCCCGTATGATGTGTGTTTGTTCATTACACACATATAATTAAGAATTTGTAAACATTTGTATTAAGACAATTTTTGAGGCGACGATATCATCAACTTTTTGATATTATTTTTTTATTGTATAATGTAAGACTAATATAATTACGTACATCCCTTGTTTTCAGAATTTTACGAAAATTGGGTGAACCGTTTTTGCGATAAGCACTAAAATACGAAAAAAGTAATTTGACTTTTAAAACTGCACGATTCATTAAATTAGTGTTGACCTTTTGCATAAAAACCATGGCGTTTATAGAATTTCAATTTTTCATTATTTATTCGAGACACACGCCTTAGAGTTTAATGTGAAACACTCTGTTCATACAATTCATAGAAAAATAAAACAATATTAAAATACAAGGAATATCACATTCAAAGCGCATTTTTTAGTGAAGACTTTATTTAATATTGATCACAAAGTTGTTGCCTTTCCAGAACTATAAGGAAATTAGATCTATTGTTGTTGAGATAGTGAATAAAATAAATAGCTTCAGACATACATTATTTCAACATCCTTACGATATTTTTAAAAATTCATGAGCAATATCTTGTATCTCGGTGCATTTGTTACGAATGATCTAATTTTTTGAGATGACGCCATCAAGTTTCAAAGGGGGGATGACGACACAAATATTATTTACGGTTCTACAGTCTATAGAACGAGTTAACATTAAAATTTCAAAAAGGCCTTATGGGTAGTTTCTGAGATTAATGGTAAAATTTGATAGTGACAGTTATTATTTTAAGATTACTCTGCATAAGTAGGTCCATAAGTAAAAATACCCACTCCCCTTAAGTACAGTTTAACAGATTCCTTTTCTTTGAAAAATAAAAAAAAAATTGCGAGCTATTATTTTTTGTGATAACCTCTATATATTAAAACAAATGTGGATAAGTAATACCAGTAACACTGTAATTAGAAGTTAAATGATATTCTTTAAATGTGTTTGTTGTTTAGAATTCTTTAACGCATCGTACTTTAATCACACATACTCCGCCACTGTCTATGATTCAAACGTATTACATTACGAAAATACATTTGTTGATATTTGGTCTAGAGTGCACTTGTTCTTAGGAAACGAGAAGGCGCTCATGAGTTAAGAAGTTGATGAGGCAAGGCAGAAAAGGATCCAATGCGTTTTTAGGACTACATGTGGAAATTTTTTCGAAAAAGTGGAACTTTAAAAGCATTAAGCAACTTAAAAATGTGTAATTTTTTATCCCAGAAAATCTCTCTCGTATCTGACTAATTGTGACATCAAAAATTTCGGAAAAGATTTGTCTCAGTTTTCTCTAAATTTCGTTAAAAATTGGTCACTGGGTCTAAATTCGTTAATTTATACCTAAAGTTGTTTGCAACAAATTCTTAGCTCTGAGAATACCTACTAACTGTGGACAAACTTACTTTGTAAAACATAAAAGAAAGTGTCAGTCTTCTAGAAAAGTCCATTATACTCGTTTAAATTTAAAGAGATAAAAATTCCCATTTGCGATAAATTACTCATATTCCTGATTACCGAAATCAAATTATGACGACCACTAAAGCACCGACTTGAATACGCAAATTTTTTTAGTGAAATTAACATACAACATATTTATCAGAAAACAATCAACGGCCTAATTTTGAACATCTGCTTTTTAATACTAACGCAATAGTACAAAGTGCATTGCAATCGCACGTGCTTCGACTGAAATTTCATTGTCTGTCACTTTTGCAAGCAGTAAAAATGCGGCTAGCCTTACTTTTATCTTCTTTCAACACATGCCGCTTATAGATCTATTCTGGATAATCTACGTATTAAAGGGCATCAGTTTTGCGTACAGTACAGAGGCCAGATTCGAGTTTCTCTCTGTGAGGTGTGTTGAAGTGCGCTGCTTAATTATGGGAACAGCGAATACTCACCTACCAAGATACCAATAACAATAATTGTTCCCATTTGTTTATAAAATATTAAAAAAAAAAAACATTTTATTGACCACAATACAAGCCGCCCCTAGAAACGAATTAACAATTGCATCAAAAATATGAATGCATTGTAAAGGGCAAGGTTTCCATCAACATTATTTCGGCAAAGATACGTATGTCACTTCCGACACGTGCAGTGTAACACTACAATAAAACACTGGGGTATACTTAAGATTTGATCAATAAAAAATGGGGCGAACCATTCTCGATTTAATCAATAAAAAATATAGATAATAAGAGCCACAGTTTAAGAATAGAAAAAAGAATCCACCTAGTCAGGACTTCGAACGCGAGATTTTCTGGTTAGAACGTGGAGACTAACTCAATAGGCCTCCTATTGGTACGGACATGGTAACTGGACTGCCGTTATAAACAGCACATATAAAAAGTGATCAGACAACTTGTATTTTTTTGCAAAAATTTTAATGTATATAGGGAAGAAATTCAAATATAACATTTAAATCATTTTAATATAGAATATATTATGATATTCCTGACATACTCACAAAATTTTACAACTATCGGTCTACTTTTTTCGGAGATTATCTGTCTAATAAAAATTGACACAGAGGACAGAGAGGCTGAAACGGAAAACCACTCTTTTTCATACTCTAGAGGTCATGAAACGTCGAGAAAATATGAAAGTAGTAAGTCGTCTGATGAAATCGATTACAATACTTTCTTTGCTTACGCTCAGGAAGTAAAAACAGAAGAAACGTGCAGTTTCTTATTTCATAAATTTCGAAATGCCTTAAAAATGTGTAATAAACTCGTGACCTTTCATTAATTCAAATTATGGCAATTGTATACATGTTTCAAAATTTCGAACTACTGGTATACTTTTTGTATTAAAAAAGGTGGACGAATGGACATTTTTATATTTTTTCGACGTTTCATGACCCCTACAATACAAGAAAAGTACTGTCTGTCCGTCTGTCTGGTGTTTTTATCCATTTTTATTAGACACGCAATCCCGGAAACTGCTGGACCGATTGTTGTCAAATTTGGTATGTGTGTTAGAAACATCATGTAGATGGCTACTCAAAATTTGGATAATTATCCGCATCAACAATTTGATGACGTCATTTCAACGAATGGTATTTTAAAATGAATTGAATGTTACACAAAAGTATAGTCATATACTTGTGTACGAATTCGCTTTCAGTTTTTCCACTAAACGTTCAAATTTTCTCAAGGTATAATACCGTTTTATTCCCAACACGGTTTGAACGTCTCTGTGGCGCAGTGGGTGTATGGGAGAGTCCCTGCGCTAATGCGATTGTGGGTTCGATGCCGAACTTGGCCGTTTGCGCTTTTTTTTTCTTGCATTGGTATAACGCTGTGACTACTTTTCTTTTGTGCTGTGACTAGAATTGTCCATGTCCATGACGTCATTACAAATTTTTTATTGGTCAAATTAAGAACGAGTCACCCCATTTTCTCGAAAATGTGAAGAATACGCACGTCCTTTAATAATAATAATGATAAAATGAGAATTGTAATAATATTCAGAACATTTTGTTCGATTGTGGTTTAATTTTAGTTCTGTTATGAGAAGACAAACTCATTCAAATCAAAGTAATTTCTACGTGACATTCTTTCGATGTATAAACATAAATAAACACTTGAGCTTCAGATTGCTATTACCTAGAGCTGAAGGACAAGGGGTTTTATTTGTGCCTCTGGATTTTACTTTACAGCGGTTATCACAAAACGAAAGTCGTAAAATCAAATTTTATAATTTTTTTAAAGAGCTTGATTATAGCCTTCGACCAATTTTTTGTTGATGAAATTAAGAACCTCATTTTTTAGCTTTGATTATACAGGGTCATTCAAAAAAATTAATGGATCTATCAATTTATTTTACTGAATAATTCAAAAATTGAAAAACTGAATACTTTACAAACAAACTACAAAATCTCTCTGTTTATTCCCCCCAAAACATTGATGACGTCATCTCAAAATTTTGCCGAATAAATTCTACGCAAAATGTGCAAAATATGATGAGTTTTTACTTGTGATTTATCATGGCTGCTGATAAAAATTAATGAATGAATCAATTTATTTTATCTTACACCAGTACGTTTTGGGATAGTTTATGCAATTCAAAAAATTCAACTTTATTAACAAGTGAACTAAAGTGCTCACAAAAAATGTAATGTAACTATGGATACTACTAATACATTTAATGATAATACGATCTTTTAAGTTAAATGAGCTGTCAATTTGGATTCATCAAATTCTTACTTTTATGTAAAACCTGCTACTGTAAGATAAAAACGTCGTATATAATACGTGAGCGACATATCATTATAAGCTCGTGAGAGCAGTATCACTCGCTTATAATATAGCATTTCTCTCACTTATTATAACATAAAATACTATTATTGATTAAATAAGGAACGGGTCATACTATTTTCCCAAAAAATTTTGGGAATACAATACTGTTATTTTTAGTATTACACGTGTCCTTGCAAAAATGTTTCTGACGTCATCGCATAATTGTGTTTAAACAAAAAACTTGACTCGAAAATGCTGGAGATGTTTCGTTGTAGGAGCGAGGGAAGTTTTGTCGAAACAACTTTCAACCAATTTTTTTTCTAATGTGCTTACTAAAATTTTTAAAAAAATTCTGTAGTCGCAAAATTACTAGATGTTGAAAGTAACTCAGTTTTAAGAATTTCAACTAGTATAAAAAAATGTTTTACTGCAGAGCTTACTTTTGGACACATTTGGGTACCACTAAGTTTATTGCAGAACAGAGTTTATTCAACTTTTACTCGTATTTAAAATGATTTTAAGGTATTTCTTATTTTTTGCAAATATCTGGAACTAAATTTTGTTTTCAATGTTCTTATTTTTTTTAAGTTTCAGATCAAAATATGGCCATTTGAAATATCTGAATTTTAAAATTGCACAAGGCATTCCTTCAAAGAATAAAAAAAATTAACAAGTAAGCAAAATATCTAATAGACACATTTTTTTTATGTTTATTAAAATTTCATGATGTTGTAGTGATAAAATCATGAATGCAATACTAATTTCAAAAACATTGGTTTACTCCCTTTATTACCTGTTCCCATTTTTTGGTCATTTATCTTGTGTAACGAAAATAATACTAGAGCTTTATTTAGAAATTAATCAACAAGATGCTCTGATAGGTTTGTATATAATGAATCCCTGAATTACACGAAACCCATCAGAAGAAAATTGGTAAATATTTGTTGTTCCATGAGAACATGAATAGATTATCGTTGCATTAAAAACGAATTTTGTCACTATTACCCAAATCTTTCAAAACTTTTCGCCGTTTTGTATCGTCTTTGTGTGCGCCAAATTGCTCCTCTTCATTATCCCAACCTCGGCAATCGTCTTGCTTACACTCTGTGAAACGAGACAAAGAAAACCGTCAAGCAAACAAAGAATTCACCCCTACGCTTGTCATTCCCATTCCCCGTTTCCGAGAATGTTTTAAAAGGCCTCTTCACCCACTAATTCCTGCAATAAACAATTAAATTCATCATAAAACGTCAACCGTAATTTTCCCGTCCTGTAATAATATTTCACAATTATCCTGTAGTGAATATTAATTGGGCGGTAAATATTTTAATTCAATCCAATTAAACCGGGACTATTTGCATATCAAGCGTACTTTAATTGTATTTTAATATGGTATTTATACACTAGAGGGTATTTATGCACTACGCCAGAATCTTGAAGATTTGCGTGCCAACATTAATAAACATGCCGACTTTTATTGCACACGATAATAGCCCACATTTTTATCAGGGAACGAATTAATTTTTCGAGTCTTTATCAGAAAGGAAAAATGAGGAAAGAGATGGTAAATTTTGCACTGTTTTCCAAATAACGCTTAATAATAGGGTAAAAATCTGATTAATATGTGCTCTTGCAATTTATTTGACATAATAATCTAAGAGAGTAAGAAATTTCGGCGAATTGCTGGTTTAAATATAGTAATTGCCGGGTTCCACCACCGACACGCAATTTTTAAGTTATCGATATGATAAAATTTTTGTTTGTTAAAATAAACTAAAAGCTGCTGAAGAAAGCACGATGTTTTAGAACGAACTCGGTGTACGCCCAAGTTATGTTGAAGTCTTACAATATAATACAAAGTGAACTTCCAGCAGTGATTAAAACAAATATTTGCATCAGGGCTACGTGCGGAATTCGAAGTTATTGCTGATTATGTGGGTAGATACTAGATAGACCACCACAGTCTTCCCGTCTAAGCCTCATCCGAGATGAGGGCGCTAATTAATAACACAGGTGAAGGCAATTTCACTGCTGTTCTTAATGTTGTTGGACTGTTCCAGGAACACAACAATTATCCTAACAATACAAAAAATTTTCTATTTCATACTGTCCGATGATGTGGACTATTACGATAGTTATTTCATAGCTCGGAGACTAACGTAGGAAAAACAAATTTTCATACTCGAGCTGCAAGCGGCACGAGTTTTGTACTATTTTGCTTACACGGATATCATGCAACTAAAATGAATAAAATGCAAATCTAATGCTGGTTATTGATAAAAATAAAATGTCGGCACTTTGAAAAATGCTCGTTTTCAATTTACTTGATTACTATGTTTTACCTAGATCTTTTCAAGGCATTTTAACCATGAGATAATAACAAGCATTATGTTTTTACTTGTTGTGTTGTAAAACGCGTGACATACCTCATGCAACATCAATATAGCAAACTAACTGTCTCACCTTGTCGGGAAGAATGTATCACATTTCGCTCTGCTTCAACGATTTGACATAATCTTGATGGACTCTTGCGTGTTGGACATTTTCCTAGAAGCCGAACAAAACGGCCGACTTGTAACGAGACGAATCACACGCACACACTTTCAAAATAAAGACACTCGAATAAGACGTCTCAAAACGGTTTGTAGAGTTTTGACGGCGTTTATACAAATTTTTCGTATTATTGATGTATAACGTGCAATAGAAATAATTTTGACTGAAAACCAACTTTGCTTTGCGTGCTGTGTTTGACAACATGCTAGTTAGTTAGTTGACAAAGTAATATAAACCGAAGTGACCACAGTAATATTTAACACTGAAGAATTATTTATTAAAATGACCACCATTCATGAAAAACGGAGACAAATGCTTCCTGTCGCAGGTAATTGGTTTACACGTATCACTGCACAGTGCATTTAAAAATATGCAAACCTGGAAGGTATGATTAAGTTCATCAAATTAAAACTACTGCTATAACTTTGTTTAACGAACAATTTTCCATTAATTTGTTTTCAGTAGCAACGATTAATTGTATAGCCAATGTTCATGTCAACGATGTCAACTTTAGTTCGTTAATGAAATATAGCCAACTTTTAACCACAGTATTCGATTTCCCGACACTAATGTCCTTTTTTTTTTAATATATGGAGTGATGTGGTGGTGTTTAGTTGATCTGAAGATGATAAAGAAATTCTGATATGGAATTTTGAACCTCTTTAAAAAACCGAAAAAAATATAGTTTATATTATCAAATTTCAGAGAGGGTAATAAGTATGAGAGAAAAGGAAATTTTACAAAAGGCTTAACCTACCAAAAAAGAGCAGAATTAAGATAAAAGTTATAAGTATGAGAAGAACTACAAGGAAAACTGAATGCGGAAATGAAGGAAAAAAACGAACTAAAAAAAAGGAACTTTCCCATAAGTAGGTGGAAAATGCAAAGCAACACATTTGCCACACGCAATACTAAGGAGCAGAAAGGTGTATTAAGGTGCAGTGAAAGGTATGTCGAACGGCAGAATAAAGGAATGTTTGTATATTTAGAATAAAATCTACGGAAGACAATTAGAGAAGACTGAGGCATAACAAGTGCAGAGAAACTATGCATAACGTAAAAAATAAAATTTCACAACAATCTCTCCGATGGAGTCGCCAAACAGACGACAAGCATACAACAGGCGACTGACAGATACAGACAGACGGAAACGGGAGTCCTACACTTTCATATTCTAGGAAGTGTAAAGTGTTAACAAAATATGAAAATACCCATTGGCCAAAAGGACTGTCTACAATATTAGAGCATGTTTGGAAAAAAGTAGAGTATACGCAAAGAGGAAACAAGAGGGAGGCAAAATAATGGGACCTCGTAATTTACAAGGAAAAAATTGGTCGAAAGTTATTTCGACAGGACTTTCCACGCCCGCGAAGTGCCACAAATCCTGCTTCTTTGAAAAGAGTATGCTATTTTATAAAATTTATTATAAACATTTCTAAGATGTCATGACATTGATCGGGAGATTGGGCAAATGTTGTCTAGCATTTTACCATCTACGCGATGTTCCTAACATACACATAAAATACAATCGGTCCAGTAGTTTTGGAGATTATCTATCTAATAAAAATCTGAACAGACGGTACACAGAATGAACCACGAGACCTAATTTTTCATACTCTATGGGTCATGACATGTCGAAAAAACAAAAGTAGTCAGTCTTTGCTTATGCTCAGGAAGTGAAAATAAAATTCGCAAAATTAAATTTCATAATTCTTCTTTGTATTTCATAGAACGTGTATTCCCACAACACCGAAAATACACAAAATATTTGTCGACGCGTTTTGCCAACCACGTTGGCATTATCTAGACAAAGCTAAACTATGTATTCATTCGACTGTATTTCAAGGGCGAGGGAAGTGTGTAAAAGTAACCCTAGACCACATTTTTGTTCAACATTCAGTGATGTAACACACATTTGTTTAAATATTTTAATGAATTGTTTATGTCTGGGCGCGGCGACGACGGTCACTCCGCAGATAGGCAACTAATGTAGTACACGTTGTTCTTGTAAAGTTTCCGGGAGAGACTTTTTTTATGCATTCATTATTGAAAAACTTTAGTTTTGTTTATTATATCCAGTGCATTGATTGATGTATCGTACCAACAATAATGGAAAAATATTAATGCGTTGTAAAGCACATGGATAAACTACAGTGTAAAAATAACAGTTACCTATTCTATTAGTGTATTCTCACATTATAAAATTGGAATGTGCTGTTTCTGATTTGAAGGGAAAAACTAGTTCGGGATAGCCTGCGTCCCGCATGAACGGTTGCGGGAATGCGGGAAGCAGGCTTCACGAACATGTTGTGTACAATATTTTTTGCAACGAATAAACTTTTAAACCGAAAAGATAAACGGTGAGTTATTTATAAACGACGTTGACGGCGCCACTTAGCAATTTGACGTTTCCGGGTTATTTTAAGGTTACCATGGCAACGGAACGCAAAAAACACGTGTGCGGCAAGTTCGACCTCCCACATCCTGGTGAATGTCAAAAAAAGTCAAAAAAGGTCATGAGTGCATAAAATATATTTACAGCATATTATCAACGGGAATGAAGCTAACTGAGAAATATGCGTAGTACAATTAAAAATGTTAATATTTATACATTGAAAGAATGTCACGTAGACATTTCTTTGATTTGAATGAATTTATCGCCTCAAAACAGATGACTAAAATTATTCATAAACCTCAATGAACAAAAATTCTGATTATTATTATTATAAATCTCACCTTATCATTATTTTCTTGTATACCTGTATACGAACGTATTCTCACATTTTTGAGAAAATGTGGTGACTCGTTCTTAATTTGATCAATAATAAATTGACTGATTCATTAACTTTTTTGAGTCACCTGTATAAGCAAATCAAAAAAATATAAATAAGTTACGAGTATAAACTGATCATATTTTGCACATTTTCAATGGAATTTATTCGGGAAAATTTTGAGATGACGTAATCAATGTTTTGGGGTTAGTAAACAGATATATTTTGATTAAAAAGTTACCATGCTTACAGTAACTTCAAAACGTCAAGATTTCAATGTATGTATTCAGTTTTGCAATTCTTATAGTAAAATAAATTGACTCAGTCACTAATTTTTTTCAGACACCCCATATAAGCAAATCTAAAAAATATTAATGTGATAAATCACAAGTATAGACTCATCATATTTTGCACATTTAAGATAGGATTTTTTCAGCAAAATTTTAGAGTGTCGTCATAAATTTTTTAGGGGGGATGAGGAAATACACTTTGATCAAAAATTTACCATGTTTGTGATAACTTTAAATCATCTCCAAGATTTCAAAGCATTCGGTTTTGTAGTTCCTGATTAAATCAATAAAATAAATTCACGCATTCATTAATTTTTTTTAGTCATCCTCTATATGCAAATTCGAAAAATATGAATGGAATGATTAACCACAAGTACAGACTTGTCATATTTTGTACATTTTAAATAGGATTTATTCGACAAATGTTTGAGCTGACGTCATCAATTTTTTGGAGGGGATAAGTAAATATATTTTGATTAAAAATTTGTGTTTTATAAAATTTAAAACCCATTTACTATGTACAATTTTGAAGTGACGTCATCACATTATTGGTAGGGATGATTACACAAATTTTGTTTAGCTTTTTACCATCTAATAAAAATCGGGGACGGCAGACAGACATCCGGACAGATGAAGAGACAGACAGACAGGCAGACGGTCAGATGGACAGACGGAAACGGGAGACGTATTTCTTCGTACTATAGGGGTCATGAAAAGTTGAAGAAACGTAAAAGTAGAGAGTCGGTCGACGGGCTCGCTTACAATTGCTTACGCTCAGAAAGTAAAAAGAAGTGAATGAAGAATAACAATGTGGAACACAAGACAACAAAACTAATTTAGAATAGGGGAATTTGTAGGTAATACTATGACAGTTACGACGCCCTCAATATTGTTTTAAATAGCAAGTTCATTTCTGATTGACTACTTAAAAAAAAATAATGAAGTTTGGACACTCGAATAAACCAAGAAACGGGTTGTTAGATTAAAGAAACTTTCATGTGATGATTCGCTCAGAAGGACTTAAATATTTGCTGTAATATAGTGAAAGTTGTGTGGATATTGTTTTATAATAATTAATATTTTTTGTCTATTTTAAAAAATATACAGGATGCTGAAAAAAATGGCGCACCAACTCAACGCTACATTATTAAGTTCACAAGTCTAAGCTAGGGAAAAATCATTAAACAATTTCTTACGTCAATTTGACGTTCACTTACTGCCCATTCACAATGGACATAAGACATAAGAACGAGCGCATAACATAATTTACGTTTTTGGTTTGTGTCTGGCTTATGCTTATCTACGTTCACAGTGGACAGAGTGAACTCTGTAAGAATTGTTAAACTGCGCAAACGCAGAACGGAATAACTCCTGGCTAAACATAGAACGGCTAACCTCAAACTGAGTCAATCAAAATATCTAACCTACAATTTCATACGATATTCGAACTTGACAACTCGCAGTACAGAACAGACTCGCAGTGTGAAGCTTTGATTATAATTTATATAATATAATCAAAGGTGTGAAGTGCCAAGTGCCAACTGTCAAAGGGAATTCAATAGCAGCATTCAAAAGTCCCTAGATTTTAACATAACTCGTGCACAAAGTTGAACTTGTTTCAACTTTGTGTACGCACACAAGGATTACATAAAACGTTCGTAAGCATAAGAATTACGTTCGTCCACTGTGAACAGGGGTACACGTTTTCCATCGTTTCAACTTTATGTATTTATGTAAGCTTTATGTACTTGTTATGCCTTATGTCCATTGTGAATGGGCAGTTACAGAAACAAAATATTGAATTAGACCGATAAATCAAAGTACTTTAAAAAATAGCCACCCTTGTCCAATTCATCCTGAACAATTTTTAGGTTTGAAGAAAACCATGGATGAAAACAAGATACCGCCAAAATTATTTTGAATAATGGAAGTCTAATTAGAATATATAGTGAAATATTGAAAATAAAACTTAAATTTGAAGGGCTACATTTTCTACATGTGGGCCCAAGAATTTTTTTAATTATTTTTTCTCTGTTCCATAAATAGTACTCAACAACGTGTCATAGAGTTGGTACGCCATTTTTTCAGCTCCTGTATATAAAATTTCACTTTTTGGATTTAAAATACACGTAGCATGAAGAACCAGAAGAAACATTTGTAAGACCTGTAAAAAGACTAGTAGACTTATTATAAATAAATATAATATCTACATTTTTCAAAAAATGGAATGAAAGGTAGCCTGTTTGAAAAACGAAATTATCTTCATTTTTGGATAAATTATTTTGGTATTTTCTATCAGACTTTTCTGTCTGGTTTTCATCATCACTATAAATAACATAAATCAGTTTTGAAATATTTTTGATCGAACGAACTACCTCTGTTATATTGTTAACAATGTTAGAAACGGTCAGTAGGTAAGTTAAGATTTAGTGACTTAAGTAACAGGACCATCAAAGTACGATTTCAGTCATTTTAAGGTAAGAAATCCAGGTGAATATTATTTTTATTCAAGTCAAAACTGCAATGGGAATGAGTCACTTAAATCCGCGCAGTGTGATATTAGTCCGTTTCAGAGATCACTTCTTCAAAAAATTTGGATCAACAATTATCCGGAACAAAATACTTACAACTTACAACTTTGCATACTGCGAGCTGTAAAAATTTGGTCTAAGATTATTTGGACTGAACTTCCCTCGCCACTGAAGTACAATACAACTTATCCAAGTTTTCCAAAAATTTATAAAAATTGAATTTGTTAATGTTATTTTTTATTGGTAACCACTATAAGTTAAGTAAATGTAGGTAAGCATGTTTCAAGTGAATTTTTCCATTACAAAATGTTGTGATCATCAACATTTTAACATCCATGCATATATGAATTTGTATAGACGGAGTGTGATACTAATGATAACAGTACTCTATATTCCCAAATTTTGTGGAAAATTGGGTGGAAAATTGTTGATTTAATCAATAAAATAAGATGTCCTATTCATTAATTTTTTAAGTCACTTTGTATAACCAATTCTAAATAAGGTGTCATTTACAACATCCATAAACATCGAAATATCAAAGAAAACAGTGGATTGTTGACGGCTTCTCGGCTATCGATTTTGCATTAATATAAAGGCGTTATCTATTGTATGAAACCAGTTTGCCTAATTTTTTGAATGCAAAAAAAAAATATTAGCATTTTGTGACTAAAGAAAAAATGAAAATTTTTTAAAACAAAAAAATTGATCTAAGGAAATTTACACCCCCTGAAATACATTCCAACAAATTCAGCTTTTTTAAAAAAACATAAATAAATAAATTAATTAATTAAAATAACCCTTATAATGTAAAGTAGAAATATAAATGGACTGCTAAAGTATAGGCAAACCAGTCATAGTGTAACGAAAAAAATTAGATATATCAGATTCAAAGCTAATGTGATTGCCACTGAGCCAATGGTTGATATTACATATTTAAAGACCAGCTTACTAGGAAAAATATTGATACTAAAAATTAAAATAACAAAAAACAAAATCAAAGCAAATTCATAAACCAAGAGTGTTATTTTATAAAATTTATATGGCATGTACTAAGCAAAATTTTGAAACGGCGTCATCAAATTGTTCGCTCAGTTGCAATTGTTCTGCGGGTATTATACTTGAAATATTTAATTCGTGTTAAAAATTGACAAGTAATGTAAAAATTAACAGAATGTGCCAAAATTGAATTGAGATTAATGATTTCTCTACAATTGTAAGAACCAATTAACAACTTTGTTAAATAAATTTATGTAATAAGTATGACCTCAAGAAATTAAGCCTACTTTAAAATGCTATTTTCGTTCCGTGTATTACAAGACAAACACAAACGCGAGCTCTGAGGCATTACTTTGTAAAACAAAAAGTATTTTAACTATCGCATGTGCACATTGTACATCGTGACCTGTGTGGTCTGTGTTAAAGAAAATCAGCATCTTTTTTTCTAAGCGAATTTCATCACCAAGAGTTCAACATCTTTATTCTCCCAACGTATCGGCATCACAGAAGAATAGAATAAATGGGGGCCACGTAAATATTCCTTACGATCATCTAAAAAAATACCTACTAACTCTATACAACAGATAATTCATCACGTTGTTAAGGAAAAATGATTTCCGGGAACTCTATTTTACATTTTACACATCAAAAGATAGCTAAAGCCCAATTTACTTCGAAATAATTAAAAAAATCAATTCCAGGTAACACTTCTAGAAAAGAAAATCACCTTTCCTTTTGATTGGCTTTAATCCTACCGCCGATGCCCGCAAAAACTCCCTAATTAAAAACAAATAACTAAAGATTACCCTTCGCCGGCATTTATTTGTTGGTGGCACTTGCACATCAAAAGAGCAACACTTAACATCTCAAGAACACGAATTAATTACATATTATTTGAGCGAAGACTGTGATTTTAGAGGCATCTGTCAGATGATTGACGATTGAAACCGCTCTTAGCCTGCCAGCCATTTATTTCCTTACAAGAAGCTTTGTTTTCGCTTTAATTGCCTTTTAAGCGTCCGTGACGTCACGGAACGAACCGATATAAAATCAAATAGCCTTTACTCGACATTCGATCGGCCTTTTTAGCATTCAGTATCAGCTTCCGGGTCAGCAAGAACCCATAAACTCGAATTGGAAAGCAAATGGCTCGGAACGCTTTCCAGCCGGATGGCAGTCTTCGGATGTCAGCACTTTTCGAGCTGAATACTTTATGGAATGTTTCAGTGTCTCTACGATTTTCATTTTTAGATGAAAAAATTATGATCGTGGTGTTACGTAAAATCCGTTTGGAAATTATGCATCGGAACGGGTTTGACCGGCGATAAGTACCAGCGTTAATGGGCGAGCTAATTTTTGCCCCATGGGGATTATTTGCATGAGGTCGGTTCAGGTTTTTGGGAAATTGGGGACAGTTAATGCAGTGACGGACTCATAAGAAACTGTGTAATGTTATTCTAATGGGAGGCAAAATCGGTCTCTTGTAAACTATAATTATTATATTTTTCAACCCAAGGATTGTCATTCGTTTTGCATAAAATCACCAGGAAAGAATTTTTTCTCTCAAATATTTATCATTTTTAAATAAAGTGGCACATCTAATGCACTCAAGGTAATCTTGACCATTTTAACAAACTGGAATATTTTATGTCATAATTATGTTTTGGTACAAATTTAAAACACAGTCAAACAACGAATGTGGTTAATTATAATGTGTTGCGACAGTGAAGAAGTGACGTCATTTCTTTTATTTTATTTCACAAAAAAAAAGTGAACTAAATCTCAAAATTAATGAACAAAGTTTTTACATTGTTAACTATTATTTTAACGCAAGTCACAACCTTTGGTTCTAGTTAACAATATTTTCAGAATGTAATATCTCTATTATTTACAGACATATTGTTGTATAGTTTTAAATATAATCTGCTCATAACTTCCACTGTATAACGCCAAGGCAATTTTTTTAAAAACAGTTTATCTTATTTTTTTTTCTGTGGAAATTTTCACATCCTGTATCTTAAAAATTCAATAGCTCAATTATTTATGTTGCTGTTTTCAGCTTAAAAAACCATGTGAGCCTCAGGGAAAATCTTGTGGAGTTTTATGTTGGAAATGAGATACAGTAAAAGCAGGTTCTTTGACACAAATTGCTTTTAGTGCGCGAGATAACACTGAGCAACAAAACAAAAATTTTGTTTGTCACAACCATAGTGACTGCAAAATCTATTCATGTTACTAAAACAACTACCTATAAATATATTTTGAATATCTTACATATTCGTGTTAGATTTTTTAGATATACGGAGTGTCCCAGTTAAAATTCGGAATCTTTATACCTTAAAAACAGATCGAGATATTGAAATCCACTAAAAGCCATTGCTTTTAGCTAGAAGGGGAAAGCTTAATTTAGTACACTACAAATATGACGCATATATATTTTTTTTAAAGCAACGCAATTTTTTTTCGAATTTTGATAGACCGTTAAATTTGGGTTATAATGAAATACAGTACTTACATATTTAGTTCATTTTCAATTGATAAATACATACAATTTTATTTTGATTTTATTTTGAATAAGTGTCGACATCTAGAACATTTTTTATACCAATATCTAAAAATAGTTCTGTTTCATATTGCTTTCCGCAACTTTTAATAAACAAGTGTTTAAATAACTGCTGATATTTGAAAAATCTCTCAAATGAAAACTTTTATTTAACATTATCTTTTGAAGCTGAAACATTAGATAATACTTATAATGAAAGTTACTTAACAAAAAATACAGAAAATGAAATGCTAGAAAAAAATCTCGAAAACTAGCGCTACCTTAGAAAAAAGCTTTCACCAAATTTAATAATATCAAGTACATATAAAGCGAATAGAATTTTTCGATGAGAATGTTTGTGGCAAATTTGTTGTTGCTCAGTGTCGTTTATTGCAGTCAGAACACTCCAAGAAATCTCAAATCTATTAAATTTTTCTGTTAAAGTAGAGCTTTTTGCAGTCATGGAAGAGATTTTTTTTTCAGTTACAATGTAAATAGCTCCAGTTTCCAAAAAATATGATCAGTGAAGTCCAGGGTATTGCTGTTGATTTCAATAACTTCAGAAGTTGTTGAAACAATTTTTAGATTGTTAATGACATAAATGACACTGACAATTACAATACAGTCGGTTTGAGGCATAAAATATATTACATTTTTGACAGAAATTCTGCCACAAATTGTATAGTACTAATGCACTCAACAGTAAACATAGATACCGGGTGTACAATTAAAAATATATTTGCAGCAGGCCTTGGAATTATTATTTGCCGTCTATTTATGAAAGGCTAATTATTTTGGGAGACTAAGTAGGCAACCGAATATAATTTACAGCATGGATGGTTTCATCATTACTATCTTAAATGCAGTCAGGTTGACAGATAATTGACATCTGACTTGACAGCATGTCCTACACTTATGTATCAATTTTTCGTGGTTTATTGTTATTTGATCTTCTGACTTCAATTCTGTCAATGGTTTCTAAATATGTACTCTAATTCGGGATGACCATCTTGAAAAGTTTTTCAGTGATGAAGCATACTTTCATCTTAGTAGCTGTAGAAACTCACAAAACACAAATATGTGGACTTCAGAAAATCCACACTTTTTCATTGAGTCACATCAATATCCCCAGAAAGTCAGCGTTTGGGCTGCGATTAGCCAACGCAGAAATTATTGGTCCGATTTTTTTTATAATAAAGAGTTTCTGAGTGTTTTGACAATACAATAAATGATGTTTTCAGGAAACAAATGCTGTAAGACCCCAAAACGAAATTTTAACTCCATTTTAAAGTCAAGTGGATGATGATGATTATGAGTTAGTTTATGCTCATTTTCAGCACGATGGTGCTACTACTCATACACCTGGAGCTACAATCGATTTTTTGACTGAATTTTATGACAATAGGATTACTAATTGCAATACACGCAACAATTATTTATTAATTTTATTTTCAATAACCTGCGCTAAGCAGATTTGCACAAAAATGAAAAAATGTTTTCTATAACCTAACATTATTTTGTTGTTAAATACCATCTTCAAAGACTGTCAGTTGTTGAGTGACTTTTTACACTAGCATTAATCCAACCATTAGAAATGTTAAGTACAAAAGTAAAGTAAAGTAAGATCACGAAATTCTTTTCTTCCTTAAAATTTTTTGTTGTTAGTAGGCTTTTACTTTTTCAATATCGAATCGAATTTTATATTAAAACCTAAATTTAACTACTTTGTTGTTTTCTCTTTCTTTACAACTTCACCTTTTCTCATTGCTATTTGTCAAAAAACAACAATTCCAACCATATTAGAAAACTAATCAAAAAAATATATGCACAATGTGCCTAAGAAGTAAAAGTTTTTGAAGTACACACATTTAAAACAAAAATTCGGCTTTTTGGTTGCAATGCATTTTACACCGTTGTGAAATATTTTAATTACAGTATGCCGTCATATTTTATGACTGATAATTGTGGTAATTTATGTATTTACTTCATCGTTATTTCGTTTTGTTTTTTGTCGGCGGGTTTCAGTAGCGTCAATTACATTTATGTCTGTGAATTAATTATTATTACTACTATTATTTCTTTATGCTTAATTATCTTTGTCTAGTTGAAAAAATTGTTACTTGTTGTTACTTTATAATATTGTCAGCAGGCGAACTTAGATGGTAGTGATAAAAAGAATATGGGTACTAGTTGGTCTATTATATTATTTACTCTCAGAAAGAAGATTCTTCCTGATACAAGAGATATATAAGAGACAGTTTCTCTTTAAAAACAGAGGATAGGTATTATAAGTAAATTATGTATACAGTATGCAAGAGATGTAAAAATAAACAAATCAGAGGTTATAACCTAGTTTCTAACTGACTTTGCCCAGTTGATATGATTGATCTACACAGACCTATGAGCATGCCCTCTGGTAAGACGTCAATAAGCAAGTTAACAAATGATTATTATTCATCGTTTATGTTATTACTGAGTGTTAAAAAAAACCTCTTCAAATAATTTAGTGTAACGATTAACAATAATCGCTTTTGGTGTAATTAAATAAATAGTGGTTATGTATATTAATAAGGCAAAAATTATTGATGCACGTCAAACAAACGTAAGTATACAAGGTTTTGCTTGATCAGCTAAAATAGTGGTAACAAACATAAAACTCTAGCTAAAGCTAGTTCGAATTAAAATGATTTGATACTAGGTGTCATATATTTTATTTCCCAGCAGCAGCTTTCTTGTCAAAAAACGGCTCTAGAAATCAGTAATGCCAACACACTACGTTTGATTAAAGATTCCACAAAATCGTCACTACAATTTTGTTTAATTTTTGGAGGAAAATTTCCATCTAACTTTTAAAAATTCTAATGACCCCACGACAGACAGTAAACGCGACCTGTGTTCTTCAGAAGCTCTTTCTTTTACAGACCATGAATCTGTACGAGAACCCGTTGTATTTTAATCACATTTGATATTCCCTCTCGATCCAACCTTTCCCTCCTGTTAACAAAATGCTGCTTCCAAGAGGTCGACAATTGGCACTTAACGAAACAGATTCTGTGCACCGCATGAAAGTACTCGTCGGTAATTGAGTTTGAAATTGATCACATAAGTTGATTCCGTGATCGTACTAGGCACAACGAGATATCGAAAATTACACACACTAGCTGAACGGGTAGAATAATTTACACATTCTGATTGCTAGTCCAGTTATGTGAAATTATGCTAGTAACATTTTAACTTCCGAGACCGTAACCTATCATTTACTACTCGTACCTGGTTTGCAAAGATCGATTTGATTGGAATCCAGCGATTTATTCGTAATTACCGACTCACTCGATCTCGGTAAGCTGGGGAGCTTTAATTGCCGTGTTTCCAGCATTTTTACCACCGGATCGTTGGTGCAGATTATTTTGTCATTCCTGCGGTAGTTGCGGGTACTTGATGGACATGCGGGCGCTGCACTGATGATTCTTGAGTCTATGACATTAATTTATACAAAAAGGGGGCGCCTCGGACAGGTGGCGCTATTTGTCATTTTTTTCTGACAACCATGTGCGTTTTAACATTAATTAATAATGACGAAACGAAGACATTGAGTTATTTAGCGAACACACCTACAATTTCCTGATGATTCTGAGCACTTTTGCAAGTTTTGCAAACTTAATGAATTCAACGTCCTTTATGTTATTGTATTAAAAGTGCTAAATACCATTGAAACTTTAAGAAAAAGTAGAGAACAGTAGCAGTGAACAGTAGAAAATGATGAACATAAAGATTAAATTTTAATGTAAAATTAACAGTAATAAATTTAATGGGGTGATTAACACAAATCAGCGTTAAAGCCCATGAACTGGTTAAGTGATGCGATTTTAAAGTTTCAGCATAAAATTTTAACTTAAAAGACCATAAATTACATTTCGAAAAATAAAAAAATTTAAATTACCACTACCATTAGGGCCATGTTTATCTTTTTTACTGTGTTTTTATTTTTTGTTTATTCTCCCCCTTTTATGCAAACATTGTTGGCAAAACTGCAAAGTTTTGATGCCTAATAGCTGTGCACCATAAAAAAAAAACAATCTTATCAAGTAATTTTATAATTTCATGAGACATTCAAAGCTCAACTGCAATTAAATTTACATTTAAATTTTAAATATTAGTTCCATGGAATAATTAACAAACCGACAAGTTCTCCAATCTTTCTGTCCATTAACTCCAACATAAGAAGAAAGCAATTTCAAAGATACATCCTGAATTGTGTTTGACCTTTGCTGAACTACGAAGACTCATTTCTAGTACATCCAGATACTATTTTTTCTGTACGTTTTCTCTGATAAAATGAAATGCCATCATTATGTTATCAAACTGTCTTTCTAATGCTTCTGATCAAATTCATTCTGAGGCCGACACTAACTTGTGGGTGTGTGCAATCAATATTTTAATAGGTTGAGTTTTTTCATCAGCTCGTGAGAATGTAGTGACTTTTAAGCAATTTCTGTATTTTCATTTCTTGAAAAATTCATAAAAATTGCAAAGTTTAATTTCCAAACGTTTTTGTTTTATGACTACGCGTTTATTAGTTTTGAACTCTCGAATCGTCTTCTAAGAAATCACTTATCCACGATTTTGGCAAATACTTATTTGCATATATAATTTAGTGTACCACCCTCAGGTGATATGTGACAATGTATAAAATATTCCCTCCCTAGTTTTGTGTAACCAAGAGTAAATTATGTTTCAACTTTTACTTCTCGACAGAATTTATTTAGCAAAATTTCTACATGACGTCATCAAATATTTGACGAGAATGAATAGCCAAATTTCGGTTAGTCTTTCACGATCTATGTTACTTACAACAGACGACAGATAGACGGGACCGGGGACCTACTTTTTTACATATTAGGAACTACCGAAAAAAGATGAAATTAATCAATATTCAAATGAACGCAATTAGAATAGTATTTCCTTTTACTTTTCGAGCAGATGATTTTATTTTGTACATAAAAAGATATTCAGCTGAAGTATGATGCTTGTTTTTTTTGTTTTAGTAATTTTTCTCGATACTTCATATATATTCTCAGTTAATGGCATAATTTTATAAAAAGTGTTACACATGGTATATTTGCCGAAAGCCACAAAGTAGAATGACTCATCTTCGTTCGTTGATCATGCTATGCCCCTCTTTCGGCACTTCTGAGGTAAATAATTATTGTGGTTCCTAACAGGTCATTTCATTTCTCACTTCAATATTTCTACTATTTTTATTTGATATCACTCTTCTAGTTGACCTAAAACCTATTATCACACCCGTTACAACAAGTTAAGATTTCCAAAATTTCAAAACGTTCAATACGATAATCCAAAAATATCAATAACCATCATGACCTTTTTGACCAGTCAACACAACATCTTCCATGCATCTCGGATGCATTCTTCATAACATACACGCCATATAAACACCAATTTAGGTCCCACTACCTCTCCGCAAGAATTTTATACAACCATGCGTGATTGAAGAACGACCTCGAGAAGATCTAATCGTTTCTTCGAACGTGCATGTTGTCTGGCGTTGTGTTTTCAACCATGCACCATGCCACAGATTCACAAAAAGACAACAGTCGACTCACAACTTTCGGAAAGTCCCTTCGAGCAGCAAACCGCTCGAAAATTTCTAATAAACATAGCGGTCGCGATTAAAACTTAATGGAAAAGTTATTAAATGAGGTATAAACGACAAGATCGGATGGGTGATCGGTTATTTCCACAGGTAATTTTATTATAATGAGCTTGGAAAGGGGAAATGAGCAATCAAGGCGTTCAGCTGTCTTTAAATTGACGCTGCTGCCGAGCCAATATCTTGCACGACGTTAAGGCCCTTTCACCCTTCATCTGGCGCCATTTGCTGGCGGACTAATGGGTCGAAAGCTCATGGAACTTGTTTCAATAAGAGAATCTGGTTTAGGAAAAGTTTCAACAACGACAATTGGAGAATAGATTTTTGTTATGTTAATCTCGAGAAAATTCCCGGTATTTCAAGGTCCTGGCCAACCTTATAGCACAAGTGACAATTGAGATTACAACTTTTTGAAAGAGAAGAAACAAGCGCAAGGCGTTTGAAACGGCAGAGTAAACGACAATTAAATAACACTGACAACAATTGGTTAAAGTTTTTTTAGCAAATTATTTGTTATAAAAGACGCGATTTTATAATAATTTAATTTTTAGCTATAGGATAAACGCACGACATCTGTTCCGCTGGCAAAATCTGTCAATGTCACTTCGTCAGTCCCACTAAAACGTTCTGTGAGGTGGAACATTAATAATTAGGCTGATAATAACTAAAGTTAGACGTTCGGTATAGGCAGACAACGTGTGAAATCGATTTGGTCAGGTAAATCGGAAGCCACGGCGCCGAACCGCCGGCTAAACGCTTCATCTTCGCCCTGCCTCCCTTAATTAGAAATAGGCTATATTAGGAGCCGCATTTAAATAAATATATTGTTATACTTTGTTTTAACTGGCTTAATTACCTAGGGGAGTTCCCTAATCGACCAGACTTCCCCCAACTTGTGAGAAAACCCATAAAAAGCGGGACGAAATGGACCCTAGAACAACCTGCACTAACATCGTATACCTATATATACATCGTATAAATAACCTACCAACATGGATGAATTTCCAAAGAAACGCCACCATACTACGTATCAACGCCGCTATGAATGATCCCGTAATGAGGATGTGCCAAGTCAGAAAAAGCGAGCACTTTCGCGACACTTCCCCCTATTAGCTCATTAGAGAATTAGCATAGAATGATTTCCAGTCGAGCGATCGGGTTCAAAGTGAAATAATCCTCTGTGATGACGGCGTGTGTAATGAGAGCATTGCCAATAGAGTAATTGACATCATAGTATCAAAGGTGCGTTGTTCCAGCCGCCCTCGATCAAATTATAGAGGCCGCTTTGGGGGGTGTAATTATAGCCTGCCCAAAGAAAATTGCTCGAAAAATATGTTGCGGCCCTTTTTTGTTGCTGCATGGGACTGGGGCTCGTTTATGTGCTGTCTGATTTCTGTGCCCTCACGTTTTCAGCTTTACTTTTATGTTTTTTATGAGATCGCCGCAGGTTCTCAAAATGTTAAGATATGTAGAGCGCGCATGCAAATCGGCTTCGCTGATTTTGACAGCTGGAGAGGAAGGGTGAGGCAGTGAAAGGTTTCAAGGGGATTGCGGTTGTTCAGATAAGAGTGAACAAAAAATTCTGATGACGTTGATGGGCAATCAATATTAAAAAATGCATCTTGTACACTGTAATTATTAATTTTTAAATAGTATAAAATCTGTGAGTGTTACTGACAAGTTAGAATTATGTTTCCATAGAACAATTTAAAAAGGGATGTTATAAAATATAAAAAAGAATATATAATTCTAGTTCTAAAACAAGAGTTACATCTTCGTCAATCGCTGAATGTTTTTAACAATCTAGAGAGAGAAAAAATTAATTTTTGAATTAATGGTTTTATTTTATTTTTTTTAAATGAACTGCAATTATGAATTTGCAACTAACAGATATTTACAGGAACATAATTTTATAGTGTTCAAGGTTAGGTAAAAAATTTTACTTTTGCAGTAGGGCGTGACAGAAAATCCCCGCTCGGGTACAATTCATTCCGCTTTTTGTGGTTTTTCTCACAACCTGGGAAAACTCGATTAGGGAACTCCCTTAGATTAATGAGAATAAGTATCGTAAGGGTTCTGAACAATCTCAATTTTTGACTCTACTTTGAACCTTTACACCACATTGTGTGACTAGTTTTCATAAAGTCACGGCCATCAGATTAAGTATTTATACTTATATTTATCTGTAAAGAGAAGAGATTTCTTATTAAATTTTCTGAATGACGTCATCAATTTTTTAAAGGAATAAATACATTTTAATTACTCAATTAATGTTCCGTATTGTTTAAATGTTAAAATTTTACAAAATTTTAAAAGAATTCCATTACTCAATCTTTTTTTTAACAACCTTCATAAATAAAATTCAAACGGGGTGTATTATTACGGGCAAGACCATATAATAAATTTAGTCAATTTGGGATGACGTCACGAATATTTTGGAGGGAACGAACAAACACATTCTATTATATCATTGCTACGACAGTTTTAAAATACGCTGCCAATAATTCAGAATTGTCAACACAAAAATTTTCTTTAGTCATTCATGATGTAACGCGGTATTTTTTCAAGTTAAGTTTTTCCGAAAAGTCTAATACCAGAATGAAGGCATAAAACTTAATAGTAAAATGCACCACAAAAAATTAAGAAAAATGTAGAAAAAACACAAATCTTTTTGATTTATTTGAGTTAATTTTTCTAAGGAAAACTATCTGAAACACTTTAGAAAAAAGGCATACGAAAATTATTTCTGTGTGAAAACCATTAAACTTCCAAAATTACACACCAAAGTTTTATTTTACTTGCCGACTCAATTATAATAGATTCTATCCCACGGACGGTTGCTCTCATGTTTTCTCGACGTTTCATGACCTCTAGAGTATGAAAAAATATGTTTCTTTTTTCCGTCTACTGAAAAGCACAATTTTATATGTATTTTAGAAATATCGTGTAAATAGTAAAACAAAATTTAACCTCAAAATTTTGCATAGTAAAGTTTATTGAATAACGTATTTGTGGCTTATGAATCCGCCTTTAAACGGAACACTCTATATGAGATTCATTATAAAAAAAGAAGAAATATTAGGCAGTAGACAAGTTTTACTTTAATACAAGTATAAAACGTCGGATAAGAGTTCGTATTTGTACAAGATGATTAAAATATTATTATATTAATCACATGAGACACCCTGTATTTTAAAACATTTTAGAACTTATTTCTCCATTTTTCAGCTTTTCGAAATTTAAATTTTTCAATTTTTTGAATTTAAAATTTTTAGATTTGGCAGTTTTTCGAATATTTAAATTTTGATTTTTCATTTTGTTGGTTTTACAATTTTTCGATTTTTTTATTCGATTTCCTGACACTCGGGTTTTCGATTGATTAAATTTTTCGATTTTTCGATTTTCAGATTTAAGAGCTGTAAAATCAAAAATTGAAAAATCAAAAATTGAATAAACGAAAAATTATAAAGTCGAAGTAAACATTGAAACAACAAAGCAAATGAAGAAAGAAGAATTGTGATATGAAATCGAGAAAATTAAAATTAAAAAATCAAGAAAATGAAAAATAAAAATCAAGAACTTACAAAATCGAGGAGACGAAAAATTTCAAATCGAAAAATTCAAGAAACGAAAAATTTGGAACTCGAGAAATTGAAAAGTTAAAAACACGAAAAAACGAAAAATTGCGATATCAAAAACTTGTATAATCGAAGAAGGAAACACTTAAAATTATTATATTATTAAATTATTGCATTTTCTTAGAGGGTATGTCATTTGTCCAAATCAGTCTTATATCTTAAAACAGATGGCAGGTGGCGGGGCTAACCCTTCCTCTATTTTCTTATAAGGTAGGTCATTTTCCAAAATCAGTCTTATCTTAGCAAATACTAACCCCGCCCACCCACCCGCTATTTTCTTAAAAGATTTATCATTTGCCAAACTCTCTTTTATCTTAACAAATACTAGTCCCGCCCACCCGCCCTCTATTTCCGTAGAGTGTACACGTCATTTTCCAAAATCAGTCTTATCTGGCTTTTTCAATTTTTCCATGTTTTAATTTTGCAATTTTTTAAATTACGGATTTTTCGATTTCTCGTTTTTTCGATTTTTCAATTTTTTTTATTCGATTTCTTCACATCTCGGGTTTTCGATTGATAAAAGTTTTCGATTTTTCGATTTTCAGATTTCTCGATTTTTGGAATTTTTCAGTTTCTGGATTTTTCAATTTTTCTATATTTTGATTTTCTCATTTTTTGATGTTTCGTTTCAAAATCGAAGCACACACAAATTTAATTTGGAAATCTTAAATAAGTACATAAATTTAGATAAAAATTGGAAAATGTTTTAATTCCGAGGGCAACGCATTAATTTATTTTATATGTGACAGATGTAACTAAAAATCGTCTTTTGACGGTAAATTTACAAAGACCATAATAAAATAATAAATGTGCTTACCAATTATTATCAAAATAACTAATTTAATTAAATAATAATAAAATTTAATATTTTTTTTATCTATTATGGTACCCAGGGAACAAATTGAAACATAATATGGTGGTAAGCTAAATCATATAGTATGAATGACACTAAATAAGTTTAAATCGGTAGCAGCACTAGAAAATTTGACATTTACTGTATTATTTAGATCACTGATAACTAAGAAGAATTTCATTGAACCCAGGTTAGATCCTTGTAGTACTCCCGACGTTGCCACAATTTCTGTAAATAAGTAATTGTTCAAAAATTGTTGTCTTTCGGGAAAAAGTTGACCTAGCACATCAATTTACACTATTGAATGTTTTCAAAGTAAATGAAAAATTTGATAGTGATGTTTCGTTGGAAATCATCTCATCATCATCTTATTATGTTGCAAATTTTCCTACAAGGACTAGCTCCTAGACTAGTTTTTTTTTATTAATATGAGCAAACATATTTAACTGGGTGGAGGTCTGTTGTTGAGAACTTCTGGAGCGTCATTTGCGGCCGGCGAGATTTCGGTCAGCTTGCGTATACGCTGGCGCCTTTGTCTGTTCATATATGACCCAAGAGCCAAAAGAAAAGGCCGCGGTCTGGAACGATGACTGATCTTTCACTACTACTGATGGATCCGTCAGTCATTAACTAGTTCAAAGTCGGCGCAAAGCAAACACTTAACATAAACACACTCTAAATTATACAAGGAAAAAAATTACCTAGAAGGACCTCCGACCCGAAAAAAGGCTAATGCGTTTTTAAGCGCTATTGTGAAAATTTTAGCAACCACCACAATTAAATGGGTTACGTTAAATCCGCGCTTCCTGCTCTTCATGCAAAACGAGAAATCTGTGATTTATGGAAGATGCACTCACTTTTCAAACCCACCCAGTATAATTTGTCTGAGTCTGACTTTATTGTCTGCGGTTATAGTTTGAATAAAACATTATTTATACGTGTGGGAACTGCTCGGGCGGGATTATTTATAGCACCTAGATATAGGACAGTGTCAAAATCGAAACACCTATAGATATATCAAGCAATAATCCATAACAAGAAATAATTAAATAGCCTCGACCAATCCGTTCAACCGGTCCCATAAATTTGAAGCACCCTCGATGCCTCGAACAAAGAGAGTCGAGAAGCATGCTTTCAACTTCAGACGCACACACGTTATCAGTATTGGAAATCCATTTTACAAAAAGCACTCATCAGCCTGTTGCCGGGAAGGGTATTTTCGAAATTTCGATAGGGTTGGTTGGTAGGAGAAATTTATGGTGGTGTGTAATATTTTTAAACACTTATGGCTTACAAGTTAATGTGGAGACGACAGCTGTTTAAAAAATAAAAAGATGGTTAAAAAGTCTACGAAAGTCGCACCTGTCATTATCGAAAATTCGATCTAATTTCAAAGTATATTTGCACAATGTACGCTTGTAAAAAAAGTGTGAATTAAATTCGTAAGTTATCTACGTTATTCTGGTTGCAACTGTTCAAACTGAGATCCCTATAATTATAATATTTCAGACAAGAGCTAATAACGCAGTTCTTATTGATATAGAAGCTATTAATCTATATCTAAAAAATTTGCATGGGACTTTGAGAATTGTAGCCTTTCAAATGTGTGTAATAAAATATTATAGATATTGAAAAAAACATTTATACATATAAGCATTTTTTGTGTTTTTGTATTTAGTCCAATTTTTATTATGAAATTAAAAAAATTGTATGGCATGTCCAAAATGTATAGAATAATTTTAAAATTGTTTAATAAATAAGAATAAGTGAAGTAACTAAAATCGTGAGACTTTTTTCCAAACATTAAGAAATTTTGTATCCAAAATTTCCATGAAGCATGTGCGAGTGTTTTGGCACATTGGCTGCTTCACATTCCGTTTTAATTCACGTATGGTTGAAGATATGGCATGGCGATTAAAACTGTTTTTAATGATGAGATGGGTCGAAACTAAGACCGAAATTTCTTAGCATCTGAACAAAGTAATTATAGGACAAAATATCCGTACGACATAAATTAAACGTCATTATTTCAAGTTGTTATTTAAGTTAAATACCGACCTTAATACAATAATTTTACATTTTGGATATTTAGCAATAATTAAAGATTAAAAGGTAAGAAATATACATAAATAGGAAAACGAAAACAAGCATATTGTAACCTATGTTAATTGGAAAATTGGCCAATACCTATACTGACTTATTCTCAACTGAAAATAGCGTATTATCAAGAATGATAAATGATACAATTTACGTTAAATTTTAAAAAATAAATATCTTTATCAATTTAATGCAAAAATATTTTGAAAAACAAAAAGTTCTACTATTATAACTGTCTACCTCTGCTACTTTTAAACAACAAATTTCAGAATATCACCACCGTTGTGTTTTTTTAATGCCAGATTTTTCGCCTTTTAAAATAGAAAAGAGAAAATAACAGCACCCTATCTTTACTTCCGTGATATGCATTAATTCGAAATGTATTGATTTTGTATCTATTTTTAGATTAGACATGAGATCTATTGCATCAAAGGTAACAAATGCTTTAATTTTCTGAAACCATTAAATTTCAGCTTTTTCAGTAAAACCGTAAAATTAAGAAAAGATATTCTAGTGTTTTCCTCGTCCTTCGGTTAGTCGTTTGTTTTGTCAACTGTCAACAGTGCATAAACGTTTTATTTCCAAGTCACGCGATAAAAAAAATTCGAGGAAAATAAATAAAAACTTTGAAACAAAAAATATTTATTAAGTACTTACCTGACGTGCCAGTGACACATGCGAAATTGGCCATTCTTTCGTAAGAAAATTTTGTTTCGAAGAGGACAGCCTCATCTATAAACAAATCGTGCTAATTGGAAACAATTCACATAGGTATTCACCAGGCAGACGATATAAAATCAGAAATGAAGTTTTAATAATGAAATTAGAGGAATAGGAATCCGATTAAAAAAAAGTGAAATTAAATTTAATTTAAAACTATATTGAAACAACGAGTTGAACTTTTAAAATTAAAAATTTATACTAATTTTAATTTTTCAAATTGAATTTATATCGGGTGTTCAATGGAAAAATCAAAGTAGGCGTTGGAATTCTAAAGTTACGACCTTCCGTTTTGACAATTTCTGTAGTGGTTGCATATATAACAGAAACTGTTTGTTTTAAAATGTAAGGTTATGTTTCCGCTAAATGGATGTTATAAGAATAGACATGCCGATTGTGTCAAATGAAATTCCAACGCCTACTCTGAGTGTTTTTTCAATTGAACACTCGTTACTTTTACCACTTGCAATAACCTTATTCTTTACAATTTTATACAATATATAATTAACAAAAATAATCCTCTAGTTAGCTTTGAATACGAAAGAGAGCTTACTTATCCAATGCCAACTAGAAGACATTTTTTGTTGATCACGTCTTATCATTTAAACGGTATGTTTAATCGATTTAAGATTTCCGATAGTAATACCTGAACACCTAGATTGTAGAAAAAATTCCTTTGTACTCTTTGAATTAGGAATGCATAAACTGGTTTTATCACATTATGCAGAGTGAAATTTATAAGTTTTAACATTTAAAAATGAGTTTTAAGACAACAACTATTTCACTTTTAATCTAGAGGAACTTAAAATAGATATTGTGCCCTCGACTGAGGAGTAGAATTTAATTATGAAAATCTTCCTATTGTTTTTTAATGAAATGTCCCTACAGGAAACAGATCTAGACCAAAGCGGTTTTCCTTCAAGGTGACATTATAAAAAATAATTTGCTACAATTATTAGGAAAATGAGTGTAATAAGTAGATATTAAAATTTACGCAATTCGACACGAAACTATTAACTACAGTGGCAATGATCAAAACAGCGTTAACTTGGCAACAATTACAGTCAACAATGTTAGAACTTTGCAATAACATGATAGACAGGTATTTTTTGTAAATCGTCGCTATACTGAATCCTAGAAATCAAGATTACCGTTGAAGATACTAAGATTTAACTGATTTTTAAGCTTTAACTTCAACCGCTTTACTGATGACAAAAATTACAATCGAGTTGTCAAACTTGCCTAATTTTCTTGACATTCTCTTGGTGCGATATATGTCCGTTCACCCACCAGATGGAGTAGTCACGTGGGCTTCACGTGTCTACGAAGAGGGCGTTCAAAATTGAACACATAAAGAAATTTCGTTTAATAGTATATTGTATATCAAGGCGGGAAAGTAAGGGTCGAAAGAAAATATGGCCAAGCGAGCTGCAGGCGAGGCCCAAAAAAACACTTTCCCTTCGTGGTGCACATTATTTTTTATCCTACACAACAGAACATGAAAAATAACCAACAAAAAAAAAATATCAAAAAAATTGCGGTACAAATTAGGCTAATTATATTAATTACTTGAAATATAAATGTTAGATGCTGAAGCTTTTATTGCACAGTTACTAAAGGAAATACCTTCCTTAATTATGTTTGATATTTCAGTTTTTTAAAGAGTTTTGCAAGTATATTTAAAACGTTTCCATGGAAGTTCATTCATTTTCCTCTAGGTAGCGAAATTTTTTTGGCTAGGATATCATTCTTGTCCTTTCCCGGCTCTTTTGAAGCAAGAAAATCTCATTTTAACTTAGAGTGTAGGATAAAAAATATTGTAGCCTCTTTATAAATGCTTGCTATATTTCTTATTTTTGAAATAACATACAGTAGGTATACCGGGTGTCTGAAAAATGAGGAATTAAGGGGACTCGCTAGACGAGGTATAACATTTTTTTGGTTTTTTGTATGAAAAAATTATATTAATATAGATGTATTCTACATCAAACTGCAGCTTTTTTCATATTCTAGAGCGCAGAGACCAGTTCAATCAATTAAAAAAATATGGCTGAGAAATATCGTAAAAAAAGCACCATTGTATGTGTTCTTTTCAAGTTTTTTGAGTCATAACCATCATAGAATCGTTTGAAAATTCGCACATGGATAAAACATCACTTTTTACAGGGCGCAGAGTCATTAAATGTTTGTTAGTGGTAAAATTTGTTTAAATAATAATGTGTTTATTAAAATCAAAATATACCACAAATTAATGCAAAATACGTTGAATAATTTTAACAGGAATATCAGAGGAAAATTAATGATCTATTGGTTAGCAGAGTTTTTAACAAAAACTAACAATTATTGAAAAAAATGGGTATCAATTCGACAGAACTTGAGCAGTTAGTTCAGTACTTTGCTGATAGGAGCGCCACTAAAATTTACGGAAGCGACTTTCCAGGTAAAACTCTTATCGCCTGCTCTACCATAAGCTAATTGTTAGAGTTCTCGGCTGATTTTTCTAATTTATGGCAAGGAACTCAGTTTTATAACAAGCCGCCAGGACCGACCGTAGTAATCTATTGTTAAGGAAATTAACTTTTACGCAATGAGGTACTATCATAAAACCGAATTAAAACTGGGGAACTATAATATTTTTACTCCACTCAGGATCCTGAATTCAATACACATGATTACTAAAAATTCATTGTAATATTATTGTTAATATATATTTTGCTTTGTTAACTAATAAAACTAATAAACATTTTATAATAATAATAAAAAATATATAAAATACAGCTTTTGTTCAACACGTATAAGTAGCTAAGTGTATCTACTACTTATCCCAGAAAGGAGGTGTTTTAAAAAAGTCCTACGCCCAGTAACTTCTCCCTTCATTGTTTACTCGAAAAAAGTGCTCGTATATGTATGTTTTCATTTGCCGAGAGATCATTTTCAAAATATATTTATAATAAAAATATGCAAGTCTTGGTGATGAAAAATGTATTACTCCTAATAAATTATTAAAGTACCTACATAAAAAAATAGAAACATATTTTATTTATTTTAAAAAAATCTGTCGCAAAGGCAGGTTCCCCTTTCTTCTTGAATCAATTATTTCGGGAAATAATGCGCCAACGTAAAATCTGCCAAGTTTATCTGCCATCTTTTTACATATTTCTTCGTTTTTTTATATATTAATTCCTTTGGGTGTCCACACAACAAAATAAACTTGTGAAATACACGTAACAAGCATTTGTCCCTGGATTTGAACGTAGTAATCATGATTTTTTTTTTAGTTTCAATTCTGTCTGTCAATGTACAAAATTTGATAATTTTTTTTCTATCCGCTTCTTCGGGAGACAAATCTTGCGATTTTGAAGGACATTTAATTTCGACTAATGCACTCCTATCCTCTAGAACCCTGTCTGGACTAGCAGCCAAGTAAGGAAATCGTTTTGAAATAAACAAGCCACACCGTTCAGTTTTTATATTTTTATTTATTTCAAAACACTTGACAGCTTTTCCCTCACTTTGCTGTCCATAGTATGTATGACTATTTATTACCTCTAAATGTACTGTACAACAGAGACTCCACAGTTTTAGTTATTGCTGTAGTCGGTCTAAGTTTGTAGATACGTCCAAAATTTGAAGCCGTAACCCTAATTTCTCTTTCTTTAGCCCAAATGTGCCTGTTGCCTAGTATCTATTTCAATTTGGTCTAAATTCAAAGATAATTTTCTCAAAAAAACCTCTTTGGCTGTCACAAATGTTTCTACATCCATGACAGGATTTTCTAAAAAATATTTAAACCATAATCGCAGTCGGGACCAGCATACGTAAATTTTTTACGACATATTTTTTTTAAGAATACTTTGTCTAAGACGGGCACGTTTTATAGACGAACAATATTTTTTTGTTATTAAACCAGGACCGTTTTAATCACAATATATTTACTTATCCCCTCTAAAAAATTAATAACGTCACCTCAAAATTTTGCTGAATAAATCCTATCTAAATTGTATAAAATATGATCAGTTTTTTCTTGTGATTTATCATTCCATTCATGTTTTTTGGATTTGCATATACAGGATAACCCCAAAAATTAATGAATGCGTAAATTTATTTTATTGATTTAATCAGGAACTACAGAACCCAATGCTTTGAAATCTTAGCAATGTTTTAAGGTTATAAAGAGCATAATAAATTTTTAGTCAAAATATATTTGCTTATCCCCTCCAAAAAATTGATGACGTCAGCTCAAAAGTTTGCCGTATAATCCTATTTAAAATTTACAAAATATGGGTCTCTTCTTGTAGTTTATTATTCCATTCATATTTTTTGTATTCGGATATACAGGGTGACTCAAAAAATTTAATGAATGCGCAAATTTGTTTTATTGATTTAATCAGGAACTACGAAACCGAATGCTTTGAAATCTAATGTGGAAAAAAAAACATAATAGGCATGCAGTCGTCACGTTTCCGGTAGCGAGGGAAGTACTGTCTAAACTCTTTCGACCAATTTTTTTGATTTTCCCATTTCTCAATTTCTCAATTTTTCAATGTTTCAGTTTGGGATTTTTTCACTGTTTCGATTCTTTAATTTTCCTTCCATTTTTAGGTTTTTCAATATTTCAGCTTTGCAATTTTGCAATATTTCGTTTTTTCAATTTTTCAAATTTTTGATATTGTGTTTTCTCGGTTTTGAAATTTTTAGATATTTTAATTTTTCAGTTTTTAAAGTTAGGGCTTTAGATTTCTCACTATCTCGACTTTTCGATTTTTCAGTTCCATGATTTGTCGAATTTTTAAATTTTAGATTTTTTGTTCTCGATCATTCAATTTTCTGAGTTTTCAGGCTTAGATTTTTTTTGATGTTCAATTCTTGGATTTTTAAAATTTTTGTTTTTTAAATTTTCCTATTTATCAACTTACTGGAATTTCAATGTTTTGATTTTTTGATTGTTCAATTTCTCGATTTTTTGAATTTTTAGTTTTTGATACGATTTTTTTTTCAAAAATTTTCAGTTTTTCAGTTTTCAATTTTTGACGTTGCTAAATTTTTCGATTTTTCAATTTTTCGATTAACTGATTTTTTGATTTTCCCATTTCTCTATTTCTTGATTTTTCAATTCTTTCTTCAATTGTGATTTTTCAATTTTTCGATTTCTGGATTTTTCAATGTTTCAGTTTAGTTTTTCAGTATTTCAGTTCAAAGATTTTGCAATGTTTCGGTTCTTCAATTTTTCCATTTTTTGATGTTTCGATTTCTTGGTTTTTCAATTTTTCGATAGGTATTTTAATTTTTCAATTTTCAAGTTCTAGATTTTCCGTTATTTTTTTTGTTTTACTTGATGTTTTGATTTCTCGATTATTCGATTTTTCAAGTTCTCGGTTTAGATTTTTTGGTTTTCCAATTCTTCGATTTTTAAATTGTTTAATTTTTAGATTGTTCAATTTCTCGATTTATAGATTTTTCAATTTTTCGGTTTACCGATTTTTTTCATTTAAAATTTTTCAATTTTTCAATTATTAAGTTTTCGATTTTTCAATTTTGGTGTAATTTGAAAACGGTATATAATACATTTAGGCGAATAAACTAATAGACGGGCTTGATAAGCCTTGTTTGCTCTACAGTGTCTAAATTGTGTTTGAATAATATAATAATTATCTCGAATATTAAAATTAATATGTCAAAAGAATACGAGAAATGATTATTCTGTGCTGAAGGTATGTTGTGGGCCGCCTGTCATAAATAATCATTATTCTGCATTATCGGCTTACGATGTTTTTATGACCCACGTCCGGTAGTCGTCTATCCCATCGCGTCAGGTAGATTTAAAGAAGAATTGCTGGTTGCGTTTAAGGCAACAAATGGCGTCCAATTCAAACTTGTCTCTCGTCTACCGTTCCCCCTTAAGTCTCCGCTACGCTCTTAACCATCAACTGGTGAGTCTAGGAAAAATAGTAAAAAAATTTCTTCTCACATTTTGGTGGAGTTATGATTTTAAAATTGTTTTTTTTTTCCTACGTTTAACAACTAAACAACACATTAATTTTCACAATAACTATTAATAAAACTTTTAGTTAATATTTCTCTCGGCCATGCCCATGCTTCATTACCATTTCAGTTAAAATGTCCAAAGATATGGTTGTACGAAGGTACAAATCAGCAAAAATCGAGTAAGCAGTTAAAAATGTTTGACGTATCAAAAATTTCCAAAGTTTTCAAAATCCTACGTTTAAAATGTTCGCTGTTAATTTTAGATCCCCCTGATGTTTTATTTTCGGATAAATTTAAAAGAATCTGGTGCTTCGTTGCTCGATAAACTGAAAAAAATCTTTTGAGCTTTTAGTGTTTTAATTTTTGTGAAGTTGAAAAAGTTTCGCGAGCCGCAGTGTTTGGATACCTATGGTGTATTATTTTGGGAGCCCATGGAGATTTTTTTGTAAATTATTTAAACGAATTTTGAGGGAGTTTGGTGTTCTATTTTTGGAGAATTCTGACCTGACTGGTTTTTGACTTAATTTTAGGACCCTGTTTTTTTTTTTTTTTGAAAAATTTAAAACAATCTTGAAGCTCTAGGTATTCCTGTATGGAAAGAATTTGAAAATGCTTTGGAACCTCTACTGTTTTTTCTTATAATAATTTAATTAAATTCCTAAGAGGATACGTAATTTGCTAAAATCAGTCTTATCTTAGCAGGTACTAGCCCCACCAGCTCCCCCTCTATTTTCTTAGAGAATGTCATTTACCAAAATCAGTTTTAACAAGTTCTAACCGCACTCTTTTCTTAGAGGGTATGTCATTTGCCAAAATCGGTCTTATTTTAGCAGTTACTAGCCCCGCCCACCCACCCTCTCTTTTCTTAGCGGGTATCTCTTTTGCTAAAATCAGTTTTATTTTAGCAAATACACACAAAATGATCAAAATTTGTAAAGATTACGAGCTTACTTAGATGCACAAAGCAGGAATTTTGAACATCTCTAGTGTTTAGCTGGTTATGCTTTAATGGATTTTTCTTTTGTTGGTTTTGTTTTTGTTTATAATTTATAAATATCTTATTCATTTTTTTTTTGGTTTATTTATTAATGAAACATAACACCTTGTTTTATTAATAATAAAGCACAACGATTAATGACTACTTGTGTAGTCAGTGTTGCCAATTTTACTTTTATAAAATTACGTTCTTTTCATAATCTACATTATAAAGAATTTTTTAATTATTTTTTTAGCACTCCAGAAACCCCCATACAGAAAGTACTAAAGAGTTAATCCGCCATTTTCCAGACACCCGGTATATGGAAAATTAATTCTCCTGTGTCTCTCTGACTTCTTCCTATCGCCTGCCGAGATAAGGGTAAAAATCTAAACAATATATATAACAACCTTATTAGTTTAATGTGTACATATTTCTTTCAAGGCATTTCAATCGAAACGTTATTAATGTTATTATTATTATTCTGATTTATTAGATTTTTTTCAATTAAAAAAGCTAAAGGTACATCACTATCCAAGATATTAAATTCTAATTCGGAATGTGATTCCTGCAGATTCACAACTAGAGGAAACTGAAAGCAAGCATGACGAGACCAGGGCACAAGTAAAAGTATGAAAGCTCTAATTGACGTAAGTGCAAAGGACAGGTATAATTCGTTGAGCTGTGCCAAATTCAATTCAATAATATAAAGGTATTAAAAGAGCATGCACTTTTACAACTCCATCTGTTCGGTAAACGGAGTATAGTAACATTATATTTAACGTTATATTGAAACTTAATATATAAAATAAATTTAAAAAATAGTCAAAAACAAGTAAATAGTACGTAGTCGGAAGGCCATTCTGTTAGGTTTGTCTTTTGACCTTACAATAACGGAGCTAAATATTACATTTTTTACAAATACAATACATTATATCAAATCTATAGCTGTCCCAATAATCGTTCTTTGTGTTTCCCATATACATAATTCACGCTGCACCATTTCCTTCCACCGCTCTTTAATGTCACTTTTCATTAGCGATCACGTGGTAGCAAAATAAAAACAACCCCTAACAACGTAGCACGTCGTCATTAATCCGGCCGAGCTTTTACAGCTCTCCGAGCATAAAAGCCCCGAGATGCGTGCAGATCAAGGGTGCGGTGATATGGCGAACTCCCCCGCGAGAGAACTGAAGAGTGGGCGTGTCGAGGCGAATAAATCAGTAACCGCATCGCGAGAGTGCTGCCATCTCTCCCTCCCTCCCCGGCTCTTGCTCTTCAGCCGCAAGCCTCGAGCCCCCCCGACGCACCCGCCCATGTCCTAATAGTGACCAGAGATAGACCGTAATGAATTGAATTCGCGCAGCTTTTTACTATGGGTACGATAATGGTATATATCTTGCATTATCGATGTGTCAATCTCGAGATGGGTTTATAATCGCGGTTTCAACAGGATGTAAGCAAATTTATTTTTATTGTTGTTGCTTGTTGGGTGGATTTTTGTCGGAGCTTACTGACGATCTAAGGTGCGCAAGTTGCTTCTAATTAATCGCTTAATATTCATGATGTTAATTTAATTTGCTCTCTTCTGGCACTTGTCTGATGTAGATATGTGTATGTATAAGTGTGACAACAAGTATTTAGCAATAAACAGACTAATTTATTGTTATGCAAGATGTGGAAATGGTAATTATAAAACCAGTTCTCGAGTATGTATACTACAAATTAATTTATTCGATAATAATTATATTCTAGGTAATATTGCGGTAAATAAAAAAAAAACCTATATGTTACTATCCATAAATTTTTATTGTTGATAATTACTGTTTTAGTTAAAATTTATTCTATAATGTAAATGGAGATTATAGGTTTCTAAATTAGCAAATGACAAGTTGTTAGTACTACTTTCATTAACTAGAAAATTTTTATCTTTGGGACCGTTAATTTCATCAGGAGATTGACGCTATATTTCGATATTTGATCACAAAAGATAAAGGAGTTCCGGGGAAAAGTTTATTTTTTTATCAATGAGGAAATGAAAGGTGCCACAAATTAACTGAAAGCTAGTTTTAAAAATTAAAAATTCATAATCTCTTAATACCTACTTTCAAAACGTTCGAATACCTGACGATTTTAACTATAACTATTTATAAGACTAGTATGATAAATATTTAAATTTTAGAATAAAAAAAAAAACCACAACACAATGTCAAGGCATCAAAAAATTATCCAAAAGCGAAAAAATTAAACAGAATAATAATTAATAAAATACTTAAATGAAAACATTTTTACGTATTCAAAACATTAAGACAAGACAAAGTTTTTCAAATGAACTTAGGTAGGTACACTCATTGTCGTAAATAAAAAAAAATGAACATCGATATGAAGTCGAGGATGAAATATGATACTTATAAAAATCTGATAGACCGAGAACAGATTCAGGACATCAGTGTGGTCAAGATAAAAATCTGCAAAGTGATTTGTAGTGTCTAAAGTATATAATTAATACCTCGTAGATTTTAGGATGTATTTTTCAGTAAATTCGCTTTTCGTATTGTAGCACCCACAATAAAACAATAAATCACTTCCTGCAGTGGTTTTTTTTTTCTACAAGGAGTGAAAAAAACCTGAGTTGAATTAATATTTTTTAAGATGATAATATGTAATTGATGATGCTGATAATTGTATCAGTTTTGGTATACGTAAAATGTAACACTTGCTATGGTAATGAAATAACGAATATATACCTAATACTTATGAGTATTAGGTATATATATTCGTTCTTTCAGATAAATTAAAAAAAGTCGTTTTGAGATAAATGCAATTTTCAGTAAAGATTTTTTCAAATAAAGCGGACGTCATCAACTTTCTAGAGTGCATGAATATTTTTTTTAACTGGTTTGTAACATGTAATTATTAAATTAAATTTACTATTTTTCCAAAATTTCGAAAAAGTCTGGTGGTAAGTATTTAAAATAAACTCCAAACATTTGATTGCAGAATTTACTTCCTTAAGAATAACCTCTGTAGGTAAAGTTAAAAAGTTGAGAACAAAAGTAGTAACAAAAAAAAAATGTCATGGCGTAAAAATTTACAGGATACCTATTATAAACAGTGTAATACTAATGATAACGGTATTGTATGTATTGTCAAATTTTCGGGAAAATAGAGTGAGCCGTTCCCGATTTAATCAATAAAATAAAGTCACCCTGTATACGAAATTTAAAAACTTTTAATTCAGTGATAAATCACAAGTATATGCTCATCATATTTTGTACATTTTGGACAGAATTTATTTGTGGCAAAATTTTGAAATGACGTCATCAGTTTTTTGAGGTGGATAAACAAATATATTTTGATTAAAAAGTTACCATGTTTACGATAAACTTAAAAGGTTTGCAAGATGTTAAAATACGTTTGTACAGTTCCTGATTTAATAAATAAACTAAATTTCATTAATTTTTTGAGTCACCCTGTAAGTAATTTTGAGATGACGTCATCAATTTTATGGGAAAAGGATGAACGAACAAATTTTGCATAACGATTTACCATGATTACGATAACCTTAAAATATTTACAATATTTCAGAGCATTCGGTTTTGTAGTTTAAAGTTAAATTGGAAAATGTTACACAATTTTCATTTTTTTTTGCAAAAATCTGGATGTTTAGGATGAAAACTCAACACGGATTCACACGCCACAAGTGCAGAACTATCTTATTTTATGAAATTAAAAAAAAATTACTATTATAAATTTTGAAGATGATGGCATCCAAATTAACATATAAAATTTGACAACAATCGGTCCGGTTGTTTCGGAGATTACGTGTCTAATAAAAATGGATACAGACACCATACAGACAGACAGAAATGACAGACTATTGTTTTCGTACTCTAAAGTTCATGACACGTCAAGAAAATATGAAAGTGGCAATTCGCCCGATGGATTCGATTACTGTACTTCCGTAGTTTACGCTCTGGAAGTAAAAAATGATCAAAGATTATTTCGACAGAACTTCCCTTACCCTTGAAGCAGTAAGGTCCAACAAATCCTGCTTGTTTGAAAAATTATAGGTAAAATTGGATTTAAGGATTTTCGTTTTGTGTAAAGTAAAAACCAGTGGCGTAAATAACACCCCCGCAGCACCTGCACCAGTGTTCCAAGGGGACACTGGTACAGTACAGACAGTATGAAATATTTTTAAAGCAGATAACCAATTAAAAAAAATTTAGATCTTCTCAGTTTCCGTTTGTATTTTACCACAGTAAGAAATATTTTTAAAGCAGATAATCAATGAAAAAAATGTAGATATTCTCAATCTCTCAGTACATGTTTAACTTCGACAGTTTTTGTATATAGTTCGAAAATATTTAATGGATTTTATTTCTTTAATATAGAGGAGAGGACTAATTAATTAAGCACACTCAGTTTTTTTCCAAAATAACTGGACGTCTAGCGTGACTTTGAACAACATTTTTTCGACAAAATTGTAAGTTCACGTCATCATTCTTCGGGGAGACCAAAAACGAATAAATTTTAATTAACGATTTATGATGCTTTCTATAAACTTAAAACGTTTGCAAGATTTCACAGCATTCGGTTTATAATACAATGTTACACAATTTTGAATTTTTTCATGAAAATCTGGATGTTTAGGGCAAAAAATCAGCACGGATTCATAAAATACACATACAGGAGTATGTAATTCTTTAAAATTTAAGAAACATTTCTTTGGCAAAATTGAAAAACGACGTCACAAACTAAAAAACTTTTATCAACGTTTTACCACCCCTACCTTAAAACCTTAAAACGTTTACAAGATTTCAGAGCATTCGGTTTAGCACTTTGTAAGTTAAATTGGAACTGCAGGAGTGTCGTATTGCAGATATTCCTAATGCACATATTAAATTTAACGCCAATGAATGCAGTAGTTTTGAAAATTATCTGTCTAATAAAAATCCGGACAAACCGCAGACAGACAGGCAGACACAAGAATACGGAAGACCTATTTTTTCGCAATCTAGGAGTCATGAAACATCGAGAAATCATGAAACGTAGTCCATCGTCTGATGAATTTGATTACAATACTTCTTTAGCTTACTCTCAAGAAGTAAAAAGGGGAAGCAAATCTTAAATTTTACAAACTATAGCAGCTGCGAACTTTATGTACCAAATATACAATTTACTAATGACATTTGCTATACGTTCAGTGTGAAATAAAATAATACAATTGTGGCACGTTGTAACAATAGAATGTCAATAATACGTCCCGATAAAAAATTATCTAATCAAAATCACTTTTAACTTTAATATCGCATGTCTCTGATTGATGTAACTTTAAATGTTAGCATGTGTAAAGGACAACATATGTGTCAATAACCAACATGCCATATTTAACCAAACGCTTTAATATCACAATAAAAATTAAAATTCGAATTAGCTAATAGTCGAAATAAATAGAAAGTGGTTGAATGCAGGCAAAAGAAGAATCATATTGAAAAAATATAAAATAGAGGTTGGTAAGAACAAGATGTAAAAGAAATAAAGAAATTAAGAATACAAAAATGTTTCTTTTTAAAAACTTTTTTATGTGATAATTGTTTAAATGATTGTTAAGAGAACTGTAATACAGTCGAAAATGAGCAAGAAATAATAAATACGTTTATAATAAATTAAATGATTTTTTAGTCGTCTACAAACTTTAAATTTTCTAACTAATCTATCAAAATTATGACGTCTTTTTTATACAGTTGATATAAATGATTTCAAAAAAATTAAAAAGTATCTTGTTAAAAAAAGCGTTGAAAAGTTTGTACGCAGTTGCGTAAATAACTTGAACACACTGGACTCTTACAATCTTTATGCTATCTAGCCTGAAGTGTTGCTTTTCCTTTGCATTACTTTGTTACATCCCTCGATAAATCTTAAACCTCGGCCAGTCATTCCAAAGTCTTAACACTACAAAACCGCCACATGCTCGCAAAAATCCAAACTATTTAACGACAGTTTAGAGGTGTCACGCATCCAATCACCCCAGAATGTTCAGCACGTGAGTAATCTGTACAATCTGCACATGAAATCCGAACTTGTTGGTCATCCGGAACTAACGACTCTCCTCTATTCACCGAAGTGTCTATCTCCCTACATCGCAAAGTCGATAATGAAGGGCCATCTCGTCCTCGCACACACGTGCTGAAGAAGCAATCTCGTGCTTGCAATTTATTATTTCTCTCAGCGTCTTTCCGCAGATCCGGATTAAATTCGAAATTGTTTGGTTAATATCTGCGTTCAATTACTATTTCTGCAGCAATGCGGACAAAGTCAATTACTAATAATAATGGAGAATTAAATCAACGGGTGAAATCTCATAAAGTTATAATTGCATGGCCGCTTCGTATTTGAAATACGCCGCCATATTTTTTCAGTAAGGAACCAGAAATAATTAATGGACGACATCAGATATGGTTACATCCACGATTTATCAAAGTTGTTGGCGATGTTATGGTTGGTCGATGAGGCAGCTGGCCACAGTTAAACCAGCGTGCAGCTATTTTTTAATTGGTGTTCTTCGAGTGGTCGTGGGAGGCCGAAGACGACCATAAGACACAGAACACGAGGTTCTGGGCACGGTGCGACACAGAAAGTTTTTAAAGAGCGACAAATCAACCACAGCCAAAATTAAATTGCGAAATTATTTTGCGAAACAAAGTTAAAAAAATGCATGTTACCAAATATCACTCAAATGTTAAAAATTTAAAATAAACGTGAAATTGATCCACCCGATAATTAATTAGCATAATAATTCGACGTAATGACACTGAAACGGAAAAATGAAATTATGCTGTCAAATGTGATGGTTAACCAAACTGCTAGCAGAAATATTTTCGTTTAACGCACAATGTGCTCACCTGTTATGTTATAATATTATTGTTATCAATATTAGATAATCTTTACCTCGATCACCTGCTCATTTTCACATTACACACTTATGCAACATTTTGAAACCAATAAGTTTGGCACAGCAGTTATATACCAGCTTTCTAGACGAACCACATTGGCTGACAGCAAATGCTTATTGGTAAATACTAAAACTAGAAGTATTTATTTACTGAAATTCATATACATAATCGTATATATACTTTTACTACCAGGTAAATACTTCTGGTTTTTCCAGTAAATACTTGAATTTTTATAAAACTTGCCATAAATCGGACAACTACTCTCTTCCATAAAATTAATTATTCTGTGGTCGATAATAAGCAAGAAAAATTGATAACACTGTTAAAAAAATGATTGGTTTTGTTAAACAACCATATAGACAAATAGAAGAAACAGAAAAAAACCTTTAAAACATTTTTCGAAAGAACATATGACAAATTTAGAGGAAGGCGTATCAGGCAAAAAAGAAAATAAACAACAGAAAACAGATAGTAAACGAAGGGGAAATAAGAACATTATTCTTAAGGCTTGGGAAGAATCGCAACGAAGAGAGAAATTCCGACAACACAAGTTTTTTTTTTGTTAAAATAATGTATTAAAAATTTGGAGACATGCAAAACAAAAAACACCAAAGTGTTATGTTTGGCATCCTGTCAAAATGAACCCTGACATCATTCATTAAAATTGGAAATTGTTTTTTTAATTGTCCAAAACGTCTTTCGATGACGACTCTATTTCTCTTGTGTACTTTCGTCAAAATATTCTTCCACTGGGTTTTTTAGATCGCTATAAGATGTTATCAATCAAGAGGCAATAACATAAAACCTGAATCTCCTAGCAAGATGATTTAATTTGACTTAATTCACTCACTTAAGTACTTATGAATTCAAGTAAATAAGTATTTGTTTATGCATGCATAAAGGACTGAGAAACATTTTGGACTAGCGGTGTCTGTTAAGGATCAATTTTAATGACGGTAAAAAAAATCCCTAGTTATTGATCTATTGATTGATCGCTGTTGTCAATAAAACGTATATAATATTCTGCATTTGCATTGACAAGATATGTTAGAAAAAGATGAGGTTATGTTGAAGTGAAATACTAGAAGCTCAAAAAACACAGAAATCCAAACGACAGATGTTACAGATGAGAATGAATCTGGAAGCTACGTTCTTGAAAAAAAAGACGATCAGCTGGTAACCAGAGGGTTTTTTATCCTTATAATTTGTACAGTTAATTTCTGTCTGAGTTTCGTTTATAGCAAAGTACTGACACGTAGTTCTGAAGCAATTTTAAAATGATTATCGTTTATGTAGGTAAAATTATCTATCTGTATTATCTGAAACGTGAGCTGATGTGTATTTCCACTTAAAAAAAAATGGTGGAAGTTTATTTCGACAGAACTTCCCTTGCGCCTGAAGTATTTGAAAAATTATAAAATTTGATTTTACTATTTTTGTTTTGTGATAACCTCCATAAAGTAAAAACAACCCCTGCACCCTGGGAGCCCACATTCCAAGGAGATGCACAAGCAAGTACACTATAAAATATATTTGAAGCAGATATCCAACGAGAAAAAAAGTCCTCTCAGTAATAACAACATTCTTAACTTCGAGTGTTTATGGCTGCATGCAATTGTGGTAAAATAAAGGAGCATGCTATGCGTGTGTTTCAAGTGTGTTTTTCCATAACAAAATTATGTAATGACGTCATCAACATATATAATACTATACCGCATTACCAACGCAACAGAAAAAAAAAAGAAATGGAAGCAGGCTCGACATGCCCGTAAATAGCCCACAACTCTATGAAGGCTTATATCCCCGGAATGGGACTATTTGGCGCGGCCGACTTGGCGCGGCCAACTTGGCGCGGCCGACTTGGCGCGAGCCATTTTGGCGCAAGGCCAACTTGGCGCAGGGACACTTTGGCGCAAGCAATCTTGGCGCGAGCCATCTTGGCGCGAGTACGTCGGTATATAATATAAAAAATATTTATTTTTTGTATCGTGGTTTGCACCCTGTTATTTATGCTAAGTGTAGGCAACCAAATACACAGTTTCATTCGCACAAATTCCAATAACTAAATGATCCATGGAGCAAGAAGTTCCACGTTTAGGAGTATGTTTATAATGGGGTGCAGGGCGCGAAGCGCCCGTGTGTCCATTAAAAAGTCGCCATTACCCCTCCACGCATTGGAGATCCTAAAAAATTAGGTTATGCTAACAATGGGTACAATTTTTGTATAATTATATCCATTTTTCTTGGTGCGAGTTCATTCGCGCCAAGATGGTCCACGCCAAGATGGCTTGCGCCAAAGTGTCCCTGCGCCAAGTTGGCTTTGCGCCAAAATGTCTCGCGCCAAGTCGGCCGCGCCAAGTTGGCCGCGCCAAGTCGGCCGCGCCGAATTGTCCTAGACCGTTATATCCCGTATTAGTAATAATTAGTAATATAGTTTGGAGTTTGATAATTTTTTTGCAAAAATTTGAATATTTTAGTGAAAAAACTCAAAACGGACTCGTAGACCACAAGTATAGGAGTATATTATTGTATAGCTTTTAAGCATTTTAAATTAGAATCCTTTGATATGACGTCATCAAATTGTTGGTGAGGATGATTAGAAAAATTTTTTTTGGTATTTTATCATGTACATAATCATGACAAACAATAATCTATCCAGTAGTTTTGGAATTTATCTGTCTATTAAAAATTGACACAGACGACAGACAGTCGGAAACGGGAGTCAGTTCTTTCGTACTCTAACGACCATGAAACGTCGAGATATTTTAACTGCGATTTACTCGACAAGCTTTTAAAGTGACGTCATCCAAATTTTGATGGGATGGATAGAGAAATTTTGCCCAGCGATCTATCAAGCTGGTGATAAACTTAAAGCATTCGGAATAGTTGGTTTAAACATTTTTTCTCTATTATGTACCTAGCAATTTATTAATTTTTGTATTTAATTTTCACAACAAAACAATCAAGGTTTTTTTTAATTACTCTAGAAATTCTACTAAACTATTTCTATTAAGAATATCCAGTGATTCCTCATTTTTTCTTTTCTTTTATATCCTTGTTTTCTGTTTTCTTTTTTTTTATTCTCTAACATTCTGGCATTTTATTTTTCAGCAATATGGAAGATTACAATTCCTTTTTGCTGTTTCCTTATGTTCTATCAGACAGCGTTAAAAAGGGTGTAACACCTTTTGTAGAACCCTTTTTAGGTTGATTTACGTTCAAACTTCAAGTTTTAGGATTCCCACAAACTTGATTTTTTTATTTTTATTTTACTGTTTTATTTATAGATGTTTGAAGTTTTGTATAATCTTTGGCATTGCTAGAATTTTTACTCTTGCGGGATTTCCGACTTACTCCAGTACAGAATACCTATTTTTTTAATCCTCTAAACCACAAAATAATATTCTGCAACGCTCCTCACGTCCTTTATTCGAAACTCGAGTTATTAATTACAATTAAGAAAACTCTAAATTTCTAGCAATCAGCGAAAAGCGAAAATAAAAGTAAAAATATTTAAGGTATTAAATAAAGCAAGCCACATTAAAAAATGAACACAGAAGCAAATATTCAAATTTTGTAAACAACCTGCAGATGATACTTCAAAAAAACTTAACGGATGTTTTTGCACTTGTATTTCTATTTGTCGGTGACTGTATGCGTGTGTTCTGCCGTTACAAATTCAAATGAATTCATTTTTTCTCCGAGTCATTCGACGTAATCGTCGATGATGTAAACTTTCATTCGAAAAAAATACCAACAAATCATTTTTATTTTGTTATTCTATTGTATTAGCCCATTGGAGTTTTGTTCCATACCACGCACAAAATAATCAATAATCGGATCCGCCGCCCAGCTATCAATAACTCCGTGTAAACCGCCCACACAGCTTTCCATTTGTCTTGCGATATCAAGACCCATTGTGTTTGTGTTTATTAAAAAAATCGTTCCCCTCGATTTGCGGATTGCGTGTTTTATCTCTTAGTTGAGCGAATGAACTGTTTTTCTTCACCATCTCAGCCCTGAAAGCTTCCGACTTGATTGATAGCATTGTTCACATTTTTATTCAGCTCTACACTCTTTCAGGATCACGATTTCGAATGGAGTCTCGCGGGTTTTTAATCCGTTTTTTGTATGGTTGGTTTCGAACCTAGAGAGCATTGTGTAGAGATTTGTTAAAAAATTAAACCGCTTTTTAATTAGAACGATGAACTAATTTATTTTTTTCCATGTCGCTTAAGAAAGAATAGAAAAAATAATAAAAATTCAGAACGAACAAAAATCATCGTCACCTGGCAGTTACTAATAAATTATATCTCGGTTTCCTTCTCTCTCTTTTTGTGCGATGAACAACTGAGATGTATACTATGGTAATTTGTTGTTTACGCTTTCCATCATCACTTTCAGCACGAGTTAACCTAAATAAGCAGTACCTTTGCCTTCCCACAGATGTTTTTGTCAAACTCTTAAATATGTATAAGTTTCTATTAAAAATATAATAACCGAGTAGAGCCAAGAAGACAAATAACCCGAAGAAATGATTAAACTTTGCTAATAACCCCCAAAACCTTCGGTTGCGCCTAATAAAATATAATAACAATAATCAATAAGAATTTATATGCAATTTATAACTGTTTATATCAAAAAGTGATTAGCAGGAATGATGGATGGATTGACGGCAAGGGCAATAAGAGAAGCTCACTTGATCACAGTAATTTTCCCATCACCTCTGCTGATGTCTAAGCGGCGTCTTCGATGCTCAATATTTATGAGTTTAGTGAAGAAATCAAGCAGATAAAGATGGCCGACGTTACTCAAATTGCAAAAAAACGAGCAACATCATTAAACCCGGAATTAATCCACGACAAAACCCCAGAAATCGACAGCTAGGGGTTCATTATCGCTCAGACCCATTGATTGATGGACGATGAAAATAACCAACGGTTCGGTTTCCCTAAATCGTATGCTAGTTAGCGTCTAGATAGCGCTGAGAAATGACAGTCCGTCGAGTGACAGCCAGGTGTATGTGTGTGTGCACCACGCCCCCGTGTCCATGGCAACGCGCGCGGGGGTGTGTCACCTCACCCGAATAAACAGGGCCTTTTATTATTAAAGCCACCACTTCTTGTGTCAAGTTCATTAATTTTGACAAGCACGTGTCATAACATGTGTATTTTTACACGTTCGTGCGGTCACGTGACGAACGAGGGAGGAGACGGCAGCGCCCTCCGGCGACAGTTCAACAGATCGACTCTGTCGGATGGTTTGATCATTTTGAGATGTTTTATTTACTCAATTAAATCAATTTTTTTAAGATTTTGTGTGGTAAAATGTATGTATAACTTGCAATTTCGTTGCATATTCCAATTTATTAACTACCTGCACATAATAATAATTATGATAATAATAACAACAAGCAAGTTGTTTTCCCTTTATATAATGGATAAGAATTAAAAATTCAAAAATTTCGATAAAATGTTTTCCTACGTAGGTATGTCTGGTAATTATTACTTTTAACAATTATGTACCTATATTTTATCGCTATTAAAAAAAATTAAACGTATTTGAAAATCTTAGAGTATACAGTGTGGGCAGAAAAGGGCGCACCAACTCATTCACAGGTTATCCAGGACTGTTTATGGAACAGAAAAAAATAATTTAAAAAATCCTTAGACTCAAGTTTAGAACAGATACCTAATCCTTCACAGTTTAATTTTTCTTTTCGATATTTTATCATATTTTAATTCACTATTTTGTGTGGATACGTGAGATCGATCCAACTTTCATTATTTAAAATACCTTTGGAAGTATCATTTCTTTAACCAACTTTTTTTTCATTTTATTTTTTTCTGTTATTTTGTTAAATTTAATTTAAATCTGCATTTATTTGTCTTCTTTTTTTTTTCTAATTTATATATCATGTGTCAATAATGAATGGTTCTTTAATAAAATAACAATGACTAGTTCAATTAATCATTTTTAAAGTTTGGTTTTGGAAAATTTGTCAGGGTGGCTGGTTTATTTTTGCCGGTCAGTGTATAACAAAAAACTGAAAAATTGTTTATTGTTTATGACGAATCTGACAACACTGGCTACTTTTCCACATTTTTTGATCTACCTATATCTAAATCGAAATTTTGTTTCTGCAAGTGATCGTCGAATTGACGAAGGGATTTTTTAAAGATTTTTGTAGAACTTAATAATGTATGTCGAGTTGGTGGCTCCATTTTTTGAGCATCTTGTATTTTTCAATAAAGATTTATTTTTTTGAGATGAGCACAGATCAGTATGTCGGAAGAAATAGCAAACAAACTGTTTGGTTAATGTTTTGTAATCCAAGTCACTTACGGGGTACTCATTATATTTTTAGAATATATCTCCGATAACACATTGGCAGTTTTTTTTTAAAACAGTTTACTCTTTTTAGTCTTTTTCAAGTTTTGGTGAAATTTTCCATCACGAATTTTTAAAATTCAATATCTTAATTATTTATGAAAATTTCGAAACACGGTTTTCACCACTGTTTTCAGCTTACAAAGCTCTATACATTGTGTGGAAACGTTGTCGATGTACTATGTTGAAAATGAGGTACAGTAAAAGCAGCTTCTTTGACACAAGCTTCTTTTTAGAGTATTTCATTCCGACAAAAAAAATTGCCAATGTTACCAGGGCAATTTATAGGGTTGTATAAGCTGAAAACCGTGGTGAAAACTGAGTTACGAAATTTCTATCAATAATAGAGATATTGACTTTTAAATATAAGTGGTGAAAAATTTCACCAAAATGCTAAAAAGAAGATGATAAAAATGTTTGAAAACAACTCCCTTGCGTTACATGGCGAAATGTGTGGACAAGTTATATTTAAAATTTCATTAAAATAGGTTTATTAACAACGAAGATATTACGTTCTTAAACATATAGAAAATCCCAAAAACCAAAGGTAGAGGATTCCTCTTAAACCAGTCCTACCAAAATTTAAAAGAAAAATTTTTTCCTGACATTACATTTTACCATAGAAAGTTTAACTTGTATATTATCAAACTTTGTATGCCTTTTGATAGTACTTTTCACACAGAACTGGCATTGAAGTTAACAGTAGAAGTAATAAACAAACTTTCAGTTTTCTGTGTTGCTTTTGTCTTTGTTGATCGCATTTTTTCCTTGTCAAAAGAAACCAACTAAATAAATACTGTAGTATCAACATTTTGCTGGATGTCTAATTTTGTTTTTTTTTTTTTGGCTTGTCATCACAGTTTCTCCAGTACGAAAATCTAGGTTTATCTTTAAACAAGTAATCTTTGAATCTATTATATTCGTTACCATGAAATTTTGTAAGGATTTAATAATCCCTTTTTCTAAGTTGATTTGATGAGTTTTTGTAAGAAATTGTCTAGTTAACTACATTAACGAATTTTATTTTTCCAACATCTCCACAAAATTGGTGATGTCATTCTAAAATAAGTTCCAGACGAGCCTATGTTCGCCTGTTAATTTTGGAACCAGTTTAAAATAAAATTTAAAAATAGGAGTGGAGTTTTCATTCTGATTATAAATCTCTGGCACACTGCTCCCTGTGAATTATTAAAAAATAGTTTAAGGGATTCTGGTAGAACTCATTTCAAGTTACAAATTAAAATTGTTTTCAAATATATAGGGTGTTTTGTTTGAAAGCTACATGGATAAAAAACAATTAAACATTTAATCATGTATATTTCGGCAGATTTAGATTTGTCATTGAAAATTTGGTCTAAACTTATTTAAACAGAACTTCTATCACCCCTGAAACACGGTACAACATGTCCAGCTTTTTCAAAAAAATATAAAATTTAATTTTCCGAATTTTATTTTTTTATGGTAACCCCTATAATTTAAAATAAATACATATATAAATATAGTGCAAAAAAAGGATGCTATGTGTATGTTTCAAGTGATTTTTTCCGCTGCAAAATTTTGTGATGACGTCATCAATATTTTCGTAAAAGCTCGTATATCAATTTGGATAGGTGTAGTGTAATACTGAGAGTATAGTGTTCCAAGTGCTGGTTCGTTTTTACGACTGCATCCTATTGTGTCTTCCACAATAGGCCTCTGCCGCAAGTAATCCAGCGGTCATAAACCATCGACTGTCTACACTATACAGGGCCGTACGCGCCCGTAAACCCTTACGATGCTTTATGGTACGGCTACTTACATTTTCAATAGAGTTCCTAATGCTTGCGGCAATTGAAATTGCAGTGCCATAAAAACAGAGTCAGACTGGGACAACTATACCAACATTGTATTCCCAAATTTTCGGGAAATAGGAGTGCGCCGTTCTTGAGGTGATCAACAAAATAAATTACCTCATATAAATTGTTTTGGCTCACCCTCTATAAGCAACTCTAAGTAAGGTGTCACTCACAATAATACACATCGAAATATCAAAGACAGCAGTGGATTGTTAACGATTCCTTTGCTATAAAGAGATTCGAGTATCCGATTTTGCATTGATAAAAATATTCTAAAAAAAAAACATAAATCACGGGATGCTTGTTTGTCAATTTGCCTAATTCTAAGAATGCAAAAAAATATGTCTTAGCATTTAGCAGTTAAACAAAAAACGATATTTTCTTAATACAAAAAAGAAGAATGCATATGTTTTAAATGAGTTTTTCTACAACAAAATTTTGTGATAACGCCATCAGCATTATAGTACTTGTATCAATGAGTACAGTATAATACTAATAATAACAGTAATCTATTCTCAAATTTTAGGGAAAACAAGGTGACCCGTTCGTGATTTAATTAATTAAAAAAAGAATTGGTAATGCCGGGAATCGAATTCGAACGCGGCCTTTTATTTGCGAAGCAACAATTAAATAAACAATAAAAGTTATTATAATAATAATAAATAAAATTAAGGTGAATTCATAAACCACAAGTATATTGTATAAAATGTACATAATTTTTATTACGCGAAATGTCGAGCAGACATCATGAAATTATTGGTAGGGACGATTGAATAAATTTAGGTTAACGTTCTAGATAGATGGGAATAGGAGACCTATTTTTTCAAACTCATGAAACGTCAAAAAAACATGAAAGTAGCCCGTTCGTTCGATTTACCAGATGTTAATACATCTTTAACTTGCGCTCGAGAAGTAAAAAAGGAAAATGATAACAGATTTTTACTTCCCGAGCGTAAACTAAGGAAATATAGTAATCGAGTCCATCGGCCGAGTTGCTACTATCATATTTTCTTGACGTGTCATGACCTCTAGAGTACGAAAAAATAGGTCTCCCGTTTCCGTCTGTCTGGTGTCTGCATCCATTTTTACTGAACAAGTAATCTCCGAAACTACAGGACTCAATGTTGTCACATTTTGTATGTATATTAGGAACAACATGCAGATGGTTAAACGCTAACTAAAATAAGGCTAATCCTCCCCACTACCAATGGAATGACGTCATCTCCAAAATTTATAACAGTAAGTTTTTTTAATTTCATAAAATAAGATAATCCTGCACTGTGGTGTGTCAATCCGTGTCGAATTTTCACACTAGACATCCAGATTAAGGTTATCATGGTAAATCGTCAAGCAAAATTTATTCGTTTGTAAAAATTTGATAAATCTTAACCAAAAAGTGCAAAATATGATGAGTTTATACTTGTGATTTATCACTGCATTAAAAGTGTTTAAATTTCTTATGCAGGTTTTCCCGAAAATTTGAGAATACAATACTGCTATCATTAGTATTACACTGCACTTAGCCAAAGTGATAATATATGTGTCTTTGCAAAAATATTGATGACGTCATAAAATTTTGTTAAGGGAAAACTCATTTGCAACGTACGCTCAGCACTCTTCTTTACATTTACTTTAACGTTACACACATTTTTATTTAGTCTTATAAGGGTTCTCACAAAAAAAAATAAAATTCGTATAATTAAATGTTATATGGATAATTTTTCGAAAAGCTGGATTTGTTTTATTGAATTTCAGAGTCGAGGGAAGTTCTATCGAAATAATATTGAACCAATTTTTTTGATTATCAACTTTCACTAAATTTGTGGTTTTATTTCAAAATATGTACTCGCATTAAAAAAAAAAATTGAAACAATTAAAGATTAGAATTTTTCATAAAACCTTTTAGTCATCACCTTACCGAATGGCATTTTTGGAATGGGACATTATGTATTATTACGTTTACGAGTTTATCGCTCCCCACTTTTAAAAATTGCAAAGTTATGAAATTTAAATATGACCATTTTTCTTGGAAAGTGTTGACAAAAATTTCTTGTATCTACAACATTTTCCCATAAAGAATCTATTTCTGTAACATACGAGCATATGTATAGATGTCCCCTCAAAAAAAGTACAAGTTTGGTGTGTAATCTTTCTATGAAATACCTTATACCTACTTATATTTGAAACAAATTTTAAATTATAATTCTAAATGAGTTCTACTTTAGTAATCTCAAAGAATTTTTTTCAGTAGTCATAGCAAGCTAAGTAAGTGCAGTTATTATATATTAATGTTACTCAGAAACTAATTACTGAAGTCGTAAACAAGACTTTAAAAGACAAAACGCATAATCAGGATAATGGAAAGATAAAATAATGTCTCCTGCTCCTTGATAAATAATTACCACTGGGCGGAAAAGTATCTTACGGATGCAATTCCCCAGTTGAAGCAAGGTGTGTTTTACGGCGAGTAGCGGGGACGCTTTGGTCTGGTCCACAAGGTCGTAGCCAGTGCGTCGCTAGTAGGAGTGTTTACAGCTTGTTAAAAAACTACTTCTATATTACTATATTACTTCAAATAAAAATACCCGATGCCCTTTTTAATTTTTCAAACACAGGACCACAGATTTGTGATCTTGAAATGTTATATTATGTTGATATAGTCCAAAAGAAAAATATATTTGTAATCAAACTATCGCCGCGACAGCACTGGATCTAGCGTATGAAACACAATTCCGCGCGTTGATAATTACGTTCCAAGACTAATGTAGTGAGTGGTCTAAACTAAGTTACAACACGTTCATTTTTATCAATATGGAACTACGTAAAGTTTTTAAAATGCCTGATTTGGGTTTGTGTCTAATTCAAATATAAACGCACCGCATAAAATTGCAACAACCCTGAATAATAATGTGTTATGCACAGTGAATTTTGCAAAATTTAGAAACTTTAAAGCAGTAGTTGACAATTCTTTGCATCAATTTCGCGGGCTTTGGTTTTTCTGTTTTATAAAAAATATAAAGAATGTTAAATCTTGCGGACACTTCGATAAACTTCAGTAAATATCTTTGGAAATGTAACCCTTCCATAACAAATGGAAAGAGAACTAAAAAGAAAAAAATGCTTCCAGACGAATAAATAACATCTGTAAAAAAGAAGACACGTTGTTGACTATTATACTATTACTTAGAGCTTCTGAATCAGAATAGATCACCAAATAAATGAGGCAGAGAACACGAAAGTGGCCTTATACCATAGTTTTTATCGGAAAATAAAATTATTGGCTACATTATTTATGATTTTTCTCTAGTATTTGCCTCCAAATAAGTATTGCACAGAATAGATCCTATCCTTCGTCCTCAAATTAGCTAAACTCGGATTATTAGTATTTTATTTATTGTTAAAACTAATAAGAGAACGTCAATAAATAGTACTTATTACAGTACGCGCTAAAATACGACTGCCATGGTCTGAAAATGGTAATGATGTTCCATTGCCTCGCGCCACAGAAAGAAAAGAATGACTCGCTCCCCACTTCGTAATGAAATTATAATTATTACGTACAAAAATACAGACTCTAAATGTGATAATATGTTGTTAGACAACAAAATGTACGCCCAGTTCCTACTATGGAAGCAATGTTAACGCCGAGTCATCATTGCTGAAGATGGGTAGACGACCAGACAAACCACACTCGTTCTAATTGTTATAATTACAATTCGCTTTATCATGAGTCAGGCCTTTAGCTCCTCTATCTTGATTTTTACACGTTTTGTTTACCGACCGTTCAAATGCGTATCATTATGCCGGCACCATTATTAAAATCTTCGTGTGTGTTAATTTTTTAACGTTGTTATTAATTCAGTCGCAGCATTTCGTTAATAGCTAATAATTCTATTTTTTTTGTTGGGGATATTCAAATTAAAGCGCATAAATCTCGGCGAAACGACAAAAAGCATCCGTAAAGCAACATAATAAATAAAGAGCTTTTGATGGTCCATGCTCAATTTATTCGATATATTATGTTTAATTGAGCGTGCGACAAGATTTATACTCGCGATCCCTACATATAGATGGCTGTAGTAATCGAGCACGGTATAAAAATACAGATAAAAATATCCCTACGAGCTTCACAAAATATTTACGAGCGAGGCTAATGTGTGAATATTCAACTAAACTGTTACGACGGAACGGGCGTTATTACGTTATTAGTTTTATTGCTGCTGATGATTCCATTTTATGTATTTTATGTTCATTTAATTGCGACGATTTTTATTACTGATCGTCGTTGATTGATTTTCCATTTTACTGTGCTAACAACGGAATCTGTTTATTGGACGTACACCATTACATTTTAATAGCTTACAACCCTTTTCTACATTATGCAAACAATAGCTACAAACAATACAATGCAGTAAAGGAGCAAAACTTGAGTCTATTGTACTTTATTTACGTCTTTGATACCATAAACATCAATCACGTCAAAAATATTATTATTATTATTATTATTATTAATATTATAGTATGTAACACCCCGAAAAGACCAAAATTATAGCAAAAGAGCTTTGTTGGCAGCGAATAAAGTGATATGGATTATTATTTAAACTACTTACAATAGGTACTACAAATTTAATTAAGGATATTGATTAGATTTTTATATCTTTGGAGATTATTTGTGTACTAATTGCGAACCGACAGACAAGACAATTGGAAATATAAAAACTGCAATTTCGTATCCGGAGAACTGTTAATCGTCAAAATAATGTAAAACAAGATCTTCATCCAAATGACCCCATCATCACACTTGGAGAAATAAAATCATAACCGTGATGCCTTATCACATATCGTGATATGGTTATACAAGATACAACTAACACATAATCTGATTACTATAAGTGGTGAGCTTGTATCTAAGTAGAATCAATACTGTTAATTTATTGTTTCCTACAATTACCTTACTGTGCCGGGCAATCCAATTAAAAGCATTCTCTATATTATGGTTCAATGATAAAACAATAATTATTGCTACTCCCGTTTTGTTTATCTAGAGTCTTTTTTAAGATAACAAATAAATGTAAGGCGTTCTGAATAACAGATCGCAAATTAGATTTTCTATAGATAATTGCAAGTCTGGTAATATTGTACATTTGATCTATTTATATTTGAACTATAATTTTTTTTTATATCTAATTTCTAAAGTTTTGGCATACAACGAAGGTTACAGATGTCACATGCTTGCAAAATTTAAAAGTTTGTTTGCAGTTACACTCATGCAATGTCATCATCGCCAAAAGGTGCGATTTCATTAGTTCGTTTTCTAGTAATCAATTCATCAAATAAATTATGCAAACTATGCCTAGGATATTTGCATGTTTGGTAAGGATTAAGACATCAAGACTGACAGTACCGTAATGTTTACAAATTGTCTGTAATTTATTATTTGGTAGATGCGTTCACCGCAGAATAAGACAATGAAATCGTTCCTTTAGATCTGCTTTAATCAGAAAATATACTGAGTGACAAAAGTAAAAGAACACAAAGAAGGAATCATGATTTACTAATGAAATTTTATACACAGGGTAAGGGTTGTCGGGATAAGAATTGGTTAGAATTTCAGTGTGATCCAGTGATTTTAACAAAAAGATTTTTGTTTCTTGTGCACTGAAGAACTACAATTACATTCCTTGACACGTCAAGACATTGACCTAATGATGTTATTAACACCATTCTGGGGCATTTCATTTTATGCCACGTATACTTGGTGCTGAAATCCTTGCAAAAACTCTGAAGGGTGGGATAAATTGGGCAGCTTAATGCCTATCATATCCAAAACATTTTCGATTAGGGCTATTTTGGAGGGCAAGGGTCAAGATTAACTTCGACTTCTTCAACACGGTCTAGAGTGACCCTAGCAATGCATGGTTCGGCATTGTCTTGTTGAAAAACAACGTTTTACAGGACGTGAAGATATGGAAGAAGAATCCACGATGTATTGTCGTGGATCTATAGTTCCTCTAACGAAGATCAGGGTGATCCACTGCCGTATCCAAAAAAATGCCTTTAAAGTCCGCTTAGATGCAACAGAAAATCCCAAAACGTCAGTCAACAATTAGCGCTGAATCACAATGCTAATAGAAAATGAATTCAAACAATAATCAAAAAGTAAAAGTTTCACCCATACAAAATCCATTTGGTAAAAGAGATAAATGAAGATGATTTTCATCGTAGGGTTAAATTTCCCAAAATTATTATGAACACAATACAACAAGACGGAAATTTTATCAACAGGATTTTATTTTCTGACCAATCTACGTTTTGTTTAAATGGTCACGTGAACAGACACAACTGCAGGTACTGATTTGACACAAATCCATACTGGATGGAACAAATCCACACACAGCTTCCAGAAAAACTGAATGTTTGGTGCGGTATTATTGGTTACTCCTTTTTTATTAATAGGAATTTAAATTTTGAGGGATACTTAAGGCTGTTGCGGGAACGTATAGTACCTAGACCAAAATCTGGAGTTACCAGCAGAAACTATTTGGTTTCAACAAGACGGTCCTGCACCCCATTTTGACTTCAAGTGTGACAACACTAGGCCGAAGGGGTACTATTGAGTGGCCTGCTACGTTACCGAATTTGATACCGCTTGACTTTTTTTGGGAGCTATTTAAAGAATCGCGTTTATATCAATACATCACACTGAAGACTTACAGGAATGCATACGTAATGAAATTATTAGGATTCGTCCATAAATTCTCATTGACTCACTACATAATTTTATGCAACGTCGTTTTTACTGCCAGGAAGTAAGTGGTGAGCATTTTGAGCATCTTTTGCAGAAAACAGAAGTTTAATTTTGGTTTCGGTTGTTATAGGTTAAATTATTTATTGTTTAAATGAATTAAAATTAATAATTGGTTTATTTAATTTTTGTTTATTTTGCCATTTCTATCAGAAAGAAAGCATGATTGTGCTATCACTGAATTCTGGAAAAAAAAGCTCCATTAAAAAATGCATTCCTTATATGCATGCATAAATGAAGCAAAACAATTTTTTTTTGATGAATAATTAGAGCAGAACTTCCTATACCTCTGTACCTAATTTCATTTGATTTTTACAATTGGTTCTCAAGATATTTAACCATTTCCATGCATTCTAACGACCCTGTATTAATGCAAACTGGGAAGTTATAGTTTCCCCAGTTCTTACTCGGTTTTATGATGTGTAAAAGTTAACTTCCTTAACAATAGATTACTACTGCCGGTGATGGGACAATTATTAATAAGGATTTAACCATCATACTGTATAATAGTAACGGCAGGGTTAAATCCTTATTTATGACTGTCCCATCACCGGCAGTAGTAATCTATTGTTAAGGAAGTTAACTTTTAGACTTTTACACAATCGGTTACTATCATAAAACCGAATTAGAACTGGGCAAACTATAACACAGTACGTAGTTGTATATGTTCAAATTTATGTAAAGAATATTATGATCATCGTCAAAGTGGCGTCACACATCGGTTTATGATTAGTAGTAAAATTTACTATAAACATAAGAGAATCACAGTTTGAATAATTAAAAATTTCCAGTAATGGTTTGTTTATTTGTAGATATTCTAAGTATTATATTTAACATGAAATGTTACCAAAATAAAATATTAACCGAGAAAAATAATTCTCGCAATTATCCCAAACAAGAGACGCCGTATAAAAATATATAGCTGACGAAAAATGAACTAAGAATAAACCACCAGTAAATTATAGTGGACTTGGAGACAAATTTGGGGTTTACTTAAGATGTTTGGTTTTAAAATCTTGTAAAACAACTCATAAGAGAAAAAAAGCTTCAAGGAATGGGAAAATATATTTCAAGTTGCTTCACAACTTTTATCTACAGTTCTGTGTTCTAAATATTAAGAATAAGACGGCAAAAGTAGGTACATCTAAGTCATTTGTACTCTCTTCAAACTGAGAAAAGTCATAGATATTTACTTGTGTTGCGTATCAAGGCCATAAAGAAGAACTTTTTCGGCAAATCCGAAATCGATCAAACCAAAAAAGTTCTCTTATGTAGAAATTTGATAAGAACTAAAATGCTACTTTGCCCTTGCACAAAAAAAAAATTGGCACCGTCATATTTCATAGCGATATTCAGTAAACGTGGGGATTTTGACTTTTTTCTTTAAAAAAAGTTGGACATAATAGCAAGGCCAAGGACGCAAAAGTAAATTTTCAACATATGAATACAGAAAAGTGACAAGTCAGTCCAAAAAATTGACAAGTGAGTCAAAAAAAGTAATTCTGTCATTTCAGTGCGATAAAATGACATTTGCCTAAAAAAATTATTATCAGTATGTACCATACGCGAAAAACCTTAAACTATATACCTGGTAAAAGCCTGATGAACTTGATATGATGATTATTGACTATGATGCTATAGAATATGGAGGAAACTATTTTGCAGAACAGTATTAACTTTCAATACTCTTCTTCAGAAGTAACTTTCACTTAGCAGCCTGAAAGTGAGAAGAATGAAAAAAGAAGAAGATAGAGTTTTATCAATTAAGTTCCATTAGTAGAAGACATTAATTACTTGCAATATAAAAAAAACACCTGTATATCTATAGATATTCAAGTCGGAAGTTCTGCTTAAACAGATATAAAATTTTTAATAATGAATTTAAATTTTTTGAAAAAAATAACACAAATGAAGAAATTTCAAGCAGGTTAATCTGTCTTAGTTATATTGACAACCAACGAGGAGAATGCCAAAATCTGTTGTTTTTAGGTACTAAATTAGTCACACATTTATTCATCAATGTCAGTAACCACAATATACATAAAAATGTCAGTGACACCATATATAAGCTTCAAGAAAAAGGATCAAATACAATTTTACTCATTTACAGCTTCTTCATAACAGGAAAAAAACTACAAAACGAGTTTTAATCATAAAATCGCGGCACTTAACATCGAACGGCTTAAGTGTGATCTTAGTAGTTAATAATATATACGAAATCACAGTGATGTGCCACCAACTTTAAAAGTACTTTAACTAACAACGCTGTTACTGATGATAATGTAACAGTTACAAGTGGGATAAAAGCATTATTACTGACAAGTGTAAAGTTTACTCACTAGTTAGTCATACTCATGTGATGTTGAAAACAACGCGTCAACCAAGTATAGCCTACAAAATACTATTTATGACTTGGAATTTGGAATATTTAAACCTCTTATTCGAAAATTTACGAATTATTTACTAGAAGAATTCTGTATAAAATCGTCACGTGAAATTGGAGATTCTAGGTAAGCAATAGATACATAGCTGTCATGAACTTTTTATTAAAGAAATACGTATTAAACTTATTATTAAATATGTATTGTTTTATAATTTTTTGTCTATAATTAAAATATTGCAGTCTTAATTTAATAAAGGGCAAATTAACAACAGAATAAAGGTTGATGTACATGAGAAAATAGCTGAAAAACTACGATAAAAATGTACGCAATAATACAAATAAGTAAAAATAGAAAAATCAAGCCAGTGATAATCAAAACAAATTGTTGTTTGTTGTTATTTTTGACTTTACGTGAAATGCTCTCAAATGACAGAGAGGTTTTGCACTCTGCCAACATCGGTTTTCTATGTAAATGTCCCGCTGCTGTTTTTTCAAGGGGTGTTTTAATCAGAGCCAACTAGATGTATGTGTATCACGCAACGCATTCAGGCGAATGCGTAACCCCGGGGTAGATTCCCTTATTACAGTAAATCTGTTACATTTGATTAAATTCTGTTGGGGTAACCCGAAAATTCGAGGGGATCCTGCTGATATACTCCCACGTTCACTAGATCGCACTGATTACTGTTACATTATGCATTCATTGCTTACTTAGTTACAACGGTTCACTTGATCCAATAATGCTTGATAATTTTATGAACTTTGCCTTGGGGATTTTGGCAAATTAAATGCGTATCGAACTAAACGTCGGGGAAAGGGGGCGGAAACACCGAGACGATGTCGAAAAAATTCATCGAGGAAACGGTTGCGAGCAGGTTGTGAACTGGTCGCTTTATTTAGGTGAAGATCATTAAAATTATGCAAATCGCAAATCGTTCTGATGTATAAACAACATAATAACACATTTCCTTGTGATTTTTTTAATTGCCGGCGTGAACTGGTGATCTGCACCGAGAGGTTAATTCTCAGGAACGAGTTGGTGCGGGATTTTTGTCAAAATAAAGTGAATAAAAATGCGGAGATTTGTGGTTTTGTAATTATTCTGTCTGACTGCTACCAGAAGTTATTAACACGATAAACGTTACCTCTTCTTGGAAGCGCCATATTTAATCTCAATGGTTAACTGTTAACATGTTAAATTTATTGAATTATTTTACACATTTCTAAATGACGAACACAGAAGTTAGTTTTTTTTTATAGCTTTAACAGCTTAATTAACAAGCATTTAAATATGATTAGAGAATTACATGGACAGTAATAAATAAAATAATTATAATAATGAATAATAATATGATCAGGGTCCGATTTAACTATTAACACACGCACAAGTTGAAACCTCCAAGTCGCGTTTATAACAACTAAAAATTTGACAGATAAAACGACTAAAACTTTCTCGCCCCTGAAGTGCAGTCCAACAATCCTGCTTGTTTGAACAATTATTTAAAAAAACGTAATTTTTGTTCTGTGATGATCTCTATAAAGTAAAAACCGTGGCGTAAATTACACTCCCGCAGCTTTTCTGACTTGAATTTTACAAATTCTCAATTATTATTTTTTTCCAGTTTAAGTAAATTAAATTTTTTCAAATTTCCAAATTTCCGATTTTCAATTTTTAGATTTTGCAACTTTTTCGATTCTTTAATTTGCCACTTCTTCAAATTTTCAGTTTGCAGTTTTTCGTTTCGGTTTTTTATTTACTTTAATTTTTCAACTATTCGATTTTACAACTTTTTGTTTTTACAATTATTCGTTTCTTCAATTTTTCAGTTTTTCATTTTTCCGACTTTGGAATTTCCGTTTTTTTCAGTTTTTCGATTTTCCAATCATTTCCGATTACCTATGTATTTAGTTTTTCAATTTTTAATGTTTCGATTTTTTGAGTTTTTCAATTTTTCAACTTTTCGAAGAAAAAAAAGGGAAAATTGCATAATTGTAGAACTGAAAAATTAAAAATGAAAAAACGAAAAAATGTAAAATGAAAATAAAAAAATATATACAAATTGTACAACTTGAAAAAATTGAACAAACAACAAACTGAAAAATCCTAAAGATTAAAAATTGAGATACTTGGATGAAAATCGAAACAGCGCAAAATGTAAAAACGAAACATTGCGAAATTTGAATATCAAAAATTAAAGAAATCGGAAAATCGGGTAATCGAGAAATCCAAAAATTGCAAAATTGAAAAATTTAAAAATTGGAAAACTGGGGAGTTGAAAAATCAAAAATTTGAAACACTGGATAAACGAAAAATGATTGAAGATTGAAAGGAACATTGAAAAAATAAAGGAAATAAAAGACGAAAAAATGTGATAACCAACAAGAAAACGAAGAAAAAAAAATTGGGAACATTAAAAATTGACAAACTAAAAAGTCGATAAAAGAGAAATTCTAATATTGACAAATTGCAAAATTGAAAAACTACGAATCGAAAAAATGAAGAAGCAAAAAATTGAAAAATTAGGAAACCGAGAAATTGAAAAATAAAAAAGTATAGTTAAAAATCGAAAATTTATGAAACTGAGACATCGATAAATAGAAAAGTGGAAAAGTTGAAAAATGAAATAAAATGAAAAAACAAAAAACTGGTAAATAAATCAAGATTTTTGGAAAAATTATAAGATTTGATTTTACGAATTCTATTTTTCTTATGATAACCTTTATGAGTTAAAATAAAAGTATGAATGTAACGTTATTGAAGTAAATGTAAGGAAGCGTGCTATGCGTTTGTTTCAGGTGAGTTTTACTACAATAAAATTTTGTCAATATTTTCGAAAGGACACGTATATCAATTTGGATGTGTGCAATGTAATACTAATAATAACAGTACTGAATCACAAATTTTTGAGAAAATGGAGTGAGTCGTTTTTGATTTTAATCAATGCAATAAATTGCTTCATTTATTATTTTTTTAGTCACCTTGTATAAGTAGTTCTAAAATCTATTAATGCATTGATAAACCGCAAGTGTAGAATCATAAATATTTTGCATATTTGAGAGAGGATTTATTCGGCAAAATTTTGAGACGACGGCATCAATTTTTTGTGAGGTGATAAACGAATAAATTTTAGCAGTTCCAAGGTAAATTGCAAACTTAAAAAGCAATTTGGATTTTTTTTTGTTTTTCAAAAAATCTGGATATCTAGGGTGGTTACAATACTTCCTTAGCTTATGCTCGGGAAGTAAAAAAGTTATACACAGCATTACCTATATCAATAATTGCAAATGTCGGAAAATTGCACCGTATAATCCAACAAGAGACATACTTAATAAAGTGAAAATATTTCTATAGAATTAGAAAAACAATTATAAATATAAAAAATCACCAGACGTGTCGAATTCTCATAGAAAAGTGTCGCCCTTGTGTCCCAATGTAACTATTTTTAAATTACTTTCCAGGAAAGCGTACAGTTTTATCGTCGCCATTATTTTAATGGTTTGATACTTTTATGACACGCTGCGTTAGTCTAATTATTATTAATAATTATGACCACCTTGAACTTTAAACAAAGCGGCAATTATAAATTTGCATTGGAAACAATTAAACTTTCGTGATCTATTAAACCATCGCATTGTCGGCTTGAATGACGCGTTTGTAAATAATTTGGCAGCATGCTATAGATGATTCAACAAGGGGATTTGAGTGTTTCTGCATTATTAATGTGCTGTCTTTCACAAATGCGTGAATCCATCAACTTGTCTTTAACATAATTTTATTTATTCGGGTCTCATCATAGTCGCTTTATCGAATGATCGATCAGAAATTAAGTAGTGACGGAAGTATTGAGTTTGCTGGAACTTGTTTATACAGGTTGATTAGAATGCGATGTCGTTGAGAAATGGGAGATTAATGCGTTGGGTGGGTATTCGTCATGAAAACTAATCATTTATAATGTAATTATCAGTTCATTAGGTACAGTTATGATGTATAGAGGTTATGCTTTGAAAGTTTCTTTGTAGTCTTAACCTATCGGACTTTAATGTAAGCGAACACGCCATAGGCAGCCATACATAAAACTGCAAATTAAGTTATTGAATATTTGCATTCTTATGTCATAAAATATTTACTATCGAAAAATATGTCATAATGGAATGTCGTTTTACTAAAGGGTCATTCGCACGGGGTGGCGCGACTAGCTGTCCTCACGAGTCACCTCAGTCCGTGCGAACGCTCTTTTAGACAACTGAGGTGAGTGCACCCTTGTGTAAAATATGCATTTCCAAGGCGCTAAGTTTGTTATGTTTATGTATGTGTTTGCGAGCATTAAAATCGTTCTTTGTCTGGAGCTAGTGGCATTGTTCGAAAGTGAAGATATATGTAAATGTCTTGAAATATCCAGTTTTGCATAATGTTCTGTTTCAATGCCAACTATTATCATAATAATCGCACGCACACAATTATGTTCACTTCCTTACCATCCTAGCACTTTCTAATTATTCGTTCCAAAAGATTCGTAAAATCAGATTCGAAAGGTTGATAAAATATTTTTGACCAGACCGCGCAAACCCATAAAATTTCCCGATTTAATCGAACAGTTATTCGCCGGGCAATAAATCTTCAATTACAAATTAATCTGCATATTAATTACTTAATTACTAGCTAGCAATGTCAAAATAAAAAAGGAACATAAATAATGTTTCATCGTTGGATTAAATAAATTAAAAGGTGACATGAGGGACCGACATCGCAACACCAGGACTGGGATGAAAAATTATCAAATGGTCTGTATATTACAGACATGAAGCAGACAAAATTCATATATCATGAATATGCCTTCAGAAATGTTCTTCTCGACGATGTATAATTGCAGGTTTTGTAAATGACTGTGGAATTCTTCAGAATTCATTAATAAAATTACAGAGAATCGGTAGTATGGCTGTCAGCCATATCTAAACAAGTGCATAAGTGCGGTTAATTGCCCTAATTTTTTCGTTGGATGCGGTGTATACACACTCGACTGAACCACTATTACAACACTCGTAAAGCAATTACGACGAGTAATTAAACGCTTTAGAATAGATGGGAGTCTTGAAAATTTTATAAACTGCAAAAATGACAACGAGGAAGTTCAAAAGGGCGTCTGCAGATTAAAAGTTGAATATCTTTGGTAATTTTCGTATTTTGGTGAAGTTATCAGTCTAAAATTCATCATTCGAGCTGGGACACGTAGATTTTACACAGTTTTGTGTAAATAGTTCTTATCATTTTAATGGCAATTGAAAACTAAATGGTTGCAACCTGCATAGTAAAAAATTATGTATGTACATACACAGAAATACACGTTAACTAAATTATTTAATCAAGTGTTGTAAAACTGATGGCGTCATTTTAAAATTTTATTAAGTAAATTTCATTAAAACATTTGCAATAAGTGGTACTTTGTCAGGAGTAAATAATACAGTTCTGTTTTCACCTCATCTTTAACAAATTAATTGAAGTTTGTAATTTATTCATTACAAATTTTTACAAGATCACTAAGCCAGGTGTAAAAAAAAGTAACAGGTAAATTGGTACCAAACAAGCTATGTATATGTTAAGTAAGTCTAAATGCCAAGCGTGTAATTTTTCAGTACATTCTCTCCTTCCTTTCTTCACATGTTTTGTGCAATAATTGAAGTATAATTGAATAATACCTACACGAAGTAATCAGTTTTCCCAGGCTTCAAATGTAAAAAGTTTAAGCAAACAACAGAAACAAATAATGAAACCGGAAAATTTGTTAAATGTTATTATTCAAAACAAATTATAGAATAACGGCTTGTTTATAAAATGTTATTATTGCTGTTACTTTATGTCACAACAACCGTATTATTAAATTAAATTAATATCCAAACCGAAGTCAACTAGAAAATCAGAATAATTTCTATTGCACAGTATTACATAGTTACATTAATAGTGTAAATAAAAACAAATTAATTGCTTTTTTTAATGAAACTATGGCAAGATGGTTTACGTAAAAATCATACAGAACCTCCATATCAGCTGTGCTGTGCAAAAACACGGTAAGCAAAGTACAAGAAAATTTACAAATAGGTGTTATTTTGCAATGGAATAGAAAAATTGTAATATTTTATCGATGTTTGCGTCACCAAGATAAATCACTAAAATATTCGGTAACATTCTGACCAACCCTGCTTGAAAAAAAAATCGAAAACATTTATAGTTTAGGAAATAAAAATATACCTTATAAAATTTGATTACCAATAAGACAGTAGTCCAACGGTGGGAATTTTTAAAACTCAAAATTGTAGCGTGCCGATAGTCTCCCGATGCCAGAAAGTAAAACAGTCCAGGTCCGGACTGAAGCCATCCTTACTCACCAACGAAAATGAGTGCAATTTTATGTATATAGAATGAATAAAAATAATCATCCGTGCGGGATTAAGTTTTATATGTACAAGTACGTAGTCTGAATAAAATATCCAGAATGTTTATTTTTAATATTACCAAATGTACAAAATAAGTGCAGACATTTATAATAATACATGTAAACAAATATTAGACTAATTTCCATTCAAATAAATCTTCATTATTCACGCGGTATATTACTTGTTTGTTTTAATTTTAAGAATAGCGTAAATCCGATCCTGTGTGGACTATCTACCTGTCAAATGTTCTCTCAAAAATTCGGGCTTATATAACCATAAATATTTATCACTATTATACCGCCAATTATATTATGGCCAATAAAATGTTATAAGGTATATTTTTATTTCCTTAACTATAGTTTAAAATTTGACAGCCGTATCCGAACTGCGGTGCAAACTTTGCTCAAATATCAGGTACATGGATACTTCTGACCGAATTGCGGTTCGTTTTCGGGGGGTTCAAGGGGTTCTGGTATTTTTCTTAAAGCAACTGAATAAATTCGAAGAAGAGTAGGAACATCACTTAGTGCTTTAAATTCAAATTTTGAAGAAAACCAAATACTTCTTAGATTCAAAGAATAAAGCCAATTTTTTACATAAAAACGAAAAACGATATATGTATTGAAAACGATCTGGTTTGTAGACAAATGTTCATAGAATCTAAAATTGTCCAATATAAAAATTATGAAATTTTCGGATACTTAAAATATTTGAATACATTTGTCAAAGTTACAACCTATTAAACAATTGACCAACAATTTGATGACCTGAAAAATGGAGAAATCTAGAAGTTGTAAAATCAAGAAATGGAAAAATTAAAAAATCAAAAATTCGATTAATAGAGAAATCGAAAAGTCGAAAATTTAGAAATGCTTAAAATTGAAAACTGAAAAGTCGGGAAATCGAAAAACAGTCGAGTCGAAAATCAAAAACCGAAAATTTATAAAGTTGAAAAATCAACAACCTGAAAAACTGAAAAAACAAGAAATCGAAAAAATGCAAAATCTAAAAATCTCAAATCTAAAATACTGAAAAATTGAAAAATCCAAACATTTTAAAAATCGAAAAACTGAAAAAGTAAACTGTGAAAGAATCGTAATGAAAAAAAATTGACGAATCGAAATACTAAAAAATCCCACAACCGAAATATTAAAAAATTGAAATATTTGGAATATCTAGAAATCGCAAAATAGTCGACAAACCGAAAATTTAAAAAATTGAAAGATCGAGAAATGGGAAAATCAAAAATCGAGGAACCGAAAAGTCGAAAATTTAGAATTGCCGAAAATTGAAAAATAGAAAAAGCAAAGAATTGAAAAGTCGGTAAATCGAAAAATAGTCAAGTTGAAAAATCGAAAATTTAAAAACACTAAAACTTGAAATACAAAAATCCAAGAATTGAAAAATCGAAACATCAAAAAATCTAAAACTCAAAAATTTTTTAAATTGAAAAATTTAATCGATATACATTGAAAAGTCCTAAAACTGAAAGTCGAAAAACGTCAAGTCGAAAAATCGAAAAACAGAAAATTTTAAAAATTGAAAAATCGAGAAATCGAAAATCTAAAAAGTTGAAAAAACACCTGAAACACTGAAAAATTAAAGAATTGAAAAACTGAAAAAACGAGAAATTGAAAACATGTAAAATCGAAAAATCGATTAATCAAGAATTTGAAAAATTGAAAATTTAAAAACGCCAAAAATTGAAACAGAAATATCGAAGAATTGCAACATCGAGAAATCGAAAAATCTAAAATTTAAAAAACTGAAAAATTAAGATATCCAAAAATTTAAAAAATCGAAATTTTGAAAAAGTAAAAATTCAAAAAATCGTAAAGAAAAAAATGGAAAATCCGAAAAATCGGGAAATGGGAAAATCAAAAAATCCAAAATTCGGAAAAACAAAATTTAAAAAATTGAAAAATCAAAAACCGGAAAAACTAAAGAATTGAAAAATGAATTGAAAAATCCCAGAATCGATTAATCAAGAAATCGAAAAATAGAAAATTTAAAAACGCAAAAACTGAAACAAAAAAATCGGAGAATTAAAAAGTGGAGAAATCGAAACATCAAAAAATCGACACAGCGAAACATCAAAAAATCGAAGATTTTAAAAATTGAAGAATCGATACATATTGAAAAGTCCCAAAATTGAAAGTCGTAAAACGTCAAGTCAAACAATTAAAAAACAGAAAATTAAAAAAACTGAAAAATCGAAAAGTCGGTAAATCAAAGATTTAAAAAATTGAAAAAACACCTGAAAAACTGAAAAATTAAAGAATTGAAAAACTGAAAAAACGAGAAAACAAAAAGTTGTAAAATCAAAAAATCTATTAATCAAGAATTCGAAAAATTGAAACATCGAGAAATCGGAAAATCTAAAATTTAAAAAAACAAAAAATAAAACAAAAACAATCGAAAAATCGAGAATTTGAAAAGTTGGAAAAACACCTAAAAAACTCAAAAATTGAGAAATTGAAAAACTGAAAAAACGAGAAATCGAAAACTTGTAAAATCGAAAAATCAAATAATCAAGAATTCGAAATATTGAAACTTTAAAAACGCCAAGAATTGAAACAGAGAAATCGAAGAATTGAAACATCGAGAAACTGGAAAATCTAAAAAACCGAAAAATAAAATCAAACAACTGAAAAATGGAGAATTTGAAACATAGAAAATCGAAAAATTTAAAAATCGCAAAATCTATATAAATTTCCTAATATCGAAAAATTGAAGAAGCAAAAAATCGAAGAACATACGTATTGAATATTGAAAATCCCAAAATTGAAATATCGAAAAATTTAAAAATCGAGAAATTGAAATGTCGAAAATTGAAAAACAAAAAAATTGAAGATTTGAAAAATCGGGAAATCGAAAACTAGTCAAGTCGAATAATGGAAAAACCAAAAATTTAAAAAGTTGAAAAATCAAAAAGCTGAAAAACTGAAAAATTGGAGAATTAAAAACTAAAAATAAGAAAAGTTGAAAAATCGAAAAATCGATTAATCAAAAAATCGAAAAGTCGAAAAATCATCACGTCAAAAAATCGAAAAAATGAAAATTTAAAAAATTGAAAAATCGAAACATTGAAAAAGTGCAAAAACTGAATAATGGAGATACCTAGAAGTTAAAAAAATCGAGAAATGGAAAAATTAAAAAATCAAAAATTCGATTAATAGAGAAATCGAAAAGTCGAAAATTTAGAAATGCCTAAAATGTAAAAATGAGAAAAATCGAAAAATCGATTAATCAAAAAATCGAAAAATAGAAATTTTAAGAACGATAGTAAATTTGTGTTTATTTTAATAAAATAAGATACTCCTGCACTTGTGCTGTATGAATTCGTGTTGAATTTTCACCCTATACATCGAGATTTTTGGAAAAAAAATCAAAATTACATAACAACATTTTGAAATTAGAAAATGAATGCTCCGAATTGTTGCAAACGTTTTAAGTTTGGGGGTGTTGGTGAAAGGTTACTTCAAATGAAAAAACTAATTACCATCAAACGTTTTAAATTGATGATTTCAACTCAAAATTTTGCCGGATAAATTTTCTCTGAAATATGCAAAATATTATGACTCTATACTTGTGGTTCATCGATGTACTCAAAGTTTTTAGAATTACTTATACAGGGTAACTCAAAAAATTAATAACTAGGTAAGTCTTGATAAATTCAAGAACAACGCATTCCATTTTTTCGAAAATTGAAGAAAGTTGATGACGTCGTCAGAAAATTTTGTAATGGGAAAACTGACTTGAAACAAATGTGTAGCACGTTTCTTTACCTTTACTTTGAAATTAGATGCACCTTTATTTTAATTTATACATCATATCTTATAATTATCCGAAAAATCTGGATTTACTTTACTGCACTTCATTCCGTTACTTTTATGTTATGAGAGTCCTTGGTGTGCTCGACATAGAAAAATTTAGATATAATTTTCTGTTAACATTATTACGGAACTAGCGAAAGATAAGGAAGTTGTAACATAGATTAACAAGTTTTATAATAAATAATTTATGTGAATTCTTGTCAACAGCCTTGATAAAATTTTACATAAAAAGCGCGGAACGTCGGCGGTAATTTACGAATTCTTGAGTGTCCGGTACACCAAGGACTTACAGAAATAGCTAAAGCTGGCCGATAATAATAGTAGATATAAAATAAAAAAAAGGTCGATAAATAACTTAATTAAGAGTTTAATTGTGCTAAATGTGTGATAATTTACTGTCACGAAGGATTTTTCTTTAAATTGTATAAAAAAAATACATTTGTCTACGAATTTTACGTTTTTTTAGCAAAATGTGAAAATAGTGATTTTTTAGCTTACTAATGTTTTTATTGAATTATTAATAACAGTAATAATTAATTTTAACAAAACACTATAATTAATCTATTATACTATGATAATCATGAATTAGCTCGATTTGCATACTTTAAACAGACGTTTACGCAGTTTTATTGAATAGAACTACAGAATTATTGAAAGATAATGACACGTGAGAATAACATTTTTTATTAAAAAAATATATATCCATATGTGTATATAATAGGTTTCAGATGGACGAATAAACGGAAATTGATTCTTATTAACTCCAAAATGTATAAAACTTAAACGTATATACTTAGTTCATATACCTTTCTAATATCTTATGTATAAAGGCTAAAAGACCACCGTAGTCAAGGTTAAATTAAAAGCTTTATTTTCCACTACCGATTTTGCTTTTATGTGGTATTCTGATCACACCACAGAACATTTTTTTTTAAGGAAATAACATGTTATTTTCTTGAATACGCCTAGCGCCATCTAACGAAATTTTTAAAAATGGAAAATGTAGTCTCCGATTCTGCTACTTGAAGCATCAAAATACTAAGATTATTACGTATATTATTTTGCTGCTAGTGAGCACCACCGAAATCATGGCATATATCGATTTTAACAATTTAAAAGTAAGAGTTCATGTAAAATGTTATAAAAACACCATGGAATAGTTTTAAATGTATATCTACATAACGAGAGGCAACGCCAAAGTATAAAAATCTACCGAATATCAATGCTGAAAAGCACAGTTAAAGTATTAACAAAACTGTGAAAATGACACTTACCTACTAAACACCTTGTTTAAAATTTGTTGGAAAGCATAGCCCAGCATTCACACAAATACTACTTTATTTGGAATTAATTAGTTTTTCGAGTGTGGATAGTTTTAGATGTTTTTATTTATTTTACTTTAATGACCAACTGAATAACAGTAGCAGCATATAATTTTTAAAATTCTAAATTGGCAATTTTTGTGCATTTAAGTTATCCTTTTCTGATAACCGCCTCGTTAATAGATGTGCGTGTTCTAAAATAGTTGATAAAACTGTCAGAGTAATTACAGCATTTTTAAATGATTAAAGGTAATTAACTCGCGATTGATTACTTTAATGGCTGTAAATATGAGTAATTACAAGGAGTGTGTTATGGTGACATGAATATTAAGTGCTCTCGTCACATAACGACCACAGATGAAATTTGCGTCTTTCCATCACGTTTGCCTCCAATTTCATCAATTATCACCTACCGCTTAGATTATCATCATATTTATTACATCACCAATGCCGATAACATTATCTCGTTTCAGAAGCGGCAAGTTGAAAGCCGCAAAACAATCATGTCAATTATCAATTGTTAGTTGTAATTACAAATAACGAGCAAGTAATTGTTTGGACGTCGGTATTTTGTGCCATTTACCATGAGGAACGTAATATTTTCCCATGGCGAGCTCGTACACGATCCACAATCTTGAGATAGTCCCACTAAACACTCAAAATGAACTATTTAGTGTCGGTTTTTTACCAGTTTTGGAGGGCAGTAATTTGTTAACTGTAGTGGGAAAATATTCGCATGTTCTTCGATGTGGGTTTTAATGATATCGGCATGCGGGTTTTATGTGTACTCATCTTATGTTTTTTCCATGAAAACGTTTTAGTAAACAATGACATGCACCGCTTTTACCAAAACATCAATTTAATAACTTGTAATGGGAATTTACGGCTGTGGCTTGCATTGAAACAGCTGTCGCGTAATTGTGGAAGCGCCACCATCAGGAATTTTATTACCATAGACATTATGGACGACAAATTGGTGAATTGAAAAATGTGTTGTTATTAGATAGTGCTTCCTTGAAACTAAAGGTGTTTCTGGATTGTGCGTGCCTGGAGGCGACAACTGTTTCAGCTTTTTACTTTATTTTGCATAATTACATTTAGTTATGAATTTCGAAAGAAAATGCCCTCGATATGGTTTGATATAATGCGATAATATGGTGCAAAGTGGTTTATATATGCATATCAAAACGATATTTCCAAGTTCTTAAAGCAGATGACCGCGTATTCGGCACGCATTTATACCCACCGAAATTTCGAGAAATCTCTCATTTTTATTTATAAATACCCATAAAAACTTTGAAATTTAACCACAAACGCTTAGCCTATTCCAAAATACTTTAACTTTTTTGTGAAACAAACGTTCAAATTGATTTTCACCAAACTTCTCCCCGAAATCTCCCCCAAGGAAACTTTATTGTCGCGTTTCGATCCTCGCGAAGCGCATTTTTGTGAATTTATCCCTCATTAAAACCACCCTCTCTCGCTACAACGTTTCATGTTTCCATTGTCCATAAATCTGCGCGATGTCACTACTCGACCGTCCGAAAAAGTAAAACCTCTGGGTTCATTTATCGCGGTTCACACGACCATCTCTGGAATATTAGGTGGTGCACATAACCCTCCGTATAAGACATAGCGCAGAGATAGAGCCGCCAGCCGCGGACCACCATCTGTAATTAAATATCGCCAACCCTGTAATTATGGTCAGTAAATTTCTGTATGCGGGGGCCCAAGAGAGATAACGCCCGACGATCGTCTAGTCCCATCTTTTCTGCTGTTCCCAAATAAAAAACATCATAAGATTAACGGAGGGTATAAACATTAGAGCTCGATGTCATGGGTTTGATGGGTTTTCAGGTGTTCTGCTCGATGCTATCGTGGGTTCTACGTACATGTAGAGAGCTCGAGGGGAGAAGGGCAAGAAATATTCAAAAAAAGTTGATAAAAAGTGGCATCTTCTTCCTAAATTTGCTAAGGCGACGAGAGTAACCAAACAAGTTTGGTGCTTTTAACTTTCTGTCAATACAACGAAAAATATTTTGACTTGACTGTATATGAGTTGAAGCAGTTAGAAGAACATGTTTGCCTATTACATAACTTTATAAAATTATTTTTTGTCTTAAGTTCAGTTTAGGAAAACTTTTGCCAAAAGGTACACGATATTAAATGTTCAGTTACCTATATTTAAAAAAAAACTGTTCTTGCGACCCTCTTATCAAAAATATTTCTTCTACTCTTATACGTGCAAATAACCATGTCCTCACCTACTTACTCTCTATGACAACTTTGTTTTTATTTGGAACGATTTTTAGCTCTACAAGGAAAAATATTCAAACTTTCAAAATTATAGATTTGATTTTTCAATAAACTAAAACTACACTGTATAAAAAATGTAATTTTACCGCAAAAATTAAGATAAAACCACGTCTTTATTATGGGTAATTATTACACTTACGGTAAAATTACACTTTTTTACAGCGTAAAATAAGAGTCTGATTTTGATTTCATTCACGTGTGAATTCTGCCTAGTTTTATGAATATTTCCATGAAGTGTTTCTGAAACTCAGGTTAATAGTTGGAAAATCCAAGCTTCGAAATTCTGGCAATTATTTCCGGACCTGTCATTAAAAATTCATTTATGTTAGGGAAGAACAAAATGCAGTTTTTGCATATACAGTTGAAGTATTTTCCAAAAAGTAGCATTTTCTAAGATTTGGAATATCATTAAATTTGTTTGCCCACATCACTTTCATAGGAAATTAAATGATGCAAAGAGTTAGGATTTTTTAAAACAAAAATACTTTAATTAAACTCACCACTTTCAGAAGGATCATTCTTCACCAGTTTCGGACGGAGACAAGACCTGTAAAAGTGATATTTTATTGTCACTTGCTACTGAATTTTACTTTTTCGTGGTAGAAATAACAGAATATTACTTAAAGTAACTTAATATTTTCTCGTATTATCATGCTAACAATTTTACAGGCTTAGAAAAATATTAATACAAAATTACTTGGCCAAATCCTTCTTTGATTTGTCGTGCCTCAGTAACACACAGTCACAGTACATATTTAAAACGTCTGAGAAAAATATTTTTTCGGAATTATTATTACCTCAGCCTGTATTTCTTTTAAATTGTTTTAAATTCTTCCTTCTCTGTTATGAAGTACACATTTACGATATGTTTAGTTGATGGAAACTTGAAATAATAATGTCAATGTTCAATTATTTATGAGTTACACACAATACTGAACCGAAATATATATTCTTAGTGAAAATATTTACCTGATCGTAGCATAGATTTTGCTGTTTTAGATCTCACAATCAGTTTACAGTTCATTATAATTAAATCCCACTAGGTGAACACAAACAAATGTCCATTATGACGATTATGTGTCACCAATTCCAAGTAACAACCACGTTTCACACCCACTTTTACCACGTATTTTTAAATCACTGGGTTTTCTTTTCAAACATTCGATATTTTAGCAATTTTCATACCTACAAATCACACACCTGCATCTCGCGTACCCACTGACAATGATAAGCAACAACTAATTCCAGCAAAAAACTTAACTGACACAATTTTTTGCGAAGGCTGTGAAGTTTGTGTTTTATCTTTCTTGCAATTACATTACATCAGTAGCGTACCTACGTATACTTTCGCTTGTTTATAGGGTTATTTCTTCTAGGATTTTACATGTGTTGACAGATACTTATGTAAACCATAATGTGGTGATTTTACTGGAAAAGAACAAATATTTTTTATGAAAAATTAATGTTAATTTTCAATAATTAAAATAATATGCACCAGAAGTAAAATTGTTTTTTGAACATAGCGATATCACATGTGAAAACAGAAGTTTGAAAATATTGGCTTTCTCAGTTATTGAAAAATTTTAAATCGGAATGCACGGTGACAATAAAATGAAAATTGATAAAACATGTTTCGAACATTGTACGTGTTTCTTGTGTTTCAACTTGTGTAATTCTAAAATCCAGCTGCATCGAATAAGAATTCTGTTTCAGAAATTATTTATGTTTTCATATTTTTCATAAAAAATTAAAAAATACATTTTCCTTTATCGTGGGGGTGTCAATCTGCAGCAACCACTCATGTTTCAAAATAAGGTGCGACTACTGTGGGTTAATACTGTTATACCTTTCTATATTTTATATCTTGTCGTTAATAACATTTTTTTACGTTAAATAGGTACATGTTTTTGTCGTGAAAGAGTTATCAATGTATCAAGACCGTAAAGAGGTACTTTTTCGGCCGATCTGAGACGTAGCCGAGGCCTACAAATCAGATGAGGCCGAAAAAGTTCTCTTTGCATTCAACACTTCTTATGCGACCACATGTAAAATTTCTAGTTAAATTTGAAAAAATAATTATGAAACATTACTTTATTGAAAAACAACATAAAATGAAAAATGTAACAATATTGAACAATAATTTAACATTACTACTTAATAAACTTTGTTTCAGAAAATTGTTGCTTTTCTTGTTGGACCAAAACCCTAAAGGATTTCAAGTAATTGGAATCCATTCCCGTTCAGGATAAATTTTTATTAATTTATCTGAATTTTTATTTTACTATAAAATTGGAAAAAAAAACTGCAAAATTCAGTGTTTACTATTTTTGATATGTTTTATTTGAATTTCTATATTATTATTTTCGTAAAACATTTTGTACACATTGTAAACACATTTTTACCTAAATAATGAAGCATCAATTTTCGAGACTCATACAGCGTGTTATTGAAATGTACGTACAAAATAAATCGGCAATTGGTCTCGAAGTATGGGTGCTAAAAGTAAAAAAAAAAGGTTCAGGTGAAAGTGTTCTCCTTTTAGAGATAAAAATTATTAAAATTGATGTCTAAATTCGTTGTACGTCTCTGATAAAAAGGTAATCTTTCCTTTCTAAAGCAACAAAAAGATCTCTTATTTTTTTATTATTGTTACAGTTGTTAGGATTTACTAGAATAAATTAATCTTACCTATTTATCTTTCAGTAGCGTCGAAAAAGGTTGGATAAGGGTTCATTTTTCCCTTATAATTTTGATAACACAAAATAAGTTTTTCAGACTTCTTAGACTTCGAGAAGAACTGCCAATTTTGTTGTACGTACCTTTCAATAACATCCTGTATAATTAATTCATTTATTATGCCGTTCTGAGCAATCCAACCCATCATTTTATCAAATTTTACGTAAATTTGCACTAGCGAACAACGTTAAACAGATTTTTTTTTAAGAAACATCGCAATGATTTACGAATATTAGTAATAACAGTGGCGGCTCGTGACCTTTTGAGATGGGGGGACATAATCTAATTGATGAGTTAAATACATATGACGATATAAAATAGGCTGTTATTACCAATTAATAGACGAAATTGTGTGATGGAAATAAATACAAAAATACATTCAAGAAAAGTAAAAAAGTCCTTGTCCACGCACCTTTGGTTTTAAATCATTACTGAGGAGATACACAAAACAAAGCAATTTACAATTTTTTTCACAACCGCACATCCACAAAAATTTACCATGCTTGTTGTGTCTATTAAAATATCTATGACAGTCTATCGTTTTCTCATGAACACTTTTTTTTATTAATAAATTGGGGGTGGTTCTCCCTAAATTTTTCACTGAAATTTTACCGTCGTAAGACAGAGGACGATTTTTTTATTAAATATTCAACTGAATTCATTGTTTTTATTTAAAGTCAAACAATTTGACTAGCGCAGAATGAAAATGAAATCCCGCAACCAAGTCACTGGTAGTGGTCACTGTTCGAGCAGGACCCGATTCCAGCTGAATACAGGACTAGACGCACGGTTTCCATGGCAACGATGTAAACAAAACGTCTATATGAGGGTAGATTTGGTCTCCACTTTTATCAGCACTTCAGCAAGATATCATATTGTATATGTATCCAAGACACAACATCTTTAGATGTACGTTTTGATACATTTTATACAAATATATGGAGCGAGATAAAAAAAATTAGTTTTGATAATTATGACACAAATTTCCGGATAATTTTTTAAATATTGAAAATTATTATTATTTTGCTATGTCCAGTGTGTTTGTAATTTTGGGGGATGGCACGGGTCCTTGTGACCCCTGGCACCAGCCGCCCCTGAGTAATAGTGAGGGTATCAAAGCTAATACTTTATATTGTTTTGAAATAAATAAACTGGAAAATCTGAAAAACAAAAAAAGTTAAATGGTAGTTCTACAATAAACTTTTTTCCGTAGCTTTTTTTAAAACAGTTAATTTACGGATGCACGCGGGCTATTATTCTCCATTTGCAAATTTAATATCATTACTTTTGGTGTGTTGGCTAATAAATCAAAAAATTCATCGAGGTGGCCTCTTTTAGCTGATTCACCCTGTATAACTTTAGACCGCATGATTTGAAGCCAAGTATGCACAAATAAATAAAATTTTTGTTTCTTAAACATAAATTCAAACCAGAATGTTTAAAAAATGTAAATTTAGATATCTCCCCCATTTTTTTTTAATTTTTATTTTATAATTTTTTGAAGCATTATGTACAACCATTGGCATAAATTATAAACGAAAAGGCGCTATTAAAGCATATTCAATACTACATCTCGGACAAACCTGACCATATTATACATATTTGTTATGACGTAATCAGTTTCTTGAAAGAAATGATCAATTAAACCTCAACTAATATTCCGTCACTCCTAAATCAGTGCCTTTTAACAAAATCTCGAATATTATGCAATCTCTGGAATAAACTGTAAAATCTGATGCTTCAAACTTTACTTTTTAAAAGCATTCTTGGACTCAAAGTAGCAAATAAATAAACAATTTTTTTGGAGAAGAGTAAAAGACAAATTTTAACTGGTACCTATCTATTCGTACAGTTTCAAAGTACCCAGTTGATGCTATAATTTCAAAGTTATGTTAATTTAAGTGTTTAAACAAGTACAAGTGTAGATAGTAAACTGGCATTTTTGTACAGGGTTTCTATAAATGATTATAGGGTCGCAGTAGGTCATGTAAACGTGCCGCCTCTTCGATTTGAACTGTACTAAATACCCAAGGACGCATGACAAAGACAGACGCATATGTATAATTGGTTGCCTAATAAATGCTTTATTTCTTTAAAAAAACTAAAACTAATTCATTACAATAAAAAGAAACAAATTTAGTGCGGTTGAACATCACAGTAAATGTTGAAAATGTTCATTTTGTTCAAGGCTCATTGTTCAAGGCTCATTGTTCAATTTCATGTTGCAACAGAAACTCCTGACTGCAGAGGAAATTTTGTCAAAGATGTTTGCGGATTCTGCTCAAGTCGTCTCAAATCATCAACAACTTCCTCAGATAATCAACGTCTACCCCGAGATGTCTCGTTGTTGACACTGCTACTTCGAACAAATCTGTTGAATACATCTCTAATGTGAGCCTTTAACTATGTTTGTTGAGTTAATAAATCACGGTATTTGGCTAGATATTCTTGCTTACAAGCGGTTACAGAATATATGCACTTTTCGTTTGCGAAATCCCATTGCGTTAACAAGACGTAACAATGAAAATGTCTTGTTCAACTGAATAAACCATTTTCACGGTGTTCCCTTCCTAGCACCAAAACAAAATTTTCATATGCAACCACCAAGAATTTTGAAAACCACTTTTTTGTTGTTTCGAGCTTCGATCAACGAGAATTACCGTAATTCACACTTGAAAAACGTTAAAACAATATAAACGACGACTTTAAATGACAGGTTACAATTTTCATTAATGACAAGTGAAAACTGTCATAGTGAGGCATAATTTCAGCGAAGCAGGATTTTCGAAATCCGTGGCCAACTACGCCCTTAGAATCATTTATAAAAGCCCTGTATTATATAAACAATGAAACAGCAAGAAATAACCGTGCAAAGGAATCATTACAAATCACAATGGGTATAGTAGCCTGCATAGATATTGTAGCCGTCCATAGAGTCGAGATTTGCGAATAAAAATAAAACAAAACCGGCTCAAACGAAGCCGACGACGGCTTGCAAATTCTGTCACTACGGCACGCGTCATATCACACAGGGGTGTATTTAAGGCTGTTTGCACAAAATCTTAGGGTCACTGTAATCTTACTATATTCTATCTACGACAAACGATTTGTCACACAGCTACGAAACCGATGATCTAGAGAAAGATGGAAGTTTGAAAATTTATTTCAACAAGTGTAATAACCGTTTGGTGCAACACAATTGGTTCAAGCAAACTAAAATATGACAGGAAACAAACAGTCCACGTGGACTAATAAGCATTCACGTTCGGTAGAAGTAACTGACAGAAACTTTTCTGTGGTTAAGTTGCAATCTTAAGATCACTAGAAATTTAAGATTGGCATCAACTGTCTAATTTTCTAATTCAAATGTCAAATCTGAATTGTGTGGAAAAAAACGAAGTTTTTCTAATTTCAACACGCTTCGTTTCTAGAAAATCCTTAAATACAGCGTGGAAACAGTTTCCATAAAAGTAATCACGAGAAAGCTCATTTTAAAGAAAACAAGAAATATTTCGTGGTTTTCAAAAAATTGGGTAAAACGGAAACAGTTAAACTGGTGGCAGAAATATTCTCCGTAAAGTTCGCTAGTGTTGTCGAGTGTTTTTCGAATTTTAAAATAATACAGATACAGCGGCGCTTGTGCCGTTAATATTATAATCAGAATCAGAAAGACGACTGCGCAGATTTATATACCTACATGCTTTGTTGGTTCCGTTCTACAATTGGTTTTTAAGTTTTATATAATCGTTATTGTTTTGTAAGAGGTAAAACATTTGGCTTTGAAAATAATTGTACATAATACACGTATAAATTTAGGTTTCCGAAGGCGAAGTTTTTCACATTTTAAACACGTTATAGCTGCCAGAATCAAATTTCTAAGGCGGTACCTATCTCCAATTGCGTGATTGTGGTGAAGATTTACTTTTCATTTTCTTGAATGAGACATGGATATACCAGAACGGATCCATGGTGAAATTGTGGATCCATGATGATGACATCAAAGCTTGTCCTCCTAAAAAAACTAGTGAAGGGAAAAGATTCAAAATTTTACATGCGGGTTGCTCTTTGGGCTTTTAGAGGGATGCGATTTTCTCCTTGGTTCAAAAATAGATTCACCAGATTACCACAAAACCATCACATTTTCGATATTTGACCTTTACTTACTTACATGTCACATTTTTGATAGCTACTTTCTGACATTCCAGTAATACATTATACACTAGAACAATTATGTCCGCAGTTACACAGCTTAAAAAAAAAAGTTACCAAATCTAGTTACATCTACCGAACGTGAATTCCTTATAGTTTATAGTCGTGTTTGCTGCTAAGATGACTAGGTTTTTCGCTCCACCTGCCTCCGCAACGATGAATATACCATACCACAACTTGTGTACAGTGAACAGAGCTTCGATTTTATTGACGAGATTCAGCTCAGAAATTAAGCAGATTATATCATGACGGAAGAAATGACATTTAATATTAAATACGTCTCTGTGCAACGTGTGCCAGAGTGATGTCAGACTTTGCAAGCCACCGTCGGCTCCGTTTGAACCGGTTTTATTTTATTTTTATTCGCAAATTTCGACTCTATGGACGGCTACAATATCTATGCAGGCTACTATATCATAATTTTGGCGATGTCGACCAAAAATTTTCAAATTTAATCTTAAAAGTTTAAATTTCGCTCCATTCTTTTGACGAATTTGTTTTCTAGTTTAAGAGACCGTTTTTCTAAAAATAATTGTTTTAATTCAGAAGAACTATTTATAAGTCACAACATGACCTACTATCAAACACGATGCAATATGTTCTATAGTGTTTGAAATAGATACAATTTCATCATGTCATGACAAATATGAAATTCAAGAAAAATGGTTAATATTATTTTCGACCCACATCGTTTGTATTTGTTATTTAATCATTTTTTAGGCATGTAAACATTGTAGACACTTTGTATTGTGAAACATGTTTCAGTTAAAATTAGATATATAACGGCATCTGTATTGAGCTGAAATGGTTCCAAAATAGTAGTACTATTTATCTTATTTACTAGGATCTCGCTTATTATCAAACTAATTTTTCTTCATGTAAATTATATAAAATTTCGGAAAACCACCCTGTATAAGATTCTATCCACCACTACGTGCGGGAAGTTATAGTATATAGGTAATACTTAATCACTTAATCAGAGACACCCCTAATAAACTTATAATGAAAACTCAAAGTTTTCGGTAATATTCTGTAGTAAGCAATCCTGCAGTGGTATTTTCTATACTCAGGATCACGAAGCAATGCGTACACGTCATGGATGACGTAGATCCGTTACCAACACTAAATCAAAAATACGCGCCGCAATACGTGGCAATACGGATCAAAATCGATCAATTTGGGGGAAATTATATTGGTACGACTGATAGCGAAACATATGCTAAAGTTTTATCGATTTCACAAGTGTCATTGGTGTCAACTTTGGTTATGTTGTGTTATTGTTTGATTTTTCGCGTTTTTCTACTTTTCTGCTCGTGTAATCGTATCAGTTCTTTTCAGAACTATAACAGTTCTTTATAGAACTCCAAGTTAACTGTCCTGTACCGTGGTACGTGTCGCTTGCTTGAACGTAAACATTCCACCATGCCGAAGCCCTTGCACAAAGATGTAAAGCAAATGGACGATAATTTAGTGGACTATTTTGCTAAAGAACGCGATAGCGGGGAACCTCTTTTACCACTAACAGCTGTTCAAGACGTAAGTAGGTGTATTTTATTACAATTACTAATGCAGTCACATTGTACAGAGGGTTGCTGCTGCTCTGGGTGTATGTGTGCGAACTCCGTGGTACAACAAATAAAAACCGGAGAAGGTGTACATTCTCCCAAGAAATAGAGACCCCCGAACAAAGCAAGTGTGTGATATTAGCACTTCGGAGCAGTGTGCTATTCGAGAATGCTTATATGGAATGGTCGAAGAAAGTATGAATTTGATGCGCACGCCTTATAGATACTAACGACTATTTTACAGAAATACATGTTACACGATCGCCATTAATTGATTGCTTGAAGGAGAAACATATATTTGAGGGTTCTGTGAGCTCGTTAAGAAAAATTTTACATTCTCAATTGGGTTTCGTTATTCGCCAACCAGTGTACGGAAGCGTCTTATGGAATTACAACATGTTGTTCATGCAAGAACCAAATTCTTACGTGAATACATGCACAATCAGCAGAACCCAAATTCTTTGCCATGTGTATATCTTGATGAAACATGGATATTTGAAAATGGTTCGGTAGTTAGGTCATTGCAAGACGATAGTGTCATAAGTATCAGGATGTTCAAAATAGAAGGGAAAATTTAGTAATGTGTCAGTTTCACGTTAGTTATTTTCTTCTCACTATATTTTAGGTATATTGTATTACATGCAGGTACAAGCAATGGATTTATTGATGAAGCAGCGCTAGTATTTTCTTCTAATACCAAAAATCCAGACTATCATGGCGAAATGAATCAACAGAATTTTCTCAAGTGGTTTCAACTGCTCATGAACCTTGAAGAACCATCACAGATTATTATAGACAATGCAAGCTACCACAGTACCTTTGCAAACAAATGTCCCAGTGGTTCATGGAAAAAAGCAGAAATTCGTGAATGGCTTTAACAACATGACATAAGTTCAGATTCACAGCTGTTAAAAACGGAACTTCTTCATTTGGTTGCACAGTAATGCATATACTATTCTCTATCGTTTCATTTAAAATATCATGTTTTTCAGAAATAAACCTCCAAAAACGTATGTTGCCGTGAATTGGGCCAACAGAATGGCCATAGAGTATTGCGATTGCCGCCATATCATTGTGTGTTTAACCCTATAGAAAATATTTGGGGAATTACTACAAATTTTTATTCCAAACACATTGGGCGTGATGGTTATGGTCAAAAAATTCCGTGGAAATGTGGAAAGAAGCGTTAGCACATGTCACGCCCACAATGTGGAAAAATACTGTTGACCATATGAATAAAATAATACGGGAGTGGTGGGAACGGGAATTAGTATTTGACCGTGAAGAGATTGCGCCGTTTATAATCGACATTAACGAAGATTCACATTATAGTTTTAGTGATTATGACAGTGAAGATTCTAATACTGCAGAGGGCATTCAGCCACTGTAACATGTAGGTTATTTTCCATTACCACCCTAATTGATTGTACTAGCGGCATGTTCTGCTGATGTCTTTTATAATCACACTATCACTTCACTGGCCAAATATACAAATCACTGGTCAGACGACGACGTTGTGCAACATGCATACTTATTATTGTTTATACTTTACTTTTGTATCTATTCCATGTCAATAAAGTAACTTATTCTGTAGATGTGACGTGCCTATTGTGGCATTGAAGACGGTAAGCATATTTCTCTAACTTGAAGCCTGTCACAACTGTTCAATGCTGTCTGTTTGAGACGTATGTTAACATTCTCGTTGGTAGCTTTAAGTACAGTATGAAGCCTTATACCACCCTCCAAGTATGTGTTTAACACCCAATTGTCAGCAGTTTTTACCAGCAGTCAATGCAAAAATGAACGTTCTTAAAGCCAGTCATTCACGTTCCAACGCCGGGGTACGATTGTATTGGATACAACTGCTGTACAATTCTGCTGAAAAGCAGCAGTACACACACGTTACGACCTTGCAGTTAAAAATTTGCGATCGTGGTGGCAACATGTCCGAAGAAAATGGACTTTTATACCTGCTTTCACGGTTTGTATAACATACACTGTCCCCACACGATTAAGTTTCCAACCAATACAACACGATTGTACTGCTGCAGACAGACTTGTTCACCAACCGTCCACATCCAACCGATTTGCTTGATCGCATACACAGATGTTCGAAAACACTTCAATTTTGTCATATCCTACACAATTGTACCGCGGCGTTGGAACGTGAGTGGCAGGCTTCAGTGACTAGGAACACGTGAAAGGGGTTACAGTCGTGATCTTTCCTGTGCCTGAGTTTGTAATTCATAGCGTCTATGCAGCCTGCAGCATGCCCTTGTATGCTGAAACACTGCAAGTGTAGCTTATTTCTAAACTGTTGCTTCACACTAACGGTCTTCTCATGCTATAATCATAAATAGAACAAACCAAAACAATAACAAGCCGACATGTTTGTTGACAGTTTTCAAACCGATTCATTTGTATGATAAACGTGGTAGACGCATGACGTCATACAGAGTCCGTGACGTGTACGCATTGCTTCGTGATCCTGACTATACGGCCTGCAACACTCGAATCTTTGTTTCTCTTCCACGCAGGCTTTAATCTCGCCAGCAGCAATAGTTGTGACCTTGAGTATACACCTCTGAGTATTCTGCAATCTTTCCAACTCAACGGCGCGGTGGTTCTCAATCCCAATAAATCACCCGAATCGTGAAATCCCGACTTTTCTCTAATCGTTGGTAATGGGCACGTTATCAAATACAATGCAACTATCCGGTAGAAAAAGCCCTAGGGCGAGCGCGAGCTGTAATTTCAGCGGCATGACAGACTCGTCGGTTGTGGTTGAAGTTGTAGCCGTATACATATATCTTTCTGACGTTGACACGCAAATCATAAGGCAAGAGCCTTCATGGACCACATCCATATATCTTGAGCCCAACTCCGAATCCAGTTCACACGAATTCCTCTAATTTATATTGTTTATCTGTATTTGCGAAAGCGAGGCACTCTGCTGGTCTGCCTTCGGCGATGTTATAATTACACACTTATCTGATCGATGCACCATCAGAGGCAATATTGAGGAAGGTGCTTATTAAAAGCAGTTGTTCTCAAAGCGTGCTGTACACTCATTTGTAATAATTATTTATAACTTAGTGTTTCGGGTTTGTACGGTTCGTATTTTACGGCTTGATGAATAATCCGTTTATCAAATTAACCCTTCCATTTACAGGATTTACACATCCAGATTCACTAAGAAGAAGGGGCAGATTCAAATATTCTTTGATTGTCGTCTCATTTTAGGTCTGTACCTATTTTATTTCTGCAACCTGTGTTTCTCCATGCAAATACATGTTTACTATATTTGGTACTTTTAGGGCCAGTTTATACAATACATATTTTAACTGAGATTAAGTTAATCACGCATTTAACGAGGCGTTTAGAGACGTCTGATTGGCGTAGACTCAATCACGTGGTACTTTAACGCCGCATTAAAAATTTAAACGCAGTCAAATATTTAATTGAGCTTCTGTAAAGCGGGTCTAAGTGTAATCAAGTTGATATTTTTTCTTCTTCATAAAGAGTTTTGAAAGATTTAACAGAAAACTTATCTGATTTTGAAAAGGGAACGTTAACAAAATTTGAAAAAATTGGATACAGATACAGCGAATTATGACATTTTTATAGAAAATAAAATAAGAAAAATAGTTTTTTTTAAAACCATCTATTTTGTGTTAGTCCCCAAAAAAATGTCTTTTCAGTAAATTTCGGATCTATAAAATGATCTGTTGTCACATTAAAAGCAAGTTGCAAGCTTGATATAACAGTTTAAAACTAAATTTCCGACGAATATCTCCCGTAAAAAAAACAGAATTGATATCAGTGAAGTTGTATCCAATCTAAGCTTCGATTTAAAATAATCTCTATAAAACTATTCATTGTTTTTCTTTGCGCTTTATTGTCTAGGTTACAGCTTTTTTGGTTTCTTGAGATAGGGGTTTCATACCTGTAACACCTTGCTTCTTGCTGCTTATACTGGAGTGAAAGAAGAAACATCAAAGTACCAAAAAACATAAAATTCCAGAAAAAATTTGCTGTCGTAAATGTGCTAATAGCACAGGTTGCTCATAAAATATCGGCAGAATATATCTTTTCGCGGTAGTAAAACATTTTTGAATTTTTTTTATTTTGTATTGCATCGATGAGGGTAATTTGCATGATAATGGCGACACGTCATTAATGCTGCACAGAAATGAATTTTTCAACTTCGCTATAAAGCAGTATTGAAAATCTCCATTTTTTGACACTAGCATAAACTTGAAAATGAAAAAGCACAGTTATTATTAAATTTTTGGCTATTCTCTACTCTGTTATTACTGATTATTAGATGCTAATCATCATCTACAACTTATAAATGTTTTAATAACAAAGTTCTTGATAATTGATCGATCATTTCAACTAATGACCGCATTTTCTTTTTTTTTTTGAGAAATTACGTGTAATGTCTAAATGTAGTGTTTTATCATTTTCATTAAGATATCTTTTTACTTCCCGAGCGTAAGCAAAGGAAGTATTGTAATCGAGTCCGTCGGCCGACTCTTTACTTTTACGTTTTCTCGATCTTTTGTGACCCCTAGAAGACGAAGAAATAGGTCTCCCATTTCCGTCTGTCTGTCCGTCTGTCCGTCTGTCTGCCGTCCCGGATTTTTATTAGACAGATAATCTCCGAAAGTATTGGACCGATTGTTGTGAAATTTTGTACTTATATTAGGAATATCATGTAGATGGTAAAACGCTAACCAAAATTTGTCTAATCATCCCCACCACTAATGCGATGACGTCATTTCAAAATTGTATATAATAAATGGATTTTAAATTGTATAAAATAACATAGTCCTACACATGTAGTTTACGACTCCGAATTGAGTTTTTACCCGAAACGTCCAGATTTTTGAAAAAAAAAATCAAAATTATAAAACAACATTTTGCAATTTAATTTTGAATCTGCTAATCCGAATGCTTTGAAATGTTGCAGATGTTTTAAGGCTATAAAGAGCATTATAAATTTTTAGTCAAAATATATTTGGTTATCCCCTCCAAAAACTTGATGACGTCAGCTCAAAAGTTTGCCGAATAAATTCGATCTAAAATGTACAAAATATGATGAGTCTGTACTTGTGATATATCACTCCGTCCATATTTTTTGGGTTTGCATATACAGGCTGACTCAAAAAAATTAATGAATGCGTAAATTTATTTTACTGATTTACTCAGGAACTACAAAACCGAATGCTTTAAAATCTTGAAGATGTTTTAAAACTATCATAAGCATGGTAAATTTTTGATCAAAATGTATTTGGTCGTCCCCCCTAAAAAATTTATGACGTCATCACAAAATTTTGCTGAATAAATTCTAACTAAAATGTACAAAATATGGTGAGTCTCTTCTTGTGATTTATCATTCCATTCAATTTTTTTCGATTTTCATATACAGGATGACCCAAAAAAAAAAATGAATGCGTAAATGTATTTTATTGATTTAATCAGGGACTACAGAGCCGAATGTTTCGAAATCTTGCAGATGTTTTAAGGTTATAAAGACATAATAAATTTTTAGTCAAAATGTATTTGGTTATCTTCTCCAAAAAACTGATGACCTCAACTCAAAATTTTGCCGAATAAATCCTATCTAGAATGTACAAAATATGATGAGTCTGTGCTTGTAATTTATCATCCCATTCATATTTTTTGAATTTGCATATACCGGGTGACTCAAAAAAAAAATGCATGTGTAAATTTATTTTATTGATTTACTCAGGAACTACAAAACCGAATGGTTTGAAATCTACTGCGAAAAAAAACATAATAGGCATGCTGTCGTCACGTTTCCGACAGAGAGGGAAGTACTGTCTAAACTCTTTAGACGAATTTTTTTTTATAATTTGACCAATTGTTATGAACATTTTATAGTGGGGGTAGGTATATCCCAAACAATTTGAGGTCCTTAAACTCGTTTAAATTTTTCAAATGTTACAAAACACTCTCTACTTGCAGATGACAAACTTATAAAATCCCGTTTTATTATCTGTTCATAAGTAATTATAGCCACACACTATCTACAGTTTTGTGGCAAATTTCCAAGTAGAGGAAACAAAGATTAGGATTTCTCAGCGAAACTGAAATTTAAGAAGTTCCAGCCACAGTGTAAGAAAAAAATAAATGGCCCATGAGGGTTCAAACCTGCGGCCTACGCGTTATTAGCAGGCGCCTAACTAACCGTATCCAGCCCTTTTTGGGAAAATCTGGATTCCTTCGGTGGAAAATCAAGACGAATTCATAAATCACAAGTACATACTTACAGGAGTATGTTATTTTACAAAATTTCAATCGCATTTACCAAGCAAAATTTTAAGGTGACATCATAAAATTATTGTTGGAGATGATTAGACAAATTTTGATTAGCGTTTCACCGTCCTCACCATATTCCTAACATACATATGTATAAAATTTGACAACAATCGGTCCGATAGTTTTGGAAACTATATGTCTAATAGAAATCGACACAAACAACAGACAGACGGAAACGGGAGACGTATTTTTTCCTACTGTAGAGGTTATGAAACGTTCAGCAAACATCGCCGGATGAATCCCATTACAATACTTCCTTAGCTTCCGTCCATGAACTAAAAATACGATAAAACTCTGGATGCCGCAACTTTTGTAGAACGTTTAATATTACCGTCGGCACCTCATATTTTTCCGTTCAAAATTCTCCCTTTCCACTCGACCCGTTTAAAAAAAGCTCGATATGTAACGATTTTCGGGCGGAAAAGCGGTGTCGTTTTCACGGCACCCATCGCCTATTCATCAGGTAGGGTTATTTGTACGTGTGAATAGGTGGCATAAAAGGAAGATTTCAATGAAATTGTGTGGCGTTTGAATGGGGACGATGGAGGAGTGTCCCAGTAACTCAATCCCGGAGCGGAACTGGGAGGATCTCCTCCAGCACGTGTGAGAAGCAAACACCTGGGTGCTCCCTGCAGATTGCGCGTTATCGGCTCCGGTAGCCGATGTTTCAACCATGTTATTTGGGTATGGCAGAGGCGTTCTTCGTACTTCTAGAACTGTAATTTTGTGATATCTTCAGATAAGTGAAGTCGTGAAGTCTGTATGTCCGCCTGCACGCTTGCGGTTACACACGTTTGCTATGATCATTCCATTATTGCTTTTCAATTGTGATAGCTTATACCTCGGGTATCAAGGGAAATAGGGGAAAAAGGATAATACTGACATGATTATAATGCGATTTTTTTGTACCAATACGCGTGGGTTGAAGAAAACTTGAAACGTTCTGGTATTCTAGGGGTTATTATGCCTTTATATTGCGAATTTCTTCAAATCGTTGCACATGTAGCTGATATTGTTAACAATTTCTCTGCAAATGTAGTGTTTTAAATCTGTAAAAATTAGCGATGATAACTGTCTTAAAGTATGATAACACAAAACTAATGATATAGTAAATGCATGTGTTAACGATTTTTAAAATATTTATATCCAATTTTACATGATGTTGATGAAACAATTCTAATTCAAAAACTGGGTAAGATAATCGAATCAGCGTTTAGCAACACGTGTGTTTTGTTAACGCAATCTTGGTCCACATTTAATCGTTTTTGTTTTTATTTTTGTCCAAATGGACTTTTGCTTTCTTTGTATTACATATGGGCGTAACCGAAAAAAAAAAAGAAAATTACAGTTAATCGTGCTCATAAAATTTCAGTTTATAATTCTCTTCTGTGAATGTTAAGAGAGTGATGCAACATTTAGACAAAAAACCGAAGTTATAGAAGCTTTTACTTTTCAGTCACCAGTTACTTAATTTTGCCGTCGTGTCTATTCTGGATTCGTTTCATTTTGTGTCATTTTTTTCTGCAAGTAAGCATATACAAACGTATAAGTAGCAGTGGCGGCTCGTCAGATGAGGCAAGTGAGGCGGCGCCTCACAGCATATATCTTAAGAACAGATTGACTTAATTTATAATTAAAAAAGAGTTTTCAATGCATTTTTAGTTACAAAAATATGTTGAAATGGGAAATCTGCACATGATATTTTATTTTGTACGCTTCCTGCTGACATTTTTCGTTGAACACCGTACGATTTATGCCCCTAGTTCTTTAACTGAAGCGGCCAGAACGTCGGTTCACTTGAACCAGCGAAGTCCAATCATAGACACGGATTTCCATGGCTCAGCTCCTATACTCCTATACATGCGTTCGCTCGGAACTGAGGCGATATCTTCGGTGCTTCTCGGCCAATTTCGGCGTACTCAGAAAACCATTTTTCCATTTATTTTACAGAACGGTAGGGTTGCGGGGTGCGTGGGTAATTAGCATGAACGTGAATAAAAACCCACGTGTTGGTGTTTTGTGTTATTGTCTCTTTCATAGGTATAGGTGAGTGAAAAATAAATAATAGTTTAAAAAACTAAAAAAACACGTTTTTATTGCTAATCGAACTAAAAACTAGAAAATAATTTTTAATGACAGAGTTTAATATTACAGTAGTAGAAGATCAAACAATCAATCATAATAAATCACCTCAAATTAAAATTATAATAAAATTTAAGTTATTAACAGAATAATTCAATTCAGAGTAAAAAGCGTGGGGTGCTTGATATTTTAAATATTACAATCATTCTATTGGCAACTATCTATGAGAGGATAGTTATGAACCGCAGTAAAATGCACCCCACGCTTTTTACTCTGAATTGAATTATTCTGTTAATAACTTAAATTTTATTATAATTTTAATTTGAGGTGATTTATTATGATTGATTGTTTGATCTTCTACTACTGTAATATTAAACTCTGTCATTAAAAATTATTTTCTAGTTTTTAGTTCGATTAGCAATAAAAGCGTGTTTTTTTAGTTTTTTAAACTATTATTTATTTTTCATTTTTTAGTCTGCGACAAATTCATAAATTGGGGAATTAATTACTTATTTAGATTTTTCTAGAAAGAACCACTCAGTGGTCTCCGTAGGATCGAGGATCCTGGCGGTCCTAATAAGGATAATGGGAAACTGTTATCAAATTATTGCATTGTCATCGATCCTTGAGACGTGTGCAAAGTTTCAAGATGATCAGACTTTTAGAAACCGATGAAAATTAAGCTCAAAGATTCCGTTACATACATACATACAACCCAAGCTAATAAAAGCGTGATAATGAACCCCGAGTACGATATCGTCATGTTGCTTCTTGAAACGCCGTTTTCACGGCGAACCGAGCTAGAACGTCGGCAAATTTTGCTAATTATCGAGCAGTTAAAACCGTTAATTCATTTAAATTCCATTGATAAGCGACAGAATCGTCAGTACTCCAAGTTTTTTAAATCAACTTAGTACCTACGAAACATATAAATGGCTCTGCCGTAATATTTACACAACATCCCGGGATATAACGATTTAAAGAATTTCATCCGAAGTGCAAAATTACATGAAAGTTCCAAAGTACACATTAAAAATTTTATGGGCTTAAAACGTTTAGAAATGAACACAACAACTATTCCCGGATCCCTCCAAGAAAGTGCTACTTTCAACAAAATTTTGACTTGTAAAAACATTGTTGATTCAATGTGTTATGGGTGTTATTATTATTATTCTTATTGGGACCTACCACTGACCCGGGAATGACAGGTATTCAGGCAAGACTTCTATTATTACTAACTAGTAAGACCAAGTAATATTACTATTATTGTCAAACTTCTATCATCGCCTCACCACATCAGACAGTCACGAGCCGCCACTGATAAGTAGTAACACAAAATATGAAAAGTGATAACCACAACTATGATTAAAACAAACACTCATTTGTTATTAAAGAGAACTTCCCCCGCCCCTGAAATACAATCAAACAAATTCAGTGTTTCAGGAAAAAAACTGTAGATGATACTACTCACACTTCGCTGAAATTGAATTCAAAGTACCGCGCTCTGTATCTACAAAGTACGGCATCCGTGATTTGTAAGGTACGGCACTGATTTACGGTATTCGTGGTTTATAAAGTATGGTTTTCAAAATTTATGAACTACAGGGTTCGTAGTAGTACGGTAGTTCGGTGCACGATAACACTGTTATAACCAGAATTAGGCACAACCGAAATGATGGGGAATCAATCAGACAAATATTAAATGTGACGGCGCCACGTCAGGCGATAAATTTGGCTGGCCAACTGTACAGTCTCAACCTCAGTGGCGTTTGATGCAATTCAGGGTTTATCTGATCAAGATCATCACGAAAATTGTGATGTTGAAGAGTCATTTTTAATTTTTAAAGCATTTTAACATCTAGGAGAACTCGCGTAACTGAAGTAAACCAAGAAAAAGTAGTAATTGTTATTAAGAATTCCCGAAGTTGTAGGCCACGACTGCAATACTGCTGGCGATAGGACGGCAATGGGCATCACTTCCGCGATGCCGAAGTCTGGTTATAAAATTACTATCACACAAACATCGCAAAACAAATGCCAACACGGTTGGCGAAACTCGTAGACAATTTTTTTTAGGTCTTTGTGGGATAATGAACGTTACCTATAATGAAAATTTGAACAAGATGAACTAAAATTATGTAGACAAAGGTGCGGGTCGACCTCTTCAAGTATATCAAAGCATGTGTGGTCAGCTTTAGACTGGAATGTCGCGAAGGTTGCAATAATTCATAACTCTCACACAACGATGACAAGCAAAATATACAGATTCTCCGTTAAATTTTGTCATTAGTATCAAATCCTGTATAAATATGGTTCGGGTTTTCAGAATTGCAGAATCGAGAACTTCGATAGACGAAAACAGGAAACGGTATAACGGAACTCGAGTCAAGTTGATTTATATATGAATTTTCGAAATGACAGGAAATCGAAATATGGGTGCTAAAAGTTAAAAAAAGTTCAGGTAAAAGTGTTCTACTTTTAGAGATAAAAAATATTAAAATTTATGTCCAAATTCGTTGTACGCCTCTGATAAAAAGATCATCTCTCGTTTCTATAGCAACATTTAGTCTGGACAAAAATTTTATTGTCACAGTTGCTAGGATTTACTAAAATAAATTAATTTTACCTATTTATCTTTCAGTAGCGTCTAAAAAGGTCGGATAAGGGTTAATTTTCCCTTTATAATTTTGGTAACAAAAAATAAGTTTTTCAGACTTCTTAGACTTCGCGAAGAACTGTCAATTTTGTTGTACGTACCTTTCAATAACACCCTGTATAATGCAGATATGCAGAAGCTGGTAAAATACATATCTATAGTTAAGGATCATGTCAAAATAATGCACAAGTTGATTCTAATTAGGTATGAAGAAAATAAAAACTTGACCTTTCTGAATATGCCATTTTTCTTCTATAACTTGTAAAATTTAAATTTTCATTAATAAGTCATGCATTAGTTGCATCAAAAGTTAAGGGGGAGGGAGGGGGTACACAAAGTGTGACATGGTGTGACAAGAGTTGGGGATCAAAACATATGTGACGTCACGTCTAAATAAAAAGTGAAATATTTTTTTTTTACTTCCCGAGTACCTAAGCCATCCGACGAATGACTATATTCATGTTCTCTGGACGTTTCATGTACTAGAGTGCGAAACAATCGATCTCTCGTTTCCGTCTGTCAGAGGGCTGCCCGTCGCCTGGTGACTTTATCGATTTGCATTAAAGATATATGTAATTTCTGAAACTACCGAACCGATTGTTGTAAAATTGTATGAGTGTTAGGAATATCGTAAAATGTTAACCAAAATTTTTTTAAACATCTCTAGCAACACTTTGATGACCTTACTTAAAATTTTTCATAATAAACACCATTTAAATTTTATAGAGTAGCATACTCCTGTACTTATGGTTTATGAATCCGCTCCGTGGTGAAGTATATCAGTTAGCGTGCCCTACTCCCAATGCGAAGGGACTTGATTCGATTACCTTACGCGGCTTATTTTTTTCTAAAACTATAACCGGTATTATTTATATAATTTTAATTTATAGGGGTTATCATAAAAAATAAAATTTGCCAAAATCTGATTTTATAATTTTTAAAGAAGTGGAATATGTTACAGTGTACTTCAGAAGCGAGAGAAATTCTTTCTAAATAACTTTAGACTAATTTTTTTAAGTTCATTTTTCAAAAATATGTTTGCAGAATAGATAAAAGCAATAATGGCAATGTTGTTTTAATCAAAATTAACTCTATCTAGATTAAAAGCTGAAAAATATGTGACGTCACAACAGGGACGGCGGGTCACACGAATGTGACAACTTGTGATATAGTGGAGGGGGGGGGTAGGAATCCAAAATGCATGTCGTAATTTACGAATGACATCTTTGACTTTATTTTTAAGACATTATTATTTACTACTGTGTGGTAAACCCAATCTTTTGAAGTATTGTAGTCGAGTCCACTAATCGCTACTGTCATATTTTCTCGATGTCCTATGGAGTACAAAAAAAAGTGTCTCCCATTTCCGCATGTCTGTCCATCGTCTGTGTCGGTTTTTGTTACGAAATAGTTTCCGAAACTACCGGACCGATTGTTATCAAATTTTATATGTATATTATGAATAGATGTAGGTGCTAAAACATTAACCAAATTTTGTAACATTATCTCCGCCAACAATGTGACGACGTCACCTCAAAATTGAACATAGTAAATGGGTTTTAATTTGTATAAAATAGCATTCTGTTGTAAGTGTAGTTTATGAGCCCGAGTTGAATTTTTATCTGAAAGCTCCAGATTTTGGGAAAAAAATTAAAATAAAACATTTTGCATTTTGAAAAACCCCAATGGTTTAAATCTTGCAGACATTTTAAAGTTATCCTAAGCATGGTAAATTTTTACTTAAAATATATTTTGCAGAATAAATCCTGTCGAGTATATGCAAAAAATGACAACTGATGAGTCTATCGATTGCGACTTATCAACACATTCATCGTTTTTTTAAATTGCTTATACAGGGTGACTCAAAAAAAATAACGAATGACTCGATTTATTTTATTGATTAGGTTAGGTACGGGTCACTTCATTTGCCCAAAAATTTGGGAACACAACATTGTTATTATTAATATTACACTGCACCTCCCCAAATTGATATACAAAATTTTGTGTAGGAGAAAAACTCGTTTGAAACATACGCGTAGCATACTTCTTTACATTTACTTCAACAGTGCATACATATCCTTGTTTCAACTTACAGGGACTTTTATAAAAAAATAAATAAAATTTGCAAAATCAAATTTTGTAAATTTTCGAAAAAGCTGGATGATTTATTGGACTTCAATAATTCTGATATAACTTTCGACCAATTTTTTAAATTGTTTTGAAGATTTTTTTTGAAAATATATGTTCTAAATGCATTTGTTTATTAAAACCATCAAAGTTAACTTTTATTACGTTTACTCGCTTTTACATTAAGTAATTTTTAGTCACTATCTAAAAATTAAATATCTGGTGCCAAAGTGGGAGGCACAGTATAAGTTGTAGGAGCACGAAACGGGCGAGCATCCGAAGTCGTTTTCTAGTTGACACAGGATTTCGATTTTAGAATTTGTTCGTCTACTGCCAATTTGAGGACATTTTTTGTCTATTGCACTCGATTTTAATTACGCAAACGCACGTGTGTAATATTTGAGACAAACTGAGAATTGTACACAGCATTACCTAATTCCATTTAATAATAAAGCCCAATCCTGCTGCTACAATAAACAATTTATTAACCAAGTACTTTAGAAAACGTAGACAAAATGTTGGACAATTTTCATATTGGTGTTCAGTTTTTTTTCTTTTAAAATGTGAAAAAATGATGCTCATGTTTTAATCAGCTGTGTGTTGTCTGCCTCTCATTTGTTGGCGATTTTATTAGATAGGTAATTTCTAAAACTACTGGACAGATTGCTGTTACATTTGAGATGTATTTTAAAAATGTCATGTAGGTAGATGCTGAAACTTTAGCCAAAATTCGTATCACCGTCCCCATCACAAATTTGGTGACGTCATCTCAAAATCTTTCTCCTTATCTCTTATTAGTAGAGTAAGAGCAATCGATTGTTCTGAAATTCTGTGTTTAAGAATATCATGAATTCATGAATATGGTAAATTACTAAAAACTTGGTAACATCATCTAGAAATTAAGTAAAACTGTTTAAAATTGATACCATCACATGTTTCCTTATTCAGCATCTTCGAAACATTTTTTTATATTTTTTCAAGATACATACTAATCAAGTTTTAGTTACAAAACAGTGGCTGAAATGAATGAGTTCCTTGCAAAAAATTATTGAATAAGTAAATGTTAAAACATTATATGCTTAGAGATGTGACATTATTTTTACGCTATAAGAGTATGTTTTTAGCTTTTATAGAATCATTTATACAAGCTGTTTAAAAATGTAATGAATTTATTAATTGATTTCATTGATTAGATCAAAAATGGTATATCCATCTAATTTCCTCAAAATTCTAAAAATAGCCGATGAATGGCTACTTTCATGTTTTCTCGACGTTTCATAATCCTAGAGTAACTGCTGTTTCCATTTATCTGTCGTCTGTGGTCTGTTCTGTCACCTGTATCAATATTTATTAGACAGACAATTTCCAAAACTACAGTACCTACCCACTGTTTTCAAATTTTATAGTATTTTAAGAATATCGCAGACGGTACAACGTCGACCAAAATTTTTGCATGCTATTCAAATTTTATAAATGGCATAATCTTGCATTATACTTGTGGTTTATGAATTCGCCTTGAGTGTTTGTTTACGCTACGCTCATGGGCCACATTTTTTCCTTAGAATGTAATAATAATAATAACTTTATTGAGTACCATAAAGAAAAATTACAAGTAAACAAAAATAAATAAATAATGCATACTCAAAAGGGAGAAAAAGCAGATTCAGTATTACTCATTTACAATCTGTCCCTATGTTGAAAAGAAATGAGATATGAAATAGAAGTTGTAAAATATGAAAGACGAACATAATTTTTATAGATAGTATTATATACATAGATGCAGCATTTAAAAAAGATTTAAATTTAATTTTAATTTTATTTCTGCTTGCTCCGCCAATAAGAGATCCTTTACAGATTTGATGATGTAATGGTTATTTAAGTTGGAATAATGACGTAAAACGTTATTTATGACATATACAGCTAAATATGAAAATGACGATTTATATGAACTCAAGGATTAAGAAGAACAGTCAGATCCACTTGTCTCAGGTTTCTGTCATATACAGAACTACGAATTAAAATTTTATTTTACAAATAGTGAGGCTCATTATGAAGTCGGATTTTTATTATGGGTTTTATAAAGTGATGGAAACGTCTTTCATGCATTTTCATCCAGCCTAAATTCCGTACAAAAGGTGGAATATGTGTCTCACTTGGAATAGAATAAATATATCTCACACAAAAGTTTTGAATCTTTTGCAAACGATATTTGTCCACACAAGATAGGCAGGGACCATATACTATGTCAGCATATAGTTTAAATGTGGTAATATCAAGGCATCAGTCAACAAGCGTTTGGAGCGAATGTCTAAAAGATTCTTATTGGGGGAAATCAATTTGAATCCATTAAATGTAGTTTGACAGATCTTATTTATATGGTCAGTAAATTTTAGCTGATTATCAATATATAACCCAAGACTTTTAACTACTCGGGCAGAAGAAATAGTGGTACCTCCAATATGAAGATTAAGATCTGAGTTTATTGCTCTTATTTTATTTTATTTGATTTGATGAATGTGATTGATATTAGAACTATTAGATGTCTATATTTGCTATATATAGGTAGGGGTTATCATAAAAAATAAAGCCGAATTTGTTGGATTGTAGTTTAGGGGTGACGAAAGTTCTGTCTAAATAACTTTATATACACCAGTTAGTTTTATTCCTAATCAGTGATTTCTAGGGCTCTTTTTAATGCATCTTGAGTGACGGGTAGTGTGGCAGGAAGCAACAGTAAAGACTCCTTAAAAGTATGTAATTTCTCGTTTTTTGTTCTAGGGTGATAGTAATTTGCATCAACAGAGATATATATGCAGCATTTAAATCTGTGGTAATGATTTATTTCCTTAAGCTTATGAATAGTGACAATTAGGCAGTCTGGCGTCAAGATTGTTTTGCCACAGTTTGGATTTTTTATCTCTAATTCAGCATTATTCAAAAAGCACACTTTTTGACGGCGATCATAATTTTTAAGGAATTTTTCGAAAAATGACCGCTTCGCTGTCGTTCCAAGTGTATACAGGGTGTACGTTCAAAAATCACTTGTTGCCCCATCCACCTATCGATCCCGGCGTCCGTCCTCTCGAAAAAAACGGTCAACTCCATCGTCTCGCACCGCGCCGAGCCTCGTCTCTCTTCACCGTGGCGGTGGTCGCGGGGCGTGCGATCAGGTAGAGCTCCAATCGGGGCCCCAGCGATCCGCGGGGGCGTTTCGTAGCACGCACAACCGGAGCCCCACGCTCGCCGCCCGCCGCCGGCCGCGGCCGTACGCAGTCAGTCGCGCGCTGTTCCGGTCCATCACATCGCGCAACGACGACACTCTATAATTACGACGATACGAACGCCGACAATTACCTTACCGAATAACCGGCACTTTGTCGCGCAAATTGGTGGTTGCTTTATTCAATTAGATTTGCGGCGTAAACAGAGATGGCGGCGGTGCGAGGACGGTGGTGAGCGGCGGCGGCGGCAGGATGAATTGCGCCTATTCGACGTATCAGGTGCAGGCGAATTCGCCGCAGGTGGCTGCGGGGGCCGATTTCCTTGAGGTAATGCAGTAGGATGGTTGCTGGGTTTTTGCTGGAGTGTGAGTTGACAATGTTTAAATTATACCTTTCGGCGCAAGAAAAAAGTGCATTGCGGTGGTGTTGGAAGGACGCGGAATGTTCAGTTTAATTTGTTAATTAATTTATGGGTATTTAATAGTCATTTATTTTGTTTTTATAGTGACTGTCAGTTTTGATTGAGTAATTGTTCAATTAATCGCACATGTAGATGCAGACACTACTGTCAAAAAAGTTATTTTCTTGACAGTATGTGTCTTTCGGAATCAGATTTTTTTTAACATGACCCATGATTAAAAAGTTTCAAGCACTCCGTACCTACCTGAACAAGCACCAATGAATGTGGGCTACTAAAACTTCGTTATAATTTGCCGATTTTGGTGACTTTCAACTGTCTCTTGTGTCAACACTATTAACCTGAAATAGTTGATTTTTTCAGGCGTTTAGTACTCATATAATAGAAAGTGTAAAGGAAGTTTTAAGGTCCTGGACCATCATTTTTTTGGACGAAAAATGCTTGAAATTTGTAAACTTTCAAAAATAGTTTATTTTGGCTCCTGAAATCATTTGTTGTGGAAAAAAAGGTGAAAAGATGAACGTAGGAACTACATTTCCTGAAAGTTTCCAATTTGTATTTTTTCCTCAACATATCGATTTGAGGCGCAAAGTAGGCTATTTCTGAAAGTTTACATATTTCAAGCAATTTTTTTCTCCAAGAACATAATAATCCAAGAACTTAAAACTTCCGTCACATTTTCTACTGTATGAGTACCTACTAAATGTCTGAAAAAAATCAACTTTCTCAGATCAATAGTGTTAGCACAGGAGCCAGCTGAAAATCACCTAAATCAGGAAATTATAACGAAATTTCAGTAGTTCTGCATGCGTTGATGGCTTGTTCAAATAAAATACTTGTATTTATTATTGAAAGCACACTTCTTAGGCAGTAAAATAAAATTACAATCATTTCAATACGTGTTATAGAAAAAAAGTTGCAGTCCATAATAAGAAAGTTTGAAAATGGTCTGCAGTCTTCTAAGGGTTAAGCATCAAAAAAAAGACGATGGTTTTTCATATTGGTTACCTAAAAAATCATCTTCAATTTTTTCATCAAAATCAAAAATAATGCGGCGCACTTTTTAATTCAACTTTGGTGTTTCCATATGGAAGAACCCATATATAAGTATCCATTTGAAGAGTAGTACTAATAATAACAGGACTGTATTCCCAAAATTTAGAAACAATAGACTCAGCCGTTCTTGATTTGATCAATAAAATAATTTGCTTCATGCATGAATTTTTTGTGTAGAAGCAATTTTAAAAAATATTTATGAGCACATAGGTAGGTACTCATATTTTACATCTATATTTTCTGATAGAGTTTATTAAGCAAAATTTTGAGAAGACGTCACCAAGGGTTATTTTGGTTAACGATTTACCATGTTTACGATAACTTTAGAACGTTTGCAATATTTCAGAATATTTAGTTTTATAGTTATTAAACCAAATTGTAAAATGTTTCATGCAATTTTGATTTTTTTTGCAAAAAAATCCCTGAAATACAATACAATAAATCCAACCCTTATAAGTTAAAATAAAGATATGTATCTAACGGTAAAGTAATGTAAAGAAGCGTGCTGGACGTACGTTCCAAATGATTTATCACTTTGGATAGGTACAGTGTAATACTAATGATAACAGTATTGTATTCCCAAAATTTCGGGAAAGCGGAGTGAGTCGTTCCCGATTTAATCATTAAAATAAATTGACTTATTCATTAATTTTTATGAATCACCCTGTATAAGAAATTTAAAAACTTAATGCAATGATAAATCACAAGTATCGACTCATCATATTTTGCAGATTTTGGATAGGATTTATTCGGCAAAATTTTGAGATGACGTCATTAATTTTTTAGGAGGGGATAAACGAATACATCTTGCTTAACGATTTACCATTATTACAATAACCTTAGCATTCAGAGCATTCGGTTTTGCAGTTTCAAAGTTAAATTACAAAATATTGTTATTCAGTTTTGAATCTTTTCCAAAAATTCTGGATGTCTAAGGTGAAAATTAAACACTGATTCACACAACACAAGTGTAGGAGTATTTTATTTTATAAAATTTCAAAAAAAACAAATTATAAATTTCTTAGATAACGTCATCCTATTTAACCTTCTACATGGTATCCCTAACATACATACAAAATATGACAACAATCGGTACAGTAGTTTCGAAGATTGACGTCGAGAAAATATGAAAGTGGCAATTCGATTACTCGATTACTATACTTCCTTAGCTTACGCTCGGCAAGTAAAAATATAAAATGTCACTAGCATTTACTAGGCAAAATTTTGTGTTGATGGCATCAAAATGTTGGTGAAGATGATCAGAAAAATTTTGACTAGGGTGTTTCTATCTACAAAATATTCCTAAAAAAACGAATTTAAAATTTCACAACAGTCAGTTCAGTAGTTTCGGAGATTATCTGTCTAATAAAATCGGTAACTAATTATAGACGGTAAACACAGGCAAAAGACAAACGGAAACGAGAAGACATTATTAAATAACTCGTAGCGAAAAATACCACCTGAAATGCATGTTTTTGTGCAAAAAATTATAAATAAACTCAATATACAGGGTGTTTCTTTTATTTGATACAACCCCTATAACTTTTTTATTCTTAAAGATAAAGCTGTAGTTCTTTGAGCAAATTTCTACCATTTTAAAAGATGGCAACCTCACATTTTTATTTTCCGGTAGAACCGGAAATTACGTTAACTTAATTTTTTTATGGAACACTAGGTATATGTTTTCATAAATGGAAAGATTGATTTTTTCTAAAAATCAAAAGCTAACCAATATTTTAAAATGAAAACTTAAAAAGTTATTCAACAAAATAGACGAAAAATTCATATTTATTGATGACAATCTACTTAATAGCTTGAAAAATTGACACTCATGATGTATTCACGTAAGTGATCTTTTAAAATCATACAAATTCGCTCAAAGAAGACTACATACCTATATGTTACTCTTTAAAAATAAAAAAAATGCAGGTGTATTTTAAAATTTTGTACCTACCTACATAACATATAAAAAAAAGTAACGTAAGCACTAATTTGCTTTATGTTTTTTTATACATCAGGAAGAAGAGATATAATCTGCATAAATCATTGGAACCCAGATATAGTTTCAGTTCTCAAATAATGAATAATGAACGAATAGCATTCGTCGCAGTCGGTAGTTTACGAGTTTTTTTTAAGAAATACTAAGGGAAATTTTCACTACATGAATTACAGTTTCTGTTAATCAGTAGGTACATATACAAACAAAATAAAATCGATTAATTATGTTAGTACGTTATATAACTGGAATTTTGTTATTTAAAATTTAAAAGACCACGTCCATTACATAATAATATGAATTCATTTTTATGAAATATTGGAATTCGTTTACGGTTCTCCATACATGTATACGATAAGTAGATATTCATTATTAACTCCGTGGCTAACTATATTCAGAAACAGTAATGACTTTCTCGAATTTATTATAAATTTAAACTACACACTATTTTTATTTGTTATTTAGACACAATATTTAACTACCATTTGTCACAGTAACTAGCCTTTTATTATTAAAACATATCGTTTCACAAATATTTTGATGTTTTGAGGTAAACTACCCGGTAATAAGTCAGTCCACTAAATAAAATCCAAAATCGGATATCGCTTACTATCTTGAGGTACACCAACCATCCATATGTTATTGAGTTGATGTTCGTTATCCCGAAGTTGGAATATATTTACATTGTGATCAAGGCTATATATTGTATATACAGATTAAAATCCATCATTTTCCAATTAGGCCGCATTTAAGTGAAACTACCTATCGGTGAGATCTCATTTGAAAACTTTACATCAAAAGTTGATATATCATATTATTGATTTTGTAATTATTAGATTTTAAAAGCCAACACTGTTTATCCAAAGAAGATACATATAGACAGAAATTGAATTACCAAGGTAATAAATTGAAAAAAGGATAAATTAGTTAAAAGTAACCAGTAGTCTAATTTCAATTTTAAGTCCAAGTAATTTAAAAATTAATATAGGTAATTTAATTTGAGTTGGTTTGAATAGTAGCTAAATCTGTTTTAACCTGGACTTTTTTACTTTTAACAATAAAGGTGTGCAATTTTTTAAATTTTAAATCTATATTATTGTAACAAATACCTATAATATCAACTGCATTCGTTAAAAAACACATTGGCATTTTTTTTATTTTAAACGCGTATATTACTTTTTCCGGGTTTCCCCTACATACACCTAGTTTGCATTTTAAGATAGGGTTAGTTTTATTTTATTGTTATTATTTCTTGTTAATAATGTTCTAATTATTATAATTATTATTTAATTAGTGAGCGGTTTACGTTTCAGTTTGTAATTACGTCCGTATACATCTTATCGTTTTTTAATATTCCATTGCACTGAAACCATCCAAAACACCATTTTAATTGCTCACGCAAATGACTTAATTTTGCAACATTGCGTGCTCTAATTAAAACGAAGACCATTCCCTTTCATTCTCTATGTTAATCTATCTCGTACCGCATAACGAACATACGATTATTCTAAACCATCGTTATTAAGAAAAAATAATGAAGAATTTTTACATTAAAAAGCTCGTCTATGAAAATCACTCTAATTTATATTTATACACTTGGGTAATTATTATAATCCTGATGTAAACGCGCTGCCCAGCATATTATTACCTAAAATGATTTGGTCGTTTTATAACAAAGTAAAAAAACCCGCGTCATCACATGAGAGAATTAATAAAACAAAAAAGTGTTGACGTACACTCGAGAGAAATGTTATAAAAATGAATAATTTCACGAAATTTGATTGAACCAAACCAATTCGAGAATAATTTGCTTTAAGTGGAGGGACTAAATTGAAATACGGTTTAAATAAGCTCTTAGCTTTAGGGTAAATGCCGACAGATACTGCCAGTCACCCCAACTTGCATATTAACGCACCAATCAGCCCTCCAGACGTACACGAGGACGGATATTGGCACGAAAATGTCACATTTCCTAATCGCCTAAATGAACGCTTTAATTCGTTGGAGTGGTCCTGATAAAAGAAAAAACCGACTTTTTACGTTGTTCTTATTACTATTATTATTATTATTATATCCTTTTGAACAAACACTATTAACAACGATGTAACTTTTCATTAAAGTTAGCTGTTGAACAAAATATAAGTATATGAGACACCCGGCATGTGGGCTTTCAGAACACCTGTATTCCTTACATTGTCTCCGATTTTAGGCGGTTTTGTTTGCACGCCATCCATCACCCGATAACAATATCCGCACTCTATCATAATTTATCGAATCCGCCTCTGGCAAGGGCCGTACTCGCGCAATTTCCATACAAAATTCAGCATTTGTGAGTGTTTACATGGCGCTTCCAGACTTGCGCATATGTAATTTGATCTAAGGTGGTCATTTTTCAATTAAGGCCCCCCCGTAAGTCCACCTCTCGTTACAAATAATTGATTCGGTCAATTTATAACTTAATACGAAACCAGTTTCGCGAAATTTCCCCTGTAGACAATAATGACATAATTCTGTCTATTTGTGGTGAAAAAATAGAGAATTGCACCCCAGATGGTTTCGGTGTGGGGCGCATATGTCGTGTTATGTGTATAACTAACGTGAGTTCGGCAAGTAAATAACTAAATTAAATTGTAAATGGAACGCTCAAGGGGAAGATTAATTAAAGGTGGGGTTGGCCAGCGGTATGCAAATTTTTATGGGTGAATTTTGTTCAGCTTCGGAAATTATATGGCCTTTTCAAGGTGGGCTGCGATTTGGGAATTTTTCAGGAGAGATTGGGGTGAGTTGATAGGGGTTGATTAAATTGTAGCAGCTCGATAAGAAGGAATGGTATAACGTAGAATTTGGTTCTTGTACGTACAAGCATTTTCTTTTATTTTAATTTCATTTACACGTTAATAAATTAAACTGTTGTTTTATCGGGGTGTGGAATAATTTTCTCGAAACAATAAATTTCCTTGTTTGTTTTGAAATGATTTCCATGCGTGACACTTCCAAATTACGTCCTGTAATAAATGTGATTTACACATCGATTCACCGTCATTAATCACTTAAATAAATTATTTTCCAAAATCTTCAAATTGAAATAATCTCTATTTACCAGTTTTAGATAGTCTGAAACGTAATCAAATTTTAATAGCGACACCCATTTTCCTTGGCAGTTTGTCGAAGTTAGTCAACTAAATATTCAGTCAATATATCGCTTGTTATTGTAAGCTGGACAAATCGAAAACAAATATAATTTATTTAGTGCAGGCGTAATTCGGGTGTTCTGTTTTATCAGTTCCGGTAACCATTTTTACTAGAAAAAATTCGTTTCTTTTGCGTAAACATTTTTCTTTCATTTTTATTTTTATAACTAAATTTTGATGCAGAAAAATTTTAAATTTAATATCAACAGATTCTCAGTGATAAAGATTATACCCATGCTAAATTGTGCAAAATTTGTATAGTCGACCCTAGTGTTATTCCGTACTCACAAAATTCAACAACATTTTTTTTGTGTATTCAGTCTAATTGTTTATAGCTTACCTATTTCAATTTTTTAAAAGTTAAAAAAACATAAGTAATTACACATTATTATTTGTTATCTGCAAGTATACTGCTACCAAAAAAATTTTGTCACGTAATGTTTTAAGCGTTTAATGTTCAATTTAAAGTTGTGCTATCAAATGTAATGTATTTTTTGCCCAAAAAAACGTAAGTTGGTATTACCTTGTACTGGAAATTTCCACTGCTTTGCAAAAAAAATACGAATGAAATGTTCCTATCGTTGGCATTCATTTTAATAGTGCAGTAATTCAAAATAGTCAGTTTTTTAATTTTTTGGAAATTGAGTAAAACTTGAGTAAAATTTGGACAGTTGTTCTTATTGAAGCAAAATCACAAATAACACTATTACAAATATAAATATATATGTATAATCGATTTTTTATTAATATTAGGTATACCTACATAGAAGACCAAAATATCAAAAGTCAAAAGAATTTTTTTCTCAAGTTTAGGAATAGTTGTTTTACTGAGTAATAAAAATCCCTTTATATCTTAGAGCAAACATAAAACATTCTTTATCGATTATCACAATGTTGCATCAACTGTTAGATCTGTGTGTGCTCAGAAGTCAAGTTGAGCACTGCCTGCCTCTTACTTTTTTGCCCCCCGAGCCCAAAACTAATTACTATTTGCCTTGCCTAAGGCCCACTTGATTAAACAACTCAATTAAATTTTCCAAAAAAAGCAACGTCTCCACTTCCCAGAATTAATCCAATCTCCACGTACCAACATAACAAATTCAATTCTGTAAAAAAATCCACCAATACCCATCTCATTTGTCCCCAAAGTCATGCATTGCGATCACCGTTGACGAAAGCAGCGGTCGCGTGTGTGGTCGTTGTTCAAATTGCATCTTCTCATCATACCATCATCGGTACGTGCTACACAATAATTTCTTTGATCTTGCCGCATGCTCGCGTAGGAGTACTCGGAACGTTGGACGCAAGACACTTTCCTCAATTCAAATTAAAAAAAAAAGTGCGAACGGAAAATGTTCCTTTTTTTGGAGTTTTTAATGGTGTCTGCATGGCAAGTGGCACAAAGATGGGCTTTTATCTAATATCTAAGGTGCTGCTGTCAGCCGAGGTCGAGACTGAGGTGTAATTATGCCCCATCTTGGACAGTATTAGCGGCGCCTGCTTTACCGACCTGCATTATCGTCATTATAAAAGTCATCATCATTATCTGGACTGATCATTCCCATCATCCTCGGCGCTAGACGTCTGTCCGGTGAGACATTGATACGATGAGAAACGAGTCGGGTTTGTTCAGAGTGAGTCGAATAAGTCATGACTTTTGAAGGGATTTTTTTTTAAGTAACACGTCGCAGAGGCTCTTAACCTGGAAGAATAGAGAGGTATTTGCAAGTTCGATTGCAAGAGAAGCGTGTGTGTATATGTGTGTGTGTGTGTGTGTGTGCTTGTGCGCGTTCTTCGACAATAGGCGAACACGATTTCCATTGTAAAGGATGTTTATTGTTGTTTATTACACTAAAAGTCTTGCAACTTAAACTCACCTCATATGTAACAATAATTTGTAGGTATATACCTAATAAATAATATTTGTGGAATAGAAAACACACTTATCTTTATTTTTTTTTTTTGATATTTAAGGTTTTCTTTTCGATCATTATTACAACGATTATTACAATCGTACATATACCTATAGATACCCATTATTTTAACTTCACTTACCTATAAAATTGCTATTAAAAACTTCACCAAATTTATTAAAAGTTAAGTGGCGATGTGACATTTCTTTAATGCAAAATCAGAAAATAATAAGCGTTTAATTTTTGTGCTACGATATATAAATTTCAGTTTGTAAGAGCAAATAAGGTGTTATTATTTTCACCATATACCGTTTTATTTATCGGTTTATCGTGGAAAGACACAAATTTACCTTGAAATTTATATCACATAAGCTTATTATAAGTATCGTTTCTATGTCAGTAGCAACGATAGTGTTTTTACTTCCCGAGCGTAAGCTAAGGAAGTATTGTAATCGAGTCCCTACTTTTGTGTTTTCTCGACGTTTCATGACCCCCAGAATACTGTTTGTCCGCGTCTGTGTCGATTTTTATGACAGATAATCTTCTGAACCACAGGACCAATTGTTCTCAAATTTTGTATACCTATACATACCTACATATATTAGGAATGTCGTGTAGAGAGTAAAACGCTAACCAAAATTTGTTTGATTATCACCATCAACCACAATACCTACTAAATGTTATTTAAATATTATAAAATAACATACTCCTGCACTTGTAGTTTATGAATCCGTGTTGAGTTTTTACCCTAGGCATCCAGATTTTTGTAAAAAAAAATTAATTGTCTAACAAAATTTTACAATTTAACTTTGAAGCTGAAAAACCGAATGGTCTAAAACCTTGCAAACGTTTTAAGGTTATCGGAAACAAGGTAAATCATTAATCAAAATTTATCGTTTACAATCCCTCTAAAAACCGATGACGTCATTTCAAAATGAATACATCCTATCGAAAATGTCCAAAATATGATGAGTCTATACCTACCTATAGGTACTTGCGATTTATATAAGCTAACTCAAAAAAATTATGAATGAGTCCCTTTATTTTATTGATTAAATCAGGAACGCCTAACTCCATTTTCCCGAACACAATATTATTATTAGTATTACACTGCACCTATCCAAATTGATATACGTGTCCTTGCAGAAATGTTGATGACATTATCACAAAATTTTGTAAAGGTAAAACTGATTTAAATCATACCTACGCATAGCACGCGTCTTCACATTCATTTTAACATTACATACATATCTTTATTTTAACTTATAGGGGGTTCTCATAAAAAAATAATTCCCAAAATCAAATTTTCTAATTTTTCGAAAAACCTGTTTTACTCTACTTCAGGGGTGAGGAAAGTTCTGTCGAAATAAGTTTCGACCAATTTTTTTCATTTAAAAAAATAATAAAAAATAAAACTGTAATCAGACTCTAAAATATGGTTCACCACAACGGTTAATCAGTCCACAATCTGTCTGGTACTTTGTAGATTATTAGAATTTTTTATAAAAAATGGAAAAATAATTTTATCAATATAGTCAACACCGCACCTTTGTAAATTTCATGTAAGAACAGAAATAGCACGTGACGTCATACTGATAATAATTAACCGATTCAGGATGAAACACAGTTCGATAAAAAACTCCTTCCTTATTGTTTTATATTCATTTTTTCCTAAATTTTCAGAATTAGTGAAAAATAGAGTTGTACACCAAACAAAAAGTTTCTCTTTCAAAAGAAATCTGATGGTTTGTATCTGTCTTCCACCAACAAGATATTTTATTAACCACTTCAGACTAATCATCGCCTGTCTTTGTTTCCAAATTTGGACGAAGCTGAAAAAAATAATATTAACATAATGCCTATATGTTATACATGACATTTTTTTCTATAGAGCTTGAATCTCTATCCCGAATTAGCGAACAGCCCTCAAAGTCTCAAAAATAGATGCTTCATTACTTACATGAAAACCTATTATATTTTATAAAAGCAAAATGAAACGTATCAAAAGTAAAAAATATTGAACGTACGAAGAGTATTTTTTTTCAATTTTAAAGTAAAATAAAAGTTCAGATAAATTTTTAAAAAATGTGACGATTTTTTTTTTTAATATCTTGCTTTCATAATTAAAAAGTTATTCAAGGTGTGCCTTATTAAATAACTCACCCTGTATATAGTTTAGAACAAAACTTTTTTACTGTGTCCGTTTATCCCTTTGCCAAATTATCCAATATACGAGTCTTTTGTTGCTATAAGTTATTTATAGAGCGTGTTAGATCTAATGCCAAAAATATTTTCTTACTTTAAGTGGTTTTAGTGAAAAAAAAAGATAAGTACTTACAGATAAAATTTCTAAAATTAAATTCAGAACAAAAATTGCTGCTTAGATTGTCACAATTTATGGCTTCATATCTTCGTCACAACAATGGAAATATCTACTTCTGGCCAATTTGTTGCTTTCATCGTTTGCATTATCTTGATGCATGCAATTTTGTGAATTTTATTTACGATCTTGAATTAAATCAACTCTTGCGTGCAGTTGGTGACAGTTTAAAAATTAGAGTCTTCACGTTTTGTTAAACAAGCTTTAAAAACAATTGTTAAGTATTATCTTTAAAAAATTTAAGCTTCGCAATAATTGAAACCCACTGCCACATTTAAATGTTCCGAGAGTGCAATTAGTATCGAAAAAAGTTACAGTCACAACATATGCGTTTTTTTTTTTTCTGACGTGTGCTTAATAATTGTACACCTCTCGTTTTCTTTTTTATGTAAATCATATTCCACGGTTAATAGGGGCCCGACCGCCAAATCAACAGATCGCGCCGATAATTAAGGGCAATGACTGCTTCATAAAACCCATAAAAGTCATGTCATCACCTATAATGCAGTACCATTATTTTAATGGTATAAACAAGCTTCTGAAAATAACACCTTCCCGTCGAGCTTCAACCATACCGTGTGTTTTATCGTCAAGTGCCTACGCTAATAAAGTGCTTGTTTACAAAATAATAGACGCATATATAGGTGTACTCATTCATCAAGTACAGTGTAATTTGTGGGCCATGCGCACTACACGGCCGACTATAAAAACGGAAGGTGTGGCCATAGATAAATGGCAGCCGTCTCGATTGGCCGACGCCGACTGGCCACGCCCCCATATGACCAAACAGAAGGGGAACCTGTGATTTGGACTCCGCGAAGCCTTCCCCTTCCGAGAATCAGTAAGCGATGTGATCTCAACAATAGCAGTTCAATATTTTTACCGTATATTGTGCAGTGTCGGGTACTGTTTTGGGGTGTTGGCGGAAATAAGACAGTGGCGTACGTCAACATCATGCTCACCGACATGACCCCCACGGCCAGCCAGCTCTACGGGGCCCAAATTCCCGCCATGTCGATGAATGTCAAAGCGGCTGTAAGTACCCTAAGCGTCCAAACCACACCAACCGAACACCCAAACTAAATCTACATAACCCCACAGCATTAAAACTATACAGATAGTCCTAAAAATAAACAATATCTAGAAAACACGTCCAGATGTCCAAACTGTAGCAACCGAGTCCTTAAAAAATGTGAAAACTACATAGTATTTGTCAATGTTACAGTGACAATTTAAAAATTGTAAAAATTCGAAGAACTGGATACAAATATCGAAATCGGATAACTCTATAGTGTCTAAATCATATACAGGGTGCACTAAAACCACTCGGCGTTCGAAAACCGCACAACATGTGCGAAACTTTCCATTTCTAGAAAAAGCAAAGACCTCGACCTTTACGCCTTATTAAAACATTCCTCAGACCGAACCCTTTCTCACTATACAATTGTCAAGTATATCTGATAACGGCGTTGTCTCGCAGCGACGGCAAACTCTAATCGGTACTCATTTGTTTTTCATAAATAACGCCAATTAGTGTATCGCCGCCGTCTCGGCCTACTATCCATTATTTTGATTTTATTTTGACATTTATTTGGCAGCGCCAGCGTGAACTGTCAAGATTATCATCGCTGCATATTATGGCAAGGTTCGTAATTAATTTTAATAAGTTACGATCTGGTTCGGCAATTTCGTACAATGTTTGACTTAATTTATGCCCCGGAGGTCAGTTGACAATTAATTTTTTAAAGATGGGGTCAAAATAGCAGGTTATACAGTTCATTATACATTAGTTCCATCCACTTTAAAAAAGAAAAAGGTGCAGTCAAATATGCCGCCTGATGGTTATTTTCGACTAATTATCATTATGTATATGAGGCTGGGGTTTTAAAGCTTTTGCCGCCATTGAAGCTCGACGTTAAATGTCAATTAAATTAGGCGATGAAACATGGGGACTTTGGGAAGTCGGTATTACTGAAAAAAAGTTCAAGCTTTTAAGATATGTTTTTATCGTTATTACGAAGTGTGGTCTGTAGCCAGAACGCTGCCAATGGAGATTTTATTTTGTTATAATTATTACCGACAATATTTTAGATAACTGTGTTTCCCAAAATTAAATAGAACACACTGTATGCAGGCATACGTATTTTAATTAATAATTATGTTATTCTCTACGTTCAGAAAAATTAGTATAGATAATACACATCATACTGATGACATAAATACAAATTTTATAACCTCAAGATTAACATTTTTTGTTTGATTATTTTGTGCTTGTGTGACATATAACTCTATTCAAAACAATACCGTTGCTATGTATACCTACTTATTAAAACTATATTGCTATATGACATTAAACTTTGTTGTTGTTGCTAAGTAATAGATCTTGATAATAGTTTAGTTCAAAAAAGTTAGGTTATGGTTACTGGAAAAGATCTTGTAATCCTAAAGTAACAAAGGCTGCAACTGTTGTGTTCCATTTACTTCCAGTACGTTTTATAACACTCTAAAATTTAAAAGTTGCATAGAAAAACATTAATATTAAAACAAAAATTAGATTTCAACCCAATACCTATAAGATATTTTGAAATTCCACATCAATGATAACATTGTTTTAATCCCTGAAAATATTTTGGAAGAAATTTCTTACATCATATGTTTGCCAAATGAATAATGAAGAAACATTTTTCACGTCGCAATATAAATAAGTATACATATTTTTTAAAGAATAATTTTTTTAAGTTTTGTCGTTTGTTTAGAAAAACTTCAGTGAATTACAAATATCAATATCAACAAGATGCCTTCAAAGTAATAGTGATGTATGTTTAATACCCCAACTTACCGCATTACGTCCACACAAAATAAACAAAATTTCATGTATTACCCAACTACACCTTACAAAATTTCAAAATCGCGGCAATAATCACACATCGCGCAATTCTGTCGATCACTTTCACCTGCAGCACGTATCACATTGTGCAAAACACCCCAAATTGGCCACAGAGTGCATCCTAAATAAACACACATTTCCATTCCATTGTGTGTTGCCTCTTCCAGCCCATTGTTACATTCTTAAAACCTCTCCAGAACACCTTAATAAGATGTATAACGGGCACTTCTCTCAAGAACACTCGAACACAACATTCATTAACTGATTGGCACCGCATTTGTTCCACCACTTCGCTACCATTGGTGTTAAATACCATCTAAAAAAATCCATTAGCGCCGTATAACACTAACCTATTTAAAAAAATACACCCCGCTGTGCAAATCCATCAAGCAAAGTACACAAAACCCGCATGTGGTGCTCTTGTTCATTTTATATTTCGCTAACAGCCTGTGAATTTATGCGACGCATCCGAGTAGGCTAATTCCCTTTCATCCGTCGGCCGGGGTAATTCACACGGAAAAAGCGCGTTCGAGTGGTATTTGTTGTGATTATTTCTGGGAGAATTTGCCTAAACGGAAAAAATCGCTTTAGACTTGCAACTTTGTCAACAAGGTACGGGTCGCGGTGGTGGAGAAACACAATACCATTGTACCCTTGTCCTTTAAATTGTCAACCTCGATCAAAAACATGATTGAATAGGGCCAAATTGCCTTAGAGTGAAAAACAAGTATTGGGATCGTCTCGTGTTTGTAACAGATGTCCTGAATATTTTAAACGCACGTAAATCGCTTGTCTGAGAATTTGATATAACGTGTGATTTTTTATTTTCGTAATGAGTGAGGTTTTAACCTTGACGACCTTGTGACTGCGGTTGTTTAAGTTTGAGGAATTATGTATTTTCGAATAATAAAACAATTTCGGCTGGACAAATAGACGAGGAATTGGTAGAAAAAGTCGTAATTTATTTATTTCCAATCATTATTTTGTCATTAAGCTGTTATGATGGGATTATTTTAGGAAATTGTCGACGAATGTGGATTTTTTATGAGACCTGTGCTATCTGGGATCTACATCTGTTGGTTAAATGACTACTCGGTTTTATGTAACATTATTAAACTCGATTCACGCTGTGCAAAATTTGCTCTACTACTTGCAATTACCTTTTTTGTCGTTTAACAAAACTTTTGTCTGAGTTAAGTTGGCATTATTTCTCCCTAGACAAAACAGTTTTCAATAAATTCCAGTAATTAAATCAAGGTAAAATCCTGGAAACATAATGAAATTGTAAGTACGACAGCTAATGTTACACAGTACATATCAAAGTGAAGGTGTTCATACCCACCAAGAAGTTGATGACGTCATTCGCCTAACATAAATGCGATATTGGTGTATGTGGCTCCATAGTGTAAAAGACATCGGACAAATGAACAAATTCTTTAAAATTTAAGAAATAAAATTAGAACTTTAATAATTACTGCTCACAGTTCTGGCTACGAAAATATTGACTACATGGGTTCTATAAATTCTTTATGATTATGGTATTAATATACAACCTTATTTTTAAAACTATCTGTCACCTGTAAACAAATTACCCAAATATGTTATTATAAATGCGCTAGCTTTTCTTGACGCTGGTGAGTCCATGCTTTAATTGTCAGTAATCAAACAAATTCATTGAAATTAGTTGATCACTATTCATTATTTCAAAGGCGGAACTATACCTATACAAGAATAAATTCTTGAAGAAAATATAACTGAACAAATGTTTTGCAGACTATTAAATCATAGAGAAAAATAAATACAGTAGAAATAAAATGCATTTAAATCTAAAATGTTGAAGAAAATTATAAGAAATAAAATAAACCGATCGAAAAATGTTTAATAAATAAATAAAACGATAAAGAAAAAAAGGAAACCCGACTGTAACTAAAAAATATATCCGGTTTCACAACTCATTACCATCATGATAAAAATGAAAAGTATCCAGTTGTCTAAATCATACAAGGTAATAATATTTACATTTAAAATTATTTTAATTACATATAAACTTTTTTGGTACTCACAAGTGTTCAGAAAGAGAGTTTTTATCATAATTTTGCAGTGGATTTAAAATTTAAATGAATAATTATCTTCGCCTTACCGTTCAAAATTTCCGTTTTATTTTATGTTAAAACTTAAATACCATATCTTGACCCAGCTTCCTTATATCGTAAGAAAACTTGCTGCAAATGATTGACACATGTTGCATAACTAATATGTTTAGCGCATATATTGTCTCAATTTATGTAATAACTAAACCTATTAAACCAGCGAAATACCGAGAAAACCTTTTGAAAGATTCATATGTATGGAAATTATTGCTAGAATTATACGGTGATTATAAGTAGTTATTTAAATTCTCTGTAAATCTACGAAGTTTTCTTAGGTTGGTGGAAACATTTTCTGATGCAATACGTGACGAATGTTTGTAAAATTTTATCAGACGTTCTCATTATTTTTGGAAATGCTTGTCGAAAAAATGTGTTGCGTATTAATCGGCTAAAAATTTTGTTTATCTGATGAACTCGGTAACAAGTCGGCAGGTAGTTCCGCAGCCTCCCTCCTCACCATAATTACTCCAACAATCCAAACATGGCAAAAAATGTGAATATTCTCTCGATAATTGAGCATACCACGAGCACGTCTGAGCCATCTCCAAACCTCAGAGTTTCTCATGAAACCCGGCGATAGCGTGTCCAAAAATACGCGTTCGGTAACAACGCCGAAAATGACCATAATTTGCTTTTGATGATGTTATATGCGGGTGTCGTCACTTAAAACGTTTGAAATTAACTGAAAAACTTTTAATTCGTGACCGAAAACCTCATTCTCGTGTTTATTATTCGAATTAAGAGTAATTTCGATATAATTTCATAATTGCACCAACCTCCACTGTGTCACCCGCAACAACAATTCCTCCACCACCATAATGACATTATTAATCGCTTTTGGACGAACAATTTTTTACGGCGAATTTGGCACACAACCACAAAATGACTAATGGCACCAGATGCCGGCGCATTTCTCGGGAGCGACCGGCAATGCGGCCAAGAAATTTTAATGAAAAATAACCCCCGCTTCCTGCATTAAATTGATTTCATTAGAAATTTTACGGCGATTACTTTGATGTCTAAATCGGCCTGTTTCGATGAGGATTGATTGTCTTTTCCGCGGAGGAACACATAAATAACCGACGCGTCAGAAACGACTCGAGCTTGAAGGACACGCCAAGGAAGCGCGAAAATAAGGCAGAATTCGGCAATTAGCGCCGGCATTGGGTCGATGGCCACCTTTAACTTTACGAAAACCCGAAAATTCTCGCAGGGAAGTTGTCTTGAACGATTACACAAACACCAAAATCGATACAGGTTTTTGGGGTAAAAATCGAACGCAAATCTGAGTTTTATGAAACAGTTTTTGTTGTCTCATAATTATGCTGTACTTACGTAACAAGCACCAATACGTGCACACGACAGGAGACGAACTAAAGAAAATTTACAAGTGATCTTTTAGAACTGGTTATAGGTAAATACAATTGTTCTGTGTAGATATATAGGGTGAAACTTCAATCCTTTTTGGTTACAGTGATTTTAAAACTCATAGAGAATGTAAAGCAGATTAAATATGAAAAAATCCAAATCTGAAGTCCAAGTGCAACAAATCCCGCTTCTTTGCAAAATCATAAAACAAGATTTTGCGATGCTAACCTCTACAAAGTAAAAACCAGCGTCATAAATTGTATCCCCGTAGCGTATGAGCCGTGGGGGCACAAATTGCACAAGTGCGGACAATGTAAAGTATATTCAAAACAGATAACCAACGGGAAAATGGCCTCTCAGCAATAATAACAAGTTTTAACTTTAAGTGCTTTTATACATCGGAAGAATGTCACGTAGAAATTTGTTCGATTTGATTGATTTTTCCTCAAAACAGAGGACTAAAATTATTAATTAATCCACTTTCGAACAGAATAAAATATTTGTTACGACGTTATAAGCATAGATAATACACAGCGCGAGAGAAACAGAGAAAAAAAGAAAGGGCCAAGTTTGGCATAGTATAACATTTAGATCACTTTAAAATAGAATTATTTGAAATGGCGTCACAGAATTGTTGGTGAAGATGATTAACCAAATTTTGGTTAGTGTTTCACCATGTAGATGATATACCAAAATTTGACAACAATCGGTCCAGTAGTTTTGAAGATTACGTGTTTAATAAAAATCGACACATACGTCAGACAGACAAACAGACGGAATCGACAGACTACTTTTTTCGTACTCTAGGAGTCATGAAAAGTCGAAAAATCATAAAGTGGTCACTCGTCCAATAGACTCAAATACTATACTATAAAAGTTGCGCTACTTTGTCATGGTAAAAAATTTTAACTGTTTTTGAGAGGAAGATAGAATATCATTTGTTTCTTAAAAAGTCAAATATCTTCCTTATTGCACCTTTAACAGTATCTAAAATTTTAAGTAATAATATTATACAGGGTGAAGGAAAAGTGATGTGTAAACTCGATGATACGTAAATAAAAAAGCTCTGAAGGACTCAAAAAAATGATTAAAAAATTCCTGATACCAAATTTTTCTTATTGTAGCAAATTATTACTAAATTATTAATAACTAATTATTCGTTAACTGTATTAGACATGCTGTTCATTATCACAAATCGGAATTACGAAGTGAATTCTTCAACTTTGAAGTTTAAAATTTTCAAAAGTTTAGTGCAAGAATTTTTTAATAATTTTTTCGAATTTTTCAGTTCCTTGTACCTGTTTTAGTTTTTTAGAGTTTCTAGTACACAATGTTGCAAACATATTAAAATGTCATGACTCTTTTTGATATTGTCTTGAAGTTGGTATCTAAATATTAAAACTAGACGCCAAAAAATTCTTAATTTCACAACAAGAACTAAAACATTTAGAAAAACTACTATTTCATAAATCTGAAATATCTCTGTACATATATCTAGATATACATACCTTTAAAACTGTTGTTTTTTGTCTCAAGATTGTTGAGTAGATATATTTAAAATTTTGAAACCAAGGAAGACAGTTAGAAGTGTATACTGCATTCTGAAAAAAAAAATATGTGTTAGTATCTAATATAACTTTTGATTTCAAGCATTTAAAATTAAGATCGTAGATAATATATCATTCATAACTATGAAGTAAAGTTTGTCTAGAATTATAAGAATTGTATGGACTCCCAACATTAATTCGTTGTACAGCTCAGGTGTCAATTCTATTGTGCAGGTAAAGAGCCTGTCAGGGGAAAGCCGATGTTTTCTATACCTGAGTGCGCCCAGCTCTTCAGCTGTACAATAAAATTGACAACAGGGCTGTAAAACGATTTAACTTTGGGAGTCCATAAAATTCTTATAATTCTAGACAAACTTTACCTATCTTTTTCACACTCTTGTGAATATTATATTTGCAAAACTAAATATAGGTTTCTGTTGTTTCTTCACCGAGGTAAAAAAAAATTTGTGGCCTATAAAATTTTAGTAATATTTAAATATAAGAAACCCATCATTACGGTCCTTATGTAGTAGAGCCAAGATGTTCAGTAAAAAAATGAAATTGCAATAACAAAAACTGTTTTATGGCTTCCACTTTGAACGATCCTTTGAATCTTGACTGGTTTTAAAAATATCTCCCTGCATATTTATAGATTATCGGCTGCCACCATACAATAAGGCCTAATGAATTTTAAGTTCCTATAATGTACACATGGTATTTCATTGCATCGTTCTTATTCTACAGTAACCAACGTTGACCAGATGCTTTCTGATGAGTTCCTTAATACGTCTCTTCTTATTGCAGTATTAATAATAATTTAAAACTTCACCCACACGCCATTTACTTAAATTCTTACAAAATACCCATACTGGCCATACATTTACAAGTTTTTTTTGATCCAGTATATTTGTAGTATCTAATTAAGCTTCACTTTTTTTTTTCGTAAACAACAAATTTAAAAAGGAAATAAATATTTCAAAAAGTCTCGTTTATGTTACAAAATACCATGTGAGTTCAAAAGAGTTCCTTGGAACACCTAGCGCGAGTTTATGAAAGTCTGTATGAGTCCATTTATAAATTTCTCCTAAATTCATTTTGGTCCTCCACAAATTATAGTTCTTTCAAATTTCTCTATAACCCTTCTGAATCGTAGCATGGAGTTCGTCAAAAGAAATCAAAGAACAAATACCCAAACTACCTTATTAGAGGAATCTGTGCTATTATGGCGGCCCATTTCGGCGTAAACCGGTCGATGCCCCCCTGTATCATAGAAATCGGCATTGTTTAAAAATGCTACTGGGAATATGACATAATAAAAGCTCGGATACCTTTTATCGCCCGTCAGAGCTGAAGAGCCCACAATTGACCACAACTCTGCCGCTTGCTCATATACTGTCAGTCACTACTTACAACTTGTTGGTCTCTCAAACAGAGCCGACTTTTTTACCTTTAAAACGTCAGCTTTTATGCATCATCGTGTTATTTTATTTCGTATAGTCAGGGTTATTGGTTGGTTAGTCTATTCTTTTTTCGGTCCGCTCTTTTGTAATTATTTTTCTCGAAATCGAGCAATCGAGAAATTGTCGAAGAGATGAAAGGAGCTTTCGGGCGCTAATTTTAGCTCGCGGCTCGTAAATTAGGAACATTTAGGTTTTTATTGTCTGCCTTATGTCATGTGTGTCGGGATAAGTGATGGAGAGTTCAAATAGTTAAACCTGGATAGTTTGTCTTCCTGTCGGTGAGTTTTGTGGAAATGCTTCCACGCATTCTGTTGTCGTAGGAGAGTGTTAAAATTTTAGATGGATTGGTTTCGGGTGGTTATTTTTGGCTGCTGGAACACAAAACGACTCAAATGATGATTATTTTGACCGTGATATTCATTCTAATATCTCGCGTTAAAACAACGTTACTAGTTAGGTGCAAAAAGCTTTAAATTTATGTGGGTATTTTTCTAAAAAATTAACATAATTTAAATTAAAGTATGTAAATATAATTTTTACTATAGATATTATTATACTTCCTACTCTAATTAAATATTTTACTATTCTTTAACACAGAAAAAACATCCAAGAAAAATATTTTTGACTCTCATTAAGGGTAAATTAGGTAAATGTTGTGGAAATAGAATTTAAATTACTGGTAGTACAACTGATATAAATTCACAAAACTCATTTGGATGATACCTATTCATTATATTTAAATAAAAACGTTAGTATACTCTTTTAAATTAGTTACTAACACAACTCCTGACGATAATTTCAAACAAAAACTTCTATAAAACGGTAACTGTACGTTCTGATCTTCAGTAAACGAGAAAACAGTTTCAGAAACGCATTTTAAAAAGAGAGATATTGTTAAAAAAAAATTAATAACAGGATCATGTATTGCAGTGTATATAATAGGTATGTTCGCTGGTTCTAACTACCTACCTTTTTAATTGAATTACCAAAGGAAACAGTTAAACGAGTAACACTTTAGTTTAGACGTTAATAAGTAAGGTTTAGTGGAACGTCTAAAGTAATGAATATTAGATACGTATTTGTAATGCAACATCATGATCAAAATCGTCATGAAAAACATTAATATCAGGTCACATTCTAACTATCTAAAAATAACCAGATATATTCAAAATAAACATAATTTCAAAGTACCTGTATTTTGTGACTTCCATCATGGCATGGGACCGAATTTCTATCTGCTGTTGTTCCAGCAAAGTCAATTTTGAAATCTAGACAGCCCTAGGGCGAGTCCCATCCCCTATGCATTTAACCTCCCAACCTTTCCTCATTAATTTTGAAATGCGGTTACCTAAAGGTTTTTTTACTATGCATAATGCATCCTTAGTGTGTTGCCGACCGAGTCATTAATTCCAACTTATTAGTAATTCAAGGAATAAATAAAGAAACCTCGCTACCGGCTTACTTCTGTCATGTTATAATTGTTTGTCAATCTTTGCGTGATAGCCCGAAGCCATTGTTTCATCCTCTCCATCAGCTACCGTCTACTTTTTCATTTTCTTATTTTGACTTATTCGGGTCCGATACCTGTTCTATGGACAAAATTGCTTAACACAAAGGATATTCACAACAGCTTATTCAAATCTTACGTCGAGAAAACAATCCCTGACTACAGTTGTGGTTTGAACAATGACAGCATTTGTTATCGATTACTCAAGAGAATTTCCAGTGGATGAATGACACTATAAAATTAGTAATGAAGTTTATCAATAATAATTAATGTTTTTTGCTCTACTTGAAATATTTAGTACGTGGTGTTCCACGAGTGTTCTAAAATTACCAAAACCAGTTGCGTGAATTTCGTGTTTTCACATAAAACCATTGTATCACATTATGCACATCATGTTCTCAGCATACACAAAGCAGCCTTACGTTATGTTGCATAGTTACTAAATATGGCAGTGAGACATTATTTGTTAAAACACTTTTCGCAGTATGTACAGTCCATCCGTTCCGACACCAGCGCCATCTAAACATCCCAAATGTCAAACCCGCTTACCGCTTACCTAATAATTAATTTCGTTTTTTCGAAGCAAATATAATTTATCGACCCACGCCGTGTTGTGAAACCGATCGAACGCACCTTTCCCAGCAAATGAGGATAAATTGTGGCAATAAATTGGGAATTCGGGAGCAGTAGAACCTACGCGGTTTGTTCGAATGTATTAAAAAGATTTCATTACTGTGTATGCGATGGACGAGCTACTGGTGTTGACTTCTTGCGCGATAAATAAACAGACAGAACTTAACGAGTTTCGGTCATAAACAAGATTGGGACGTAGGTGAACAAATTTATATGCATGAGTAGCCTGGGGTTATGTTGGGACGAGGTTTTTACGAGCCCATCTGAATGGGTAGCGCTACTTTTATGGCCAGCCACTTCCGAAAGTCTCTAGAGAGGCTGGAGAGTGGCCATCCGATCTACACCTCGAGCTTTTGAAACGAAAATTCAAAAAATACGAGGGTTTTATTGAAGCTTTTACGCAGGGGGGAAATGTACTAAGACTTGAAGTGTTCTAACGGGTAAACTCAAAAAGCGCTTGTTTTGACGTCAAGGAAGTAACTAAGACTTGTATATTACATAATTAGTTAGTATGCTGTTATACTTGCAAGTATATTTTAAGGCAGCAAGCCTTCACGGTGGGCAGTCTGAATTCTAGACTCGATATCCACGAAAAGAGCTTTCCATTTTCCATATATCTGGATAATAATTTTAAAACTAAAGTAATATAGTTCCTACTTATATCTCCATTTCCATTATAACTCTGGTTCTGAATGCCCCGACATGTCGTCCTTCCGTCTGAAACCCCCTTAATCCTTCTCATTTTCCCCATTTGAAACCGAGTAGGCAGGGTATTTAAAAATATGACTAAGTCGGTCACAGTTAATAAGATTTATGAAAGTCAATTAAGTTTTCTAAAGGTATATTCTGACATGAGGTGCGTGACAACCTCCGTAATATATTCATAGCTATAATGAAGGTGGGCCGACTGTGACCTCCCTGGGTGTGCCGAAGGAAGAAAGGCGACAATTGATTGACATTTTGTCGAGACCGCCGGCCATTCTAACGTAACTAATACACACGAATTCACCGGCTAATATCTCGACTTTCAATTTATACTTTTCACGGAAATCACAAAGAAACCGAACAGGATCTTTCGTGCTGGCAGCCTCGAAAGACAAAGCTTGTTTTCGATTCACCGCTAAAGTGCCAATCTCTGGTTATTTCTGAGAAGGGTTCCATCGACAAACTGTCTGATGGGTGAAGGCCGGTGCCATATGGAGATAATTAAATAGTTCTCGGAGATTAGTGATTTAAATGTTTCCCGGTACGTGGTGACCGAAGAACAGTTCAATAAATTTGATTCAGTTTTATAATATTTTTCAAGCGGTCTTAAGGCCAAAGAATCTGTGAGTTATAGAGTTTAGAGACCCCAATTATATGCTAGTTTTAAATTAACTGCACTTGCAACGACGATATGTCTTTGCCCTCCTTTAGAATGTCCCCTTCGCGAGCTAGCAGAATTCGTGTTACAGGTAGCTGGATTATGGCCATTATCCGAAAAAATCCCTTGTTGTCCTCTTGGCTGTCATCAACAACAGTAATCCGCTTAGCAGCTTTGTGAAGCACCGGATCGTGTAGTACTCGTGTAATCCGAGAGAGCTTATAATAAACGGCCTGTCCTTGTTTGTTCAACTAAATATAAATAATCGGAATGGATGACAAATGCGCCATGCCATATTCAAACATTCATCATGGGGCTATAAAAAGTCCGGAAGGGAACGTGTTGCAGTCCGTAATGCTCCAACGCGGTCGATAAGTGGACAATTTTATTTGGATACTAAGGCCACGTTCACACTGGGAGAGCGCTCTGCGAGAAAAATGACTGCTCTCATTAGGGTTATCTTAAACGGCATCTGTCTCCTCGCACCCACTGGGTTAAAATTGTCCCAAATTAAGTGATTGTGTAACAGGATGTTCTCTATAAATCGCGTATTGGTGATGTATATTTAGTGCGTCGCATCATTTGTAGATTTTTCTCAAATTTAACATTTTTGACAAATTTTCTTCAAAATGAGAAGCAGGCACGCTGCCAGCTATTTAATAATAATAAATTAGTTTTCGAGCAAAGTGCGAAAGATGTCCGTTTTATTTTCCACTTTGTTTCCTGTTTCACATGGTTATGAATGTTCCTGTCAGGCGAAGCAATAAAATTTAAAAAAGTATAAGTCATGTTTCTTTTAACACTTGCTGTTTTGATTCTGGATACAGATATTATTAGCTATTATTTCAACAGGGCGTTATGACACTCAGATATAAACTGATTCAAGCTGCAGGTGCGCAGTGGCGAGAGAAATGTGTTGATAAATTTGATCAATGCGTTTCTGGGATAACTTGTTATTTAGGTACTTGTGAAAATCAATCATGTCATTTCTAGCATTGCTCTTACTCCTAAAATAAATGCAAGCATTATTGCTACATTCAGGGATGAAGCGACCTATTGTTTATTATTCTTATTATTATTTTATAAGACTATATTTCTCTACATATTTTTTTCCTAAAACTCGAATACAAAAATTTAATATCGAGGAAAAAATCAAATGTATTAAAAAAACATAAGTTTTTATCATTTGTTTTAACTTGGTAATTTATTATTATTATTATTACTATCGTTAAAACAATTTCCAAATAAGATTAATGTTCTTCGTAACATATTTGGTAAAAATTTCTTTAATGCGTTTATTGTCAAAAACGAAAAAGTGGTTATTTATAATTTTGACAAACCTTTTAAAACAAGAATCATGGAATAAATGCAGTCACCAAAAACATTCATTTGCTACTGATTTATTCTAAATATACATCAATCAAAAATAGAATTTTTTCAAGCAGTAAAATTTTGAAATGAGAACATTTTCATACATGGGCAAAATAGCCGCTAAGATAACTTCATATTTTAAAATAGATGCTTCCATAAGTGATTCTAACATCCAAGTGGGTCCTGATGTGTTCCGCCTCTTTTAGAGTGTGTATCTATTATATCTATGACGCCAACTTCTAACCAGCTCCATGACGATGACAGTTCGAATGTCATAATTATATACATATGTAATAGGAGTACTTTTTTTGTGCAAAATATCGTTTTTGTTTTGTAGGAAGAACAAATTTTGTGATATTTTTCAACTATAATTTGTGTGTAAATTCCGTATTATATGATAGACAATAAATAGATACACCTAAATTAAATGTCAATTGCAAAAAATAGTACAGGAGTAATAACCCTATCCAGTATTAAAGTCAAAACAGTCGAATTTTAGTTTTCCGTCTATACAGAGCCATATATTGGGTTAGTCACGTTCCTTAATATCTCATTATTATAAATAGAAATAATGGCAAGGACCAGAATTGTACGATTCCTTAAGGACTATAATCTAAAATAGTTTATTTTTGAAAATAGCATGCGACGTTGCAACGTTATTCTATTTCCTTAAACTTTTTTAGCAACAAAAAAAATCTCAGTAGGGTTATTTTTAAGGTCTGTCTTATAATATTTTGTGGAGAGATACAAATGTTTTAATTATTACAATTTTCAAATATCGATATTTCACTTTTGTCAAATAGAACACCCTATATTGTGTTGAACCAAGCTTTATGATTGTGACAAAGCATTATTCAGTCCAACCCAATCATTAATTCTTGTCATTAATGAAAGCTTTTTCGACGTCGCGAATGCTACTTTGGTATTTCGACACCCACAGCAAACGTTTGCGTTCCGGTATTGTTTCCCTTTCTGCCACACTCCGCAGCTTTCTTGGTCGTCCTCGCCGTAGTCAAGGCCGCGATTTCGACTCATCTCGTTTTTTTCAATCCTCTAATTCATGAATAAATCAGTCACTCGTGTCAAATTGCTGTTTCTCTGTTTTGACATGAATTTTTCCGCTCACTCCTCGCAACCGATCCGTGCCAGATGCCATCGTAAAATAATTTATTGAGTGCAGCAGCAGTTATTTTTATAATCTCAACTCACGTGTATAGAAAGCGACCAATTTATGTTTAGATAAATTAAACTTTATTGCCACTTTTATGCCGTTACGTGTCCTTAATGCGTAATATATGTAACAGTAATAACGCGGTTTCCATTTCCCTTCTGATTGGAAATTATTATCTGTACGTCGTGACGTCAGCTTCACGAAGCTGTGTAGGTAGCAGCGACGTTCGTCTGTGCGTGTCATCAATCTCAATTAACGCATAATCGCGCTGGCGCCGTGTGAATGAACCTTTAGTTTTCCCGAAACGCTTTAAAGCCGCCACCATATGCAACGCGCGTCAATTGGACGTTTCTGCCTCCCTCGCCAGCTGTCTTGTTAGCCACCGGCCGTCGACTTCGTACACCAATCAATTCTCCATTACGATTTCAATGTATTTTGTGGTGGTTTATTATGTGCGGGAGCGACCTCATTATTAAAAAGTCATTTTGCTACGAATGTATTGTTACCGCAATCTAACTCAAAATAATTTGTTTACATTATTTTTATTATTATTTCATGCCTGGCGGACGGTACACAAAAAAGGATTGCTAGCGAGCTCGATTGTAAATATTATTAATTGATAAACGGTTGACGAGGCTGTGTACTTATCAGATTTTGTTCGGCCAATAGTTACCTTGTTAGTTGAAATATTGTTGGTATGTAGTAAAAGATAATAATTTCAGGACAACAACATTGTCGCCTTTTTCACAGAACTAAGTACGTGTCAAATTTCAGACGATGCTGACCTACAAGGTTCCTTTTTCCGCTACTAAGATCAAACGATATGAATTCGGTTGAATTAAAACAAACAGATTTTTTCTGAAATATTTTCAGTAGTCTGTTGTTCGAAACAAGCAATATATTTAGTATTACACAACATGTAATACTTATTACGTTTAATGAGATTATTAGATGCTTACTTATAGACTGTATGCCTCAGATTTTATTTAACAAGGATCACTTTCCTTATTAGTTGAACTAGGCATAAGCGATGAAAACTAAATTTCGTGACGTGTTGAATAATATCACTATCATTAATCTTTATTACTGGTATTATTATTCCTTTTCAATACAATTTTTACGTGTAAATCACAAATATGTATAATATAATCAAAGATACAACAATACCGTGCTATACCTACCATATTATAATGGTAACCGCCCTTCACCCATCGCCTCCAACTTCCAATTTTTTAATTTAATCTATAGTTTTATAAAAATAGCGAGCTGTCAGCCGATATGTCAGTTGCTGTGTTGCTGTGAGCACCGCATAATTAATCAGCCAAATGTAAGCACCAAATTTTGTTTATCGGAAAATTATTATTATACGTAAGTCATATGCATACATTTTAGTAAAAATTTAACATTAACAAAAATGTAATTTTATAACGCGCAATTATACATTCGTTTCACGTCATATATGTACATGTAAAGTATTGGCAGAACCCAGTAGCGAGGGGTATTAGGCTTCTGCGCCTCCACCCTATAGGTTTTCATAATCCCTTAAACACTTAGGTAGAATGAAGTGGATAAGGGTCAAAATGTCCTGATTTAACTACAGCAAGTTTTGAATTCGAAACTGAAGAACTTTATTATGAGATAATATTTTAAAAAGTCGGAATGACATGTATGAAAATTTACATATCTTTTGTGTCTGTTTAAATGACGAAAGTTGTTTTGATTTTTTATTCTCATTTTAAACGTTCGTTTTCTTTTTCATTTACCTACTTTATACAGGGTTTCTATAACTGATTATAGGGTCGAAGTAAGTCATGAACACATCCCGCCTCTTAGTTTGGACCTTACTAAATGCCCCAGGACGCACGACAAATACCACACGCATCTGTATAACTGGTTGCCTAAATGCTTCGTAGCTTTTTAAAAAATAAAACTAATTCATAACAATAAAAAGAAACAAATTTAATGCCGTTAAATATCATAGTAAATGTTCAAAAATGTTCTGTAATTCATTCATCAATGCCCATTGTTCAATTTCATGTTGCAACAAGAACTCTTGACTACTGAGGAAATTTTGTCAAAGATGTTTGCTGATTCTGCTCAAGTTGTCTCAAATCATCAATTTCCTCAGATATTGAAGATCTTCCACGAGATTTCCTTTTGTTGACACTGTCAGTTCGAACAAATCTGTTGATTACATCTCTAACGATGTTTCTTGAATTATTAAATCATGGCATATTCTTGCTTACAAGCAGTTACAGAATACACCCACACGTCCTTTACGAAGTCCCATTGCCATAACAAGACATAACAACTTAATGAAAGTGTCTTGTTCAACAGAATAAACCATTTTCACAGTCTTCGCTTCCTAGCACAAAAACAAAATTTTCGTACCCAACCACCAAGAATTTTGAAAACTGTTTTGTTGTCTTGAGCTTGGATTAACGAGAACTACTATAATTCACATTTGAAAAACGTTAAAATAATAAAAACGACGACTTTAAATGACAGGTTACAAATGACAGGTTACAAATGACAGGTTACAAATGACATTAATAACAAGTGAGAACTGTCAAAGTGAGGCATAATTTCAGCGAAGCGTGATTTTTGAAATCCATGGCCAACTACGTCCTTAGTATCATTTATAAAAACCTTGTATCAATAATATGTTATAGATTAGTTCTTTTCCAAATATCTAACAATATTTCGCAGTAACTTCCGGTACAATGTATACTATAATGTTATATCTGTTCACACCAAAAACTTGATCAGAATAATAAAAATTGGTCGAAGCTTATTTGGAAAGAACTTCCCTCGCCCGTGAAGTATACTCCAACAAATCTTGTTTCTTTGAAAAATTATAAAATTTCTAATGCGGTTTTTATTTTGTGATAACCTATAAAGTAAAAACCAGCGTAAATAACACTCCCATACCCCCCGCGCTGTGGGGGGGCAAATTCCAAGGACAATATTAATTATATTTAAGGCAGATGACCACCGGGAAAAAATGAATTCTCATTTTTTTAATACATTCATAACTTCGACTGTTTATGTTTATACTTCGAAAGAATTCGACTGTTAGCACGTTCCTATAGCGAGCATCTGCGTTAAAAGAAAATGAAATGAAATTAATTTTGTCTCGTCAACTCAGAGGAAAGGCTAGTTAATTAATTAAGCACACTCGTTTTTCTCTTCCTAAAAAACTGGATGTCGAGCGTAAACACTCATAAACTTGAAGAATATATTTAATAAAATAAATGTAAGATTGCTTCATCATTTTGGGGGCATAAACGGACAAACAAATTGATTGCAGTTTGTTAAAAAGGTTAAAGTGATCGATCTGATCACTAAATCACAAAATTATTTTATTTCGTACATTTAAATCATAATGTAAAAGAAAGAACCCATAAATTTTTTATTTGTAATCGTGTTAAGCCATCATGTTCCTATCATCTCTACGGAGTCTAGCATTACTTCTTATCAGCTTCAGCACAGTAAAAGCAAAGGAAAGGAGAGATCTAAAAATTCCAGGTATTAATAATTTACAAAAAATATAAAGTTTTAAGAACAAAATGTCACGAGTTTTAACCTATTAAAAAAAATTGTCATAACTTTCTAGAGTTAATGCTGCTGTTTTTATCGTAAAATTACTTAAATGGAAAAGCCATTAATCTACTTATTTTAAACAAAACTAATGTCCATGATCATACATATATTATTCGTAAACATATTTAAAACGTTTCTTTACCATGCGTTCCTACTATTAAAAAGGCTTTTTTATGGCAGAAAAAAATGGCATTTGCATAAATACTTGTAAAACTTGGCGGAAGCCATATAGAGATCTAAAATATACCCACAGATAAGAACTACCAAATTTGTGGATAATTACGGTAGTCCGAATTACTGGAATCTGAGCTTAAGAAAATAAACGAGATATAGGAACTAGACCCGAACAATATCTATAGCTTGTTCCATGTAGTGTAGGGTCTATTTAAGTAGCTAACATAAATATTCATTTCCTATTTCAAATGTATATTCTATTTTGTTTATTGTTCTTATTTATTATTAATTATGTTAATTGTTATTTTTTCCCAATGACTCCATATTTCCTTTTTATTTTCGATTACAATACTTCTTTCGCTTACACTCGGGAAGTACTGTAATCGAGTCTGTACTTTTATGTTTTTTCGACCTTTCATGACCTCTAGAGTACGAAGAAATAGGTCTCCCGTTTCGGTCTGTCTATCTACTCGTCTGTCTGCGGTCCGGATTTTTAGTAGATAGATAATCTCCAAAAGTACTGGGCCAATTGTTGTCACATTTTGTATTTATATATCATGTAGAGGTAAAATGCTAACCAAAATTTGTCTAATCAGCCCCATCAATAATGTGATGACGTCACTACAAAACTGTACATAGTAAATGGGTTCTAAATTGTATAAAATTATATCGTCCTACACATCTATGATTATGTTGAGTTTTACCCGAAACGTCCAGGCTTTTGGAAAAAAAAATCGAAATTATGAAACAACATTTTGCAATTAATTTTGAATCTGCAGAAGCGAATGTTTTGAAATCTTGGAGATGTTTTCAAGTTATCATAAGCATGGTCAATTTTTGATCAAAATATTTTTGCTCATCCCCTCAAAAAAATTTATGACGTCACCTCAAAATTTTGTTGAATCAATCCTATCTAACATGTGCAAAATATGATTATTCGGTACTTGTAATTTGTCATTACACTCATATCACAGGGTGACTGAAAAAAATTAATGAATCAGTCGATCTATTTTCTTGAATAAATGAAGAATTGCAAAACTGAATACTTTGAAATTTTGCAGACATTTTAAAATTAATGTACTTAAGCATGGTAAATTGTTAATCAAAATATATTTGTTTAGTTCCCCCAAAAAATTGATGACATCATCTCAAAATTTTGCCGAATAAATTCCACCCAAAATGTGCAACATATGATGAGTTTTTACTTGTGATTTGTTATTGGATTGATATTTTTTAAATTTGCTTAAACAAGTGGCTCAAAAAAATTAATGAATGACTCCATTTTTACAGAAAATTTTGGGAATACAGTACTGTTACTTTTAGTATTACACTGCACGTATTCAAACTGATATACATGTCCTTTAAAATGTTGATGACGTCATCACAAAATTGTGTCAAGAAAAAACTCACTCGAAAATGCTGGATATGTTTCATTGTAATTTAGGTCCGAGGGAAGTTCTGTCGAAATAACTTTCTGCTAAATTTTTGCACATACCAGACGTCATTTCAAAGCAACAGAATTTTTCACTTTTACTTATACTTGCACTTAAGTCTGTTTCTGTATAATTATATAAGTTTAAGCCCTTCTATTCCAGTTTACAGTTTCCTTCTCCAATATTTATTTACTCGAACTCGATAGTTTCTGGTCCGATTTTCTCTATGATATTCAGCCACCTAGCACCTGATGAGTTGACAAAATACCCACTTCTTGTCGGTTTTTTTGTCGCTGTGCCGACACCGCCCAAGCGCCGACTTCCCGTGGCGCCCTCTCCGGTCCATGAGCATCACCACAATTGAATTAAATCCGCTGTTCCGTCCGAATCGGGCCCAACTTCACGGCTGTGGCCGCGAACGTGTCTGTAAAGAATGAAAATGGGCATTCGTTCCGACCATTAGTGGTGTGCGGCCGTCGAAGAGAGACTTCTCTCCTCGTATAATGACGGCCACTCTCCAGTTTTTAATTCTTTTTGTGTAGCTGTGCGTGTCTTGCTAGCGACGAACAGGCGCCAACTTTTCATTATACTGTTGATTAAAGCGGCAGTGTTTGAGGTTCCGACCCTCGCCGTTTCGCGGGTCCTTTGCCACTTGGTTACGTCACACCAGAGCGCAATTAAGGCCTCATCACGACGGCTAATTAGAAAATGCCGCCGAGAGTTACCCGAGTAGGATGGCTAGTAATTGAAGAAAACTGACCGCCTCGGGTTACTACCCCCGGGGGTGGCGTTGTGGCGGTGGTCATCGGATTTCGATGAGGAAAAAACGACTAATGATGGTTCTTGCAGTCGTTGGGCTTTCATGGTAAATTTTAGGGTGTCGTGTGGATTAGAGAATGTCGTGCAGAAATGACGGCGTAGCGGTTTTTTCGGTTTGAGAAATTTAACATGTTTTTATTGAAGCTTGATGGCGATGGTTATGTCATACTTATCATCATCGGATTAGGTCGAGCATGAACTGATCATGGTGTTTTTGTGATGAACGCTTCGGGTGGTAGTTGGTCATCTACACTCTGAACAAAAATATCGAACGCCGAGAGCTGAACAGTGCGAGCGAAGCTCTGGTCACGTCATGTATACTAAAAGCTGCTGGTTTATTAAAGTCGAATAGCCACTGAATTATGTGCTCGATTTGTTCCTAATAAATAGAATAAAGTTGTTTAAATTGAATACAGTACTTACTTGCTTCTTTACGTGTCAATATTCATCGCTGAAACGTCTTCATAATCTAATTGTCTGATTTTAGACGTGACAAAAGTATTTCCCTAGTAATTATGGTGTTGGTGGATCTTTAATAAAAAAAAATTACGTTCTATTTTTAAAAATTAAATTTGTCGTCACTTTTTATGACTCAGGTACCTTATCTGCCTTAAATATATATTACACTACATCCATATCAATAAATCAAAATTCCAAATTTTTAGTAATATACACAGTTGCCAAACAAGAACCAGACCTCATTTTTACATACTTATATAAACCCCGTCATTCTTTTTTCAAACAATCACCTATGTTGGATGTTATTTGTACAATTTATTATCTGAATGTTTCAGATATATTTCAGCAAAAGTTTTATTTAAGCAATGAATAAAATCTTTCCTTGTATACAAAACACAAAAGTGATGGAAGTCTTCCGAAATATACTGCGTAATTTATGGTTTATCTATTATATTAATATGTGTATCGAAGTCTCTTTATCGTATTCTTTATATATTTGATGTATTTCGATATATTATTTCAAATTTGACTCGCCAGATTCTGTATATATTTAACATTCAACGTTCTAGTTGAACAGCAATCCCTACATTTGCAGATTAGAAGGGTTTAATCTCGTGTGGTAAAAGTGAAATCCATGAAGTGTTTTACATTTTCAGATGTTGTCTTTTTAATTGTGTGAAATACTTCGACGTGATTTGTTAGGCCCAAGATGGAGTTAAAATCTCTTTCTTATAATGAGATTAAATTGCTCTATAAATTGGTTAGCTGTAATAACTTTTTTCCATTTTTGTTCTTTCATATCTTAATCTTCCACTTTACATCACTGAATAAACGCGACGTTGCAATATTCTTTTTACCGGTTTCCTTTGATAAGATGCTTTCATTTTGCGATGTGATTCATGCAAAGTTGTGTCGTTCTGATTCCGAACAGTTATAAATGCAGACACTTTGCTTTTTGTTTTGACATATAAGTTATAAATGTGAATTTAATTAACGCGACCATCAGCCTCGAGCTTCCTCTCTACGCCCATGACGAGACAATCCTATTTTTCCAATCAAAGATGCCATCAGCAGCCGTATTAGTCGCTCCACTAATAACAAGCTACCTTATAGACGATAACGGCTTGTCAAGATTCTACAACCTCTCGCATCCATCTAAGCACGAATCGCTCCCTCAATCCGTACAATTGACTCTGAAAAATATTATTTACCATTAGAATCTGCATATGTGACAGCAATAGGGGCTATTCATATTGATGAAATAGCACATATCGGCAAGTTTTTGTACACGCTATCATTACCCATCAAGCTAATCGCAGGTAGTAGTTAGTGATGATGTATGTTTTCCGCAACCAACGCTATGGGCACGATTGCGTATTTTTATGGTTGTGGAACACGCTGACTTACGCATTCTGCTTGCTCCATTAGCTGTCTAATTGAAAGCGCAGATTAGGCACTTTCACTCAGGAAAATCCATAACTGTATCCCGGGATTATTTTCATCACATCTCAGAGTGCAGTTTTCGATAGACAACCTAGGTTTTCGTGTTGTACACTGCGGAACATGAAATTAGACATTCCCAGTTACAATACTTTCTTTAGCTATCGGTCGGGATGTAAAAGCGCGTCTTGGCGTCTTCTTGGTCGATATCTTGGCCGCCAATCACGCTGCCACTGGGCGTCGCCGACCACGTCTTGCCGCATTGTGTCCGACCATCACTCAAGGGTCCTCTGAAAGCCCTCGGCAATCAAATCATAAAAGCGCATAATGGAAGAAGCTACTACTGGACCCGGCTCTTCGAAGGTCACCCTCTTGTTAATTACTTCCTAACTGGAACGGCTGTGAGAACTTTTCGGCCATAACTCAAAATATTAATCGATACGGAGTTATTTAGTGCGATGTTGTGTGGTCGGGCTGGAGATTTGGGATGGGAGTTGTGTGTTGAATTTACATTGAATTCAATTGATGGGCAGAGAAAGAGGGAATTGAAACGTCGGACGTCTTTATTTCAGGAGATGATATCGAGAATTTTGATGTCCTGGGGCGTATGGTTATGCTTTCGTAAATGCTTCTCGAGGAAAAAATTCTTGCTTTGTTTTCTCTACATAAATTCTCGAGTTTTTTTACTCACGCATCCGTTCTGCAATTTCGTGTAGTTTTTTTTTTTATTTCACTCTGCCAGTTGTTTTTTGGTCTCTCCACTACTTACTACATATATACACTTATATTTTTTCCAAAGTGGCCAGAACTCATTTTCTTCTCTTCTTGCCTCGTCACAGTAACAAAACAAAAAAATCCCTAGACAAAATAACTCCGGCAAAAAAGCCCCGCGACAAAATAAATTCATCAAAAAAACAGTTTTTGTTTTATAAAACACCATTTTTTTAATGATGTATTTTTTTGGTTTTGTTTATCTATATTTAAACTAAATCTAAAAGTTCACAACTGTTAAATTAGTAGTTTCAGAGTAATAAAAATATCAATAGACCACAGGCAACAAAAATAGACGCAACGGAAAAACTACTTTCTCATATTCTAAGATTTATGAAACGTCCAGAAAACATGAAATTACAAAACATACATATTTACTACCTTATTTTCGTGAAGTAAAAAGAAATTAAAAAAAAATACAAGTATACTTACAACACTACATCAGTACCTAGTAAAATTTTATTGGTATTTCAAAGTTAACCATGAAGGTTGAACCCACAAAACCATAAATTACAAATTCAATGCAACCCTGGATGTTTTTAGCCCACTATACACTGGGGGCGCGCTCCTTTTATTGGCATCATTATCCCTTTGCATTGTCCGACAATCTCTCAAAGTAGCGGTTGTAAAATTTTACTAGGTACTGATGTAGTGTAGTAATTGTATAGGTATATGCGCTAGCACAACTAGCAATATTTCGGAAAAAGTGCTATTCGATAGAAAAAATATATAGGTATATTAACGAACATTTGATAACATGTCGCGCGAAGAAAAGGGACAGTCTTGACAGTTAACTAAGTACAACTTTTTAAAAGACTACATGGCAGAAACGGAATTTGTTGGACTGTATTTTAGGGGCGAGAGAAGTTCTGTCGAACTAACTTCCGACCATTTTATTTCCTTAAATTCTCGTATCACCTTGGTCAAAAAACCTTAATACATGAGTAATTTCCTTGACGTTAGAAACCTCGACAAAAATCTTGGCAAACGTTTCAAAATTGAATTGAACTTGTGGGAGTTGTTTTTTCATTGTGAAACAAGTGTATGTGAAAAGAAAACTACATATTTATTACATGCCATGTTGTGTATTCTGGCAAAATTACAACGAAAGTGGAAATCATTCATAGTCCGTGGTAATTTATCCTTTTTTCTGTATACAGCCACCCACAAGACAACAAAATAAATCATTTATTCACTGTATAGTACATATACTTACAACAGAGCTAAAACTGTTTACTAGGTTCAAGTGTTTACTTAAAAAAAATCTCTGGTTTATCACACAAGTTTATAAATCTAAAGATTTGAACTGATGTCACGAAACCAAAATAATCCGCCAAAATCAAAGTAGTTAATCTAAATCCAACTTTTTTACTAACCAGAAGAGCTTAATATGCTTTGCTTAATTCTATATTTTTTATAATGGATATCCAATTAAATTAAATTTTGACAAAGTGAAGAAAAAGTGTAATTTATTAACCATCAGGGAAGATCAAGACTTCTCAACCCTTCGGCCTTATTCCTTTCTAATTTTCGCTTTCTTCTTCTTCTGCTGTACATTCACATCTATTGTACGAATCTGTAGGTTCCTAATTTTTCTACAACGTATCTCTTTTTGTTCCAGGAGCACCCCAGCCTGCGCGGCACCCCTTTGGCGATGCTCGCGGCGCAATGTAACAAACTCTCCAGCAAGTCGCCACCGCCCCTCGCCGACGCCGCCGTGGGAAAGGGCTTCCATCCCTGGAAAAAGAGTCCCCAAGGTGCTCCGTCGCCCGGCAGCACCGGCGTCTCGTCCTCAAGTTCCTTACCTTCGCAGAGAACATCCTCATCCAACCCCACCTACTCCAGCAGATCCGTGATGACCTCTTGCTCAAGCGTCCCAACCACAGCCTCGTACGGCAGCGACCTGTACTTTCCGGGGGCCACCTCACAGCCGGCTGTTGCAGACAACTCCCACGTGCACCACCACCAGACCTCGCTGCTGGGCAAGGTGGAGGGCGCCGCCACGGCGCACCACCTCGGCTCGGTCTACTCGAGGCACCCGTACGAATCGTGGCCCTTTAACACGATGTCCAGTGCCACACACCACGGAGGCATTAAAAGCGACTCCGTGGCGTCGGCGAACGCCTGGTGGGACGTACACTCGACCGCCGGCAGTTGGCTCGACATGAGTGGGGCGGCGGGAATGCACGCCCAGATGGCGGCGAACTACTCCACGGACTACTCGAGTTTGACGCATTCGTTGGCGGCTTCCAACCATTTGTTGTCGTCGGGGCAGCACCTGCTGCAGGATACGTACAAGAGCATGCTGCCGGGGGCGCAGACCGTGGGGGCGTCGTTTGGACTGCATGCGACAGGATCCGCGCCGTCGCCCACATCGGGGGCAGGAGGACTCCCACCGCAAGTACCGTCCCCAAGGTAATTAGAGCTTGTTTCGTCTTGGGTGGGTTTTGAAAAAGGTTCTTACAATTTGTGGTAAAAACATAAGAGCAACACGTTTTTAGCAAAAAAGCTCTCCAGCTTCGGCAAAATTTTTGGCAAAAATTTATTACTGCAGAAGTTCGTGGTAGAATTCGATAGGAATTAGTGGAGATTCTCTTATTTCAAAAATTACTTTACGTATAAATGTAAACGTAGAAACTACAGTTTTACTATCCCATCTGGGATATTTTTCATTTGACCATTGCACAAAGTGATACTAAGAAATTAAGTTAAATTTTGTGTTGACATTTACAATAATTTTAAAATGCTTGATGCTTTTGACATGTCTGACATTTTGATATTTTCGTAATATTATATTTTTTTGACGCCAGTTGGAATTTAATTTCATTTAGTGAGAGAATTGAGTAAAACTGAAATACAATTCTACCTCAAGATTCTTTTCCAAGATTCTTTAAACGGGTGAAAACATGTGTTGTGCTGTATGTATTAAACCAAGACAAATCTTTTAGTCAGTGGCGGCTCGTGACCTTTTAAAATGGGGGCACACAATTTGATTGATGAGTCAAATATGAAGCTTTAAAACAGATTGTTATTACCAATTAATAAGTAGACGAAATTGTGTGACGCAAATAATACATTCAATAAAATTAAAAAAGTATTTGTCCACATACCTTTGGTTTTAACTCATTACTGAGGAGACACACATAATACGAAACAATTTATTATTTTTTTCACAACCGTCCATCCACAAAAATTGATCATACTTGTTCTGTCTATGAAAATATTTATGAATATCTCTCATTTTGCCATGAACACTTTTTTTATTTATAAATCGGGGATGGCTCTTCCTAAATTTTTCACTACAATTTTATCGTCGTAAGACAGAGCACGATTTTTTATTAACTATTCAACCGAATTCATTATTTTTATTTAAAATCAAACAACTTCACTCGCGCAGAATGAAAATGAACTCCCGTAATTGAATTACTACCAGCGGTCTCTGTTTCAAATGTGACCCGATTTCTGCCAAATACAGCAACTAGAGGTGCGGTTTCCATGACAACGATGAGTCATGATTTGGCTTTCGCTTTTATCGAAACCTTACCAACGATATATCCAAGACACATGTAAGTTTTGATACATTTGATACAAACTTCAGGATAATTTTTTAAATGTTGAAAATCAATATTTTGGTATGTCCAATGTGTTTGAAGACGTTGTAATTTTGGGGGCACGTGCCTTTGTCTTTTCGATACTGCAGAGGGCTCAGACCTGTTAAATTTAACTTTTCTGTATAACTATAGTTGTTTTTAGCAATATTTAGTTTCTACACCAAAAAATTCACAAATCCATTAGGCGGTACTGGAATATTATCTTGAGAATTTTTTTGATGAAAGTAATAATTTTACATTTGTCAAAATTTAATAAAATAATATTTAACTCACACCACCTAATCAAACTGTTAATATCCTTCTGAAGTTTGAGGCAATCATCTTATGTATTTATACTGTGATAAATTTTAAAGTCATCGGCGAAGTACGTAAGTAAGGACAGTATTGAAATTGGTGAGAAATACTATTAATAAATATCAGAAAGAGAACTGGATCTACCTTGTGGAACTCCTGATGTGAATTTGAATGATTTTGATAGACATTTCTTAATACCGCCTGTCTGGAAAATGGCGGATTAACTTTTCAGTACGTTATACACGGGGGTTTCGGGAGTCCCAAAAAAATAATAAAAAAATTCTTTATGATGTACATTACGAAAAAAACGTAATTTTGTAAAAGTAAAATTGGCAACACTGCACACCTAATGTGTGAATACGTCCGGCTTACTTTCTGGTTTCTTAGTAACGGTGGTGACTGAAATCCACCTTCGCTTTATATCAGGCAAACATTGTTGTCAAGTGGAATTTTATCAAATTATTACAAAAACAACACAGTCATATCTTTGTGCAGTCTGACTGAAATGGTAATTAAACATGGTCATGGGCGAGAAAAATATTAACTAAAAGTTTTATTAGTAGTTATTCTGATAATGAATGAGCTGTTTAGTTGTTAAACGTAGCAAAAGAAGCAATTTTAAAATCATTATAACTCCACCAAAATGTGAAAACGATTTTTTTTACTATTTTTCCCAGACTCACCAGTAGATTGTTAAAAGCGTAGCGGAGAGTTAATCCGCCATTTTCCAGACACCCGGTATTAACAGCCTGTGGGCGATTTGAATCGAATACAATATTTTAGCTACATTCCACGTTGGAAACACAATCACTGTTTGGAAAGTACAGTTCAAATAATTCGTCTTCATTAAGGTTGTTGTCATAATGGCAGTAAACTGACTTAAAGAAATCAGCACATAAGTCGGCAGTACTATCAATGTTAGTCGAGACTTTTATTGATTTTATTATATGTACTATTTCTAAAAATTGGTCCAAGGTTACTTCGACAGAACTTCCCTGACCCTGGAAGTATTATTTTTATTTACCATCAAACAATTTTACTCGCGCAGAATGAAAATTAAAACCGGCAATGGAGTTACCACGGTTGGGCACTATCGCGGTAGGACTGGCTTGCACTCTACTATCACTATCGCACACACCGTTTCCATGACAACCGTGTAAACAAAACGTCTAAATTGGCCATGGTCGGTCTTCGGCTTTTCTCAGTACTTCAACATATCATATATCCAAAACACAACATCTTTAGATGTAAATTTTGATACATTTTATACAAGTGAAGCGAGATAAAAAATTAGTTTTGATAATTATGACACAAATTTATGGATAATTTTTTAAGTATTGAAAATTACTATTTTGCTTTGTTCAGTGTGTTTGTAGACGTTTAAAATATAGTTCATTGAAATAACGTCATCAAATTGTTGGTGGGAATGATTAACAAAGTTTTGGTTAGCATTTAACCACGTACATGATATTTCTAATATACATACAAAATTTGACAGCAATCAGTCCAGCAGTTTCGGCGATTACGTGTGTCATAAAAATTGATACAGACACCAGACGGACAGACAGACGGAAATGGGAAACTACTTTTTTCGTACTGTAGGGGTTATGAAACGTCGAGAAAATATAGAAGTGGCAATTCGTCCGATGGACTCGATTATACTATATGTATTTCCTTAGCTTACGTTCGGGAAGTAAAAATGAAATTCAAGTAAACTTCTGAGATGAAGCGAAAAAGTTTTGTCAACAAAGTAAACGAACTGTTTTAATAACAAAAAAACAACAGAAGTTAACACACCCATGACAAGTAGAAGTAAAATACTCAATATTATAATATTAAGATGTGCAATTGACTCAAAAATGACCAACATTCAGGCAAACTTTCTATCATTGTGGGTATGTAGTATGTACAAAGACCAAGCTTCCCGTGCGCTACGAGTGATCATGGATTCATATATCTCCATGACCTTCGGGACTCTGATCTAGCCTACTTGGTTATTATTAATCAATATGAGTCCAGTGTTCGAAAAGATTACCAATTTATCACATGTTAATTATTATTATTATTAAAAAATATTAATGATTCCTACACGTCATGACAAGCTACGAAATAACTATTAAAGATAAAACTATTAAATTATATGTAATTAGTAGGTGTTGAAGTATTATTTATAAATAATTAATTAAAAAAATAAGTAAATGTTGCCGCATTTTTCTGAAGGATTGATCCGAACTATCGAAAGATTCCACACCTGTATATCCAAGCATAATAATTATTGTAAAAATGTCAAACATTATAATATTAGAGATTCGAAGTATTTTCAATTTGCAAAAGTGTACTATAATTAACATAATACTTGTTCGCTTGTGTACAGTATACGTTTTTCTGTTTCAGGTCACAGCGTCGATACACCGGACGCGCCACCTGCGACTGCCCGAATTGCCAAGAAGCCGAAAGACTGGGACCTGCAGGCGTCCACCTCCGCAAGAAGAACATCCACAGCTGCCACATCCCCGGTTGCGGGAAAGTGTACGGGAAAACGTCGCACTTGAAGGCGCACCTCAGGTGGCACACCGGCGAACGGCCCTTTGTGTGCAATTGGCTTTTTTGCGGGAAGCGCTTCACGAGGTCGGACGAGCTCCAGCGCCACCTCCGGACCCACACCGGCGAGAAGAGGTTCGCGTGTCCCGTGTGCAATAAGAGGTTCATGCGGTCGGACCACCTCGCCAAGCACGTCAAGACCCACAACGGCAACGGCAAGAAGGGCAGCTCCGACTCGTGCAGCGACTCGGAGGAGAACAGCCAGAGCGACATCACCAACAACGTCAACTCGCCCGCATCCATGAACCAGACGCCGCCGCCGTCGGCGCAGATGCCGGGCTTGGACATGGTGACGGGGCTTGACGTCAAGCCCCCCGGCCTGGTTTGAGGCCGGTGGGGCCCTGCGCTGCTGTACCCAGGCTATCATCGCTAGCGTGAGGCCCCGATGTGATACGGACTTGTTTCAATGTTTGTACATATGTGAATGGACGGAGCTTTAGTTATCTTTTTGCTAATTATGAGAATTTATTGTATATAATATAAATATTTAAATATTTTACATGTGTAAGTGTCGGCAGAAGTAAGGTGAATGAGAAACGTGTTTCAGTGTGTCCACATATCAACGTTTTTTTTTCGACGGCTTTGTGTTTTGTACACTTAGGAATTTTCGAGGGTTCTATTCGTTATGGATACTGTTAAGGTTTTTATCATGTTTCTCTTTCCGCCAAAGAAGCTGTAATCCTGTAAATTTTATTGTAACTATATCTGTAAATTATTCTATAAGAGCTTTTGTGAACACGTTGACAGTGAATATAATTTTCAGTCTATTAAATGTCTTTCATTACAAATAACCCAGTGCACAAATCATTCAGCTGTATAAAACAGAATGTATTGTCGCAGCTACAACAGTTTTCGCCCAAATCAATAAAGGTAAGTAAAGCATTGTTATGACGTGATTTGAACAACTTCAACGTCCACAACTTTTTGTTAACTAACACTGTTACCCATTAATTTTTCAGTATGTGCTTCCCGTCTTAAATTCCCTCGGTAATAAATCTTCATTCTTCACTCGGGTAACCACCGCCCCTTTCTTCACATCACCCATAATCTATAAAGCATTAGTTTGTGTAACTTATAAATGTAACAACGCATTTGCTAACAGAATAAAAAATCTTTGCGAACTTGCTATCCTATTATTTACATATACTACTTTGAGACAGCTTACTTTGTCGTAAATTTATACGCTCAAAGTAAATATAATTCTTTCATTATTTTCCAGTTTTCTCTTGTCTTCACACATATAGATAATTTTTCCCTGCGGATTGTTTTCTTTTATCTTCTCCTCTAGTCTTCCCCAGGGCAGATTTCCACCTAAGTAATACGGACCCAGTTTGGTCTTTATCGTCAAGGGGCATATTTGTGAAAGTCTGTTCAAATAATTTCATGTATTCACAGTCAAAAAGAGAAAGAATTTTCAGGGGTTTAATCTACTTGAAGCATTTTCTGTCTGTCTATTATTTTTGGACACGTCCGTCTATGTTGAAAAAATTGCTCGAAGGTTATTTCGACAGAATTTCCTCGCCCCTGAAGTACAATGAATATATCCTATCCAGCTTCTTTGAAAAATTATAAAATTTGACTTGCGGATGTGTGTATATCAACTTGGATAGGTGCAATGTGACGCTAATAAATAATTTGACTCATTCATTTTTTTTTTAGTCACTCTGTATAAGTAATTCTGAAAAATATGAATGTAGTGATAAATTACAAGTATAAACTTATCATATTTTGCATATTTTCAGTAGGATTTATTCGGCAAAATTTTGAGATGACGTCGTCAGTTTTTAGATGGGTAGCAAACGAATAAATTTTGATTAACGATTTACCATGTTTCCTATAACCTATTTGCGAAGTTTTAGAGCATTCGGCTTTGCAATTTCAAAGTTAAATGGCGAAATGTTATACAATTTTACAAAAATTTGAGTAAAAACTCAACACAGATTCATAAACTGGAGAAGCATGTTATTTTATAAAAATTAAATACCATTTATTAGTGTTGTTAAAGTTGAAGATGATGGCATATCATTATTATTAGTGGGGATGATCAGACAAATTCTGGTTAGCATTTTACCATCTACACGATATTTTTAATATACCTACATGCAAAATTTGAACAATCGGTCCGGTAGTTTAGAAGATTATCTGTATAATCTAAATAAAATCTAAAATAAAAATCGACTCAGACACGGACAGACGGTAGACAACAGACGGCAGACAGACAGACGAAAACGAAAATTTTATGTTTTCGTTTTCTAGGGGTCATAAAACGTTGAAAAAATATGGAAGTAGCTAGTTATGGACTTGATTACAATACTTCCTTCTATTTAAACTGCAAGGTTCCCAATGCCTGTCGAAAACTGCCGAAAGAGTTGTGTTATCTTTCGAAAACTTTTGAGTAAGCTGAAAATTCTTAAAAGACTTCCGTCATCGTGAAATGACGTAACTTATTCAGTGTTGAAAAAAAGATCGAAGTTTATTTAGACAGAACTACACTCGCTCCTGAAGTAGAAGTTCAACAAATCCCGTTTCTTTGTAAAATTAGATTTTGCGATGTTTTTTGTTTGTGATAACTTGCATAAAATAAAAATGAGCTGCATAAATAACACCCTTGCAGGCCCTGCGTCATGGGGGCGGAAAATGGTCTCTCAGCAATAACAACAAGCTTTAACTTCAAGTGTTTGGAAGAATGTTACGTAGAAATTTGTTTGATTTGACTGAGGTTGTCGCCTCAAAACAGATGACTACAATTATTAATTAAACTACAGTTGAACAAAATCTTCTGAATATTATTATTATAATTCTTATTAAAAAGAGACGTGCGTATTCTCACCTTTTCCAGAAAATGGGGTTATACCTACGTTCTTAATTTAATCAATAAAAAAATTGTTAAGACTTCATAAACATAGATAATACACAGTGCGAGAGCAAAAGAGAAAAAACAAATGGCCAAGTTTGGCTTCGAACATGCGACCGCCGGTCCACATGCCCGCATGGCCACGAACTGTTATATCCTGGGTTAGTGGTAATATGTTAATATTTTTTTGTCAACATTTGGTCGTTTAGGGAAAAACTCAAAGCGGATTCGAACACCATATGTATAGGAGGGTATTACATATTACAACATTTAAATAATTTTAAAAAAGAATTGTTTGAAATGATGTCATCAAATTGTTGGTGGGGATGATTAGCCAAGTTATCGTTTTACCTCCTACATGATATTTCTAATACAGGGTGTTATTGAAGGGTAGGTACAACAAAATTGACAGTTCTTCGCGAAGTCTAATAAGAAGCCTGAAAAACTTATTGTGTTATCAATATTATAAGGGAAAAATTAACCCCTATAGACGCTACTGAAGCATAAATAAGTAAAATGAACTTATTTAAGTAAATCCTAGCAACTGTAACAATAATAAAATAATTCGTCGAAACTTGTTTCGACAAAAGTTTCCTCGCTCCTGAAATACAATGATAATTTTTTTGAGTTACCCTGTATACGCAAATCCAAAAAATATGAATGGAATGATAAATCACAAATACAGACTTATCACATTTTCTACATTTTAGGTAGGATTTATCAGGCAATCTTTTGAGCTGACGTCATCAATTTTTTGGAGGGGATAAGTGAATATATTTTGATTAACAATTTTTCATGCTTATTATAACTGCAAATCATCTGCAAAATTTCAAAGCATTCGGTTTTGCAGATTCCAAATTTAATTGCAAAATTTTGTTTCATAATTTTGATTTTTTTTCCAAAAATCTGGACGTTTCGAGTAAAAACTCAATTCGAAATCACAAACTACATGTTATTTTATACAATTTAAAACCCATTTACTATGTACAGTTTTGAAGTGACGTCATCACATTATTGGTGGGTATGAGTAAACCAATTTTGGTTAGCGTTTACCATCTACATGATATTCCTAATGTAAATACAAAATTTGACAATAATCGGCCTAGTACTTTCGGAGATTACCTGTCTAATAAAATTCCGGGACGGCAGACAGACGGACAGACAGACAGGCAGATAGACGGACAGACAGACGGACAGACGGAAACGGGAGACCTATTTGTTCGTCCTCTAGGGATCATAAAAGGTCGAGAAAATGTAAAAGTAGAGAATCGGCCGACGGATTCGTTTACAATACTTCCTTTGCTTACGCTCGGGAAGTAAAAATACGCGACCCTTCTGTTTCTATAGAAACGAAAGATGACCATTTTATCAGAGGCGTACAAGGAATTTGGACATAAATTTTAATAAGTTTTATATCTAAAAGAAGAACACTTTTACCTGAACTTTTTTTTAATTTTAGCACACATACTTTGAGACCAATTGCCGATTTTATTTTGTACGTACCTTTCAATAACACGCTGTATATCTAAATATTTTACAAAATTCGACAACAATCGGTCCAGTAGTTTCGAAGATTACGTGTTCAATAAAAATCATCTGTGTTGCCAGAAAAACACACAGACAAACGAACGGAAATGGGAACGTATTTTTCAAGCACTTGTTTAGATATTTTGCGTTCTGGGTCTGTATTTCTATCTTTTATACATAGTTAAACATAATTTTTAAGTGATTGTTTTTGAAAATTTCTAATACTGAACAATAATTCGACTCTAATAAGTGAACAAGTATTTTTTTTATATTCCTAAAAGTTACAACAGTTTTCGAAAATCTACAAGGATGTCAACTGCTTGCAAACAAAATAAAAAGATCCAACGATTCAATAATTTTTAGGTACAAGTTTCGCATAAAATAACATATTTATTACGATTCGGTTTCTTAGAAGTTTAAAAAAAATATTGTTCGAGTTACATTATTTATGCTTGACAAAATCATTACTGTTTCATGCAGTATACTAACCCCTGTATTTTTATCATCAACTATAAAAGTTGTGATAAGTTTTAGTCATCGTAGCTTGGCAATGGTTTTATGTCTTGATAAAAAATACTTTGTAACAGTTTCGTTATCTTTTCGTAGAATTACAACAAAATGGAAAATGTACCTTGCACTTTGATTAAATTTTAGTAGCAAAAAGTCCCTCGATAAGAAAAAACAATTTAAATGCACTAATGCCACATAAAATAGGAAAAATTATAGACCCGAGTTTTCCGATATCTGGTAATGGAAGTATTTATTTAAACCGGGTATAATTTACCCACGTAACACACTTTTTACATATTGACGTAACTTTGGAAACTTCCCATACTAACTTCTACGGTTTATTGATATCCGGAAGATTATAAAAGTGAAGGGAACACACATTTTTCCAAACGATGACAAACTTTCTTTTAAAATTACACAAACTAATTAACAGTAACTTTCGCCAAGAACAAATCTTACGTTGATCACAACAATCTTACTGTAGTGAGTTTTATTTAATTAAACCTCAAAACCGCTTCAATAGTATAAAAAGTGACAAAAAGCTCAGCGGTACGAGACAAGGATAAATAGAGATCAACCGCTGAAAGCTCTAAAGTGAATTGTTCAGCTCCCCGGAGTCGGTTTAATCAGGAGACCCCCGGAGTTTGCCTCAATTGAGCTCTGCTTAATGGAAACGAATAGTGCTCGTGTCGCATTGTTCAAATTATATCTACAATTCAAACCGCACTGCATGATTTCATTATCTGCGCTAATATCGTTTTACTGAACCGAATTTATCCGATTATCGAGAGGCAAACTGTTATTGTTGAAATTAATGGAAGACACACTCGAGTTGAATGAAGACTGATGATGACGCTGCGTGATTTTCTTATTAATCGGAGGAGACAATTCTGAACCGCGGGAAATGTACATAACCACGTAGGCAGATATGTCGTACTGAAATAGTGAAAAGTTTTCAGACGTACGAACTACACCAAAGTACATTTTAACTTGAATTTGTGACACTAGTTTTCGTATTTTTTACTTTGCGATATATTTGATAATTTAGAGATTACAAGATGTTAGCAAAACTTCATTTCAACATTATTTCTATTTCTGAAATGGTTTAGTTAATTTTACAAATGTTTGTATTATTTTTTACTTGTTTTGTCTATAATGTGGGTTTTTAAAATCTTCATTTTTCTACTACCATTCTCTGAGTAAGACTTTCTAAAATCATTCACCGCTTTTTACAGTTTAATATGCTCTTTCATCTGCCGCCGAGTTCGCTACGTACGCAAATAAAAAAGGAGGGTAAATATTTGATAGAAAATTTAAAATCGTCCGAAAGACAGTCATATACACGAAGTGGAAAATCAATTAGAGGATTAAGCCAAACATGTTTGCTTGCAACCCCCATCCAGGAATGGTTTGCGACACGGCCCATAAATTACCCGAGGGTCCTATACAAGCATGAAAATCATGCACTTAATAGAGGGGACCTATGACAAATTTCATCGTATTAGCCGCCGATAACAGCCCTTAAAACTCGAGATTTATACAGGGATGCTCTCCGCCACCAAGAAAAATTTTAATTGAAACGGAAGCCCGCCAAATAAATAACTCAAGCCGAGCGTATCTCTTTTTTTGTGTATGATATACTGTGGCTTTGACAACTCTTTCGTGTTAGCTGTCTTTTTTTCAGCAGCTCGTGCAGGAAGCCGCCGAAAGTGAAAAAGTGTTGGATATATGACAGACGGCGCGACTTGCCAGAGCATGTCATGTTGGTTTAATAAAAAGAACGAGGTTAGAATGTCATTTAGTTAGTTCTACAAGGTTCTGCTCGGCTCCCAAATAAATTATTCCATCATCACGTCAAGCTATTTAAATTGCTGTGAAAAATTGATGTGATTCTTCACAATTAAGAGGCGTTTACTTTTGGTTTATGTTAACGAGACGAAATTAGACGCAGTCATTTCGATAATGGTTTCTGAAAAACAGATTTAATGGTATGAAAAAACTCGTTAGCGAGGGACCAACTTCGGGATCTAGACTAATAATAGGATGTGTGGGTTTTTTGATATCGTATTATCAATACCGGGATTTGTGATCGGAGAGACGTATCATTGTTTTTAAATAGACGTTCAAAATTGAAAAAAAAAAAAATGACGTGGCGTTTTGTTGCGTATGTCTTTGTCAAAAATAAAGTAAGGTTGGACTCATTAATCGTTTGCTCGTTCGTTGACATTCTTAAATTTAAGGTTTCATGTGCATTTTTAAATTGTTAATTACAAATTTAGTTTAACTGTACATAATATACTAAAATATGTAATATGTAGATGCAATAAAATTTAAATAAGCTGCATTAAAAGTAATAAAATTCATGCTGCACTGGATTGTTTGCAGTTCATTTTTATTTCAAGCGCACTGTAAGTTTTAGCGTGCTATACCATAATGAGAAATCGTAATTGAATGTTAGAGCAAGCAGTTAAAAATAAATAAATCAATGAAGTGAAAATAAAGTACAAAACAAAACACAATACTGTTCAAGTATGAAGAAACGCTTTATATATCAAAAGTTTAGAAAATAGAACTTTATTTTTGCATCCACTAAAACTTTAATGAAGGGTTGGATAGCACCATATCGCGGTCAGTGATGATTGTAATAGTACTTCCCTGATAGGGGATTCTACCTGCCACGTCATGTTAATGTCGCCTTTAACTTTACTGGGAAATAAAATTTAATAATAGAAAAACAACGTTTTCAGTACATACGTAGTTCAAGTTATAAGAGATTTTTTTTTACTTTACCAAGTCAAAATTTTTAACAATAAATGAGATTGTCCAGTTATTTTAAATTAACCTTATTATTTAAAGTCGTGGAATTACCCCAAGTCATACTTTTTCTCTTTCTATCATATGCGCTTTGTGTCAGCCAAAAAATTACCAAATTTTGAGTAGATCGTAGAGTTTTATGTCAAATTTTGAAATTTTTCATGTGCCCCAGTTGGTCCCAGTCAAAAATGAAGCGATTTAACGACCAAGTAAAACAAATAATTTTAAATATGTTAGACTATCTTGATAGAAATCATAATGTTTTGGAATTTAAGAAAAAAAGGAAGACAGAACTGGCCGCAGAAATGCTGAAAATTTCGGAAAAATCTGTCTACAGGCTACAAAAAAATACAGGTTTAAGTGACTTTGAATTCTTACAAGAAGAATATGTCTTCTAGAATTAGTCACATAAAGACAAATGGAATCCTGTAGATTTAATGTAAATCCGGGAGATTATTTATAAAACGCTTGTTTCTAAATATGTAATACATTACTATTAATTGCTACACGAACGAGTAATGGAAGAGATTTCCGATTTTAACGTTGGTTGTAAATCGCTAACCAACTGGATAAGGAAAATTGGGTTCAAATTTAAGAAAATAGTAACAGATTATTTTTGATTGAACGGCCTTCAGTTAAATTAAAAAGAACAAAATTTTTACGTGAATACCACCAACACAAAGGAAACAATTTATAGGAACCTTTTTTTCTTGATGAAACGTGGGTATTTAGTAAGGGTAGCATATGCAAAAAGACATGGCAAGAGGGTTCCGGAAACATTGCTATTGCAAAAACTGGAGAAGCGTGCAGATACATTGTTGTTCATGCTGGAAATAAAAACGGTTTTTTTGAAGGAGCCTCGTTAATTTTTGAAGCTAATAGGAAATCTTGAGGCTATATCATGATAATGTGAACCAAGAGAATTTTGAATAATGGTTCAAAGAACAGTTGATACCAAGTTTGCGAGAACCTTCTCTATTAGATAACGCAAGTTATCATAGTAGACTTGGGGTGTTAATTTAGTCTTCATAGGTATTCATATATTATAACAAAACTTTACTTTATTTGTGCGAAGAAATTTCTCGAAACAGTTGGACAAAAACAAAAATCATAGCATATTTAAATAAAAATGGGATTGCTTATTTATCCACCCAAGGCCATGAAAGACCAAATCTGAAGAATATTGGCTAACAAACAATCCCAAGAATGTTATCATAAGATCATTCCAAGAACGAGCTCTTCCCCTAATGATGTTTGTGCGACTTGGTAAAATGTGACTGATCAAGTTCCGGTTGTGCATGGGAACAATTACATTAAACATACTGATCAAATAATAAATTGTGCTTGGGAAAATGAAAAAATTTTGGATATTTCAGAACAGAATGAAATTATTATTAATGTTAATAATTGATGATAGTGAGACTGGAAGTGAGGCTGATAACAGTAACCTTGAAGATTTAGATGCTGATTTGTTATAACTTGAAACTTTTTCTTATTAAAGCTTCCGTTTTTTCGTTTTTTGATGAAGTTCAATTAATTCAGCAATTAAATGGCCCAGTTTATAAAAAAGAAAAGTCAAAATGTACCATTTTTTCAGTTGATAGGTTTAGCATAATAGCAGAATTTAATAGTTTTTGATGGTGTATACTGTATCATTCAAAATAAAATTGTTGTATGAAATATAACAATTTATTGGAAACAGAGGACGTACGCTACTGATTCTGAGTCTCCCAACTTAAAAATTCAATTTACAAAAAATGTAACTTATTGACTTTCCTTTTTTAGTACCTGTACCTTTCAATAATTGCGAATTTGAAATTTAGATTTATTCATAGTAACATATTCGTAACATATAAGAAATCACTTACGAAAAGTTACTAAAAAATGTCACATTCTAAGTGTAGGCTAGAGGTTGACTAGGGGTATTTTCACGACTATACCTATTGAATTTGTTACTGAACTAAAAGTCAAAATAAAAAACTACGTACACATCACCCACAAATAACTATTTATACCTACACCGTGTTCAAACGAAACAAATATAGATTTAAGAACTACGAAATTATATTGAAACGAGTAGTTAGGGGAAACCTGTCTATGATGGACAGTTAACTATAACCTCAGCTATAACACTAAGGATTTTTTGTGAGCAATTTAAATAAGCAATTATATTGATACTGATAGTAATTCATCAAATTTTCAAAACATCCCATACTTTTTCTGAAAAGAATTTGGAACCAAAAACCATGAGATGTGCCATCATAGGCAGTACTCTTCTTATGATGGCACATCCTAGATATTGAAGTTTTTTTGAAGTAATTTTAATTTCTATTAAGTATTGGGGGATTATTATGAATGTAAAAAATGTTTTGGAAAAGCTTGTACTGCATTTGCGGGTGTAGCAGCTTTCAAAGACCAGCTACTTGGAGATGTGTCACGATTCTGTCAGGATTTTGATTAAGCCAGGTCTGAATTTCCTGACTGTAATAAGCTTGAAGAGGTGAAATAATTCCTACATCCAGCGGTTATAGTTCAACAAATTTGTGAGTATGCCATCATAGGCAGGTTTCCCCTATATCTTTCTGTTTTTAACATCTTTGACTGCAATTATATAAAACTACTTGTTCTTAGCAAACAAAACTCTTCTTATGATGTACAATACTAAGTCATTAATTTAATGTTTGTCTTGTTCTATACCAATCGAATATCGTTTTTTAGTAGATTTTTATATGAATATTTCTATCCTGTTATTACCTGTCAGTCAAATAAAGCACTCTCCACTTGTCTATTTATATAGACGTTTGTTTTCGTTTTATCATAATCCAGTAAATCAGCAAACGAGATTATGATAAATAATATAATAATAATAATATGGATATGGATAACAAATCAGATAAGAATCTGCGAATAATGAGATTAGCGTGCTTGAAGTATAGGCGACATTTCCATACCAGGTTTCACTGAAGAAGAATAATAATTATTATCATCATATGCAATTTATCTCATTAATTCTCCACCGTAAAAAGCTGCCGTGTGATTAATATGTTAACTAACTGAAAGGTAGGAATCAACGTACAGATACACGTGTTGTACAGGAGCCTCCCTCTCTTGTGAATAACGTGAACTAACACACGCTTTATGCATTTATGTGCTGCTGTTGAAATTTTAAAGAGATTACACTAAATTGTAAAAATCACGTAAGTGTTTCCATTTTTCGTGAATCATTAAACTCGGTAAAAATTTTAAAATGTTTTTTTATTAATTAATTTTGTAGGCGTTGTGTTGGAAGAGTTTAAGAGGAGGTCGAGGTGAAGGCGAAACCAATCATTTTTTTTTGTTCAAGATGGAATTCATATTAATAATACACCGAACAAAACTTGTGCCACATCGCTGGAATATTGAATTAATAAAAATATGTGTTCAGCAAAATTCATATAAATTTGAGTTACAGAATTTTCTTTTTTTGTTCTTGAATCCTAGTCAAAGCTTTGCCAACTCTATCCGGATATAAGATAACAAATAAAGAAAGAGGTACAGAATAGTAGTAATAAATTAACTTTCATTGATCGAAAGGGTAATTTATGATCTTTTAGTTTATTAGTGGGATTTTTATTGTTTACTTGGCGTCGTCATCAGCAAGTTTCTAAAAAAACTCTTTCTATAAAATTTCAAAAGTCGACAATTCATTCAACGGTTACTAATATCAATCGATTATGATAATAGTCAATTGTTTAAGCTCCAAACTGTATGTTCATAAATGCTGAAGATCAAGGTTTTTTTTAACTTAACCCAAAAACTAAATATATAGAACTATTAATTTAGAGAATACTTTTGAATATTAATTCCATCTCACATTATACAAAGTCGTTCCTAAAATCCAATTGCTTTAGATTATGATTTTAAAAAGGTTCTAAAAATTCTGTTCATCCGTTTAAATTTTGAATTGGATTAGAAAATAGGAGTAGTTATTTATAACCACAATGCATGCCTTACGTCGGACTCAGCTACGTTCTGCAAGTTCATTTATGTTCCTCCATCGAAATTACAACAAATAAGATCTTTGCAAGCCTAACAAGTCTCAATAAAGTTGTCAAATCGCATCGAAAATTGCACCTTTTGCAAATAACACCCCACACAACGAAACAATAACAATATCGTTCCTTCGACCTTAATTGGACTTGTATACCTTGTTTAATGTACATTGTGGGACTTGAACACATTCTGTAGCCCTTGGCGGCTCGTTTGAACTTGTGCAAGTCATCGGAGCCACTGTTACATGCATCATCATGATTAATTTAGCCGGATTGTGGGCATCATCCCCCGAACCACCCCCTCCTGCCCCTTCTTTCTTTACAATACGATACGATAAAGAGCTTCGGATCAAGTTGTAATCATTAGGTTTCTATGGATATTTCACACAACGTGAACGGGAGTCGTCTGCTTGATTAAGCTCGATGTATGGATAAGCTATTTTAATTTCATTAGCCATACTTGTGTAGATTTTCAATGTGATACCATTATAATAGGGGTGGGTATAATTTGGCGCAATTCAATTCACCAGGTGTAAATTACGATATTGGCTCGGGTCGTCATTAAGCCGCCATTATTATTTCAACGCGACGTACGGTGAGTTGTGGTAATCATGTGAAAAACAAGGTACGGATGGTGGATTATTAGTGGGTTTGGTGCTTGTAATCTTGGCAGATGCATTGGGTATGATTGCGTAGAAGAGGTTTTTGCAACTAAAAGTTTAAGTATTTGATAAAGTTTAATGCAGATTACTTTACTTTAAATTTTATTAACGTTAGGGTAATAAACAAACTGTCGCTGTCTTTTTACGCATGTGGAGACTGTTCTCTTATTTATTGAAAAGCCACTTTGTGATTAGTGATTACAGTAAGACTATGCCACGATAAAGTAAGTTGAACATCAGGCTGTCCTCCGCCATCAAAATGACGTCTAGATTAAAACTCGAAAAAAAATTTACTAACGATTTAGCATGTTTACAATAACCTAAAAACGTTTGTATGATTTGAGCATTCGGTTTTGCAGTTTTAAAGTAAGTTAAATTGCAAAATTGTATGTTATAAATTGAAACAATATTTACTAAAGTAAATTTTCGAGATGACGTCATTCTATTGTAGGTGAGGATATTTATTTAAATTTTTGTTACCGTTTTACCATCCACACGATATTCCTAATAGACATATAAAATTTGACAATAATCGGTCCAGTAGTTTCGGAGAGTCTCTGCCTAATAAAAATCCGCACAGACGACAGACAGACAATACTTCCTTAGGTTACGCTCAGAGTAAACCGTTATACTTAGATAGAAAATAAGAGTTGTAAGTGCAACAAATGTGTCGATTTCCCAAAAAAATTATACACCATTTCTTGCTTGGCGGACCGGTTTATCAACTAAGCGATTAATCCAATCGAGCCTTAACCCCAATCTGTTGCCATCATGATGAACATGAAGCTTGATCAGCCAACTAAACGTGACATTTCTCACAAGAATTACGACTTTCTTATAAATTTAAAAAGAATTTTGTTCACCTTAACTCTCAAACGTGATTCGTTTTCGCATCATCATGACTGATCCTTCCTCCAAGCTGTTAATTTTATGAATAATGTACAACAGCGGAATGCCTTTGCAAATAAACTTTTGTTTCTATCACACGTATCCTATGATATATTTTCCTACAGTTCGTATCCAAGATTTCTGCTCCAAGTGTCCACCGTTTACGCGCTTACGCCCAATTTGAGAAGATAAACTATGTCCTGGTCGCTTTTTCTCTTTCACAGATGGATTGGAAACATTACAGCGGTGTGCGAGCTTACACACATCATTTGTCAACTCGAAATACCTCGCTATAAATATGTGGTGCTACCGTATGACACGACGGAACACTTTGTCATATCGTACTGTGGTGTAGTAGATGGTTGTTTTAGTCGTTCGCACTTATGTTTCATATTTTAACGATCCGTCGAGCCATCCATTCCGTTTCTACATGATGGATTAGTATGACTGCAAGACGTCGAGTAATAGTAAACAGCTGCTAAACTCACTTTATTGTCAACTTTTCCGGTAATTAGATATTTTTGGTTGCAGCGGTGCTGATGACATCTTCATTTCATAAAAGATAAAAGGTAGCAATATGACGCTTAGTTTGTAAAGCGCCTAATAAAGTGAGTATAACACAGAATAGCCTAAAGAGTAAAACTAGAATTTCTTGGCGGTCGTCAAATGCTGAACAGGGGCGTATATTATTTGTTTTGTAATATAAGATCAGAGGAGCGTAGTCAGCTACGGAGGGAATGAAGTTGGCGTAATACTGGGAACATAAGTTCTAATAGTAATCCAGTAATTAGTTCTTCTTTGAAATTCGTAAAATGGAGTTGTGAAGTTCCGACAAAAACGTTTAGAAACATAATACCCATTCTTCCAGTTTATTTATCTGAAATGTGAAACTAAATGAGACAGTTACGGATTATTAAACGGCTGAAGCGTCAAAGCACAGGATTTCTCGCATTTCTGCGAATCCTGAGATCAAAGGGACCGTGGTGACCTCACAAGCTTCCAATTTTTGACCGGATCTCAACGTGTGCGCTACAATATACAGGATGTATCGGTTTCAGAGATCATCTTGCAAGCTGTCAAAGCTGTTATTTTCCCTAGCACGTTCCAAGAAACATAGCCAATTAACAGCGGCCGACGACGATTACGTACAGTAAGAAAATAAAATGACGGTAAAAAAATATTCTGTAAACACTCTTTCGTTACTGTAAAAGTGGTTACACGTCGTCCTCACTCAGTCTATGTAAATTTCACTTCTACAAGCTTTTAAAATAAAAAACACATCTCGAATTTCAGTACCCGATGATGGTTAATAAAATAATGAGATTTTATGTTTATCGAGCGGTTTTCACTGTTGTGGAATGCTTGCCGCAAATTTTAATTGTATTTAAAACACTGTCCAACGTTATATACCGGTCACGTCTATATTATTAAGTGAATGATGAAATTACAATACTGTATTTCTTTCGTTTTTTTTTTTAATTGGAATAGTGATTATACACAAGTTGAAAAATAATTTAAAGGCAATTAGATTTTACTGACAAGAAAAATAGTGTTTTTGCAATACTACATAAGAATAAAATTTCCATAGATAAAAAACATCCACTTACAAAATTAAAAAAAGTGGTCAAAGGTTATTTCGAATGAACTTTCCTCGCTCTTAAAGTGTAGTGTAACAAGTCCAGTTTCTTTGAAAAATTATACGATTTTTGTTTTCTGATTACCTCCATAAAGTAAAAACCAGTGGCGGAAATTGCACTCTCACTGCTTTTTTGACTTGAATTTTTCAATGCTTCAATTTTTCATTTTTTTTCAGTTTTTCGATTTTCCAACTTTTGAATTTTCGTTATTAATTTTTCAATTTTCCGATCTTTGCAATTTTGACGATTCTAGAATTTTTCGATTGTGTAGTTTTTGGGTTTTCCAATTTTTAGATTGATTCGTTTTTTCTTCTTTCCAATTTATCGATTCATTAATTTTTTTTTTTGATTTTCAAGTTTCTCGATTTCTAGTTTTTCAGTCTTTCAATTTCTTGTTTGTTTTTTTCAGTTCTTCGATTTAAATTTTTCGATTTTGTCATTTTTCGTTTCCTCAATTTTTCGATTTTTCATTTTTTTTCAGCTTTTTACTTTTTCGATTTTTCAACTTTCTGAATAAAAAAAAATGGGAAAAAATTGCAAAATTCAATATGAAAAAACGTAAAAGTAGAAAATGAAAATTTGAAAAATTTAAAAATTAGAAATCAAGAACTTGAAAAATTAAAGAAACGAAAAATTAAAAAAAAAAGATTAAAAATTGGGAAACTTAAGAATGAAAAAAACGAAATATGTGTTGTAAAATCGAAATATTGAAAATTAAGGAATCGGAAAATCGGATAACTGGAAATCCAAAAATTGCAAAGTCAAAAAATTTTAATATCGGGGAATTGATAAATCAAATATTGAAAATTTGAACAACTGAATTAAAAGAAAAATTATAAAATCGATGATGAAAAATTGGTCGAAGGTAAATGAATCCAGATTTTTGGAAAAATTATAAAATTTCTCATTCATAAATTTTTTTGAGTCACTCTGTATAAGTAATTTTAAAAACTATGAGTGCACTGATAAACTACAAGTACGAAATGATAATCTTTTGGATAATTCGGAAATGATTTATTCCGAAAAGTTTTTAGATGACGTCATCAATTTTTCGGCAAGGGATAAATGAACAAATTTTTTTTTTTTTCCAAAAATCTGGATGTCTCGGGTGAAAACTCATCACGGATTCATACATGACAAGTGTAGGGGTATCCATAAAATTAAAAATTATGTATTACTATAAATTTTTAAAATGACGCCAAGTGACATTTGTTGTGGGGATGATTAGCCAAGTTTTGATTAGCGTTATACCATCTACATGATATTCCTAATAGACATACAAATGTTTACAATAATCGTTCCGCAATTTCGCCCAGTGGATTTGATTATAGCTTACGCTCGGGAAGTAAAAATAACATATGAAAATTAGTTATAGTAAACTGCAATAAAACAAGAAATTATAACACTATGCCCCCAAAAACAGTAAAGGAAAAGAGACAAAAAGAAATAACTCATGAAAAACAACAAAAGTAATGTGAGATATACGCATGTTTAATAGCGATTTTTCTTTAAATTAGCTACACCTTAACACCATTAACGAGCCTCACGTCATAATACACTTTTTAAGAACATCACCCTCATCACCCCACATGCTATATGGAGCTTTTTTCCCACCTAATTAGAATACCTCGCTGTAAACTGATAGTGTTGTGATTTATTTGTCGCCGAGTTACACGTTTCGTTGAAAATTCACTTTAGGGTAATATGGAAGAATTTTTTCAACGTTTCGGTGATTAATCACTGACTGGTTTGCTTGTGACGTCCGTGACACTAAAAGATTTAAAAAAAGACAAGCCATAGACAAATTTGCATTGAAGCGTATTGGCTAATTAAATTTGAGCCATGTGTGGTCTTTAGTTTATAGTCAACATTTTAACGACCAAAAAACTCAATGTGTTTGAAATTTAACTTGCTTGTATCCTATATTATACGTACATTAAGAATAAATGAAACCAGCAGACACACCTTGTCATTATTTTTATTTGATTTCTGGACGATAAATAGTACCTAGTTTTGTATCCTGAAGCATGAGCGACCGTTTTAATTTGCCGACAAGTAGTTTAAACTGATTTTCGCAGTCTTGAGCGTGAGCTTGTGTGTCGGAAATAAGTTAAGGTTTTGAATATTAGGAGTCGAATAACGTTTTTGCCTACATCGTTCATTGCCTAATTCTTTCAGTCAATTTACGTTTAAATATCATTTGTCTCTGAACTCACAGAAATTGCAAATCTGATAATTTTATGATGAAATTTGTATTTGTGATCAACGAAAGTCGTCCTCCAGGATCAAGGTGTCATTTTCATTGTCTCTTACGGACATCAGGGAATCAGAAAGCCAACCAACGCCAACTGGAACCATCAACATAATTCTCTTTTTATTTACAACAATTTTGAATTTGATATTGATTGGAACTTAGCATGAACCATTTCTCCTCCTAATATTTCTCTGTGAAATCATGATTAATTTAGGAAAGGAGTACTGTATTGATTGGCAGGCTCTCGATTAAAATAAATACAAAATTTCTTAGCGTCTTCTATGGGTGCTCCGGAAATAAGTACTTAGATTTTTATTTATTTTCACAAGTTGCGTTTTTGTTAAATTCATTATGATTCCATGGTTGTTAGGTATCACCAACTGCGGTGAAAGTAGTTGACAATTTAACCTTTGTGAATCCTGAAATATAGCTTCGATGTAAATATTAAAAGGATAGGAGACATCAGACACTCCGCTGATGATACGTGTTTATTATTCTCATAATTCAACTTCATTCCAACTCTAATTTTTTTGGTTCCAACATAAATTTGTTATGAATTATCCCTCAGATGTCTTTGTCTTGGTTTGTGTTTGTACCTAAATCCTTAAACGAATTATAAGTGTTGAATTTGGATTTGGGCGTATCCAACGTTACTTGACTGATGGGCTACTTTAACCTTCATTTACCTACCAGTAAGTATAATTCAGTCAAATTGAAAAATGCCCAAAGGCCGGCACATCTACCCCACACAAGCGAAGCTCGAAGCCGTCCAAACTGTGAATTTTGGAAAAATTGCAAAGTTTCATGATCAAATGTAACACATTGCGTACGTACACAGCATTACCAGATTACATACATTTGTTTAACCTTCTGGCGTCCGCTGTTGCACGTTTTTTCGCCATCACGTAAGTCTCTACCATCCTCAACATGTGGGGCGCTAAAATAATTTCGTAGATCGAAATTACAGGATTCGAGCAATTCGTGATCACGACTTTCCAAAGTCGTGTTTTGACGACGATTCCTTCAAAAGTAAAACCCAAAACCTTCGCGACAGCTTTGTCGACGAAATTATCGTGCACGAAAAAATACCTAGAAATCTCCTCCGAATCCCATTCTTCTCGCAAGTGTCCTGTAATTGAATACTCTTCGTGAACGGCCTAATAAAATTCGGGTCGGTTATTATCTCCTCACTTTCCAGTGTTATGGGAACATAAAGGATTGCGGTTTTTGTCGTTTAATGGCCGCATTGTGTGTTTAATAGTTGTCAAAAGTTATAATTTTACATTCCGAACGGTCAGGGGCGTAACCGAAAGGAAACGCGTCGTAAACAATCGACCGCTCCATTCAATTTAAATTAAGATTTTCTAATGTTTCATTTACAATTCGGACGTGTAATACACGCTTTGGGCATTTCAAACATCCGGAATGTTGACGAATTTTCTTGGTACAACGCGGGTTTTAAGTGTGTTCGTATGTCGACGACTTCCTTAAGATAATAAATTTTCGAAGTGTGAATTGATGAGACAAGAGTTTATTATTAGTTCGCCGGAAGTGGTAATGAGGCAGGTATAAGCCAACTTTGCGCTAATTTCATTACCATTTTTAGCCGGAATACGTCTACACGAGTTAAAATAATTGGTCGAAGGTTATTTTGACAGAACTTCCCTCGCCCCTGAAGTATAGTACAACAAATCCTGCTTCTTTGAAATATTATAAAATGTGTGTACCTATGTAGTAAAAACAATATAGGAAGTGGTAGTCACAGTGTAAGAGAAAAAAGAAGGTTTCACCTTATTTAATGAAGAAAATACAATTGGGGTCCGAGAAGGTTTCACATTTTTAAAAAAACAGTGTTACCTTCTTGAAAAAAAAAAAACACTTGGAATACCTAAGAATATTTCAAATTCTTAAAAAAAGACAGTTAGTGCACCCGAGAAGGTTCACCCTTCTTTAAAAAAAAGACAATTGCCCCCCCCCCCCCAGAAGGAGCACTCATTTAAAAAAAAAGGCAATCGGGGCCCTGTCTTAAAAAGAAAAAGAGAGTTAGGGGGCAGAGAATGTTTCACACTCTTAAAAAAAAAAATTCAAGAACTATTTCCACAAAAATTCGTTTATACTTGGAAATCCAGTCCGCCAAATCCCGCTTGTTTAAAATACTATAAAATTTGATTTTGCCATTTTCGTTTTATGATAACATCTATGAAGCAAAAACTAGTGGCATAATTAACACCCCGCGGTCCGCACAAGTGTAGACAATATGGAAATATACATATAATTTCCAAGTTAAGACTGATATTGTCAAATAACATACATACCCTCTAAGAAGGGTGGGTGGGGCTTGTACTTACCAATATAAGACTGATTTTGCTAAATGGCATACCCTCAAAGAAAATAAAGCGTGGATGGGCGGGCCTAGTATTGGCCAAGATAAGACTGATTTTGCCAAATGGCAACAAAGAAAATAAAGGGCGGGTGGACGGGGCTAGTATTTGCTAAGATAAGACTGATGTTGCCAAATGACACACCCTCTAAGAACATGGTGGGGCTAGTACTTGCCAAGATAAGACTGATTTTGCTAAATGGCATACCCTCAAAGAAAATAAAGCGTGGATGGGCGGGTCTAGTATTGGCCAAAATAAGACTGATTTTGTCAAATGACATACTCTCCAAGAAAATGAAGGGCGAGTGGACGGGGCTGGTACTTGTCAACATAAGATTGATTTTGCCAAATGACACACCCTCTAAGAAATGGCGGGGCTAGTTATTGCCAAGATAAGACTGATTTTGCTAAATGGTATACCCTCAAAGAAAATAAAGGGCGGGTGGGCGAGGCCAGCATTTGTCAAGATAAGACTGATTTTGCCAAATGGCAATCCCTCTAGGAAAATAAAGAACGAGTGGGTGGGGCTAGTATTTGTCAAGATGAGACTGATTTTGCCAAATGAGCTATTCTCTAAGATAATGAAGGGCGAGTTAATGGGGCTGGTACTTCTAAGATAAGACTGATTTTGCTAAATGGTTTTTTTTGCTAAAGGTTTGTCTTTGTTGATCTACAACTTAAAAACCATGCTGATGCTCTGATATATAACTTTTCACTACAGGATAGATATAAAAATTAATTCAAAAATTATGGAAAAATTGGAAAGGGGGGAAATCGATCTGTAATTTTGAACTTTAGGTGCAGATAACCAACGGAAACAAATTTTGGTTTTCTCAATTTCTCAGTACATGCTTAATTTCGGCTGTTTATGTTCATCCTTCGAAAAAATTCGACTATTAGCACGTTCGGATTAAGCATCAGCAGTCAAAAGAAATGAAATTTGATGTAGCCTCCTGAATGCGGAAGAGAAGGCTGATTAATTAATTAACCAAACTCAGTTCTTTTCCCAAAAACACTAATAAATTTGAAGAACATTTAGTCGGCAAAATTGTAAGATTAACGATTTACCGTGCTTCTAATAATCTTAAGAGATTTGCAAGATTTCACAGCATTCGGTTTTTAGCAAATTCAATGTTAAAATGTAAAATATTGTTATAAAATTTTGATTTTTGTCACCAAAAATCTGAATGCGACGGGTAAAAACTCAACACGGATTCATAGATCACACGTGATCACCTTAAAATGTTTGCGAGATTTAAGAGCAACCAGTTTTGCAGTTTCAAAGTTAAATTGCAAAATGTTGTTATGTAATTTTGATTTTTTTTCCATAAATCCGGAGGTCCAAAGTAAAATTTGAACACGGATTCATAAACCACGTGAGGAGTATCTTTTTTATAAAATTAAAATAAAATTATAGATAAATAATACCTATATAGTGTACATTTTCAAGTCTTCCTATTGTTGGTGAGGATGTTTATCTAAATTTTGGTTAGTGTTTAACATCTACACTAATACACATATAAAATTTCACAAAAATCCTGGGAGAAGGCACGCAGGCAGACAGACGGAAACGGGAGACCTATTTTTACGTACTCTAGGGGTCATGAAACGTTGAGAAAACGTAAGCCAAGTATTATAATACGGTTCTTAGGGTGAATGGCTATTTCCATGGTTTCTAGACGAAACTACAGCACCGATTGTTGTCAAATGTTATGTATATGTTAGAAATATCGTATACATAGGTGAGTAAGATAACAGGCTAACTAAAATTCGTCTGGTCATCCCACCAACAGTTTGATAACATCAACTGAAAATTTTACATGATAGGTGTTATTTAAAATTTATAAAATATGTAACATACTTCTGGATTTGTGATTTACGAAAAATTGTAGAATAGAATTTTATATCAGTATAAGAGGAACACAGAGTGATGGCCAATTAGATCAGTTGGCCCACTTTATTTTTCTTACACTGTGACTGGTATTATCTGGATAGTGATGAATAAGTTTTGCCAAGAATGTTTTTACGACGAACCAAACGAAGTTGGTTACCAATATCTTTTAAATGTAATTATTGGAGTCTTAACTCCTTTCTTTTCGTATTATAGAACACGTATGCGACGCGCGCCTGAATAGGATGTCGAGTTCGACACCGACACCAGTCTGAACTGAGTCTAACTCCTTTCTTTTCGTATTTAATAAACTATTTAATAAAATGTGTTCGTATAGATTCTTTGTAGTAGAAATATATCAATTTTATTAATATTTACATTTATTTGTTAATTTTCATGTTAGAAAATTGCTCGTTAACATTCCAAAATTAAAATATTTTTATGAAATGGTTGAGTTTGCAAGTACAATATATAGTAATTGCTTACATGCTTGCCCGCGCATAATTTATAATTATTTTTTTTATATAGTATTATTATAATAGGAGTAATTAATTATGACATTTCTATATGATAAATAAATTAAAAAAGTATATTTTATAAGTATAATATTATAATTGATAATACATGAATATTTACTTTAATTAATATATTTTTGGTTTTTATTATTTTTTACGAGAAAATTAATGACTTCGCCGCGTATACGTGTCTAATTTACATAAATTGACAACGCAGAGTTAAAACTCCATCCGTGCGTCCCTGGGTCGACGCACTCTTTTTTTTTTAAATTTATATCACAAGTGTTGCAGTTAATGTTTTGCAAATTTACATTTGATCCTTTTTTTTTTCAGTTTTCAGCTACAACTCCTTAATATTAATTTCTGGTAGAACGAGTAAAAATGAATAAAGATACTTTTATCGAAAAATGTAGCAGAACAGGTGCTATTATCTCAAACTTTTCTTAAACGAAACCCTATAATTTTCCTTTCTTAGTTGCAACATTTACCTACTGGTAAAACACCAAACTATCTATAAAACTGACAATTCTTGAATTAAAAATTTCGGTCTCTCTATTTGATTAAACCGTGATCGATTTGCACCCCTTTTTATTTTTGTGGACCAATTTTCCCGCAGTGCCTCAGGCTGGGAATATTTCAGAATGTTAATGTGGCACAGACACAATGAAGGTTAATTTGAAATCCAGGAATAATAAAATGGATCCAGTGAAGCTTTGATAGGCCTAGTTACAAAGCAGCAATCACATTGTAAATTCCTCCCTGACGCTGTTCGTCGTCAATGAGACGACGGTCGTCGCGGCGCGTGCTCGCCTTTTTCACACTGACGAGATCAAACGACGACCTTTCGATGAATTTCAATTCTGTTTGCTGTCGAGATCACCTACTAATAGAGACGCTTTTTATTAGTTTAACCTTTTCAAAAAAGAATTACAGACGGAGATTATAAACAATTCATCGCCGAACATTAGCCTTCCACACCCCCTATTTATCATGAATTACAGATAGCGAGAATTCGCCACGAAATAAACATCTGATAATTCAGTAATGAATAATGAAACCGAGGGGTATAACGAGGAACTCTTCATACTCATGAATCGCCGAATTTGACTAGTTTGCAAAGGCCAATAAAGAAAACCACACAAAACACTCCTCGTTGAAAGCCTGAATGGTGACGGCGCTAAAAAGCTCACCGAAAGTTCGAAAAGCTCCCCGCGTAATTAAAAAACAATGCCATCAAATTAGTAAAAAGCAAAAGGCAGTGAAGCGATAAGATCATAAAGACATGTTCATAAACGCGTAAATGAATTGCGGTGAAGTTGTTTGTTTGGAGACGCGACACACCTCTTTGATAAATAGGAATTAATTCGCTTGACAGCTGTGGTGGTGGTGTTTGTTTGTGGACATTACTTGGGTCGATTATAGAATGTTGTTATCGAGTCTTTTTTAATTAATAAAGCTATGTGAGGCCATTGCGGAAACAAAGAATGTTCGGAGGTCGACTTCTCCGCCTCTGGTACGGAGTCGTTAGTGATCCAGGAGGCGGAGGACTTCTGCGGGACAGATGTGTGCTTTTGTGCAGACGCACGAGGTTTCAACGACTCGAAACAAAGGGCCTTTTACGGAAGATTAATAGAAATAACGACTCTGCCATGATAAATCGAACTTTGATTTGAAATGTAGGATTTCCGTTTTAAATACCTACCTAAAGAGAGATTCGCTATGAGCTTTTTCACAGCTTTTGATAGTCGCTTTTCCTTTATACACACTCATTCTCAAACCATCTTTTCTTTACCAGTCATCATAATTTCGGTCACTACTTCAACCACAGGTTTAAGTGCGTAGTGCACTATTAAGGGACGGAAAACCGTAAACTAAAAATAATTCTCATTTTTAAACTGTTGAAATCTCAGCTTACGGAAAGAGACGAGACTATGCTAATATAACAAGTACAACTTATCAATACCAACCTAACTAAAAAAAAATTACTCATATTTATCTTCTTAACTTATTCAAGAGAAGTAAATTACAATATTTCAATGAGTACAATGTAATGTAAGTTACGTATTATCATAGTGGGTGTTCCACAAGGCTTCAATTTTAGTTCATTACTGTTATCAGTATTTCTAAAAGACATTGCTTACATTGTATTGGATAATAAATTATGCACATGCAAGCGGCTTAACATTAACAATTGCAATTAACTCAACTCTCTAAGATAGCTTTATATTTCAAAGTGAATTACATGCTGTCATTCACAGGTGCTACTGAAATCATAGGTTATGTTTAAAAGCATGAAAAAACCTACCATTATAATTCACAATTTTATTATGAATTGGTAGAAAAACACTTACTATAAAAAATGTTAAACTACTTCAATAAGTCAAATATTTTTTACAGAGTTATATTTTAGCAATAAACGTGAAAACCTTTATTTTATGATTTATGCGTTCAAATTATTTACATATTTAATCGACTTTGTTGTTTTATTGAATTTTTTAAAAGTTTTAAAAATTAAATACTTACAAAAAAATTTAAATGGTTAAATTAACCATAGTAAGTATAAATCCAAAATAAAAAAAAATCGAAGAACATAATACATTTAAAATAAGGTAATAAAGGTTCTTGGTTATTTTACGCTTTTTGCGAGCCCGACTTTGACAACAAATTTGTACATTTTTAATAGAATACTATTGAATAACATATATAATAAATAAAACTGAGTATTTTCTTAAAACGTTTACTTTGCTCTGTTATGAAAAAAGACTCAAAAACGTCGTAATAAGTACATTCCTTGACAAATACCTCAAGGGGCTTTAAACGAAGTTCTCATACGCATGATAATTTTTAGTCAAAATTTATTTGTTTATCCCCCCAAAAAATTGATGCCATCATCTCAAAATTTTGAGGAAGAAATAATATCGAAGATGTGCAAAATAATTATATTGAGTCTATACTTGCGATTTATCATTGCACTCATGTTTTAGAATTGCTTATACAAGGTGATCCAAAAAAATTAATTAATTAATGCAATGTTAAATTTGCAATTTCACATCGAAACTAGAAACCAAATGCTCTGATATACTGAAGATGTTTTATAATTATCAGAGGCATGGTAAATCGGTGATCAAAATTTATCCATTTCTCCCCAGCAAAAATTTAATGACAAATCATAAAATTTTGTGTAATAAATATTATTTAAATCTGATAAAATAACATGAACTTATGGTTTAGGAATCCGTGTTAAGTTTTAACCCTACGCATCCAGATTTTTGGAAATAAATCGAAAGTTTATAGCAACATTTTACAAATTAACTTAAACACTGCAAAACTGAATGCTCTGAAATCTTGCAAATATTTTAAAGTAATCAGAAACATGGTAAATCGGTACTCAAAATTTATTCGTTTATGCCCCCCTCAATAGGTGACGTCATTTTACAACTTTGTTTAAATTTTATCAAATAACATACTCTTCCACTTCTGGTGATTGATGAATCCGTGTTGAGTTTTTACACCCTTGTTATTCAAATATGTGTAACAAAAATCAAAATTTTAAAAAACATTTCACAATTTAGCTTTGGAAGTGGAAAACTGAATGGTTCGTAATTTTAGTAAAGTTACTGAAAGCAGATAAACCGTAATGAAAATTGATTTTCTCCGTTCCCGCCAAATTTTCTCCGATACTTCTCATCTAAAATGTGGAAAATATTTTGAGTCTATTGCTGTGGTTTATTAATGCATTTAACTTCATTTGAATTACCACAAAAAATCACAAAATTAAATTGTATACCTACTCGGTTTGAAGTCAATTTTTTTCAAAATCATACAAACCACCATATTTCAAATTATTGACGACTTTGGAAAAATGGTAGTAATTTTAAAAGAAAAGGAGCCGAAAATAATTTCTGGGAGTCGAACTACAAAAAATATCTTCAGCCAATTTTCAAAGATGAAAAATGATGACAATTTTCATAGGGAGGGGGTATTGAAAAATTGGAGTTTTTCAAAAGTTGACAGGTTGAGATGTAGATCTCAATCCGAAAACTAAAAATTTTATTGTTCCAGAACAAGATTTTTGAAATGTTTGGTTTGAAAACCAAATTTTTTAATAATCCCTGACATACTTCAATCGGCGTTTCTGCAAAGTTGGTAGAAATTTTCGAAGATATGAAGCCACAATAATTTCTTGGAGTTGAATTCTTCAAAAAAATGTCTTTAGCTGATTTTCGAAGATCAATTAAAAATATCATAAGGTAGGTATTGAAAAATTGAGCTTTTGGAAAGTTTCAAAAAAAATTCTAGACGTGCTAATTTAAAAAAATATAGCGCGTTTATAGTCCCCGATCAAAATTTTCTAAATATTTGGTTTAAAAGTAAAATTTTTTAAAAATTCTAAAATTTCCCTAACTTCAATTGGTGATTCTGGATAAGTGGTATAATTTTTCGACGAAATGAAGCCGAAAAGAACTTCTGGAAATAGAGAACAGATAGACGAAACGGAAGAATTATTTTTTATATTCTAAGATTTACAAAACGTCGAGAAAAACATGAAATTACAATACATACATATTACCTTATGCTCGTGCTGTAGAAAGAATTGTAAAACAAAAATATAAGTGAATATGTGCGAGCACAAATAGCAACAATAAATGTGGAAAAAAATGCTATTCGAACAACGGTTAGAGTGATTAAAATTAGACTCGGAGCAAAAAAAAGTTTATGAAAAAGAATGTATACAGGTTATAACACCGGGTGATCAATAAACAGGAGAACAAATTTCACAGTCATAATAAACAGTCTTCACCTCATAAGTGTGCTTCTGTATCTGTTCGTGTTTGAAATGTCTTCGATCAAATACATAAAAATAACCCGCAGCGTCTATTTTAACCAACTACCCACCTCTTTTAAAATTAATATTATGCACGCCCCATTCCATGCACATTATTTGTCACGGGTTGCATTTTGGCCCCCTGAACGCAGCTGTTTTGAGGACCAATCCGTTATGGCGCAAATGACACTTTTCAAATTCGTTACGATCACTTACAGTAAAGAAAAAAAAATATCGGTCCCAGCTAGAGCTTGTATCCATTGTCAATAATTAAAGACCAAACGACTGTCATTAAATAATTATCTAGCAAGGAAACAACTAAATCCATAAGTACAATAGACCGTCTTATTACGTCTGTATAATACATACAACCCTGAATAGCGATACGTGACAACCTGCATATGTCGTTTAAATTATTAAAACGCAACCAATTAAGACATCGTCGTGAAATTGTGCCATATTCAATTTACAACGAGCGATTCTTAGTAAAAAGTAAGTGGCTAATGGCATCGCATGTCTGTACGTAAAAATTTAAATAAAAAAGCGGCAGTTGCCGTACCGATATGTAACAATAGGCATCTAAGTCCATCGCATATGTTTCACAAAAATTGTATGTAATTTTCTGCTTATTTTTTCCTGTACAATGCACGGAAAATGATAGGAGTAACCGGCTAATATCAATAATTATTGTGGAACGCAAGTAGGATACACATGTGTTTGGTTCACATAAGTACCGTGGAGGAGACACGCTGTACACCGACAACGGAAAATGTGACCAAATTAATATTATTGGATCGAATCCTCTTCACGGTTGATGCTGCCTAGCCAAGAAACGATTTTCCTGGGATGTTATTGTGTGCTATTAAATTAAACGCGAAACCTCTCATTAGGGACTTTTTATTTAAAACGGATTGATTCCAAAAGCATGACGAATGATTGGGAATTTCACCACCGCTGAAAATACCGACCGGTATATATGTATTTATTTACTCGACGTATGTATTTTGTGGCAAACTCATGGAAATCGTTGCATATTCAAACAATAACTGCGAAGAAAAGCAAATAAGGTAAATACACTCCATAAACATATTATTTTTCTGTGACGAAATGCAAACCATTTCCCGTAGTATTATCCATGTAGAAACCTTGTTTTGAAAATCACATGTTAACGTGAGTTATGTAATATTTATTATCCACGGTGATGGGAAAAATTTAACTTTTTCCATTCATCAGAGCTCTATAATGAGATATATTATCGCTCTAGCATGAGAATTTTTTTATCACATCACTCATTTACGCACGTATCAAAGCATTTCGTACGCGTATGTTTACGCGGATCTGCTAGCGCATTATTGTAAGCAAACTTCATAGTTGTAAATAATAGTGCATTTATCACACTTGTAATGTAAAAGCCAATATACTTTATATTTTTTTCGTTTAGCATTGTAACATTTAGGGTTTTCTTAGAAATGTTCAAAAACGTTTCAGTTGTGAATAGCGCCTTATCAATGTAATATATGACAGAATTCGGTTTGCATTTGTACTCCCATAGAACTCAAGTTGTAAATCTCGGAGCAAACTTCTATACTTCAATAGACATCCCACACAATGCCACAACACACTACTGTTGAAACGATGTACTTTGTCTGCATTATCGTCTTTGGTGGCCCATTTATATGCTCTCTAACTGACAAATAAAGTTAATTGTTTGCTCCTGTACGTGAATAGGAAGACATATGTTCCCACCGCACAGCTTCCAAATAATAGACCTCTTTGAAAGTTTACACAACTCGAAACGACAGTAGTTTATAAATCATCTTCGGTCATTTCTTTCTAACAACATTTTAAAGACAAAACCCGGCCCTGGTATCATCCCCGGCGTATAAAAAACGCGATTCATTGTCCTTTTCCCAGGAATATTGAAGGAGGAGGTTATGGTAAAACGTTATATGTCATCGCACGCCTCCCAGCAAGGACAGAATATCCTCTCGGCTCATAATAAACCAGGTGTTGGTCCGTTGCTTTTTGTCACAATCCCATCCATAATTCCAGTTTTTTCCCGTGTCATAGGCGTTACCCTCCTGCCTCTGGAATTACCCGATTTGATACACAAAATAGTCAGCGCCATTGTCGGGGATGATTTGTTAAAGGGCGGGTTTACCATCGTCTGCAAAGGTGCAACGACAATGGAATCGACTGATGTTGACAAATTTTAGGCGGCTGCGTGTAATTTTTCTATAAACTCATGAATTTGAATGCAAACACGCCTATCGAAACCGCAATAGGGAATTAACGATTTTGGGGGTGGTAGAACCGCCTAAGGATAATAACTTAAATTCCTCAAAAACAAACTAATTATATAAACACACTAGTTGAAGTTTGTACCAACGTTGTAATTCACTAGTGGTAAACGCGGGTTGAACTCTTTATTTTTCTAGAAACATTATTGTGCTTCATTTGTTAGTCAAAAGCAAGTTTGTACATAATGATAGTAAGTATTACACATTGTTATATTAGAGTATACGACTTTTCACAGTCATTATGTAAAAATTATCTTGTATCAATTTGCTATACTTCATTAGTCATTACATTATTATAATTACATACTCATGTAAAATCGAGATGATTTAGGGCAATTTTCTATAAAACCGGAACGCGCACCTCAATTTAATGTATTAACCTGGAATGAAGAGCCATGAGTAGGGTATCTACATGTGATCGGTATATGAGTTGTTTCTAGAAAAATTAAAACTACCTTGTATTCAAAGTGACTAATTGCAATACAAGTAGGAGTCGAATGCACTTGAATAATTTAAACAAAGCCCACTAAGTGTTGGTTTGTTTCTGTTTTACAATTTAAGTACCATGACAATTGTGTAAAACTGAAAAGAATTTTTTTACTAAGTAATTTTTGTGTATTTAAAAAATTTCAGAAAAAGTATATGAGTCGTTTCTCAAATAATGAAAAAATGACTTGACACAATATTTCGATTTATACTTTTTACAAAAATGAAAACTATCTTTAAATTTCCTATAGTTATCATCATTTTTGAATGGGAAGCTCAGTTACTACGGATAAAACAGCATCTTGATGATATTCTGTTTACACGTTTAATGGGTTAATAAATTTGGCCATCACACTACAGACATATTTGACCAAATTAAAGGCGCATTTTTTTTAGTTCGACAATACGTATGCACTAGATTCGAAAAAAATGTTGACAATTATGAAATAATATGAACAGAATTTTCCACTTTTACCTACAGTATGGTTTAAAAACACGCAATATAAGAAATGAAAGTAATGGAAGGGTTATTTGCATGGTAATTTTTGCATATAAAATAATGTTATTTTACACAGTACTGTGTAGATAAATTAAACGGTAACTGTAATACTACTGATATGTATATAATTCTCATTACTTTGTGAATAGATACTGGTCATTTACATAAAATTATTAGAAGTGTCGGCTATTAAATGAAATTATATGTATTATTAAGGTGTGTTTAAGTGTTCGCAATATGTAAATAAATATCTCCGGTTATTTTACATGACAAACTGGCTTCTGTCATTTTGTACTTTTATTTCCCATATGTTCTAGTGTGAAACTTTGTCAAACTAAAGTTATAAATTTCTCTGTTAACATCTCTATCTATATTTCTATAATGATGGAATTGGAGAATTCTGTTGCGCAGAGAGTACAAAAAAATCTAAAATCATAATAATTAGTAATTAAGCTGGATTCAAAATTCACATCTAATTCTATAAGGATTTTTCAAAGGGATAAAATACTTATATAAGAAGACTGTGAGTAAGTGCATTAACAGTCATGTTTTTTTTATTCCTGTTCATCATGATGGTACCAATAGGTACCGAAACATGTTAACCGTCACTTTATAATAAAACCTTGAATTATATGGCGTCGATTTAATTTTCGTATCTTTTTGTTTTAATATTTATATAAGACTCCTTCCTCATCTGTGTCTCATGCGCACTCAGCATACAGTAATAAAATTTATGTAATAATACCTATATACTAATAAGACTACACCACATTCATCTCGAAACGTCTATTATTTAAAACCAAAAAATAAAAACAAAAGATCAAATGAATATGACGGTTCGTTGACGATGAATTGCTACGTATTTGTGTTCTTGGTAGAGGCAAACGGTACAAGCTTCCAGTATATAATTACGGTCGGTAATGAAAGTATCTGCACTGCTATTGTGAATGAAAGTCTGTTTCGCATTTCAGCCGCCTTCTTCCACCCCTTACCGCCTATCGGCGGTCAAAATCCGCCCGCGGGCGTTTTGGACAGCCTTTTTGAAGTGCCAGTTACTAATTTCGTTGACATTGGAAAGCAGCGAACTTTAAAAGAGACAGCATTAAATTAATGGCATTTAGTTGCATTATGAAGTGCGAGTTCTTGCCAAAAGCTGGTAAACATGATTAACAAATGCAGTGTTAATTAATGATTACGTGAATCAGTGAAAAGGTTGTCAACCTTGCATTAAAGGAAAGTGTCGCGAATTTTTCGACAACCCAGAGGAAAAACTACTTTTTTGAAAATATCAAAATTTCTACAAAAATCTACAGATTTTTATGCTTACATTTCATAATTTTTAAGCAAAGTTTAAGATAAGAATGAAATTGTATAACATTTCTGAAGTCCCTATTTAGAATAGCTTGGAATTAGACACAAACTCCCTAATCTTAATTTATTTAAATTTTTATTATCATTATTTTTGTAAACAAAAGACTTAACAGTTGAAAAAAGTAAAGGCAGCTGGTTTAAACAACTTTACACAAGCTACTGTAGCTCTAAAAGAAAAGGAAAATGGGTTCTAAAAGGGCACAAATGTTTGAAGTAATATTTCAGCTAAAATTTCTAAGTTGACCTGAAAACTGTGGAATTAAGATGCAAGTTTCCAATCATTATCAATAAGCACTTTTGGAAACAGAAATTAAATGTTAATTATCTGGCGGACTCTATAGTTTCTCCAGTTCTAATTCGGTTTTAGGATCTAACCATACCGTTACCTATGTAACATATAATGGTTAAATTTTGTCCCATCATCGGCAGTAGCAATCTATGGTTAAGGAAATTAAGTTTTACACATCATAAAATCGAATAAGAACTGGGGAAACTATACTTTATCAGTCGTCTTCTCTGCAAAGCTAAAAACAGGATAAGCTACAATTACCGCCGGAAATACAAATACGCAGTACCGTCTCCATTATTATCCAAGGAAAGTCTGCTTCACATTCAACCGCCTTCTTACACCCCTAACCGCCCCTCGGCGGTCAAAATCCGCCCGCGGGCGTTTTGCCCAGCCTCTATGAAGAGCTCGCCGAGCCAAATCACTAATTTACTTGACATTGATGAGCATTGAACTCCAAAATAGCCAACACTAACCATCCAACCCTAAATGCAAATTAGCATTAGACGCCAGACCGCACTCCATATAATTGCAGAAAAGAATTTAATCGGGCTTTTGTCTGGACGATCAATCTGAATAAATTCCGAATAGGCCGGATAAACAATAATTATGACAATAACGAATGTCATTATGGAAAAAATGATGTCCTTTATACCCGCTTATTAGGCATTATTATAATGAATTTGAGAGAATCAGCCCAATTATTGCCGTGGAATTACGTTTCGATTCACAATACTGATTTCCTAGTCGGTTAAAAAACATGTGTACATCATGTGTTTCATTACCTGACCAAAATGTATCATTATTTACTAACCGAAGGTTTAATTATTATAATCCATCGATGGTGCATCGGAAGGTCTCGGTTGGTTCTTCTTTAGCTTAGGGTTTCACAATTTACCGCTAGGTGTCAGGTGTGGAGGAATTGTGGTTTTGGAGAGGTGGTTGTGGTGAAGGAAAAGGGTCCGGACGATATGTAGGTCGACGAAGAACAATGAAAATGTTCGGTCGACTGTCATTATTTTCCTGCGGTGTGGAATTTGTTTTTAAATTGAGCGTTTTGTGCCTTATCTGATGGGTTATTATTAAAGGGGAAATGATGCGAATTTATTACCTTGGCAAAATTATTATTATTGTTAAACTAGATAAGCATATTCTCATTATACGACAACTCATTGCAAAAAAAAAAACATGCTAATGTTAATTTGACGGACGTAATTAGTACATTTTTGCAAGATGTAATTTTTGTTTTGAATACTAGATCTACCTTTAATGACATGATTACATGACTTTCCAAAAGTTACAAGTAGCGTATATTGAAGTAATTCTGTGATTTACAGGTAATTAAATTAATTGTTTAAGGTAATTAAAAGAATAAAGACTGCAAACTATATTTTTTAAATAAATTTTGACTTTAGTAAAGACCTCTCGTGATGCGTGTTTGGATATTGTACATTCCACTAGTGCAAATTACATTTTATAAAGCAACTCCACCATGCATGTTAAATAAAATTTACCAACATGTCATTTTTTTGTATCTCGTAAACGCCTCATGAAAAATTAGTGCTAAATTATCAGACTATCAGATGTTAAACACTCAGAAGCGAAAAACCGCAAGTTTCGCCCGCAACATTGTCTCCTAAGAAGTAAATGAAGTTTTAATTTCGGCATGGAGCAATTAAACAAGACATTAACCACAGGAAGTGGTTACGCATATGGCTAGTGTAGGTAATTTATTACAAAGCCTCAATTAGAACTCTCTCCAAAATATCCCCGTTCCTTGTACTCGCAATTAACAATAACGAATCAATAAAACTAATCGCATGTCTATTCCTACGAATGAAATGTGAGAAATTGTTATTGGCCGTACGCATGTGTTTGATGTGTCTTCTTACGAGACATAGTTTATTGCGGCCTCCCGACTCCCTTTTGTGTGCAAAGTGACAGACATAATAAATTACAAACATATTGGGATCCATTGTCGCCAATGTAACTTAACCTCAAAGCGTTTTCGGCATTGACTTTACATTCGAGAGCATGAATGGCGAGTTCCGTCTCCCTGCTAGTTAGTAATAGCCTCTAATGGACCCATTGCCATGAAATATGGATCGCAACCCCCCAGGGTACAGTTCGGTCTCACACAATACCACGATGCTCTTCCAACCCCGAATAATTTCGACACTCTTGCTCTTTGGAAGATATTCATTTTATGGCCTAATAGGATGAGCAAATATTTGCGAGGACGAGATTTCACAAAAGGACAGAAACAATCTGAAGAGATCCTGGAACGGCGGCAAAAGATTTTTGAGAAATCCATTGTGAGCTATTTAAATAATGTACTGGAACACTAATTATTATTATCGAAAAACAAAAGGTTCACTTTTAGACGAATTTCGATTCCTTTTTTCTTTCTAAAATGTTGATTCTGGCCGTCATCTTTCTAGGACTACAAATTTGAACTATCTAAATCTTGTTTGTTGTTGTTTTTTTTAAATTTAATTACATATACGATATAGGACAGTCAGAAAATATTTCTTAAGATTTCATTTAAATCCTGTATGCATATGTTTTAATGTCTGGTTGGCTATCTATGTTTTTAACGAATATACTTAATTATTTTGACATGTGGGTACAGTTAGTACTTATTGTGAGTCTAACAGTATTTTTTCGAACTAAATATGACTGACAATTTTGCTCTTTGCCTCTTGTACAAATTTTACTTGGTGTGGAAAGATCGTAGAAAATTTCACACTCTTGCCATCGACATGATGTTGCACGCTGCAAGCCTAAAATCGATCTGTTTTTCTATAAATAGAAGTGATTGATGCATTCTTTATAAAATAAAAAACATAAAGAATACAATGGTATGGACAGCATATACGTGACAAACATTCAACTGCCTAGCTGTCAAAGGCAACCCCTATGAACAATGGCAAGTTACCCTAACAACTGGTGCAAATTATACGCCACTCGGCTTTATAACCGTTTAGTAGGGATTAGCTACTGAAAACTGGGGTGTTTGAAGCTTATGTACTCAGTCTGTTGTCGATTGGAAGCTCAAAGATGTGTTACAACATTTAGACTGATTTAGTTTTGATATACACTGGTTTTTAGTTTTTACAGGGTCTCTTAGGAACTTAGTTGATAGCATCAACTGGAACTAAGAAGATAAAACACATCCTATAGAAAGTGTACACATAAAATTATCTATTTGTTCCAAATAGTTTTTTTTTTGTTTTTAAAATAAGTAATTAAATAACTCTAAATCTTGATAACTCAAACTCAAAAAACATCATATAGTTTCAGCTGTCGAACTTCGACTGTACATAATTTAGTCTAATAATCCTCCTATGTAAATTAATACACCTAACTGATGACACTACAACACAACACATTAATTTAAAATGGAAATTATTTCATCCAAATTAAATTCTACCATTTAAGATTTATGGTAATAAGAAAACTATTAACACAAGTTTTTTTACTAAAAAAAAACTAATAATAATACTTATTTTTTCTTACAAGATCGTAAATTAAACTGTAATATTTTCGGTTTGTTGAAGTGTGTATTGCAAGTAGTAGACCTTGAGTGCAATATATAGGGAAGCGCAAAATTCTGTTATAAATCTTATCTTATCTTTGGAAACTGAAGTTTAAATTTCTCAAAAAATTTATTTCCTTATGTATAACTATGTTTTAAAATTAAAATTTTTAATTCATGATGTCCATTTTTCACTAAGTTCTGAATAAGGTGAATTAAAGGGAATCACATCCGAATAAAATAAACATTGTATTAAAATTTTTAATTTTTACATTCACGAACGAAAAAATTTCTAAAATTTCTTGGTTATTTACCTTTCTAAATTTTAGAAAAATTTTATCATGTTACAACGCGTACAATAAAACATAACCAGATTTATTGAAAATTTGTAAAATTTGATTTTGCGAATTTTATTCCTTTTAAGAGAACCGCCACAAGTTAAAATAATGATGTTAAAGTAAATGTAAAAAAGCGTGCTACGCGTTTGTTTCAAATACTTTAGTTTTTCCTTACAAAACGCCATCAACATTTTCACAAGACAACAATAAATTGGCTCATTAATTATTTTTTTTAATCACTCTGTTTAGGCAATTTTGCCACAAATCCCGCTTCTTCGAAAAATTAAAAAATTTGATTTTGCGAATTTGTATTCAATAAAACAAATACAAGAGTGTGCTGTTTTATAAAATTTCTTATAAATATTTTTGAGATGTCATGACATTGATAGCAAGATTGGGCAAATTTTGGTTAGAATTTTACCATCTACACGATATTCTTACCATTCTTACATATAAAATACAATCGGTCCGGTAGTTTTGGAGATTATCTGCCTAATAAAAATCTGAACAGACGGTACACAGGTTGAGACACGAGACCTAATTTTTCATACTCTATGGGCCATGAGATGTCGAGAAAACATAAATGTAGTCTCTCCCCGATAGACTCGATTACATCTGGTGTACCACAGAGTTCCCATTGTGGCCCAATTTTATTTCTTTTGTTTATGAATCACTTAAGTCATTGCTTTCAATTTTCCAGGTGTCCTTTTTATGCCTATGATCTCAAAATTTTTAAAACAATTATGTCTACTATAAAAGATTGCCAAGAATTACAAGCAGATTTAAATAATGTTTTTCATTCGTAAATTTAAAATGTTGTCACATGACTTTTTGTAATAAAAATTCTTCAATCAAATTTGACTACTGTATTGGTAATTCTATTCTCGTGTCGGTTAACGAAGTAAAGACTTTGGTGTAATTTTTGATTCAAAACTTTCATTTAAGAATTATTATCAGTACATATCCAATAAATCTATACACATGTGGAGATTTATTTGGCGGCGCTGTAAAGATACCTATGAGTTCCTATGCCTTGAAGATGATGTATTCTTCGTTGGTACGTTCCATCCTGTTTGGTACCCAATGTGTAAGACCGACATTGCACTTCTGGAACGCGTTCAAAGGAAGTTCCTTCGAACAACTGAATTTAAAGAACACCATTATCATCAACAAGGTGAATACGGGTAGGTGATAAACCTCCTTGGGATGAAATCTTTAGAAGCTCGTAGGAACATAGCTCCTTACATCCCATTATGAATGGTAGAATTGGTAGCATGAACCTTCTCACAAAACCAACTTTTCGAATGCTAAGTAGGTATAAACAGCAGAACCACCAGAAATTGTAATATTTTTCGAACTGTTACCGTCGTTACTAATATGTCAGTTAACCATCCTCTTCGAAGCATGATGGAGTCTGCAAATCTTTTTGCAAAAAATGAAAATTTTGATATTTTTAATTCACATTAAGTCTTTTAAAAGAACATTAAACTTTCTTATATGACTTATTTAAATTATTTTTATTAGTTATTGTTGTAAGGTAAATAGCTTTTTTTTTTCCTCCCATTAATGTACGAACTGGATTATATTTTTAATTTTTGTAAAATGGAGATTTTCCGTAAAATAATGTATTATTATTATTAACACCGAAAACGCATAAAATGTTGTCGACTCGTTTCGCCAACTATGTTGGCATGATCTAGACAAAGCTAAAATAAATATTTTTTTCGCCTCCTGACATGTAAACAAAACATTCATACACCTTTGACATGCCGCGTAACAATGACTTTACGCACCAAATATCAATTTACCGTTGCTTTACCGCCTTTGGGTGCCAAAGTAATTCAATATGCATTAGCCTCTAGAAGCTCTAATAAAAAAAGTTCTGTCTAAAAATTAAAAGAAAACATACTTGAATACTACTTTACATCATGTTTTGTTCGATCAAAACTTTTGAATTAGAAAAAATGAATTATTAAAAAAAAAATCACATGGTGCCATCTCATGGCTGCCGGTATTATAGATTCCTTCAGCAAACGTCAAGTCTATAAACTGTCACTTCATTATTTCCATTTCGAAAAATATTTTTAAAAACAAATATTTTTTAAAATAAAATCAATGTCGGCGAAAAAATTGAATACAATTTTCGTGCGTTAGGCATTTTGCAGGTTTCGGTCCCATGCCACCCTCTGCTTCGCGTCGGGTGGCAAATTAGGACCTCAACCTGCAAAATGTTACCTACCGCACTCATAATGTAAATAACTATTTGGGTTTTTGGTGTTGTGGGAATAAACGTTATATTATTACAGCGCACAGTGATCAAAAAGATTCCTGAAAATTTTGGTAATCAAGTTCTAAACTATTTACTAGGAGTAGTAAATACTTCAAATATTTTATAGCCAGCACACTTCTGCAACTTTTATCAAAATAAGTATTCATTTTGGAATCGACGACTTTCACAGCTAGAATCAATAATAACAGTAACTTATTACTGTATATGTACTAGTTTTTTTCTTAAAATCTTGAATGTTCCTCAAATTCCTTTTATGGGGCCGCTCTGTTTAAATGAAATTCTTTATTCTTTATGACTAGTAATTAAAAGTTAGAAAAATTAATAAAAATTATACTTAGTTTTGATTACATTATGAAAATTTCGTATATCAATAGACTGTACAAAAATAGACCACAACAACTCCTACAATATGAGTTGTTTCTCAGAAAATACAAAATCTTAATCTTAAAGAATTTTGAACTACGAAGTCTTTATTGCTTCTATATTTATAAAATGGCGCGTGAGCGTAAATGAAGGTATTATTAGATATTAAGGTCAATAATTCTGAATCAAACATGTTAAAATTTAAAGGCAGTTACAAAATAAACAGCCAATCAGATTTACGAATTTAATTCGTTACTATGGAAATTTGCAATTTAACACCCTTTAAATTTAACAGGTTTGATTCAGAATTTGTCAAATATCACTGACATGTTACTAGAGTACAACAGTATCTGCCTAAGCTTACAAAAAAATGCTTAAAATGTGTTTTAAGCCTGTGAAAACTCTTTTAAAACATTATTTTCTACTGGACTTCTGCAAAACAGCTATGAAACTATTATACCAATTGGGAAATTAGTAGTGAATATTCATAATATCATCTGTAAATAGACTTTCGTTGTTTAATCGCTTCCCTAAGTGTTGCCTTGACTTTTCTTAGAGGTGCCTGTACTATATAATTATTCTAGAAAGCTCTACTTTTATAATACCATGTTCAGTGCGTGTAAAAAATAGAACTTATCTAACATCTGCTTAGCCTGCTTAAGAAAGAAATTATTACATAACAGTTTAGCAAACATAACCCTTGATGTTTCAAAAACCGTTGATAAAGAATAAATAGCCGCCTTAATATTAAAAGCAGTGAATTATTCAGTTCCAGATCCTGAAAATCTCGTAATTAGAAGCCTCGACCTGGTCTGCGAGTTCTTCCAGCAGCAACAAATTTGTGTTTCCCATAGAATAAATGACAAAGCCCTGATGACTTGAATAAATTTTCCGTTCATTGCTCACTAAATAGCCCGACAGTGCGAGAATACTCATTCAATCCGGCCCTATGCGGTGTCATATCCCCTGGAAGCGTTACGCCGATGTTTCCACAGGACTGAACTCGAATGGTGGCCCGCGCCGCCCCTGGCTAATTGACATTTCTCACCCCGGTCCGATATTTGACAACTTTTATTGTCTGCGAATTTGCGTTGTTTTTTTCTCTGCTAACTGTTCAAGAAATTCGGTTTACATTAGTTGGGAACTTAATGTTTCATGATAATGATGGTAATTGTCTTTACTACATTAAATGTTTGAAACCACATCCTGGCCGGTTACCGGCTGCAAGTCAGAATATTCCACCGGCTCATTACGCTAATTTCAGTAACAATCGGTTATAATGTGTATGTAGTTCGCTTTTATTGGGGCCACATCCCGCCTTAATAAGCACCCGACGTTTTGCTTCCTTGTTACAGAAAAGGAATGCATAACAATACGGAATTTGCTATTAGGTGTCCTCAAACAGAATTGCGCAGGCCGTTGGAGTGCCAGAAGGAAAAGCTGGATAAATGACTGCTCGTATCGCTTGATTTTAGTAGCGGACCAAATTGCAAGGAAAGATAAATGTGTAATCGAAGAAATCACGAAAGGCTACTTCTTGTTTGCTGACGACTGCAGCGTTGTCGATTATGTCCACGCCTCGAACCATTTATATGACTATGAATTTTTGTTGCAGTTTTAAATACAATTTCCCGTTATTTATTACGTAATGCTTCACATCAAAGTCGAAGTTATTGTTCTGTTATATCTAAGTAGATACTGTTATTGCCTAAACATTGTACTTTTGCATGTTGGAATTTTCATTATTGATATACATATTTCATTTCCTATACTGTCGTCCTTTTTTAAACAAAACGTAGGTAATTTCCACTCAGATTAAGTTTGAAATGAAATTTTGTGTGAACATTGGCATTTATAACGAGCTCTAAAAAACTCTCTAGTTCCTAGTTGGTCGTTTCTTTTCGGAAATCTAAGTCTCAGAGAAGCACCAAATCTGCGCAGATTCATAGTCAACTCTCACATTCGTCTTTTGGATTCTCATGTTTCGTATAGGTGGGTACTCGAGTGCGCTTCCAAGTTTCCATCACGTCCTTTCGTTAAAACCTCCCTTTTTTTGACGTATCTTGTTTTGGTGATGAAGGACTATCAAACTAGAGTGTTTTTTCAGATCGCTGGTTAATATCACTATCTATAATATTGTAACGAAATAAACCCATACGCCGCCCCGGTACGACGCCTATGGGTCTTCTAGTATGTATGTGTTTCTTCTAGTATGTACTATGACTCATCGGCCGGTCGGCGCGGTTTTCGCTAAAGGAAAGCCTGGAAGCGGATGTCGCGACGGGCCCAAAAAACCCTCGAAGCGGCGTTCTCGATGTATCGAGAGAAACGTATATGTTTAAATAGAGACCACCGTCGAGAACGATTATTATTTAGCCAGCTGAGTCAAGAGACTTCAGTGGAGTTGCGCCGGAATTATTTTGTACATAATCGCTGTAAAAGTTGGTCGTGTACATTGGAGTTATTAAGAAATAAATTGTTGAGTTTAACCCACGCCGATTTTATTCACCGTTCAACTTAACAATATGTTAAGATAGTGTTAGTACATGACAAAGAAAATAGAGTAGGACTTGGTCATATATAAGGTTTTATTAGGTGCCTATTTAACAAAAAAATAACTTTCATAATTCTTCTGTTTTATATCCGCATCCTATAAACTGTCAAGTATTAAAAATAATAGTTTTATTACTAATAACGATAACCTTATTGTTAAAAATAAAAAATGAAAATAAAGGCTTCAACAATATTTATGACGTATAATGACAAATCCTGTAGAAAGATAATCGCCTTTTTTCAAAATTATAGATAGTTCTGAAGGGGTATTTCACACTTTCAACGTTTGTCTTTTTAAGTTATTTACACAAACAACTATCAATGATTGAATCAGTATTAAGTGAAAAAGTACTCTTAACTGAGTACCTCACTTTACAACATACATTTTTGAACGCCGCTAATTAGACAGAATTTTTCTTGCCCCTGAAAGACAATCCATTAAACAAGCCTAGTTTCTTAGATACATCAAATTGGGTTCTACGATTTTTTTCTTTGCGATCATTCCTGTGTTAAAACGGAAACAGAAGAGGCTTATTAAACTACAGATAAAGTCGCACTGTGAATAAAATAATAAGAGAAAAACATTAAACATCAGGCTAAAAGTAGGTATTTCACATAGTTACAGCACAAAATGTACATATGAATACAATTCACTTACCTATCAAGAAGTAAATTTGGAAAAAAAGAAAAACACTAAAATCAAGAAAAACCTTTGCTCACAAATTTATTTGTAACTTCATTGGTATAGAAGAATATAACCAAATACACTTCGTGCGTTTCATTTGTACCTCACGAAATTTTCTGAACTTCTACAGCCAATGCTGGGTACTATCATATTCAACCAAAATTAATAATTTATAGCAGTACAAAGTTGGATTTATTTATCTCTGATTTCACTAGTAAGGTACATAAAATAAATCATTAAACTTATTTGGGTGAAGACTTCAGTGACGAAAATACATGATTTTAGTTTTACCTTCCGAGCGTAAATGAAGGAAGTAAAACTCGAGTCCATTGTTGTTATTGTCATGACACCTAAAATACGTAAAAAGTGGCCTCTCGTTTCTGTCTGTCTGCAGTCTATGTCAATTTTTATTAGATAGATAATCTCTGAAACTACTAGACTGATTGTTGTCAAATTTTGTACGTATAATAGAAATGTCATGTAGATGCTAAAACCCTAATCAAAATTTGGCTAATCATCGCCACCAAGAATTTGATGACAACATCTCAAAAAATTGTATATTAAAACGATTTAAATATTACATATTTATGAGGTGTATGAAGCCAAATTGTATTACCTTTTATACTAGTATAAAGTCTACAGAGGTATTAGACTGGAATATTGCGTCTGTAGTGTACGCAAAACTGATGCCGGTTAATATGTAAGCTGTCCGTAATGTAATGCATGAATATTCAGAACTAAGTCGTTGATTGTTTTGTGATATCTGTCTGTGTGCTATTTTAAACGTTTTAACATTTGCGTGTGTCAAGTCAGTGCTTTGGTGGTCGTCACAATTTGATTTTAGTAAACAAGAATACGTAAATTGGAATTTTTGTCTATTTAGGGTTAGTATAATGGCAAAGTGCATTTCTATAGACTTTCCCAATAATTTTTCAACATATTGATAATGTTTTTTAAGTTTTGCAAACTAAGTTGTTCGTTCACAGATATTCTCAGAGCTAGACATTTTTTTAAATAAATTACGCGGATTTGGATGCAGTGACCATTTTTTAACAAAATTTATAGAAAACTTGCTATTGATATTTTACTCAAAACGTTGTAAGAGAAGTGAAATGAATAATAAACAAGAGAAATTAAGCCAAATCTTTTCCGAAATTGTCGATAGTAGATATAATATCTCAAATACAAATTATATTCTCTGCTTGCTTAATGTTTCATCAGATTTTCAACTCATGAGCCATCCCTGTCCGTTTCCTAAGGACAAGTGAACTCGAGATCAAATATAAACAAATGTGTTTTCTTAACATAACGCGTTCGAATCATAGACAGTAGCGGAGTATGGGTGATTAAAATATGATACGTTAATGAATTCAGAAAAACAAGATCTAAAAGAATCTATGAAAAATATATAGGGTGTCATTTAAATAAAAGTTTGATAACATAAACAAACACAAAAAAAAAGATATCATTTAGCTTCTTACATCGTTGCTGGTATTACTTATCTATATTTGTTTGAATGTATAGAGGCTATCACAAATAACAATTCGCAATTTTTTTTTATTGTTTCAAAGAAACAGCATTTCTTGAATTGTACGTACACTCATGATTTTTTAATTTTTTGAATGAAACCTATTTTGAAATACTTATTCAACGAGGTACACTTTCTTTATTACTGAAGATTGTCAATTAAAGAAGACATAAGCATTAGTAATAATAGGTGTCTTTTAGTTCAGATGCCATTCAAGCTTAAAAAAAAGTTAACTCAAAGACGGATTAAAATCGATTACACTAGTTTACAAGGTTTTATATCCAAAGACAAAAATAGTTGAATCTAAAGGATTTGGGTTCGGGAAATTCAAATCTGAAAGCAGAAAAAATCCATCACGTCAGGTTTTTGAGATATTTATATAAACATGCCCCGAATTTTTTTTCTTTTATACAACTCTTATAACTTTTTTATTTTTAAATATATATGAACATATAGTTCTTTAAGCAAATTTGTATCATTTTAAAAGACCATTTAGGTAAATAAATAACATGAGTGTCAATTTTTCAAGCTACTAGATTGTCATCAATGTGTTATTTAAAATTTTTCAAGTATTGATTTTAGAATAATTGGTTGCTTTTGACTTATCTACGGGAAGTGATAATAAAAATGTGAGGTTGACCTCACAAAGATCTTTTAAAATGATACAAATTAGCTCAAAGAAATACAGGTTTATCTATAAGAATAAAGTTACAGGGGTTGTATCAAATAAAAGCAACACCCAGTATATATTATAAACATTATGACTGAAAATTAAAAATGGTTAACACTGACGTTCTTTTATTGGCAGTACTGTCAGTTTCCCTTATAATAGACCAACAGTAACACATTTTCGTCCCAAAAACCTCTATACCTTCATTTTAAGCATATTTGAACAGGTCTTCCCGCTTTAGGTACTATAATTTTACCACAAATATAACAAAACTGATTTGCACTTACTTTCCACGATCTCGAAGACATTTTTAATGCGACAATTGTGCATTAACATGAATCAGTTTAACACAAACGTGAAGGTAAAGCAAAGTTCATTCTTTTGGATTTATGAAAAAACCTGACGTGATAAGGATTATCCGTTTTTGGATTTGTTATCAGTAAGTAATTTAGAAGTAAAAAATATTTTTTTTATTTTTGGATACGAAAAAAAGTTTAAATTTGTAAACTAGTGTTATTAGAATGATTTAAATTTACAAACAAATTTTAATAAACGCATACTTACCTAGTAAATTTTAAAACGAGGAATATGCGACGTGGTCGACTACAAATCAAATGGAGTACACACAGGGTTGCTAACAACGATCAAAACATATTTTCTTTTAAAAAGTCTAATCTTAATTTACCTTTCTAATATATTAGTATATAAATACGAGTATATTAAATTAGTGAGTTTATAAAACTGAAATATCAAGCACAAACGATGTGTTAAATATGCTGCAATACTTAATACACGTTTTGATTATATTTCAATTAAAGCTTAAAGCGGACGTCAGAAAAAAGCGATTGTACCTAACCTTCTGCACTATCATTAAAAACAATTGTACGATTACGTCCTAATAAAAGAACGGACGAATGTGTAATCACTATCATTTCATTTTTTTACAGAACTTTCTTTAATAGTATGTGTACAATTACACGAATCGTCGTATCCAAGCATTTCTATAATTAGTCCCTCGCAACACGTGGATTAAAAATGTGCAGCTACAAGCGCACATCACAAAATCGCATAAACTATTTATAACCCTCTGTTAACGATCCCCAATAAAATAGTAGCAATTTCGTTATAAATAAATTGACAAAGAAAACTGGGACGTCTTCGCACACTCTTGTTGTCACCTATATGTAAACGCGTCCTTGCATAATTCAATTCCTTTAAATAATAGATCCAGGAGGAAATAATAAATGGATAACATTTCCAACTGTTATGGATAACATGCATAATTCGTGATGTAGATGGGCATGTCTTTGTTCCCGCTCTTATTTATTAATAAGAATTTTGCATTATGGATTTTTTCGTTTGGTTGCTTGTGTCGGGAATAAAAAATTGAATTTATCGCGGGGTGTCCTGGAGGTAGCGTCTACGTGCACGTTGTAGGTTCGCGTGCCTGATAACAACACGGCAGCTCCCCACCTGGGGTCAACCACGAAGGAACCAATCCTCTGCAGAAGGCGGAGCGAAGTGTATCATTACACGGACTGCATTACATATTCATATATTACAACAACCATTTTATTTGCTGCATCATTACTTCTTTTTGATGCGAGCTTGATAACGTTAACGTAGTCGGCGATGGCATGGAGTCGTTGCCTTATCCGGGCACCAGGATAAACACCCACTGCATATTTTCGCCGAATAAAAAGATGATGCAGTGAATATTAACAAGAACGGGGATCGTGGAAAAGGAAAATCTAATGTATGTACTGACGTAACTATATGTAGAAAAAATTACACCGTTAAGAACAAATACAGTATACGTATGAGATAATGAACGTTTCTTAAGCAATTAAGAGTAATAAACTATTAAAACGGTAACTAAATGTTGAGAAAACAAAATAGACTTTATTACGTGACTAACATTTAAAAGATTCCCAGCATTTTAGAAAAGACGACAGCATCTATCATTTTTCAAGGCTCACTACCTTCAATCAACGCTGTATTAGGCTATATATTTATAAAGTTTAGACATTAACACTAGAGACAATATCATTTATACATATATAAAACGAAAAAGAACAGGTCAAATTTGCGGTTCATATGGAGCTCCTAGATTAAACTAAAATCACAGGACTTTCCTTAATTATTATATGCAGTTTTGGCATTTTACAACCTAAGTCAATTAACTGCTCAACATATTATGTAATTAGCTATCAATAGTTAGTAGTTATCTCCATGTTTTAGTTCATTTTTGTTTTCTAATAGGAGCTAAAATTTTGAAATTTAGCCCAAAGAAAGTTTTTGACCGCCAAAATATGGATCAAAGTTTCAATAGTTGTTTAATATTTCGCATTTTAAAGTACAGGTTCTTTTCCAATCGACATATGACTTATAGCCATGAAGTTTTTTTTTTCACAGTAAAACTTACTTTCACGATGATTTTTATTCAAAATAGAAACAATGTTGATCCCAGTGGTTGGAAGTATATAATTCAATTACAAGTAATTCATTACTATAATTCAATTCCTTTTCAAGCAATGAGTAATTGTATTGCATTACTTTATAAAACATGTAATGAGTAATTGCAACGAATTACTTTTGAGTAACTCAGTCACTTTTACAATTATTTTTTGCAATTACATACTTTTAACCGAAATACTCAAAAAAAAATGTTTTGTTTTTCTCTACAAATCGTTTACTGGTTCGTCCCCACAAAGAGAAAACAGTAGAGAATTGAAATCTAAAAGAGCACAGAATTTGTTAAGATAACAGGTGACCCTAATATACATAAACTCTTCATCATTTTAAGGGTGAGCTAAAGCATACTCCAGCATAGGAAAATACATATAAACTTCTGTCCAAATTTTTGCCAAAACTATACGTCCGACTGTAATAAACTTCACACCGTTGAAATGAGCGTAAAAAACCCTACCCAGACTGGTTTTTCGTTCTTTAAATTTTGTTGTCAAAAAAAATATGATGACTATGAGATTATCTAGTTTTGGCTATTTATGGATCGATTTTAAATTTTCAAAAAGGTACATTAGTAGAAATTGTGTTAAAAAATCCAATGCGCTTTACAGAAATAAAATATCTTAATAAATAATTGAGTAACAGGTGCAGAATATTTAAAATTTGTGGTCAAACAAACTTTAGCCATTTTTCTGGTCCACTCAAATCTATGACCGATAGAATCCTTCCTTTTGAACCCCTCATAATCCAACAAAAAAAAATGTATGAGAATGTCCACCCTCTAAGGTTTACTAAATTTAATCTGTAAGTCACAACGCCAAGTCGCCAAGTAAGAGGCAATTAAAGACAGACTTTTAAGTTTACATTATCTTGTAACCCCCTTCTAAGTATTTAGAAACATCCTTTATATTACAGATTAAAAAATTTACGTCCGCAGGTGAACTAATATTTACGATACATACACGTAGTCAATAAGATATTTTGAAATCCCCCACCAATGAAACTTTTTGTTTAAAAGTTGTTGCAGTTGGAATCGAACTTTTATTTGTAGCTAGAGTGGAACGAAATTAAGCGCAAAAGAATCGGCTCTTCAATTTTTGGTAAAATGTGTAACATGTTGCCCCACAACAATTCCATCTAGCGCCGCAGCGGAAAAGATGTTGGCGCGGATGTTTTTGTCATGCCTTAGCTGACGAAAATTTTGAATGTCAGTTTACTGAACTTAAATTATGAATACCTATAGTCTTCTTGCGTGAAGTATTTACTTGTTTTATTTTATTTACTGATATGAATATGTAACAAATGCATTAGTAAAATAAATCACTCACTGCCTTTTTCATTCTAAAACGTTTTTTCTTGACCCTTTAGACCCATACAACAAACATCTAAAATTGTGTCTTCATCAAATTTTGCAAAGTCCAAAAAGTAATTGTTAAAGTAAGTAATGCGTTACTTTTTAAAAGTAATGACCAATTGTAATGAATTCCTTAAAAGAAGTAATTTGTAATTGTAATGAATTACTATTGTTACTAAATAATGAGTAACTGTAATGCATTACTTTTTAAAAGTAATTGTTCCAATCACTGGTTGGTCCTCTTGAACTTGAACACGTTCAACACTCATCAGTGTAGTATTTGCCAAAATCAAAACACCACCAACACTGCATTTTACCTTGAAAATCGCCTTCCCTTAAAATCGACCAATGACATTATTAGAATTTTGCCTTAACAACCAATTAGAATTTGATTTAAGTGAAAATTGCACGTCGTTAAGGGTAACGGGCGATTTCCGGAAATTGCACTAAAATTAGTTTCTTGTTTAGGCCATTTTCTAGTCGAATACCCCTCCTGCTCGGTATTATTCCGAAAATGTGCCCTCAATATCAAGAACCCGTGCTTTTTGAATTGAAAACTGATCTCGTGCGTGACCCGCACTCCGTCAGTTTTCGATTCAAAAAGCACTTGTCAACTTGACACTTCGCTGCAAATTTTCGGAAAAATACCTTGCACTCGAGATATTACGTTCGAAAATACAACCGACAACACCACAGTATTACATAGGGGAAAAAAGATAGATTATAACCAACATATATCGATGGCAGACTAAATGGCAGATTTTGGAAGTATTTTGACGTTTCAAAACCTTTTAAAAGGAAATCAAGTTCTACAAACGTTAAAATAATATAATTATAATTTTGTTTGTACTTGGTGTTTTATGTTTGACGTTCGTTAAAATTTCGACGATATAAAACATAGTGCCGCTCTAAGAATATGAAAATCACCATTGGAGTTTCTTTTTTTTTGCAACTAAAATTAATAGGTGGTGGCTTTTTAATTTTGGCAAAAACTGTGTGTAAGTAAGTAATACAAAAATAAATAAATACCTATTAACACAATAATATTGAATTGGTTTTCAATGGTGTAAAAAGTAGGTACTAAAACTGAGCAGAATTTTAAGTGTACCTTCATTTTTTACACGAAGTTCTAGGGCTAATAATAATTTTTATGCAACATCATTTTGGCAAATTTAATAAATTATAAAATTTAATAATTGAATTTAGGTTCTCTTAAATCTTAGTCAAACAAAATTTTCTACACAGGTGTAGGCAGGTACACACAGATAAAATTCTGTGGCCTTATACCTTGAAAACGGACAGAGATATTGAAATTTTGTAAACGCCGTAGTTTTCAGCTTGAAAGGGGAAGCTTATATTTTTTTAAACTGTATGTTTGTTTTAACGGATTTTGATAGATTATTAAATTGCGATAATTCCGTGTTTATTTCATTTTTAGCTAATAACAAGAGTAGGGAGCCGGCCGATGGACTCGATTACAATACTTCCTTAGCTTACGCTCGGGAAGTAAAAATATTACAAAAATGCAGTTAAATAAAATAAAGTATTGCCACTTTATTTTACAAGCAGGTAGTAAGATATGTTTCATTTAAGCGTCTATTCTGTCGGCCTTCACACTGAATACAAAATTTATTAGTTTCACGACTTGTGGCGTGTTAAAAATAGACAAATTTTACTAATTCAATTTTTTAATCATCTGAATCAAGCAAGGGTCGCAAATATACTAAATTTTTGTATGTACTACCATAACAATAAATCTAAGGGCGCTAAATCTGGACTACAAGCTTGCTATTCAGTAAGCTCTTATTGCGGATCTAATTTTCATAACATCTAGAAAAATATTGTTCTGCATTAAAAAAGTCAACGCTTTCGATAGACAGCAAAGAAATATTGAAGTAGTTCAAGATTTTTGACGTTAAAATTTATCAGTAAGTAGTAGTGCAATTCCATTTAGGTACATTATGTGTTTCCTAGACAATAAAAGACATCTAGATATCTAAACATTTTCATTTAGACAATTTGTATTATTGTAATCGTAATTCAATGATCTATACTTACATGATGAAATCTGTTAAAAAATTATGTTACAATTTAAAAAATATAGGTGTGATTCATATGTATATGTACTAAATTACCCCTTCAAGCAAAAAACAATGGCGTTTACAGAATTTCAACATACGCGCGGAGTTTTATATGGGGCACAAGTATACATTACTTTAAACCTGTTTTTTCTTGGGTTAATATTCAGCACTCGGAGGTGTATACAAGTTCTCATCAAAAAACTTTAGATACTTCGCTTATAAATCGAGCATTTTGAACACATTTAAATTTTTCCCTATCCATACTACAGGGTGTTAAAAAATATTTACATCTAGAGAGACGTGAACACAACTTGACCAAAAAAATTGCCGCTTTCGAAAAATACGTAGGTATGTAAATTTTTTGCAGACAGAAGTTGAGTATTACCATTCTCCACTAATTGGAGACCGAAAATAGACTTCGATAATAATACCTATATCTTATTCTAGATTCCACACTTTTCCGTAACTTTTGTAATTTAAAGAAACGAATGTCAAAATTTGTACAACCAATTGACAGATTAACTAATTTAGCAAAAGTCAAATGAAGCGACACATTAATAATTGACTTTCATAACCCACTAGATAAAAAAAATATTAACACCCTGTACATAAAATGATAAGTAGTTTCGTTCTTTTATGGAATTCCGATACCAATTTTAATTCCTATTCTACTACTACTACGCACTAAATGACGCTTAAGATCAATAGCCATTTCCTTTCTACGCCAATATAAATTAGAATTTACAGTAAGATAATAAAATTGAGAATGTTGGTAATAATTAGAGAGTTTATTATTTTTATTTTGAAATAATGATTTGTTACATTTTCATCCCATCAAAAGTACGTTTTCGGTAGACAAGAATCGTCGAACAGATAAAAACGCGAGATCAACGTATGAACAATGAGCCTAGCGTTGTCTTTATTTAGACAACACGTGGGGCTTGAAGCTTCAGTAGATTCAGTTGAGCTTTAGCTATTCATGCGCTCTTTATACGATCACTAAAGGTGATTTTACTATAGTACCAAATTGCGTGATTAGAATTCTAATATTTTAACATATTGGAAATACATAAAAACGTGACATAAAATAAAATATGTATGTATGTATTGTACTAAGTTTCTTTTGTTAAATGTTGATAATAATTTGTATTTTTAATCATCTGTAGTTGACAACACCGGCAAAAAAGTGTTTAATTTTTAATTAACCTCATGTATTTTGCAATGCACCCTCCAATTTTCAGTCGCTAAAAATAAAAACAGTTCATCACGTTTATTTAAAAATTCATGAACATTTTGCAATTACTACACCCCTTGAATTATTTTTCATTAATACTAATTTACATTCAAGTTTCCTATTCTTATTCTCGGACATAAATATTACGCAGTAACACGAAACTTTTTTACAGGTTCCCAGCAGCTTAATAACTTTCGAGAACGTGAGACTGTAGCTCATAAAATTAGCAAAAACGTAATTAGAAATGGATCCGTAAGACAAAAGCGCCGCATTATAGACCAGTGGCGCCAGTCAAAAAAATACCGCCAGGGTATTAAAAGGACCAACAAATTGCAACATCGAGCTGATGAAGTTTCGCAGGTAGACATAGAAACACCATTATGAAGGAGGGTGGATGATAGATTTATTAGAACGTTTGTCATAATTTCATTAGTTTCAGGGGTAGCACTTAAATAATAGAGTAGAGTATAATGAAAAAGATAAGTCAAACTTACAATGCAATACATCGTGCTCCAAAATTTAATTGTTATATTAAGTGGATTCTCGACCTAATTACTTCCCTCGAACAATGAAAAAATATAAATTTCTTCTTGTCAATTCACAGTTGTTAAAAATGTATCTCTTTCTAAAAACGTCCCTATTGGAGAAAATGAAAAGTTCTTCAAGTCTATACATAGAGCTAGGTTGAAGAATATCGTGTCAATAGTGCATGCCGTGGCACATTGTACAAACGTCACCGCCATATGTCTAAATAAGGGTTGAAAGTAACCAAAAGCCTTCGAACAATCATAATTATACATTCCATTAAAATATTGGTTTTGAAAAAATCTAGTAAAGCGAGCAGATGTTCCATTGCGTACGTAACCGTCGGCCACGCGAGATCCTGGAGCGGTAATAGCATCACACGCGTCGGCCCGAACGGACTCCTGGAGTGTCCTAAATGCTTCTTAAGACGAAGAATGGTCCATGTAATTGCTACGTATTAATTCAATTTACTAACACTTCCGGTGGCTACAAAAGAAACCCCTTTGCAACGTCCGGATGCTGGCTCCTACAGGGACCTGAATTACAGGTCTTAACCCTGCAATTTGGACCACAAAAGATAAAACGTTGACGTATGTGACAAGAGGCGTGGCGCATCAAAGAGGTGAAATACCAGTGAGGGTGTACTAAACCGTTTCATTTTTGTAACAGAAAAGTGGTGCGATTGTCCAGTTAAGCTCCACAAAAAAGAGTGCAGAATATTTGGATTTAACGATTTCGGTTTGAACAGATTGTCACAAAACGAACATAGGTTGAACTTATTATTTTCTAAGAATACAATATTTTTGATGTTGTAATTTTTATAAGACAGTATGTTGAATGAATATCGCCCGGATTGTGTGAGTTAGTAAAATTATGAATTTGTACAAACAAATAACATTGGTGCTGAAATTGGTCTCTGTGGTTCTCCATGTTCAATTACTTATAACTTCAAACAGGTATATCCATTTGTTGCAAAATTTTGCAGTGATTATTACTCAGATATAATGCAAACTTAATAAAAAGTCGTTGATAACAGTATATATCCTTCTAATGGCTTCATAAGCGAATTTCTTATTATACTACTCAACTGTCATTATTTTGTATTTACCTTTATAACGACTAATAAAGTGATTCTGTTTTCTCTGGTACTGTATCCAGAAGAACAAATAATTATGCAACAATGATTGCAAATCCGCCGTGCCACTGAACCTCTTCAACACTTGGCTATAAAGACATATGGTTCAAGCTGTGTGGTCTTTGTGCGAGGCCGGCCACATCAAGAAGGCGTGTGCACGAGCTTATGTTCTCAATTTTTCCAAAAGCTCTTCGTTACCTTAGCCATATTTCCCATCGATGACAGCAAAACACAGATTACACCGATAGATTAGCGCAACCAACATAAACTTGACGAAATTTACAAGCAGCTGTCTCTTCCTTTCATTACCAACATAAATATGGTCGTTTGTGGTTAAGTGGTGCACAGTGTGATTTTTCCATTATCGCTGGAAGGCGTAATCAGTGGTCTGGATGCTTCCAGTTAAGCGCAAATGACATTTTGATAGGTGTCTTAACTGTTCCACTGAGCAAGAGCGGGCTAACGAGAAAGGACTCACGATATCGCTCACTTATGTCAAAACTTTTATTTTATTTAAAAGGTCTAATGATCGCACGTAATTGGTGTAATTTAAAACTAATTGCAAAGAAATAGCCACGCAGAAGTGGATTTATATTTCCATTGTGAGGGAGAATTGCCATTGTTGAATTGGATGAAAAATTTACGGCGTAATTAATCATTACCTTATTGATTCGAATGATGGACAGATGAAGGTGTTCAGGTTCAATTTTATATTCGGTTGCACATATAAGAATGTTTGCATTTTACAACATACCTGATGGTTCACTTTAAGCCATCGATCAATGTTGTAACTGCTATGTCTGCAAGGAACGACGTTCTTTTTTTGAAAAAAAATTCCATCATATACCTACTTAGTTTGTTTCCTACACAGTCAGTAGTTTTGAAGTCATTTTTTTTTTATTTGTTTGCTAGTTGGACATTTTATATTAATATTACGTTATTATTAAGATATAATTGTAACCACATTATTATTATTAGCAAGATGCAGGTAGCTATTTGAATATTTCTCGGAGGAAGTTGAACGAAAAAAATTCTTGGTTACAATAATACCTATCTTTAGTGTCAATACTGGTAGTAGTTTTAAAATAAGTGAATCGATTAAGTTAAGATAAAATGGCAAGTGCTGTATTTTCACATAGGTATATACCTCCATAACTCCACATTCAGACAACTTACAGAAACATATTATGTTGCGTCACCAATTAAACACTTGCATTGTAACTGTTATTATGATTTACTTGACGAACTTCTTTGATCTTAAAAAACAGCTTCGAGGAACACCCAATTTCTCAGTCGAAAAATAGAATAATTGGCTAATTCTGAAAAATTATGACAATTTTCCATAAGGCAAGCCGACAAAGTTCACGGTTCATTTAAGTTAATTTTCTAAATGAATAATAAACACTATGTTTATGTAAAAAAATCGTCCAGCCGGAACCCATGTGGTTTAGATAAATATTATGTACATTCCTTAATTAGTGTAATTGTTTATAATTAGTTTTGAAACATTTATGGGAATCGGAACTGAAATTACATGCCTAAAATAATGCTACCTAGATGTGCATGTCTCCTCTGTATAGTTACAAATTGACATGCAATTGCCATTTTATACTTCTATTGTTGATTTTTGTACTATAATTTAGCATATTTATTTGTGTTAACTGTGCATGACAAGTCGCTACCTACTTACCACAGAAAAAATGGGAGATCCATTCATATTCTCTCGTAGCTGCTGGTTTTCTGTTACAAAGAAAGGGGGCGGCAAGTCAAAGGTAACTTAATACGCTGCTCCGGCTAATGGAAGGTCTTAATTAGGCAAAAACAGATTTATTAACCCAATTTCTGGTAAAGGCAGAGAGTTAAGTTCGAAGTAGTTTCAAACTGGCGACATCTGTGTTTTAGTCGGTTTAATTTGTTATTTTATTTTTAAAATGAAATACGAAGTGAACAAGGCGATAAGTAAAAAAATTAGAAATAGATATAAATTGTAAGAACGTAACTGAAAAACTTGATATTACATAAAAATATTGAACAATTTTGCACCGTCAGGTAACTATGCATCGAAAAACATCTTCGACGCGAATAAAAAATTGTGAAAAGTAGATTGAAAACACTAACAAAAAGGAACATTAATTAAAAATATATCTTGAGAAAGTATTAAGTGCCAAATTAAAAATAAAAAAAATAAATATAACATACATTCGGTGTGGACGTGTGTGAGCTGTGCTCCCTGAGTTTGAGTCTTTCTTACTAGTTTTATTATGGGTTATTTAATATAGATTGGACATTCGGCTATATGTGTGCACTGTTATATTATCAATTATCAGCAACTTTTCGGTAAATTACACAATTAATAAATCAGTGTTGCTTGTTGTCAGGTTTCTGGGATGCTATTGGCTCGTCTGACTATCAGTTATCGCTAAAGTTTTTGGGTCTAATTAGCTCTCTTAATTCTTCGTCTACAGTCATTTACACATTTTTTAATGTTTGTTTGATGAGGCTGATACGTGTTTAAACTCCATATTAATCTTAATAATAATGAAAAAACTTTCAGAGTTTAAAGAATATATTCGTAGTCACTAATGAACGACCCAAGTGAAATAAACAAATCTCCCTTACTTAACATAATTTTGTAAACACTATTGTTAAAATCAGGTATAAATACAAAAATAGTTCTGTAAAAACCCCAGTTTCTCTTCTGCCTGAAGACGGTACTGTGTACCGAAACACGTGTAGCAGTGACTAGGAGTATATTATTTAAACTCTGAAAGTTTTTTCATTATTATTAAGACATTTTTTAAATTTAAATCAAATAAATAATATCTTTAATTCTAATAATAAATTGCTAGAACATTTTCGAATGTTCAATGGGAAGTCAGCCGCTGTGATAATCCAATGGTAATAGAGGACAAGTATCACCCAGCACTATCTTTAGTATGTACCTTCTCAGTTGATAAACGGGTTAATTTTCCACGTTACGGCAATGATAATGATAACATAAGTGCCTTCAACTTTCGTAAAGCTGACTTTGTCTCTCTTTACAACGATATACTATCTACTAATTGGTCATCATTACAAACTCTTTCCTCTGTAGATCTTATGGTTGATTGTTTTTATAATATCCTGTTTAATCTATTTCGTAAACATGTACCCGTCTTTCGGTCAAAAAAGCGGCGTTACCCGCCATGGTTCAATAGTGAAATAATAAACATCAAATTTAAATTTCAGTACCTTAAGAAATACAGAGCTTCAGGTCTACATTTTTACCTAATGAAATTTAAAGAAACTAGAGCCCTTTTAAAAAAGCAAATAAATACTGCTTATAAATTGTATATCAACAACATTCAAATTAACATACATTATGATCCTAAGCAATTCTGGGGTTACATTAATGCTAAAAAAGGTAAATCTAGAAATCCAGGCCGAGTGTCTTTCGGTAGTAACAAGTTTGAAAATCCTATTGAAATAGTAAATGCCTTTGGTGATTTCTTTAGATCCACTTATATTGAATCTGATCCACTGGAGGAATATTATTTAGCTGACATTGTAAATTCTACCTTATCTGTCGTAAATATATTTAAGATCACGGAAGATGATATAATAACAGCTATCAAAAGATTGAAACCAGGTATGACATCAGGTTCAGATCAGATCCCAAGCTTCATAATTAGGAATTGTAAGTTCAAAATTGCTAAGCCACTCCTAATAATACTTAATAAATCCCTTGAAACAGGGGTTTTCCCTAATAAGTGGAAAGAATCTAAGATTTGTCCTGTGTTAAAGTCCGGTAATGCATCTAAAATTGAAAATTACAGCCCGATTTCCCTGTTTGCTAATTTTGCTCAAATTTTTGAATTAATTCTATATTCTTATATCTATCCCGAAGTGAAAAGTTATATTCAGTGCATCAGCATGGTTTTTAAAATTGTAGATCAACAACGACAAACCTTATAACGTTCTCACAATTTGTGTCTGAAAGTTTAGAAGATCAATCACAAGTCGATGTCATCTATATAGATTTTACAAAGGCATTTGATCACATTGACCACAATATTCTTCTTAAAAAGCTTGTAAATTTTGATTTCATTCTTCGTATTTAAATGCTCACATAGAACATAATCGACAAATAGATGCGGTTTATACAGCTTTCAGAATAGTATTTGATAGAGTTGACCACGAATATTATTAAGAAAACGTAAATTGTTTAGTATACAGGGTAATCTTTTAAATTGGATTGCATCTTATCTTTCAAATCGCTCATAGGCTGTTAATATTAACAATCATCCATCAAAATCATTTGAAATCACGTCAGGAGTTACACAAGGTAGCCACTTAGCCCCAATTCTCTTTTTGTTATTTATTAATGATATTTTTACCAATTTAATACTGTTCCTACTTACTGTTTGCCGAAAACTATGCCATTAAATTTTGTGATACTTAAAGTATTTCACACTACAATAGTTTGTAATCAAGTCCGGCAACTTTTTTATGTCAAAGTTTTGAGGCTAAATTCCAGATAATTATATGGAGATATTTGCTATCCAATAGCACCGGACAAATTATGGCTTAAATCATTCTATAGATCTTATTTCCAGAGCGGTCGGTTGATGTCTTCAGTACATACATTTCTTTTTCGCCTCTTTTTCAGGGTTAGTTAACTTTTTGATTAAACGTTAAACTCTCAGAAAATGTTCCATTTTAAAGTTTCATATTATTATCATCTTTTTTTTATTTCAGCGTTTTCTTTCAATTTGTTGTTATATTTTCACTATTGCTTTTATTTGCATCTTCATTTTTTTTTATTGTTCTTTCATTGATTTTGCCTCCTCGTAAGGATTGTTCTGTAAGACACAACTGGTAATAAATACTTAAATAAATATGCTACTTCCAAAAATATCTGACCGATTACTTGCCGAGGTGATCCTGCGTAAATAATTCTACCGATTTTGAAAATCATTCCGTTCTTCTTACAATGATTTTTTTTATGTAATCAAAACAACCAGTTGCAAATCGCTGTTGCACGTCCATACCCTCGAAGAAAATCGGAAAAAACTCCAACATCCGGGGGGTCGTTTCCTGTCCTGCTGTGTCTATTATTTTGGCACGGGTCGCAAAAGTATGACATTCGAGTTCCGCCTTCCTGGTAACTGTTTCTGGGTGACAATTGTAGCGGCGGTGTCTGCAGCTGTGGAGGGCGTAACGCGACCCGCCGTAGAGGACGTCGTCAGCTACACCTCCTCTAACACATGGTCGACTCACAATACTTTGGGTTCTGCTGCGCTTATTTTATATCTATAAATGTATTATCGGAGATGTTCTGCCTACTCATTTGATCGGCATCAAGGGCGGCCACGCGCCCTTGTTTGCCCTAAACAGACCCCTGATGAGGAAGGGCTCGTGATTCGGATTAGGAATGGGCACAAATAAAGTTACAAGTAAAAAATAAATTGGGTCTGGCGATTTTCCAGACATTTCTTAACTATGTATATATATATTTTAATCAGTAGGTTGTAGGTACATATTATAAATACGTATTCATGTATCTGCCTGTACGTTAGTAATAAACAATTTTTTTTTAAGTATCGTGCTTGTCATTGGAGAAAAAGTTGATTCGTCTTTTTCGTATGTAACAGGTTTTATTATTCTGTAAAATTTACAATACTGAAATATCAGGTGATTTATGAAATATCTGCTCTGGTTAGCTACAGGCGTTTCAATTTCACTGGTAACGTGAGCGTCATGGCTAACTAGATCAGATGTTTGCAAAATCACCCGGAATTTACGTAGACCCAATGAACAGGGGGGATTTATGTGGAGAATAAATCATTTAGGTTTGGTTTTGAATTAAAAAGTTACAACTCTGACTCTAAAATTTAAGATTCCTACAAAAAAGTAAAATATAGAAATTGTACTTAGTAAATGTTGTAAACATTGTAAAAATCATTTTATGTATGTTCACCATTTCAGAACTTGCACTATGAAACGTCGTTCATGACATAATTCGGATGAAAAAATCAATAAAATGTTAGTCTTACTTTAGAAGAGTTTTTTTCCGAACAGAGTTCTTGACGGTTGTAACAATGTTTAAGCATAGGGAAATAGTAAATGCGTTGAATGTTAATAATATGTTTACAAACAAATTGGACCAACAGCTCAATTAAGAATTAAAATCTATATTGACAGGGCATAATAGGTTTCTAACTTCAGCTCCATATTGTTTTTAAAATAATAATAATAAGATACAGTTCGTATATACATATAGAATTGCGTAAATTAATAAACACGATATTTTAGAAAAGACCGTAGATACGACTAATCCTGCACAAATTTATATAATGTACCTTCACACCTACCTTCACCATTATTTCTGCTTTGGGGCACGCGTTGCTTGTTCTATGGCCTCCTACAAACTAAAATTTACTTAATATAACTAATCATGCGGCATGTCGTAAACATGTACCCATCCTTTCATACTGTCTGTCCAGATTTCTACGGGCGGTACATTTGAAACAATCTCTCACATCTTCAGCTGTCCAAATCACCGCCCAACAAGGATATCACCCCATTTTATCGAAAAAACACGCCTTCTATTACAGATTACAATAATTTCTGTGTGTAAGAACGGCAGTTAAGCTTGACGTGTGTCAACAAATCTCCTTAGGAGGTCCGAACCTTCGTCTGGTTAGTTAGTTACACTTAAAAAATGAGTTCTGGAGGCGCCAACGCGGCAACTTTGACCGACTTTTGACGGCTCCTTTGTAACGTCCTTGTGGGCCGAAAAAAAATGCTCGCTTTATTTGAGCAGCGCAGATCGGATTATTCCGGTACCACAAAGAATGTTTTCAATTAATTCACGCCACCCGAGGTCTGAAACGAATATATGCGTTTACAATCGTTAATTACAGAAAGGTTTTAATTAAGTTAATTCAGTGATCAAAGCATCCTTCCCATATAATTACACGTAATATGCAGGTTGTAACATGATTATTTATATGCTATTACCGTATCTCTGGAGCAGAAAAATCTAATTGTCAGCACATAAAAGGAAACTTTAATTACTATGTGAAATTAGTGAAATTAGGTTTTGTGTTATTTATTGATGGAATTGGTTTGTATTTGCTCATAGAGGTGATGATATTGAGGAATTTTGTTGACTGTGCATATGGATTTGATTGAATACTAATGATAGGTCATGAGCGGACGAAATTCCAGCACGAGGCTAAAAAATACTACTTATTAATTTTATGTACGTTTAAATATTAAAAAGTCTATAAGCCAGCGACAAAAAAACTGCAGAAACTTTGGCTTTATGCAACCATAAAAACATTTTTTTTAATTGTTTGTGACACTAAAATGGATTTTAACACAAACAGATATAGAAAAATAGAACACACTCTATACATTAGACGTTTCTATTTTGAATGTCTCGTTTCGGGTTTCCTTCACATTCCAAAACTGTAGAATTTAGAAAAACGAGCTTCGCGTTTTTTCCAGGGATTTAATTTAATTAAACGTATTTGGAAAAAAAGAATAATATTTTTTTAGAAATTAACATTAATTTAGTTATTAAATAATATTACCTACAAGTTATTTGTTAATCCCTTGTGGAATACTGGTTTTACACAAAAATATTCCCTGTGCTACAACATTATTGTAGAATCCATAACAAAAATCGAAACAATTTTTATATGTTGTAGATTTGCAAAAGGTCTTTGAGTATAAATTACACAACTTTAATAAGTTTAAGTTGCGAAGTCATCGTTGCTATGAATTTAGCGAATGAAATGTTTAAATGCCACTACTTTTAATTTGAACTTGGCCTGCAAACACGGTTTTTAATAAACACTATACCACGATTTTTCATTGTTTACCGATTCATTGCAGGAAAAAAATTCGGATCTCGATGAAAACAATGTTATGAGGCCGATTGTGTCAGAATTTCTTAACATTAGGTCATTTCCTATCATGAAGTACACTGATCTTGATATGATGTGGATCTGATATCAGTGGTACTCAACTTGTTTTGCATGTTCATTTATTTTTTAACATGGTTTCTAAATTATTATAAACATGTTTTCAGTTTAAATACTTATAAAATTAGTAGATTATCGTCAACTCATCACATAGACTTAATTATTTTTATTATATAGATGATATGGTAATGTCGTAAATATACAGAAAAATGTTTCTGTAAACTTTTTAGGAATTATAGTGTCTGAGTGGGAATACGTTAATTATCACTCTGGTATATGAAGTAGTGAAGCAGAGCACGCGTAGGTATGTATCTACGAAAAACACTACCGACTTTTAATTAAATAACATTTCCCGTCCGAAGCGCAGGCCGTATTTGTAAAGTCGCTTCAAAAAAGTCAAAGCCAGTTTTAATTAACGTTATTCTAGAGGGTAATTTCGCAAACGGTAAAAAGCATATAACCGTCAATAATTGCTAATATCATACGCACTTGTAATTACAGGAAAGTGTCGGCGCCATTGCAAATTAAAATTTAAACATTAATAGCTCGGATTTGATCCAAAAACTTCGCGTGATGTAGCCGTAATGGCAGATAATTACACTTGAGAGTATTCTCTTAAATTCCTTGCAGTTACGCATTAGCAATGCAAAAATACGAAATGGAACAATTTCCTTTCTTAATCATCCACCCTTAATAAGCAACTACTATTTACCAGCTATGGTAAATATTTTCGGCTAAAGCGTTAATGGTAATTTATTTAGACAATTAGTGGCTTAATTAACGAATCGTGTCTCTCTAACCTGGCATTACAAGTTAATTTAAAGGATTGTTTTTGTCGAACGGCATTTAGTCATGATACGTAAATTATACGTTATTGAAATAAAACGCTGAAATATAAATGTAATAAATTGACGGTGTCCGACAATTCGTAAACTCTCGTGTGAAATAAATCATTCAATAAAGTTTTGAATTATTCGCCAACTGTATTCGTAGAGAAATAACTTACGGCTATTTTATTTATGATATCATTGGCTGGCCCTCCCTTTATTTGGATTTATTCCTTTTTCAGGAACAGAGGGTCAAGATGTCGCTATGTGTCATCTCGGAACACGCGATCTACACATATTTTATTCAATGGGCTTTCGAAACTTTGGGTCGCGCACCACTGAAATTTTCAGCATAGAAAGAAAACTACTCGGAAGCTTTACTAATATGGAAATTTTATTTATAGTTTGCTCATTGAATTAAATGCCAACAAATCATTAAAATCCGAGTTCAATTGTTGCGGGAACGGTAATTGGTAGACGTCTACAAAAAATCCATTTACGACGCAGGGAGTTGGCTCATCAAGATTGAATGAGCTATTAAAGGGTTTTAAATAGCAGAGAGAGTAAAAATCAAAGAAAAAGTAATTATTTCAAATTAGTATCTATTGAAAACGACATACTGCTATTTAAAAAACTAAATATATGTATTTCTCGCAGATGGTTGAAATGTCGAACTAAATCTGTGAACTGGAATGTTTCTGAGGAAATTATAAATTAAAAATTGAACCTTCCACTAAAATTAACTAAATTTTATTTAGCTGTCTTCTCCAAAAAACTGACGACATCATCTAAAAGTAATATATTTTTTATTTTTCAGAAGCGCTTAGCATACCTACCTAAGATGTCTCAAGAAAATGATTGAAAAATCTAAATTATTTAACAACTCTTTAAGAATTTAATTTCATGAGATTCTAGGAATAACATTCTAATCACTGTCACCACTGCACAAACTAATATTGGTATAGGTATTTATTATCCCCCAAATTTTAATTATAATTTTTTGACTGGTTACAATAATCACAATTTATATTTTGGTTGATTATGTCAAAACTAACTTCTAAAGGAGCGTAAAGTTTCTAAAAAAAAAATGGTTGAACGACAATCAAGTTGAAAACACAATTAAATACAAAACTGGAGTTGATCTTTTACTCGTATAGTCTAGTAAATCTGGGTAATACCAAACTGCGCCGATATATTTGATTAATTCTTACCGTAATTTGTTAGTCTAGTATTCTATTGTAAGATACTGCCTTGGTCAATGGTCTTGGTTTATCTAAATTCATAATAACAACTTTACGCTTTATTAAGTTTGTTACTCAAAATATTCAAAATGCACATACACATATTTTGTAACGTGTACCTATGTACATAATTTAAGTATACACTTAGAAGTTAATCCAAAAAATGGGCATCTAAAAAATTACTCAGACTGATGTTATCTTCATCAGATACTGAATTTTTTGCATGTTTTCTACATTTAGACGGCTTGCGTTTTGCTATTCCAAATAAAATTCCCTTGCTCTCTATCTTTATTACACAGTTTTATGTCTACAACAATCAGCTAAAAATGCTCACAACCCATCCCGAGCCAGCAGCGCACCACGCCCAATTTAAATATTTCCAATGAGAGGGTTCTTGGTTTTTAATGCATTTTATGGATTCGCGAAGCATTTATCTGTATTATAGTGCTTGATAATTTCCATAGCTATTCTGAAGCCGATCGCCGCCATCTTGGCAATCTGCAAAGCTGCTGGCCGGGCTGATTATAGTGATAAAACTACAGACGGTCCTTGATTTGCTACCCGCGGCAACGACTTTTATTTCTTTGACAATGTGTATCGTTATTAACCGACGATTCGGATTATTTCAAAGTTGAGCCAACTCGTCATTACTTTTATGTTAAATTAGCGTTGGAAGCAGCCCAAGGGGACGCGCTCGTCGACGACATTCAGTCTAGGCGAAATATGCGGCAAAAAGGCCACGAAATCAACATATTTAAGTTGAAACCGTTTCGAATAGTGCTTTTAAAATGTGCGATCGTAAAAATGTAACAATGTGCGATGACAGCCGAACATTCGCAGTTTCCTGTCGGCATGTCCTAAGAGTAACGCAATACGTCATTGTTGTCCTTTATGCTTTTCCTTGCGACGAAAGTTGTGTAGTCCGGATGTGGCAAGGGCTATTGTAGATTTTGCCTTTGTGCACTTCACTTGCAACAATTGCGGTTTCCTGAATAACCGGTGAGCTTTTCGATCTAAGCTTTGATGTCTTCATACGTATGTCCGACATGTTGTGCTATTTAAAATACGACACATGGATACATAGTGGATATCTTAAAAATGATCAGTTGGTGGTACATACAATTTCTTTCAAATAAGAACAATTTTATCAGAATTTTTATTTATATGTTAAACGTCAATTGGATAGAGCGGAGCACGTTATCAATATGGTTCCTGTCATAATTATTCTCCACTAAACCAAGCAAACAACGCCTTCATAATTATTAATATCTCAAGAATATAGTGTCATAGTTGTCTCACAAAGGCTACAATTAGGTAATTAACACACTTTGTTGAACAAACAATTTCTACAGGAGCTTATGTGGAAGCATTATTTACTGTAGTTCATGTAGAATCCGAAAGAGGTATATAATTATTATATCCTAAAACATTGGTGTAAAAAATGGATGAAATATATGTCTATATAGGGGCAATTCTGAATCAAACCTGTTGAATTTAAAGGGTGTTAAAAAATAAACAGCCAATCAGATTTACGAAGTTAACTTGTTGCTATGGAAATTTGCAATTTAACACCTTTTAAATTTAACAGGTTTGAATTTTTATCTCGCAAGGAGTAGTTTCGAGATTCAGAAAATTAACATTATTTATATAGTTTTTTTAAAGCTATGAAAATATAGTAATCGATACCATAGGGCGTCTGTCTGATTGTCTGTTTGTGTGGATTTTTATTAGACAGATAATCTCCGAAACTACTGGACCGACTGTTGTTAAATTTCGTAAGTATATTGGGACTATCATGTATAGTCTGTCAGATACTACAAGCATATGGCTGTTGTAAAATTAGGGTATTGTGACGACGGCAATGGAGCAGTTAATAAGGCAAACCCACAATAGTAAATTGTGTTTGTGTCGGTTTAATCTACCAAAATTGTTTGAGCGGATTACCCAGCAGTAGGCATTGAGGTGGCAAGATATTGAGACAAATCCTTGATTTATGACGCTAGGATTGAGTCGGTAACCAGCCACAAAAAAGGAATTACAAGATCCCATTCTTAAGTTTAGTGGGACCATACAACCTTGTAGTATCTGATAGACTATACATGTTAAAACGCTAACCAAAATTTGACTCATCATTCCTACCACCAATGGGAATTTCCAAAATTGTCAACAGTAAATTTGTTTTTAATGTAATAAAACACGATACTTCTGCACTTATGGTGTATAAATCTGTGTTGAGTTTTCACCCTAGACATTCAGATTTTTGTAAAAAAACATCAAAATTATATAACAACATTTTGCAATTTAACTTTGAAAATATAAAACCGAATGACCTGAAATCTTGCAAACGTTTTAAAATTATTGCAATCATGGTAAATCTTTAATCATAATTTATTCGTATCTCCTTGCAAAAAATTGATGACGTGGATATGTAAGTATCGGTTCTGATGATTATTGAGGTAATCATGCAATGTCAAAAAGTGTAATCTTTTTTCATAATAAAAAAAATAACAAAATTGGCACCTATACAGGGTGTCCCAGAATTCGCGCCATTCCCGTGAATGACATGTTCCCTGTCCCGAACTGTGCCGTAATTCGCAAAAAGAATTGTCCAGGCTTTAACCGTGTGAGAACTGGAAGGCGATTAAGTTGACCAATAGAGAGGCTGCTTTTATATCCGAACGTTTCTATGTTCAAAGTTACCTATGCCAAGAACAAAAAATTGGGTAATACTAAAGTTGAATGAATTTTTTTCCGAATCCCCCTCCGTCAATAAAAGGAAACAGAAGTGTGGTTATAAATTTAATCATTTTGACAATTGTTTGTCATAAACTGTCACGAAGTTCATCACTGACCTGAAGAGACGCTTCTGCGCCAAAGATGACTGATTAATGTACACAGAGACGTCAAGGTTTACTTTAAGGCCAGTAGCATGGGACAGAAGTTATTTCTGCGGCCATTCTAGTTAAATTGTGTTTAACTGGGCTGTACATGTCATAAGAGAAGCTGTTTCATTTCATCGTAGGCAAATAATACATTTATTACTATTCTACATAGTGTGGATACCGAACAGCAGGTATTAGAAGTCATTTTCTTAGAGCCCCGTGAATAATGTGTTGTTCTTTTTAACGAAAATTAGTACATTTTCAGAATTCACTATGCATCATATCCCTGATATTAAGTTTATCGTTATTTCTAAAAAAGAGTACCACATGTCCATTCAAAGAACGTTATTAAGTGTACTAAAGAGAAGATGGATCTTTTCAGCCTAGTCGGAAAGGCCGTGCTGGGGCTCCACGGAATGTACGTGTAGGTGCTGAAGAGCAAGTGTTAGAAAACATGGAAGCGGATCCTAGGAGAAATGTCCGCTGCGTAGCGCAAATGAGTGGATGCTCAAGATCGACCACTCATCGTATCCTACAAGAGAGAAGACTGCATCCTTATCATTACACGAGGGTGCAGCATCTGCGACCAGCCGACTACCCGCAACGAGTACATTTTGCTCAATGGTTACTGCGACAAAATGAACTAAATCCTGATTTTTCACGGCGCATTCTTTTCACCGACGAATGTTCATTTTCCCGAGAAGGAATGTTTAATGCACACAATTGGCATTTCTGGGCACACGAAAATTCACATCTCACTAGGGTGAGAGCATATCAGGAGCGATTTACTATTAATCTATGGGCTGGAATCATTGCTACTAGTGTGGTACAAATTTTAATGCATCTGATAAAATTATCACTAAACTCCGTTCCTGTTTATTTCGGTGGGGCCGTTTGTGTTACCTGATTACCTTAATGGGGAGGTATATGCTAATTTTCTACGACTAGAGCTTCCGACGTTGTTGGAAGACGTTCCTTTGAATGTACGGCGGAATATATGGTTTCAGCACAACTTTAAAGAAACTGTTTTAAATCATATGCAACATCAATATTATTCTTGAATAAGTCTCTGTTTTCATTATCTCCCCCACATGATTGACACCACAGCAGATACCTATGATCTCAATACACCAGAGAAGTGGAGTCTCGTCTATTTTTTCGTTGCTTAGATTAGGTATCAGCAACAAAGCTGTTCAGTAAAAATTGATACTGTTTATTGAAAATCATAAGCACCGATTAATCAAAAGCGATATTTATGTTTTAGTACACTTAATAACGTTCTTTGAATGGACGTGTGGTACTCTTTTTTAGAAATAACGATAAACTTAATATCAGGGATATGCTGCATAGTGAATTCTGAAAATGTACTAATTTTCGTTAAAAAGAACAACACATTATTCACAAGGCTCTAAGAAAATGACTTCTAATACCTGCTCTTCGGTATCTACACTATGTAGAATAGTAATAAATGTATTATTTGCCTACGATGAAATGAAACAGCTTCTCTTATGAAATGTACAGCCCAGTTAAACACAATTTAACTAGAATGGCAGCAGAAATAACTTCTGTCCCATGCTACTTGCCTTAAAGTAAACCTTGACGTCTCTGTGTACATTAATCAGTCATCTTTGGCGCAGAAGCGTCTCTTCAGGTCAGTGATGAACTTCGTGACAGTTTATGACAAACAATTGTCAAAATGATTAAATTTATAACCACACTTCTGTTTCCTTTTGTTGACGGAGGGGGATTCGGAAAAAATTCATTCAACTTTAGTATTACCCGATTTTTTGTTCTTGGCATAGGTAACTTGGAACATAGAAACGTTCGGATATAAAAGTAGCCTCTCTATTGGTCAACTTAATCGCCTTCCAGTTCTCACACGGTTAAAGCCTGGACAATTCTTTTTGCGAATTACGGCACAGTTCGGGACAGGGAACATGTCATTCACGGGAATGGCGCGAATTCTGGGACACCCTGTATTTTACTCGATTTTCAGTCTTTATTTAAAAATATAAAATATCTGCTTTATTTCAACTGATTTTTCATCAGTTTTGGTGATTTTCATGACCACCCAAATTTTCTATTATTAACCGCTAGTGCTAACTAATTATTTGTTCAATATTTTCATTGGTTTTTACTCGATTTTAACCTTTGCAACATGCATGTATACAGGGTGATTTAAAAACGGTGCACTAGGTTGGAAAAAAATCATTACAAAATTTATTACGTGATTTGACGTTCATTTACAAAAATAAAATGTTGGTTTAAATAGATTAAAAAAGGTCAAAAATTGACCAAATTCATTCTGAAGAATTTCTATTTTTTTTTTTTTGTAATACATATTACGAAATGAAGAAAACTATGGATAGACATGAAATTTCTGAAATTATTTTGAATACAGAAAGTCTGATCTATTTCATGTATCTACCCAACACAAAGTTATGCGTTAAAATATCATGAAATATCGGAAAGAAAAATTAAATTTCGAAAACCATGTCTTTTAGCTTTGGACCCAAGGATTTTTCAAATTATTTTTTCTTTACTCAATCCACAACGTACACAGAGTTATTGTGGCCATTTTTTAATCACCCTGTATGTACTTATGTATCATACAAATTTACAGGGCAACTTGATTTTTAGGTATAAAATAAATTATTAGAAAATTCAGTAACATTCAAAATATCATCAATACCTGCACTTTTGAAGAATTATAATTCGATACGATTTTTTTGTTCAATTTTACATCATTTTCAAAACCAATCAAAGTCACCTCACTTATATCAGTCTCAGAACTCCCAGTTATACCTGTATAAGAAAAATTGGTCGAAGTTTATTTCGACAATATTTCCTCGATCCTGAAGTACAAGTCCATTAAATCTCGCTTTTGCGAAAAGTTCTAAAATTTTGTGATAACCTCTATAAAGTAAAAATTAGCAGCATAAATAACACCCCTGCAGTTCCTGCACCGTGGGGCTCAAATTGAAAGAGATTGTGCAAATTGGACAAGTACGGACAAGTAAAATATATTTAAAACAGATAACCAACAGGCAAAGTGGCCTTTCAGCAAATCATAACAAACTTTAACTTCAAGTGTTTGTCTATACATCGAAACAATGTCACGTAGAAATTTGTTTAATCTGAATGAGTTTGTCGCGTCCAAACAGAAGACTAAATTATTAATTAAGCACAGCCGAATGGAATGTTCTGAATATTATTATAATTCTTATTAGTATCTTTTCTTTTCGAGAAAATGGGGTGACTCGTTCTTAATTCGATCAATAAAAAAATTTTGTCATGACGTCGTAAACATAGATAAGACACAGCACGAGAGAAAAAGAAAAAAAAAGAAACGGCCAAGTTTAGCAACGAACGTGCGATCGCCAGTCCTCATGCTTATATCCTGAGTTAGTAGTAAAGTGTTAATTTTTTTGTGAACATTTAGCTTTAAGGAAAAAATCAAAGCCGATTCGCTTCGTACACCACAAGTATCGGATATATTATTGTACAACATTTAAATCATTTTAAAATAGAATTCTTTTAAATGACGTTGCAATTAATACTCCCACAGGAAATTGAATCGTTTCTTGTTTTAAAATTAAAAAAAAACTTGTTCAAGCAATAGGTAATATGTATCAACTTATATAACAACTATTAAATTAAAATTAATTCACAATTTGGCTGAGCAAACCTATTATTTTTATTTAATATTTGAACAAAAAATACACTCATTTTCTGTTTTTAGATTAAAAAAACCTGCTTAATGTATAATGCACAAATGAAATTTGAATCGAGTTTTTGCTTTAAACGTTAGGAAAGAACTATTTAATACTGCAACAACCCCTGAGACATAACAAACAGGTTTATAATTGTAAAATTATTTCATATTCGAGCAGTCGTTCAGGAGAAAATAACGACGATTTATAAAGATAAAAGTGAAATAAAGATTTCAACTAGTTCCTCTTCGGTTTCAAGATACGTCAAAATGAACCAATTTCTTTGATATTAGTAAGATAAGACAAACAACACCACCCTAATGCATTTCTCATGTTCACTTAACTGAACGAAACATGGAAATATCAATATCACGATATTTTTATTAAAAACAAAATTACATCTTTACGTTTCTCTATCGCAAATGTCAGAGCTGGAGAATTTGCAACAATAAAACAACTATCGGGTGAATTTTTAAATTTCTGCTCTAGTTGACCATGATGCTACGTCAGCCGTTTCAATTGTACTAGAAACTTGATCAGAAATTTAAAAAATCACATCAATGAATCTAAAATTATTATTTGTTTTTATTTACGACTCATTTAATTCATCCAGTCGGATAAATTTTAATATGTAATAGCTCGGATAAATAATTCCATTATTTGATGATCATTTAATGTAATAGTTATTACATAATAATAATTTAATACATGTAATAGTAATGGCTCTGGAATGTTTGTCCTGTTAATTATTTTGCCATCATATTTTCACAGTGAGATAGATTTTGTTGACATTTGAAAGCTGCCCTTAATGCCAAAATCAATTATGGACATGCTTTATAGTAAAAAAACTTACCGTAGTTTAATTGGCAGTTCGGTTTATATAAATTTAATTACTTTACTTAAGGTATCCAATGAAATTTACTACTGGTAAAAAATTACTACTAAAAGACACCTCATTAAGTTTGCAAAAATTGTACAAATGAAGCCTGAAAGTGTTAAAGACCGAAATAAAAATGTGTAGAATTTAACACAACTTTTGCGTTGTGTCTGCTGAACAAAACGAAATCTTTTGTTAAAAAGGAAAGAAGCTCAAGATTATTACTAGGTATTGTCCTTTGAATTTATTTTTTTTTTTTTGCTACTGGTCAACAAATTCATAAAAGATGCACACAAATTGTATAACTAGTGCTCAAGTTAATAAAATTAAAAAAGAATTTTATTTTATTGTTAAATTTACTATAATTTTGGAAAACACATTTTAATTTTGAATAGAACATTAATAGAAAAATTAAAATGTGGGTATGATATTTTTAAAATCTTCTCAACAAAATTTTGGTGCTGATTCGAGTTGGAATTCCTAGTAAATCGATTGTATTCAGTAGATTCAGTCAGGTTTAAAAATAAGCATATATTAAACTAGTACTTAACTGTACAATTTTCATTGTCTTTAAATTGACCAGTTACATTTTCTAAGTGGAATGTCAAGATTACAGTAAATTAATTTTTGACTGCGAATAATTTTAAATTCCTTTAGCAAGGTTAAGAACCTTTCTATAAAAAGATCGCTCAACTGTCAAATATAGGTTACCGGCAGTGATTTGTGTTGTGGTAAATCTCATTTTTGCTGTGTTTCCTCAACCAAAATAACTCAAGCCTTTCCAAAGTAAGTAAATGAAATGATTCCATCAACCCAAAATAAAAAATACCAAAATACACTGGAACAACGACGAATTATTCAATTCCTCCAACATATTGATCTTTTGAGGTTAAGTAACTTTCACGTGTTTGTTCTTATTAATAATCCCCTCATTCCCAATTCTAACGTCATTTTATGAATGGTGTGAACCGAACCTTTCAACAAGTATTAAAAAAATCGCCCACAATAGAAATTTTAATTTATTTCATAATTTCCTTGGAATGCTGTAATAATAGAAACTCGATTCCGGAGCCCTTGTCGCCATCTATCGGTGCTCCCTACACCTACTCAAATGCGGTATTTTTGAACCCGACGCACTCCCAATCCGCGATTTCCATCGAAATCATCGATTAAATCAGTGAATTTCGAAATTATAACGGCGCATTTATCAGCCCGAGGCCGTACTGAGGCAAATTACATTAATACGAAAGTTGGAATTGATGGTAAATTCGAAATTGCAGCCTATGCAACGGTGAACTTATTATTATGTAGCGCTTTTTTAAAAATGGTGAACGCTCTGCAAAATCCCTAAGTTACAATTTCGGTATCAGATTGAAAATTGCTATTTTGTGCAAATTAAGTTGCAGTCTGTGATGTGTGTTATTATTTGAACGCATAACCGCACCGATTTGCATATCGGAAAATGGTTTGTTCGTCGTAAAAAAAGCACACGGCATCGACCATGGAAGTGGTTATGTGTTATCCATTTTTTAGTATAAGAACTTTCACACATTCTAGATTTAGCTTTATAATACTGTTTTTTCCAGTGATTTTTATTTTCATGCAGTTGGCAGTTTGGCATTTTTTGAAATTGTGAACTAAACATGTGTCTTTAAAAAACATTTAAAAAATAAATAACGTTTTAAATATACAGGGTCAGAAGTTTCCCATTCCTTGATTAACAAATTCAAAACGCAACCATCAATACAATTTGATATATACTACATATATACTAAAGAGTAGCCATATTTTTCTACAGTGATCGTCTATGAAAATCATATGTCTTTCCGTCGTTTAATTATATTTTGCATCAATTCTGCAGAAATGTCAATTTTAACATGAAAGTAACTGATATTACGTCAACTGGTTTTTTTTTCGAGTGGTATGAAACATCGAAGAATTTTTTAGGCGCGGAGTTTCTCCTGAATAACCGTGTATATTTTAAAATTATATTAATTTCGTTTTTATATACTGGAATGAATGAGGTAACGTTCTTCAATTTTATAAATTCCTTTAGTGACGTCCAATAAGATGTCTTTTATGAAATCAAGAACATGAACACATACTTTCACAATCGTAGGAAATGAGTCCAACTCCATGTTCGGTTTACTACAATATACTATTTCAGCATTGTCTACATAGTATAGGTATTCACGTCGAAGTAATTAGAAGCTTCTAGCATGAACAGTTCTTTACAATGAAAAAATTATAACAGTGAAATTGACAAGTTCTAAAGTATAGAAATTAGAAAAAGCTTGAATTCTTATCGAAACATTTCGCTTTTACTTTTCACATTTTTTATCAATATACTACGAAGCTCCTGTGTAGACTAATTTTTGCCTTATAATTAATTACCGTTTTACAGTGTATATAACGTTCTTAAGAATTTACTATTAAGTAATTTAATACAAATTTTAATTTTCAGTTAAATTAAATTTAATTTATGTATAAAAAAAATATTTTTATATGACTTGGATGACAGTTTGACCTACGGGTGAAATGTATTTTTCTTGAAATAAACCTTTACTGGTTTTGGCGCGAAATTTGAACCAAACAGACACAAGGTAATAAAATGTGGGTTATAAAGTAATAACTTAATAACATGTATTGCAATATTCTATGTATGCTTAAAAAACAAGTATATTGTGAATACTACTTAACTCTTAACATACTTCAAAACATATGCAACATAATCTTTATAAAATGATTCATGTGCCTTATACGACTTTAACTACAAGGTAAATTAAATAAAACTAATACAAAACACTTTTAAAGAATGATTTTAATGGAATGATATTTATAGTGTTCTTAATGTGACTATAAAACAAACAGTAGAACGCAAAGATCAATAATTTGTATGAATTACTAAAAGAAAAGCAAGAAGTACGTTAACAGCAACAAGAACCCTTAATATTAAAGGGGTAAAACAGAATATTCTCATTTTATATTAATTGTTGTCACCCGTAGACTAATTTTTTCACTAATGCTATTTTATATGTGTGACATTTCTACAACACGGGCTGTTTGTAATCAATCACATCTGCTCAAAACTGTGATCCAACTTAAGAATCAAAAGTATTTCAGTTGTTGTTGCTCATTTCTTTCATTTCGATGCGTTTTGTGATGTCTACTACGAGAATGACTAGTGTAGAAAACTATGACAAGAATAAATTGAATTATCACAATCTGTTACTTATATATATTCTCATAAATGAAACATATTCATAAACCATAAAGGAACAAAACAAAATAGCGAACGCTGTTGATGGTATAGTCGCCTCATCACGGTCAGCACGATTTCCTCCCCCTAAATTCGCAAGTGGATCGCACCAAACGCTTTTACGTTTACTGAGTCGTTTTATTAGTGTGTTCTTCTCCAAGTATTTCCACTCGACAATTCAATCTTTATACGCACTACTTTTTGAAGTACTTGCGTCTCTGCAACATGCTTACAGCGTCGCTAATTGAAAATACAGGGAAATAAAAACAACTTTTTGTTTCCCAAGTTACGGCTAAGGAAAGTATGGTACGGTATTTGTATCAAATACGAGTATTTATTATCATGTTTTCTTAGCGTTTTATAGCTCATAGAATACGAAAGTGTAGGTGTCCAATTTCCGTATCTGTGATTGCCGTTTACCGGAAATTTGTTAGAAGGTTCATTGTTTTTCCACTCAACGATTGCCAGGTGTAAAATACTTAAGTTTATTTTGGTGATTTACTTCTCAAGATCTTGGCGTTGTTTCACGTAAACGTACACAACCATAAAGAAGTTTGTCGTCAATATGTAATTGGTAGAACTGTTCTATAATAATGGCTTAAGTTAAGGAATCCAGTATAACTTACGGTTTAACCTAACTTTATCATGGCACAAGAAGTATCTGGCGCCCTAATTTAAATAAACAACTCCATAAATTAGCTTTCTATCTTCCATCTTTTAGGTTCTTTCCAATTAATGTATGTACTAGTTGCACGGTTATTAGTGCATCCACTTTAACTTACGGTTTGAAGTTGCAACTTGGGCAATAAAACCTGTAGAATTTTAAAATTATTAATTTTATTACCATACAACCACTCACAAAAAAATATCTATTATTATTTCTGTTAACTTCAAGACTTTTATGCAGACAAAAATCAAACAAATAAAATCTCAACACAATTGTTACTGTAATAAAAGAAAATTATTCTGTTTGGTTGCATTTTACAGATCATGCCACCAAAAAAAGTGCAAGAACCGGAAAGGAAGCCCCTTATAGGCAGGGTCGGCACCAATTTGAGGGTTGGCATCGTTGGAATACCAAATGTTGGGAAATCGACTTTCTTCAACGTTCTGACCAAAAGCTCGGCGGCGGCGGAGAATTTCCCGTTCTGCACCATTGATCCCAATGAAAATAAGTATTTTTTTGTCGTAGACGGTTTTTTTTTAATCTAATGCGGTAAAATGAAAGTGTTAGTGCCCGCATTCTTACAGGTGCTGAACTAATGTGCGATTGTCAACCATTAAGTTTGCAATAAATTTGACTCAATCTACCTGTATTAGCCGACAAATTTATTAAAAAAACAACATAATCTTTCGTTCCACATATAAAGACCAGCAAAAAGCCGTTTTCATTTACTTTAATACTTACTTTGTCTACAATTTACAATCATTTTGATGTTTATGGGGAGTTGTGGATAACGAAAAATGCTGCAATACAGGATGACAATACTGAGGGCTATTAAAAGTCAATGACAGAGAAAATTACTATGCAGCGACTTTGTAAATATACCATATGATCATAAAAAAAGACTCCTCTAGTAGCCGTGCAATTTATTTTTAAAATAATGATGTTAGCAACACCAACGAGTTTCTTGTTTGTTTTGACAGTTAATAACTGTCAAAAAAAGGGTCAAATAGCTGCAATACCAAAATGAAAAACAACTTTTTTATCTACAGATGCTTCACAAATCGTTAAAATGAAATTCAATTTATATAAAAATAATAAATAAGACAAACTACCAAAATTTGAAGTTCTTTGAGGTAATAATGCGTTATTTCTGTTTTAGCCAAAAATGCATTGACCTTTGCCTTTTAACCAGAATTTTTTGATTTTTTATAATAATCCTTCTTCCATGGTTCGTTTTTGTTTTTTGACTGATAAACAAGTAAATTATTGTCAAAAAAAACCTCTTTTTTAAACGTTAGATATGTTCTATTTATTTTTTAATTTTTTTCCAGAAAAGGGTTGTAATAAGGTCATTTTTGAGAGTGTCTATTTTTATTTTCCTGGCATTTCACGTAACAGCAAAGAAAAATAGGGACCAATAGAGTTATCTTAATACCCAAATATTTTTACGCACGAATGGAAAAAGTTGCGCACGAGCCGCGAAGCGGCGAGTGCGTATTTCCATGAGTGCGTAAGGGCTTTACAACTCGAATTATGTACTATACTTTTTCTACGAGCACAGACAAAGAAAAAAATATTTTCTATCATTTTATTCATGAACATTAACATTTTAGTTTTATTAGATGTTGTAATTATTTGTAGTAATTGTTTATTGTCACTGAACAGTTGTTAAACACAAGGGAATGGTCGGTAGTATTAGTTTTGTGGCTACTTGTACTCTGACTACAGGATGCAGTCACATTATGTTCTGAAATAGTGACATGATTATTTGATGTAGTAGGACTGTTGTTTATCGCAGATTTTTAGTGAATTGTCGGTTTTATTTTTCACTGAATTATCTACATAGCCTTCAGCTACCGAGGACGACCGCCATCCACCATGCCTTTTTAATGCTAGTAAATCACCACCAGCATCAACTAGGATGGTGGCAGACGATCGCCTGAAACAATGACCAGTGTATTGTTTTGGATCTGGTAAACCAAGATATTCTGCTATATTTTTTAGTACACTACCAATCTTATTTGTGCCGACACACTGCTTGGTGCATTTTTGGTTTATGTAATTTAAAAAAAAAGGTAGTGATTTTGTATCATCTCCTGAAGGACGTAAGTTCATATACTTCTTACAAGTTGGATAAAAAGTTTTAGGTACAACAAAAGAACGTTGAGTTTTTGTTTTTGAATCAGGAATGGTGATAATTAATGATTCTCCAGTATCTTGTACATGTTCAGGTTTAATATTTCGCAATTCCTGTTTTCTGCATGCACCACTAACCGCAATGATAAGAACCACCTAAAACAAAATGTTATATTTATGAGGTTATAACATAGATGTGAGATACCTTCATAAATAGATATTGCGTATCTGGAGCATTTTGTAAAAAATCATTTATATTTTTGCTTGTTAAAGTTTTTGACTTTTTGCTCTTAAAGCCATCTGCTTTTCTTTTTAGTAGAGCTATTAATTTAGGATAAGTGGCAATGTTGATTTTGTCATGTTTTATGTTTATTGTAGCCCTTAACATTGAATATATCGCCCAAAGAGAAGATGGTTTCATTGTAGTTGACAACTCTTCAAAATATGCCAACATTACGTTTTCTGACAACGAATTTACTTTATTTTTTAATTTCCACTCCATAAATTTGTGGTAGACGGTTTCATACCTATCACGCGACTTTGCGGGCAATAGGTTTTCGATAAGCCGTTTTGGCCTTTTCAATTATTTCCGGCGGCGTGCACATTAATTCATCACTATCGCTAGACATTTTAGACTACAATTAAATAAAATCCGTAAAAAGAGAGAAATGTTGATATTTTTTGCAATAAATGTTACCTTGTTCGTTTTCTTGTTTTCAAATTCTTTGATTATGCCTCTTTTATTAACAGTAACGCTGACAGTGCTTCACAATTTTGTATTTGCCTGTCCGTCTTGTCATTTTCACTACCAACCTAAATTGAATAAATCGAAAAATCCCTAACTGTGCGATCTGCTTTTCTTACGCACGCTGTGCGTAAGGACACGCATACATGATTAGCGAGTTGTGTGATCTTAACGATTTACAGTGGTGATCGTAGAAAAGATGCTTCTTACAACTCTTATTACGTAATATACTATTAATTGATGTCTGTGTGCATAATACTGAACTTGACGACGCCTATATTTTCACCGATTTTGTTTTTCCATGATTCGTAACCACGGTTATATTCGAAACATTGAAAACGTCAGCTATGACAGACCAGCTATATTCAGATTACATAATTAGAAATAACGAGCTTTCTGGTGTAAAACCCGACCAAACCGTCCTTTTCAAAAAAAACCTCATTCCCTTTTTACCCGGTGTAAAAAAGGAAATAAAAGATCTCTTCAAAAGCTCTACTGTTACAATCGCTGATTCCGAAGAATGGTACCCTGCAGCAAACTCCTACTACCCTTTCACCGAAGACGTTGACGCCTTTGCTCGAGTACACCATCTTCTCGAATCCAAAAACTCATCCGAATCTGTAGTCAAAGAAGCCGCTCAACTAATAAACGAGTATGGAGACAAACGCGCACGTCATCAGTATCTACGATCCAAACCCACCTGCTTCCTAGTTTTGGGGAAACCAGGATTGGGCGAAGAAGAAGTGGCCAGACGTTTGGCGAATCACTGGAAATGCGTGTATATTGATCCTCTGACTCTTTTAGAGGGCGAAATAGCCCGTGACAGTCGTCCTGGACAATGTATTGAGTTTAATCTGAGGTGTGGACGAGCCGTGGGTATTGATGTTTTAATCAGGTTGTTAGCGAGAAGGGTGCAGTTTCCAGATGTATTGCATAGAGGGTTTGTCTGTTGCGGTTTTCCTTTAATTCCGAATGACCTTTATGAAGAAGATCCGATTTCTTCGGAGTCTGCAGTTTTTAACGTGCGCGAGATTTTTGAAGATATGATTGACCAGACCCTGCAGATCACTGACATTTCAATGAAAGTTGCGGTTTCAATGGTTGATTCGAGTAAGGTTGATTCCGAAATGATAAAAGAAGAAAAATCGGAAGACAATGAAGTCTTAAGCCAACCCGAAATTGAGATGTCTTTAGAGTGGAGTATACAGGATCAAGTTTGTGGACCTTCGGACATTTCCACGGATCTGGAAAAACAACTAAGTTGTCTCTTCGGCCTTTTTGAATATCCTTTCGTTATTATTTATTTGTTTGGACGAAACTCGGATGTTATTTCGAAAAGAGACAACTACTATTTTGATGTTTATTCGAACAAGACTATCGATATGCAAAAGATTAAGGTGTTTTATGAGGCGGGCGCTGCTAATGAAGAACTTACCGAAGATTTGTTTGGTGAAGGAAGAAACCCATTCGCCGACAATCCGAGTCTCAGACACATAGTGAAGCACCCGGAGAATCTACCAGCACATGTGAGCACACAACTCGATCGATACCACAACGAACTAGTCAATAGCCTAGATTCTCGTATTTTACAACACGAGCACCAGTACTACATCAAATTAGACAGTCGATGTTTCATTTCCCAAATGCTGAATCTGATCAAGTTGCGACTCAAAAATCTACCACTCCAACCGGTTCTGATTCCTCAAGAATTCCCCGCGTCTACTGAAGAAGTCGGTGAAGGAGGAACTCAAGAAATACCGATTCAGACACCCGAAGAAGCATTCCTTAAATTGCGTAAACAAGACATCGTAAGTCCTATGTTCCAGTGGGTTTGGTCCGACTGGGGCTCCTTCTGTCCCGTTTCCATGTCCGAGAGCGTCTACCAGAAAGGTTCTCCCAAATACGCTGTCCACTTCGCAAACCAAATTTATTTTATGTCAAGTGAAAAAAACTATTACAAATTTATCGAAAATCCGCGTAAATTTTTGCTACCACCGTTTCCTAAGCCCGGTTCCAACGTCTTAGTTATTGGACCTCCGGTGTCCGGGAAATCGGCCATAGCGAAATGTTTGGGATACTTGTTGAATTCCAAAGTACTAGCACCGGGTGAAATGTACAAGGAATATATAAGTCAAGCTTTGGTTGAACTTCAAGAACAAGTGAAACAAAGTGCGATCGCGGAAGCTATGGAAATTTTGAAAGAGAACCAAATCACGAAATTTGAAGAAATCCAGCAACAGATTGCAGAGTGGAAGGATGAGGTAGTTCAAAATTTGCAAAAATTGAGTATTTTGTTGGACCAACAATCCAAGAAGACGGAAGACGTGCTATCTTCATTTCCCATGATGATGCAACAAAGTTTACCGAATATCGACACTCTAGACGAAGAGGCATCGATTATTATTGAGACGTTGATCTCTTTAAATTTTCACAAACAGATAGATAAGGAATTCTGCGATAGGTTGTTGCAAGATCCTGATATTCTTAACGAGTACCTTCCAGATGAATTGAAGCAAGAAAAATACCCAGAAACACCATCAGTTCACGATCCTTTCGTGCTGGAGTACGTGGAAGAGAAAGTCAGCGAAATCCAAATAGAAGATGTGAAGATTAAAGCGAAAGAAAATGTGTATGATATGTACGCACGTGGAATCCAAGCTATCGACGACGCAGAGTACTACGGATGGATAATCGACGGAATGTCACTCGACGTAGGTGTAATACAGCAACTTTATGAGGAATTTCCTATCCACGAGGTACTCATACTGACAACTTCAGATTATAAATTTCTTGTCGACCGCTTTAAGGAAGCCAACAAGCACATTATGCAATACCGAGATTTCAGAAATTTTTTTCTTCGAATTGGAGAAAGAGATGCCGCTTATCGCGCGCCGTCAGTTCAGTCGACTGACACGTTTAGGAAAGAGATGGCGGGTGATATTGTCAGTGCAATGTTAGGAGCTTGTTTCGATGAGGATGTTCTTGATAATGAACGCATTCTCTCAACATTGAAGTATGAAGAAGCGTTAAAAATGTACGAAAAAGAAATCCAAGAAGTGCGTGAGGGTCTTAACGAATTACAGGTGAATCCTATCGTCATCGATATTACAAACTTATCTGTTGAAGAACTACTAGAAGAAGTGTTTTATGTCGTACTGGATAGGTACCGTAGGGCTGCTTCAGAATTTACAGACGCTGATCGTGCCGAAGAATTGCAACAGTTCATGACCGAAACAATTCCAACCGCCGAAGGTGAAGGAGGAGGAGGCGATCAAATAAGCGACGACATAATTGCAAAAAATAGGCGATACGGAGATACGTACTATTATTGTCCTGTAACTTTTGCAAAAAAATTTGTACTTCAACGCGGTAAGGAAGAGTTCGCTGCTAAGTTTAAAGATAAAGTATATTTGTGCGCGAACGAAAGCAGCATGAAAGATTTTATTAGATTTCCCAGAAAGTATCTAGTGCAAATTTGTCCCCCCGAGCGGTATCCGCCTCCTAGAATCTGTGTGATAGGCCCCAACTCGGACCTACGAGAGATCGTTTCAAGAAAACTTGCCAAAAACCTAGGTGTACGATATCTCGATTTTAATAAGATTAAAATGGAAGCGATCAGTATGTTTAGTTATACAAGTCTGTTGGTGGACCCAGATAGTGAAGATTTATCAGATACTCTTATTTTCCATTGGTACGATATTTTGTTGGGTACGATCTGGTTCGAGGAACCGTACAAATACGCAGGATTTGTATTGAACGGTTTTCCGGTTAAACCACGCTGCTTGAACTATATGATCTTCTTGAATACCATTCCGGATGTGATCATACATGTAGCGCTGCCTCGGGAAGAGAATTTAAAAAGAGAGTTGGCGAAGAATATGAATGAGTGGAGGCTAGATGCAGAAACACAACGCAAAGAAGATGAGTTAATTAATTCGATGATATTACATGAGTGGGAAACGAAGAGAAACGCCCGTTATAACGAGTTGATGGAGATCAAACGCCAGAATCGTTACTCGAAGAAGATGACGGAAGAACGGATTGAAGCTCCGCCTCTCGAAGATGAAACTGAAACCAACGCTTTCGCCTCTGATACCCAAATAAGTGTCGATTCGGTCATTGAGCAACAAGAACATGACGAAACAATGAGGATTTTGGATGAAGAATTTCCGGAGCCTGTTTTCGAAGAAAGTCAAGAAGCCGAAGAACTCGCTATCGAAAAATATACGGCCGAAATTGAAGGAAAATACGAAAAATTCATGCAACATTACGAGGAATTAAAGAACATAAGTGAAAGTGAAGTCATACCTTTTGTAGAGATCGACGGTACTCTAGAATTGGAAAAAGTCATCCGATACGCTTATATAGCGGGCAACGAACTGAAGTTTCGAGAGAACGCAATCTTTGAACGTTGTTATGACGTGCCTTTAGATACTGCCGAAAAGTTACTCGCCTCAGGGTACTACTTCCGTAGCTTTTTCGGAAGATTATGTCCGGTGCAGTACTATGAGGGTCACAATCCTCTTCACATGTCTATAGGAAACGAACAAAATAATAACGTGTTTCCTCTGATCCATCGCCAATATATCTATTTTTTGCAAGGTAAAAAACAGCGCGCCCAGTTCATCAAAGACCCTTTGAAATACACATCCGTCTCAGATTTTAACTTCCCTCTAATCCCATTACGAGTTGCAGTAATTGGCCCTCCCAAAAGTGGAAAAACGACTTTAGCTAATCGCTTTAAGCGCGATTTAGGTTTCCATTTGGTTAGTAGAGGACAAGCAATTCGACACACTTTGAGCAATCCCTTATGTACGAACTTGATAAATAAGATAGAGAAAGTTTTGCGAAAAGGTGAAACGCTACCAGATGAGATAGTCATGGACTGTGTTCACGTGGCATCGTTCTGTGGAGAGTGTGTGACTCACGGGTTGATCTTTGATGGATTTCCGAATTCTATAAAAGAAATGGAACTTTTGTCTAGATTGGGAATGGTGCCTCATTTGATCTTCGATTTACATATCACTAACAAACAATTAAGCAAACAAGTAGCTGAACCAAATACTAAGTATCCGCAATTTAGTAAACGTTTCGTTCAGCATATTTACAGTAATTGGTCAAAATCGCAAGCGTTCTTTCGAGAGTGGTGCGACAGAGAATATCAGAATATTTACAAAATAAAAGTCGATCGTAGCATTTGGGGAGTATGGAGTCAAGCGAAAGAAGTCACCTTATCTGTGATATTTGAACGCAAACACTATTTCAAACACTTTAATCTAGATTGGCCATTACGTCTTGCCAACATGTTGGTGACGCCGTTAGAGTTCTTAGAACGGCAAAGCCAATACAAGACTTACTGTCCAGTTTGTTTCTTCTACACACATAAGTTAATGAACGGTGGTGATCCACCAGACCGTACTGGCTTGGTCCAATATGGGAAAAAATTCTATTGGCTTTGTGAAGAACACATAGACATCTTTCTAAGAACTCCAGAGCAATTCATCCCTCCCAGTAATGCACTCTTACCATTGGAGCTACCAAAACATGTAGTATGTACAGAAGTACCAGAAAACCCTGTAGAAAACGGTTTCTGCTTGGTGTGTTACCAAAACCACTTTCCTAAGAAAGTTTTACTGCAAGGAACGCAAGACTTCGTTGTGTCGTACAAAGATCGTTATTACATGTTCGATAAACCCAATTGTGTGCATGACTTCATGACTCAACCGGAGGATTTTAGCCATTTGATAATTCATTATAAAGACGATGACATACCTGCTGATGCTTTAGAATATCGCTCTCTTCCAATTCTTGGGATGTTGGAACAGTATCTTTCGAAAAATATCGTCCAAGCTGTGAACAGCGCAAACGTGAATAGACCGATTATTCCTGGTTTGAGTATCGCACAATCGGCGTTGATTTTTGTGGGTTTGAATTTAAAGATCAATAATCCGAACACTAGAAAGATGAAACAGTATCAGAAGGCTATGCAACATTTTAATGAAAGGGCGTCAAATTTGCAGAAGTATTTAGAGATAATGAAAACATACGTGAATCCGATTGTTTACTATGAAGAGCCGGATACCCCGTCATCTACAGAAGTTGAAGTGGATTCGGATGAAGAACAATTTTCTTAGAAAATGTTCTGGTATATTATATAATGTTTTTTACTTAATTTATTTTATGTTCATGGTTCGTGTATATTATAAAGTTTTGTTTTCCTGTCCAGTGTTTCTTTTTACTAGTGATAGCAAAATTAACAATATTAGAATAAATTGGTGTCCATTTATTAAGACATATCTTCCTTTGTCCCTCAAACGCTTTCAATTAAGTCTATTTTCTTAGCTAAATTATTAAAAAATTGTTATGGATGTTGTTTTGCAGTGATGCCTAGTAGTGAAAATACAAAATGGCACTGTTTTTTGATTTCATCAATCAAGTTAACCAAGTTGTTAATAATTTTTTGAAACATCCTGTACAAACAAATTTAAAAATGAAAATATGAAGAGTAAACAACGTTCGCAAAGCATATTTTTTAACATTTATTTATTGCTTACAACTTTTAGGTGTGACGTCATTAATTTTCTAGAGAGGAAGAAGAAACAAGTTTTAATCGTTGTTCTTAAAGTAGTTGTGTGAAAGTTCCAAAAAAGTTTGCTTCCGTTCATGTCACGATAAATTTCAAAAGAGATTTACTTAACAAAATTTGATGATGTTTCTTAATTTTTTCATATTTTCCAACATCTTTTGTGTAGTTGCAACCGTTTTTCCAGAATCGTCAACTTGAAATATGTAAATTTTCAGGATTTTAAAAAAAATTGGTTTTGAAACTGAATATTTCGAAAATATTGATCCAGGACTATAAACATGCTATATTTTTCGAGTCAACACGTTGAGATCTATATTTTAGAATTTTTTGTGAATTTTTACGCAACATCTCCAGCTTAATTTTTCGATACTCTCCCCCTTATGAAATTTTTGACTATTTTTGGACTACCTTCGAAAAATAGTTAAAGGGATTTTTTTCTAAATTCTGACCTCCAGAAATTATTCTAGGCTTCATTTCTTCGAAAATCTTACCGTTTTTCCAACACCGACAATTAGTATATAAGTTTAGGGTTTTCACTATGATTTTTCCAAATTCGACAATATCAAATATGGAAATTTTCAGGATTAAAAAAAATATTCTTCAAACCGAATATTTTTGTGGATTTTTATGCAACATTTCCAAAATCTTACAAAATTTTCGAGCATGCTTCAGCTACCTTGGAAAATTAGTTAAAGAACAATTACAATTAAAAATAATTTCAAACCTACACACATTGGAAAAAATTTTGAGAACCCCTGATATCTTATTCTGAAAGAAACTGATAGTTTTGATCCCTTTGTGTTTTGTTTTAAAAATAATAAAACAAATCAATTTCTTCTAGGCTTCCGGTGTCTTATTTTTGTGAGAATTTGATAAAATATTCGGGACCCCTGGTAAATATTTTGTTTTACAAAGAATTTGAAAATTTTTTGGAAGATCCATGTGCTTTGATTTCGAAAGAATTTGGAAGGTTCCACAATTTTAGTAAAATATTAGTGATCTTTCATCACTTTGATATTTAAATTTGCCATTATTATGAACACAAACAATATTATTTAATTGCTGTATCAAAGTAGACAAACATTTCACATTTGACATTTTATAAAGCTTTCTTTATATATTTATATTTAAATTTTAATTTTTACTCTTTCGCATTAACTGCAGCAAATGAAATTTCAATGTTTCTAATTTCCCAATTTGAGAAGAATCGTCATCCGCAACTCATATGAGTCACATAATTTGTAAAGATTTTTTTTTCGATAAATGTTTATTTTTTTTGCGTGATATTCTCATAGTCTTTTTTCCAGCACGTCGTGTACCCGTCCCTGACGAACGTTTCGACTATCTGTGTGAATACTTCAAGCCAGTAAGGTGAGTTGTCCTCTAATGACCCAAAACTATAAAATTGATACTTTGAAAGTGAGTTTGTTGCGGCGTCAATTTAGGCTAAATGGATAAGTGATTGCCTAACGGTAGTTTAAAATTTTCCGAATATTTTTGAGTGTGTGTCCTAATATTTGTGTAGAGTTCCCACCGTCGTTCCGGCGCCGCTAAATTGGCGGCACCCTTATTAGAGGAGACTACCGCAATTACCTCGATGGACAATACGAACCGACTTGGCCGAGCCATTTGAATATCATCCCAAATTAGAATAGGATTGATGGTCGCTTTTCGGAGAAATGCAAATGGTGTGAAACGCCTTTCGTTTATCAATAAATCGGGAGTATGAGCACATTAGAGCCAATTACGACACATCTTTCGTGCATAACCGATCTAATCGCGTGTCAAAGGCCATAGACCATGATGGAACATTATACGGCAGTTGACGGACCGTCAGTCGACACGAGAAGGATAATTCCTCCGATTACCTTACCCATAAGGACTCGCCTTGTTTCCATTATTTGCCAAAACGACTGTTTCACGAAATTGCTACCCGAAAAATTCAATCGTTTCGAGATTAGGGGTTATTAAAGGCGTCGCCGGCTTCTGCTATTCTGATTCAACAATGGTCTAGACCTGATTGTGTATGTTGAAACGTTTGAGAATTAAAATCGAATTTGGGTTGTCTTTCGATTTTTCGCATTCCATACTTTCGGCCTAATCTGGTTTTAATTGGGTAAATAAAATATGGGCTTAATTGAGGATTAATATGCGGGCGTGGTACTTAGTAAATAAATAAAACTCTAGTAATGACCACTGAACATTACTCCATTAGGAAGGAATTATTTCATTGTGTACCGCAAGCCTTATTTGTAAATGTACGAGTGCTATCTGCGAGATGATCTTGGTTGATGTGTATCTGACTTTTCAAATTATGCGTGAGCTACTTCACGTTCACAAAAATCAGGGTAGGTGTTTTCCTAATCGACCCACGCATGTAATGACCGAGCTTTATGAGTTTAAAGCGTGTAATAGTTATTTGTATTACGAGTCCCGAAAAAACGGGGTAACACCACGAACTGGAACGCTGTTTGGCTTATGAAACAAACAACATACATTATTTGGACGACTGACTCCTTTTATGTTTTCTCGACGTTTCATGACCCTCCCGTAGCATGCTTCTTTATATTTATTTTAAAATGACGTGCCTGTCTTCATCTTAAGTTGTAAGGGTTGTCATAAAAAAAATAAAAGTCCCAGAATCAAATCTTATAATTTTTCGAAAAATGTTCGACCAATTTTTTGATATCACTTTTTCTTTTGTCTTCGATTTCACAATTTTTTGATATCACAATTTGTTGTTTTTTCGTTTTCTTTATATTTTCAAATTTTCCATTTTTTAATGTTTCGGTTTCAGTTTCTCAATTCCAAATTTTTTGTTTCTTAAATTTTTCTATTTTCGATTTTTTAGTTTCTCAAATTCTAGTTTTTCAGTTTTTCGTTTCTTCAATTTTTCAAGTTCTTGATGTTTATTTTTCATTGTCTCGATATTTTTTACTTTCATTTTCTTAATTTTTTATCATAATTTTGTCGTTTTTTCATTCCCTTTATTTTCAGTGTTTCTTTCGAAAAACTGAAAAAAACAAAACTTGAAAAATTTCACATTGAAAAAAATAAAAATTATTCAATCAGAACCTGAACTGAAAAATTGCAAATCGAAAAAGTGAAAAATTAAAAACTAAAAATTCGTGAAATTGCAAATCGAAAAATTACAAAATCTAAAAATTAAAACATCCAAATGTTGGAAGATTGAAACACTGAAAAATTTAGTTACATATCGTAAAATTGAAGAAACAAAAAAATGGAAAATTGAAAAATTGCAAACCGAAAAATCGGAGGAACGAAAAATTGAAAAAACAAAAATTATAAAATCGGAACACTGAAATAAAAATAAAGAAAATAAAAAACCGAAACGAAAAATTGCAAATCGAAAAATTGAAAATTGAAAACATGAAAAAATGCAAATCCAAATACTGAAAATAAAAAAAAAAATAAAAATTGAGAAATCGAATAAATGAAAAAGTTTTAAAATCCAATAATTGAAAAATAGAAAAATTCTAAAAACGTAAAACTGAAAATGTGAAAAATTTTAAAAATTGTGATTATTATTACATATTTAAAACAAAAATTAGAAAAATTGCAAATCAAAAATTGAAGAAACAAAAATTGACAAATCAAGAAACCGAAAAATCTAAAATTGAAAAAACGAACAATTAAATCCAAAAGTTGTAAAATGGAATAATTGAAAAATCCAAAACTTGAAACATTTCACATTGAAAAAAAAAGGCAAGTTCTAAAATCAAACTTTGAAAAACCGAAAAATTGAAGAAATGAAAAATTTATTGAATAATCGAAAAATTAAAAATTTAGAACTCGTGAAATTTCAAATCGAAAATTGCAAAATCTAAAAATTGAAAAATCAAAATTTGGAAAATCGAAAAACAGAAAAATTTTAATAATGAAAACTTGAAACATCGAAAAATTGTCAAAAAAATAAGGAAAATAAAAACCGAAACGAAAAATTGCAAAATCTAAAAATTGAAAGTCAAGTCGGAAAATTGAAAAACTAGAAAATTTGAACTTGAAAACTCGAAAAAATGCAAATCCACGTAGTTGAAAAATGGAGAAATTCAAAAATCGTAAAACTGAAAAAGTGAAAATGTTTTAAAATTTTATTTGTTATTACATATTTAAAATCAAAATTAGAAAAATTGCAAGTCAAAAATTGAAGAAAAAAAAAATTGAAGAACCGAAAAATTAAATCTAAAAGTTGTAAAACGGAATAATTGAAAAGTACAAAAATTAAAAAAATCACATTTGAAAAAAACATGTTAAAAATCAGAACTTTGAAAAACCGAAAATTTGAAAAAATAAAAAACTGGATAATCAAAAACTTAAAAAATTAAAAATTTAAAAGTCTTGAAATTTCAAGTCGAAAAATCGAAAAATCAAAAGAAGGAAAATCGAAAAACTCAAAAGAAGGAAAATCGAAAAACTCAAAAATTTAAAAATGAAACCTCGAAAAGTTACGTATCGTACAATTGAAGAAACAAAAAATGAAAAATTGAAAAATTGCCAATTGAAAAATTAGAAATTGAAAACTTTTGACAAATTTGAATTCGAAAAATTGCAAAATCTAAAAATGTAAAAATTCAAAAGTTGGAAAATTGAAAAACTGAAAAATCGATAAACTAAAAAAGCAAAAAAATGAAAAATTGAACCAAGTCAAAAAAGCTGCAGTAATGTTATTTACGCCACCTTAACTTGATAGAAGTTATTATAAAACTAAAATCGCAATTTTTTGTTTATAATTTTTCAAAGAAGCGGGATTTGTTGGGCTGTACTTCAAGGGCGAGGGAAGTTCTGTCGAAATCACCTTCGATCATTTTTTTATGCTGTCTTTGTTTGACCAGAAATAAATAATACCTACTTAATTATTACTTATATTGTTGCTCCATTTGTATTCTTTAAGCAACGTGTAGTGACGTAATTTTGAAATATTCTGTTGTTATTTTGTTATCGCAGAAAGTCGATTTTGTTGTTTTCTATTTTTCGAAACAACAATTACTATTAAATAATAAAATTTCTAACATTTAATAACCGAGAACTCTCACGGAAATTCCAATAATGTGCGCTAATGCTTACCCTCGAACGAAATTAAAGAAAACATCAATCTGCTGCCGTGACAACTGTGCGTTGATAAAAGCCATATTTCCTCTGAAACTTACCCCGTTTTACGTAATAATAACGTAAATTAAATGTGGTTTGAAAGGCGGGGCGTCGTCGAATGATGGCGCCGACGGCGACGTCGCATTCAATCTTCCTAACAATTTTAAATAAACATAATTTGGGAATTTCAATTAATACACCCATGATTAAAAAGTTTTTTGTCTCTAATCCTGTGGCCATCGGGTCGTTCCACCCGGAGGCGTTCAGCTCGCTTGTCCTATCTTTATGTGAAAATAAATTGCTAAATCGCGACAAATTATAGTCCAGAACTTACAATTACCGCAACCAAGTGGTCCAATTTGTCCTATTTTGTCGAATTTCTATGATTACGGATCGTTTTCATTTCGGCGGTCGAGCTTTAAGCACAATTACTCGCAGTTTTCAATCGACGATTGTCCGGTATCCGTGCCTCGAAATTCGCCCATAAAAATTCTGTTCCTGCGCTTTCAGAGGAACTGATTTAAGACAGTTTTTTGTTCAACGGAATGTATGTATAATAATGATACTCCTTCAGAGCGTAAACGCGTTCCATAAGAATTTTTCCATAAAAAAAATAAAAATTGGGTAGATCCGATTGATGTCCGAACTTCGTTTTCTTCGATTTAAAAAATGTGGTCTGGGAGGAATCGCCGTCCTAAATAATCGCATCTCGCATTTAATGAACGCAGTAACATACATTGTACGCCATTATTTATGGACGTGCCATTAAAGGAGCATATTCTGTAAGTATGTCGGAGGCCAAACATGAAAGCCAATAATCGTTATTTATCCGTCGAGAGCGCAATAAAATTATTGTGATTCGGGCCAGAATTGCCCGGAATGAGCGCGATTTCGTTCAACATTTGAATATCTGGCGTCTTTTTACGGCAGATTGCTCCGCGTTCATCCCCATAAAATAAAATTGGGGAGAAAACGTCAGTAAAACGCCGTGTAGAAAAGCGTCTCTCTCCCGGCCAATCTGCAAGTCTGATGAGGTCAGCAGAGCGGGACACAAAGGATCTTCATTAACTCCGGATCAAAGGGTGCTGATGTAGTCCGTTGTGTGCGAATTCGAAACATGCAGCAATAATGCGCTCGACAAACGCTAATGTTTATACTAGGGTTTAACTATACAAATTTTACTCTGTTGCAGCAAGGTTCCGGCGTTTCTGAACGTGGTGGACATCGCCGGATTGGTTAAGGGGGCGTCGGAAGGACAGGGATTGGGCAATGCGTTCCTAAGCCACATCAGCGCTTGTGACGCCATCTTTCATTTGTGCCGTGAGTAAAACATTGAATAGGTGGCAGAATGTGGTTAACGGCTGAAAACAACGAAGTTGAGGAAAACGTTTACATTTTTTAAATCAAGGATCAGATAGTACCTAGTCGAGCAACAGCTTTAAACATAAAATTCGTTTCGTAGCACCAATCTATTCAAGGTCTCTCAAAGGGTTATCAATGTAATGATGGCTTTTTGCTTCAACGCACAATGAACATTATTATTATTAGACGTAATAAATAAAACAAACGCATAATTAAATGTAATAAACAAATCACGACGATAAAATGACAGTCCTTTGCTACTGTGGTGCCATTCGACATTTAAGTATCAAACATCTTATACATATGTTTTGGTTTTGAATATACAATGGTGATAAATTAAAGCTTCAACTTCATAAAAATAGCCTCAATCTATTTGAAAAATATAAATTTTGGGGCAACTACAACTCTCATAATATAAAACACTTAGTTTTATTGTGTACAGTTATGTAGAATACGAGTTGCTAGAAAATAATTTTAGTTTAAAACTAACATTGTTATGTTGTTTAGAATGATTTCTCCCTTTTATTAAAAATTAGTGACTGATTATTTTGAAATTTGTTAGTTTGTCGAAAAACAAAATTTGTGATTACTTTAAAGATAATGTAAAAGTGTCATCGCCCTAGCAATAAATTTAATTTAATTTTTAATTTAATTATTCGTGCGAAACTCAGTATTTGAGTCCTGTACAATTTATCCGAACACCTTGGTTGGCAAAATTTCAAACAGGTCAAAAGATTATGAATTCTGATATAACAAATAATTTAAAAAAATATTCTAAAATTGATTAGTCATTCAATAAAAATTAAAATATCAAGAAGATATTGCAATTTACCGCGGAGTCTCCCATGTAAAATGAATTGATTAATTATCAGGGGAGCTGTATGGTAGACTGAATATTCCGTTAATGTAATATTGAGATTCTTTTTTTTTGTATAAAAATTGTATATAAAAAAAGCGTACAAAAAAAATTCAGTGATTAATGCCTGAATTTTTCATTATTATTTATAAAATAAATGAAAATGTTATTTATCTAAAGCAATAAAACTAAAATTGAAAATCCTGGTGATGTATAACATTGTAGATAAAACTTATCATATGTTCCTAAAGTCTTAATAGATGACAGCGTCATCGTCAGCAACAAAATAACTATGCACAAGTAAAGAAAAAATAGCAACTTCCAAAAAATTTACAGTTGATTATCAAATTAAGGAAGAAGTAAACTGGTGCTTCAAATAATCAAGTAATTCACATACAAAAAATTGGTCGAAGATTGTTTCGACAGAACTTCCCTCGCGCCTGAAGTACAATGAAACATATCCAGCATTTTCGAAAAATCTGGATGTCTAGGGTGAAAACTCAACATGGAATCATACACCACAAGTAGGTATCTTATTTTATACAATTAAAAACAAATTTACTGTGGCAATTTTTGGAGATGACGTCATCCCATTGGTGGGTGGAGATAATTGTCCAAATTTGGATAGCGTTTTATCATTTACACGACATTCCTAAAATACATACAAAATTTGACACCAATCGGTCCAGTAGTTTCGGAATATATGTCTAATACAAATTGATACAGGCGGCAGACAACAGATTACAGACAGACGGAAACGGGAGAGCTACTTTTTCGTACTCTAGTGGTCATGCAACGTATAAAATTAGCGATTCGTAAGCTAAGAAAGTATAGTAATCGAATCCAACCGGCACCTTGACAGTTTCATGTTTCCTCGACGTTTCACGACACCTAGAGTATGAAAAAAGTGGTACCCCGTTACCGTCTGTCTGTATGTCTGTCTCGATTTTTATTACACAGATAATCTCCGAAACTGCTGTACCGATTGTTGTCAAATTTTGTATGTATATTAGAAATATCATGTAAGTAGATGGTAAAACACTAATCAACTTTTGGCTTGTCATCCCTCCAACAATTTGATGACGTCATCTCAAAATTGTATATAGTAAATAAGTTCTAAATTGTAGAAAATAACATAGTGTTACACGTGTAGTTTATAAATCCGTGTTGAGTTTTTACCCGACACATCTAGATTTTTGGAAAAAAAAATCAGAACTTTATAACAATAATTTGCAATTTAATTTTGAATGTATCTGTTAGTGATAGTTTTTTCGTTCATTTTCTTCAGGTAAATATAAATTTGGTTCCTTCATCCGGGTTGTGGACTTTAGCAATTTTCAGTTTTTTTTTTATTTTACCAACGTTTCGCCTCTATTAGAGATCTTGAGGAAGCCCCAAGTAATAAGGGCGAAACGTTGATAGAATAAAAATACTGTAAAAAAACTGAAAATTGCTCGAGTCCACAATCTAAAACAAAATTTAATTTTGAAGCTGCAATACCGAATGCTTTGAAATCTTCCAGACATTATAAAGGTATCGTTAGCATAAAAATACAATGAGTCTATATTTGTGACTCATTCATATTTTTTAGAATTGCTTATACAGGGTGACTTAAAAAATTAATGAAGAAGGAGTCAGTTTATTTTATTAAATCAGGAACGGCTCGCAAAATCAAATTTTTGAACTTCTCGAAAATGCTATAGATGAATTATTGTACTTCAGAGGCGAGGGAAATTCTATCAAAATAACCTTTGACCATTTTTTGTGGTACTTAAGAATGGACATTTAATTATTAAAAATAGGTGAAGATATCAATTCGTCCTGTAAAAAAAAAACGGGGTATTTAATCTACATAGTAGAGGATTTTAAAAGGATAATTTTTATAATAAATTCAAACGTCGACACTATATTCTACTACAAAATAATAACTTCACAGTCTTCACTAATAAATATCTTTTAATTTCAGGCGTTTTTGAAGATGATGATGTCACGCACGTCGAAGGTGACATCAACCCAGTCAGAGACCTAGACATCATTTCCGAGGAGCTGAGACTGAAAGATGAAGAAACCTTGATGAAGAATCTAGAAAAACTAGAAAGAACGGTGCTTCGAGGCGGCGATAAGAAACTGAAACCCGAATATGTGAGTGCCTACACCTAGTTAATTATTTTTCTGATCCAACAACGATGACGTGTTTAATAAAAGTCAAACATCAACAATGAGTGTAACATGAGGAATGTCGGAGACGCCAACACCTCCGTTTATATGATTACAATACAATGTTAAAGACGGGATAACATCACTGATTTCATCCCGCTGCGTTATGGCGGCTTGCATTCAATCGTAATGAAATCTTGGACCACACAAGTCCCTTGCGCCATTCATTTCCATAATATCGTATCCATTTCTTGTACTTTCCATACCGTAAGTGTAAAGTCATCTCTTCTGGTACATGTTCCTCTGACACGCATCCGCTGTCTTGACATGGCGTTCGATTTTGCTGGAGACGTGTAAAATGCAAATTAGGGCTGCGCCTTTTCGCCGATTCATCTTCCTTTCTTTCTTATCGGTTGCCAGGGAAGGATTAGATGGACAATTTAAAAAAAGTGGCGACTTTTCGCCTCCGATTTAAATTTTAGTACAATTAGTAAAAAAGTAGACAATTTTCAAATTTAAGATGAGCCAGACGAAGTACTCGACTAGCAACTCGAAGTATCACATTTTATCAAGGAAGCCCTTTGATATCTCTTCCACTCTCGCCGTGACCACGCACTATCCATCCCCGTTATAATCCCCTAATTGATTTCGGCCTTATAAAAGTCGTAATTCGATTACGAGGTACAAATGGTTGACAGGTTGCCTCTCGCTGGGCACGGGCCTCGGCAAGGTGGGGCGCCCCCTGCCGGGAGCATCTCGCCGCGAAAGCCGGCGGGCGGTCGCCACCCCACAGGTGTTGCCTTATTAGTTTCATCGGCCCATGGAGGTCGGAGGTCGCAGGCGCTAATCTTTCATTTTTCACTTGTTACAGGACACCCTAAGTAAAATCAAAGGAGTGTTGGTCGACGAAAAGAAACACATACGATTCGGCGACTGGGACGCGAAAGATGTAAGTATAGAATGATTTCTACGATTCATCCGGTAAAAAGTTTATGATAAATCGACTCGTGGGGAATGTGCACGTCATTTTCGACCTGTTAGATGTCTTGCCAACACTGTAAGTGATTCCTGCTGGGCCGAGGAACCCTCTACGAGTGTCAATGCTAGTCGACAAAAAGCGAATCACCAGGTGGTGATAATATTATACCACATTAGCATTGTACGGAGTCATCGTGTTTGTCGCTCGACATGCTGGAGTGGTTGAAATTTCGAGTTTTGATCGGTGATTATGTAATTGAGAGAAGTGATTTATCTGGTCAGGTGTAGGTCGAGGTGGCAGACATCATCACTCACGGTGCGGTAGAATTCAGAGATAAATAATGCAAAAGATGCAGATAATGTTGGTTTTAAAACGGCGCAACACAATGCTGATTCTGCTGATGTCCTGAATTGATATGAAAAAAAAGTAATTTTGACAGAAGTTCCCTCGCCCCTGAAATACAGTCCAACAAATCCCGGTTCTTCGGTGTAATGTTTCAAAAAGTTGTAATTAACTGTCTATCGAGTGGCACTTTTTCCCAAATTTATTGTTGCTAGTTGTGTTGGCACAGATCACTTGCATTTTTGTTTTTAATTTCTTTTTACTTCACGAGCATAAGATAGTATTGTACTCCCAGTTTAAAGTGGTTTTTATGACAAGATAATAAACATTATCACCTCATTATTACCCCATGACGGACAATATGAGTTGAATAACGAAGTACGGCCCTGCAAGGAACCGACCATTTTCTTATTTATGGCAAGGAATTTACTCCATTGTCCCCGTCATTAACTTCGACACAATGGACCTATCATAAAAACCACTTTAAACTGGGAAGACAATATGCATGTATGGCAATTTCATGTTTCCTCGACGTTTCTAAATCTTAGAATATGAAAAAGTAGTTCCTCCGTTTCGTCTATTTGTTCTCTGTGGTCTACTGACGCTTTTTATTACCTTGCAACTACTGATTTAATAGTTGTAAAATTTTAGATATATAGATAATAAAGCGTTGTCTGACTATTCCTACCAAAAATTTGATGACGTCATCTCATTTTTCGACCATCTTCGTCTTTTCGACTAAAACTTTATCCCCAGAAGTTATGTAACTTAAATAACAAACTGTATCAAAAAATATATAAACATTACATATGTTGGTGACTACAACTGGAATCATAATTGGCCTTAACAGGCTTCATTTCGTCGAAAAATTCTAGCACTCTTTCCGAATTGCCAATTGAAATGCAGGAAATTTTAGAATTTGTAAAAAATTTGACGTTCAAAGCAAATATTTCGAAAATTTTGGTCAGGGACCATAAACACGCTGTTTTTAAAATTAGAACGCGAGATCTATATTCCAGAATTTTTTTTATAAATTTTTAAGCCATTTTTCCAAAAGCTCAATTTTTCGGTACCTACATTGTGACATTTTTAATCACTTTTCGTTTGCGTTTTATCATCTACATAAAATTTGGCAACAATCGATCCAGATTATCTGCTTAATAAAAACCCGGACAGACGGAAACGGGAGACCTAATTTTTCGTACTCTAGGGGTCATGAAATGTCTCAAAAACATGAAACCAGCCAGTCGCCCAATGGACTCGATTACAATACTTACGCTTACGCTTGGGATGCAAAAGGAAACCCTTTAAGTGATTCGTTTGTATCTTTTAAGGTTTTAGTTTTTATTTTAACTAGTACGGACATTGTAGTACTTCATTCAAAGCCACAGTAAAGTAAAAACCCGTGTAGTACATAATAATACTCAAAATAACTGACACGAATTTGAGCTTCATAATTCGTTAAGAATAACTTCATTAATTATTATTTATTCCTGAATTTTTTATTACCAGTTCCCAGCAGTAAATTTTTCAGTGCAAAATAAGACGGGCGGGACAAATTTCGTTAGACACTGTAACGATGCTCGTCTGCATTAAATATAATTTCAAGCTTTTACAAAAGATTTACGAGCCGAATTATTACTTATTCATCACAAAGGAGGGTTAAAAGTTGCGATTTGAAAAGGAGGTTGGTAATAAAATCAAAAGGAGTGGCAGCAATAAGTAATTCTCTTAATCAATTTATCCCACCTTTTTTTGTGTTTTTTTATAGATTGAAGTATTGAACAGATACCTCTTTCTTACGTCAAAACCGACGATATACTTAGTGAACCTCTCCGAGAAGGACTACATCAAGAAAAAGAACAAATGGTGAGTAAATTTGTATTTACTTAAATCGCTCCGTAATGAAATCAATATTTTGTGACAGTTAAATCGCTCTAAAAAGCTTTCTATACAAGTTTGTCGGACGTTCCTCAATCGGTTCCCAATTGCCGTCATTCAAGACACCTCTTGTTGTTAAACGCAACATCATCCACTGTAATGGCAACCAAAAGTATCTCTCCAGTTCAGACAATAGACCAACAATGTTCGGCGGCAACATTGGCTTAATTACCAACAATACAGGAGTGCTGAGTATTCGTACTACTCTTGGTCCTATAATGGCCGCTGATTGCTTTGATCTTCACCGCGGACACTATCAATCGCGCTTAATTCACTATTCAATACCGGTAACTCGTGTCACAGAAGACGAGAGGACTTAATTATGACTTAGAATAAAATGTACAGTACAGGGTTACGAATCACTGTAATAATAAAATAACTGGTAACACGGAATTAAATTAATCGTAGCGAAAAACTACAGGGTTTCCCAACAGTCATGCAGTGGATAGATATTCCTCATTTGCTAATTCATTGGAAAAAAGAAATGCAAAAACGTGTAATATTTCATTTCAGTAGTGAAATTTTCGTGTAAACCAGTAATAAATTTATCAAGCTAATTTATAAAAAATGAACGGGAAGTTTATAAAACTATAAATTTCGTTCGTGATTGGTGAAGCAATAATTTATGGATACGTTATCATAGGTATAATTTATCAAAACGCGAGCGAAAATGGAATCATCACATCCGAGTCATGAGTTAAAAAAGTCCAAAAGAAGGTGCTCAATAATCACGGGCTAGGTCCAGCCCCGTGCCCAACCTCTCCCCTATCGCAATGCGGATTTCGTTACGTCCATCACTCCCCATCAATAATTTAAAAGTTTTATTAATTTAGAATCGTGAGAAGCCGCCATCCCTCCACCGTTATTAATAATATCGAACCGAATGCATTATTGAAACGCTAAACAGGCGACTATATTTATATTATTCGAGAGCACATGTTCCCTTTCGTGGAACTTCTTTGTTCGTCCATCACGTAAACCCTTACCGCTTTTTTCTGGTCTGTTCGACAGGTTAATAAAGATCAAAGAATGGGTTGACAAAAATGATCCCGGGGCGCTAATCATCCCATTTTCTGGCGCTTTCGAGCACAAACTGATGGAAGAATACGAAGATCCTTCTCTGCGAAAAAAACACTTGGAGGAGATCGGCGTTGGCAGGTGAGCATCGCATTGTGGCTAAAACGTGTGGCCTATTAGCTCTTTTACGGCAACATACTTTTTAGCCACGGGCCCTAAAACTAGCAACTCTTTTCATACCATCCCCCTAATTGCACATCTTGTCTTATTAGCGGTGATGTATGGCTTTGTTATAGTCGCGATTATCGCCACGCGATGTCGAATCCTCCTCAAAAATTCAACGTATAGAATAAAACAATAATTGATCATCGGGAATAACGAATGTTGATTGAAAGCTGCCTCGGAAATTACGTATAATTTAATCGAAATTTCGTGTTATCGCCCCAAGTGTTGCCCGGCTAAATTATCCTCCTCTTCCATTAAAAATAACGATCAAATGACATATTCATCTGGATCCTGACCACGTCTGGCGGTATCTCGAATATACGTAATGACAGGTTTCGAGAGCCAACGTATCTACGTCTGGTCCTCTCGTGAATCATTCACAAAAACTAAAGGCACAAGTTCGTACGGACATCGTTATTATTATCATCATCATCAGAAGGTGTTTTTTTGCTTGGGTTGTGTGACGTGACGAGCCCCGATTTCAGGGTGGTGCCATTTTCAAACAATAAAATTACCCCGATGATAAAATCGTCTGACGGTAATGAATGGCAAGAGTCGAGGATTTGCAGTGATTGCCATTGTGCCTAAATGTATAAAGGGTTTTGCTGCACGACGGAAAGAAATGGTAATTTCGCTGCCCACGAAAGATCGTCGTAGACAGTGCTTTTAGAACTATAAATTTTGAAAATTTAGCTGACCCTCGGCTTCGCCTCGGGAGAAATGAAATTCATTATATTAGTTTGAATCGTCGGATTTCAGCGTTTTCATTAAATAATGTGACGGATTAAACATAGGAGAAACCTGCCTCTGATGCTATATTTAACTTTGTTACATTACTATACATTGAAGTTTTTTTTTGGGGGGGTAATTTAGTAATTTAAATAAGAAATTATATTGATACTGATAGTAATTCATCAAATTTTCAATACATTTACACTTTTTTTGAAAAAAGATTGGAATCAAAAACTATGAAATGTGCGATCATCGGTAATACTTTTCTTATGATGGCACACCCTAAATTTTTATTAAATATTGTAGCAAACCAAATCAATAAACGTATAAACAAAATGGAAATCATCAAATAATGAAACATCAAAGCAAAACTTAACAAAAAGTGTTATTTACAAAGTTAGCAGATGAATTGCTTGGTTCTTTTGTCGATACACGTGCACACACTGTGATACCAGGAATGACACTCCTGACATGAAATCGCATCTTGTTTTCGACCTAGAGAACACATCATTGTAACATAAACATACAACATTGGCTTCATCGTGATCAATGTCTTCAACTTCTTCATCGTCACTGATATCGTCATTTTCTTCTTCAACCAAAATCTTCTCTTTTGCTTTTCTTGATAACTACTCCCTTTCTTTTTTTGCTGTTTCTTCTACTTCCCTTTTCATTTATCAACGTCTGGCGTGGGATTTATCCTTTTGTGGTAGGTTTTCTAAAGCGTTTCTCTGTCCCAGAGCCTGATTTAGGCAGTTCAACGTCTACGCCTTCTTGATCATTTTGGCATTGATCTTGTTCGGTTAACGGTCTATCAGTTGTGGAAGAGGGTTGGAACATCCACTCTGGAAAGATGTTGTCGTCGAAGGGATATATTCCCGTTTTGGCAAAAGCGTATACTGCATTTGCGGGTGTATCAGCTTTCAAATAAGCTTTAGCAGCTGAGCAGCCACTTGGAAATCTGTGTCGATTCTGCCAGGATTTTGCTTAAGTTAGGTCAGAATTTCTTGGCTATAATAAGTTCCAGTAGACGGTAGGTACAATATGCGGGGAAACAGTGTGGTATCACCTATGTGCGACTACCGTGGCCGTCCAAAAAGACGAGAACCTTGTTTTCATTCGAAGCTTTAGTGTATAATGTACAAAATGTTCCAACCATTGTACAAAATAATCTTTGCTGCCTATTGGAGCGTTGTCCACCAGCTCATTTTCATTCTTCTTCTTGGGAATAAAATTCGCTGACGTTGTAGATATTTTCTGGTGGAAACTTATATTTTTGCATAACCTCATTGAGAGATTTAAAATATACAACGATATTGTCTTTATTGAAGGCTCGTGCAGCCGCGGTATTTTCAGGCCTTCTGAGAGATATCTGTGAATTCCGTTTTAAAAATCCCGGTATCCATTTATTACCAGCTGTTTCTTTTTCTTTTTTAAAAAGGTTTTTTACATTATTGTTACCTTGGATGCGTATTTGACAATCGGCGTGGCTAAAACTCAACAATTTATTTCTCAATAACTGAAATTTACATGACTGATTACACAGCGATTATGTACAAAATAATTCCGACTGGAATGGATTCGACTAGACTTCTCCCATTGTCTGCTCGAAACGCCGCCGTCACCGCTTCTAGACTCGTCTAAAGCATCCATCGCGACCTCCGCTTCCAGGCTTTTTTAGCGAACGCCGTCCGGCCGCCGTCTCTGTATTTTTTCAATTACGGCATAACCCTAAACTGGCACCTGTATTAAATGCAGCACATGTACAGAAAACATGAATTAAATGTGTGCCCCTGGGTTTGGCAAATGTACAAAATTTATTCAAGAGTGACCGACATTTCACTTCTTTTTCTGACTTCCAAAAAACAGCCCGATAGGCACACTGGTTTTTAGTCATTCATGTACCAGTAATGGCAATTTCTTGAACAGGTGATTTGACCGCGAAATTCAAATGGTCCAAAAAATTTGTGGGTATGCAATCATAGGCACCATGTCATCATAGGCAAGTTTCCCTTATACAAAGTCTCATGTGTTATGTGCAGTGTGTAGTTCAAAAAATTTCAAAATCATGGTATTATTGTTACATACTAAATTTATGCTACAGGTTGTTTCAAATTTCACACCACGGAGTTTAATTATTTTCAAAGTACTTAAACATTTGCCCCATTCTGTATTATACCCTGTAATTAAAAATATTACTGAACATTATTTCCACAGTTATTCATACTTAGTGTAATAATTTTTTTTTTTGCAAAGCAAAATAGATTTTGACAAAATTGAAATGTGTTTAATTCAGTTAAACATTAAGACAACAATTTTGATATTTTGTTTTTTTTCCTAGAAATAAAATATTCGGTTCTTTAGTTTTTTTAAACCGGCTATATCGCGTGATACCACCAAGTACATATTTACACTTCGAATAAATAACCCTTATCACATTCTTTACGTGAATATTTATTCACACAATCCTATCAAAAAAACCAATGCAGGCTGCGTTTTATGGAGTGCAATTGAAGAAAAAGCCAAGTCAACTGTCGCATTAAATTATATTATACCTGCAGACGTCCTACACAACAATTATGTTTAAACACCTTCAGTCCGGGGCTGAAAAGAGACAACACTAGAGTCATTTAGTAGATTGGTTGTCGTTTGTTAAAGAGGGCAATTTTGAGAGCGGCGCAGAAAAAGTGAAATGATGTCAAAATAGCGTTTTGATCGTAATGTCTGCGAATAACGCGTGTGTTATTATATTGTCATTTTGAAGGTGCAGCAGGCCAAAATCAGTTCTTGTTTCCATAAAATTTCGAGCACATTTTAGAAATATGCAATTAAAAGCTCATAACAGATCTGAAAAAGAATAAATAGGAGGACCGGGCGTTAAAAAGACGTTATAAAACGGTCCACCACACAAATACCATCTAGTAAATGGGCGGACAATCGAATATGTAGTAAAAACTACGGCATAAACATCGTAATGTGTATTTCATTTTAGTGCGCTGGACAAGATCATCGTCCAAGGCTACAAAGCCCTCCAGCTGGAATACTTCTTCACGTCGGGCCCCGACGAAGTGAAAGCATGGACGATTCAGGTTTGTATTCTTTAATATATTCACGACAGCATATCCAAATTATCCCCCGAATGTCTCTTTATCCCTGCATTGAAAAGTTAACTTGGTCGGCGGGTTCTGAATGCGACGGGAACTACGACAAGTGAAAATAAAAGGCCCATTAAATGACTGGCAAAGCAAACTAAATAAATTACCCTTACCCTAAAATTGTCTTTCGACAATTTGCATAAGAATGCTCCCGAACAGTCGGCAGCGAAAAATGGAAAACGAATGGAATTTGCTAGTGATTTCAGACGTGATGCACGTGGCGAATCGGCGGAAATTTTACCGCTAATTTAGACAATTTGCCGAGCTTGTGGTCGTCATTTTTTCATACACAGAAGAATTTTGAAATGAATTGCTTGTTTGCAAGTAAATTACAGTTTTTATTGGCATGGCCGGCGAAAATAATGAAAACGGAAGCTTATGGGTTGGAATTGAATTACTAGATATAACGTGCTATACAAAAAAAGTCAAATGATTAAATTGTGATCGATGATTAAATGATTTTTTGTTCTCAAATCTTGCTATGTAGACACAGGTACCTAAGGATTGTCGTCAAGAAGTAAAATAATGGATTCCAAGGGATTTAATTAAGACAGTGGGAGTTTATCACGGTCAAATGTAGGGATGGGCAGCATATTTTTCACATAGCGATTATGTCAATAATTTATATAAAATTGCGTTTAACGTTATAGAATTGATAAAACTGAAATTATATTCAATTTCGTTGACGAAATTCTGTGATTAAAAAGTTATTAACGCCTGAGCAAGAACAACTGAAAGTGTTGACTTAACCAAAGTCAAATATAGAAACACAAAAGGATATGATTTGTTTTAGTAAGTTGGAACTAAATATGCATATTGCATACTAGTCGTTCGAAGAATTTATCAGAGCTTACGGCACGTAGCGCCCTCTCTCATCGTTCCGCTTTACTTACAGAAAGGCACCAAAGCGCCACAAGCCGCAGGTCGCATCCACACCGACTTCGAGAAAGGTTTCATCATGGCCGAAGTAATGAAGTTCATCGACTTCAAAGAAGAGGGCTCTGAAGCCTCCTGCAAAGCCGCAGGAAAATATCGACAACAAGGCCGCAACTATGTAGTAGAAGACGGAGATATAATCTTCTTCAAGTTTAACGCTGGTGCAGGTCTGAAGGACGCTAAGAAGAAATGATTAACACTGACTGTGACCATTTGTGTCATGGTTTATTTATATGTCAACATGATTTTTTTCTACTCAAGCTTGCACTGTTAATGCATTTTGTCGATGGATAAGTGTAATTATAATAAATTGATTGTACAGTCTTTGGTATGGTTTTATTTTACGTTATTGGCACCTAGTGTGAGTGGTGGTCGCCGTAGAGCATTTGTAATTGCTTAAATAGGCGCCGCTTGACCCAATTGTAAAAGTCATATTCCTTTGCCAAGATTCGTTGTAGGTGCTTCCGGATTTTCGGTCTGAGCTGCCGAGTTTTTTTACTGGTAAAGGGACCTGAAAGAACATTGTTATTTAAACAATAAGCAAGAAGTGGGCAAACCGACCGATCATTTTCTTTTTGTACACGTTTTGAACCCCTTTGAAAAAATATGGGATTTTATGTTCAAATACGTCCAAAGTTGTGTTCATTTCTTCCAAAACTCCCACCACGGGGTAATATCTCTCCACGTTCCGTTTCGCGGTTTGTAGAGACCATTGGTCGTTCAAACTAAACAAAAAAATTTAACATTTTTTCTACCATCACGTCAACTTCAACAATAGTTTTTAAAACCCCGGAGTTAAATAAATAGTAGGTTCTATAGCACCACAAAAATAATTAACCGATTTTGTTCAGACTAACTTGTTGTGTTATTTATTTCTAAGTGTGTTTCTGGATAAACATACAAAAAAATTACTTATCGTAAAAACAAATATCAAGTATTTTCCAAGGCAAACTTTTAATTAAACAGTGCTATTGTACTACTTATTATTATTCCCTGTAGCTTTCTAACAGCCGGTTGCTTAAGTTGACGCAGTATTTTTTAATGTTTCATATACAGTCGGACTTTCATTAGAACAAGAAAAATAACTAAAAAATAGGAAATAATTAAAATTAAATGTCATAAAAACATTTTATCTTGCAGCAACAGCATCGGTCAATTACTTAGCGTTCTCTGAAAATAAATACTGATACAGTTTCGCATAAATCTTCATATTTCGCATCATGTTTTTTGTGACTTAAAGACTTCATCATACGAAAATCCGACTATATTTAGTTATTATGACTTAAGTCAGTTGTTTATAGCTTACAAACATTTAGGATCGTGTCCACAAAAATACGGAACTGTGAGTTTCTCAGGGTCGAGTCGTGCAGTTGTGCAATTCGACTTCCCTCTGATAAGACAGTAGACAAGATCGTTCTTATCACTCTTATCTTTTTTATGGTAGAATGACCTAAAACAGTGACAGCACGTGGTTTGATAATAATATAAATAGATTTAAAATAGACATAATTATTAACCTCGACAAAGCCTTATCGGCTGGTTCTCTAATTAAATTGATGTATGTCGGTGATTGCTTGTCAAACAGAGTATAATTGACGAAGTACATTTGTCGATCAAAGCTTAATGGCACGGCTTCTTCTCTCATCACTGTGTAAACTCCATCGACAAATTCCTCCTGGAAAAAATCACGTTGATCGGATCGAATCATGAATATTAATGGAGTTTCACCAAAAAGGTGTCAACAGACTGATTGCAGGACAGTAATATCATATCAAGTTCATGGTCAAATCCAAAAGCATTCAAAATCTCACATTCTAATTTTCGCAACTGAATCTTGGGTAATTAGTGCAACCGAAAGGAACAAAAGCGACGTGATTTTGCCCCAGAGAGGCCTCCACTAACGAATAATAATTAAACATACGGTTTAGTTATTGATTTACGTTTATGGGCTATCTTTAAAACAATGAATTATTGTTTACAAGCCTGTTGTAGATTAGAAAATTGTCCTGTTATTGTCGGCAGTACGTCATATTTTTATTTATAGTTTTTAATTTTACCTGCTGATAATTGGAAGCACCAAATAAAATATCAGGGCATTAACATACTGACACAAAATCCATAAATAAATACCTCCGTAATGATGAAATAACAACTAGGACAACTAATTTTCAAATACAAAAGTTTACTTTTTTTTGAAAAGTTTATTTTTTCAGGGAATTTCAATTCAAATATATTTTGAAACAAGAGTTGAATAAAATCACTTTTTACTTACTTATGTCACAATAAAAATAGCAAATAAAATAAAGTATCTCAATACTTATGAGTTACAAACTTTACGTAATGTATCTAATGAAGTTAGGCGATTTTAGTACAAACTAAAAAAATGTTTTCTGATTCCTACCTATCCTTGATGTAGCTAGTTATAGGTTAACCGAGAACTATCTGAACTTCGGTGAACTTTTCCCTCTTTATTGTTATTTACACATTTATTCCGCATTTATATTTAATAACTGGAAACATTTGATATGTGCGCATGAATAGTCAATGAGTAAAGTTTGAAACCGTAACAAATTAAAACCGCATTTACAATTCTTAACTTAAAGATTCCACCAATTTACACTATAAAACGCCTTGTATAAGATAAGAAAGAACTGAAGTGTCACCGTTGGACTATATTTTCCTCAATTCCTGGAAACTTTTTTGTGTAAAATTTTTAAAATGTCGAAGTTCCATTGACTGAATTTGTTCCATCAATCGTTTTCATTCATCACTGATCTCTATTAACATTATTTGGATAATTAAATCTAATGACCGTGCAAGAGAGTTTTTTTTGGCACAGTTTAACTGTATCGAACTTCCAACGTAACTAGAAACTAATAAGACGTTTCTAATTGTTTCATCATCAGCAACTGAAAACAAAAAAATTAAATAAAATCCTTCCTAAAGTCCGTAAATTTCTTTTTAAATTTTGCAAATTTTCAAAATGATTAAAGTCTCCACTCCAGTATATTTCCCTGAATTTTTGAAATTTAATAAACTGAATGATGCAGTCACGTTTCAGAGCAGTATCAGAACAAAATTTACGCTGCAATGAACCATGCTTTTCCAATTTTAGATTTTTCCAATACCAATGCAAATTTAATTCACCAAATAGAACAGTAAACATCTCAAGTTTGCATAACTGAATATGCATCCAACTGTAGCTTCTCGGTTAATTAAACAGATAACTTTATTGTCCCGATTGCACCAAATGCTTACCAATAACCACTGAATCGGGGATAATTTCGCTGCACTTCTTGCAAATTAAATTATGAATCATCCAGGAAGAAAACCTTCGAACTAAATTCCCTCAGCATAGGTCATGAATCAGCATCACACAATAAAGAGCCTGCGGCTAAAGAACCTTCGCCAAATACAACCATCTACATAATACCCGGAAAACTATTTTAAATGCCATTTAACAACATTTAAGCTTTCAGACATCATTTAAATTAATATCGAAAAATTGCAAAAATTTACGATGCGAATTAATTATTACACTTTCCCTCAAATTCGTTGAAACGAAGATGTTTGTCAATTTTTCGAAACGTTCTTTCATAACCGCGTTCTGAGGTCACCCGAGGCAGGACCGGAATAAGAAATGCGATGACCTGCGACAATATATATCACGCACACAGGTAAATTATAGCTTTCTAATTTTTTCCCAAAAGTGTGGGTTGGTACTCATTTAATCAAATATTGGCGCCAAAATGGGTTATGATATAACCGCAGTTAATGATAATCCGACTCTGCCATCAAGGAATGCTGAGATGTCTATTAAATAACGTCATCGTTAAGATTCAAAGTTATTTACTCGAGTTTTTATACAACAACAAGATGTTTAATTATTCGATAAATTTATTTTGACAATATTTGTCCTTGCAGGTGTTGTCCGAGTACCTTAATTAGTTTACAATTTGTACACAAATGGATGAATGGATCAGTTAGGAAAGATTTTTAGTCTAGTTTTGGGTGTACCCGAGGTTCTTGTTTCACAAAATAGTCCTTTTCGTAATTCAAATAACAAAAATGAAATGTGAGATTTAGAAGCGTTTACACTGTTGTATGTATACTTACATACACTGGTGTTCATTTTTTAAATTATTGTTTAAACAGAAAGTAGTGTAATAGTGGTAGCTGCTGTCTGTGCTGCAAAAATGAGAAATGAGAATGTGAGTACCTTATTTAAATTATTTTTCAGCTCTGTTGAAACACCTATAACAAGTGCTTAAAAAACAATGTCGTACCTGTTCGATTTTGTCGAGCTTTCCCATAGTACCACCCTTCAACCTCACATGCCTATAACTGTTCGGTCCTTGCATTTTTTGCAACAAAAAAATCAGGACTTCTGCTCCACAGTTCGGAACTTGATTCAAAAACAACACAAATTTATTAATCTCGTCCATTTTGCCCAACTGTGCTAAAGACTTTGTCACATGTTTCACCGGTAGTACCGAAATCGACATTTCCGTTGTTCTCACCGTAGTCCTAACATAATACACTTTAACGTGATGATTCTTCATGAAAAGGAAAGAGCCACTAAACATCACCATGATTAAAACTGGTATAAGCAGCCACTGTTGTCTTAATTTGCGATACATCTCGTTAAGAACTTAAACACCTGAGATGCGTTAATGTCAGTGGGTCGGTGAGTACTGGGCATCTTTAAATAAAGGTGAAAGGTAAGTTTGAAGTCCAAGTACTCCCGCCAGAAAATCATTGATTGTTGATATACAAAATTCGTGATCGGTGAATGAAAGTGGTCATGTAATATGGTTTAGCAGGATGTTTCTGGACCTAGAGTGACACGGAATGCGTTTTATAATGACGTAATATTTACAAAATTTCGTTTAATGGAAAGATGGGTTGCTTCATAAATCGTGGAATTGCGAGAGACGGTTTTATAATGCTCCCAAGTGTTATAAATTATTAGTTTTGCAATTATTGACGTTTTCACAGGTCCGAAATTGTGTCCATTAATTAGTTCTTGCTCTAGTTAGGTAACTGGGGTGTGTGCGATGTAAGCAATACGTTCACATATTTCATAGGGTTGTCATATGTAACAGTGGGTGACTCACAAAGGGGATTGTTGTTGTTATATGCAGAAAGCAATAACTTTGTAGTAATTCATAGTTGAAATTTTAAAAACGTTGTTTACATAATGTTATGGTTTAACACACGTGACGCTTAAAAAAGTTTTTGACATTTAATACCTAAAAGAGCCTATACCAGGTGTTCAGCCTCACCTATTTTTTTCACATTTTTAAGCAGTGAAATCACTTATATCGTATTTTCAATTTTTTTTCCTTTGCTATAGATATGTCTCTTTGGCTGCAACCAATCAAATTATATTCAAAATCTTGACAAATAACATAATTTCGGAACTGTTGTATACTATTAGTACATACTTTCAAAAATAAGACTATTAAATACAGGTGTGCTAAAAATGAAGTGGCAGTTGAGAAGTACTATTTAAATATGTAAATCAGTGCACTTAAAACATTTTTAAAACATTAATTACGTCACAGTTAACATAAATATTCTGAATATTGGTATACTGTGCTATCTGCAAGAGTTTGATTTTTGCTTTCGACGTCTTGCACATATTGTATGCTCTTTTTCTATTTGCATGCATTTTAATTTTAGACCAGAATTTTAACTTTGGCATAACAGAATAAATAAAATGGTTCCACGGCGGCCATCGACACTAAATTTTATTGATGATATCATGTACAAGAAAAGCGGCAGATCGGATTATTAATTATTGACCTACATAGCCCACCTTTTGGCTCAGTGGCGCCTCGTTTAAAGAAATCGTCTTACTGTTATGCGTTACGTATAATATTTATCACGTCTTCCCACGCTGTCGAAATCTTTAAATGCACAACTGCAAAACGGGAGAATAAAAATCGAAAGTAAGCGTAATCGATAATGCATGTCAAGTGATATTGTGATTTACAGAATTATCGTTACGAAGGTAGTAATGACGAGAAAGTCTGAAAGTGTAAGTAGAATTATGTGTGGCTAATTTAGAAAATATTGGATGCGTTATTAAAAATTTAAAAGGGTCCGATTGTGTGGTTTTTCTATGACCATAACTTTCTCTATTATTAATTTGATTTGAAAGCATACGTAAATGGAAGTGTCTTTTCCTCCATTAAGTGTTTTGAGGACTGCACTTAGTTTGCTTTTGTTTGTTTTCTTAAAACATGAAATAGGTATGAATGCTTTTTTTGCTACAACGACGGTCGGATGCGTACAGGTTTGAAATTAAAATAGTGGAGTGGTGCTTGTGCCAAGTAATTCTCCAGTACTTGTTTCAAGTATTAAATCATTTAATAATGATCATTTTATGTGTGGGATAAACTTGGCAGTGGAACTACACAGATAATCTACAAAAATGTGTGCACGTTTTCTTTTTGTTTTCTATATTTTTCTTATCATTGTTACAATTCAACTACTGTTGTGATCCCAGTGTAGTGGCAACAATCTAAGATGTATCCGGGAAAGAGAGGAAAGAGGAAAAGAAGAGACCCGGTTCATGAATGAGGTTACACATGAATGAGTGGTCAATTAATGATCATTTACATAATTAAAAAAAAAAGATGAAAAAAAAAGTAGAGACGTGACACTGTTTTATGCACTTTCGAAATAAATTCGAAAATTTTATATAAGATTTTATAATAGATATTTTGTTAGCTATTTCAGAGTGTCCGTCATTCAAATCGTGTCAGAAAGTCGGTTGCTCTGGCATTAATTTTGTGGGGAAAAATTTAAATACTTATGTGTAAAGAAATTGGCCAACAGTGAATAATTGCTTGTTAAATTGACTGTTTGTGTACTGCGTGAAATTTAATACGGTTGTGTCGCTTTTATCAGTAAATACTATTCTTAAAATATAATCCCTATACAAAAGGTGATTAAAAGTGTTTGGAGCATGACTTTGCTGCTTTAAAATTTGATACGGCTGTAGTAAAATTTGTTTGGTTTTTACAATATTAACAAATTAGGGTTTAACTTGTACTTAATTTTACACCACAAAATATTACATGATGTAATAACATTAATCTTCATGCATTTTATTATCTGAATCACTCTTGCTTTTTTATATGACTGTAAAACACCCTGTGTATTTTATAATACTTCTTGTCATGAATCATTAACATTAAAAGTTAAAAAATATTGATGCTGACTAGTCTCAGCTTGTTTTGTGTTGTCAAGTACGAACCTAACCCGAACTACAATAAGTTTTTGCAGTCGATAGGTTAAGTAGAGAAGGCATCATGTGTCAAAGTCATATATGTCTAAATAAAAAAAATGTATAACTTGGATGTAGTATACATATGATATTCGCACTCACATTTCCGCTCTTAATGATATACATATTTTTAGTTTTCATTTATGCATTTTTCATTTTTTTTTTCTAATAAGCTTTTCTTTTCATATTTATCATGTTTTGAAATTTTTACCTTTCTTTAAAGTTGTATTCACAATTCAGTATAGTCGCCCACAGGCTCTAACGTTATATGATCGGTGAATAAAATCGGCGTGGGTACAACTCAACAATTTATTTCTTAAAGTGAAATGTACACGACTAACTGCACGTTGATTATGTACAAAATAATTCCGGCGCAACTTGATTGGACTCTGTCTCGACTGAACTGGCTGAATAATAATCGTTCCCGAAGATGGCCTCTTTTTAATACTTCCTTCTAGATGTTCGGTGATCGTGGTCTTTCTGGAATACCCATCGCGAGTTCCACTTCCATGACGATGAGTCATCTTCGCCGTACATACTAGAACCCATAGGCGTCGTACCGGGGCGGGGTATGGGTTTCTTTCGTAACAATATAAACCCGATCGCAAAAATTCAACTTTAGTCTGCAGTATGAAACCTAAACCTCGGATTTATAATAATATCTCTGTTGTGACCTTGTTTGTTGAGGTATTTGACTGCATAACAATGGGACCCTGCCAGATAACGTCAGACCATGTGGAAGACTAAATATTTTGCTTGTCTAAAGGCAGCGTTCTGCTTTTAATTTCATATATTCACCAACACCCTATCTTCGTACAAGAATGTACTCATATATTAAGACAAAGTGACAAATTAAGATTTAGTTTTAGATACTGAAGATGAAAAGATCATGTTTTCATTCAATCCAACGTAGTTAATTCAAGTTATTTAACGTTTTATTTATACTGTGATGGGTTTTGACAGATTACAAACAAAAATGGGTTCGCCCATAATTTCAACAGAACTGGAACCCAAGGAATAATCTAATATTTGTCTGACTGAATCCAATTTCAGTCTATGGGAAACTAAAATTTTGTTGTTTACCTCTATACCTCTATACAGTTCCCACCCACTGTTATAATATCAACCCGTACATTTTTACCCCAAGAACTACCGAAGAAAATCTGTGATTGTGTCTACGGCATGACTTAAGATAGGTTTAAAAAACAGCAATTATCTGAAGTATTTTCTGACTTGTAACTAAGGAAGAACAACGATGTACTTTTTTTTTGGTTTCATTAAAGTTCAAGAACGGTTATCCAAAACCCCTCTATAATCATTTTAAAAGTTCTACGTAACTGTATTATCTAACGGTCCAATTTCAAGTTGGAATTACAATTTTGCAAGTCCCCATTGCCACGAAAGATGCGATGACAGCAGTCGCGAGGACGAATCATATCGCGAATCGCAACAACTGTCATCGAAATTACTATAGCAACGGCACTTGCGATTTCGCAAATCCAACTTGAAATTACCCCCTAACGAGCCAGTTTCAAGTTGGATTTACGATTTCGCAAGTGCCGTTGCTATGGTAATTTCGATGATAGTTGTTGCGATTCGCGTTTGATTCGTCCTTGCGACTGCTGTCATCGCATCTTCCATGCCAACGACGACTTGCGAAATTGTAAATCCAACTTGAAATTGGCCCGTAAGTATATAAATATACAAAGATATTTTCCTGTTGGTGTGTCATTTTTTTTTTCAAATGTCGACTTATTATTTCATTACAACTCTAAACACGCATAAAAAAAAGGGAAATAACACCTTCATCACTAAATAATAATTGTTGGGCGCCTCACTGAGAAATTTCTTCATACGTTTTCTTTTCCAGATAGCCTATCTTATTAAACTTGTGAGATCGTGCTTCACTTTTGAGATGGTAAATTAAAGAGTACGGTTCTTTGAGGACTATACTCTAAAATTATTTTTAACTATACAGAGTGTTTTGTTTTTAAAGCGTAACACAACTTAGTTTCTGTAAATGAAACCCTACATATCTTTACATATTTTGATTAAGTTCCTCTTAGGGTTTACAACCGCAGTTATATTTGAAGTTACGATGCGACGTTGCCACGTTATTCCAATTTTCTTGAAATTTTTTGGCAAGAAATCTGTGCTACAACATTTTGTAGAAAGATAAAGAACAGTACGCTCTGTGTTTGTCGTGGTATAAATGGGATTCAATTTTCATATACAGAGTAGGTACATGATCGTTTTCTCAATTGAGTTTTTGGAGTCAACGTTTCGCACACTTTCGGAAGTGGCATCTTCAGGAGCAGGGTTAAGAAATTAGGAATAAGGCAAAAGAGTACGGTAACTCAGTTAAAGTTTTGGAAATTTCATTCTACCCTATAAAATTTTATTGACGATAACGAGACGGACAGTAGTACAATGGTAAGAAATATTTATGGCTCACACCAGTTCACTCGAAGTTGTCTGAGAACATTTATTAGCAAGTGGTGGTACTCATAAAATAATGGTAATTTCCGTTCATGAGTAACGCTAGCCCCTGTCCGGACCTGGATTATTCTGCTTTCTAACATCTGGGGATTACCGGCACGCGACAAATTAAGTTGTAAATATATCTTGCTATTGTACTACTGTCCGTCTCGTTATTACCTATAAAATTGTATATAGTACAATGAAATTTACAAAACTATACATTGAGTTACCGTGCTCTTTTGCCTTTTGCCTTATTCCTAATTTCTTAACCCTGCTCCTGAAGATGCCATTTACGAAAGTGTACGAAACGTTGAGTTCAAAAACTCAATTAACACGGTCCCAACAAGGAAAACGAGCATGTATTGACTCAGACCGTTGAAGCCTCTGAAATTACATATCGATATTTCAGTTTTTTCAAATAGAACATCCTATGTTTTATTACCGCATCTTATTTTATTTTTGATTCTCTTTCTTCTTTGCTGATATTTTCTACATTTAAAGTTGACAGTTTTTACTTTTCTAAGGGACACATCTATTAGAAGAAGGGCAAAAAATATTGTATGATACATGAATAAAATAACATTCACTTTGAAAAAACTGAAATATCGATATTTGAAAATTGTAAAGTTTTAGATTTTTTCATAAACACTCTGGATATTAATTAAATTTTGATTTAGTTGCTACCACAACACAGCGCGTATCTTTGTTTATTCTTCCACAAAATATTGTAAGACAGACTTTAAAAAGAAGCCCACTGCAACTTTTTTGTGAACCGCTCCATCGAAAAAAAAAATCAAGAAGGTAGGAATAACGTGGCAACGTCACATCGGAATTTCAAAAGTAAACTGTAATTGTGAAGACTAAGAAAAGGTTAATCAAAATATGTAAATATATATAGGGTGTTTCATTATAAAAAAAAAACTAAGTTTTTCTACCTCCAATAATAATTAATGAGATATTGGGAACCGCGCGCTTAGTGACTCACCCTGTACAAGAACTGTTCATTGAGTCTAATTAATTCGGTACACGTCACTCTTTTCTTCATTTCTCAAGCGTTTGAAATTTTTTATCATAGTTACCAGTTAGTTATCTTTCGACTTTTCGACAACAAGTTAAAAACATACAGTTTAAGTTTCTTCCTGTGGGATATGAATAGATTCTTTTCAATTTTTTTATTTGTCATAGTATTTAACCTTCTCTGCACTAATTCATAATTTAAATTTGTCGTTTTAGTGGATATGTTAGATATGAATAATTTTTAAATAGATACATTTTAAACCGCTTTTCTTGTGAAGCCTTATTTGTAATATAATAAATACACTTAAGCATGTAATTTACAACTATCGATGACAAATAAATGTTTTGTCGGTAGCCTGTTTTGCTCTTTTGCTGGTCATTTGGATTATTCACACCTTCCCTATTGGGAAACCGTAATTAAGGGGGCATTATAAAATAGCAAGAAGGGCAGGTAAAGCTTTGATCCTTGGGAATACTCTCGCCAAGTGCCAAGGAATATAATAGTTTTACGACTTTGACTCCACTATTCTTGTCAACGAATAATACAGGTTATTAGACGCAGATTTATGACACCATTCCTAACCCACATTGCAGCTCTTTGTTATATTTAGTTGCCACGCTTCTTCTTCTAAACACAACGGGCTTATCTTTAATTTAAAATGCTGTAGGCAAATAAGGGCTTGGAAAAGTCAAAATTATAAAACCACTATATTCCATACTTGAAACACTGCACCAACTGATTTTGAAAACCCAAAGATGATTATCGATACAATGATATTTAAATAAATAAAACTTTTTTTTCATGATAAGATTTTACATAATAATTTTGAAGCAAAATGACTGGATAATCTGAAATTCAGAAACATGAAATACATTAACAACGTACTCTAAAAAGCAAAAAAACTGATTAAAAGTACGATATTTTAACTAGTGATTGCATTTAAATATTTGTCTTTTTTTTGATAATTTGTACATCCTGTATAAACAGTGAATGGTTCTTTAAACAAAATAACAATCACTAGTTAAATTAATAATTTCCAAAGGTAGGTATTTTGCGAAACATTTCAGGTCGACCGTTTTTTTGCCGGTCAGTATATGTATTTAAAAATGTGGATTTTTTTTTACCTCAAAATTGATTAACAGTACAGTACAACAGTAATATTTCAAAATTTACAGTAATTTTGTGGAAAAAATAAAAGCTTAAGATGAAAATGGTATAACGAAAAAATTACAAAGATACAGCTGGTTTCACCAAAAAACGGGACAAGATGAGCAAATCAGGTTCTCATAGAATCATAGATCAATGAAAAGCAATGGGAATATGACGTTCATGTCACTGTCATTTGCCTCGTTTTTTTTTTTTAAACCAGCTGTATATAGATTTTAATTTAAAATCAAATTAAAAGATATTATTAATATTTAAACAAAAAATATTTTCGTTTATTATAATTTAAAACTAAAAGATAATACACATAATTATTGCGTTTGCTGCAGTTTTTCAAGGAATGTGGATAAATGTATATATGTATACGAATATTCCAAACTCTAAAGCTTACCGGGTACCGGCTTATCAGGTGTTTATAATACCTTCTTAATTATGGGCTTTATGGGTCCCCGACAGGGAACGTGCGAATAATCCAAATTTTGACTGACAAAAATCCATATACACAACAGACGAATTAAAACTCACAGGACAACGAAAATTTACTAAAATTACGAAATCTAATTCGATATATGTACTTAAAGTGATAAATAAATACTAAAAAAAATAATAAAAATTCGTCTATATTTATATGCACTCTACAGTCTTTTTTCAATCAATAACTTAACTGCGTATACATTTTCTAAAACCCACTTTTGTTATCAATATGTGTCTAGTGGTTTCTTAGAAACAGTGTTTATTGTTTACGCCACATTAAACTAATTACATTATCAACAATTAATATTCCGCGATAATGTCACCTACAAAATGTAACCCAATCGCACAACAAACGCTCATCAAGCACAAAAAATACTATAATTGCACCATTACATAATCAGAGCATTTGGCCGACACCACCATTTCCTTATGAATCTTTGCCAAGTTATTACGAATTAAAAACAAAAACGAGGTCAAGATCCCCAAGGCTTCCCTCTCTCGTATAAAAATAATAACAAAACAATAACAAAAAATCGACCCAAAGTCACCTCATGTCTAATCTTATCACAGTTATCATGAACCGAAACGTCAAATTCAAACTTGCCGCTTGTATCGATCCAACACCCGGCCGGCTGATTTGTCCACGTGAGCATCGGAATATTCCAGACGCAGTTTGTTTATTTTGGTTTCGGTGCGCACAAATCACATAACTCGTCGTGTTTATTATTATTATAAAGAAAAAAGGAAAAATCTCGCGTGCTCAGTGCTCCAAAACCTGCAATGGCAAGTACGTTTGAGAAGTTCAAAGAGTTGGACTTGTCGCGCGAGGAAGTGGAACGCATCGGCGAAGCCTTAAAAAAGGAAGAGTTCAGGAAACTTCTAGTAGATTACGTCGAGGAGGTGCAAAATCCCGAAAACCAAAAGAAATACCAGGAGGAGATAACCGAGTTGGAGCGCGAAAGGGGCGTGGACGTCACCTTCATCAACCCTAACCCAGGTTATGTGATAAAGACGAGTGTTGACGGAAGTAAAAAGTGCTTTATTAATGTGTGCGTCAACGATAATATCCAGAAACCGTCGTCGTCGCCTGCGTGCAAAGAGGGAACGAAAGGGCTCCAGTGGGCTCTGCCCCACTCGTTGACACCTCCGAGGGAAGACATCGACAACAAGGGGGCTCGTTGTGTCGTCTACGACGTAGTTTTCCATCCTGACACCCTTCATTTAGCTTACAAAAATAAAGGGTTTCGCGCGATGGTAAATGCGACCGCTTGTGAGGCCGTGGAGGGTAACTTCGACGTCGCTTTGGACAAGAAGAATCTTAAATTCCCGAAACTACAGTACAAAGGCATGCCTCACTCGAGCGTCGTCCGAAAACCCATTGAAGGTTTCGTCGCCCCCGAAATGGACCAAAACGAGAAAGAGTTGCTCGATAAAATCTACCCACCAGTCGACACCCACAAAAAGAAAGTGAAAAAAACGTCGCGGAAAATCGACGATAAGTCCAACTACACAACACCAAAGTATGTGATAAAACACCGCAGTCACGTTGATATACAAGACTGCGTTGAGGATAAACAAGCAAAGTTGCACGCCGCAATACCTAGAGAACTCATTGTAGAAGTCAACCTCCCCTTGTTGAAGTCCTCGTCTGACATCACGCTGGACGTGACAGAAAAAACCCTACAATTGACCAGTGAGAAACCATCAAAGTACAAACTCAATTTAACCCTACCATATCGAGTCAGTCAGGATAACGGAAACGCGAAATTTGATAAAGACCTTAAAAAACTCATTGTGACTCTTCCTGTGAAACGTACAGTTCCTGATTACGCGCACGATAGCGGCGTGGAGAGTGACCAGGGCTCGCCCACCACCCCCCTATCTGAAGACGACCCGTGTGATAAAGTGTTCAGTGAGAGTGACCATCGGACTAGCTTCCTCGAACCGAACTCTAGTTACGACCTTCCAGAATTCACCTGCCATTTGTTCGAAAACACGCTCGCGTTCACCCTCAACGTGAAAAACGTTGCTGAAAGCTCAATAACCAAACTAGTACAAACATCGTCAATACACGTCAAATTCACTAGCGTTAGTCCAAGTTACTATGAATCGCATTACTCATTTTACGTTAAATTACCATCACAAACCATCGTCGAAGATAGAGTGCAAATAGAAACGTGGGATAATAACGTCATAGTCCAGATACCTTTTTGTGATAACGAATTAGAATACTACTTTTACGGCCTAAACGATCTCGATTTGAAAAAGAAGTTTTTGGAAGAACCTTGTATTTTAAATAGTATTTTGCAAAACCCTATTCCTGAAGAACCAGAAGCTGACGTCGAAGAAAAAACGAGTGAAAGTAGCGACACTGTTGAAGAAAATCGTTCAGAAAATATTACAGAGAAAAGTCGTGCTATCAACATCGCTGGAACGTCTTACGAGTCAAGTGGCGATGAATTAAGTTATAGTTATAGCCCGTCCAAAAGCAGAGGTATCCTGAAACGTTTATCATCGAATAGGCACTTTGTAGGTCGTAGTATTTCAGAATCAAGTTTAGATGATATTGTGTGTTCGTCGCTGGAATCGGCGATCCCCGAAGATGGAGAGATTTCGACGAGTTTGAAGAAAACGGTTCGTTTTAATGACGTTATAATGAGACAGTTGTATAGGTATGTATCATTCATGACTGCTTGAATTATGTTCTAAATTTTATTCTTTATTACAGATCTAATTCCAGTATTCTTGGTCAAAAAAAGAAAAACCAGAGGAAAGCCAGGAATAAAAAGCGTGCTCAAGAAAGACGTCATAGTGAGAGTGAAGCTTCTGAAATTGAAGACAGAAAAGATGACGCACAAGATAAGGGTGATAACGAAAACAATGAAGCTAGTGATACAAAAGATGATGAAGAAAAGAGTGATTATATTACCAGTGATATTTTCGATATGGATATGTCGTTCTAATTTTTTTTTTTTTTGTAGTTTTGCTGTAACTGGATATGTGGTAGGGTTTTTTAATTGTAAACATAATGTACTATATTGTTTCAAAGTTTTTAAAACTTTTTAATGGAAAGAACAAGGGAATGAAATTCAGAAAGCGATTTAGGTTTGTCAAAGTACAATACACACTATTTACATGTCAATGTGATACATTTTTGCTTTATATTTAGTTATTGATGAACATTATCCAGTGATTTTTTAGTTATTTCTACTTTTTCATGTTCCATAGGAATGTACTACACATAATGGTGATTTATTATCAAATAAAATTTCAAATAAAGCTGAAGGCTTTTTAATCGATTTTTGTGAAAAATTATGAAATTAACTGTATAAACTTTGGCCAATTTGAGATGCAAGGAAAATGAAGCGTTTGGTGTCCTTGGTGAATCTTTGCTTTTATGAGGAGTAAATAATATATTCGATCATGTAAACATAGAACAGTTCCTGAATATTAATATAATAGGCAATACAATAAATTTCAGACTCGAAATTTCATGCTTAAAAACTGACAATATAGACAACAAATAATACGAAACGTGCGGATGGTTGCATATACTGTATTCGCAATGAATTAATATCCTTAATTCCATTATAAGTAGTAGAAGTCCCGCTGCTGTAAGACTCATGTTAAATTTTAAGTTTCTATTTTTTTCAATAAGCGTAAAAAAATAAAAGTTCCACAAACTCAAAAAAATAGATATTACATTCTGTTAGTTATTGATGAACGTAAATTTATACATACAGATTGTGAACGATAAAAAGTTTAACAAAAAAATCAAAAATTTTGAAAAACTAATTTTTAATTGACAAAAAAAGCACCAAGTAACCTTTAGTTGTTCGCCCTGTTTAGTAGGTACCAAATTCGTTTTCATTATCACATTATCCGACCTTATTTGTGGTAGATAAATTTTGTCACAGCTTTAATTGTGTTTTTTTTTCTTCTACAATTAGGTTTACCACGTATACTAGGTATGTGTGAATATATTTAGATACAAATCACAAATTTTAAATAATGTTCACATGTACAACTTGAATAACTTAATGTATCTTACACAAGAAATAAATTTTAGGCACAAGTTATGGCTTTTTATTATTGTTCGTTTTGAATTAATTTTTAATACTTTAGAATGACAGAAAACTAATGTCGTTTATTAATAGCTAAAAAGGGCATTACCATATAAATATTAATTAAAATAATTAAAAATTTCATAATAATTCTTTCCATATTTAAATTACCAATGAATAGGTATTTCTTTTTGTTTAACTAATTTAATCAGTTACTAAAGGGTTTTGCTTTGGTTGTGAGCTGAAGACAAACTGAGCTCTTAAGATCATTATGTCGTGAAGTTGGAGTTTTTATTATTGGTAAATCTACAGTTACATTACGTACTGTTCTGTTAGTTTAAAAATTTATTTTTCTCCAGAAATGAGAAACCATTATTTTCAAATCGTGTACACATTTATTTTAGCAAACACGAAAATTTAAATTTTATAGCTGCAACATACAATACACGTGAGTACTGGATAGATGGTAAGATTGACAAGATTTTACCTACATTGTGAAAAACATTCCGTACAATCTGCTCGAAAAAGAAAATAATTACTTCGTCATTTCAGTTAAAATCAAACCGACGTCACATTTAATAACATAATTAATATTTATTTGCTTTATAAAGCAGTAGCTGATTGGTTGGTGCACCCTCCATTCGAACCAATTAGCTTAAGGTGAACCACTAAATGAGAATTTATTCGTTGTAATTAAAACAGCAGAAACATTGGCACTGTAGCTGCCATAAGAAAAATATACTATTATTAACACGTATCATTTATCCATTTATACTTTGCTCTCCTATTACAAACGTTTTTAATGAAATTTTATGTGTTATGTGAGCTTTATTGGGTGTTTTTCCACCCGTAATAAAATTTTCTTGTTGCGCCTTTAATTTCATTATTCATTTCTCACTTAAGCTTTATTTAGTCGACTAATTAATGAATACCTGGCTACAGGAACTTCCGTCTGATTAGCTACACCCCTTAAATAACTACAGTGACGTTATTTGGAGCATATTATTAGAAATTTTAGTGACCATTATCAGAAAACGAACCATTTTATTGTCAAATTCGTTATGGGGTAAATTTAATTTAAAAATACCACCGCCCTCAACCGTCATGTTAATAATTGATTAAAATTCAATTGCAAAATACCGTGAAACGAATTAATGAGAAGCCAGTAAACTAAAACAATAATTTTATTAACCTACAACAAACAAAATTATTTATTAATAATGTCGTAATGAAAATCACTGTGTTTGGTTACTTATTAACTTTAAACTCATTACTATAATACAAACTGTCGCAACCAATTTTGCAACTACAAATTAACTTAAAAATGTTGCACTTTGTAGGACAAATAATACGAATTTGATTTTACCTCGTCCCGGTATTATTTTATACCTTCCAAAAATTAAAACTAAAATACGCACATGACCTCAGACACTATTATCTTTAAATAAACATATTGCTTCAGCTTGTTTGCCTTGTTATATTTGTTCAAACGCATCTTCAAGCCATTATCGACTTTTCTCCCTCTGTTTAAAAATCTACTTTGAATTTATTCACTGTCGTGTATGTTATCCCAGGATTATTAATCGATCAGTAAACATATGCACACTTTGAACATCAAACGTTCGTTATTTTTCAGCAAACTGTCTTCTCACGAAATATCCAATCTCGTCTGAAAAAATGCAAATGAACCACGGGAATACATTATAAAGGGCACCAAAATAAAATTACGACCGTTCTATTATTACTATGCAAAGTGGGAAGACTGTTAACCCCCAAGACCGAATCATGTGCAGGAAGTGGAAAATCTTGCTAGCTCCCAACTGTGTGCCATAACTAATTAGTAGTTTACAAGTTAGCGATTCTCTTCGGACATATTTCACCCTTCAGCTTTTCAATTAAAGCGAAATAAGAGTGGTAATTAAAACTTGTTTGGGATTGGGACGAGCTGACAAGCGTGATACGTAAATTTCATTCTCCATAGCCGTTTCGCGAATTTAATTAGAGTGAAATTATTGTTTTTTGTGTTTCTTGTGGCGTTTTGTTCCTATTATATACCTGTCTTGTCGAGGGCTTCATCTCAGTGCTTAAATCTGCAGAAACTTGGTCTTTCAAGTAGGTTTTGAAGTTTTTAAGTTCACATATTGCGATACTTGGAAGTCTTATCACTTCTGAATTTTATTGCAGTTTTATAGTAGAGTTGTACGATATTTATGTTCTACGATTTATTTTATTATTATTGCTCTATAGCTTCCGCACTTGACATGGCGCTTCAGAGAGAGCATACTGTTCACCAGTTTAATAAGCGTTTTACTTATTAACAATAGAAACAGTGAAAGTTTACACTTCACTCATTATATTTGTCAAGAGATTAAATTATCTAAAAGACGACGTAACCATTAATAATTGTATAAATTGGGATAATTCCAAAGTTGAAAGGGTCTGAAGCGAAACTTTCCAGGATTCTCAACTCGCCAGGGCCAACAACCTCAATTAGGGTTTGATAAATTTTCTTTTAGTTGCAGCTGCTGTACCTAATGCATGTTTCAATCCTATTATTGCAACATTAGAACGTTTTTTTTTTGCCTTTTTCATTTTTGCTGTTGTAATATAGATTCTGACGTAAGATAGATATTATTTGCTTTGTTTACCTTAATGCATTACTCAGTGAAACTAATTTCATACGGTTTGTAATATTAGATCTGTAGGTATACAATGCTGCCGTGATGTCGGTATTTTGGATTCTAATTGTACTAAGTGTAATAATCTAATAATTGCCAAGTTTCGTGAATGCATTTGCGCATTTTCGCGGCAAAACAACAAAGTTGAATAATTAGGTGCACTGTAAGGGCGATACTCGGAAATGAGTCTGTTCCAAGTGTTAATAACACGAAATCTGCTGTTCAAGAGAGAGAATACTGTTGTTAAATTGTTACGTGGTTACCTATGCTTTGAATACGGTTTTGTTTTGTAACGTCTTGAATAATTAGTATCCAGATTTAGTACAGCAATACTCGCTTTAGTTCCGTATATTTTTTTTTAATTTATTTGTGTGCTTTCACTTTATATAGTTTTTCACATTTTTGTGTCATATAATTTCGACTTTACGTTCTTTTTTAGTTTTAAACATAGCTTTTCACGAGACTTTCGCTTTTACTTCCAGAGGGTTCATTTAACGACTGCTAATTTCGTGTTTTTTCCACATTTTTCGCCTTGTACAATTCAAAAATGTCGATCACTGATTCCATCTGTCTGTTTTTTGGTGATGCAGAAGGTTAAACGCTAATCACATGTTTGTTTATCGGCACGGGAATTTGGTGATGTCATTCCAAAAATATGCTAAGTAAATGCTATTTAAATTTTATAAAGTAATATTCTTTTGTACTTGCGATTTATTAGTCCGTTCTGTTTTTACTTCCTGAGCGTAAGCGAGTCCACTGGACGATTGATTACTTCTATGTTTTCTCAATGTTCGATAACCCCAAGAGTACGAAAAAATAGGTCTCCTGTTTTTCTCGCTCTGTCTGTCTGCCGTCTGTACGGATTTTTATTAGATCAACAATGAAACTACTGGACTGACTGTTGTCCTATTTTTTTTAATGTGTATTAGGAATGTCGAATAGATGGTAAAACGCTAACCAAACATCTCCACCAACAATGGAATGACGTCACCTCGAAAATTTACATCAGTAAATATTATTTCAATTTTATAAAATAGGATACTTTTCACATGTGGTTTATGAATCCGTGTTCAGTTTTTACCTTAGACATACACATTTTTGGGGAAAAATGCAAAACTGAATGCTCTTAAATCTTGCAAACGTTTCAAACTTACAAGAAGCATCATGATAAATCGTTAATCAAAATCTATTCGTTTATGGCCTCTCCGAAGTCATCTTACAATTCTGCTGAATAATTGTTCTTTAAATTTTATAAAATAACATGCTCCTGCATGTGTGACTTATATATCCGTATTGAGTTTTTACCATCCAGATTTTTGGCCAAAAAAAAATCATAATTTTATAACAATATTTTACAATTTAACTTTGAAATTGCAAAAAACCGAATGCTTTGAACGTTTGCAAATATCTTAAGGCTACTGGAAGCATGGCAAATCGTTGATCAAAATTTGTCCGTTACCTTACAAGTTTGCCAAATAAATGTTCTTCAAATTTTTAACTGTTTTGGGGAAAAGAACTGAGTGTGCCTGATTAATCAATCAGTCCTCTTTTTTGCGTTGAGTAGACAAACTCAAATTAAAAAAAAAAGTATAAACATAAACAGTCAAAGTTAAGCATGTACTGAGAAAATGACAATATCTAAATTTATTACCGTTGGTTATCTGCTTTAAATACAGTCGGGGCCAAAAAAACTTCGACATCTGTTATTTGGAAACCTTTGATGTAGTCTATATTATATTGTCACTTTGACGCTTGAAGTTTAAAAGATTTATTACGTCGCATGCGGTGTCAGTATGCCCATAGTGAAAAAAATGTTTTTCACACTTTGTGACAGTGTCAAAGTTAAATTTCGTAAATTCAAATTTTATAAGTTTTGAAAGAAGCAGAATTTTTTTACTTCCCGAGCGTAAGCAAAGGAAGTATTGTAATCAGGTGCATCGGACGAATGGCCACTTTTATGTTTTCTCGACGTTTCATGAGCCCTACAGTACGAAAAAAGTAGTCTCCCGTTTCCGTCTGTCTGTCTGTCTGTATCCATTTTAATTAAACACGTAATCTCCAAACTGCTGAACCGAGTGTAGTCAAATTTTGCATGTATATTATAAATATCATGTAATGGTTAAATGATGACAAACAATTGACTAATCATCCCCACCAACAATTTGATGACGTCATTTCAGTGAATGGTTTTCTAAAATGATTTGAATGTTACACAAAAATATACTCATATACTTGTAGTGTATAAATCTACTTTAAGTTTTTTCGCTAAACGTTCAAATTTTCGCAGAAACATGTGCAAGTTATAATAACGTTTTATTCCCGACACGGTTTGAAAGTTTCCGTGGCACAGTGAGTGTATCATGTAGTTAATTTGTTTCTTATAAAGGTGACACCTATAGTTTCGATGTAATTTTGGCAAATCATTTGAGATGAAAACGCAATATTTCGTGTTCATTTTTTCAAAAAAAAAAAAGTTTCGCCTCTGGTATGGTTGACATACTGAGTTACCGTGCTCTTTTGCCTTATTCTTAACCCTGCTCCTGAAGATGCCACTTACGAAAATGTGCGAAACGTTGAGCACAAAAACTCAATTAAGACGGTTTCAACCCGGAAATGTATTGATTCCGACCGTGGAAGCCTCCGAAATTATGTTTCATTGTATTTCAGGAGCGAGAGAACTTCTGTCGAAACGACTTTCGACCAATTTTTTTTTACTATAGATATACAGTCGTGACCAGAAAATCTTGAACGGCACTGTCATTCTACTGTCACAAACTGTGAAACACCTTTTTAGTTTTTGTCATTTTTAATATTTCCAAAATGATAACACTGGATGCGACGTGGTAATTCTTTCGAATTTTTAACGTCAAAGTGACATGAAAATTTTCTAAATAACAGAAAAATGATGTCCAGGATTTTCTGATCGCAACTGAATATGTATGCAGATTTTTGAAAAAAATCAAAATTTTACAAAAAGATTTGCTAATTTATCTTAGAAAACATAAAACCGACCCCACTTCAAAATTATCGTAAGTATGGTAAATCGCTAACCAAAATTCGGCTTTTTATTCCCTCGAAGGTCTTTACTATGTCATCCACAATATTTTGTTACATAAAACCTACCTAAAGTGTGCAAGATATACAGAGCTACAGATCTGAGTGCATTCATATATCAATCCTCTATATGCAGAATTTTGTAAAAAAAAAATCAAAATCGTACAATAAAATTTTACGATTTGTTTTAGAAATTTCTAAACCACTTGCCTTCAAAATTAGCATATGCTTGAAAGTTATCAACAGTCTGAAACAAAATTTGTCTATCCATCCCTTCCATCCTCTCAACATTTTGATGACGTCACCTATTAATCCACCCATATTCGTGATTTTAATGTGGCCAAAAAATGGTAGTTTTTTTTTTCGAAAAAATTAACACGAAATATTGCGTTTTCATCTCAAATGATTTGCCAAAATTACGTCGAAACAGTAGGTATCCTCAGAAGCAAATTAACTACATGATGAATAAACTCAATATTAGAAACACGAAGATTGCCTGTAGTAAATTAATTCAGATTGGAACTGAAGACAGATTCTCACTAGATGATTTTTTTTTCAAAATGAAAAATACCTATACGTATTATAAAGGACGGTGCGTTGTTGTATTTTAATAACTGTGACAGATGAGTATTAAATGTAAATAATTACCAAGAAAATTTAATATTTTCTTTTTATATTTGTTAAAAGCAAATATATCGACTAGGGAAACTTAAAACGGCCAAAGTGAACACAGAGGGCATTTTTCACGTATTTCTTCTGCCAATTTTAACAAACATGGTTTTATTTAAACTTTGCCGTCGTCGCGGATGTTGACCTTTCAGTATTCATCAGTCAGGTGTAAGTGACATAGATTATTCCTTCGCCCGTCTGTGCGCAAACCCTTAATAAAACGGGAAACCCTTTCTCATATCCAAATCCTGCCAACGCACTAAATTGATTACTGTGATTAATTAGCAAGCAGACTTTATTAAAAGACGATTGATCTCCGACGTTGATCCTCGACCAAAATTGAATGAAACTTATCGCTGTAGACTCAAGATCCCCCTAAAGACTTCCCGAAAAGATGCATTTTTTTCCGATTGCCAACATTCGATGATCCTTTTAAGAGTCTTTGATCCTCGTCTACAATCAAAGTGTAAAGACCGCATAAACATGAAAGTGGTAATCTTCACATTACCTACGATAATTTGTATTAAATAGTACGGGAAAATCCGGGAATGGGGACGCTCTCGTATCCTTGCGCAAGCGTATCCCACAGGAGATATTCCCGGGAAACGACAGCTTCACTCGTCGGGAATTGTATCCGCACATTCGTATCGTCGTGCCGTTCCACGAGTCGAACTTTCGCGAGTTCAAAAAGTGGAATTAAAGAAAAAACAAAAATAGTTGACAAAATATACCGCAAAAAAACACGCACAATTTTGAACGAAAGTCGCGCTAAAATGGACTCCCCCTAGACTTGATTAAAATTCTAATTAAGCCATGAACACTTTTTAATTAATAAAACATCGATGTGATGTAGTTTTCGAGAAAACTTTCCAGACGCAGTAAGTAGAAATCTTGACGTTCCACACTGTATACCTGTTGCGCTCGCTTGTATATTACAGATCCGGAACCGATTTTAATCAGGTTTTTTGTTCCGGTTCTTTTAAAAGGGTTGCTTTGACTAAGAAAATTGTAAAGTGTCTGCGTGGCTCGGAAAAGAGTTACATCTCGAATGCTCGTCCTTAAGCAGCTTTAACAACCCTTTATGCTCGCTGGGGATGGGATTTAAATTTTTTTGCAAATATTTGCGCTATTAGTAATCACGGCATTATTAAAATTTAAAAAAAAGGATAACGACCACTTTTTCGGTTTAATCCTTTACCCAGGCTTCGTTATTAACAATATTTATGCATGAAAATAATTTAAAAAAAATTAAAGACTTGATTAATGCCTTCAGGTAAGCCGATTACAATTTTAAAGTAATACTGTGACCGTCTTGCATAATTTCTGCGGAAATGCGTTTCTGGTCGTTCTTTTATTAGCTCGTCGGAAGTAAGCTTCGTTTCAATTCAACTAAACATACCAACTATTTATATTATGTGGTGAAAATAGTTACTTGGCATTTGATGGGCGAGTGTTTGAGTAATTAAGGACTTTAAGGATAATTTACGTAATTGAGAGCTGCTGTAAATTTTGAACGCAATTAAAGTCGGATCTAGTCCCTTGGCAAAACTTGTTGCTTGGTCAGAATTAAATCATTAAAACGGTAAAGTACTTTTGTGTAATCAATGCAGGTAGCTTTAAAAGCTTTTAGTTTATCTGATAAACCGTTCAAAATAAAACCGTGCTGTCCGTTTGCTCTTTAATTATTTACGAACCTATTTATTCATTCGTCGACGCAACAAATTTACATGTATACAGGGTGGCGCGAACAGTGTGAAATGTCTCCCAAGGGATACCATTATTATACATGTACTATTTTCTTACCGGTTAGTTATAAATGTTACAAATGTTAATTATATGACTGAAATGCAATTTGAATAAAAAAAAAATTGGAACAATAGTTTACCAAGAATAAAATATATAGGGTGTCTGAACGTATATATTTGCTTTAAGACAGAAAAACATGTTTTGTGTATTCCATTTTTTCGAGATGTTAAAAAAGGAAATAGTCGCCTTTTCAAAAGCTAAATAAGTATAATACATGTGTCCTTTTCATTTAGATGATAATTTTCAAAAGTGATTTAGAAACGTGCAGATTTACGTTTTGTGTGAAAAATTGGGTATATTTTTTTGAGCTTGAATTCCGAGAAAACAATTGTTAATCTCGAAATCTATTCGACCAATTACCATAACCGGATTATTACTGTTACCGTTCTCGAAAAAGTCAGTGTTATTCGTCCTGTATTTGCAAAGACAGAAAGCAATATTAAATATTATTTAATACTATCTAATTAAATAATTAGAAGAGATCTCATTATGAAACGAAACAGAAGCCACATTTTGTATTGGAAACCAATTTATGCTTTACAAAATACCGTTGTTTTCAAAAATAATTGTCAATTATGAACAAGTGTCGAAATTCACGAATAACACCACTATAATGCGAATGTGGCTTCAGACCGAAAATCGTGGGCGGCGTATGAGTGGGTGGTGTTTTCCCATTTTCGACACAGGTAAGGTACATAATTTTTTGCATTGTGTGACAAAACGTACGAAATTATTATAACAAATATTATATTGGTACTTCATTTATTATTAAATAGCAGGAAGCAAACATTTGTAGACGTCTGTCACTGACTTATAATTAAACTTAATTTCAACCATTTGGCTTTAGAGTATTTTTCAGATCTTTTCCCATCCATTCTAGTTTTCAGAAGATAAATCCTGTTTCCAGTTAACACAACAAAAAAATCTAATTTTTAACGAAAAAAGTTACGAGATTAATAAAGTTATCTTACCTTTAAAGGAACGGCAACACCCGTGAATCTGAAAAAATGGAATAAAAACGTTAAACATTATTTTCTTTCATGCTGGTTAAATATTAATAGAAAAACAATGATAAGTAAACAATAAAGAAGATTTTTTGTGTATGCATTTTATTTTAAGACAATTTTCTTGAATACTCCACAATCCACAGCAGCATTTCAACCCACTGCAAAAGCAACTCAGATTAAGCTCACTATGGAATAAAATAAAATAAGAACTGTCAAGAGGATCCCTCATGATAAGATTGTATTGATGATTTTTAACAAGAATGAATGTCACAATCATATATCATCTACTCGTAAATACTGGTTGCTGAGATCGTAAGGTTTACTAAGATTTTACGATTGCCAATAAAAATTTTATGGTTCATATAAAGCGTTCAATTCGTACTTCCGGTTTTAGCGGATTTTCCTTAGCTACTCTGAGCTTCAAAACGCGTGAATAGAGTTGCCGGTTTCGGTTTTAGATGCTACTTTCAGACCGACATTTTGGTTTTGGGAATACCCTTATTTAACGCACCAACATGAGAAAAAAATGTTAATGAAATAAAAGTTTTTGTGTAAAATTTCTAGGTAACAAATTATCTAATCTAATCTATCTAATAATCTTCAGATAGTGTAAGTACAATTGCTGCTTGGGTTACCGTTTTCCAAAAAAATTGGTTGAAGATTATTTCGACAGAACTTCCCTCGCCCATAAAGTACAGTATATCAAATTCAGCTGTTTCGAAAAAATATAAGATTTGATGTTGCGAATTTTATTTTTTTGATAATCCTTATGAGTTAAAATCAAGATTTGTATGTAATGTAAATTATGTGATGACGTCATCAACGCTTTTGCAGGGACACATATATCAGTTTGGACTGTATTTCCAAATTTTCGGGAAAATGGAGTGAATCGTTGTTGAATATTGATATAATCAATGAAATAACAAAACCATCTAATCAGGTCCGCCATGTATAGTAGCAGAGGTACAACTGAACTGGAAAGCATTTATAAGTACTCGTAATTTAAGACAAATAGGGATAACACTTGTGGAGATTATACACTTGAAACAGAATGAAACAGAGAAGCCGCCCGATGGACTCGATTACTATACTTTCTTAGCTTATGCTCAATAAGTGAAAAATGGGCTCTCAGCAGTAACAACTTGAAGTGTTTATGTTTATACACCGGAAGAATGATTTGAATGAGTTTGTTGTCTCAAAACAGAGGATTGAAATTATTAATGAAGCCACAAACGAACAAAATGTTTTGAATATAATCATTATAATTCTTATTTAATTATTATTAAATAAAGGCGTACGTATTCTCACCTTTTCGAGAAAATCGGGTGACTCGTTCTTAATTTGTTTTTAATTCAATAAAAAATTTAGGGAGTGATTAAGTATATTAGATTTATTTTATCTCATGGAAAAAGAGGGTAGGGTGGTTAGACAGATATATTTTGATAAAAAATTTACTATGCTTGCGATAACCTTGAAACGTCTGCAAGATTTAAAAACATTCGATTTTGCAGTTCCAGATTGAATCAGTAAAATTAACTGACTCGTTAATTTCTTTGTATAAACAAATCTAAAAATATGAGAGCAATGCACTCATCATATTTTCCACATTTGCGATAGGACTGATTAGGAAAAATTTTGAGAATTTTTTGGGGGAATAAACAGATACATTTTGAATAAAAATTTACCATGCTTATGATAAGTTTGAAACATCTGCAATATTTCAAAGCATTCGGTTTTACAGACTCAAAACTAAATTGCAAAATGTTGGTAGTATATATTTTTTTTCCAAAAATCTGGATATTTCTGGTAAAAACTCAACACGGATTCATAAAATACAAGTGTAGAACCATGTTCTTTTATGCAATTTAAAACCCATTTACAATCTACAATTTTGAGGTGACGTCATTTTTGAAGTTTGGTTAGCATTTTACCATCATTCATAATACTCATATAAAATTTCACAACAATCGGTCCAGTAGTTTCGGAGGTTGTCTGTCTAGCAAAAATCCTCACGGACGGCGGACAGACAGACAAACCGACGGAAACGGAAGACCCACTTTATAACTGAACATCTTATTTCTGCAATGCATTTTACTATGAAACTAATACTTTCTAGACACTTATAATTAACTTAATTTTTCTGAACCGAAGTTTTAATAATAACAAACTAACCGAACTTGTTACAAATTCATAAACATTTTAGTATCTTTTAAATTGACGAAATATTATCTGTAATCACTTTGAAAGGGTTTGTTTCCTGAAATTTTCAGAGTGGCATATGATTTAGAAAAAATCTTAATTTTCAAAAAAAAAAATACATATTTATGTATGTTATATACTCTTGACTTTGTACTTTTATGGCAAATTTTTACATTTTTTTATTTAGTTGTGTTAAATCTTGAGGGTTGTAGTCAAATAAAGTATATTGTATATAAAATGTATTTCTTATTCTTATTACGATTCCAGTTAAACTTTAAATAAGAGTTCGACAAGTACTGCCGGAGGATATATTTTTTAAACATATAACTTTCCTTCGGTTTTGGTAGCTACAACTCACGCATTTTTTCCACTTTAAAAATATGGATATTTCTCAGATATTTTATTAAATTTTAGCCGGTAAAATTTATTACACAAACAATCATCGGCGTATATCTGCTTTATGTTTTTAAATATAACCCATAAAAATCAAGGCGAACTAAAACAAATTGAAAACCAAAATCTCCCGTTCTCCGTAAAATCATCCCGAAAAATTAGCAACATATGCGTGCACAGGAGCGGAGGTCCAGTCCTGACCCTTGTCACTCCTGATGTCAACTTTGATGTCTCCAGTGAGTTTGATTTCCGCTTCGTAGGTGGACAAGGTTAGTTTGTGATATCGGAAGTTGTTAGCTTTAAAAATGATTGATTTATCGATGGACCCTGTACATAAGATGGAGTTGTAAGAGAGAGTATAATTTCTTGGGTCTCTTGTGTGTCGTTTCCTCAATGTCGTGCCACCTGGACCCATTTTCACACAAGTTGATACTTTCTCTGCTCGTTTATACGCGGCCATTATTACGCCCTCTGTAACAATATCTGGGGCATAAAACTAATAGCTGGGAGGGTTGAAGATGAAATGTAAACGTTTGGAGTGTTACAATTTGTTGAGTAAGATTTTAAGTTATTGCGCGGAGGGATTTCTGGTGAAAAATTGGAATAAGACTTTATTTCGTATGTGCGTCACCCATTATTAATGGAACTCACTAAAATGAATGCATAATTTAGTAGCATTTTTCATCGTCTAGGTTGTTTTGTGTATAAGTGATTGAAAAGAAAAAAAACTTCGGCTTCTTAAGATACTTGAATCGTTAATTCAAATCCGTCATTTTTGGGATTGCAATGAATAACACCATGTTTCAAAAGTATTCACTTATTTTTCTACACATAACGTACAAAAAGTTCAAGAACAAAACAGAAGTCTATAAAGAGGTTAAAAATTTGATGGTTGTAATTAAAAAAAAATTGTTCCATACTTCAGCAATATAAAAAACTAAGGATACCCTTTGATTTCCTTTTGAAATATCTCCAACTTGCTATTGATAAAAAGAAAATCCGACGCACTTTTAGCCGCCGTAATACGGTGTAAATGACAGGAGACGCATTTTAAAGAAGGTGATATAAAATAAACCTCAATTCCGAGGGTTGAAGTCTAGACTTAGCTATTCGAGAATCTTGGCAATCACTGCAATCAAGACTTTCCATTTTATTCATGAATCCAGCCGTTTTTCAATAATACAATGGTAGAATGAGAAAACGATAAGAAAATATTTTCCCTCCACTCTGGTATGAAATGAGAACTTGGCGCACCTTTATGGCGAAGTTTTATCTGCATTGTTGGAAGATGTTGGCTTTAAAATGAGTTCAGCAGTTAATATTTGGTTTTTGTAATTAATGTTTTTTTCGTGTTTCTTTCGCATTAACTTTTGCTTACACAGTACAAATTCCTTTTCCTAACAAGGATACAAACATCGCTTTTTAAATATTATCAGTAACTCTCCAATTTTAGATTATTTTTTTGTGATGTTAAAAACTATTGATTCTCAGCAAAACAAACAAACTTTGATTCTTTGCAACACAGTCCTCTTACTCCGACAAAAACGTTTCTTTTTCCCCTTAATAAAAACAAGCAAATCCTCAGACGTCATGTTGTTTCAAGAAGAATAAAAGCATGGCGACAAGTAAGAATTTCCAATTTAATTCTTATTAGAAAACACAAGACGAACTATTCTGGAAACAGGTCCTGTAAGTTCCGAGCACAACTTTTAATCTAAAAATAAGCACCAAAAGAAAATAAACGATAAAATCGTATAAGCAATATTATTTTTAGTAGTAGATTTTAATAATACGTACTACAAATATTATTTCAGAAAGAGAAATAACAGTCTACACTTTTGAAAAGCTTTCGAATAGTAACGTGAAGTTAAATGTGCACGGAACTAAAAGCTTTAAGTGATTAATACAACATACTTACATCAACGGCCGTTTAATAAAGTGTTCAGGTTAAAAAAACACACGAAATACTAAATAAGCGCCGAGGTCGTTGAACAAACTAATTAGATTATGTCTAAGGACAAAAGTCGGTTTAGTAGATTGAAACCCGTTGTTTGATTAAATTTTCTCAAAGCTCGTGGATACAAGTGATAGTTAAAAACCAGAAACTGCTCATTTGCGCTTGCTTCGAGCTCAAATATGAATTGTCGAGACAAGTTTAATTATAGAAAATTTTCAACTCCTTCTATAATGAAATTCCTGAAGTTGTATAAGCAATTATTTAGTAAGGGATGGCCGTGATGGGGTGCCTCTTCAAATGTCATCCTGGAGTTTGGCGTTCGAATTCGGAAAAAGAGGACAATTGGCGACGATTCCCTCGCCTTTTTTAGCATAATGAGATGATAACTGGTGGAAATTATGATATTTCAAAAAGAAAGAGGCGAATGTGAAATATTTAAAATTATTTCAGTGTCTCCATGATTTGATTTATTCCAAATGCAGCACTTCCGGTTTCCCTAGAAACAGAAACGAAGTTTTTAATGCCTCGTTTTAATTATTTTTTGAAAACATTATTATTTTTCAACATCACAATACAAGATTACATAATAAAATTTTCATATGTAATCTATTAAGTGATGCGGCAGAAAAAGGAGACAAACAGGAGAAATTTCCATCAGGAACTGATTCGCTTAGAAAATTGCGTTTGACGTTATTTTCAAATCGTCAGCGCCAACAATATGAAATTTTGAGCAGTTACAAAGATGGAAATTTATTTTATTTTTAATATATCTGATTTATTTAAAAATGTATCTATAAATTGCAAAAAATCAATTTTATTAAAAAATCTCGACTTAAATGTGCACCGTGCCATGTCCTTTTTTCTTTAGTTTACCTGTATGGATTTTTACTTGGATGTAATGATTTTCTTCGAAATTTTGGCAAACACAAATATTATTATACTTTAATTATAGACATCATTTAAAAAAAAAATATGTATTTACGAGTCGATACCGTCACATAAATAAATTAATAACGTAAAATACGAAAAACATCTCGTCCCCATGCTTAAATTTCACTTTCAAACATTATTTGTAATTTATTCTTATGTTGACTGGGATGATTATTTTATCTGACCTGACCTGACCTGAAGTCTTTTTTGTAAATCCGATGTTGTTTTCCTCCCCATAAAAAATTCGATGACAAACAACATCTCAAATTCTTATTATTAAATAATTTGCACTGAAAATTGTGGTTAATAGTCACATTTTAATAATAAATATTGGGCGACAGGTCGAAGTTAAAGTAAAGTTTTTTGATAAAAAATACATCAGGTGGAACTTTCCTTCCACATAATTGCATTACGAGAAACGCTGTCAGTCCTTTGAGAATCCACGATCATTAATTTAATTTCAAAAACAGAAAAACGCACAGTTTAAAAACACTAAAGGATTGCGAATTTCTTTCATAAGTGAACAACCTCGGATGTTAGCAGAGTTTTTCAATTTATTTCAAAGTTGTAAACTTATATTAGCCCTCGTCAAATGTCATTTGCCAGATTCTCTATAGCATGTTTCGAAAATGTTTTTCTGAAAGCTTGTGGCTTTTGCAACCAATAAAACTTAATCAAACATGTATTTTTCTCGACAGTCCTTATAACCGAAACCTTGAAAACACTTTGACCTTTGCATGGATGTATTCGCTGGCAATAAATTTCATTAACAATAAAGGTTAATTTAATGGTCTTTACTCTACGGTTGTATTATAGCGTTTCATAGGTACTGCATAATTCATCGGGTTTACCAAAATTCCGCACTCCCCTAATGCGTTAATTAAAATTAGAAGTTTATACGCTTTTCACGAGAATTACGATATCATACCCCCATTTCGCGCTGGATTCTAATTTACAACTAGAATGTTAATTTTGCTGTTTCGCGTTGTTCAATAATAACCGTAATTAATCATAATTTTTTTAACAAACGGCATATTGTTGCCACAGAATAAAACTCTGCAAACGTGTTGGAAATGGAAGCAAAAATTTGATTGAATATTTCCATGCCATTGATTAACGAAGTGTATGTTCAATCAGTCGATGTTTTTGCGTTAGAATTGATTTGTGAATAGGGATTAATCATGGGATCTTCATCTGACATGTGTTTACAACAAACTCGTTCAGTCATTTCCAGCCGACAATATTAGTTCATATTGAAATCGTTTCATTTCACTGTGCTAAGACCCCTTGATTATCCATCATTTTGAAAATAGCTTTAGTGCTGCTAAAAGAAGCTTAGTACGAAACGACTTTGGTAGGATTTTTCTGCTGCTTTAGGGTGAAATGAGATAATGTTTCCGCTTTTCCAGACAGAAAAGCTGCTGCACAACAATAATTTCGGCAAGGTTTTATTAATCGTAAAAACAAATTATTGTTATTAAAATTTTGATAGTAAATGGTCCAAAATGGCGGAAATAAAACAGAAATTAAATTTTAAGTGTGCATAAAGTCAGCCACAGTTCTAGACTGCTACTCATTACTAACGATCGTAGAGTGTAAAATCTCTTTGATTATATTATATATAGAAAAGTCAAATTATTCAAAACACACCTATAAACTTCCTTTCGACATTTCGTTATAAATCGCTCAAACATAAACAAAGAATTCTGAGGATCAATTAAATATATCGAAATGTACAGCAAAATTATACAAAGTTTCAGTCTGCTCATAACAAAATTCTCTTGAACCTGGAATAGTTTATTTGACTAAGAAGCTGACTAGTAAAGTTAACTCGGCTTTTATTACCAACAAGTTTTATTTGCAACTGAAAGCTTCCGACTGAGTTAAAATAATTATGTATTGCAGTATTGCAGACCACTACTGTGCTTTCATCGTGAAAAATTATCTTACACAAAACTGAACGCAAATAAAATTAAAAAGTAATAAAACATTCCAAAAAAAAAAAACAAAAAACGATTCGTGCGAATAGCTTGACATAACGTAAATATTCAGACATTCACAAAGTAAAATCAGTCAAGAGGCATCATAAAATGACCATAGTACTTCTAATTATAACAGGAAATATGCAGTTTTTGTTTTTTTTTTAATAATAATATATGTATTTCTTTTTCGAATCAATTCGTGATTAAAAGTGAAAAATTACTGAAAGAGTCGTACTTGCATAAATACGGTTACAATAACATTGTTTCGTACAATAGTCAGTCAATGGAACAGACTTCGGGCTTTGTTGAAGAGGAATTTGTTAACTATGTTAGTAGAAAATCTTATTATGTAAGCTTCCTCTAAAGAATAGTAGGTTTGAGTAATTTTATGAATAATGAAAATATTCCCAAAGGAGGAGACTGTGGAGAAGTTTAGTTGAGCTGCTTTGAAAGAAAAATTGAGCACTTTTCTTACTGCAAAGTCATTTCAAAAGCAAAGAGATTGAGACAATAATCAGCTTGAAGGCATAATTAGATCTGAAAATATAAACTACCTCATCTTTCCGCATTAGTTAGATAAGATGAGGAAAAGTGAAGTTTATTTGTAACTGAACAGTATTAAATAATATTGTATAAAAATAAAATTTTATGTTAACATTTTTCTTTTAACTTATAAAAAATGAAAAGTTCTAACTAATGCTACTTTTGGATGATGACTCCAGAAACTTCATTAAATCTAAATGTATAACGTCTGCCTGTTTAATTTGCGTAGAACTTTCAGAACATCATATTCTAGTATCTAGTTTTTGCCCCCCCCCCGCCCCCCCCCCCTTTCATTAGCTACATTTTAGTTGAGTTTGGAACAGTTTCAAACTCCATATGCATTTTTTCAACAATTTTGCCGCTAATAAGTTCACATTCCGTGTTTGCAACCCTGGTAATGGAGAACTTTCCAGAATAAATTTTCGTTTCGGAATAATGTGTTAGAAGGAAGCATTTTCTAAAAACCTCCAGTGTTTGCAACTATCGACTAAATTATTTCAAGCATTTCCCTAATGAATTCGTTGAAAATTAGAGAAACTTTCCAACGCTTCTACTTTTCAGTCGCTCTTCTCTCTTTTAGAAAAATCTGACCTTGCAAAAATACACGCAAATATTTGATAATTTGAAATTCCGAGTCCCGGTGAAGCATTCTTTCGCGATATGAATGTCGTCAACAATTCCTTCGACTCTTCTTTGACTGATGTTAAGTTGTGTAAACAACTCTCCGGTTTATTGCTACTTTGCATATTTCTCGACTTTCGCTTTTGTATCGCCGAACTCGTGGGTCGTTAGTCAAATTTCCAATTAATCCCAAACAATATAACACTTAAATGAACACAGGAGATTTTATCGTATTGATTAAGAACAGTTTAGCAGCGATTCCAGTCATGCATTGTTAATCCTGAACCATCAAGTGTTCCATCCCTATTCCTCCTCGGAATTAGGTGAAGTGTCTCAATCAGAACTAAATTGTCCCAATTAAAGGGGTGGCTTTAAAGATAATTGTGTAGCACCTAGTAAGGGGTAAATAATATAGCTGCAGGGGAATTATGGTAATTTAAGGTTTGATCTTTTCGTAAGATATAAGATCAGCATCCGTACTGTGTCTAGATAACGGACGCCAGTTCGCAAATACGTACGGTTTTGCCGTCTTTATCAGTAAATTGGATCCTTCAATTTTTTTTTCTGAACGTACTCGTTGAAACGTTTAAAAGTTAAGGAATACATTGCTTTGTGTTCTTCCTGGACATTAAATAGAAAAACGACGGAAAGATATCTAAACTCAGTATCTATCTATTATTTTAGACATGTTTGCATGAATATAATTGTTACGTAAATCATGTAGTAAGAAAGTAGAAAGATAAAAGTAATAAAAATTCTCCCTCTTCCCATGTTTTTGCAGTTCATTCAGTCAGAATAGATAACTATCCCTCCGTAAGCTCCAGCAGCCCAAGACCTTGTATCTTTTCAATTAAGAAAAGATCGTCCATTCCCCTATCTATCATTTTTATGGACCATTCGATCGCCATAAAAGACGATATCCCATATATAACAAGTTCAAGCGAAAGGCCGAAAAAATATTCCCTCTGCTATTTGCTATCCATATTTGACCGGTGACAGCCGATGATGAATTATCAAAGCCAGACAGTGTGAAATAAAACATCTCTCTACTGACAAGTTTATTCCATTTAGAAATTTTAATAAACACAATTACGTAGTGCTGAAAGCCTTTTACAAAATTACATTTAGTAAAATGACGGAGTAGGAAAGCTTATTAAACTGTTAGCTTTGCCCAGCCAATATCCTAGAAACGGAAATCTGATTAACAGTACTAGGGGTCTATTCAAATAATGCCTTTTCAGGGGGATTTAACGAACGATGAGTCAGATTCATGTACGACTATTTCGTGCTTTTCTGCAAAAAATAACGTTACTATTGTTATGAAAAGTTGCACGGTAGAAAAGAGAGATTATTGAGGTTATTGTTCGACCAATATCATAGGTTTTGTTTAGACTAGTCTATTTTTATTGTTGATTTTTCTTTCAATTAATTAAAAATATGCAGATTTGCCTTATGTTTATTAAATGTTTTTAAAAACGAAGCTGCTAAGTGATGAGTATACACACACTGACTGCGTCAGGAAGTTGAATTTCACACTTTGCGTTAGCTGCTAAACGTTTGTCTCGAACGGAAGTGTGATTCTAATTCGAAATTTTAAATTAATTTTTACCAAGTTAACTAACCTCCTCAACATAAAATTAATTTTGTCATGTGAGCACAGTTAAAGATTTAAAAAAAATTATATGGTTATACTGTGGCCTAAAATAACATTTTTCTGCGTGAAATGAATACTTTGTAAAAAATAAAAACGAATAAATGTGGGCATAAAATATATGTTTACGATACACCGTTTAAAAGCTAAACATATTAAACGTAATTTTTATTGCATTCCTGAAAAATAAAATTTGAAATAGTACTTTACCATTTCTGTTATGATACATATTATATAATTATTATGTATTCAAAATGATGAGCAATTCAAAATAAATAAAATTTAGATATGCGCTCACAAGATGTCTAAGAGAATTTTTATCACACACATGAGTGATTCATTTTTCCACACGGTGAAGTGAGAGATTTAAAAATTTCCATCTTTGAAAATAACCAGCTGTAAAAATGAAAAAAAATAAAATAAAATTATTGGTCACTTGTAGTTGATAAGCTTTCTTAGTAGATTTCCACCTACCATATTAAACTAATCAATAAATACAATGGCACTCATACTTCGGCGTAGTGAAGTTTTGATGATTTATTTTTTTTTACATAAATATTGAAAGTTTGGACAAAATCCCCTAATGGAAAGTTACCGCAAAATTAAACAGAAGTTTGCAAAGATGAATAAAAATATTTCATTTGTTAAATAATTCTTCGACATTATTCTTTCATTCGTGATTCATGAGGTTGCAGATTAAATTACAATCTGTGGGGAAAAATAAGTTACAAAAAGTCATTCCACACAGCCTGTGCTACTCGGTATCTATAAAGGACTTATTTTTATTTTCCAAATAGCTCTCCATTAGCTTGCGCGTATATTTTTCTCCTTTTTATTTCTCGAAACTAATTTACTATTTTAATGAAAATAAGAGGTAAATTAAGTGCACATTTATATTCAAAACGTGTTGAGGTACGATTTAATAAACTATAATGATGATACCTTTGTTGCCTCACATTATGTAAACACGCTCAAGATGAAATATTTATGAATTAAATTCGATGAGAAAAACGAAGAAATATTATCCACTAAAATTTATGTTAATGTACTTTTGTGTATGACAACCGCAAAAATTTTAACGAACTAATGAAAAACTTGCCTTGTCGCCACATATTTAACAGTGTGGCTGCGTAGATTAATACCACAAATGGGTTTGAAAAGGGAAACAAATTACAATGGTAAATCGAAATATTGGAGATAAAGTGCTTTGTTCCACCCCGTTTTGCCCCACGATCCCCTACATATACGTAGCCGATTAAATTTTTTTTAGACTTTTTCAATCTTGCTGTTCTTTGGTTGTCATGAATAAACTTAGTTTATTTGCTACATGCGAATAAATCATAATATTTGGTGACAGCCAGATAAGTACTTAATTATACAACTTTTTACAATTTTTCTTTCGAAAGAACTATAAACAAGAGGTACGATTTTTACATTCGTTGGAGGTTTGAAAAATTGTGCTTCTACGTAAAAAATATCTTTCTTATTATTGTATTTTTTTTTTCTTTATTAAGCCTATTCGAATACTGAATTTCTTTTATGGTAGAATCGATCTGAAAGTAAAAAGTACAGTCACTGGCAGTTATTCACAAATCAAATATACCTAAATAATTACATCAAAACTCTTTCGTGTGCGTGATTTATTCATTTGATTTCACTCTTGGTTAAAACCTGTTTGTCGGCTGACCGTTTTTAACCAACAAATTAAAAATTACCCTTCGGGGTGAAACATGACCATACTCTTATATTCATGCCTACGTTCATCTGTAAATAGCATTCATAAATTTAAAAAGAACCCTCCTGAATGCATCACTAACCAATCTGTGGGATTAAACAAAAAGTTTGTAGAACTTCATTCTGACATTTTTATTCTATACTGAGAAAACTAAGACACACTTTTTATTTTTCTCGTAAATGTTTTTTTTTTATAACTAAGTAAAGTAGGTACAAGATTAATAGTTGCACAAAACCTTTCCATTGTTATTTTCATTTTCATTAGAAAGTTGACGTTTAGTACAAGTGACCAACGCAAAATGACCATACAAATTTAAAATATCCAGAATTAAAACAAATAAACGGTAGCTTTCAAACTGACCGATTTCTATATTGATCTTTAGAAAGATAATATTTTACACAATGAACGAGCCGTAGATTTTAAGTGAATGAAACGCCAATTTCATAAATCCATGAACAATACCCTTCAAATACGTTTATCTACTTCAAGATCCCATTATCAACCTCTACCATTGTGCATTTTGTCAGTGGTTCAGTTCACACGGAGGTCGTGTTAAAAGAAAATTTAAAAAATGATTTAAAATTAAGAACAATTGAAGGGCATGAATCTAAACAGTGTTCTTTTGCGTTGTTTCCGTTTCCTCGTTGTTATAACTAATGTGTGTGAACAGCAAAATGCGCGCGCCCTCTTTTAGTCTCTGTATCAGCAATACAATTATTAATTTCAGAATCCTTGTAACTAATTCACTTTTTCTGCGCAAAATCATGTTTCATTTTTGTTTTTATTTCTAAGATTTCGTCGTGATTGCCAATATAAATAAAATTACGAGCTTTCATATGGTGTTGATTTTCACGTCAGTGATACAATAGCCTTAAACAATTCTATTTATGGATACAGAAAAAATACTGGTAATCATGTGAAAAACGAAAAATTAGTCCAAGGTTATTTCGACAAAACTTCCCTAGCCTCTGATGTATAACCCAACAAATCCTGCTTTTTTGAAATATTTTAAAAATTTTTTGCGATTTTTATTTTCTGAAAACTTCTATAAAGTTAAAACCAGTGACGTAAACAACATTCCCGCAGATTTTTTACTTTCAATTCTTCAATTTTTCATGTGTTTTTGTTTCATCAGTTTTTCGATTTGCAATTTTTGGAGTTTTCAAGTTTAAATTTGTCACTTTCCAGTTTTCTAACTTTCGAATTTTTCAATTTTTAAAATTTTGCAATATTTCAATTTAAACTTTCTCAAGTTTTAAATTTTTAAATTTTTCAGTTTTTCGATTCTTTAATTTTTTGTTTCTTCAAATTTTCGATCTGCAATTTTTCGTTCCGGTTTTTTGTTTTTTTTTATTGTTACACATTTTTCAATGTTCCGATTTTCTAATTTTTTGGTTTTTCAGTTTCAATTTTTTTTGCGTTTTAAATTTCTCATTTTTTTTGTTTCTTCAATTTTACGATGTAACTCTCAAGTGCAATTTTTGGTTTCAGTTTTGATGTTCTCTATTTTTCAATTTTTGGATATTTCAATTTTTCGGTTTTCATTTTTTTTTTCAATTTTCGATTATTGGATTTTACAACTTTCATTTATTTGATTTTTCAATTATTCGATTTTTAATTTTTGATTTTCTCGATATTTAATTTTCCAATTATTCGATCTTTCAATGTTACAGTTTTTCGACCTTACAGTTTTGACAATTCTATAATTTTTCGATTTTACAATGTTTGGGTTTTGCAATTTTTCGTTTTTTCTTCTTTCTAATTTTCGATTAATTAATTTTTCTCGATTTTTAAGTTTTCAATGTTCCAATTTTTTTTTCAGTTTCTCGTTTTTTCAGTTTTTCTATTTCTCAATTTTTTCCGATTTTTTAATTTTTCAAAATTTCGAATAAAAAGTATAAAATGAAAACTTTGAAAAATCTAAAAACTGAAAAGCAAGAATTTGAAAAATTGAAACAAAAAATTCAAAAATCGAAATATTAAAAACGGAGAAACTTAAAAATTAAAAAAGTGCAAAGTCGGAAAATAGAAATATTGTAAAATCGAAAAATTCAAAATGAAATAAAGCGGAAAATCGGGTAATTGAAAATTCTAAAAATTACAAAATTGAATAATTTAAAAATTGGAAAATCGAGGAACTGAAAAATGAAATATTGAAAATTCGAAAAATTGAATTAGCGAAAAATTATAAAATCGAAAGAAACATTGAAAAAATAAAGGAAATGAAAAACCGACAAACTGTGATATACAAACGAGAAAATGAATATGAAAAATTGAAACGTCTAAAAATTAAAAATTGAAAAACTGAAAATTCGAAAAAAGAAAAATTGCAAAATTGAAAAATTATAAATCGAAAAATTAAAAAAGTGAAGAAACGAAAAATTATGGACCCGAAAGAAAGTGAAAAAAGTCAGTAAATCCAGATTTTTCGAAAAATTACAAGATTGATTTAGCTTATTTTATTTTTATAATAGTCCTTATAAATTAAAATAAAGATATGAATGTAATATTAAAGTAAATGTAAAGAAGCATGCTACGTGTTTGTTTCAAGTGAGTTTTTCCATTACAAAATTTTGTGTTGAGGTCAGGATAGATGAAGTGTATAATACTAATAATACCAGCACTCTATTCCCAAATTTTAGGAAAAATGGAGTAAGTCGTTCTTGATTTAATCAATATCCTTAATTTTTTTGAGTCACCTTTTATAACTAATTTTAAAAACTGAGTGCATTGATAAATCACAATAATTATAGAGTCATATTTTGCATATTTTAGAGAGGATTTATTCGGTAAAATTTTGAGATGACGTCATACATTTTTTGGAAGGGTAAACCGAATAAATTGTGATTAACGATTTACCATAATTACTGTAACCTTAAAACATTTACAAGATTTCAGAGCATTCAGTTTTGGAGTGTCAAAGTTAAATTTCAGATTGTTGTTATGTGTACAATTTATTTTTTTTCCCAAAATCTGGATGTCTATGGTTAAAACTTGAACACGGATTCATAAACCACCGATGATAGATTATCTTATTTTATAAAATTAATATAATATTTACTAATGTAAATTTTGGAGATGTTAATCCAAATTTTGGTTAGCATTTTACTATTTACACGCTAATCCTAATACAAAATTTCACAAGAATCGGTCCAGACAGACAGACGGAAACGAGGGACCAATTTTTTCATATTCCAAGGATCATGAAACGCCGAGAAAACTTGATTACAATAGTTTCTGAGCGTAAGCTAAGTGACTTTATTTGAAAATAATTAAACTGTTATCTCCAGACACTACAATATAACTAAGCTTCTTTACACAATACTTTAATAATATTAATACTGAAAAGTCCTAATTTGTATGACAAGGATGTTAAAAAATTAGTAATTTTTCCTCTGACTTAAGTAAAGATACAAAAATGTGAGTTGCAGCATTGATTTTAGCAATTAAAGGTCGACTTTCTAAAATACTTTAGATTAATTTTAAATACGCAGGATGTTTTCATTATAACAAGTAAAATAAATGTTTTAAAATATTTTCACGTGTGTTTATAAAGTGCACATAACAATATAAACCGCATTATCATGGTCTTTATATATCTAACAGTAAAACTAGCGATCTTTAAAACATCCATTCACTAATAGCTCCCTTTTATAGTGCGAAAACTTTATACATCAAATGCGGCAAAAGCTAAATTTAATTTAGTTTAAAAAAAAAGATAACTTTACATTTACAAACGAAAAGACGGGAAGATAGAGTACGTAACCGTCATAATACTGTTGACTCTACTTTAATAATCTAGTCAACTTGTGATTAAACGTAGTTTTTACCGCATACCGATGCTTCAGATTGTAACGAAGTTATTACCTTGGAACTAAAATTGTAATATTACCCGAATTTCATACTTTACAATTTAGTAGTGAGCTGAAATCAGCCACGGAATGTCTAACCCATCCAACAAAAAATAAACCTCATTTTCCCAGAATTTAAGCGTGCTTTTACAAGCATCTGCCGAAACGCCGGTATCTCATCTTCCTAAATTATGCAATAAACATGCTCGTTAAACCCTGACAAGAATTTCCGAATGTTTCAGGGCCCTATTTCGGTGTTGTCCGATGCCGGCTCGCAAGGGGCTCCTCGCGCCCCAAAACACCTTCCTCGATACCATAGCAACAAGATTCGACGGAACACGTAAGTACCACTAAAATCAAATTTTTCCCTCGAAATCTCCTGTCCGATGTCTTTACTTATCAGCCTGAAAACCATCAAAACCCATTGTTGTCGTTGTCTCTATCGCCACCCATAAATTTCGGATGTCGCCGACACGCGTCATACAATTCCTTCTGTTGATTCAACTGAAAACGCTCCACCTGTTGCTCTCTCATTCTGTTGCATCGCCTCGAACATATTGCCATTTTTCAGTGACCGCATCGTTTCAGGATCGATTTTCGAGAAGAAGGGGTATTTCGAAGAATGTTGGGGTTGAGGACCGAGACGGTGGTTCATTTGGGGTTTACGGCGGGGATAAGTCAGGACATTTGCATTAAAAAGGACGAATTTAATTTCGGGCGAAGTTTCATGTTGAGAGTTTAGCGTTGTCGAAGTATTAATGTCTGAAAGGTGGGGAGCATGACAAAATTAAAAAATATGTGTCCTTACGACGGTGGCGGGTTTTGTTTAATTAATAGAAGGAAAAAATCAACTTCAACGCGAATTTAAAATTTTGTTGAAATATTTACTTCTGTATATAAATATTTAAATGAAAAAATTACGTTTTTTTATTAATAATAATAAACGAATTGGGGCGGTTAACATCCTTGCCCGAATCACTTTCGCTATATATGAACAATTCGTCGACGAATTCTAATATAGCATATCACGAAAAATGCCATTTTGAGATATTTCAAGTAAATAACAGCAATAACAGCATTATAAAGGATTCTATTTTACAGCAGCAATAACATCGCTCCAGTTGTAAATCAGAAGTGTTACTAATATTAAACGATTAAATTTATGATGTATTTGAACAGCAAAATTGATACATTTGTTTATGTCCAGTATTTATTGCGATTATTGTTACTGTTTTAATCATGTCAAATTAAGTTCACTAATTACATGTTCTATTTAACAAAAACAACACAATTTCAAAGTATGTTAAGAGCAACTTTTGCTACAAAATAAATTATCATAATATACTTATAGCTCATAAATTACACTTTTTGAAATTTTGTACTTACCTAAGTAATCTCAAAAAATAAACATGTGGTGGAAAATGAACTGAAGCAAATTTCAATTACTCTTTTCGAAATTTCATTTCAATAATCCTTTTAAAATGCAATTCGTTTTTTACTTATTGTTAAATTAGATGAACATCGGAAGCCTGTTCACATTTGGACACTCATATTAATTTAATTTTCATTGTTTTCGAAGGGACAAAGCTTTGGGTCTATTACGGATATATATTCTAATAACAAAGGATGTTATTAAAATTAAAATGCTATTTATAAAACTTTTCGCAACAGGATTATCAGTCTGACAACCCTTGAGGACAAAGTTCTCAACATTTACATTTTCATTTGCATTTATCACTGCAATGAACAAAAATGAAAACTACGGTCTTTAGGTCTGGATTAACATTTCTTCGATGATCATGGAATTTCGAACTGTTTAAACTCGTAGAACTTCAAATCGCACAATCAATCGGAAAAAGGGTTCCTTCTGTATCTTTCTTGCAGTTTTAAGATTAAAGAAATTAAAATTCTACGTGAATAAAAGCATTAAATTTTAAAATTTTAATAGTTTGCATGTTGTTGGCTGGCCTGAGCGAGGGTACAAAATTTCCGCAAGAAAAGAGAGAACAACCTGGAGTGTGGCATATTTTGCAGGATTTATTAAAACTCATCTTCCAGCTTTGTTTTCTATTATCACGTCTATAAAAAACTACTAATACAATTTGCTTTGGTTTGTGTAGATTATATATACACACATTTCGCGGCTAGTGTACTTTGCTCTAGCGTAAAATTATAATAAACTATCCACATTAATAAATATTCATTAAAAAACTGCTGCTTTTCGTCGAACTCATCTATTCCCAACGTCAATCTTTTCTGATTTATTAACTGTCATAATTTGTAAGAAATCGTTGTTTACTAAGTGCGTAAATGCGTGTTAATTTCTGCTGTTCATAAATAGTATCTAAGCATACTTCACTACCTCTCGAGCAAATTAACGCCCACACCCAGGTGTTTGCTTTTGTTATAATCTCCATAATAAAAGTTTGGTAGGAACAAAACCATTTCCGAACACAAACATTAACAAGATATGTTGATAGACGTTTTATTTATGACAAAGCAGTAAAAAGTGGATTAATTGAATATTCATTATCAATTAATTAAACAGCTGTTCGGTCTGCATCAGCCAATGACGCCTATTTACTTTATCTCCAGATTAATGTGTGTACTAACTTTGCGCATCGAACAAAATTAACAGTTTATTTTGGTGGAGCCGCGATCATTACATTTTACGTCATAGAACCACTTTTATAAAAGGAACCATCTGAATAGTCCTTTGAATTCCAGCTTCTGCAATTGTGTATGGTTCTGCACGTGCCATCCATCTTTAAATCGTCGGGATATTTTTATCTCTATTTCTATTTCATCAATATACGATAATTGAACTTGAAATAACATGGGCTCGTGGGCGATCAGAATTTGCAAGGTTTTACGAACGCGTTTACGAGTTTAGGTTAAATGCACTTAACGATCTTCATGGGCAGTTGTGATGGGCTTGTCAGCTCGTTAATCTTCGACACTGGATTTACCCAAAAATCCGAAGTTAATTGTCGATGTATTATTAGGTATTACATAGGTTACTATTGGTTTAACTGAATTTGAAGAGAAGTAAAATGGAAATTATCGTATTTCAGCTAGAGGCGTTTGAATTATTCAAGATTAACATTCATCCACGGATTAAATTGTTCATATTCAAAACAGTCTTTGGATTTAATCTCATTATACAGAGGAGTAAATTACTGAAAAAGTTTTCGTTTTCGTTACGTTCGTAAACTGGATTAGGACGTACTGCGAAATGTGATGAGTTGCGGTTTTTTTAAACCTACGGAACTTTGGTGCACGTTTGTGCTCCAAAACTTCATTTTATTCACCCGCTCTCTGTCTGTAATTTGGAACTTTACAGTCAACAAAAGTCTTAAATTTTTTTTGTCATATTTCCGTTTAAGTTTTAAATCATAAAAGTTTGATTACCCAAAGGTCTAGCGCCTGTTGATACTTTAAAAATAAATGATTAATAAGCGATGTGCAAAATTTTTACAAATCCCGTATCCTAAAAAAAGTACGCAAGTACAACCATTAATTTTATCGCAAAATGTTTGACCTAAATGAGATATTATAAAACTACTTTTAGTTAAGAAACACTATGTGAAGGAAAATTTTTAAAATTGGCCTACTGGGGTTACATTCTGGGTGCTTTTTTGCTGTTCAAAAACACAAAACCAATTAATTTCCATCAGAGGCTTCGTATGGAATATAAAGTCGCAGACAAAACTGGTTCGCAACAATAGGCTATATTCGATTTGCCAAAATTTTTAAACCATAGCCACTACACTTAAGTGGCAAAACAGAATATCACAAACGACAGGTAGAACTAAGTATATTTCACATCGAATTGTCGCTAAAGCCACATCTGAGTAATGATATTTCTTTGTCCCTAAGTTTTGTCTGCGAGTTTACTTCAAATTCATAACCTGCTCTGTTCACTTAAATTATATTTGTCGTCATTTTTCCTAACAAATAAAACCACAGAATATAAATTATGAAACGTCCTTCGTGGTGCTCCAATTTAAATTCAATTGGGAATCAGCTCGAGCACAATTGAAGGAGGAATTACGAATCCAGCAACCACCGCAAAACTGAAATGAGAACGCATACCTGAAACTGAAATTCTGGATTTAATTCAGAATCTTGTCGGTGTCTCGTCACGTCTGACTACTATTCTAAAATAATTTATTTTCGATGGGAATAGACACGTACTACATTCTGTAGGTGCAATCTAATCAAACACCGTTGACTACAGAATCGTGTAGTTCTGCCTTGCAAATAAGGTTAAGGTCTTACATGGGGTTGAAGAGGGTTAAAAGTCAAGTGGTAACGAATTTTGTTAGTGAAAACTTTCACCAGGAATCTTAATGCTAAAACTTCGGAACGTTTATTTAGGAGATGATGGTTTATGTCAAAATGTTTTATCGACGAGTAATCAAGTGGAAATATTGTTTTAAAAACGTGATGAGAAGGGATAACCGATTGATTAAGAGAGGCGAAACTTTGTTTGGAAGGTTTATTAATCAAACTTTTGATCTTCAAGGTGATGAAAATGCGGATGTCGTATATTCGACATAAAAATTTAACTTATAAATACAATTCAACGTTCAAGTCAACGTCAAGTATATCGGATAGATCTTGACTGAATTACATGGTATTGGGTATTATCAATTGTATCTATTACCATGTGTACTATTACAAAATTTTTCTTGTGATTTTTTCTTTAGAATGTTGATATACTTATATTTGATAGTTGATACCTTAGACGGTTGATAGTAGTAATGTCGAACGATGAATGGAATATCTACTCAGTTTTTTATCGTTAATTTAATTCCGTTAACCTACGGGGTGATAGGTCAACATTGCGAACAATGAACTCAGCATACCTCTACGATCAGACAACTGTTTTTATCTGCTTTTTTTTCATAATCTAATACTCGAAGGTTCGCTGAGAAATTCGATTAGAATTAGTAAGGAATCAAGCACAACAAAAAATGGACTCAACTGTCTGCATCGTAAGAGATAGACTCTTCTAAATCAATATTCAGACGATAAAAGTTAATCTACAGTTATGTCAAATAATTTAATAAGTTTTCCATCTGATAGGACAGCAGCTTTTTTTCATATTTTTCACACTAACCTCTGCAATGTATAAAGTCCATCGAACATTCGTTACCAAAATATTATTTTTCTTTCTTCTTGGTTGCCAAAAACAAGGATCGTTAAACTGCGTTATATCAGTAACACTTCACCTCTGTCGAGTTATGAGAATTCGTTTCTACATCAAATTCGTTAAACCAACAGTAAATGTAAATGTTTACAGACGTTTGTTCTGCTGTATCACTCTCGACATGATTGATTTTTTCATGACATGTGTTTGACAATCGGATTAAGTTAATTTTGAAAGAATAATAAGCAAAAAACGATTAAATAAGAGGCTCAGTGGGTTGTAACGCATCAACAGCTTATCCTTAAAAATCAATTTTCAAGTTACACCATCTTTTCAGTACTTTATGTATGAAAAAAGATGACTGGTCTTTTAATTCTTTTGATCAAATTATAAATTCATCTCCTGGAAGATATTAACGTACTGGTGTGTATAACGTACGACAATTCCACATTTCGTTTTTCTTGAAAATCATAAAGAATAAGAGAAAATAATCTACCAGCTTTTTCATCAGAATTCAAAAGCTGTGGCATCCATCGCGCTGAAATGAACGTTATCTGAATAAACTTCTGAATTTTACGTGTACCGATATCCAGTTTTTTATTTGTAAACTCGAATCGTCTTTAGGATTTGAAAGAAGTACGTCAAGCTGAACTGTGCCCTTAAAAAAATTTTGTTTTCAAAAACTCACTTCCTATATATGCTTTGTTTTGGCTTTTCATGTTGTTTGCAAGCAATTTTTGGTTGTTTTTACAAAAACTTCATACAAATATAAGAACCAAAGGATGTTTTAAAATACAAAATTAAGAGTTTTGTCCAAAATTTAGTAGACAACTTCTACATATTGCATATCATAGTATTTTACGAAAATATAATTTTTAATCCCATCAAATATAAAATTGTATAATTAAATAGAAAATGGGCTTTCAATTGTATATAATAACATACTCCTACACGTGTACTTTATGAATACGTGTTGAGTTTTTACCCAAGGCGTCTAGATTTTTGGAAAAAAAATCAAAATTGTATATCAACATTTTACAATTTCTTGAATATGAGAATATTTGTTTGAAAATTTTGAGGAATTCTTAAAAAACTGATGTGTTGTATATGGATTTGACGTGTGAATATTTCCCGACATGCACATTGCACAGCAGCAGTTCTAAAATCGATTTTCGCTTGAGCAAATCCAACCATTTAAAGTGGAAGCAGTTTTTACAGCATTTAAATATTTTAAAATACATTTTAAGACAGCCGCTACATGCAATGCTGAAACATATTCCTCTTTTGTTTGAGCTGTATGTTTAAATCGAAAATCAATATCAATTTCGTCGAACTGTTACCAAATAAAAGCGATATCTTCCTCCGGGGTTTATTTTCCTATACACAACACGATTATCTTTAATTTACGATCAAAGATTAGCGCATTGCGAAACTTCCAGACGTACTTTTCCTCGATAAAAAACATAGAAAAAATTAACGGGTCTAAAGTTTCGTCCAGACATTGTAATTCAAGCCACGCTCGTTACATTTTCTCTAAAGCTCTTACATTACACCATTCGCTACTCACGGCACACCCAGATTGTCGGTTCAATCAATTTCAAAAAGTTAATAAATTCAGATTTGGAACAAAGTTGGATTTTAAACCTTACGCTTCCGGCAAGAACCATAACGGATGTTTTATAAATATTTACATTTTCTATTGTTCTTTCTTATAGGTTAATTTCCATGGCGATCCCATTCCAAGCTCGGTCCCATGCAAATAAATCTCAATTGATGCTATTGACGTGGGCCGACCGCTTTAATTTCGTCTCTACAATGGTCATCTTTATAACGCTTTTATTTCGGTATCTTTACATCTATTTATACGTGGCCTACATCAATTATTATGCCATTTCGCTCAAATGTGTGCATACACGAGAATGATGTTCGCCCGAGTGTAATTCGATTCCACTCCGGTAAAAGTCATTTCGAGACTTGGTTTTTTTATTTGGAACACGTAGTTGCTTCTTTTATTCTGCCGGATTCTTTTAATATCGGAGATTTGGCGAGCGGCTTCATATTGGAAATATTAGCGGCGATTGGATTGATTCTTCTTTTTTCAGGAATTGTGTTTTCAGCGGTTTGTAAAGAAGTTTCTGGGTTTAGAGCAGACCAGCAACAATCGCTAAATCCTTCGAGAGTCAACTTTTGTGAAAGAGTTGGGAGTTTTTCTGTCTGGAACGATTACTGCGCATTCTATTATCTACCCCATAATAAAAACAAAGTGTTTCATTAAATATGTAGGTATATGTATAATGGTTATTATTTCCCGAGGGTAAGCTAAGGAAGTAAATATTGTAATCGAGTCCCTCCGTCGACCCCTACTCTTGTGTTTTTTCAACCTTTCATGACCCCTGGACTAAAAAGAAATAGGTTTCCCTTTTCCGTTTGTCTGTCTGTATTTATGCGGTCTGTCCCGACTTTTATTAGATAGATAATCTTCGAAACTACTGGATCGATTGTTGTCAAATTTTATATTAGGACTATCATAGACGATAATAATTTTTATGAAATAAGATACTATTACATTTGTGGTGTATGAATCCGTGTTGAGTTTTTACTCTATACATCCACACTTTTGGAAAAAAATCAAAATTGTATAACAACATTTTGTATTTTAACATCGAAACTGCAACACCCAATGCCCTGAAATTTTGAAAACGGTTTAAAGTTATAGTAAGCATGGTAAATGGTTAATCAAAATTTATTTATTTATCCCCTCCCAGAAAGATTGATGACGTTATCTCAAAATTTTCCGGAATAAATGCTCTCTGAAATATGCAAAATATTATGACTATACTTGTGATTTATTAGCACTTTAGTTTTTAGAATTACTTATACAGAAGGACTTAAAAAAAAGTAATGAGGTAGTTTGTTGTATTGATTAAATCAAGAACGACTTAGTCCATTTTCTCGAAAATTTGGGAAAACAGTACTGTTATTATTAATATTACACTGCATCTATCCAAATTGATACACATGTCCTTACAAAAATGGTGATGACATCTTCACAAAATTTTGTAAAGGAAAAACTCACTTGTAACAAATCCGGAGCAAGCTTCTTTACATTTACTTTAATACATACATATTTTTATTTTAACTTATATTATAAAAAATAAAAAAATAACATTCGAAAAATAAAACCTTATAATTTTTCGAAAAATCTGAGTTTATGTACCTTCGACCACTTGATATCACAATTTTTCGTTTTTCATTTTTCTTCGATTTTACAATTTTTTGTTATCACAATTTTATAATTTTCAATTTTTAATTTTGCAATTTCTCGATATTACATTTTTTCATTTTTCGATTTTTCAATTTTTCATTTCCCCAATTTTTTCCGATTTTATATTACAATGTTTCGTTTTTTCATTTCCTTTATTTTTTCAATGTTTCTTTCGATTTTACAATATTTCATTTATTCAGTTCTTCAAATTTTCAACATTTGGTTTTTCAGTTCTCCGTTTTTCCTAATTTTAAGTTTTTTTAATTTGCGATTAATTTGTATTTCTCCATTATCCGATTTTCCAATTTCTTTAATTTTCAATATTTTCATTTTATACTATACTATATATATATAACACGAAAATTTTGATAAACCTAAAAATTCGAAATCAGCAATTAAAACTGAAAAAGCGGAAAATCGTAAAACTGCAAATCGAAACAGTGAAAAACTAAAAATCGAGAATCTTAAAAATTGAAAAAAGTAATGAATCGATAAATCGGAAACAAGAAAAAACGAATCGATTCGGAACATTAGAAAACTCAAAAATTGTGAAATCAAAAAATTATAGAATCGTTAAAATTGTAAAGTCGAAAAACTAACATTGAAAAATTGAAAAATTAACTATCGAGAAATAGAAAAACTAAAAATCGAATAAATGAAAAAAATGCAAAACCTAATAATAATTGAAAGATGGAAAAATTAGAAAATCAGAACATTGAAAAACAGAAAATTTGATAAAATAAAGAAAAAAAAAAACAATTTAAATCTAAAAATTTAAGAAATGAAAAATTGAAAAATCTAAAAATTGAAAAATAAAATATTGAAAACTCGTGAAAATGTGAAGTGAAAAATTGCAAAATCTAAAAATTTGGAAAATCGGAAAACTGAAAAACTTAAAAATGAAAACTCCAACAGATACACATATCGTAAAATTGCATGAAGAAATAAAGAACATAAAAAATTGGTCAAAAGTTGTTTCGACAGAACTTCCCTCGCTCCTGAAGCTTCATTGTACCTTGCATTTTCGAGTTGAATTTTTTCTTTACACAATTTTGTGATGACGTCATTAACATTTCTGCAAGGACACGTATATCAACTTGGATTGGTGTAGTGTAATACTAAAAATAACAATATTGTATTCCCAGTCATTAATTTTTATGAAAAAATATGTGTGCAATGATACATCACAAATGAAAACTCATCATATTTTGCACATTTTAGAATTTATTTGGCAAAATTTTGAGATGTCAACAACTTTTTGGGGTGATAAACAGATATATTTTGATTTAAAAGTTACCATGGTTACAACAACTTCGAAACGTCTGCAAGATTTCAAAGTATTCAGTGTTGCAATTTTTGATTTAATCAATTAAATATTTTTTTTGTTACACCCGGTATACGTAAATCTAAAAATTATTAATGGAGGGATAAATCACAAGTCATCATATTTTGCACATTTAAGACAGGATTTTTTCAGCAAAATTTTGAGGTCACGTCATCAATTTTTTAGGGGGGATGAGCAAAATACATTTTGATTAAACATTTACCATGCTTATGATAACTTTAAAACATCTCCATGATTTCAAAGCATTCGGTTTTGTAGTTCTTGATTAAATCAATAACATAAATTCACGCATTCATTAATTTTTTTGAGTTACCCTGTATATGCAAATCCAAAAAATATGAATGGAATAATAAATCACAAGTACAGACTCATCATATTTTGTACATTTTAGATAGGATTTATCCGGCATACTTTTGATCTGACGTCATCAATTTTTTGTAAACTAAAAGTGTAGGACTATGTTATTTCATACAATTTAAAGCCCATTTACTACGTACAATTTTGAAGTGACGTCATCACATTATTGGTGGGGATGATTAGGCAAATTTTGGTTAGCGTTTTACCATCTATAGTTTTGAAAATTTCATTGTACCCTATAAAATTTTATTGGCAATAACGAGATGGACAGGGACCATCGTTACTCATGAACGGAAATGACCCTTATTTTATGAGTACAACTACCTGCTAAATGTTCTCAGACAAATTCGAGTGAACTGGTGTGAGCCATAAATATTTCTTACTGTTGTCCGTCTCGTTATCGTCAATAAAATTTTATAGGGTAGAATGAAATTTCCAAAATTATACATGATATTTCTAGATAGTACAAAATTTGACAACAATCGGCCCAGTACTTTCGGAGATTACCTGTCTAATAAAATTCCGGGACGGCAGACGGACACACAGACGGAAACGGGAGACCTATTTCTTCGTACTTTAGGGGTCATGAAAGGTCGAGAAAACGGAAAAGTAGAGAGTCGGCCGCCGGACTCGATTACAATACTTCCTTTGCTTATGCTCGGGAAGAAAAATTGAACAAACGAAAAACTGAAAAATTAAAAATTGAAAACCCGTGAAATAATAAATCGCAAAATTGCAAAATCGAAAAATTGGAACATTCGAATGTTGTGAAATCGGAAAACTGAAAAATTTTAAAATGAGAAATCGAAGAGATGCATATCCTAAAATTGAAGAAACAAAAAAAAACCAAAAAACTGAAAAATTACATAACGAAAAGTTGAAGAAAGGAAAAATTGTAAAACTAAAGAAATAAAAAACCGAAACAAAAAATTATAAATCGAAAATTTGAAGAAAGGAAACAATAAAGAATAAAAAAATTGAAAAATTTTAAATTGAAAACTTTAGAGAATCTAAAAATTGAAGAAACAAAAAAATTAAAAATTGAAAAATCGCAAATGGAAAAATTAAAGAAGCGAAAAATTGAGAAAACAAAAGATTATGGAATTGAAACACTGAAAAATCGAATAATCGAAAAAATAAAAACCGAAACGAAAAATGGCAAATCGAAAAATTAAAAATTGAATACTCGAGAAACTCAAATGGACAAATTGCAAAATCTAAAAATTAAAAAATTCAAAATTTGTAAAATTGAAAAATTGAAAAAACAAAAACGAAAAAGGTCAGCAAAGCCACTGGTATTTACTTTATTTAGGTTATGAGTAGAGCTGTGCGGTCGAAATTTCTTTACCCCCACTATCGGCCCACAGTGCCGCTACAGCCTTGCCTTGTTCGCTTCTCGCTTTTCAGTCGTGGATTATTTTTGATAATTCACACAAATAGTTTTATTGTCAACGAGACGGACACCTGAACATTATTAAAATTATTATTACTCTTATTTCGTGAATATGGATTTTAAAATCATCAACTGACATGCCGTTAACATTATTTTTCGCGTAATTTTCTTCGCGATACATAACGTCGGTTGCAAGCCTCTGGCCTGCCGGAGTGGGGGTCAATTCGCAGCGTTTAAATTTCGACCGCACAGCTCTAGTTATGAGTAACCAAAAATCGCAATTTTTTTTTATAATTTTTCAAACGAGCGAGATTTATTAGGCTGCACTTCGGGGGCGAGCGAAATTCTGTCGAAATAACCTGCGACCAAATTTTTTTTCATTGTAACAATTATTATTAATGTTACCGCCTAACTTTTTAAACATCACATATCTATGTTTATTCACTTATATATATATCAACTGCAGTGGTTTGTGCTAATGCAACGGTTTTTATTATTCTGTAAATTTTTTGACTTGTTTTTGTTATTTTGTCTTTTATTCTGGAGTGAGTTATGTTCTTAACACTTACTTCTTCAGCATAGTTTTAGCTTTATTATCATTTAATAGTACGTAGATACAATGCACAATTTAAAAAAAAGCATTCAGGTTTATTTTTCATTATTAGAGAAAAATATACTTGCAGATATCTTCAACAAATCAGCAACATTCACTTGTTGGTAGAGGTATCGATATAAAGGCAGTTTTAACGGCTAACGAAACCTGAATTAAAATAAAAATATACATATACATTACACGGTAAAAATACATATTGCCGTTGGCAACCAACGGCGAAAAAAAATCTTTAACGACGTGTATTGAGTAATAAAACAACATGTTTTTCTGATGTTTGCAGAAAAATGCCTGTTTAATAATTAAAATATGTACATAGAAATTCCCCTTTCTCCCTGTCTAGTGCACGTCCATGACAATCATGTCACATCTTTTTTTGTACCTTAAAAAATCCCGTCACAGTCTGAGCAACGGAGTCATCCATCACTTTCAAGTTTAAAAGATCCTACCAAAAAATCAGCATGAAAGGATTTTCCTTACAAAGTTAGAATGTATCTGACACATGAAAATATTCCATTATAAATTGTAACTGCGGGATCGAAAAAAGCGTAAAAGCAGATTTACACTTTTTGAATATCGATAGAATTCTAGCGATTTGGATAAACTTAATAGTTTACACAGTTTAAAAAATGACAAAGTATACTTAGCATCTAAAATGAAAAACGGTTTCCTGGTGCTTTTATGGCAGGGTCCGCACTCATCCTTTGCATGAATAATGGATAACTACCCTCTACGCTTTTATTAGTTTTATTTACGTAGGAAAAATCGTAAAAGCGAGTCAAATTTAAATAATTCAGCCTCATCAATTCATTTGCAGTATGTGAAAGCGAAGCAAATGAAGTTCACATTGTCCGACGTTCGCAACAAGTTTGAAATGTAACTCCCAAGACATTTCGTCTAAAACAAAAGCAAGAGTTTGAAGAATGATAAAGGAACTGCGAAAGAGTCTGTTCCTGACGTCGCGGTTACATAAAGTCTTATGAAATTAAATATCCATTTAGCAACATCAACTGCAACATGTGAGAAGTTCCCATTTCATTTGCATCATATTACATTTTTCACTAAACTTCGCAAATACATCACGACTCTATAAAACGCTACAAAATATTCGTGATACACAGTATCGTTTCGAATATTACAGCTTTGTAATATATGCGACATCTGAAACTTATGCATCTGCCGCGACGCTGTAATTTATTTCGCGAAAATCGACCAGACGCAACAAAAAAGGTGGAAAGCTTTGGATGAAGCTCACGAATTTTCCGAATGTACAGTTATGCAGCTTTTTAATGAAAAGTTCGTTTTACTTTAATGAGCCGACACAGATAGTGTTTGTATGCTCGTTTCGGAGGTTTACTTTGCAAGTCCTTTGTAACTTCTCCAAAAAAAAGTTCAGCGAACAATAAATCTCTCGAGCAAAAGCAAGGTGTAAATATGTTAATTGTTGGATAGAAGTGGGCGGAAAACGCAAATTTCCTACTAGTACTGTATTGAGAAGTTGTTACGAACTTTTGTAAGTTGATGGACTTCAATAAAATTGGTTTTACATAGTTGGGAACTTTTCCCTTTTCTCTGAAAGTTATTTCGGTAACGAGGGTTTAATGGAGACGAAATTGTTTTATTAAGAACCAGTGCCGGCGAGACGAGAGGGTTAAGGGAAAATTGCTTAATAAAAAAAATGACAAATGTAAATTTTTACGAAAGTTCTTACAGGAAGAGAAAAATGATGTACCGAATAGAGAAACTGTGACGAAGTTTTATGAGCTGATGGAGTTCAGTACAATTGGTTTTGGATAGTTGGAAATTTATCGCTTTTCTGGCGAAGTTGTTTCGATAACGAGGGTATAATGGAAACGGAATTGTCTTATTAAAAGCTAGTGACAGCGAAATGAGAGTGATTAGGGAAAATCGTCAATTGAACAAAAAATGCAAATTTCAATTTCAAAAGTTTTGAAAGTTTTACAAAAGAACAAAATTGGTCGAAGGTTATTTCGACTTCCCTCGCTCCTGAAGTGCAGCACAGAAAATGCGGATTTTTTTTGAAAAGTTTTAAACATTTTTGGCGATTTTAGTTTTCTAATTTCCTATATACCAGGTGTCTGGAAAATGGCGGATTAACTTTCCGCTACGCTCTGAACAATCAACTAGTGAGTCTGGGAAAAATAGTAAAAAAATCCTTCTCACATTTTGGTGGACTTATAATGATTTTAAAATTGGTTCATTTGCTACGTTTAACAACTACACAAATCATTCATTATCACAATAACTAGTAATAAAACTTTTAGTTAATATTTTTCTAGCCCATGACCATGTTTAATTACCATTTCAGATATGGTTGTGCTGTTTTTGTAATAATTTGATAAAATTCCATTTGACAACAATGTTTGCCTGATATATAGCGAAGGTGGATTTCAGTCACCATCGTTACTAAGCAATCAGAAAATAAACCGGAGGTATTCACGCATTAGGTGTGTGCAGTGTTGCCAATTTTACGAATTTTTTTTATTATTTTTTTGTCACTCCCGAAACCCCCTCATATAACGTACTGAAGAGTTAATCCGCCATTTTCCAGACAGCCGGTATAGTAAAAGCCAGTGGCTAGCAGCTTTTTTTATCTGAAATTTTCAATTCTTCAATTTTTCATTTTTTTGTTTCTGCAGTTTTTCGATTTGCAATTTTTCGAGATTTCAAGTTAAAATTTTTCACTTTACTAACTTTTGAATTTTTTTTCTCTAGATTTTTCAATTTTTCGTTTCTTACCAAATTTTGTAGTTCATTTTATATGTATTTTATAATTATAATTTAAAAAAAAATCTCTTCTTCATTTTACGGTTTTGGGATTTTTACATTTTTCAATTATCGGATTTTATAGCTTTTTGTTGTTTGAGGATTTGAGGGTTATGGTGTTTTGAGGATTTAAGGATGATGGTGTTCTAAAGATTTGAGGATTATGGTGTTCTGATGATTTAAGGATTATGATGTTCTGAAGGTGTGATGATTACGAAGTTTTGAGGATTTGAAGACTATGGTGTTTGAGGATCTTAGGACTACGATGTTTTGAGGATTTGAAGATTATGGTGTTCTGAGGATTTGAGGATTATAGTGTTCTGAAGATTTGAGGATTACGATGTTCTGAGGATATAAGAATTAAGGTGTTCTGAGGATTTGGGGATTATCATGTTCTGAGCATTTGAGGGTTATCGTGTCCTGAGGATTTGAGCATTATGGTGTTCTGAGGATTTGAGGATTATCGTGTTCTGAGGTTTTGAGGGTTATGGTGATCTGAGTATTTGAGGATTATGGTGTTATGAGGATTTGAAGACTATCTTGTTCTGGGGATTTGAGGAATACAATGTTCTGAGGGTTTGAGGACTACGGTGTTCTGTGGATTTAAGGATTATGGTGTTCTGAGGATTTGAGGATTATGGTGTTTTGAGGATTACAGTTACAATTGGTGTTACAATTTTTGGGTTTTCCAATTTTTCGATTCAATTCGTTTTTTCATCTTTCAAATTTTAAACTCATTAATTTTTCTCGATTTTTAGTTTTTCAATACATATTTCAATTTTCTATGATTTTTTAGTTTTTCGACTTATCAATTTGAAGAATTAGAAGAATTGAAGAAACGAAAAATTGACAATTCGAAAGATTAAACATTGAAAAAGGGCAAAATCCAAAAAAAAATGGAATATTCTAAAATCGAAATATTGAAACTTAAAGAAATCGGAAAATCGGATATTTGAGAATTCGAAGTGCAAAGTTAAAATATTTAATAGATACATATTTGAAAAATCGAGGAAGTGAAAAATCAAAGATCAAAAATTTGAAAATTTGAATAAATGAAAAAACGAAAAATTGTGCTACAAAATCGAAAAATTGAAAATTAAATAATCGGGAAAACGAAAAATAAAAAACAAGAACTGGAAAAATTGAAAAATCGAAATATTAAAAATTGAGAAACTGAAATCTCGAAAAATGGAAAATTGTATTATCAAAAAATTGCAAATTTTAAAAATTGAAGAAACGAAAAATTAAAAAACATTTTTATAAGGTCAAGAATATTTTACATACTTCAGAGACGATTTATTAGGCAAAATTTTGAGATGATGTCATCAAAGGATAAACGAATAAATTTTGATTAACGACTTAGCATGATTACTATAACCTTAAAATGCATGATTTCAAAGCCCTCGGTTTTGCTGTTTCAAAATTAAATAATTAAATTGCAAATGTTTAACAATTTCCAAAATTCTGGATGTGTTGGGTGAAAACTCAACAGGAATTCATACACGACAAGTGCGAGAATATCTTATTTTATAAAAATAAAACAAATTTATTTAGTCTAAATTTTGGAGATGACGTCATCAAATAGTTGGTAGGGATGATTACCTAATTTTTGGTTGGCGATTTACCATCTACATGATAGTCCGAATATACGTAGAAAATTTGACAATAGTTTCGAGAATTGTATGTCTACTAAAAATCCAGACAGACAGACATACAGACAGACGGAAACGGATGTCTTCGTACTCTAGGGGTCGTGACACGTCGAGAAAATTTAAGAGTGAGAAGTCGACTCGATTACAATACTGCCTTAACTTACACTCTAAACTAAAACAAGAAAACAAAAAGTTTTACAAAACAAAAAAAATTGAAAGAAGATTCTTAATGCATGTTTTACACTTCGTGTACTTTGAATAAATCAATGAATTATTTATTATCCAACTTTTGTATCAAAAGAGTTCAGTGTTGTAGGAAAGTTTCAAGAAAACTATTATTAAATATTTAAATATCTCCAGGTTGTATACAGTGTAAAAAAGTCAAATTTTTGAGATAAAAATATATATTTTTTAGAAACATTTTTAATTTAGTGTAGTAAAACTCTGAATCATAAACAAGAAATATACTGGTAGTAAAAGAAATAGTATGAAAGAGATTCCACGTTGAGTATGGGAAAATGATTTTAAATGCAGACAAGGACCAATAAATTCAAAAGTCAGCAAATTAAGTGGTTTTATATCAACAAATACGTATGTCTGCAGCACAGAGCACTGGAGAATTAAAAATATACTAAAAATCTGAGGTTCAAAGTCTAAAAATTTCATTCATGAATTGGAAATTCGATAATGTCAAATTTTGTTAACTCCGAAAAGAAAAAAAGTAATTAGAAGCAATCAACCAATAACACTTTAGGATAACAGTGCAGTGTTTTGAATTAAATCATGCAGAAAATTGCACGTTATTAGAAACGATCGGCATTACTCATTTTCTTGGAAATCTACGATAAAGACATCTGTTGTGTAATTTAACAAGCTGCTGCTAAATGTGAAGTAGTGAATTCACAAAAAAAGTAATCAAAAATTCCACGTCTCACATCCGCCGTTATTCCGCCGTTGAAAAGAATGTTCACCTGCAGTTAAAAACAAAAATAAAATTTTAATTAACGCTGTTACCGTGGCGAAATGTAATTTAATGATAATGTCGAGCCTCATTACATCCTGTCTACACCTACACCCAAGGAAGATGTTACATGATAGGCTCCTTGATTAATCCCGAAGGAGAAGGACCGTTTTGGGAGCGACACTGTTTATTATAACTTCGCTCTGCTGGTCCATTAGAGGAACTCTACTAGATTATCAAGTTTTTCGCCAGCAAAAAAACTTTTATTCAGACTCCATTACGGCATAAGCAGTAAATAAAGTACAGCGTATCTAGTTGCAGCTTAATCAAGTTTAGGAGTTACGAGCGAACAGAGCTCGGCATAAAAAGTAAAAACCAATATTTTGCAGTGTAAATACTGCAAAAGTACTCATCTCGTTAAAAACCATTGTTGGAAAGCAATCAACCGAAGTTAGATCGTCTACCATTCCATAATGAGTTTTACAAATAAGCTCAATCGACCGACTTCAATATTTCTGCGATGCTGACTCGCAAACTAAAGCCCATAAAGAAAAAAAAATAATCTCGTAAAATTACGACGATTTTTAGGTACAAAGAGTTATAATTTGAAACTCAAGAATTAGCGATGTAACAAAAAAGTATCGACTCTCTCGTTGAACTTACTTTTTGCTAAATTTCAAAATCTTCGAAAATCAAATATATGTACTACAATCTTTACTTTCGAACTGGAAATTTTTCAATAAATGCTCGAGCTACCGCAACATCCACATGGACGAACAAACGTTTGATGTTTTCGATTTTATTCTGTTTTTAATATTTTCGTCTCGCGGCGTCTTTTTTTTAGTCTACTGGGTCACGGTTGCGCCACCAAAAAAACAGTGGCGACTTTTTATGCTCATTTTATCACCTTTTTTAAATTTGCTGCAATAAAAATCCGAGCAAATAAAATAAACGATTTCCAGCACGGAACAGGCTACGCTTGAGCTTAAATGTAATTTTGTAAAATTTCTGTTAACAGAAATCTGTGTCTATTGGTTTAGCTATACTATTGATCCGACAGGTCAACAGGTTAACGAACGAAAATTACGCATTGGTTCAAGTGGATTACTAACTTTATTAACAGAAAGCGTTTGAAAACTTAAAGTGAAGTAAAAACTCAGCTTGGATAAATCCTGGTGAAGATGGGTTCGCTTGTATAATCCCACGAATAAAAAAGGCTGCTATGTTGTCTTTTAGGTAAATGGTTTTTGGGACAAAAAGTGGCAGGATTACGGCGAAAGCACAGGCGCCCCTAATATGGAATAATTTAATCAGATGGTCATGAAAAAATGCTGGTGCAAGATTAGAGATGTAGTAATATTCCTGTTTTATTGTTCGATTGCGTATTATAATTGCATTTAAATTGAAACGTTGTTGAGTACAACAAACAATAATTACAGAATAGAATATTTATAAATTATTTAGTTCCACGGAGATATTTATTATGTTAACATAAAAAAATTAATACTCAATTTTCATTTATTAAACGAGTGATAATAACGATTTAGCACAAATTTCACATTTGAGAAATTAGAAAGGAAGGTCACTACTTTTAGCGTTATTAACAAACCAATTTTTTTATATATTTAATTGGTCTGAAATCACAGTTATTTCAATGGTTTTTTGGTGCAGATATGGCTCATATAATTAGCAAAATTTTGTTTATTATTTTTTAATGAACGTGCAAAGACAACGCGAATATGTGATGCTTTAATTATCATTCGAAAGTAAGGGGCCAATTCCAAGTTGGTGGCGCAAGTCACTGGTGCAGCGCAACTTTGTAATGCTAATTTGGGTATCAAATGCTGGTTGCTAGGGGTGACGGAATCAACAAACGCAGTTGTGTCGAATTTTCCATTGAAATTTGCACCATGGAGTTGCGGCACCTCTAGTAGGCAGTGCAAGTTGGCGCAATTTATCTCGAAAAATTGCGCTTGTTTATTCCGTCACCCCTAGCAACCAGCATTTGATACCCAAATTAGCATTATAAAGTTGCGCTGCACCACTGACTTGCGCCACCAACTTGGAATTGACCCCTAACTATATGTTTTTGTTGACATTTAGTTGTCACATTAAAAAATACACTTAAAGTTTATTTATTAACTACAATAAAATTAGAAGAAAATTCCGACATCTGCGTAACATCGTACTAATAGTGATTGACGTTCTGAAAAACTAAAAAATATTTTTTTTACATTTCCCTATCGCATACCTTTTTCCTGGTTAATCTGAAAACATACACCTCATTTATTTTTATAACCTGACATTTCATCACTATTTCAAATCAAATAATTAATTATACGCAAACTCCACATCCCTGATCTCTACGCCGCTGAGATCTATTTTAAATTTTTTGTGTAGTTAACACGAATGCGATGTCAATTTTATAGTTTTTATACTCAAATTTCAAATTTACAAACATTGTGAGAGTAAATTGAGTTTACTTCACATACAAATGAAAGTAAAGAAAACGTAGTCAGTTTTTGTCTAACAATTGTCTTCTAATTTTCTTAGCTTCGGTTTTTACTTGCTTGACAGGAAATTAGCACGAATTTCATCAATTTTACGATTTTCTACAACGCACACGAGAACCAAAGTAAGAGCACGTTAATCGTCACCTGCTTCAGTTGTTTGGAAATCCTATTTAGAGCTCTCGTTTATATTTGGATGCAAATTATATTACGTCTACTTACCTGTAGGATCTTATTATATACTTTCACTAATTAGACCCTTAAAATTTCGTTGTTTCAAAAATCTAAAACATAGACATTAATTGTGAACGACTTACGAAAATTACAAAGGTGAGTTTCCACATACATTTCGTGCTATAATTTCCAAGTTTGTTTTCCAAAAACTTGAAAATTTGGCAAAACTTACTTTAAAACGTTATATAATTTGGTTACTAAAGATCAAAATAGTGTATTTATAAAATATTTGTACTTAAATACTTAATGTTTTTGTGCCATTACTATCAAAAAAATGTACCAATGACATTCTTTACAAACTTAAAAACCCATATACTTTTTCCTGAACGATAGCCAGAGCAAGTAGGAATCGGCTTATTTTAACCAATCTTTTATTTGGTGTTTCGTTAATATTTACAGCTTGTTGAACACGAAAATTTAGAACAGATTATATTAACTTTTCAAGTCCAATATAACTCTTTCATGGAGACGATGAAGCACTGAATAAAACTTATCTATATATTTACTGTCTTTAAAAATTGGTGCTGTCATCTCATTTTATTATGACATATGCAACGTAGTTTGATCTTTTAGTGGTGGTAATAATAAATACATAATATATATTAATAATTTAGCCCTATTTTTCACGTACAAGGGTTATTATCTTGACCACAATAGAATTTTACAATTACTTTTACAATTTATCCAATGCAAAACGTAAACAACCACTTCTTTAAAATTTTAAGAAGACGTTGACATTGATTTTAATGATTTCAGGATTAAATTTTATATATTATTCATTAGGGTGATTCAAAAAAAAAAAAATAATTTTTTTTTTCGTGCAAAGAGGTTCAAAAGTTTCTTTTCAACGTAAAAAAATACCAGTTAAAATTTGAGCTCTTAATATTAATATTAAGACCGTCCGCATCGCGTTTTTCTATTTCCCATAAGAATAACATGGGAAAATTTTTGTTTGCACCTTCTGATTTTTATTGCTAGCCCGTCGTGTGTCGTGAAAAAAATTCAATCACATATTTTTATAGAGAATTGAACGCTCTACAAAAAGTGTCTCCTATGATTGTGCGAGAAACCTGATAGTTGAAGAGTTATTTTAGGCTAAAGTTAAATTTATCCAAATTTTGACGTTTTTGATGCATTACAATAAATTTGATGGTCTTATTGGAATAAATCACCACAAAAATTTATACACATTTTAAATTTAGTTTTTTAAACAGTAATTGTTTATAATTTTATGCTATAATAAGGCCAGTAAAACTCTTTCCGAACATTTTCAGCATCAGTGGGTTAAAAAATCATAGTCAGGTTTCTCGCAAAATCATAGGAGACACTTTTTGTAGAGCGTTCAATTCTCTATAAAAATATGTGATTGAATTTTTTTCACGACACACGACGGGCTAGCAATAAAAATCAGAAGGTGCAAACAAAAATTTTCCCATGTTATTCTTATGGGAAATAGAAAAACGCGATGCGGACGGTCTTAATATTAATATTAAGAGCTCAACTTTTAACTGGTATTTTTTTACGTTGAAAAGAAACTTTTGAACCTCTTTGACACGAAAAAAAAAATTATTTTTTTTTTTGAATCACCCTATTATTCATCCTATATATATTATTTTTTTCATTTAGTTTACACGCTAATAGTTTTCTTGATAGTTATGATAAAACACTACTTATAAATAAAGAATTTCAAAAAATCGTAGTAAAAAATACCCCTTACCATAACTGTTGGTTATAATTCAAGCGGCAAACTCTTTTTTCTTTTTGTATTCAACAGTGGCAAAATGATCATCTAATTTCCACTGTTTAAGCTGATAATAAATAACTTCCAGCGAATTACCCACTAGTGTATGCTTTTAGTAAATTAAACGAACGAGAAACGCATTATCCGGTTAATACATAATGTAAAATACATCAAATCAGATGTTGGTTTATTTTAATCTTGTTTTGTATTTAGCAAAACAGGAGGTCGGCATTCTATTTTACCGTCAAAATCCGGATTATTTGAAATAATGTGCATTACATTTCGCGGAAAAATTCATAATTCTGAAAAAGCGCAGCTTTTAATTTGGTTTAAACTTTTTGCAAGAACGCGCTGGAGACGAATTAAGAATGTACCAACTTTAAACCGACTATTATTATTTTTACTTCACTTTTTTAACGAATTTTAAAATGACTACATTCACACTTTAAAATTTTTAAAATCCACGTTATTTTTTCGTGTATTAAACCCTGCTACTTATAAAAACATTCGTTAAGCTGTTTACACGTTTCATAACAGTTCCGAGTGCTGTTAATTTTAATTAGGTGTCAGCAACAGCTAGTTTTTTTTTTATTTTTATAGCCGCCGGAAAACGCGAGGGTTTTTTTTGTTATAACAATCCTTTGCTTCAAAACGAACCTATTACTGTGGAAATTGCCTTTGAACATTTTCCGCTTTTCCACGGAACTTTCATGACCTAAGCGTAGGTTGTGATTAGCTAATGGTGAGCTTACGCACAATCCGTCAATCCACTTCGTTGCGATGAATTAAGTGCGAAAAAGTTTTCCTTTGAGAAAAACGATTTATTACATTAAAGAAAGATTTGGTAATCTTATTAAACAACTTGGAGTGCGAAACTGGAGTTGCGTTTTTAGTCTTGTGTCTATTATCTATGAAAACATTAGAGTGGAAATGCAGTGTTTTGTAATATAAACAAAAGCTCGAGTCGTTTTACCTGAAATGAAAGCTTTGAAGTGTTTATATCACCCCGCTGTGGTAGAAACACAAATCATCACAAAGTAGTACATGTCTAGTATTAAAAGTGTTTTTGCATGATGTGTGCTGCTGAAAGCCAACAGAACAACGAAAAATGAAAACTGTTGTTATTTTACCCGTCAGACATAGTAATATCACCAAAATCCACAATGTGGTGAATTCTATCTTTCTCTTTCTATGTTGTGCCAGGTGGCAATGAAATTTTGATCGTCCAGTGTCAACTTATTGATCTTACAATTGTGCTTTATTTACAATTATTAGTGAAGTAGTAACAAGAAAATTTAAGCACTAAATGTGGTGCCGCAATCAATTCATCTCTTTAGATGCAATTGCTCTTAAATTTTACAATTTTGCAATTTTTCCATTTTTTTGATTTAAAAAGCTGAAAATTCGAAAAACTAAAAATTGTGAAAAAATTGCAAAATCGAAAAAGTATAAAACGAAAAAACGCAAATCGAAGGACTCAAGAAACGAAAAATTGAAACATTGAAAAACTAAAAATCAAAAAACTTTAAAAACAGAAAAAAAGTAATGAATATCAAAAAGTTGTAAAATTGTAAAAATTAAAATCTCGAGAAATTTTAAATAGAAAAATTACAAAATTTAAAAATTGAAGAAACAAGAAAAACGAAAAATTAAAAAATCGCAAGTGGAAAAATTGAAAAAAAAATGTATTACAAAATCAAATTGTTGCAAAATTGAGTCTCTGAAAAAATACAGACAAATTGAAAAATTAAAAACTGAAAATTTGAGAAAATCAAATCGATAAATTGCAAAATCTAAAAATTGAAAACTTCAAAAGGTAGAAGAGAACTGAAAAACTCAATAATTTAAACTTGAAAACTCGAAAAATTGCAAATCGAAAACTGAACAAACAAAAAAAAATGTAAAATTGAAAGATCGAAAAATTCAAGTCAAAAATGTGGGAGTGTTATTTACGCCAATTGTTTTCACTTTATAGAGGTTCTCAGAAAACAAAACTTTTTAAAAAAAAAAGCGGGATTTATTGGGCTGCACTTCAAGGGCGGGGGAAGTTTTGTCGATATAACCATCGATCAATTTTTTATGACTGAAAAAGTGTGGATACGCTATATATTATCCAAATAGTCCGAAATATTCTGCGGAGGGTTGAACATTCCAGAAAAAATTCCACTTTTAGCTAATTTGAGGACGCCCTAAAAATGTAACGTTCTTTTTTTTAAATAAAAAATATAATAAATATTAGGAAAATAAATATTTGTGTAAGGTTCATACTTAGTGGAAACAAAAACAAATCTTTTTGCGGACGTATTTTTAGAGATAGAGTTGATTAATTACGACATTTATTATTTTATTAACAATTTTACTCGTAAAAATAGGGATAAAGAAATACAATGTAACTAATGAAATAGACAAACATATTTAATAATGAAACTCGGCAACTTTTCTACTAAACCCACAATTTAATCGAAGTAATATTTTCCGAGAATTCATGGAATGAAATAAAATACCTTAATAATATTGTTCTACATAGCAACATTTCTCTAATACGAAATTTCACGGCAAAATTATTCGTTCTATAACTCACATACATACAAGATCTGTTTTTAGCAACATAATATAAAAATGTACCCTCGAACGATCAAGAAATAGTTCCGAATTTAGCGACGTGATCTTCGCTCAAAAATTCACTTTTCCATATTTCTCGACCTCCACTTCTCGAACGGAATCGTTCCGGGCTTTTGCCTTACAAAATTGCAAATTTAAAAGGTCAAAATCCATTTCTACATTATATTGCAACAGAACGCTCGATAGTTCGTTCACAATTGCACAAATGAACATTACAGAGCGCTCGACGACCCTTCACAGACGGAAAATCTATTTGTTTGGAAAGACCAAACTTGCGTACCTATTATTCGACACTTGAACAAACTTATCCCTCGATCCGGCATCTTGCAACAATGTAATACTAACTCCGGAAAACAGGATGACGGTGGGGAAATCGCTCTACCAGAGAGTAAACTAAGTATATGTTTGCAACAAAAGGAAAACGTTGGGAAAGTGGTTGACGCCGACTGAGAATCAGGATAATTAAACAAATACAACATTAATTTCGCGTATTTGTATATTATTGATAAAGCTGAACAAAGCAAAGCTTGATTTTCGTTGTTTGTGGAAGATTACGATCCCAAAGAAAGCTGTTTTTCCATTTGCTTGTTCGTTTGATACTCTTTGAATGCTATTATTTTTGCAAAAACTTACGTGATAAACAATTTTTTTTATTACATATGCTTCACCCTCTTTCCGATAAGCTAGCTACGACTTCGCAAATTACAAGCAAGGTCATTTCGCAAGATTCGCAGGGACGTAAACAGCTCGCGAAGTTATTTGCAAGGATAATTTCATCCTTACTGTTGATTCCTGCGGTTTGTAATTTAATAAAAGGCAATTTCAAGAAAAATGCGTCCTCATGAAAAGTTGTGATGTGAAAGCGAAACCCCGTGATTGATTATTTACTTCCCTGAGCGAAACTGGAAGAAAAATAAGAGGAGTTGTCAGGTGATTTTTGGATTATTCAATACTGGTTAAAAATTTATCGTGGGGCGCTTTTACTGACGTCATCGTACACAAACGCATTACTAAATTAGCACTAGTTCCGTTTCAACCCGCTAGTGAAATTTTCATGATGCCGAAAACAGCGAAGTGTCATTTATGGAAGAGCGGTGTGTCAATTTTTCGATGTCGGAAAGTTCTCGTTCTGATCGAGAGTTTATATCGTTTTCGAAAATTTATTGTGTGTTAAAGGTCAAAGTTTAAAAGTCTTTCTTGAATTCCGAAACGTGTCCTCGTTTTATTCCTTCATATATTATTTAATCTATTTTATTTAATGGATACTCATTTGAATTAGTGCCAACACAATACTTCATGATAAATGGCTAAAACAATTTATTTCACACCTTCTCTGAACAAAATTGTCTGGTGGCAAATAATCCTCTCAAGTTACGAAATTCATGAAATATTCAACGTAGAGAGAGGATTGTGACTGCAGCTGAGATGGAGTGTTCATTGCAGCAATTTTTTTTCTCTAAAATATATATTACACAACGCTTTAACCTCACCTCTTTAAACCCCAAATAACTCTAGTTAAGCTAAGAGTTCTTTCAGTTAAATTGTAACTTACACATTTAACCCAAATTCCTGCTACTATGCCTAGATAAGTAAAGTTCCTAAAGTTGCGTCACCTTCCACCTTCAGCAATAATTAATGAAGTAATTGATAACAGCAGGTCACAGCTTTAATTTTTCAAATCAACTAGTAATTTAAATCTTATCGGGTTTTCAGCTCAATTAATTACGACGCTGTCTGCACAAAATAATCATCTAACTTCCTGTCTTCTCCGAATATTTTCTCCAGGGAGGATTTCTATTAATTATAAGAAATTTTATTTTTAAAATAAGTTCGTTCTCGAACACTGCATCTTAACCGGATTAAATTCGATAATAAAGTTCTATTTTACACGGAATTGCTCTCAAAATAGCATCTCTGTATTTCTGATGTTGTTATGAACTCTAACAGAATTATCTTAAAATATGAAACGGGTTACTTTTGAAGTTCGTGGGCCGTGTTAAATACGGTCTGCTTGTGACAACAATAAATTAATTCGCTATTTAAATCAACATGAAGGCTAATTTTATTATGTCGCGGTTAATTTAATTCGTCCTTGCAAATTTAGAAGGGACAATGCACTCGGATATTTATATCCTGACAAGAGCACATTCTAAATAAATTAAAAGTAGATGGAGAAAAAATTACCGCACTTCGTCGAAAACGTGAGAATTCCACCATTTTAAAATTTCATTTCAAACTCCTTGCAGGGCAATTAAAACATTTACGTTTTATTAGGAACGCTGAAATTTTAAGACAAACGCCAAAAAAATACGGACCCAGCATCTGTTGAAATATTAAGTCGGCGGAGTTTCTAAAATTCAACATGAAACTAATTAAAATTTTATTATACCACTTTTCCCTTTCATATCCACCACATTCATAAATTAAAAAATATTACTAAACGCGTCTGCTTGTGTTTTATAATTCAATACGTTTCATCTTTCGTCGCAAAAGTACTCGAATAAAGCGATAAAATTCCATATTATGGTTCTAATCTAGGATGCAGCTACCTTCTTTGGTTAAAGTTTAATTAGAGCGGTTGAACTTTCCGAGCTCTAAATAAATCTCTTCACTCTTTTTTTAATAAATCAAATTTCATATTAACCAAACCGGGAAGTTTTATTAATTTTATGCCTTCTTAGCGGCATCCCGGCTACAGAGGTTTATTGGTTACAATTTGTTTAGAACAGAACTTTTTTCATGTTCTCCTTCAAATGTTTGTTATTTTTTAGCCGAATCACTTTTATTCATTTTAATTAATTACGAGCTTCGTTTCCTAAATGGTGGTGTATATACCAATAACATAAAATTTATTTGTGCGTCAATATTTGCATATTAATAGCTATACGATATATTTAAACCATATTTCTTTTTTATCGCGTTTGCGTAAATTCCGACCCATTTTCATCAGTCAGAAAGTTTACCGCTTCCATTTTTTTCTTCAGTATATTTACTTTTTCCCATAGATATTTCTTCAGATAACCTCATTTTCGTTCTTTTCCATAACCTTATTTAATAATTATCAACAGTACAGCTTATTATTTTTATGAAACATTAAATATAGTATTATTCTGTTATCCACTTCTTATTACTTACTGACTTATGTATGATCGGTATATTTTAGACCCAAGTTTTGTTATTTTTTATCTGAAAAGAATCGTCTGTTAAAAGTGCGCAGTTTCTTGACGTACTATTTTACCCGTGCATGAGATTCTTTGAAATTGTTTCCATAGCTTTTCAATTATACGTTTTATTGTTGTTTTTTCTTTACAATTGAGTTTTCTATTCTAACAGTTTTACAGGGGCTGTATTTCACTCATCTAAGAGCAAGCTATGGAAGTACTGTAATGGGGTCCATTTAACGAATTGATAAGTTCATGTTTTCTTAACGTTTCATGGTTCTTAAATATGAAAAAGTAGGTCCTTGTTTCCGAATGCCCGTCTGTTGGCAAGTACTACATAATCAAAATTTACTTATTCTTCCCCACCACATGATGACGTCATCGCAAAATTTTGCTAGATAACTCTTATTTAATTTTTACTAAATAATAAGTGTATTCTTGTATCAAAATTGTACAAGAAAATCGGATTCAAAATTAACTTAATTAATTTAATAGATTGCATGCAATACGTTTTCAGATATTTTTCATTCTAATTTTCCATGTATCTTATGGGTATGTGCGTTTGATAATAATAGATTACCTACTCTTGAATCGACTTTTTCCAAACCAGAACAAAATGAGCTAAATCGGCTTATAAAAGGGAGAACGACTTTAATAAAAAATGCCTTTAGAATTAGAATTCCAGAATTAGGCATTTCCCTTATTACGCCCACAGTGGTCAAATTAATTAATAAGATATGACCATGTTGATCTCTGCGAAGGGAAATTTATGAAGATACACCCTATTAATAGTAGATATACGTTAGCAGCCCGAATTTGTCTATTTAACCTGCCCCAGTGATTTATTATGGAAATATGCTCGACATAATTCATAGCTTGCCTTTATCATATTACAACACATCCCGACGATTAAATTAACCTATCGATTAAACGTCATATCCTCGAACGGATTTTCTGTCTTACTTCTGAACTGACCACAAATTGAACCGTAAATCCAACACTTTTGAATTTTTCATCGTTTCCTACATCAAACATGAAAAAATCGCTCAGATTGAATCTGCGATACACTTCAAGAAGAAAATTGTATAAACTCTCCGGTTATTACTCATTAGGTGGGAAAATAACTCGGTCACAGATTAATTTCGCCACCTCCCCTCACTCTAGGCTCAGATGGTGATTAGGGGTGTATTAAACGACCCGAGTAAATGCGATTAACTCGAAGAACTACCCTTGCAACGTCATCAACACCTTGCTGGAGGGTGTGCTTTTTTGCTGTGCTTTTGCTTAATTTCGTTGATTCGGAGAGCAAAAATAAACTTGTTTGAAAACAAGTCGCAATTAATTTTTTAAAGGGAAAGTCGACCTATGGGAAATGCATAGGAAATTTAATTTACCGTCGCAATGGATTTTCCGTGTTAATTAACAACGGAAAAGAAAATGTATAGAATGTCACCATGATTTTACTTCCTGAGCTATGACTAAGGGTAGTGTTGTAACAGGGTTAGTTACGTTGATGAATATCTAATTTCGTGTTATGTCTGTTTCCTGTCTGTCCTCTATTAGCGATTATATAAAGCACTAACAAAAGTTTGTCTGTTGATCCCCCTGAAAACGTTAATTTTAAAAGGTTTAATTATTATCCATTCTTATTTTAATCTTTATGTAAATGTTAAGTTTAAATCATCGGGTTTCGATAATCCTTAGGATTAATTCAAGGATTACAGAACGTTAACACAAATCTGTTTTTCACCCTCTTTAAGAAATCGATGAAATATCTTGCATAATCAGTAAAGCAAAGTGTAATATTTTTTTTACAGGAAAACCATTAAAAATGAAGTTTAAATGACGTCACCAATTTTGTAAATGAAATGAAAACGCAAATTTACTTATTAGTATTTTACCCTCGTCATAACAAGTTTAAAGCACACTTAAATTTTAAATTCTACACAAATAGATTCTATATAAGGCCAGAGAATCATGAAACTGTACATTCCTCAGAATAACTGTGCTGCAATGCTTCTTTTAATTAATTCTCGCAAAGAAAAAAGAGTAATCACAGCCCACACACTTGTTACTCCTTTATCAAACATCTAAAAGTTACTCTTTTCAGAAAACTTTTTTTAAAACGACTAAAGACCGTTAGCTTTGTTGATTCGAAAAGGAAAAACAAACTCTTGTCTGAAAACAAGTCACAATTAATTTTTTAAAGGCGACGTCGACCTATGGGAAATGCATAGGAAATTTAATTTATCGTGACAATGGGTTTTCCATGTTAATTAAGAACGAAAAAGGAAACCTACAGATGGCGCGAAGCCCTCAGAAACTCATTAATTCCAAGAAACTTTTCTTTGTTTTCCTTCTCCGAATATGTGTTTGTACTATTTGAGAATTTCAATCGTTATCTGCTTGTTTTCGCCTCAAACTGTTATCTCTTCAAATAATCTGTTTGCTCTTTTTTCGGTACCTTATCGCGACTATATAATACCTCTTCAAAACGATGATCAATTTATCAATGTTGCTTTTTGTGAGGCATTGATATATACCAAATTTAGTTACGTTATCGCAACTTTCGCAGCGCTGTCCCAGAGTTAGACTTTTTCTTTCAAATCGTATAAAATATGAAGCACACTTTTCAAAACCGCGGGAATGTTGAGCAACTAAGGGATGAATAATAAACGTCTACTAAAATGTTATTTATGACATGTTTTAAAAGTTGACTCGAAGGAAATCAATTTTTGTAGTTGCTCGGCTAGACGTATTGGATTTTAAACTAGTTCGGAGGATAGTCGAGTAGTCTTTTACTATTTCAATTTTTACTGTGACAGAAATCAAATTTCTGTCATGAAATGCATTCAAATACAATGCACTCGTTTTGATTAAGAAACGAATTTATGGCGAAATGTTGGCACAGAATGAGAGAAAATTTTTCGACCGCATTTCCCGCGATTGCAGGCATTTAAATATAAACGCTTTATTATCAATACGCAATGAATAAAAACTATTTTTGAGGAAGTTTTCTGTTAATACCATAGACTGTTGCAATACGTATGTGAATGAAGTCACAATGTAGATATTTTTAGGCAAATTATGCAACTCTTGGTTGGTCAATTTCCTCGCTTTTAAAGTATATGTCAACAAATTGAACATTTCGTAGAAATTAGCTAGAATATTTAGAAATGTTTATTATTTTGCAAACATGAATCTATTTTAGTTAGAGTGCCAGCTACACTTTCATTGTTTTAATTCCTTTGTGATTCTTATTAAATCTGAAAAACGTAGATAATTCCAACAAATTGCTAATCAATCTTACTGATAAACTTAAATAAGACAAGGTTGTTTTGAAAATGTACTGTTCTGCTTATACAAAAGTCGTCAGTGCGTAACCTTCGTCTGAAAATATGTTGCTGTTCCGAGTCAAATAAGCATGTCACGTTCAAACAATTTTTAATTTTGAGAAGTACCCTTGACCACATTTTCGAACTTTTGTTAATGAAAATATATGAAATTCTAGGACAAATTGTAGAATAATAATAAGCAAGATCTGTCTAAATTTCTGGAACAGAGAATTCATATTACAAATATCTCCATTTTTTGCCTAACATTTAAAAAACTGAAAACATTCAGAAAAATTGCAAATCGAAAATTTGAAGAAATGAAAAATTTAAGAATCGAAAAATCGAAAAGTTAAAAATTGAAAACTCGAGAAACTCAATTAGGAAAATTTCAAAATCTAAAAACTGAAAAACTCCAAGTTGGAAAATTGAAAAACTAAAAAATTTAAACTTGAAATATTGAAAAAATTGCAATTTGAAAAACTGAAGCAATAAAATAAAAACTGAAGAAATGAAAAATTCAAGTAAAAAAAGCTATGGGAGTTATTTTATGACGGGTTTTTACTTTATAGAAGTTATCAGAAAACAAAAATAACAAACAATTTTTATAATTTTTCAAAGAAGCGGGATTTGTTGTGCTGTACCTACTTCAAGGGCGAGGAAAGTTCTGTCGAAATAACCTCCACGGATTCACGTTAAGAGAAACAACGCTTTATAACTTACGAAGCAAACGAATGAAATTAAATAAAATGATATTGTTTTAGCCGGAGCAGAAGTGTCACTTTTAAATGTATAGCTGTCGGCAGCAAAAGTGGCCTCCGGCAATAAAAGTAATTTTAATGTCTTTGGTGACGGGCAGCAAGAATGTAAATCTTTAATTCTGTATAATGAGCAATAAAATGATGTTTCTTGAAGAGGGAAGAAAAAAAAAAGTAAAATGTTCCAAATTAATTTTATTTACATCATGAATACCTAATAAATATATAAATGGTTAAAATGTCTTTCGTGTACCTTTCGATCTGAAACTCGCATATAATAATAAGCAATAATTTAAAAAATTGAAAATTCATTCATTCGTTATATTAACAAATACGTAATAGGAATCTGATGAATCTATAAATTTCACTGATTCGTTAAACCAAAGTAGCGGTCATATTTTGGTTTATAAAATTAATTCATCCTTATATGGAACTGATATTAACTTTGTATTGAGAATACCACAAGTCTGGCACATCTTTTCTATCGTTAATTTTTTTCTTCTTTTAAATTGAATGTCTAAAATATAAAGAAAAAAGTATTTAAAAAGCGACGATCTAAATAAAAGTGCAGTTCATCATTAATACGTCAAACCAAACCCATGTGTAGTAGTTTTAATTAAAATTAACTCAAACTTGTATGTCGTCTTTGTTAATGCAAGGTTTGAGGAAAATAATGTATTTCTGAAACCATCTTGGACAAAACTCAGTTTATTAAGACAATTAGCAGCTACTTAGATCATTTGGAGATTGTTATCCTGATTATCATATTATGGGAGCTGAGATTTTTAGTAACTCCCCATATTTTTGTTAATTATAAAACAAACGATGATACAATTTTCTGTAAATTTGCATCTCAAAAAATTCCTCTCAAAATTCCCGATTAGTATATCTTTAAGTATACTCCTAATAAAAAATTCGCCCGTATAAATCCTCCCCCTTCTTCTTTACCTTAAGATCCTCAACACAGAAAGCTCATCACATACTTCCACTCCACTGTTAATAACCCCACAGTCGGCTTAAGTAATTTAATCATCTCTTTTCCGTTCCACAGATAGCAACTTCGTATTGGGAAATGCACAAGTTCCGACTCTCTACCCCATTGTGTACTGTTCCGATGGCTTCTGCGAGCTTACGGGTTTCACCCGAGCTCAAATTATGCAAAAAGGGTGCGCCTGCAAGTTCCTCTACGGACCGGAAACGAAAGATGAACACAAGACCCAAATAGACAAGGCCCTCGAATCAAAAAACGAGCTCAAATTAGAAGTCATATTTTATAAAAAAAACGGTAAGTAATTCGAAACTTGTACTTTCGGTTAAAAACGGGTTCTAAGTATGATTTATGCTTGCGTAGGGACCCCGTTCTGGTGCTTATTGGATATCGTTCCCATAAAAAATGAAAAAAGGGAAGTTGTTCTGTTCCTGGCATCCCATAAGGACATCACAAATACGAAAATGGCAGAGATGTCGGAGTGCGAATTATACGACAGCGGTAAGGATAATTTATCAATGCTGGAAATTGCCACCAAATTGCTTCGGTTTTAAAAGGGATGATTTCCTACCAACCAGTTTTATATTCCGCAAATACCGAAAATTTGTACACAAAGGCGCTTTTCTCTCACGTAATAAATTAAAACCTTGAAAGTCAATCGTCTAGTTACAACTTCTACCTCATTCGTTATTGTGTCATTTAATTAATACTATTTAGTAAAGTTATTCAAGATTAAACGAAGAATGTTCTACTCTTTGCGACCAACAGGCAAATGAGTGACTTTTGATAAAATAAACATTTCAAAATGTTGAAATTAATGTTTCAAACAATAATATTTAACCAGAAAATTGCCAGATTTTCAAATTTATCAAAAGAAATTTCTTATTAAAGATTATTTAACTTTCAGTATATTTACCGTGACGTTCTCACACCGTTAGCCCCCTTTAAAGTCCGCCCCTGCTAACTGACCCATTTTGCCTAGTTGCAAAACCTTGCGCAAATATTTCCCAAGAACGTTACCGAAACGTAAACATCAATTAATATTATTAAAATCACTTACTAAATATTTACAAGAGGAAGGCAGAGGAGCGACAGTTTCATTAAACACGTTTCCATTATTCTCACCCTAACTTAAAACAGATCAACAGGGAATCCTCCAAAGTAAATGATTCCAAAGGTGAATTTACCAATGAAAATTCCTTGTGTAATAAACGAAGGCAATTTTATTCACCAGAAAATTTTACTTTATTCTGTCATTAAAAAAGCACTGTTTATTAGTGTGCACTAAAAATGTTTATCGGTATTTCCACTCCATTAAGTACCGACTACAGCGAATTGCGTGGTGACCATTCGGTACATTGCTCCTCGTATAAATTAGTGCAAATAAATTTCTAAATTTCAACAAACATCGAAATGAGGATATCAAATCAAATTCAAGTGGAGATGTATCCGGATCAAATAAAATCGACGTTTTTCATATTGCTGCGTTTACAATGAAAATAGAATAAAAAAGTAAGTGGATATTTTTAAAATCGCTCCTTTAACACAGATTTCAAACATCATGGAGAATTAATTGTCTGCTGTCGTCGATCCACTGCAGACGACATGTGGTCTCAGATGTCCGAAGAAATCGGGCGCCATTATGTCATTTCATTAATCAAAATAATGAGGGAGAAATCCTGCAACGGACGGGTTGATTTTGAATCGAGGATCTATAACGAAATCAGCATCATTAGACAATATGAGCACACTCCGATAAGGGAATTACTGCGGGAATTGCTCGTTAAAGTTATGTGAGACATAAAGTTAAATAAGCTTGTAAAAATCAATATTAACATGAATTATGGCCCTCGAAGAAGTTTAATAAACATCTATTTTTTTTTAATTTAAATTTTGCAAGTTCGGGAGCATACTAGTTTTTGTAGTAAGTCTCTGGGTTTTTACCAGTTCAGTTAAATTTAATTTTTACTTCCCGAGCGTAAGCAAAGGAAGTATTGTAATCGAGTCCGTCGGCTGACTCTCTACTGTTACGTTTTCTCGATCTTTCATGACCCCTAGAAGACGAAGAAATAGTTCTCCCATTTCCGTCTGTCTGTCCGTCTGTCCGTCTGTCCGTCTGTCCGTCCGTCTGTCCGTCTGTCCGTCTGTTGTCACGAATTTTTATTAGACAGATAATCTCCGAAAGTACTCGACCGATTGTTGTGAAATTTTGTACTTATGTTAAGAATATCATGTAGATGGTAAAACGCTAACCAAAATTTGTCGAATCATCCCCACCACTAAAGCGATGACGTCACTTCAAAATTGTACATAGTAAATGGGTTTTCAATTGTATAAAATAACATAGTCCTACACATGTAGTTTACAACTCTGAATCGACTTTTCACCCGAAACGTCCAGATTTTTGGAAAAAAAATCAAAATTATAAAACAACATTTTGAAATTTAATTTTTAATCTGCTAACCAGAATGCTTTGAAATGTTGCAGATGTTTTAAGGCTATAAAGAGCATCATCAACCTTTAGTCAAAAAATATTTGCTTATCCCCTCCAAAAACTTGATGACGTCAGCTCAAAAGTTTGTGGAATAAATCATATCTAAAATGTACAAAATATGATGAGTCTGTACTTGTGAACTATCACTCCATTAATATTTTTTGGATTTGCATATACAGGGTGACTCAAAAAAATTAATGAATGCGTAAATATATTTTATTGATTTAATCAGGAACTACAAAACCGAATGCTCTGAAATCTTGCAGATGTTTTAAGGTCATAAAGAGCATAATAAATGTTTAGTCAAAATATATTTGCTTATCCCCTCCAAAAACTTGATGACGTCAGCTCGAAAGTTTGCCGAATAAATCATATCTAAAATGTACAAAATATGATGAGCCTGTACTTGTCATTTATCACTCCATTCATATTTTTTGGATTTGCATATACAGAGTGACTCAAAAAAATTAATGAATGCGTAAATTTATTTTATTGATTTAATCAGGAACTACAAAACCGAATGCTTTGAAATCTTGCAGATGTTTTAAGGTTATAAAGAGCATAATATTTTTTAGTCAAAATATATTTGGTTATCTTCTACAAAAAACTGATGACGTCAGCTCAAAAGTTTTCCGAATAAATCGTATCTAAAATGTACAAAATATGATGAGTCTGTACTTGTGATTTATCATTCCATTCATATTTTTGGATTTGCATATGCAGGGTGACTCAAAAAAATTAATGAAGGCGTGAATTTATTTTATCGACTTAATCAGGAATTACAAAACCGAATGCTTTGAAATCTTGGGAATATTTTAAAGTTATTATAAGCATGGTAAACTTTTGTTCAAAATGTATTTGTTCATCCCTCCTAAAAAAATTGATGACGTCACTCTTAAATTTTGCTGAATAAATCCTATCTAAAATGCAAAAAATATGATGAGTTTGTACTTGTGATTTATCATTCCATTCATATTTTTTAGATTTTCTTAAGAGGTGGTTCAAAAAAATTAATGAAGTCAATTTATTTTATTGATTAAATTAAAGGCAACACTTATTATTAGTATTACACCCCAACCAACCCAATTTGGTAGACACAAAATTTGTTAAAGGAAAAACTCGGTTGAAACATAAGGGTAGCACGCTTATTTACATCGACTTTAACATTACAGACCTGCATTTGTTTTATGCGTTCACTTGATTCCGCGAATGTGAAATAGACATGTTTATAATCAACCAATTGTGAATTTCACCGTCAAGAATTAAAATAAAACCCAATGTTTTATATAATAAGCGGAAGTCGAAGCAATAAAACCGACGGTCGTTTTGTTTACAGTTTCTGTGTTTGGCTCTCACGTATGCTGTTACGCCTGTCATCTTAAATTAAGAATGTTTATACATACACGATTTTCAGTTGCCTCTGATACGTAGGTATACGTGAGTAAATTGTTTCGTTATTTTATTGATTATTACAAATCAATATTCAAACGACCCAATTCATTATCCCGAAAATTTGAGAATATAATAATTTTATTCTTAGTATTACACTACATCTATCCCAACTGATATACGTGTCCTTGCAAAAATGTTGATGACGTCATCGCAATTTTTTTTTAAATTCCCACTACAAAAATGTAATGAGAAAAAAAACACAATAGGCATGCAGTCGTCAAGTTTCCGACAGCGAGGGAAGTACTGTCTAAACTCTTTAGACCAATTTTTCAAAAAAGTAAAAGTAACCACGTACTGTGCTGGACCTGACAACTGTCCGAATTTAGGTATGTACTTGTGGGCAATGACATAATGCCACAGTTGACTTAGTTATTTCTTAGAAATGTAATAATAATAATTAGAAGAACACAAAAATGCCGAGTACGCCCTGAAAACATTTTTTTAGGCCTTTTCATTACAATGCAAAAGTATGATTTCCGTTTTACTTAGTTTTACAAAAACAAATTTCTAACTACTCAAATTTAAATTTAGCAGCCAATACAAAAGAGAATAGGTACACTATCTGTTCCAGATCTTTACACTACAAATATTTAAAATTCCAATAAGTAGTATTTACTGAACGTGGAGTCATTAACACAACATAAAGAAGGAGAATTTACTTTTGTACTATATTTTTTTTATTTATTTCCGCAATATGCAACGAACGTGACTACCCATCACTGTCTAATAGTTTAGATACCTAAATAAATATGTGACATTATATACAGTTTCTACTCAAAAAAGGATCTGAGGCAAGGAAAAGAAATAATTAATGTGGTTGTCTAGCAGAAATAAACAATTACCCTTAAAAAAAATTGGTCGAACTTCCCTTGCCCCTGAATTCAATAACTTTCAAATACCTATTACAAAATTTGTTTGCGATTTTTGTTTTCTAATAGGTAACTTCAATAAAGTTACTATCAGTGGCGTAAAGAACATTCCCACAGCTTTTTTGACTTGTATTTTTCAATTCTTCATTTTTTTGTTTCTTCAGTTCTTCGATTTGCAATCTTTCGAGTTTTCAAGTTCAAATTTTTCAGTTTTCAATTTTCCAACTTTGAGTTTTACAGTTTTTAGATTTTGCAATTTTTCCTTTCGGTTTTTTATTTTTTTTTTATTTTTATCAATTATTTGATTTTGCAATGTTCCAATTTCATAATTTTTTGTTTTTCAATTTTTCGTTTTTGCAATTTTTCAATATGTAATTTTTCAATTTTTCATTTTTTTTTGTTTCCTTAATTTTACGATGTGTAACTCTGAGTATTCATCATTAAATTTTTCAGTTTTGCGATTTTCCAACTTTTGGATTTTGCAACTTTTGTATTTGCAATTTCACGAGTTTTCAATTTTCCCATTTTTCAATTTTTCCGTTTTTCAATTTTAGATTTTTCAGTTTCTTGATTTTTCAATTTTTCGTTTCTTAAATTTTTGATTTACAGTTTTCCTAGTTTTCATTTTAAATATTCACGTTTTCAAATTTACGAATTTAGAATTTTTCCATTTTTCAATTATTAGATTTTAAAACTTTCCATTTACTCGATTTTTCAATTTTTAATTTTTAATTTTTCAGTTTCACGATATTCAATTTTTCAATTTTTCGATCTTTCAATGTTACAGTTTTTCGACTTTACAATTTTGAGGATTCTATAATTCTTCGATTTTACAATTTTTGGGTTTTCCAATTTTTTGATTTATTAATTTTTTCGCTATTAACTTAATATTTCCATTTTCAGTTCCTTTGTTTCTTTGATTTTTAATTTTTCAATTTTTTAACTTTTTCAATAAAAAAAATGAAAAATTGCAAAATTGCAAGAATTTAAAATTGAAAAATCAAAAATGAAATTATGGAAAAATATGAAACGAAAACTTTCAAAAATCTAATCTCAAAACAATAACCGTAATATTAACATCCTTTTTTTTTCACATTTGGTATTTCAAGTTTATAATACTTTTGAAATTCCAAAACGTTATAAAATTATATTTTTACTTCCTGAGCGTAACCTGCTTGTCTATCTGTCTGTCTGTCTGCCCGCCGTATGTCCGAATTTTTATTAAACAGATCTCCGAAACTAATGGACCGATTGTTGTCAAATTTTTATGTGCATTAAGAAAATCGTATAGTTGATAAAACGCTAAAATTTGCATAAACATCCTTACCAACAATAGGACAACGTCACCTCAAAAAACTTTACATAAGTAAATACCGCGTGATGAGAAATTTTAACTTATAATTCGTTTCCTTAATTTTTCATTTTGCAGATTATTTCATTTTCATTTTCTCGATTTTATATCACAATTTTACGTTTTTTCAAGTCTCTTATTTTTCAATGTTTCTTTGGATTTTATAATTTTTCGTTTATTCAGTTTTTAAAATTTTCGATCTATGATTTTTCAGTTTCTCGATTTTCCAGTTTTTAGTTTTTTAATTTTGCAATTTTTGTATTTCTCGTTTTTTTAATATTTCGATTTTTCAGTTTCTCGTTTCTCCAATTTTTCCAAGTTCTTGATTTCCAATTTTTAGATTTTTCAAAGTTTTCATTTTATACTTTTTCGTAATTTCATTTTTGATTTGTCAATTTTACAATTTTGCAATTTTTCCATTTTACTAATTCCAAAAGTTGAAAAATTGGAAAACTGAAAAAACGAGGAAGTCCAAAATCGAAAAAGTAGAAAACCGAAAAATTGCAAATCGCAGAAATGAAGAAACGAAAAACTGAAAATTCGAAATATTAAAAATTAAGAAACTTCAAAATGTAAAAAGTTCAGAACCGACAAAATAAAATATTATAAAATCGAAATATTGAAAATTAAAAAAATCGGAAAATACAACAACTGAGAAATCCAAAAATTACAAAATTAAAAAATTAGCAAGTCGAGGAATTGAAAAATAAAAGATTGAAAATTTAAAAAGTTGTATAAACGAAGAGTTGTAAAAACGAAAGAAATATTGAAAAACCAACGAATAAAAAACGAAAAATTGTGTTATAAAATCGAGAAACTGAAAATTGAAAAATCGGGAAATTAAAAAATAAAAATCTAGAAACTGAAAAACTGAGGAAACGAAAAATTGAGAAATTGAAAAATTAAAAATTGGGAAACTTAACAATCGAAAAATAAAAATTGCAATATCGAAAAATTGCAAAACTGAAAAATTGCAAATCGAAAAATAGAAATATTTGGATGTCGAAAATTGAAAAATTGAAAAAATCAGAGTTGGAAAAACGAAATTTATAAAACCGAAACATGGAAAAATGGATAAATTGAATAAATAAAAAATGAAAAAACGAAAAAATATATTTTTGAAATTTAATTTTTTTATGATAAAAAATAGGTATAATATTATAAGTTAAAATAGAGATTTAATATAATATTAACGCAAATGTAAAGAAGCATGCTATGCATTTGTTTCAAGTGAGTTTTTCCGTTACAAAATTTTGTGATGACATCATCAACATGCAGGTACACGTATACAATTTGGATAGATGCAGTATAATACTCATAATAACAGTACTATATTCCCAAATTTACAGAAAAGTGGATTGAGTCGTTTTGAGTTTTAATCATTATAATAAATTGTCTCATGTATTAATTTTTTTGAGTCATCCGATGTAAGTATTTCTAAAATCTATGAGTGCATTGATAAACCACAATTATAAAGTTATATTTTTTTGGAAGGAGATAAATTTCGACTAACGATTTAGCATGATTTCTATAATCTTAAAAAGTTTACAAGATTTCAGAGCATTTGGTTTTGCAGTTTCAAAGTTAAGGTACAAAATGTTTTTAAACAATTTTAATTTCTTTTCCCAAAAATCTGGATCCCTAAGATAAAAATTGAACACCGTTTCATAAACCACATGGGACAGATCCAATGGACTCCATTATAAATAACACTTCTTTAGCTTATGGTCAGGAAGTAAAAATATAATCTTATACAAGTACGAGTACATGCTTACAATTTACTCTATTGTGTTGTAATAACAGACTCATTGCTTCCTGAACGTTCCTAATATTTTTTAAAGTATATTTTTTCAGTATTTACATCTTGACACTCTTTCATTACGGTAGTATAGAACTAAGAGCAGAATAATTTTGTAGATTTCCTCCCTGTCAAGAAACATTATATAAACAAACACTATGCGCCAATATTCTACCACGAATACATCTTAATACACCATCTTCTTCAATCAAACTGCGTGTAAATTTAGATTTCGCCTAATATTACTCACACCCCTGGGTACTTTATAGTTGCAGCACAATTAGAGCCCCAAGTTTGAAACTCTGTTCACTAAGATTAAGCCTCAAAAGTTCGAAACCCCTGAAATATGTTTCTATCCTTCTGAGAATTTGAGTGATCATCGCAATATGCAAGATATAAAACTCATGAATAATATTTCATGTGAGTATTAACAAAAACGCGTTATTTTGTAAGATTACTTTGAAATGAGAAATATTGGAAAATTCTTCAGGAATCGTGATTTTTACAACGCTAGCGGATAAGCGCGTATCTTTGCCTTTAAATGTGGGACGGATGTTCAGTCGTCTCACGGCAAAGGATAAATTCAGTAAATTATGCAAGAAGTAAACTAAAATCGAGAATCCTTTCTAAAAATACGGGCCGTGCTGGGAATTTTTGCGATTTATATAGCGAGCTCAAGCTTTTATCTTCTTTACGCAACAATAACAGAATAAAGCAATCAAAGGAATCGAAGCGGAAAGATTATAATTAAAGCGCTTAATGTTATAATTACGATTTGGGAAATGTGTAGTCAACATGTTTTTTTGCTTTTGCTAAAAACGAGAACAGGGATTGAAAATTAATCAAATTAAAACGCAAATAATTTTTCAACAAGGAAAAAAAGTAGGACACATAAAAATCAGTTTTTAAACACAACATTTTAAATCGTTACACAACGCTCACAATAATGTGTGTGTCAAAGGAAAGCTGCAAGCTCAGTTCTTTTGAAGGTCCAGCTTTTTCGTTGATCAAATCAAACTAATTCTGTTGTTCATGACTATCTCGTCCTCTGCGGTCTCTGCCAACGTTTTATTCAGAATACAACCCGAAGCGGGTGACGTGGTTCTAATTTCTTAATTAAAAAGGTTTATACCTGTTATTTTACTGTGATAACAAGATTACCTGGGTCAGAGCAATAGATGAATTAGCTATTTCAGGAAAACTCCCGTGATAAAACCAGGCAATGCAAATTTTGACTTAAACGATTTTTTTTTGTCGCATGGAAATTTATAACGTTTGATTTAAATTACTTCTTGAAATAAATCTGCTTATCTCTGTTTGCGTGTCTCACCGAGGTGCTAAGATTCTTTGTTTTAGCTTGAGCAGCAAAATTACACAACACCGCACCGGTTTGAGTTTGCTTTTATGGTTGTTATCTTGTTTAGATTTAAAAAATAAACCGGTTAAATTATCGCACTGCAGTTTGCCAAATGCAACTCTAAAACGGTATTCGAATGGATGCAGATTAATCTAGGGTTGGTTGCAGGAAATTATCCTTTTGTTGGATGTTTTTTTAGCTAATTCAACACAAAGTTTTAATCTCCACACACACCCTACAGTTAAACGCTTAAACCTGCGTACTCATCGTTTTGTTATTTTAATTTCCAGTTTTTTTTAATTTGAAATTTAAACAAAGAATGGATGTGAAGTTCACTGCTTGATGTCATGATCACAATGTGTTACTTATTATATGTTCTTAGACACCGTACAAATACAGTGTACAGTCTAGCCAAGTTGTTTTTATTTTTAGAAATAATGCTTCCATTAATATAAAAGTATTGCTTAGCCTCAGAAAACGAAAAAATAGGTCCTCTTTTCGTACGTCTATCTGTCTGTCTGCCGTCTGTACTGAGTTAACTTCCAAAACTACTGGATCGATTATTGTCAAATTTTCTAGGTGTATTAGGAATATCGTGTAGATAGCAAAACACTAACCAAAATTTGGATAAACATCCCCACCAACAATAGGATGCATTACCAACTGGGCGCACTGCCCTCACGAACGGATGAAATCATCTTAGCAGCAGAGGGATTTATTTGACTGTACTTCAGGGGCAATGGATTTTCCATTCAATAACTTTCGATCAATTTTTTGCATAGATACATATTTTTTGTATAAATTACATTATTCTTTTAATTTTATTGAAACAGAACGATAAATTTACAATTTTGTTAGGAAAATATCGGCTCGTGCCAATCAAATTGCCTCCTAATTTAATTAAAACTGTCGACAATTTGACATGTACTCAATTGAAAATAACTTGTTTCTATGTTCTATCCTTTTCATTATCTGAAAGGGATAGGAAAATTTTACACCGAGTTCTTTTGTTAAAGGCACTAAAAATAAAACACAAACCGGCTAGACTCTACATTTTAGACACTAACTCCCCAGAGTCTCCTAAACTAAATCTCTTATTTATTATGTTAATTTTGTTTACTTTCTTCACAATAAACTGACGTCTGTGTACAGCGGCCGTTCTTGGAGCTCGCTTCCGAGGTGCTGACTCTTGCCTCCTTGCAGACGCCAACGGCAACCTCGACCCGGAGGCACCTCCAGCGAACTACGGCAGAAGACGTTCGCGAGCGGTGCTCTACCAACTTTCCGGTCACTACAAACCAGACAAGATGAAGACCAAACTCAAACTGAACAATGTAAAAGCTCGCGTTGCGTGTCGTTAAACATTTCGATGTAATTGCTTTTCCTTTCAGAACTTGTTAAGCTCAACACCAGCGCCTTTACCTGAATACAAAACTTCCGCAATAAAAAAAAGTAGGTTCATTATATCTCATTACGGGATGTTCAAGAGCGGATGGGACTGGCTTATATTGATGGCTACGTTTTATGTCGCCGTCGTCGTTCCCTATAATGCCAGCTTCTTGAATTCAGAGAGGCCATCCGTCATCATGGATGTCCTTGTTGAAGCGCTGTTCTTTATAGGTAAGAGATGCGAATTACACACGTAGGAGGCGTGAGTTGGATGGATGATTTCGAATGTAAGGTGAATGAACGTGAAAATGGGTTAGAAATACGTAACAAACTGACATATTTTAAGGGTTCTTTTCACGTTACTTTTACTTCGCTAATAACCACAACATAATCAAATTAGTGGCGTTACTGGTCATAATTAAAATTAAGACTCATTAAAATAATACTTTTAATGACCTGTATCAGCTGTAATTGACCCCCCGAGAGTTTGAATCCCGATTTAGAAAAAAAATTATCCAATAAAGGCTAAATGAATCTGTTTTGAAAATTTGCCTGGCAGAAAACTTTTTCGTGAGGAACAATGTAAATTATGAAATGTTGATCAACCATGAAAAAAAATTAAATGGATTTATTTGAGTGTTAGTTTTGGATTACGACTACATATTAAATATGGTCACAAAACATTACGTCGTATGTAATTTATTGGAAATATATTTATTTAGTGTTTTATTTCTTATTTTAATTTTTTATGTAAAGTGATGTAAATTTTGTATCAGTGTTTTGAAGACACACTTAAAAAAAAGGTATGTTTTTCAAACTCTAAAATAATTCCTCTTTTTTGAAATTCTTGCAAAATTATAATTCGTGAAATTTTAGTTTCAATCACTCGAGTTCCTAAAACAAACCAATAACCGTAATATCAACATCTTTGTTTTTTTTCACGTTTGGTGTTTCAAGTTTATAATACTTTTGAAATTCCAAAACGTGATGAAATTATATTTTTACTTCCTGAGCGTAAGCTGCTTGTCTATCTGTCTGTCTGTCTACCTGCCGTCTGTCCGAATTTTTATTAGACAGACAATCTCCGAAACTAATGGACCGATTGTTGTAAATTTTTTATGTACAGGGTGAGTATTATAATAACGGGACCCTGACCAAATTTCAGTGCAACACATATCTCATATGTAGGTAATTCTTTTTAGATATTATTTTTCTAAAATGTACAAACATAGTTACCTAGTAGTTAATTTTAACTTTCGCAATAATTCTATTTGTCAATTTTGAGCTCCGATAAATTTTTAGTCTTCGCGATAAGATGAGGGTTAAATACACGAACGATGAAGAGGTTGATATGATCTTGATTTTTGGAGAATGCGGAAAAATGCCGCTGCAGCAGCAAATCTCTACGAAAGAAGGTGTGCCGGCACAATAACACGTCGGTAAGCAGAGAGATAAGTGGCCTCGTGGTCCAGTGGTTAGGATACTTGGCCGGAGAGCGAGAGGCGTGGTGCCATCGAGGCACAACATTTTTCTCTGCTTACCTACAATTGTATCCCAATAGGCCACATCCATCCGACCAGATCTTTAGATGTTTAGAAAAAACGTTAAGAGAAAATTGGCCCAAAGGAAAAAGAAATAGAGCACTTACCGCTACTGGTGTCGAAAATGAAATTGTAATTGAAGCCGTAGACAATGACCCGTATGTGAGCCAAAGATTTATAGCACGACAGGTAGGAATATCTAATCTTCCGTTTCAAAAATTTTGAAAGCGAAAAGTTCCAAACTAACCATGTGACATTAGTACAAGGTCTGAAAGAAGAAGACTTTCCCAGAAGAATACAATTTTGCAATTTTATGCAACATCAACTAGAGTTGCACAACAATTTTTTATTCAAAGTTTTGTTCAGCGATGAAGCAAGATTTAGCAATAATGGGGTTGTTAAAATCGGCACAACTGTCACTATTACTCCCAAAATAACCCACACTGGATCAGAACAGCTCATTTTCAAAATATTTATTCCATAAATGTGTGGGCTGGTATTATTGCAAATTACGTAATTGGCCCATACTTCTTCGAAGGTAACTTCACAGGACACAGGTATCGACAATTTTTGGAAAATGATTTTCCGGGTTATTAGAAATGTTCCTCTCAACCTTCGATAAGAGCTGTTGTTTCAACAGTACGGAGCACCACCTCATTATCACAGAATCGTTGGGAACTATCTTGATGAGACGTTTGCAAATAAGTGGATTGGCAGAGGCAGTGTCAATGCATGGCTCCCTCGTAGTCCCGACTTAACACCTTTAGATTTCTTCCTCTGGGGGTTGTAAAAGAACAAGTTTACCAAAGTCCTATTCGTAATTGTGAAGATTTATAAACCAGAACTAGAAATTCATGTAGGTACTGCAATAACTTCTGAAACACCGCGTTCGATTGTCTTGCTTAAATCGCATCGAAATGTGTGTTGAGCAAGAAGGAAGGCATTTTGAACAGTACTTACGCTAGTTAAATTTATTTACTTGTTCAATTTATTTATTACATTTCTTTGAATTAATATGTTGGTGTTTTTTAAATATTTCATTTGTGAAATTTTGATTGACGTCTTTCAGAAAAAGTGACAACTAGTAAGGAGAGTACCTACGTTGTGTTGCATTGAAAATTAGTCACGGTCCCGTTATTATAATACTCACCCTGTATATTAGCAAAATCCTACAGTTGATAAAACGCTAATCAAAATTTCTATAAACATTCTCACCAACAATATGATGACGTCACCGGAAAAAACTTTACATCGATAAGTAAATACTAAGTAAGTGATCAAAAATTTTAATTTATAAGGGTTATCATAAAAATGTAAAATTCGCAAAATAAATCTTATAATCATTAGAAAAACTTTAATTTATTTGCCTTCAACCAATTTTTTGATATCACAATTTTTCGTTTTTCGTTTTCTTTATTTTTTCAATTTTTCAATTTCTCGTCTTCCAAATTTTTCAATTTTTCATTCTTCAATTTTTCGATTTACAATTTTTCAATTTTGAAATTTTCCTATACCGGGTGTCTGGAAAATGGGGGATTAACTCTTCAGTACGTTATATACGGGGTTTCGGGAGTCCCAAAACAATAATAAAAAAATTCTTTATGATGTAGATTAAGAAAAAAACGTAATTTTATAAAAGTAAAATTGGCAGCACTGCACACACCTCATGCATGAATACCTGCGGCTTACTTTCTGATTTCTTAATAACGATGCTGACTGACATCCACATTCGTTTTATATCAGGCAAACATTGTTGTCAAATGGAATTTTATCAAATTATTACAAAAACAACACAGTCATATCTTTGTGCATTCTAACTGAAATGGTAATTAAACATGGTCATGGGCGAGAAAAATATTAACTACTAGTTTTATTACTAGTTATTGTGATAATGAATGAGTGGTTAAACGTAGTAAAAGAAACAAATTTAAAATCATTATAACTCCACTAATATGTGAGAAGGATTTCTTTTACTATCTTTCCCAGACTCGCCAGTTGTTTGTTAAGAGCGTAGCGGTGAGTTGATCCGCCATTTTCCATACACCCGGTATTGCAATTTTCCATTTTCCGATTTTTCAATTTCCTAATATTTAATTTTTCAAATTTTCATTTCCTCGACTTGTCAAGTTGTTGATCTTTATTTTTCATTTTCCAGACTATTTAATTTTATTTTTCTCGATTTTATATCACAATTTTAATGTCTCTTATTGATCAATGTTTCTTTCGATTCTATAATTTTTCGTTTATTCAATTTCTCAAATTTTCAATCTGTGATTTTTTTATTTCTCGATTTTCCAATTTTTTAGTTTTTTAATTTCGCAATTTTTGGATTTCTGATTTTCCGATTTCTTTAAATTTACAATTTTTCATATTTTTCGTTTCTCCAATTTTTCAAGTTTTTGATTTCCAAATTTTAGATTTTTCGAAGTTTTCATTTTTACTTTTTCGTAATTTCATTTTTGATTTTTCAATTCTGCATTTTTTTCATTTTACTGATTCGAAAAGTTCAAAAATGGAAAAACAGAAAAATCGGAAAAAATCTAAAAGTTGAAAAACTGAAAAAACGAGAAATTCCAAAATCGAAAAAGTGGAAAATCGAAAAATTGCAAATCGAAGAACTGAAAAACTAAAAATCGAGAAGCTTAAAAATCGAAAAAAATTAATGAATGAAAAATTGGAAAGAAGAAAAAACGAATTATATCGAAAAATTGGAAAACCCAAAAATTGATAAATGGAAAAGTTACAGAATCGTCAAAATTGTAAAATTGAAAAACTGTAACATTGAAAGATAGAAAAATTGCAAATTTAAATGTCGAGAAATTGAAAAATGAAAAATCGAATAAATAAAAAAATTTTAAAATCCAATAATTGAAAACTAAAAAAATTTTAAAATCGTAAAATTGAAAATGTGAAGCATTTTTAAAATTATAATATGACATATTTAAAATGAAAGGTAGAAAACGGAAATAAATATACAATGCCGAAACACGAATTTATTCTGCTATTTTTCAATTACAACGTTCCTTTTAAATTTTTTTAAACAAGTTAGCCCAGTAGATTTAACGACATTTGGGTATGGATGTACGCAGATTTTGTTGATATTGTTTCTGTTACATTATACTTTAATTTATTCTTAAATTTCTCTCTAAATAAAACAGTTGCAGCCATGATGTATTATTTTTTCAATTTTATTCTATATTTACCTTGTAGTGATTTTTTCACATTCGAGTTTTTATTTTTCCTACTCATAATTTGTAACAATTTCCCAATGTTTTGCATTCATATCACAATGTTTACATTATTTCTTTTTAATAATAGTGGTAAAGTGCTATACAAAATACCTCGTGGAAAATTTGTTTTAAATAGACGAAAATCGTTTCTGCGAGAAACAATTGCTAGATCATTTCTGAATTAGTTTTTTTAAATCTAGTTCTCTTCTACAAACTCTCTTGCACCAAATAATATCTAATAGTAACAAGAATAAAAATAAAAATATAATACATTTTTTAATTTGGTTTAAACATACGTGTTTTCAGTTATTAATTTTCTGTTAATAACTTTCGTTGAAAAATAGTGTATGTTAACTTTGACCTTTGAGCTGAAGTTACAAAATCCGCACTATATTGTAAAAGTATCAAATGGAGTACTGTAAAATAGAGAGTTTCATTTAAAGGAAAAATGAGGAAAAAAAATCTCAGGAACATAGATACGTAAGAAAAAGGCGAAAAGAACATACGTCTCTTTTCCGGAAACCGTTTTTGTTACAATAAGATCCTTCTTAGAAAAATACTTTCCTCAAAGGAGTCAGCGGAACTTATTTAGAGAATAAAAAATTTATAGAATAAAAATCCGTATCAACACTGCCGAAGTGCCGACTTTCTTTTTCTTTAAATTAATTATTAATTAGCAATTATCCTTTAGAATTTATGTGTAGCTCTTGGCGATCACACCGCAGTAAAACCACCCGTTCTTTATCCCATAGAACAGTTCGTTTCGCTACTGTTTAACTCAAACAAGATTTGTTAACTCTCCCTGTCGTACGCACGACAGAAATAAACCAACAGGTAACAGGTATTTACCTCCGAAATTCAACGAATGTGGATGATAAGCCCTGGATTTCCTCGTTGTGGACAAGCCCTCGCAACGGCGATTTATCTCCAAAGCTAAATTACATTAACCTCAACCTACTCAAGAAACCCTGAACCGACAAATCATAAAAATCAAACCCTTTGATCCGTATTCATTGTACAGCACCGCCCTAAAATAACACCCAATGTTTGAACGTACAACCCAAACACGACACAACTCGATTAACGTCGACACGTCGCCGTGCCATGTCTTTGTGTATACAGCAGGTGCGACAAAACGATACGACCTGCCTTCCAGTTAATAATAACCTATTGAACCTGTACATGTAACCGCAACGTGTTGGTCTTGTAGCCCAGTTCAATCGATATTGCATAACATAGGCAATTAGGTGGAAAATTCTGCCAAATCAAACAAATATGCTAATTTCGTCAGCGATTTCGAGTGGCTTTGTTTGTTTGAAAGTTGAACATCTTAAAAATTTATGGGTTGTGGATTTGTTTTGGGTTTAAATTCGGCGCCCGATTGTTTTGTAGTGTTTCATGTCGGGTTATAATGTGATCGTTGTAAGGCGACTAGTAGGAAGTATAAAACTTGAGAAATTGAATTTTTGGGTCGAGGGGATCACCAAACTCGAAACATTCACGAAATTTAAAAAAAAAATTATAAAATGTCTTCATCGTGGAGTATGCGATATTTACTGCTTACATTTCATTTACTATCATAATAAAATCTGCAAAACTTCTATAAAATGAAGCGTAGGAATTGGAACAGTGGAGAGCAACAATGTGTACCTTCTCAAAGAAAAACTAAGTAGATTCTTATGGCTTAGCTGATATGATCACAGCATTGCAACCGTTTATTTGCGATGTACAACCCTGGTCGACATTCTATTAAAGCAAGAAAAATTCATTTAATAATTTTATGAAATGGCGCCATCAACTTTAAGCAAGAGAAGAATAAATAAATTTAAATGTTGACTGAGGTTAACCAATAAACCGCATCAGTAAGTGTACAACAAAGAGACCAAAATTCTAAAAAATTCACAATTAACAATTATCAATTAGCCGTATTTAGTCTTTGTCGGGTTAATTTTGCAAAATTCATTTTGTATTTATATCTTTAATTGTCAATTATTATACACAACACATTTTTTAAATTACTCAAGAATTCGTCAAACTGTTCCATTCACAAACACTACCTTTCTACTAAATTGGTCGAAAGTTTGGACAAACCTTCCCTCGCCCCTGAAGTACAGCCCAACAAATCCTGCTTGTTTGAAAAATTATAAAATTTGATTTTGGGCAGTTTTATTTTTTGTGATAAACTCTATGGAGTGAAAACACTATAGAAAGTACTAGTCACAGTCTAACAGAAAAAAGAAGGTTTCATCTTATTAAAAAAAAGACATTTGGGGCTCCCAGAACGTTTGCAAGATTTCAGAGCATTCAGTTTTGCAATTTCACAGTTAAATTCCCAAATGTCATATAATTTTGATTTTTTCCCCATTAATCTGGATATCTAGGGTAAAAACTGAACACGGATTTATAAACCAGAAGTAGTATCTTATTTTATAAAAGTTAAATAATATTATAACATCATCCTATGGTTAGACGGCAGACAGACAGATAGACGGAAACGGAAGATCTATTTTTCGTACTCTAGGTAGATGGTTAAGACATATTATCAAATAATTAAATGAATATCAAAAGAAAATTAAAGCAGGATATTTGAATTATTTATAAATGTAGAATATTTTTAATCAATAAATTAATTCTCATTCAAAAAATTAAAAAACAACTACAGATTTTGTCGTTTAAAATAATGGAGTCCTTCTCACTTTAATTTCCATCGGAAATAAAGACATTTTTGATTCAGGAGAATTTTCTCTGTGGTTGAAATAAATAAAAGGACAAATTACCATATTAGACACAGTCGTCTGAAACAAGACAAAAAGAAGTCGTCTTAATGAAGACGTCGATTATCGGCTGTCGCTCCGAACATTATAATCCATCAACCTCATTGGATCCACACGTTTCCAGGCAGAAGACCCTTCTGGGAAAATCTTTATAATCAGACTAAGAGCAACGTGATTGTTTGTCGGACAAATATTTGCCCTAGTATTTTTTTTGTTCATGAATTTATATCGGGGGAGGGGGGGATACCTTCAAAAGGCTAAGCAAACAATACCCTCATGAATAACGGAGGGTTAGTACAGAAAGGGTTTATGTTGGGATTTTTAATATGATGGAAGTTTTTCCTCAAACGTAATAATTCCGGATTTGAACGCAGGAAAACCAAACTGAAATTGACACGAACAGAAAAATCTTGTATCCAATTCCTGCAATTTATATCCGAGCTAAAACCATATTGTGTTCAATTGTAACGAAGAAATTCAATTTTATATCGAATTTGTCACGTGAAGAGCGATTTGGTGCCCCGACGAGGAAAAATGGTGGATGCGCCGGGCACTCATTAACATTTAAAAAAGCAATTTTGTTGGAGCCGAGAAGGGAAGTTTGTTAATGCAAACAATTTAGCTTAGATTGAATGGGAATAAAATTAAAACAAAAGGGAAGGTAGAGTGCGAATATGGACACGCATTAATTTTTTATATCGCGAACGATTGGATGGGGTTTGCGTAGCGCCACGCCGTCGGGTAATAAGGATCTAAGGTGTTATCTTTTGATTACGAACACTTCATGCATAATTTATAACATTAATAAGTTAACGCTTCGTGCGAAACAGAATAAAACATGTGAAAGACCGCTCATAGAAGAGAAGATATTATTGATTTTGTATGCGTGTACTCATAATCCGGATCATGAAAAAGGCATTAGTGGGGATTAAACAAAAAAAAATTAACGGATGTTCATTATTTATGAAAATGTTGGAAGTTTTAGTGATTAAATGCTTGTATTTGGACCACTTAAAAACCTGCATGTTGTTTGTGTTGAATCAGAAAATAATTTGACGATTTTTTCGAAATACATATCGATAATAATTTATACATACAAAAAATATACATATTTCACTGTTAATTTATTTCGCATGAATTGCTTACATTTTGTTTAATTTTTATAGTCAAAATGTTGGAACATAAGTTTGTTTTGTGTATGATAATCACTTGTTCAATCAAATAACTACCATCTTTCGAACAATAGCGACGAAACGTGTGAGTTTACGCATAATGTCGAAATTTAGTATTAGTTCCAGAACAACTGACTGATTTTCAAAGTGAAGATAATATTATGTTAAGTTTATAATTTATGTACGTACACATAGACAAGGAACTTAATAAAATTATCTGCTTAATCTTTTAGTAAAATCTAAACTTTAATAACGAGAAGAATTCCAATTTTTTATTTTTATCTGTTGTATTTTTTGCGCTCATTTTCGAATTCAAATTTACCATAGCAAAATATCTGGCATGAACTAAGTTTGAAAGCAAAATTTTGTCACACGCCATTAATCATTGAAGGTATTATACAGGGTGCCGCATCCAAGTCTGGATATAGGGAATTAACATGCGAATTGGTTTTTATTTTATAATATCTCCCCAGATCACTTTGAAGCTATTATTGAGTGATGCCTTTGTGGGGGTCGAAGAGGGCTATCGGCCAGTATTTTTTTCAAATCGTTGCATCGCGCTCATACACTGTAAAAAGGTTTTAAAAATCGTATTTTGAAATTCGCGCCCGATCCGATTTGTCGCGAAATGTTCCGTCGTACTGTCGAAGTTCGGCGATCGCGTCTTTCCAATAACCATGCAAAATCCAAATGTCAAAGCGAAATTAGAAATTATTCTCATCAGAAATCAACGAACAACTCAAACTGAATTATTTTATCCAGTGTGATGATTATTGTAGGACAAATTAAACGGAATAAATGCACAAATTGATCCATTCATTCGTCATAGTGCGCGACCCCGTCAAACGAGCCATTTCGAACTACACTCAGACCGTATCCAAAAAGCCCGAGGTGAAGACTTCGAGCAGCTGGTCTTCCTCAAAACCCCATCAAAGCCCATCGGCAGTATTGTGACATTTTCTGGGAGCCATCAAGCTAGGAATGTACTCGCGCTGCCTCACTCAGTAATCACTGAACGACTCAAATGGAATTATTTTATCTAATATGACGATTATTGTAGGTCAATTTAAACGGAATAAATGCACAAACCGCACAAAATATTTTATTAGGTTATGTTGCTGGTGCTGGTCGAGTCTTTATTACTAAAATCTCATTAAAATGCCATGTTCTACTGCGATTAGATGAAAAATCGAGGGCCCGCTTTTCTTATTGTGTGATGATAAGATTTACCATCATAACAGCTGGCGCTTTTGAAGAGGACCTTTTAATGACCCATTTAGATAACTACAAATAACAAAACGTAACAATTGTTGATGAATTAAGTAATGAAATATTGTACGAATCTGGAGAAGTATTGCACTATTTTCAAGAATTGCTCAAAAACACTGCTCTCAGCAGCTATACAAGTAAGTAAGCCGATCTTCAAAACTCCTACGCGTGTTGATCAGCATTTTAGTTGAAATCTAAAGACAATATTGCTGGATTGCTTGTTTCAGCGCTTCTCTGTTTGTATAGCTTGTCTGAATGCAGATGGTCGTGAAGAAATCTCCAAAGAAAAAATTTCTCAGGGGTTTAGATCTGGCGATTGCACAGACCAATGGGGCGGTGCAAACTTTCCATTCCAATATTGAGGAAAAATACTGGTTCAAATAAACAACATTTATGCGAGCTGTATGGCTGGAGATTTGGTCTTGGATGTAAAAGACCTGCTGCAGATGCCGCACCCTTCGAGTCCCAGGAAGTATTTGCTGAGCTAGCATATTATCCTACTTCTGAGCATTCAATCCGGATTCGATGAAAAAAGATGCAATGACATGATGTCCTAGAAACCCCAGTCATACACTGACAATTGCACGCCATTGATAACGAAGGTCATGGACCACGTGAGGGTTGTGTAATGCTCAAATTTGATCGTTCTGACGATTATAACTTCCCTTAAGACCAAATGAACGTCAGTAAAACAAATGTTCCTCAAAAACTCTCCATCAGCCTAGATTCTCTCAAGCGTTCCTTCGTAAAACTCTATATGTGAGAAGTGGTCCTCAGGCTTCAATTTTTTGTCATGATGCTTTTTGAAATTCTTCTATCTCATCTGTTTAAGATCCCTAGAAAACGTCGTGCCCACCTGATTTTATGTAATTTTTATCACCTTTGAAAATAAATGTAACTTTATTTTGCGAAATATTATTTTTATTTTTGTTGTTGTTAACACAATAAACAAATGAAACAGTAATACAAAAGTTTCTGAATCCCAAAACACATTCGTAATAGAGAAAAATACTTTAAAATGTTGATGAATCAATGTTCTACATTTCTCTCTCAAAAATTCCTTGTAACGAACATGCTTCCAGGTGGCAAAATTCCATCCTTGCTTAACGAATGTAAAATCAATTGACTTCCAATCTTTAGTGATTCCAAAAAAAAGGGTGAAATTTATCCAAATTACCTACTAATTAAATTAACCGTTGAAGAACATGCCGGCCCCCGCTTTTTCATCTAATCGCAGTAGAACATAGCATAACCTAATAAAATATTTTGTGCAGTTTGTGCATTTATTCCGTTTAAATTGACCTGCAATAAATCATCACACTGGATAAAATAATTCAGTTTGACTTGTTCGTTGATTTCTGATGAGAATAATTTCTAATTTCGTTTTGACATTTGGATTTTGCATGGTTATTGGAAAGACGCGATCGCCGAACTTCGACAGTACGATGGAACACTTCGCGACAATTCGGATCGGGCGCGAATTTCAAAATACGATTTTTAAAACCTTTTTACAGTGTATGAGCACGATGCAACGATTTGAAAAAAATACTGGCCGATAGCCCTCTTCGACCCCCACAAAGGCATCACTCAATAATAGCTTTAAAGTGATCTGGGGAGATATTATAAAATAAAAACCAATTGCCATGTTAATTCCCTATATCCAGACTTGGATGCGGCACCCTGTATAAGTTTATATAATTTTTACAACAACGATTTTGGGACAGTACAAGAGAAATCTAAATTTATAATAACACTTTATTTTTCATCTTCTGTGCTGTTATATTTGTTATATTTGTGACGGTCCGAACTAACTTAATTTCAATTTTGTACACTTTCTTTGCGCTTCATGTTAACTTATTCTGTAAATAATAGATATTTATTCCCCAGAACCTGAATTTTCTTTCCTTCAAGCGAACAGTAACTTCCTTCTAATTTTTACTGTTGTTTTGTCAAGTTGTCCTTTTTTGCCGATACCAACCCTCTGTTCAACTTTGCTCCGCCAAACATCTATAAAAGAAAGTTTACTCGCTGACCCAGAAAATTCTACTTTCGCTCGCTGTAATTTTTCTCTAACCGTTCACTTTTTCGTACAAAAGATTATTCATAAGCTGAAACCGCCGCACAAAGCCCACCAACAAGTCATACGCTATTAGTCTGCACGAAAAGTCTCGGCCCTCGGCAATTAGCCATTCCCTCACACTCTCACACTTTTTCTTCCGCTTGCTTAAGCACTCCGTTAAGGCGCGTCTCCTATTTCCTCGAAACTTCCCCCGTTCATCAAATATTACCAAAATTCAAAGTTGACAAGTCTGTGGTGATTGTGGTTTGCGAGAATAATTAAAGGTAACTATTTCTGTTTCAGATATTTTTTTAAATTTTCGAACAACATACGTCAATAGGAAAGGCGAGGTAGTGTCCAACTGGAGAGCAATATCACTCAACTACTTGAGGACTTGGTTCATCGTCGACATGCTTGCAGCACTGCCATTCGATTTACTTTATGCACTCTACGGTGAAGAGGTAATTTGTACAGACTTGTTTGCTTTTAATTTAATCCTTCCGTCATTGGAGATCCTCATAAAAAGCCTTATTGTCTCTCGAGAGCCGTGTTGACGGTCCTGATGAAATGATTTCCAGTTGAAAAAACACCTGCTAAATAGGAAATGTCTGTTCGCTTTCAGAAATCCAGTCCATTCCAGCCTCACCTTATAAAATTAACGCGATTACTTCGCTTGGCAAGACTTCTACAGAAGATGGACCGTTACTCTCAATACAGTGCCATGATCCTGACTCTACTGATGCTGTCGTTCACTTTGGTAGCCCATTGGCTAGCGTGTATATGGTATGTGATAGCAGAGAAAGAACTTGAAACTGAATTAGGTAAGTTAGATAATGTTTCGGCTGTATGAGTTTCAGACGAGTTTTCATTGTTCGTTTTCCTTCTTTTCATCGCATTTTTTATAATTCATCACAACTTTTCCACTTGTTTAGGCTCAAAGGGAAATTAATTAAGTTGGAAACTCGTGACTATAAAACAAACTTGTTGATTGCGGTCATTCATGTTCGCGGTTTTCAGACGAGAAAACGCTATTAGAAACCTTGCAAGTGACTAAACTGATGATGCCATAAAAGTTCTATCGTTTGATTTATTATTATTATTATTTGCAACAAATGTAAAATCACACGACCGTTGAAAATATTGATCCCTTGATCTTTGTGATATTTATTTACGCAGCTGCACCAAATTATTCTTAAAAATTTACTTTGTACAGGCAGATCCAGTAGATCGTTAAATTTAATTTATAATTTTAATTAAAGTTAAAAACAGGTATAAAGCTGTACAAGAAATAAGATCGCAGTGCCAAGAGTACACTGAAGGTGAGAACTCACGTAGTAGCTTACACATAATGCACATGAAAAACAGGAAATAGCATACTTATTAAGCAAACTTGTACTTAAGACAAGTTACTGTATTTTTTTACTTTTGAATTATGAATAAAATGCGTAGAATAAGCTAAAATTGGCAAAATAGAGTTGAAATTCGTGCAGTTCTTGTCAGGAATCCTGTATATTCAGACTATTAAGTAAAAAATTTAAGAAAAACCAATTACAAAAACGTCTTATCTTCTGGTATAGATATACCTCAATATTTGCAATAACAGAAAATATAAATTCACATTTATGCTCAGATATATGTAGTTGTACAGTAAAACACAAAGTCAAAGTTAAACAAATAAAAGTTGCTAGAAAACTAATAGGGATCTAAATTCGAAAAAATTTAAAAGAAAAAAAATCGTCTGCCGAGTTATGAAATATTCAATTTTTAAAATAAAAAATCAAAGCTTTGGCTTTTTCTATCGGAAATGCAAAAATCAAATTTAAAATTTAAATGCCTCCGATAACTGGACTAATAAAATAGAAAATCGTTTATATCACATCTGTTGCGACATTTCAATTTGAGTATGTTTATTATTTATTTAAATTTACATTTACGTTTAGATAACCATTAAAATAAAATTTGTACAGTGAATTATTTATTTTAAAACCACTTTTTAGCAATTGTAGTTTTATTAAATAAATCAGCTAACGCTTGGAAGTTAAACGGTTCGAATTTAATGTAATTTTGATTATTACCCAATTAAATCTACATGCATGTTACAGCGTATTCTCCAATAAATACTTTAGTAATTTCTCGTAACGATAAGTGCTTTAGTTTCAATATATTTTATTTATTTCACGGCTATTAAACGGATCGGATTTGAATTAGTAGAAAAAAATTACACAGGCTGCTTATAAAAGAAAAAACTGTAAACATGAATCGATTTTTTATTATTTATTATTTTTAAACATCTCTTATAAGCCGTTGTAAAAACTAAAATAACATTACAAACGATGTTACCAGTTTTCTAATTCGTAGTTGGTTTCGGTTACAGTTTAACATTAATTTGTTTAATAATAATTTAGTCGATAAAATATTACGTAGCCTACTGTAATAATTTTTCGTGTACGAAATACGTGTTCAATATAATAAAAATAAAGTTTTTGATCTCAAACACATTACGCTAACTAAAACCATAAAATTCGGTAGCGAATATCCACTTTCATTTTTAATGCGAGTATTCAGTACTCTAGATTTTAATGGGCCGTATGATTAAAAGTGAGCATTTGCTCGTACTCGTTGTTTTTGGAGCATATCCTTCGCTATATATGAATAAAACAGTGAGCAAACGGTTTTGCTCATACTTTGGTGTTGGAGCTTGAGCAAGTGCTCTAAATTTGAAGTATCTGCTTACACTTGAGCAAATGATATGAATAAAAGAGAGCGTTTACTTACATTATGGAGCACTTGCTCACAAATTGATGCGTCTGCTATAAAGGAGACGCAACTTCTGTTGGATGGAACAGTATTTCGGAAAATGGCAGACATGGTTGTTCTACGAAAAACTAAACATTATAAGGAGCGTAGGGAAACCAACATAGGTGACTATAAAACCTTGTACAGGTAAGCGTAGAACATTTGTCATTATAAGTATATTACGATTAATAGCAGGTATTGCAGATTTTCTGCAGAAAATGTTACTTGGTTAGCAGATTACTTTTTAAATGATTGTACTGAAACCAGGGAAGGTGTTTTGTCGCCAAAAATGAAAATGAAAATTTTTTTGAGGTGTTTGGCCAATTCCGGTTTTCAGTCAGGAATAGCAGAAGAGTTAGGCGTTCGTCAGTCGACAGTATCAAAAGTAGTTACATTTGTCACAACAAGGGTCACAGCAAAAGTTTCATCATGGATCAAATTTCCTCACACTAAACAAAATATTTTGCAGGCTTTAGAAGACTGGCAAAATGTCAATCACTTTCCGGGGGTCATTGGGGTCATTGATTGTACCCATATTAGAATTGAAAAACCAGGTCGTCATGGGGATGAATATATCAATAGAAAAGGATGGCCCAGTATCAATGTACAAGCGACTTGCAACGCCCAAGACGTCACCTTTATTAGAAGACGTTTCTTAATTAAAACAAACAAAAAGAGTTGAATATGCATTGTTAAATATCGTTTATTTGGTATAATACACATATTATCACTGTCAGTTTATTCCAGTCGTTCCATTTTCTTCAAAATATACTCTCTTTGCATCCTTGCGGTTTTTAGTTGCTCCAACAACACAAGTCTTTGTAGTTCCGTTGTGGTTAAACTGTGTGTTTCCTCAGTCTCGTAGTTGTAAAGTTTTGACTTCTTGGGCTCGGGAGAACGTCTACTCTTTTCACAGTTCTTTTCCTCTCTGTGTTTGGGCTCACATTGTTGTGCCCTTTTCGCCATACCTGCTACAGCAGGTTCTACAAAAAGTGTTATTTTATAGAATTATAGAGTTTATTATGTAAAAGGGTATATTATGTGTATTAAACACAGATGCGATAGGTACCTACCCGGAATTTTGTTGATTGTTGGATTATCATCTCCTTCAAGTATCTTATACAAGATCTTCTCCCACTCATGCAAAGTAATGCGTTTGTTTCCGGTCTTCTGTTTGTCGGTCTTCTTCTTGAGCCGCGATTTCATATTGTTAATTTTTTTCTTCAACTGTTGTTGGGTGATGCGAAGCCCTAAGTGGACTTCATACAATTCCACAACCTCCAGTAAGGATTTTTCTTTTTTTGCTTTTTCATTTGGTAACTGAGATTTTGATAGTAATTCAGGTCGTTTTTCGATTTCTCGGACTATAAATAATTGGGAATTTGCAGTTTTCCCAGCACCGGACCCCGGCGATTCACAGCCACTTGACGAACTCATCTGTACAATGCACTGATTATAACCGAACTAAATGAAAATCATGGATAGCGAATTGTGGTTTTTTAAATAATCTCTTCATGGTCGTCGTTCTTATAGGAAATAAGCTATCGATGGGTGTTTTTATGAAGATAACGAATATGAGCGTTTGCTCCAGAGTAAGAAGCAAATGCTCTTAAGTAAAAGGTTTAGTTTATTCATACTGATTGAAGTATGTGCTCATACTCGTACTTTTTACTCTAAGCATGTGCTCATACTTCGTACTCATGCTCACGAGCAACTGCTTCTTTTTATTCATACGGCCCAGTATTCTCCTCGCGCAAAATCTTCCGCAGCCCTAAAGTTAAAACTTTCCCGCAGAAAAGGTTTCTACAACTTAGAAAATAAAGGTCAATGCTTCGATTCGCCGAATGGTCATTTGAAACCTCAGTTGAATTATCCTTCCGATGCGTAGTGAGGACAGATTTGGGTCAGCCCAAGGGATAATTCCATCAAAACAAGTTAACAGTAAACAGAAAACATTAAATCTAAGTAAATGTAAATTAAACCCAAAGCAATATTAGTTCTGACACAAACTTCCTTCGACACACTGGTCTCGACAACTCTCTTTCTTCGGTTAACGTGTTCTTCCCAAAAAAACACAATTTTTGTAAATTTGTGTTTGCTTTGCTCGCGAGATAGGGAGAAAATAATGTTGTTTGTACTGCTATAAGACGCATTCAAAGTGATTCAATCTTGCTTTTAAAATACCTAATTGCGAAAGCGTTCGCATCCGTATACAGAGTATAATTTCAACGAAAACCTAATTTAGAATGAAGGAAGCCTCCCTCCGGTTCTAATCTTCACAAATTTCTAGCACTTACCGAGACGCCTTAGTATTTTAATCATTTTAGTTTTACTTAAGGAGTGGCGGTTCCGCCGCTTTCGAACTGAATAAATAAACTGTGATTTTCTTCGGTAAGGGTATAAATGGATTTGTTTGAATGAACGCTTAGTAAAACAGCGAAAAACGGAAAAGCAGAATAATACGTAAAGCGATCTAAGCGCAAGAATGGTTGTTACAAGAAATTTCAGGTTAATATGTTTTGTGAACCATCATACTTGCATTGTTATGATGCGTGGCTTTAGTAAAAGTTATGGAGATATGAGAGACTAAAACTACCTTTAGAAACTGGGAAAACAACAGGTTGGTTCTAGTAATGAAGATCCACCATGATTTATTTCCCAGTTTTGGCAATAAACCAAAAAAAAATTAACGTGCCGGTCATCAGATTTCACTCTATTTAATGTGAAAGGCGTAGAAACTTTTGTAAAAATAACAACACGAAGACACCTTTCAAAACAAAATAACTGTTGTAGTTCCTAAAGAGTTTATAAAGTAACTATTTTACATTTTTTTGAAGGTTGGATTCACACCCTCGCCGATCGCCTCAAGCTCCCTGACGTCGCTAACGTGTCGAAAACTGACGCCTACGTCACAGCCCTCTATTTCACCTGTTCGAGTCTGACCAGCGTCGGTTTCGGCAACGTCAGCGCCAACACCACCAGCGAAAAAATCTTCAGTATATGCGTCATGCTGATTGGTGGTAAGTGAAAATTGTCGCATTTAGATTTTCGATATAATTATTTAATTATTAATAACATTTGCCGGTATTTAAATACATTGTAAAGTCACAATAATGCCCATAGTTTCTGATATCCTTTGGGGATTTAAGTCATAAAACAAGGAAGTCACTTTTGAGTTACGATTTATCTACATAAAAATTGCAATTATTGTCTTTCCCGTTTAGAGACCGACTTGTTGCGCAGCATATTCTATCCATTTTCCCGGGTAAGTGGATCTTTAATAAAAAAAGCTGGCTTCCACATTTCTGAAACCGCCGTTAATGTTTCATAACCAAGAACAGATTATTTAAAATCAATAGTCTACTTACAGGATATTATCCAGATAGAAAATATTAGAGAAGTATAGTGAACTTATAGAGAATTTATTTTGTCAAACGGCAAAAAGATGCATTTTACTGGTATTGTTCTAACACTAAAAAGCCTCTTTATTATTATTAACTATTGTTGTTATTACTATTAATTATTGCGATCGGCAGAGGCCGCTGCTAATGGTAATGAATCTTTCTTTAAATAACCTAAAGCAATGACCTCTGGCACGAGTATCTGAGTTTATACGAAATATGTGACGAATTGGAGACGATTCATTGGACAGCGCTTGAAAGATCGTATGATATCTCCTCTCACACGTCTTTCTGTTAAGCTTGGAAGCTTCATTATGCCAATACCATATAGGAGTAGTATTTTTGCTGCTCTACATTGGACTAACTCCAACAGTAGAACATCGCGTTTTAAGACCGGTGACCAGATACTGTTTGTATTTTCTAAAATTGATCTTATGAAGGGTTTATATAATGTGGCAATTACTATTGAAGTAGGTGCCCCAAACAACAACAATTAGAGACGGAAATCTCTTGATTTCCTATTTATTATGGTAATTTTGGATTTTTTTACCTAGATAGAGTGTACGGCACACTCATCAAGTTTAAGCGGGACCATAGCTCTACTTTAAAAAGCTGAAGTTAGTGTTGTATTTTCAGTGCTAACATTATACAGTTTAACATCCTCTGCGTACATTGCAAAAGGCTAGAGTAGTGTATAATTTAGATCGGTCGTGTAGGCTGTAAGTAACAACGGACCTAAGACTGATTCTTGTGGAACCCCGCTCTACACCTCAAAATGCTGACTAAAAACGTCGTCTACTTTAACCCTAAACGTTCTATTTGAAAGGAATGCATCAATCCATTTTAAGAGATTTCCTCTTAAACCCAAATGTTGGAGTTTATGTAATAGTAATAAGCAACATTTGGGGACACGATCAAACGCCTTGGAAAAATCGAGATAAAGAACTTCGACTGTATTTTCAGCTTCGACTTTTGTTATCCAATCAAACAGGCAGGAAAAATGGTTACATTGAATTGATTTTCCTATAATTCGATCATAAACGATGGATTCCATAAGTTTCACGATAATCGAAGTAAGACTGATCTGTCTATATCTGGTAACATCGAACCTATCGCCTCTCTTGTCTGTTATCTATGGGCTATTGTCCATTCTGAAGGTAGGGACTTGAACAAATGATTGATCCATTAAAAAACTAATGGAATCACTAAGACCGTCAGTACAAGTTCTTAGAATTTAAGGACAAGAGAAGAGAATCCCTTTTATTATCTGTCACCAAAAAAAGCAGTTATATTGTGTGTGTTATAAATTCGGATAATCCCATTGAACGTTTAAAGAAGTTATATAACTTTTACAATGAGAACTGATTTAACCCGTTAAGGGTCTCTAAAAGCACCCTTGCACGTTTGTGTGTTTGATAAATAATAGATAAATCAAGCAGACCACGTTTACGATATAATTTCGTCGACGGCAAGCATCGTAAGGTAACACTTCGAACCGGGTAGTAGGGATATTTAATTTACCAGAAGACGTGTCGGATCCTAAACTAAAGATTAAACGAAGTTACAATATATCGTAAACTCAGACCACGTGATTTAATGCTTGCCAAGCTTGGCTTGAGAAACGTACAGTCACGTAATCAGTACTTAACAGAGATTCATAAGATCTACGCCAAAATAGTGCCGCCGCAGTGGGATGTGGACTATGCCGAGAAATATACTATGCCCAAGAGATTCAAGTATGCCAGTTGACAAACTGTGTAGCGTTCGTGTAAAAAATCCTTCAAATGATTCCTTTAAAGTAGAGTTAAGAAAAGAAAAATAAAACTCATTGACTAATTTTATTTATCATATATTTAGTTAATGAATATCTGAATTATGAGTTGAAATATCTCAGTTCTTTGGAAAGCAATTATTACGAATGTCACTTCTATGTTATTACAATTTCATATTTAATTGTAGTTTGCTTTGTGTAAAAATTCTTGCAGATTTAAAATCTAAACATTTAAAAAATTTCAAAAACCTGTCGTGAAATATCTATGAAAACTAATTATCCGTATAAAACTTCGCTTATAAACATAGCTTTTATACTTATTAAAAAAAGCGCAGATAATGATAAATACCGATGGTTAATTAGTAATTACGCACACTCTCTATACTGTGTTAATTGATCATTTTCACTGAATCTGAACAGCCCTAATGCACGCTGTCGTCTTTGGCAACGTAACTGCCATCATTCAAAGGATGTACTCGAGGAGGTCCCTTTACCAAACTAAGTGGCGGGATCTGAAGGACTTCTTTACCCTGCACCAAATTCCCAAGGAGCTTAAGCAAAGGATGCAAGATTACTTTCAAACTATCTGGTCGCTCAACCATGGCATCGATATACACGAGGTTAGTAATTTGTAAATTGGATGTTTTGGGAAAGCAAAAATGCGTAAAGTAATGGCTCATTAAAAGGAGGAATATAGTAGCAAAGCAAATATTTTTGTTGACGTTTAGATTTTTATGGTGGTTCGATTGTATCAATATTTATCGGCTGCGGGGAAACGCTCATTAGTCAGTCAATAAGGTTTGAATATTTTGTAATTTATACATTCTGCGATTTTGTGAAATTTAACGTGATTGCGATGTGGATTAAACATGAGGGAACAGGCGAGAATTAAAGCAGCATTAATTCAAATAGGATAGCGATAAAAGCCTAAAAGTGTCTTTTTGAAATATGAAACCGCGCTCATCCAAGAGGAAAATTTACCTTCCAATATAAAAAAATCCGTTTTTATCAAAGAGTAATACAAAGTCTTTAAACGGAAAATTGGATAGAATAGCTTGTCTAAGACTTTATTATCTCGATAATTAAATCCGTGAAGTAAGGAAATTAGAATTTTAGCTGTCTTTGTTAGAAAGAGAAATGATCCTATCAGCTTTACGCAAACAGAGTCTAAATATTAATTAAAATTTAGCTCCACTATGCGAAACTGTGCTAATGTGTGGCGTTTAAAGATAATTCGAAAATATATCCACTACGTAAATGTGATTATTCAAACAACTACCAATTTTTGAAAAGCCTATCAAAAATTAAATACCAAACTTATTAAAAAGAATAACGGAAATTCTCTAAAATTACTAAACATTAAACATTATTTCTCGAAATTAGCAAAATCTGATATAACAGTGACAAAATAACAGCAACTAATCAAAAACATTGGTCCAAACATATATGCATTAGTGTGTTTTAATCATCACATCCTCGTTTTTGAAATCTTGATAATTTGTAGCTATTATTTTATCCAGAGCTCAATGAGCAAAACCTAAATTAAACTTACGATTTCTTCAGTCGTTTTGCTTTAGTTACAAGTACTATTTACGTAAAAACAATATAACTCTTAAACTTCCTGTAAACATCGCAAAATTCCGAGAAAACTTGAAATCTTTGTTCAACTTTATAATTACCGAGAATACTCATATAACCGAACTTGATTTCATCAGCTTTTCAGACAGCAACATTATTCGAACTCTATAAATTAGCAGTATTCTCTTACGATTACGCCAAAGCTCTCTTCCCGCAGCTCTCGCAGTAATTACTTCTTATGATTAATTCCGGCTGCCTAAACCACACACAAACGCCGCATCTTAAGTAACCTTTATTCGCAGTAAAAATCAACAATTTCGTTTAATTAATATTCAACAATCTAAGGACCTCAAGCAAACGAACTTTCCTCTAATTTATCTTACCGACCTCATTTCAAACATCCCATTAAACTTGCTAAATTCCAACAGACCTTAAAAGAATTCCCCGAAGAATTAAGAGGCGACGTCTCCATGCACCTTCACAGGGAAATTCTGCAATTACCAATTTTCGAAGAAGCCTCGCAAGGATGTCTCAAACTTCTCTCTTTACATATCAGAAATAACTTCTGTGCCCCTGGCGAATATCTGATTCACAAAGGCGACGCTTTAAGTTACATTTACTACATCTGCAACGGCTCCATGGAAGTGGTACAGAACAATATGGTCGTCGCCATACTTGGTAAGTCGGTTTTGCTATTATTTTTTTAATTATTAATGGCGAAAGAGGATTTGCCGACGATGCATTTATAATTCAGAGAGACCCACTTAGTCAAGAGGAGAAATTTTGAAACTTTAAATAATTGTATCCCGGTGTTAGTATGCGAAATTCTTAAATATGAGATTAATAGTAATAACCCGAGAAGTACTCACCTATGCAGTTAATTAACTGTCACAATTATCACTAATCGTAACATTAAAAATGTATTTTTAGGTATGATTATTATTCAATAAAAATTTCAATTGTTGACAAAAGGTCGAATTTTTTACTAAACCTACAAACATTTTAGGAAAAAATTTGAAATTTTAAACTGATGTTCTTATTTTTAGTGTACACTTTAAAAAAAGAAACAAAACAGGTCATATTAATGTACAGCTATAGAATATTTAAAAAAAACTATAGAAATAAATATCCTGAAAGGATTAAGTTCTATGAATCAAACCATGAACACAGATTAAGTTGAAGACAAGCAACCCAAAAGCCGGCAAACGTTGCAAATTATCACTATGATAATCTCGAATTATTTATTAGGGGTTCCAATAAGCAATTTTTGAAACAGAAAGTCAATGTTTACTATTTGACGAAGTTGACTCAATTGAACTTTTAAGACTACATTATTTTTTTTAACTCAGAAATTGTGACTATTTTAATGGCAAATATATTTTTAATGTTTACAGTAAAAAAACTGGTGTAGGCGTGTTACCTCTGTACCTTACACTCACTTCTCAGAATTGTTAAAATATATCGATTTTGTCGGTTTTCCAACTTACGTTTTGTTAATGTAATTTTTCATGTGCAATTTGTCTTAGCAGCAATAATATTTATTGCACCTAGACATTATACACTGCTTACGTTCATCAAAACAAGTAATATATCACGAATGAAAGTAAACATTACTTACCTAATCAAAAATTTTCCATGATTACATTCAATTTTTTATATTCTTTTGAGTTAGCATCAAAGGATTTTATTTAAAAATCTTTATAATGACTACATAGCAACACAAGGTTTTTACGAAAAAAAAACGCTTAATGACATCATAACTTCGTAGCTGCCACCCAAAAATTCACATTTGTTTCTAAATTGTATCCCGGGTAAAACATTTAATTTGCCCGAGGGTTTTTAACGAATTGTATTCCCGAAATGCGTGTCAATATAAGGTTATTCACGGAAAATAATGAGTCTGCAAAAATTTGCAATGCGATATAAAACACATTACCAAAGCTCTCACCGAGATATTTATTACTATTTTTAACAAACGTAAACATAGGTAGTTGTTGTGTTTAATATATTTTGGTATAAATGTCAATTTCTATTCTCTCAGTTCACGTTCAGTTGGTGGCACATAAAGCCAATAAACAATGCTTTTGTGAGGGATTGCGCTGCGGTTTTGACAATTCACTGCCCATATAAAATGCATTGCTTATGGGTTTTACACGCTGCGACCTGAACCTGGTCTAGGGTGCAATGTTAACTCAAATAAAATAAAAATAAATTCAACACAATTTTTAGTAAAGCAAATGTATCTATAAAACTCTTTGCTTGTATGCTACAGTTCTTACCAAAAATGATTTTTTTAAACGTGATAAAATTGTTACTTTAGTATCAATCGAATTTTAGTGATCTTAAAACAAAAAAAAATCAGAGAGGCAAGACCTGGATATTACAGCAACAGTAAGGCAATTTATTTAATTTTATTTTCTAGATCTATTCGTATCGAGATTTTTTAAGAGTAGCCAATTTTCCTCCAAAACAGTTTTCAGTCTTTTGAAAATTACTAGCCGGAAAACGTTCACTGAACCAATGCTATCAAAACCAGTTTTACATTATGTAGCCACGTTGAATGAAAATCGTTTTAGATTTTATCAAAGTGTACATAATTACCTACTAAAGTAGTAGTGCATTGTTTATTACGATTAAAATTTATTAAAGTCATTATTTTTCCAGAATGGTGACCATACAATGTACTCTAAGTTGTTTATTTACCTCATATCAGCATGTCATTTTAGTTTCGCTTTCTGTCAGTCACAAACTTTCCAATATATACATATAGTCACGATCCCGTCAACCCCATTTCCTCTTTTACTATGGCAATTAATCTCCACCTACATCAACGCATCTCTCTAAACCCTTCCACAAGAACACCCAACCCTTCAATCCAGCAAAACTTAGGTATTTACTAAAGCAACATTTTCGAAACAGGCAAAGGCGATCTCGTAGGCAGCGACATAAACTTGCACCTCCAGCATCCCTCCAATGCCCCCCCTTCTGAGACGGGCAGGATCGGCGGCTCCTCCGACATTATCATAAAATCCAGCAGCGACGTTCGTGCCCTCACCTATTGTGACCTAAAGTGCATTTATATGCAAGGATTAGTCGACGTATTACGCCTGTATCCAGAATATCAAAAACAATTCGCCAACGACATCCAACACGATCTAACTTTCAACGTTAGGGAGGGTTACGAGGCCGAGGTAAGGATGGCGTTATAACCTGAATATTCACGCAAATTCCTCTGGCAATATTTGCTCAAGCAAGGGTGGAATCTTGTATCGCTTGTTGCTTTTAACGAAGTTTAAAAATGGGTACACTATAGCGAACAAGAGACATCCGGGCCCGCAGAAATCAGTACTACCTATTGATTAGTAAAAAAAAAACTTATAGAGAAACTTATTTTTTCATGAAATGGTATTAAATATTCATTATTTAAACACCACCTGTTGATTTAGATAGAATATTCTATAGTACATACTGACAAAAAGTACCTATTAACGTTAAATTTTAATTTAGAACGGTTAGCACTGTGACTGATAAAGCGGGCAATAAATTATTCAAACAATATTATAAAAAAGCGTGGCCATTCTTGTCTTGTAGTTACGTTTTCCTTACATAAAATAATCTTTTTTTACTTCCTGGCTTTTTCTATGTTTCAACTTTTCATGATCCCTGGAGTACGAAAACATAGGTCTCCCGTTTCCGTATGACTATCTGTCTGTCGGCCGTCTGTGCGTTGTGAAATTATATGGGGGTATTAGGAATCAAAATTTGGATAAACATCCTCACCAACAATAAGATGACGTCATCTCGAAAATTGACATTAATAAATATTATTTCAGTTTTATAAAGTAAGATACTCCTTCGCATGTGGTTTATGCATCCGTGTTCAGCTTTTAAAATTATGTAACATTTTGCAAATTTAACATTTTTGAAATTACAAAACCCAATACTCCAACTATTTTTTTTAAGAATGGGAAACCTTATTCTCGAGGGCCCCAATTGACTTTTGTTTTAAGAATGTGAAACCTTCTCGGAGCCTCAATTGTCTATTTTTTAATAAAGTGAAACTTTCCTTTTTCTCTTACACTGTGACGAATACTTCCTATATGTATTGTTTTTACTACACAAAGGTTATCGCAAAAAATAAAATTTCGCAAAATCAAATTTCATAATTTTTCAGAGAAGCAGGATTTATTGGACTACTTTAGAGGAGAAAGAAGTTCTGTCAAAATAACTTTGGGCCATTTTTTTAAAGAAAAGATGAACAAAATAGCCCTCCATGCAAAGACGACGAGTTAAGATCCAAAGAGCATCTCTTTAGATCAATTTTTTGACAGGTGGTGTTTTCTTTTCAATTTTAACAATACAAGCAACAAAGCACAATGTTTACTTCATTTAAAGCATGACATCATATGTTTGAAATTATAAGGTACAAAAAAATTCTAATTCGTATACATGAACCACCAGTTTTAAAATAACCATCACTGCAACAAGTGTTAATTGTTGGTGGATTTTATTTAGTACTCTGTTAAATTATTACTTTTTCCACCTCTATAAAGTCGCTTGAATTATTTGCAGCAAGAATCCGACGCCAACGGAATGCCATCGCTAACTTTACCCAGCATTAGCGAAGACGACGAGAATCTACACGAAGAAGGCGAAACGTCGCCAATATCACCCAACAGGTCGCCTTTACACGCAGTTTCTAACAGCCCCCGCCACGCCAAATACAACTTAAGGTACCCCTTCCACCTTTTAAACCACCTCCTCCTCTAAATTTTTCTTCAGACTCCAAGAATTCCACGAAAACGCCACCCGCAACCGCCCCCGCCTGGGCGGCGTCGCCACCAACCACTTAGCCATGCTGCGAGAGCGCGTCGAACGTCAAAGGAGCGTCGTCCTGCCTCACCACCCCAAAACCAGCTCCCTCGAAGACGTCAACTGTGAACTGAAGACCGACGTGGAAAACACGCGAAACAGCGTCGACCGTTTGGATAACCAAATCACGAGCTTGCACCAGGACGTGGCGACACTCAGCATGGAGGTTTTTATTGCACTTCCTCCCACACCAACACATCTGAAGGTGTCTTTGTTGCAGGTGCGAAACGCCATCCAGGCTTTGCAGGAGATGACGACTCCGTCTTCCTGTGGCGGCTCGGCTCATTACTCTGTCCATTCGAACCCCAACTTACACCATAGCGGTTCTGGGAACGCGTTGTTAGCCCGGAGCACGTCGCATCCTCCGGAAATGTTCTACTGGGAGGAGCAGCAGTCGCCGCCACTGGCTTTCCGGCCGTTCCCGACGTTCGCCGAAGTTGGGACACAGACGGAAGACGACGAGATGATACGAAGGTGGGTGACGCAGAACCCGAGGGAAGTACTGGAGATGCTGGGGTTCGACGCGGATAAGATTCTAACGAAAGGGAGTTTGAGGAAGAGTCATAGTATTCCAGACGATAAGGGACAAGTATTGAGTGTTCAAAACAGGAATTGTTTTAAAGATGTTGCGGTAGATATTGATGAAGACACTGATGAGGGAAAGGGAGAAGATTGCCCTTTTCTGTGGGAACGTAATCCAGAACCGAGGAATTATCAAATCTTTGAAGCTATAAATCCTCAGAACTCTTTGCTTAAATTCAGGAAGCCGAATCATGCTGAATCTTAATCGGGCGAGTCCATCCTAGTACTGTGTCAGAAGACGGTGATATGTAAATAAATGCATAATGTAGCTCTATTTTAATCTACTAACATATAGATTACAAACATTTAACAACAATATCGAAAGTATAGTCAAATAACTGATATTGCTGAAGGTTAATCATTGTTTCCCTCCGTGTTTCACGGGTTCTAAATAAGACAGTAAAATACATGATTTTGGACAAATAAATATGTAATGCTAACCATCATCTTTTTTCACAAGTAATATAATGCATTGTATATAGTTATGGAGTAATACGTATGTAAGAAAGCGACATGACATCATCTGCAACGACACAAAGTTGTTTTAACTCTATGACTATTCTTGAAATGAAAAGTAAATCAAAGTTAACAACATCCATGTAGAATGGATGGTATCATATTATACATACTTGGCAGTTTCGACCATTATCTGTATATTACTTTTTCAGTAAAAGCCTAACTTGACTGTACTTCAAAGCTGCTCATCAGCAACTGCCCAAATTAGATCGATAAGTAGTTGTAAGAAACGTCAATTATCGACTATACAGACAACCACAATATTTTTCTAAAAATGAGCCTAATGTGTTAAATGTTTGTAAATATGACGCACTAGCGTTGTTTTCTTTGTTATTAAAAAAAATTAATAAAAGCTTTGGTTTTCCGAGGCGTGGAGGTTATTCAAAATGTTAAGCAAGCATATCATGTGATCTACAGGTAGTGCCTCTATTGTGATGAATCTCTTTCTGATAAAGTGTGTCTAAAATTGTCGAAAACAATCACTCTATTTGCTACATGTTTTCAATGTTAACTTTAGCAACAATTATTGTTGTTTGCAATTTTTGTAAATAATTTTATTGTTTATAATTACGTAAGACATTCCATTTTTGCAAATAATATCTCGTGATACAAGTTAAGAATTATATATTTGTATATTTTAGTAGGATTAAGAGTAATTTATTATACACTTATTATTTCTTAAATGCAATTCAATAAATTTTTTATTTACCAAACCGGTTTTCAATATTCTTACCAAAACCTTAATAATCAAAATACTAGAAATTGTACTACATTTTCGTAAGTATTAGAACTTTCTACATTTAAAAAGTAATAAAAAGTAATAGTGGAAAAATACAGACATCTTTTAAATCAGAAATGCAAAAGAAAAACTGTAAATATTACCAATACATAAAGAAAAGAAAACTCTTGACTCACTTACTGACTGACTCATCAACGCGAAGCCCAAACCCTTAGACCTAGAAAGCTGAAATTTTGCACATGGCATAATGTATATATAAAAGAGTAAATTGACTAAAAAAAGAATCAAGATTCAAAATGCCATGACGAACGCCACTAACTGTGGAGGCTTAATTCATCATTTGGCGAATTGAAAGTCCAACAAGTTACTGACGGGAAATACAGAAACAAGAATTACCGCCACTGATTTACCGATTGTTCCCGACGTTCGCCGAAGTTACATAGACGGAATATAACGACAGAAGCACAACTTGAGGGAAACACTGAAGCTGCACGGTCTAGATAGAAATGATAGAACTAGGAATAGAAACAGTGGTCTAGAATAGAACTTATCTAGAAAAGTTGTAGTGGATATTGATGAAAACACAGAAATATTGACAGAAATACAGACAGAGCGTCAAGAAAATATGGAAGTAGCTAGTGACCCGATGGACTTGATTACAGTTACTTCCTTCGCTTAGGCTGGGTAAAACACTGCACCAATATATTTAAACTACAAGGTTTCCAATGCCTGTCGAAAACTGCCGAAAAACTTTCGAACACTTTCAAATAAACGTAAGCTGATAATTCCTAAAAGACTTCTGCCATCGTGAGAGGACGTGACTTATTCTGTGTTTCAAAAAATTGGTTCAAGTTTATTTAGACAGAACTTCCCTCGCTTCTTTGAAAAATGATAAAATTAGATTTTGCAATGTTTGTTTTATGATAACCCATATAAAATAAAAACTGGCGACATAAAAAAAACACCCTTGCAGCCCCTGCACCGCGCGGTCGCAAATTGTAAGGGACTGTGCAAATTGCATAAGTACGGACAAAGTAATTTAAAGCAGATAACAAACGGGAAAAATGGCCTCCCAGCAGTAAAAACAAGTTTCTTCCAATGTATAAACAAGCACTTGAATTGCGTAGAAATTTGTTTGATTTGAAGAGTTTGTTGCTCCAAAACAGTGGATTAAAATATTGATTCAGCCACAGTCGAACAGTATGTTCTGAATATTATTATTATTAGTATTATTTTTATTAAATATAAAACGTTTACAAAAAATATATATGTATCAGAGAGCAGAGTTAAAATTGTTCTGTAGCATCACATTCTAATTCAATAATAATAATAATAATAATAATGCTGATGGTGATGAGAATAAAAAATGAAATTTCTGCAGTACTTAAATTTTTCAGTTTATTAAAAAACAGAGAGAATGTAGAATAACAAACTTCAAATGATGGACATTCTTTGCTCGTACAGGTGTTTGCTGCAGATTTAGCGTAAACACAACAGATGGCAGCACAGCTGTCATTACTCATCCAATGAGTCACTATCTTTTTTATTTGGTTTACAACTTCGCTAGTTATAATAATGGAGGGTGTGTGCAGCTGTGTGTTGTGAGGTTCCTTATCGACGAAATTATGAAAATTAGATAGATATCAGTTATCACAAATCAATCTTCAAATCAGGTAAATTTATATGATTATCATTAAAGTTGCCAGATATCGCTTATCGATAAGATACCATTTCCCAATAACATCACTTGTATAAACAATTGCTCTTTATGTGTTAACAACTATGTAAATAACCATTAATTTCATCAAAAAACACACACCCAATTTCCATAACAAATTTAATTAAAAAAAAAATCTTGCTGTTATCGTAATTGAGCAGAGTCGACTGAAGCAATTTACCAATTACTCCACAAATAACCAATGCCTCGAAGGAAATCCAATTACGAAGGGATATTTTTAGAATAATTAGTCACCCAGTCGCACTACTTCCCGCCATGGGTTAAAAATAGGGCAAATCCGACCCTTAACTCTACCATATTCCTCCATCTGGAGCATGTGGGTGGACGTGTGCCAATTAAATAAATTTCACTTTTATTTATTAAAAAAAAAAACCTGTTGTATCCATAATCTACCTGCGGACCGTCGTCGCGACGCCCCCCTCCATCACGTCACTCTCCAAAAATAAATGTTTACAAGTAGTGTGTCATATTACTAATAAATCCTACCATAAACAATGGTTATCTTGACTAATCCATTCATCCTAACTGAGTTGCAATTACCAATTAAGGCGAACAAGTCCGTGTGGTTACAACTGGTGTTTTCTTTGAAAAAGTCGTCATGACGCGGTTACTCTAGGTCATAAGCCCGAGCGCTAACCCTTTGGGCTTGATAAGACGGGCATCTGGGTCTTGTAATATACAGGAAGTGGGGCGCCGTGGTGCAATTGGGTAAACAATATACGGATATAAATAAGCGGTTTCGTGTTCCATCTGGGTCGAGAAGATTAAATTAATTTGATTGAATTATTGTTTCAGAATGTATTTATTGGGTGTCGTCTTCTGGGCTGTTCTGGCGGTAGCCAAATCACAGATTCTACAACAGTTCACACAGAACCCATGTGTTTCACGGTCGACTTGCCATGAATGTATAGCGACTCCCACATGCGCGTGGTGTTATGACACAGTAAGTTTAACTGGGTTGAATGGATAGAAGAAAGACCGAAATGAAGAAATCGGTTATTAGACTTGAAGATTATGATTAAATGTAGACAGTTGTCAGGTTTTTTAGCCGAACCAGAATTACGAATAATAAAGCCGTGATAAATGTGGAACATTTAAAAAAATCTACGGGAATTAAACTTTAAAATTCGTTCCGGTGGTATCGAAATTTTTGCAATTACTGGAAAAGGTGGCCACCGAAAATCTAAAAATAAACTCAAAATTCCAAGAATCTTCAAAATTATGGATAAATCTCAACAAAATGCAACCACATTGATTAGTCTATTGAACAAACTTTTGAAAAACCTAATAAATAACAACATGAAAATTGTAAAATGACACAAATTCGAATATGAGGACATTGAATGATCTTGAAAGTACACGACGTCGCTTGCAAATTTTAGATTTGATGAACATATTTAGATAATGAATTTCATTATAGCTTGAATCGAAATAATATACCCCAGGTTTAAAACACCAAAGAGACGTTTGTATACTAATTCTAAAAAAAAACTTATGTGCTTGTACTTGAGTCTAATAACATCTGTAATAGCGTTCCAATAAAAATATTAAATACACGTATCTAGTTTGCACCCTTGAAGTAATAAATTATACAAAGTAATCATTCGAAATTTATGTCTAGTAAACTTTCCGGTTGAAAACGCGACTGCTCGCTAATGTTGCAGGCTTAATTACTTAGATTACCAGACAACAGTTACTTGTGTCTACCGTCAGTGAAGTGGAATCTTTTATCTAGAGTGTAGTTATTAGATAAGATAAAGTAATAAAACATGACTTCACTGGCGAGATGCCTATTAATTTTTTTTTTAATTAAGTTTTGGTGTTCGAATTCATGGAACATCAACTTTTGAAAATATACAAGATGTGGCTGAAAACTAATAATCCAAAATCAAAATTTATAATAAATAAATAAATTTGAGTTGTCAAAAATCCTAAACCAAGATAAACGTTACCGCTGCTGACAGGTAAACATCAACACAACCAAACGATGCTTCCAACCGAGCTACCCTCTACCTCCTCTCGATCAATGCGACCCCTCGAAAATCTACAACCCCGACAACGAAATGATAATGATTGCAAACGCGGCCTTGTCGATGCGCCAAGAATCAGGAAGTGAAGGTGGAACCATTGTCTCCGGATACGAGGGAAGTTCGTCGTCCTCTGGAAGTTTTTCTGGTAGTCAAAGTGGCAGTGGCTACGGAGGAGGCGCCTGGGAAGGAGGTGGCGGCATCACTCAAGTTAGACCACAAAGAATTAAACTAAAACTAAGAGCGAGTGAGTGTTCTGTGGACTAAAAGTGTAGAAATCGTCACTTGTGGATGTTGTTATAGGACAGCAGTACAGCATTAGCATGTATTATACTCAGGCGGAAGATTATCCAGTTGACCTGTATTATTTGATGGACTTGAGTAAGTCTATGCAGGACGACAAGGAAAAGTTGTCGGCTTTGGGTGACCACCTCGCCCAAACTATGCAAAATATGACGTCGAAATTCATGTTGGGTTTTGGAAGTTTTGTTGATAAGGTTGTGATGCCTTACGTCAGTACGATACCCGAGAAGTAAGTACGTTTTTAAATTGGCTGTTTGGAAAGTTGGCAGCTATTAATCGATCTAGTCTAGTTCTAGAGTAGTTGCCAATATTTTTTCTACGCACGTGTCAAAAATGACTTTGAAAATCACTAGAACACAAAACATCTAGATAATTCTTAGTTGACGAAATATTTGTATTTATTGACTTTTTGGTCTTGTATTATTATTATTATTATTATTGACACAAATTAAGAAAATTTTAAGTAAAAAATCCTAAAACTGAAATTTTTGAGGAGCTTCAAAGATAGTAGCCAGTGTAATCTGCCAGATCCGGTGTTTATAAAAAGCATGATAAAATCCAAATAATAATTTTCTGTAATACTTCAAATCACGTTAACATCGTTGAAGTAAGTAAATTGAGTTTTTGTTTTCTTGTGGCTGGCAGTTCTGTTCTCTTTTGACCCGAGTGTAGAAAACCAGCGCATGCAACACGTGCCAGAACGCCATTTTTGCACCACATTTTCACGTTGTGCTAAAAATTGCTGTTTCGGCACCTGTTACATAATATAACATTTAACAGTTGATTATTGGCCAGGTTACGCCACCCCTGCAACGAATGTGTCGCTCCCTACGGATTTCTCAATCACATGCCACTGAGCACTAACACGAAAATGTTTTCTGTAAGTTTAGACACTCGCACTATTACTAAACTTTCACCCCTTCCCGTTCATCCCACTCCTGATGATTTGACATTTGGCATTGTGAGTCTTTCTCTTTGCTCTTTCTCTAGAGGCATGTCAATATTGTCAATGTTCGTGGTCTAGTAGGCGGTGAAACATTGCAGGTCTGAAGGAGCATGAGGGCATGCTAGGAGGTCCAGGGGACTACGTGTACAGTACCAATTGGCCTTTTTTTTTTCTTTTTACTCATTTCTGAACTGTACACAAACGTCCACTTATTCGTGAGGATAAGTGGAATGTTTTTTTAAAGAATGCTGCATGTAGATGTTAGAATTAGTTTATGGTTATAGCCTGCGTAGTCCGTGTTCAGGATGCGAAGCTCCATACGGTTTCAGGAACGTGATGACTCTGTCACGAGACACATGGCGGTTTTCTGTAAGTGTAATCGTTAACAAATGCTTTGCGGTAAGACTTGACTCTAATCGCACAACGAATGGTTTTGTAACATCCTCTAAAACGTAACGTGTTTGTGCATGATTAAGTAGCAATAACTCTTCTGCATCTTCTAAAAGTGTCTAAAAATTTAGTACTCTTAATAATATTATAACAGAAATAATAAATTTTTAACGGTTAATATCACCCGTTGATTCCTTTCCTTGTCGACATTTATAGTTGATCTGTCCTTTAGTTGACAAACTAGCACCACATTATACTTTATCGTCTCCACATTTTATTAACGTATTCAGTTGTTTTGACGTTCGTAGAATTGTAAGGCAAGGTTGAATCAGTTTTATGCTGCATCATACTTTCAGAGTACTTAACTCCATTTTCTCATTTTCTCTTGTCTTAAATTTCACCCATGTTTCTACATCTCTTCTGATCTTTTATTTTAGCTGTTGGCTGTTTTTGTACATTTAGCAATAATGTCAAGTTAAAAAATCTAAACGCGAATTGTCAAAAAGACTTGGTATATTTATTTGAAAATATATTTTGTTATTTTTATATTATATTTGTTAACAGTTGCCACAAGTTATTATAACGGAATAAGGTAAACGGTTCTAAAAGTCACTAGAAGAAGATATTTTTAAATTATAAAACACCTAATTTTGAAAACCCTATTTGAACCAACTGTTGCATGAAAAAGAAATAAATGATAAATCACGTTGCTATATTTTCAGTTCAGTAATAATTTTAAAAAGTACTGTACAGATTTGATTTTAAAATGTGGAAAACGACCGCTGCTCATCTCAGTGTGTATCTTACTTATTGTCTTGTGTGTCTTCATCTTTACAAAAAATCCATATATGTTGTCTGTAGCTAACCGTCTAATATTTCTTATAATTCAACTTAATTTAAGTTGGACCTTTGCAATTTAAAAAGTGAAACCAACAAAGAAGTTGCAATTTTCAACCTTGACCAAATTCGAGATAATTTATGTTATGTAAATAATTACCTAACGAATGATGTACTTCACACTCTTCAACCCTCACAATTTCGTTCTAACATTAACACTCAGCCAAAACTAACGCATTTCCAGTCACCCATCGTTTTTTAGCAAATGGTGAAAAGTGCCTCAGTTTCTGGCAATCTAGACGCACCAGAAGGTGGCTTTGACGCGATCATGCAAGCTGTAGTGTGTCGCGACCAAATCGGTTGGAGAGAGAAGGCTAGACGTCTTTTAGTATTTTCAACCGACGCTGGCTTCCACTACGCAGGAGACGGCAAGGTATGAGTCGATTTCTCAATGACCAAAATCTTACAAGAATTATAGTTGGGCGGAATCGTCAAACCGAACGATGGTGAATGCCATTTGGACACGAAAGGATACTACACGATGTCATCAAGGCAAGACTATCCCAGCATATCGCAAATCAATACATACGTGAAGAAAAACGCCATCAATGTGATTTTCGCAGTCACTAAAGATAAAGTGGATATCTACGAACAGCTCAGGCAACACATTGAAGGGTCCTCATGCGGTCAATTATCAAATGACTCCTCGAATGTGGTTGATTTGATCACTGAACAATATCAAGCTATTTCATCCACCGTTGAGATGAAGCACAACGCTTCGAGCGCCGTCAATATTAAATTCTTCTCAAAGTGCCTTAACGGCAATAACGAAGAAGTGGAAACCAACAAATGCGGGAACATAAAAGTAGGCAGTTTAGTTCAGTTCCGCATCCAACTCGAAGTGGTTGAGTGTCCTGCTGACCCCCGAGACACGAAACAACTAATCCAAATATACCCAGTTGGTTTGAACGAGAGTTTAATCATCGACTTGACAATGCTCTGCGATTGTCCGTGTGAACACGAAGGTCTCGAGATTAATTCCCCCAAATGTCACAGCCACGGTACCTTCATGTGTGGTATTTGCGAATGCGTGGAACCCGCATATGGACCAACATGCGAATGTAATAAAGCTGGCACGACGGCGAACGTTTCAACCGCCAATTGTATAAACCCGAAAAACGGGCTAGAATGCAGTGGAAGGGGCAACTGTATCTGCGGGAAATGCGAATGCGAACAGAGGACCAACCCTGAAGAGGTAAATTTTTGAGGATGGAAAGAAAAATACAAAATTATATTCATTTTAGATAATCAGCGGAGAACAATGCGAATGTGACAACTTCTCCTGCGAACGTCATAAAGGACAACTCTGCAGCGGTCCAACCCATGGACAATGCGTTTGTGGAGTTTGTGAGTGTAACGAAGATTGGACGGGAGATAACTGTGCCTGTAAGAATGACACAAAGTCGTGTCTGCGGCCGGGTACGGAAGACCCGACGAAGTTGTGTTCAGGGAACGGAGAGTGCCTCTGTGGGGAATGTAAGTGTAACGCAAATGACGAGGGATTCTATTTTGGACGTTTTTGTGAGCACTGTACGTTCAAGGTAAGTTTTAGTTGATTAATTTAAGCTGAGACTGACGGAGGTTTTGTAGAATTGTTCCGACGATTGCAACAAATATAAACAGTGTGTCCAGTGTCAGCAGTATAAAACGGGCAATTTGACGGAGGAAGAGTGCCAGAAGTGTCCTTTCACTCCCACTTCGGTGCGTGTGGTAGAAGGTAAGTGAAGTAATTAAACCACTAAGTCCAGTGATCACGTGAAAGTCACATGAACAGGCTACGCTAAAGCCAAGAAATATATTGAAGGTTTAATAAGATAGGTGTTGTGTAAGCAGTACAAACGCTAGGTTCGTTGTTGAGTTTTTTTATTATTATTATTTTCTTTCGGCAACTACTAGTTACTTAAAACCCTGTGACATGGTAAAATTTGATGTAATAAAATAACTAAATGTTATGGTTGCATAACAGCGACACTGAAAAACTTTAAAATCAAAGGGCCACTTTATAGAATATTTTAACTAACAGAAGCAACCATTGTTTAAGTATATTATAGTTGGACAACCTATACGGAGAATCACTTTCCCATGTAGAAAAGAATGAACATATATTTTACATCTCACTCGCTTCACTATGAAGTGGCGGTACCTTACGAAAGAGGGTAAAAATAGTCTGTAAGCACGTTACGTCGATAAGGTAGTAAACGGACGTATTAGTCAGTACGTTGTAAGGGGAGCAGTCACAAAATAAGCAAACGTACGTGTTGAAGACTTTACAATGTGTAATATATTTATATGTAGTGCATACCTGTTTCATGTATGTGATAGCACATATATTTGCACAAAAACAAATAAAGGTTAAAATAACAAAAATTTAATATTATCGCGGTATATTATCCATGAACTGCGTCGCAAACAAATATGCGTCCCTTCGACCACTTTAAAGGTACGAAATTAATAAGTAAGTCTTCTAATTTGCCTCCAGAATAAATATGGGTTATCATCAAACTATGAACACCAAATTCATTTATTATGAACATCTTCTTACGTATTTTTTTATTAACAGTAGTCAAATCATTAAATAAGTACATATTATCTTTGAAACTAAAATGCATTTTATCCCAAAATATTTACCACCGTTTAAATATATACGATTTAGACATCAAGAAACAAATTTAAAATCGCAAAAATTAAATGTAGCAGACTTAAAACAGCCTTAAATGCGTCTTGTATGTACGTGCTTATCAGTATGTAGGCATTTTAACACACAGCAATAATCGTTCTTGATGAGTGATGACCACTGTAACACAGCAAATCGTCGAAATCGAAAATTTAAAACATTGAAAAGTTAAAATATCGTAAAATTGAAAAAATGGAGAAATCCAAACATCAAAAAATCAAAAAAATCTAAATTCGAAAATCTAAAGTTTAAAAATTGAAAAATCGGATAAATCAAAAATCAAAAAATCGAGAAACCGAAAAGCAAAAAATCGAAAAACCAATAAATTGAAAAATCGAAACATCGTAAAATTCAAAAACTGAGACATCGAGAAATCGAAAATTCAAAAGACCAAAAAATCGAGGAGTCGAAAAATCGAGAAGTCCAAAAATCGAAAAATTGAGAAACCGATGTAGGCCAAAATCGAAAACTTAAATATGGAAAAATTGATAAAGCGAGAGATTGAACAATCAAAACATCGAAACATCCGAATCTCAATAAATCGAGATCTGTAAAAATTTAAAAATTCGGAAAATTGAAAAATTAAAATATACAGTATGTCCCCGGATTGGGTTCACAAGAGGAAAAAAAACTGTATTTTCTATTAAAAAAAAAAATGACATAGGAATAACATTTTTTGCTTAATTCAAAACGAATAAATGTGCAATTAAAATTTTAATATTATCAGGCTGTGTCCTTAAAATGGAAAAAAACTACAAGTAACGAAGAACTTGAAAATATGAAAAAATTAATTTTAAGACTACAGACCAGGAATATTGAAGTTTTAATTGCAGATTTATTCGTTTTGAATTAAGCAAAAAATGTTATTCCTATGCCATTTTTTTGTAAAATAGAAAATACAGTTTTTTTTCCTCTTGTGAACTCAATCCGGGGACATACTGTAGAACTCGAGAAATCGAAAAATCTATAAATTTAAAAATTGAAAAATTAAAATATGGAAAAGTTGAAAAATTGAGAAATTGCAATATAAAACAATCGAAAAATTTAAAAATCTAAAATATAAAAAGCGAAGTCGAAAAATCGAAGAATTGAAGAACTGAAAAATCGAAACTTTGAGAAGTGGGAATATCAAAAGTAGATCAATTGAGAAATCAGAAAACTGAAAATTTAACGTGAAAAATTTAAATACTGAAGAACTGAAAAGTCAAAAAATCGAGAAAACGAAAAATCTAAAATTTTAAACATTGAACAATTAAAATATCGCAAAATTGAAGAATCGAGAAATCCAATTCAATTTAAAAAATTGAAAAATCGGAACATTGAAAAATTGGAAAATCCAGAAATTGAAAAGCCCAAAAGTTAAAAATCGAAAAACCGAAAAATCGGAGGATCCAGAAATTGAGGAGTCGGAAGCCGAAAAGGAAAGTTAAAAATTGAAAAATTGATAAATTGAGAAATTTAAAAAATTGAATAATCGAAAAATTTTAAAAAAGTAAAATTGAAAAATCGAAAAATTTAAAAACCGTAAAATTGAAGAGGACAAAAATTGAGACATTTAAAGTTGAAAAATCGAGAAATCGAAAATCCGAAAAATCTCAATAGCGTATTTATAAATCACAAGATCAGGACTATGCTACTTTTTAAAAATTAAATAACATTGTAAATTGGAAAATGTTGATTTTTTTCCAAAAATCTTGACGTCTAATGTGAAAACTCAACACGGATGCATAAACCGTAAACGGAGGGTATAGGTACTGTTGTAAAATTTAGAGATTGCGTCATTTCATTGTTGGTGACAAATTTTGGTGGGTGTTTTACCATTCGATAATACAATTTGAAATGTAAATTTTGTCATTCGGGAACATTATATAATAAATCGTTAAGATGTTCAAGAACTTTGTTTACTTATTCGTTGTAAAATCCAATGATCGAAACGGGTTAGTTCTTCGTAGTGGATGTGTATCAGATCAACTCTAACGAATGTCGGCTTATAGATAAATCGCTTAGAGCCGATATTGGCCTGAGTGTGTTTTGGTCTGTAGATCAAACAAGTTCTCAGGCGACGAAAAATTGCATGTGGAGGGAGACTTCGGATTACAGATCGTGCCAAGAAAGTAATAAACGTATATCGGTGTAAAATATTTGGGAGGGATGGATTTTCAGGTGCGGGACTAGCAGTAATTTTAATTTGTTTGCTGTCGTTCGCGAAGTGAAGAACACAATTTCATTAAAATGATAATTATATAATTATCATAATCACTATTGATATTAATTAACACAAAATGGCGCGCAAGTTATCAGTTGATTTTGTTAATAAATTCATAGAAACCTATATGAGATTTTTTCATGCCTTAGGAAAATAAAAAGTAAAATATACAATAACAAAAATTTTAAAATGCGTGTTTACGAAAAATTAGTTGACCTGTGCAAAGAGGAAAATTTTGGAAACGCTGGCAAATACTACATTTAAAAAAAATTAACACTTGAAGAAGTGCTTTCGGCGTAGTATTTTTGATGCTGGCGTGAACAAAATACTCTGTGAGTGTGCAGTGCGCAGTGCGCAGAGTTAACTGTGCAGATATAGCCGAAATCCAGATCGCTGTGTGTAGGGCTAACATAACGGAAGTAATAAATCATCCCATCGGTTGAAGAACGTTGGGGCGGTGCAATGATGTCAGTGTGATATCCAGAGAGAGGCCCAGTACACCCAATAAAATGGAACAGACAAAATAAAACTTCAAACATGATTATTTTTATACTAAAATTCTGAAGTTTATAAACTGCACATTTTGTTTATTTATTTATTTATTTTATCTTGTTTTCGAAATATAATAAACATTTCAATGTCTGTAACTTATTTTAATGTAAATTATATTCATGTGGTTGACAAAATTAGATGTAATATTAGTGTGATTTTGACCTTATTCTAGATTCCTTTTTAAATTTTAGAAGTTACGGAAACTAGTTCAAGAAACAATTAGTTATCTCGTATTTTTGGAACAAAATCTACCAAAACGTTAGAGAACATCAATTGTTTTTCATAGAAACACAGTCTCCAAAGCAGCCTTTAACAACTCGATATTACAAACATCCTTCTTAAGTTCTTAATGCGTTTTTTTTTCTGTCTTGTAATTATTTGTAATGTCAGCGCCTAAAGTTTATGACATTCTGTTATTTACTTTGAATATATATTTTCATATTTTTTAATATACTTAAACAATGCCATAACGTATCTATGCATGATTCAAATGTCAAGGTGGCTCTGGAATACATATTTTTTATTATTTTGCTGCCTTGTCGGTTACATTTTTTTTTTTACATTCCAAAGCCACCCTTGATTTCATATTCATTAATAGACACATTAATGTAGTTATAACAACGCGATTAAAAAGTAAAATATAGAAAACTCACCCACGCGATGACCTTGAAATCGTTTTTCATCTGTGATTATTTGAGAATCACTTGTTCATCTATGGAATCTTTATCATCTAGGGAACTTACTGAAACATGAAAAACACATTTTAGTGGATAATTTGCAACAAAATTTTGATATGGCTTATTTTTTTAACTTTTTAAACAAAAATCGGAGCACAGAAAACGCCAAGTTCGTCTTACCCTTGAACACATTGTCCATCCCCTGGCCGCAAAAGAAAACACAAAACACCATCACCAAGAGTTACTAGGTCCACAATAACACAACTTTTGCCCATTTTATCACTAATTTTTAACAAATTAAAGTTTTTCCTTTTAGAAAACCACCATCTTAACGCACCGCAACGCCCGCTTTGATTGTACTAACTTAATTACTTTATAAGGTGATTGCGCAACTTTTTTTCCAAAATCAAGTAGTTAAAAGCTGTCATTTTCGCTGTGTGGCCTATTATTCAGGAGCGCAGCAATTCGTTGTTAAAAAAGGGGGTAATAAAAATTAATTTGTTAAAAAGAAAAATTGAATTCTGGTTTAAAAAGTTTACAAAAATATTACAGTCCCTGACCTTAATTAATTTATTCCCTGACTCGCTTCTTTTTATGCTACGCGTGCAGGTTGCCCCCGAAGTGTACCCCCTGTGCCACTGTTCCTAATATTCACTGTTGACGATATTTTAATGCTAATTAAAAAAAAAATTCACCCTTGCACAAAATAAAATGAAACAGATAGTTTCCTAATGATATTGACTACAAAAATTGCTTTCTTGCGAAATAAAAACATAATTAATGTGATGACATAACCTCAAACAACAACCTTATAAAAATTAAATTGTTTTCAGTGGTCGACAAAAACGGCGAAGTCCTTTGCCCCTTCTATGACGAAGACCACTGTCGATTCAGTTTCGTTTACTATTTTGATGAAGAAAACAAGTTACGAGTGCGGGCGCAAGAAGAGCGCGAATGTCCAACAACAGTCTTCCTTTTGGGTATCGTCCTGGGAGTGATAGCAGCTGTGGTCCTTCTGGGAATGGCTGTGTTACTCTTGTGGAAGTTACTTACCACTGTCCACGACAGGCGGGAGTTTGCCAAATTCGAAAAAGAAGCGATGATGGCAAGATGGGATACGGTTGGTGTTGACCTCTAAAATGTGGCTTCTATTATTGTTTCTGTTTGTTTCAGGGCGAAAACCCCATTTATAAGCAGGCCACGTCGACGTTTAAAAATCCAACGTACGCAGGGAAGAGTTAGATCTGGTTTAAGTTATTTTTTGTAAATATTTAGGTTAGTGCCCCGTAATCGTATACTACTGCCATTTCGATTAATTCACTAGGTTCTTGGATGGCGTGCCATTTATTTATACAATTTTTTTACTTTAAGTAGATGTACTTAAACATCATAGATTGTGATTCACACGATTCTGCCTTATCGTTAATCTGCCTTCGAAGATGGGCCTTGTAGGTTTTAAGATACTAATGGAGAAATTCATATTTTATAGTAAGCATTTGTGTATATTAACGTGTAGTTTATAGATTTTAAGATTGATCTAATGACGACTGTTACTGTAACTGATATTTTGTTTGATTTTGTATAATATATCTGTTTTAACCAGTTTTGTTTTTACCAAAATTATCCTACACCTTCTGGCTCTACCAAAACATACTTTGGTGAAGACGTTTTGAGAATGAGTTTAATATTTTTATGCTAGGTATTATTAGGACAGAACTTCCCTCGCACTTGAAGTACAATTGTTGGCTTCTTCGAAAATTTACAAAATTTGGTTTTGCGAAATTTTACTCGTAATATAGAAAGTACTTGTCACTGTATAAGACAAAAAAAATTTCACCTAAAAAAAGCAGTTGAAACCCCCAAGAAAGCTTCACATTAAACAAAGACAGTTGGGGTTCTTGAGAAGGTTTCACATTCTTTGTAACAAAGACAGTTGGAGCTCCAGAGAAGGTTTCACATTAAAAAAAAAGACGTTGGGGGCACGGACAAGGTTTCATATTCCTTAACAAAGACACTGGGGACCCCGAGAAGGTTTCACATTCTTGAAAAAGGTAGTTAGGGACCCCGAGAATGTTTCATATTTTTAAAACAAAGACTTGGAGCCCCTGAGAAGGTTTCACATTCTTAAAAAAAAGACGGATGATACCCCTGAGAAGTTTCACATTCGTAAAAAAGACAGTTGGTGTCCCGGAGAAGGTTTCACCTTCTTTAAAAAAGACAATTGGGGCGCCCGAAAAGGTTACATATTTGTAAAAACACAGCTGGAGCCCCTGAGAGGGTTTCACATTCTTAAAAAAAATATATTTCGACAGAAATGCCTGCACCCTTGGAGTCCAACAAGTCCCATTTCTTTAAAATACATGTTATAAAATGGGGATTAATTATTTAGGCGGTTTTTTAAACATCTGGTTAGTTATTTAATCCTACATGGGCAGTGCAATTATTATTTAAGCGGTAAAATAATTGAATGGGCAGCTAAAAGAATAAGTGGGCAGTTCTCAGCGGTCGGTAAAAGTTAAATCTTTTTTTGGTTGAAAAGAGCGGTACAGGTGCGTTACACTTGATTAGTTTCGTTCATTAGTGCAGTTCAGAGCACCGATTTAACGTACATTTGTGTTATTTTTGACTTCTGATCGCAATTGTCAATTGTGATGAATTTTTCACTCGTTGTCAGATCCAGGGGCGGGATTTAATTGCAAGATCCAGATTTCCTTACAATTAACTAACACAACTAACAATGTAAGAAAAAAATCATCATTAAGGAGGGGGTGGGTGGGGGGGTTTTATATTTAACGTTTTTTTTTCTTAATATCCATAATATTCTTTGAACAACACGATGCTCAAAAACATGTTTTTAATTTCGTGTAAAGAAATAAGTGGGCGGCTTACATTTTGCCTTTTTGTTTTAATATGTGTAGGCTTCTTTTCACAACATGAAAGTTAAAACATGTTTAAAATGGAAAATTTGTATAAGGAAATATCGAAATAATCCATATTTCCTTGCAAAAATGTACCATTTTAACCATATTCTAAGTTCTCTTGTTGTGAAAAGATGGCCATGTATATTAAGAAAGAAATAAAAAAAAATATATTGTTACGAAATGCACCCTTACGCCGCTCCGGTACGACGCCTATTGCCGTCGAGAGCTTTGTGGTCGTACGCTGGTGATGACTCCTCGAACGCGAGCCGGCTACTGGAAGTCTCGATTGCCGGGTCTAGAAAAAAACCTAGAAGCAGCGTTCGGGATCCATCTAGAGAAATGCAGGGATTTAAATAAAGGCCACCGTCGGGAACCATTATTCAGTCGAACCACGAGTCCAGCGAAGGTTAAGAAGAGCCAGCCCAGTTACGCCGCACATAGTTTGTTCATAATCGCTGCAATAGTTAGTCGTGTAAAAATTGTTGATTTTTATCTACGCCGATTTTATTCGCTTGTACAACGTAACAATATAATGCTTGTAAAATATTTTCTTTATTTCACTAAAAATCGACAATATATTAAAATACTACTAGACTTAAACGTCAGTCACATAAAATTAATATTAATTCAGTTATAAAGTTAATTAATCGTGAATACCATTAGTGTTAGTTTCCATTTATTTCACTAAATGCTTAGTTTAAACAATAGTTAACGTATGAATATTTGCAGAACTGTTTACCTCAATAGTTGTAACAGGCGAAACCTGACTTGGTAACTGCTTGCGTGTAACTGCCCATTTATTTATTTTACCACCCAACTAGATTTTCACGCATTCAAGTATTTATTGAGGTACTCATTTCAAAATATGTGTCTCCCTGTTTTTATTTTTTTTTTGCTGCTCATATTTTACCGCTCAATACGTTATTGAACATACAATTTGTATTTTTTATTCTCGCCCAAACTGTAATATATGTATTACTGACTGTTTAAATGATAGTCTTATAAAATTTGATTTTGCGATTTTCGTTTGTGATAAACTGATAACCTCTATAAAGTAAAAACGATTTAGTTGCGTAATTAACACCTCGCCGTTCGCACAAGTGTGGACAATATGAAATATATTTAAAACGGAGAACCAACGGGAAAATGTAGATATTCTCAATTTCTCAGTACAAGCTTAACTTCGATTGTTTATGTTCTTTATGTTTAGACTTTGAAAAAATTCAACTATTAGCACGTTCAGATTACAAACATCAGCAGTCAAAAGGGAATGAAATTTGATTTTGTCTCCCCAACGCAGAAGAAAGGACTGATTAATGAATTAACCACACTCAATTTTTTTTCCACAAATATAAATTTAAAGAACGTTTATTCGGAAAATTGTAAGATGACGGGCAAATTTTGATCATGCTTCCAATAGCCTTAAGATAGTTGCAAGATTTGACAGCAATTTCGAAGTTAAATTGCAAAATATTGTTATAAAAAAATTTGATTTTTTTTCCAAAAATCTAGGGAAAAACTCATAATGCATTCATAAATTACATATACAGGACAGGTTACTTTATAAAATTTAAAGAACATTTATTCGGCAGAACTGTAAGATGATATTAGCATTTTTTGAGAGGCCATAAAGTAATAGGTTTTGATTAACGATTTATCGTGCTTCCTGTAACCTTGAAACATTTGTCAGATTTTAGAGCATTCGGTTTTGCATTTTCAAAATTAAATTTTAAAACACAGTTTTGAATTTTTCCCGGAAAATATGAATGTCGGTAAAAGCTCAACACGGATTCTTAAATCACACATACTGGAGTATGTAATTCAATCAAATTTAAGAAACATTTTATGAGAAAAAATGTAAAAAGACGTCATAATTTTTTAGGGGGGACATAAACGGAAAAATTTTGATTAATGATTTACAATGCTCATGATAACCTTAAAAAGATTGCAAGTTTTCAGAATATTCAATATGTAATTTCAAAGTTTGTAAATTTTTTGCCAAGGGAGACCTATTTTTTCGTACTCTAAAGGTCATGAAACGTCGCGAAAAAAACATAAAACTAGTAGGTCGTCTAATGGACCCGATTACAGTACTTACTTTTTATTTTAAACAATTAAGTTGTGCTACCTTTATTTGGAAATGATGATATAATTTTCTTAAGTTCATTTATTAATTTAAAAGGAGTTAAGTTTATAAAATTATTTTTTTCCTTTCAAGAAAAATTAATGAGTGGAACGATGACTGCATATCTTACAAAGCTTATATTTATTTCTTTAATACTGTCAACAAAAATTCGGTCGAAGCTTATTTCGACAATACATCCCTCACCCCAGAAGTACAATAAAACAAATTCAGCTTTTCCGAAGAATTATAAAATCTGATTATGTGAATTTAATTTTTTTTATGAGAAGTCTTGTAAGTTAAAATAAAGATATGTATTGTTACGAAATAAACCCATACGCCGCCCTAAAACGACCCCTATGGGTTCTCGTATGTACGCCGCCGATAACTCTTTGTCGGTGACGGCGGCTGGAGAAGAGCATAGAAGTGGAAGTCGCGAATAGGCGCTCCAGAGAAGTCTAGCACCGGTGACGTAGGCGTTTCGAGAAGGATCGCGTGCTGTTTAAATGGGATCCACCGTCGGGAGCAGTTAGAGTAGTCCGAACAACGAGAGCTGAACATAACAGTATATAAGGTTAAAGTAAATGTAAAGAAACGTGTTGCGCGTACATATCAAATAAGTTTTCCGTGAACAAAATTTTGTGATGATGTCATCAACATTTTTGCAAAGACCCATATATCACTTTGGATAGGTGCAGTGTAATACTAATGATAACAGTATTGCATTGCCAAATTTTCGGGAACATAGAGTGAGCCGTTCCCTATTTAATCAATAAAATAAATTCACCCATTTATTAATTAAATGTTTATGAGTCACCGTGTATAAGAAATTTAAAAAGTTTTAAAGCAATGATAAATCACAAGAATAGATTCATCATATTTTGCACATTTTGCATAGAATTTATTCAGCAAAATTTTGAGATGACGTCATCAATTTTATTGGAGGGGATAAACCATTAAATTTTTCTTAATGATTTATCATGATTAACCTTAAAATATATTTACAAGATTTCAGAGCATTCGGTTTTGCAGTTTCAAAATTAAATTGCACAATATTAATAGTCCTGAATTTTTTTTCCAAAAATCTGGATGTCTAGGCTGAAAATTGACACGGATTCACACATCACAAGCGCAGTAGTATCTTATTTTATAAAATATAAAAAACTTACTAATATAAATTTTGGCCGCCAAATTTTAGTTTGCATTTAACCATCTATATGATTTCCTAATATACACGTACATACAAAATTTGACAACAATCGATCCGGTAGTTAAGAAGATTACGTGTCTAATAAAAATGGATACAGACATCAGACAGACAGACAGCCAGAAACGGGAGACTACTTTTTTCGTATTCTAGGTGTCATGAACCGTCAAGAAAACATAAAAGTATCCATTCGTCAGATGGACTCGATTACTTAGCTTACGCTCGGGAAGTAAAAATGATCCAAAGTACTGTGGTGACCGAATTTAAAGTTTTCGCGCTGAAATTAATTAACAGCGGCGCGAAATCACATTTGAATAATTTGAATTTGAAAGAAAAAAAAAATTCAATCAAAAAAAAAGGAAATCGTTAAACATAGGCAACCTCGTGCACGGAAATGCTTGCTTGGTAATCGGACGATTTAGCGCTAGGGGTTTTTAGTTACAGGGTTGGTGGATTGGTGGAGACAGGGCAGCATGGCGTAAGGTCATTCTGAATGTGCTTGTGTGAGTGTAAACACGTGGTATGCGCTAGGTTTAAATTAGTTGGTTTGGTAGTTAATAAAACGGGAGGAAGCCTTTGTTTAACGACAATCAATCGTAACTGACGTCACTCTGTTGTCCCCAACCCGCGCGGTTAATTCTTGCGGCCTTTTAATCGGAAAAATGCAGATTTCCGGTCAACGCGAAACACGTGCTGTAAATTTGTTTCATTGTTTGTAAATTCACCAATCAAGTTAGTTTTTCTTAATCGTCAGCTAGTGCAAACACAGTTTAACAATTAGGATTATTTAAATAAACCACTTGCTAGAAGATTTCATGAAATTCACTTAGTCAGGAAAACACCTTGTTGTTTAATTAGGAATAAGTGTGTGGATGCATATACGTAAGTGTTACATTATAACACTTCTTAATTCTTCACACAAGATTGCTATAATAGTTCATTTACGGCAGTTAAACAAGTTCATTAAACTGCGAACTGGCGGGGGTTATGATATTTTCTTCCCTTAGGTGGTTATCGTCGTTGTCATGATTAATTCATCAGGGCATGCATCACAACGCTACAGACTGATTAATTAATCGAGGCATGCCCTCACAACGCTACAGATTATTCTTCACCTCATACAATATTTCTCAATCTCACAGTTTTAGCTTCAGTAATTTTATTTGTTGTATAATTTTAATTGAACGTAAATTTCATGTTCTACCTGGTTCTACAGTCTTAACCTCCCATAATATTTCTATTTGTACAAGTTATTTCACACCAGATTTTTTGTTTAATAAATCCTTGCTAAGTTTGTTTTGTAAATACTTTGTTGATGAATGTTTCTATCATAAATTATTTGATGTCCTATTTTTAAAAAATCTCACATAAGAATTATTTGTTGTTTAAATTTTCACAAAATGTTGTTTATTCCTCGTTGAAACTTTAACACTTGTGTAGTTGTTGTTAATATCAGAGTTATAAGAGATTGAATATTTGAAAATGGAATTGAGGTTAAATGACATAGAAAACGTGGCAGAAACGAAGTTCGGTTCCTAGTCGAGCTGGCGAGATTTATCGTGTCACCTGTACAAGTCCACAGGTTTGGATAGAGGCGGCCGCCGATGTTGTAAAGTTCTCGGCTTCGTGCTAGCCGAGATCCTCTTGGGGGTCTGGCGACCGTAATGGCCTAGTTCCGCAGGACACGTTCGTAATGGAGATATGTGTGCGGGTAGGTTTTGCGATAGATAGAATCACCGTCGTGGGGGGAGAACAGCTCCAGACCGGTAGCCCCAAACTCCGCTTATGCTACAACACCCCAGGGGTACTTTTGTTGTGCTCCTGTTAACTGCCGTAACTTTAAAAATCTGCCGCCACACGCCCGTAATAACTTGTGTATTTGCATTCAGTTACTACAGTAGCGGTCATTTCTACGGAACCACTCGATAAAAAGTCAAGTTGGTAGCCCTGTCACCTAGTACTTTACGCCGAACGCGGTTGGTAGCGGTAGTTGACATGGCAATCGAAACTAGCACAACACGAATATTTCGGTTGCCCTCAGCTATGCCGCACTGTATCCCGTGCAGACTGTATGTTCTGTTCATCTATTTATTAAAATAAAATATCTACATTGACAATGGGGCCATCTAACCTGTCAAATTTTTGACACATATGTTTTCCCCCAGAAACCCGTCAAGGTCACTTACACCAAACAAATTTTGAAAATTTACACTAGGGAGTGGTTCTATAGAAAAGATCGCGACTTTAAATTCAGATTTTGCGTTGTGTTTATTAAATCTGTGATATTCAAATATTTGCATTGATTCCAAACAGATGTATAGAATGTTGCGTCTGTTCGTTTTTCATATGTGTATGTCTGTCAATTCGCGAGTGTCCTTTTTCAGATATCTTAAGGTGTTTGAAATGTAATATGTCCGGGAATAATAACAAGGGGGTTTTTGCGCTGAGGAGTAAATCTTCGCAGCGTCTTTCCTCTGGCGAGGAGGTGCCGTGCTCCCCCTCCAAAACAATTTTTGTCTATTATTTCTTGCGCTCTCAACTCACATGCAGTCTATGCTCACTTGTATGAAAGAACATCTTCCCGCCACTTTTCAAAAAAAAAAAAAAACACAACGTAGGTTCCCATTTGTTAGACGATCACAGCCAAGGCCAAACTTTGAATTTTTAAATTTTTCGCGGGCCTTTCAAACTTTTTCAAGGTCAGTTTAAAGGCGGTAAGTTTGGGTTATTACAGTGTTGACATCTAAAATGTTTTCTTCAGAATGGACAAATATATTGTTTTTTACTAAATATTAGAACTCGGGTTTCAAAAATTACCTCTTTACAGTGTTATTATCCATAATTATATTAAAATTAAAGTAGCTAATAAATCAATCTTCATAGAAGATTACGTTTTAACTAAAAAATGTGTCACTATTTTTAAGTAACATAAAGCTACCCCGAATTTCTTATCGATTTAGAAAACTAATATCATTATCCAAATAATACTTTCTGAAACATTTATTACCTACGTAAGTACAAGTACTTCAGACTGACTAGAAAAACAGATAATAATTTACAACGCCTTAACCATAGCGGGACTAAATAGTGAACAAATACCTAAAGCGGACAACATGAACACCATTATGATCAACATAGAAAGTTCTTTCTCTTCTTTAGTGGTAACTCTAAAAACAGAATAATCATCAAGAGTTTACCAAAATCCAAGTACTTACGTTGGAACCTGTATAACACAGAGATTGACAAGATAACCATTCGTGAACGAAAATATTACTATAAAAATTATATAAACGTAGTCTTTGTCAAAAACTACCGGCAAGTGGGAACGCGGTTGAGCATTACACAACATCAGCATTGGAACAAAAGCTATTCGACAGCAACTCACTATTAAGATTACGATACCATTGCTTGGCTACAACAGAAAATGAAATTTCAGTTCTACAGATTACAAATTCTACTACCTTTTTCACTACAGCTGCCAGTTCCCTTCCAATATAGTCCACAACAAAGTAGACAAAAAACGTTATCACAGGCACAAAAAACACATCTGAAATCAACACACTCGTACAATATTATTATTTTTGACTTCTGTTTCCACGTACCGTTCCATTTGTTCCCATTTCCTTTTTCCATCGAAACCACCAGCGATGTTACCGCTGGGTGTATCATTATACTACACCCCAAGACGATAAACATAGAGATCAAGTAGAATTTCAGCTTGTTGATGAGACTAAAAATCGCCCTTTTAGTAACTTTGGTTTTCATAGATTCTTCTACCTCTTTACGGAGATTAGTTCTGAAAAACTGCGATGTTAACAGACTTGCCACAAACGCTGTCAACGTCAGAACAATAAAGAACATTCCTATAGTAAAGTAAGTTAAGCCGGTTGTATTGGAAGAGGCTTCTAAGCTAAGACAGATGATCTGTAAAGCAGCTGCAAAAACACCACACACTGAATATCCAGAAACTATGGGAATTACATAGCGAGGTGGAAATCTCGCCACCATTTCGAAAAGAGTCGCGGTAAACATGGCACATAACCCTGAAAACAAAACTAAGATGGGAATAATACTTTAGTACACGTACTTACCAGTAAGGATAAATGCTATTACTAGAGTCGTTATAAAAAATCCGAGTTGCCCTACAACCAAAACGACGATTCTATCTTCATTTAACAAAATATATACCTATACATACATGAATCTGTGTTCACTTGGACAAAAACGCAAGTCAGAAAAAACATAATCATCGAACCACACAAAGCGGCCACTATCCGTTTCACCATACTCACTTTCTTGATGAATATTAGTGTGAGCACAATAAAAACAATATTGCTTATATGAGTTACTATAGAATAATCTGACACGAATTCTGCTTGTAGTGTGGTTCTGTTCTCACTAGTGTAGAACTCGTTGGTTGGATCTCGAAACTTATACATCCAGTACTAAAATAGAAGCTTTCTAGAATGGTTTAGTTGTAAGTACCCACCTACATCTGTAGCTGTCGTGAAGAAATTTGTCGGAAGGAGTGAGGCAGTACCTAGACAGTAGAACATCATATATGTGGAATAAAATCTGTCGTTAAGTGGAGGGTCGAATTGTTCTTCAATCATCCGTTCGATGGCTCCTGTGGAATGTAAATAATAATACAGGATGGTTAGAAACTGATATATTTTGTAAGTGCGTACCATGATCTTCTTCTCTTTGACGGGTCATGACTTCAAGATGTGCAAACCAAATTTAGGGCAGGCACACTGAGTCACAACCAAATTAGTGTGAGATGCTATTTCATTGATAACGTATCTTAATCCTTCAGACCTTGACTTATAAAATTAATAGATAATAAAATGATGAAGATACTAGTAATATCATCGAAACTAAAATTTATAAAAGGGAAGGTACATTTTTAAAATAAATAAAAAAATTAAAAACATTTTAATTTTTTATGTTAGGCACTATTAATTATCTGCTTGGTGGTACTAAACAATCTAACAAAGCGACTCTCTTAGAGAACAATATACAACTTCCCCCCTTATTAAAAACAAAAATAAACAAGAATAATTTAAGTAACATTCTTGTCACAACATGATCGTTTTCCGTGTTAATTTAGTTATTGCGCACCGTACTCTTTTGCCTTATTCTTAACCCTGTTCCTGAAGATACCATTTACGAAAGTGTGAGTAAACGTGGACCCCAATAACTAAATTAACACGGTTCCACCCCGGAAAACGATCATGTATTGATTCCGACCGTGATAGCCCCGAAATTATTAACATTCTTGTCTTACAAGTCTCAAAGTGCTTTAACCATAGCAGCACTTAAGAAAGAACAAGCGTCTAAGCTTACAAACATAAACACCAAGATGAGCACCATAGAGAGTTTCTTTTCCTCGTCTTTAGTCACCCTGTAAATAAGTACTTAAAAAAAGTGACTACAGCAAACTATATACTTACGAAGGAACATGTATGACGCAAAGATTGACTAGATATCCATTTGTAAAAGAAAAAATTATTATAAAAATAACGTAGGCATAATCTTGGTCGAAAACTACTGGTAAATGTGTTCGTGGTTGAGCATTGCAAAGCATCAGCATTGGAACTAATGCGATTCGACAGATGCTTACAATGAAGATTATCAGCCCATTGGTTGGCTGAAAAAAAGGAACTGTGTACTCTCTGAATCGTGTGTGAATATAGTTACATTTCTTAGTATTCCTGCGAACTCTCGCCCCGCATAATCAAAAATATAAGAAACCCAATTAGCGTCAAAAAAATAAAGAACACTCCAATGGAAAAATAAGTTAAACCAGTAGTCGTCGAACTCGCGCCAATACTAAGAGCGAAGATTTGTGTCAAAGCGGCAAAAATACCACAGATCGAATGACCAGAAAGAATTGCCGCCAAATATCGAGCTGGAAATCGAGCAATCATTTCGAAGAGGGTGACCATAAAAACGGCACAGAATCCAGTTAGAAGAAATCCTATTATAAGTGTTATGATGAAGAAAGTAAGTTGCCCTGAAGAAGAATTTTGAAAAGAAAATCAAAAAACGATACTTACAAGTATCCGTGTCTACCTGTACGAAAAGACAGGTGATAGCAAACATGACTATCGCACCACACAGAGCCCCAATTGTTCGTTTAATCATGCTTAACTTCCTCAAGAAAGCGATTGTGATTACCAAAAACAACAAGTTGCTCACGTTCGACACGATGGAGTAGTCCGAAACGAATTCTGCTTGCATTCTGGTACGATTTAGGCTGTTGGTATCACTTATGTTCAAATCTACGCCATTAAGATCTCGAAATTTGTACATCCAGTACTGAAACGGTACCACTTTAACTTCTATAGTCTGTTTTCACCGATAACTTACATCAGTTGCTGTTGTGAAGAAATTTGCAGGAATTAGTGTCGCGGTACCCAAACTATAAAAGAGTATGTATGTCATGTAAAATTTATCTTTCACCATTGTGCCAGAGTTTTCGTCTTCTATAATCTGGTCGGTCAGTTCTGAAACTACACAGCTAAAACGTCACTTGAAGAGATTTTATAATTCGTTACCTCCATTGTCTTCTTCTTCCAGAGTCATTATTTGTTTGTATCTTAGCCTCTATGTGCGTAACACACTTACAAGTAACGAAATGAATCACTACAGAAGGAATCTCAACTGATATGGTGCTCTTTATCCCATATGACAAACCCAGGTTTATTACGGCAAAATCATTACTGATTAGCGTGATCCAGTTTTTTATTTCTTGATGGCGGAGATTATTGTAGTTTCACGTCAGAATTTTTTTAAATAGTTACTTGTGTTACGAAGTATTCTTCAAAAGTACAAGACAACTTATAATACTCAGTTTTTGAAGACAAAAGAATGAAAACAACAAAGAATAGCAGCTGAAGAAAAATATAAAAATATAACAAAAATAGTTATAGTCATTTAGGTAGAGGAGTAAAGTGGCAACCAATTAAAATGCTGTGTATCAACAAGTACATACTGATTTGAAGACTGTTTCTAGACAAACTTCTATAATTTTCATTAAAAAATTGGTCATTAATTCTCAGTCAAATTTTGTCAAATGCTTGATTGGAATAAAAAGTACTAAATGAAAAAAAAAAACAAAAACAACAAAGAAAGATGAAGGTAAGAAAAAAATAAATATAACACATTGTTTGTTTTATGATTGTGTCTAATAGTATGAGATTCCAAGTCTCCAGTCATAATCATTCACAAGGCCTGAACTAACCCATTACAAACAAAGGCACAAATCATCGAACTAACAATTATAAATATGATAAAAAACATTGCCAACGGTTTCTCGTCATCAGTTGGTATGCTGTAACAAAAGAAATAACATTCTTGTCGATATAAATGAAAAAGGTACTTACTGAGATACCCGAATGATACACAAATTCATCAAGAATCCGCTAGTACTAGCAAAAATTATAATAAAAATGATGCAAGCATAATCTTCGTCGAAAACTACTGGTAAATGATCACGAGGCTGAGCGTTGCACAACATGAGCAATGGAACAAAAACTATTCGAATGCAGGCTGCACTTAGAAGAACTAAACCTTGGCTAGGCTATAATCAAAAATTCTCTTCCGAAATAATCCGATGTACAATACACCAAGAAGGTGATAACAGGAACAAAATATACATCTAGTAAAAAAAGTAAGGTAAGGATTATTTTTTCTATGTGTACCTACCATTCCAGTTATTTCCATTATTTTTGTCCACCGAAAGCACCAATGACGTGACACTGGGTTGTACCATAATGGTAGACCCGCAAGTAATTGTCATCGCTAGTAAATAAAACTTCACTTTATGCAAAATCGTTAAAATTTTTTCTTTCGATACTTCAAACTTTTCAGCCGCTATTTCCTTCCAGAAGTGCTGTTTGAAAAAGTGCGACGTTTTCAAAGACCAAAAGAAACCCACTAATGTTAAAACTACGAACGACAAGCCACTTAAAAAGTACACGAGTCCATTTACCGCTGGATCTGCGTCTACACTAAGTGACACGATTTGAGCAAGAGCTGACAATATTCCACATATTGCTGACCCGAGAAAATCACGGCTAAGTAGCTTGGAGGAAATTTTGGCGCCATTTCGAAAAGAGTTACCAAGAAAATACCACAAAATCCTAGAAACGACAAAATTTTGAAAAAAAATTATGTGGGTGTGTATTCACCTGTGAGGAAAAATCCTGTCAACAAAGTTATGACCATAAATCCAGTTTGCCCTACGAAATTACTCAAATTGTACTCGTTTGAGTTTAGAAAGAAACTTACATGAGTCTGTGTCTACTTTCACAAAAATACAAGTGCAAACAAATATTGCGATAGTACCACAAAGAGCCATAATTGTTCGTATCAGTATGGTCAGTTTCCGAATCCACAGTATAGTCAAAATTATGAACACTGCGTTACTGACATTTGACACTATGGAGTAGTCAGCTGTGAATTCCGCTTGTAAGCCAGTTCTGTTCTCACTGTTGCTTTCGGGGTCTCGAAATTTGTACATCCATAAAATTCTTAAAAGGGAAGGTGAATCTTTAGAAATAAACAAAAGAATTAAAATTAGTGTTTTATTTTTTTTGTTAGGCACTATTAATTATCTGCTTGGTGGTACTAAGTATTCTAACAAAGCGACTCTCTTAGAGAACAATGGACAACTTTCCCCTCTTATTGTATACAATAATAATACAACAATAACTTAAGTAACATTCTTGTCTTACAAGTCTCAAAGTGCTTTAACCATAGCAGCACTTAAGAAAGAACAAGCGCCTAAGCTTACAAGCATAAACACCAAGATGAGCACCATAGAGAGTTTCTTTTCCTCGTCTTTAGTCACCCTGTAAATAAGTACTTAAAAAAAGTGACTACAGCAAACTATATACTTACGAAGGAACATGTATGACGCAAAGATTGACTAAATATCCATTTGTAAAAGAAAAAATTATTATAAAAATAACGTAGGCATAATCTTGGTCGAAAACTACTGGTAAATGTGTTCGTGGTTGAGCATTGCAAAGCATCAGCATTGGAACTAATGCGATTCGACAGATGCTTGCAATGAAGATTATAAGCCCATTGGTTGGCTAAAAAAAGGAACTGTGTACTCTATAAACCGTGTGTGAATATAATTACCTTTCTTAGTGCTCCTGCGAACTCTCGCCCCGCATAATCAAAAATATAGTACAACAGGAACGTCGTCACTGGTACGAAATATACATCTGCAAAAAACTTAAGTAGAATGTTTAGCTTTAAAGCTGAGTGAGTACCTACCATTCCATTGATTACCGTGTCCTTTATCAATCGACACGACCAACGAAGTGACTCCTGGGTGTATCATAATCGAGCATCCCAAAACAATAATCATCGATGTCAGATAGTACTTCAGCTTGTTCAGAACCGTTAAAAACAATTCTTTCGTTATTTTCGGCTGCACGGTTTGTTCGATCTCCTTGGTGAGATTGTATTTAAAAAATTGAGACTTATGAAGGGTCATAAGAAACCCAATTAGCGTCAAAAAAATAAAGAACATTCCAATGGAAAAATAAGTTAAACCAGTAGTCGTCGAACTCGCGCCGATACTAAGAGCGAAGATTTGTGTCAAAGCGGCAAAAATACCACAGATCGAATGACCAGAAAGAATTGCCGCCAAATATCGAGCTGGAAATCGAGCAATCATTTCGAAGAGGGTGACCATAAAAACGGCACAGAATCCAGTTAGAAGAAATCCTATTATGAGTGTTATGATGAAGAAAGTAAGTTGCCCTGAAGAAGAATTTTGAAAAGAAAATCAAAAAACGAAGGTAGTACTTACAAGTATCCGTGTCCACCTGTACGAAAAGACAGGTGATAGCAAACATGACTATCGCACCACACAGAGCCCCAATTGTTCGTTTAATCATGCTTAACTTCCTCAAGAAAGCGATCGTGATTACCAAAAAAAACAAGTTGCTCACGTTCGACACGATGGAGTAGTCCGAAACGAATTCTGCTTGCATTCTGGTACGATTTAGGCTGTTGGTATCACTTATGTTCAAATCTACGCCATTAAGATCTCGAAATTTGTACATCCAGTACTGAAACGGTACCACTTTAACTTCTACAGTCTGTTTTCACCGATAACTTACATCAGTTGCTGTTGTGAAGAAATTTGCAGGAATTAGTGTCGCGGTACCCAAACTATAAAAGAGTATGTATGTCATGTAAAATTTATCTTTCACCATTATGCCAGAGTTTTCGTCCTCTATCATCTGGTCGGTCGGTTCTGAAACTACACAGCTAAAACGTCACTTGGAGAGATTTTATAATTTGTTACCTCCATTGTCTTCTTCTTCCAGAGTCATTATTTGTTTGTGTCTTAGCGTCTATGTGCGTAACACACTTACAAGTAACGAAATGAATCACTACAGAAGGAATCTCAACTGATGTTATCTCTGATATGGTGCTTTATCCCACAGACAAACTCAGGTTTATTACGGCAAAATCATTACTGATAAGCATGATAAAGGTTTTTTATTTCTTGATGGCGGAGATTATTGTAGTTTCACGTCAGAATTTTTATAAATATATAGTTACTTGTGTCACGAAGTATTTTTCAAAAATACAAGACAATTTATAATACTCAGTTTTTGAAGACAAAAGCATGAAAACAACAAAGAATAGCAGCTGAAGAAAAATATAAAAATATGAAAAAATACTTATAGTCATTTAGGTATAGGAGTAAAGTGGCAACCAATTAAAATGCTGTGTACCAACAAGTACATACTGATTTGAAGACTGTTTTTAGACTAACTTCTATAAATAGTTTTCATTAAAAAATTGGTCATTAATTTTCAGTCAGATTTTGTCAAATGGTTGATTGGAATGAAAAGTACTAAATAAACAAAAACAACAAAGAAAGATGAAGGTAGGAAAAAAATAAATATTACACATTGTTTGTTTTATCATTGTGTCTAATAGTATGAAATTCCAAGTCTCCAGTCATAATCATTCACAAGGCCTGAACTAATCCGTTACCAACAAAGGCACAAATCATCGAACTAACAATTATAAATATCATGATAAAAAACATTGCCAACGGTTTCTCGTCATCAGTTGGTATGCTGTAACAAAAGAAATAACATTCTTGTCGATATAAGTGAATAAGGTACTTACTGAGATACCCGAATGATACACAGATTCATCAAGAATCCATTAGTACTAGCAAAAATGATAATAAAAATTATATAAGCATAATCTTCGTCGAAAACTACTGGTAAATGATCACGAGGCTGAGCGTTGCACAACATGAGCAATGGAACAAAAACTACTCTAACACAGGCTGCACTTAGAAGAACTAAACCTTGGCTAGGCTATAATCAAAAATTAGTCGTTTCACTAGAACACGAATAAAACGTACCTTTTTTAGTAGCATCGCAAATTCTCTTCCGAAATAATCCGATGTACAATAAACCAAGAAGGTGATAACAGGAGCAAAATATACATCTAGTAAAAAAATTAAGTTAAGGATTATTTTTTCTATGTGTACCTACCATTCCAGTTATTTCCATTATTTTTGTCCACCGAAAGTACCAATGACGTGACACTGGGCTGTACCATAATGGTAGACCCGCAAGTAATTGTCATCGCTAGTAAATAAAATTTCACTTTATGCAAAATCGTTAAAATTTTTTCTTTCGATACTTCAAACTTTTCAGCCGCTATTTCCTTCCAGAAGTGGTGTTTGAAAAAGTGCGACGTTCTCAGTGACCAAGAGAAACCCACTAATGTTAAAACTACGAACGACAAGTCACTTAAAAAGTACACGAGTCCATTTACCGCTGGATCTGCGTCTACACTAAATGACACGATTTGAGCAAAAGCTGACAATATTCCACATATTGCTTGACCCGAGAAAATCACTGCTAAGTAGCTCGGAGGAAATTTTGGCGCCATTTCGAAAAGAGTTACCAAGAAAATACCACAGAATCCTAGAAACGACAAAATTTTGAAAAAAAATTATGTGTAGGTGTGTATTCACCTGTGAGGAAAAACCCTGTCAACAAAGTTACGACCATAAATCCAGTTTTCCCTACGAAATTATTCAAATTATACTCGTTTGGCTTTAAAAAGAAACTTACATGAATCTGTGTCTAGTTTCACAAAAATACAAGTGCAAACAAATATTGCGATAGTACCACAAAGAGCCATAATTGTTCGTGCCAGTATGGTCAGTCTCCGAACCCACAGTATAGTCAAAATTATGAATACTGCGTTACTGACATTTGACACTATGGTGTAGTCAGCTGTGAATTCTGCTTGTAGGCCAGTTCTGTTCTCAGTAGAGTAGCTCAAGTTGCTTTCGGGGTCTCGGAATTTGTACATCCAGTACTACTTAAATTAAATCATTTTGTCTCTAATTTATTTATACTTACGTCAGTAGCTGTTGTGAAAAAATTGAAAGGGACTAAAGTTACTGTGCCTAGGGCGTAAAACAGCACGTATGTAGTAAAAAATTTGTCTTTGAGATGTACACATATTTCCTGATATTCCATGGTAGTGGATTTGAGTTAGTTATTTTATTATTGTGAACTATTTACTATCGCACCAGTCATACTACGTATATATAGACTCTTAGAAAAAAAAATTTTGTGATTACAGATTTTAGCTTGGATCAGATTTAGATTGGACGGCTTAGATGGGCTGAATCATGGTGACGAGTACACAGCACTCAAACTTAAGTTTTATTGTATTATTCAATGTTATCAGTGCCTAAGTTTTTTATTAAATAATAGCGTAGAAAAAAAAAACTTATGATTGATATACCTAAATTATATAATACTATGCGTTTGGTATACAGATGATGGAAGATCTATTGTACCGTAAGTTTGGATTTATCTATTTTAGTATGAACAGTGATAATTTTTCTGGACCGTCGCAGTGAATCTTAACCAATTTCGAAATTTTTCAGGGTTATTTTCGAAATTAAATCCAACAATAATCTAATATAAAGGTTTTATTAAAAATAAGTAGTTGCATGTGAGTTTGACTCATAGAGCCTTCACTATTGCTGTGCTTGTAGCGGAACAGATCGCCAAACTTAGAACCATTAGCAGCAAAACACCCAACATGGCAAAAGGTCTCTCTTTTTCGTCCGTAACCCTTTAAAAAAAATTAATCTTGTTTCCCATGCAACAGTTTTACACTTACTCAGGTACCATGACAATACTGATATTCACTAAGTATCCATTACTGAAGGCAAATACTATCAGGAAAATAATATAGGCATAATCTGCATCAAATACCACGGGTAAATGGTAACGTGGAGTGGCGTTACAGAACAAAATGAGAGGAATAAGTGGTATTCGGCAACAGCTTATTGCGAACACTATAAGTCCCTTAGTTGGCTAAAAATATTAAGATTGTTAGTTAATAACAATAAATAATATGTTATTATTATTGTTAAATGTTAATGTACCTTTTTGAAAAAGATTGCAGCTTCCCGACCCATGAAATCAAATAAATGAAAAAACAAAAAATTGACCACAGGTCCGAAATACGTATCTGCAAACAATAAATTACCTTATGCCTATAAGCAACTATCAGTTTACCGTTCCATGGGTTTCCATTCCCTTTGTCGACCGAACTAACTAAAGTTATAACTCCCGGGTGCAACATAACTGTGCCTCCCAAAACGATAAACATCGACAACATGTAAAATTTTGACTTGTTAATAGCGGATACAATTACTTCTTTACTGAATTCGAAACGTCCTCTGACTGCTGCTTCTTTCAACATGTGGTTTCTAAAGAAATCTGACTTTCGCCAAGCCACCACGAATCCCATTTGAGAAAAAAATATAAACAACATTCCAATAAGGAAGTAAACTAATCCGGTGGTTTGCGGCCCTCCTCCTATCCCCAGAGCAAATATCTGAACCAAAGCTGCCAATATCCCACAAATAGCTTGTCCTGAAAACATTGTAAGTACGTGGTTGAAAGGAAATTTTACCGCCAATTCGAAGAGCGTTACCATAAACACTCCAGACATTCCTACGAAAATGATTAAGAATGTGAAAAATTATACATTTGGATGTTACCTGTTAAGAAAAATCCGATTATTAAAGTAAAAACGTAGAAACCCTTCTGCCCTGAAAGATTGCAACAATGTTAAAAATATAAACAGAATTTCTGAAACTTACATGGATCTGTATCGACTTCCACAAATATACAAGTTAGAATAAGCAAAAAAATTATCACACTAAGAGATCCAATCGTGCGTTTAACTATTCCTACTCTAGTTCTAAGTAAGCGACTAGTAACCACAATGAAAGCCACATAGCTTACATTTGAGACTATGGAGTAGTTTGAAGTGAAGTCTGCTTGCAGAGTTGTTTTGTTGCCACTGTTGTAGCTTGCATTGCTGTCTATGTCACGAAATTTGTACAGCCAGTACTGAAGCAACGATAGAAGAATAAGTACTATTGTATAGTGGCGTAGTATTCTCTACTTACGTCCGTAGCAGTGGTAACAAAACTCGAAGGAACAAGTGTAACAACTCCCAGTGCGTAAAATAAAATATATATTAAAAACTGTTTCGTTTTGCTAATTTCTACACCTAAATTCTCGTACTCCATGATCTCTGTTGTTTTAATTGTCAATGGCACCACATGTGTGAAAAGATAAAGAGAAATAGTCACGATTTATATCTAATCTATTTATCAAACAACGGACCACAATTTTTTGTTAGTGACTCATATCGAAGAGATTCCCTACACTTGAAATATGCAAACCTGTGTTGTTATGACTTATGAGTAATACATAGATACACTCAGTTATCCGAAAACACACCGTTATTACATGTCATTCTGCAGCTAAATATAGAATGTTGTGACAACGAACGAAATTCAATACTATTGTTTTCACATTTTTATATTACAAACTATGTTTCATGGCAAATAATGATGTCGGACTTCGTAACGAGTTACTTTTGCTTATCACTACATACACATTTTAATTGGCTGTTGTTATCACCGCATATGTTATTACGGGTTTAGATAGTCGTTTTGAATTTTATAATAGTCTGATGTTATCAAACACTTGAATATCATAAGAGCTAAATTTAAAAAACAAACTACTAGGAAAAATAAAGGTAAGAAAAAAGGTATGTAAAGAGTGCAGTTTGTTTGTTTTAATCATTGTATCAAATATTCAAAAGGCTTGAACTAAACCTTTGCCGACAAGGGAACCCATCACCGAACTGATATAAATAAATATTATAATAAACAACATTGCCAGTGGTTTCTCGTCATCAGCAAGTATTCTGTAACAAAAAACAAATAGTATGCTTTTCCATATAAGTGGAAGAAGGTACCCACTGAGATCCCCGAATGATGCACATGTTGATCAAAAATCCATTAGTACTAGCAAAAATGATAACAAAAATTATGTAAACATAGTCTTCGTTACACACTACTGGTAATGGAACAAGAACTACTCGAATGCAGGCTGCACACAGAAGAACTAAACCTTGACTAGGTCGACTAGGCTATAATCAAAAATTAATTCTTTAACTAAAATTGCCACAAATAACCCATACCTTTCTTAGTAGCATCGCAAATTCCCTTCCAAAGTAGTCTGATATGCAGTAGACCAAAGTGATAACGGAACCAAAATATTCATCTTGTGAACTATAAAAATATAATAAGTAGAACGATATCTTTTTCTGTGCGTACCTCACCCACTGCCACTGCTTTGATCTACTGAAATAACCACTGATGTGACTCTAAAATCAATGATGGTGGTAGATCCGGAAGAAATCACCATGGATAATAAATAAAACTTCAGTTTATGCAAAATTGTTCTACATTTTTCTTTAGATACTTCAAGCTTTACAACTTCTCTTTCCTTCCAAAAGTGGTGTTTGAAAAACTGCGACATACTCAAAGAGAAAAAGAATCCCAATAATGTTAAAACAACGATCAACATTCCACTTAAAAAGTACACAAACCCATTTACAGCTGGGTCTGCGTCTGTATTAAGTAACACGATTTCGACAAGAGCTGACAATATTCTACATATTGCTTGACCTGAGAAAATCACTGCTAAGTAGATCGGAGAAAATTGTAATACCATTTCGAAAAGAGTTACTAAGAAAATACCACAAAACCCTACAAACAACAAAATTTAGAAAGAAAAACATTGTATGTAGGTACCTTACCTCTGAGTAAAAACGCTGTTAAAAGTGTTGTAACCATAAATCCAGTCTGCCCTGTGGAATACTTAAATTATACCTATTCATTTGGGTTTAGACAGAACTTACACGAGTCTGTGTCGTCTCTCACGAAGACAAAAGTGGAAACAAACACTGTGATAGTACCGCAAAGCGTCATGATTATCCGTACCAGTATGGTGAGTTTCCGGATCCATCGTATGGTCAAAATTATGAATACTACGATACTGATGTATGACACTGTGGAATAGACAGGTATGAATGCCGCTTGTAGGCCAGTTCTGTTCTCATTAGAGTAGCTGACGTTACTTTCGGGGTCTCGAAATTTGTACATCCAGTACTACTTGAATTAAATAATTTATGGTCATTGTATTTTACTTACGTCAGCAGCTGTTGCAAAAAAGTAGAAAGGTACCAAAGTTACTGTGCCTAGAGCGTAGAAAAGGATATATGTTGTCGGAGATCTGTGTTTGAGAGGTGTAGAGACTTCTTCATGTTCCATTCTGATGGATGTGACAATGAACAATAAGTACTTAATTATATTATCGTTGACTCTTTAGTACTTCAAATTTGGTAGGACGCATTAATTGAGGTAAATCATTGTCACTACAGTATGCAACACTAATCTTAAGTTCTGTAGTTATTTTATTATGCAGTGTTATCAGCGCGTAAGCACTTTATTTTCAAATATCAAAATTACATAATATTATGCATTGAATACACAAATGCTAGAAGTTCCATTGTTCTGTGAGTTCAGATTTATCTGCTGCTTTAAATCATGCAACCACGACATAAACATTCTATTCATGTCGCAGTACGATTTTCATATTTCTGGTGCCCCGATTTAAAAATTAAATTACGCGCTAAGAAAAACAAAGTCGCGAAACCTCATTTGAAAAATAAAAAATGATTCCAGCAACGTAGGCAACCATGCATGTTCAGCGCGGTTAGGGGATTGGCAGAAGGTCGCCCTATAGGTTGGCCGTTAGGGGTTTGGAAAACAACATTAGGAAGCGCACTTGACCCACTTTTTGTTTTGGTGGTGCGAGTGTAAAAGAGGGTAAAATCAGTTTGTAATTGTGCCAAAATCGCGTTCGATACCACGGTGCCTGTCGATGAGTATAACTAGTACAAGAAGAGTTTATTAACGATTTTCTAATTTGAAGTGAAGACGATTCCTTCAACACGTATAATTTTTATTTCACTGTTTGTAAATTCGCAGTTATTAACCATTTATGATTCTAATGCAGTTTAATATATAACGATAGTACTTATAAGTGTTCCCGTAAGACACGTGGCGGAAATTCACTTATTCAGACTTAACTCGTTTTAGTAACAACATCTAAATTTCTGTATGATTTCACCTAAATTATTATAATTATTGTGCACTGTAGGTAAGCGAAGAAAAATGTTGCTTCTCCGGTGGGAATGGAACCATACGTTTACCGCTTGCCAAGCAGGTGCCCTTACCACTAGACTACGGAGGAGCTTATCTTTCTCTGCTTACCAACGTGTTATTGTGCCGCCACATTCACACTTCGTAACTTCTCATTCGAGATTTAATTTAGTTCATTTATCGCGAAAAACTTTGAAAATTATCATCCATTAAATGAATATGACCATGAACTCGAAACGGGAGGGGTACTTGTGTTTATTTTGCATTACATTTGTGTGTTATTTTTTTCCAACATACATATTTTTGTACAATATTTATTCTCGAATTAACCACTTGCAAGACCACCTTATTTTGATTTTGACCGTATGTTTAATATGTGCTTTATGTTATTTTATGTAGTGCAGACGATCTAATCTTGATGAACTCATTTTGATGTAATCAATAACTTGCATTAGTGCATAATTTAACGTCATGGAAATTCTTTATCGCTTAAAATGATTAATAGTGTGACGCCAATAAATGTTGTTTGCTTCCTTCCTGGTGGCTTTAGAAGTCATTCAGTTATCGTTCTGAATTGTAGAGATATAAAGTTCGAATTTTTAAGTGGAATAATTGCATAAGATCGCGTGACGAAACCGGGACGCACGTTTCTAGTCGAAACTGACCGTATTTCTCTCATGTCATTTGGACTAATGGATGTTGATTTGTTAGCTATTCATGGGGAGACCCGACTGGAGATAGCTGATTGTTTTGCAAAAACGGGGTGTAGTGTTTAATATGCGGCAGGTTTTTTAAGTAAAAAGGTGTGCTGCACATTTTTTGGTTTCTCGAGTGTCAGTAACCGAAATTTTAAATTTCTAGAGGAATTTTTGGGTTAACAGTATAAATTTTCGAACAATCTACTATAAAACTTTTATTAAAAATAAATACTTGCATCATATTTGACTCACAGAGCCTTCACTATTGCTGTACTTATAGCAGAACTGATTGCCAAACTTAGAACCATGAGCATTAAAACACAGAGCATGGCAAAAGGTCTCTCCTTTTCGTCCGTAACCCTTTAAACAATAAAAATTAATCATACTTCCAATATAGCAATTTTACACTTACTGAGGTACACTGACAATACTGATATTGACTAAGTATCCATTACTGAGAGCAAATAATATAAGGAAAATAATATAGGCATAATCTGCATCAAATACCACAGATAAATGATAACGTGGAGTGGCGTTACAGAACAAAATGAGAGGAATAAGTGGTATTCGGCAACAGCTTAGTGCGAACACTATGGCTCCATTAGTTGGCTAAAAATATTAAGATTGTTACTTAATAATAATAAATAATGTGTCATTAATGGTATTAATTAAAAGTACCTACCTTTTTGAAGAAGATTGCAGTCTCCCTACCAATGAAGTCAAACAAATAGAAAAATAAAAAATTCACCACAGGTCCGAAATACGTATCTGTAAACAATATATTACCGTAATATACTTTCTAGATACAAGCAACTATCAATTTACCATTCCATGGGTTTCCATTCCCTTTGTCGACCGAACTAACTAAAACTATCACTCCTGGATGCACCATAACTGTGCCTCCCAAAACGATAACCATCGACAACATGTAAAATTTCGACTTCTTAATACCCGATAAAATTATTTCTTTACTGATTTCTAAACGTTTTCTAGCTTCTAATTCTTTCGTCATATTGTATCTAAAAAAATCTGACTTTCTCCAAGCTACCACGAATCCCACCAAAGAAAAAAATATAAACAACATTCCAATAAGGAAGTAAATTAGTCCAGTAGTCTGCGCTCCTCCCCCTACCCCTAGTGCAAATATCTGAACCAAAGCCGCCACTATCCCACAAATAGCTTGTCCTGAAAATATTGTTGGTATGTGACTACGGGGAAACTTTACTGCCATTTCGAAGAGCGTTACCATAAACACTCCACACATTCCTACGACAATGGTGTAAAATATGAATAACTTATATCTGAGTCTTACCTGTTAACAAGCAGCCTATTATTAAAGTAAAAACGTAGAAACCCCTTTGCCCTGAAAAATTACCACAATATTAAAAATGTAAACCAAAAATCTGAAACTTACATGAATCCGTATCGACTTTCACAAATATACAAGTAAGAATAAGCAAGAAAACTGCCCCACTAAGAGATCCAATCGTCCGGGGAATTATTCCTACTCTACTTCTAAGAAAACGACTAGTGGCCAAAATGAAAAGAACGTAGCTTACATTAGAAACTATGGAATAGTTTGCAGTAAAATCAGCTTGAAGGGTGGTTTTGTTGTCACTGTTGTAGCTTGCATTGCTGTCTACATCACGAAATTTGTACATCCAATACTAAAGTAACACACGTAGCATGTTGAGGTAGCTTAATATTCTCTACTTACGTCTGTAGCGGTGGTAAAAAAATTAGAATGAATAATTGTAACAACTCCTAGTGCGTAGAATAAAATGTAAACTGCAAACTGTTGAGTTTTGCTAGTTTCTACAGGTAAGTTCGCGTAATCCATGGTACCTGCTGTTTTAAGTTTAGGAGACACTACATGTCTGAAGAGATAACGCAAGTTTTACTATTTTTATATCTAATCTATCTGTTTATACATAATCGTCAAATGACTTGCCATCGTTTTGTTTTTTAGTGATTCATATCGGAGAGAGGTTTCCTGCACTTGAAACTTGCAAATCTGTTTTGTTATGCGTAATTGATTAAGTCAGTTGTCCAAAGAACATACATACGTCCATTACATACGTTTTTGTGGCTAAGTATAGAATACTCAGAACAAATTTAATGACAAAATTTATATATCAGATACAAACTTTCCGAAACTAAATATAAGTAGATGAAACATAATGTATGCAAATTGAGTGCAAAATTCGCTGAAGTGTGGTGTCGCAGTTTGAATTCAAATTTCGCGCTGAGGAAAAACTAAGAAAATAGTTAAACATAGGCAACCATGTACACCTTCAGCTTGATAGCTCGTCTAGGAATGTCAATCTTTAAATTGGTAGTTAAGCTAGTGAAAGGATTGCTAATGATAACTAATACACGAAAAGTTGGACTCGTGTTGGGGTGTTTGTCTTAACACAATATCATTCTTTTCTGTATTTTTTAAAAACGTGGCTCAGTGCACACATTTCCATTTAACTAAAGTATTTAAAAAACTAAATAAATAAAAAAATCTTTGATGACTGAATGAATTTACAAAAAAATTATGGTGTTTCCAGAAATTTAAGAAATCAGATCTCAAAATCTATTTATATAAATTTCAGTACGTATTCCGTAATTCTTGATCGAGGTTAGTCATTTACTACAAGGTAAACGTAATATTTGAAATAAACTGTGATGTATTTAACGTATTCGAGTTAAACGTTTTAATTTAAATGTTATAAGCTATCTACATTTTTATAACTATATTTAATTGTTTGCTTCACTGCACCAAAACGAAATATTTACACTAATTAAAGAGTTAAATATAGCGATAGTTTACAACCGACAACTACATACAAGCAGTGCATATTTGGCATTGAATTATTATTACTGAAGTGGCCTTGGCCTTGCAACGAATGATTGCCAAGTCATAATTAAAGTTATAACAATAACCAGATTATTGTTACGTGTTGGCAGAGCCGTACTTCCCCGAATTTACAAAACACGCAATATAACAATTTCCATGTTTTCAGACATTGGGAAAATTTACGTTATTAACATTCTGAGAAATCCTTTAAAAATGCCGAAGTGTAATAATGCAGATGTCACTATCAGAGAATACCAGAGAAATAACAATTTGCGATTCGAGCGAAAATACCCTTTAATGACCACTTCATAAAAGACAAATGTTTACCCCTCGTGGAAATCTAGTGTGCTATGGGATAAAATTACGGAAAATGTTCTATAGAAATCATGCAAAATTCAATGGAAATAAGGTAGAAATAAATGAAATTTTGTAAACCTTATTATGAAAACTATTTACTACGAAAATAAGTTTAAGGCTAGAAAAATTACACATTTTGATTTAAACTACCATCTAAAATATTATATGAAATAAACTTGTATCATTTTAGTGAAAGAGAGAACATCGTCTTCTCCTGGTACATTTGTGTTTAACTAAATATATGGTGTCTAGCTCCAATAAAGAGTTGCCATGTGAAGGATCTAATTTAATCACAACTCGTGCTATAGATTTTTAAAAATCACCTTCATTTTTTTAAATATCTCTGTAGACCAAGCACGCATTTATTTCCTTCTTAAAAAATATTAAGTTCATAATTAAAATAAAGCGCCACAAAACAATAATAAAACAAAAATACATAAACGATATCAGTGTTACAAGGAGTCATAATCTTTAACATGATAAAACTGTATATTAATAACGTTACCTAGATTCTTCTCTTGCCAACATCAAGAGTAGGAATTCTAGGGGCAAAATTATACTACGTAATAACCCTTTATTTTACAAAAATATTGAAAAAAAAATATACACAAAACACTCGTCAAACTAAATATTAGAACCGACGCGACGCCAAGAAAATCAACATGTTTTTGAATACTCATCAGAGTCAGACTTATCGCTTTCTTCACTATTATCGCTCGTTTTGCTCTCTCCATCACTTTTCTTATTATTTCCCGCTTCTTTCTTATTTTTATATTGTCGCGTTTTATTTCGTCCCCGACCGCGACCACGGCCGCCCCCACGACCCCTTCGATTATTCTGATTGTAATAATGTCCTGTATGCGGTCCTGGATATGGTCCCTGTGGAGGACCGCAGTACTGGTTAGGATTTGGGCCATAGTATTGATTCGGTGGTGGTCCATATTGATACAGGGGGCCGTAAGGACCTGGGCCATAATAGGGTGGCTGTGGAGGTCCAGGATATGGCGGTTGGTATGGCGGTGGTTCATAATATGAGGCCTGTGGGGGTCCATGGTGCCGAATCGGTTGTTGATCTAGTTCCACTTTTACTATCACTTTCGATTCTTCGTCCGCGTTTGTGTTAAACCTTTGATGATTTGATGGATGATCATAGTTTGATTGTTGTTGAAATTGTGGACGTTGTTGATATTGGTACTGTTTCCCTCCTCGCGGCTGCTGGTGTGTGCGTTGATTTTGTTGAAAATGGCGTTGTCCACCTTGCTGTTGTTGATAATTTTGTTGGCGAGGTTTATACTGCTGTTGCTGATTCTGCTGAGAGGAATGTTGATTCGTTTGCTGATTTTTTTGGTGACCGTTGTACTGTCGGGGGCGTTGTTGATTTTGGTGTTGTTTCTGCTGTTGTTGACCTTGTTGTTGTACTTGCTCCGGAAATTGTTGATGGTACTGTTGTTGAGAATGTTGCTCTTGTCCTGATTGCTGTTGATTCGCTGCAAACTGATGCTGGGGTACTTGCTGCTGTTGGGTTTCTTGCTGTTGGGTTTGTTGGCGTTCTCGTGCATATTGTGACAGCACTTGTTGCGACCTGCGACGATTTTCGTATTTTGTTTCCGTTTGACCCTATGTGTAAAAGATAAGAATGGTTCAATTTTTAAAGTTACTTATATATTATTCGCTTTTGACAATTTATTATTGAAATGATGTATATTTCTGCAAATTTAGATACCTACTTATTTTTTATTTTAATTGACACCTCCTATTTTTGTAACATACTTTTTCGATTTATTTAAAAAATATTTAGCTACCACAAATTGCTTTTTGAAATTAAATTTCCGCTTTAATTTTCTTACGGTGGTCTTAAAGTCAGACGATGTAAAACACTTATTACGCATAACGTATTTCTGATTCAGCAAACAAAATGTGATTGATGGTTGCTTATATCAAGATCCACTTTGTAAAGCTTAACCTCAGAGCACGAGATGTTTTAATTTACGGTAGGTAGTAACTGTTCCAGGCGGAGCAGTTATCTGGCCGAGAATTTAGTATTAAATTTCGTTGAAATCTGTCACAATATAAAAAATATTGAAGATGAGTTGTAGAGATGGGCAAAATCGTTCCACGCGTGGAGCGCTACAACCGCTACCGCTACAAGAAAATAGCGCTCCAAGTAACTAGTTACTTTGGAACGTATTCATCACGAGTGGCGTATGAGTACGACGCTTCCACTTGTCCGCTTCATTGCAACTTGGAACAAATATTCCAATCTCAAGTACCAATATGTAGCGAACGGACATTCTGGACACAATAAATATTGACAACAACAATTAGGACGGGCACTCTACTTTTATTTTAATAAAAACAAAATAATAATAATAATAATAAAATAAACAAAACTACAAATATTTTTAGTCTTGTTTTCGCAACTTTCTGTGTTAATTCCCAATCTTGGAAGCTTTTCTACTGGACTGAGATTTTACAATTTTTTTCGGTTGCTATTGAAATACATGTATTCAATTAAAATTTATTTATAAGCTATTTTATACCTAAGCTTTTATATCTTTTCTGATAATGAGTCATTTATATCGACCGTCGCATTCTTACAAAAAATTACCGCCCTCAAACAAAATGCAACACTTGCTGATTTTGCCGATTGCTTTATGATAAAACCGCTTTGCTTTTTATTTTATCTGTTTATTTATATTGTTAAACTTTACTTTTGATCTGCGTTGCATACATTTTGTTTTTCTTTTTTTTTCATAAATATTATAAAATAAATACCTACTTATAAACGTTTCCTGATATCTTTTTTGTGTTGATCAACACACAATTATTTTAATGACAGAAAGATTATTCTCGTTTTTTTCAGTTCCCAAGCCCTCACTATTTGCGTTTCTTGTAACGTTTCGGACAAACGTGTTTTATGATTTCGTTCCTTGAATTTCCGTCCCGTAACTCCCGTACAAATATCGTTTCAAGTTCCAAGTGGAACGCAAAGTGGAACGTGTTACTTTTGTCGCGAGGAGCGCTACAGTCCGCTACTCGATGGTAGCGCTACATTGGAACGGTTCCTACAGTAACGACCCATCTCTAATGAGTTGCAGAAACGTTTCCACTTCGATGGTTTGTTGTAACTTCTACCTACTTACATAACACTTACTTACCATTTTAGCAAAACATTCGGGCACTAAATGAAACACAACTAACCTAACTCTGGCACTGCCACTAATGAGTTACAAACTCTACTTATCCCAAGAACCCTAGAATACGGGGTATATTTATAGCAAAACTGTGTTGCCAGATTTTGTAAGAAAAAATGACGTACAGTTTGTTCAGTTTGTTCTCGACTGATGCCGAAAAGCACCAAAGAAAATAAAGTTGTCGGTGGCAACACTGCTTCACTATGTTATTATTATTATTATCAGAAAGATTACGTATGTATGGTCATCCCACACTCAATTTAAGAGGGGGTTAAGATTGGCGACAGAATATTTTCACCATCAGTACCACAGTACAGACTACTGCAACCAGAGAATACAACTAACCATTGTATTTTATATTTTCAGTCAACTATAAATCGCGTGTCTAGTTTCCCCCTTAAAACCAGGGTGGGACTGGATATATTTGCTTCGCCAAGAGATATACACATCTGGTTGCCACGTTTCTACCTCGAATTGATGTAGTTTCACTAATCTTGCTAAATTTGTGTTTTTATATTGTTGCAATCAGTTCATCTGTTATTGTTTTTTAATGTCTTAATAGTTTTTTGAGGTAAAACTAATAATGGACAACACATACGTTTACAGTTATCCTTACACGTTTTTTATGTACAATTCAAAAAAATCCATCAACATGTAATTTTAAGGACGCAAAAAATAAACTCCATTTTTCAAATTTTATTGGATACCAATTTGCACGCAATGTTATGTACGAAGCTAAATACTAATTATGACATACATGTACCAAAACGAATAACGTAGGTTAGTTTAACACATTAAAACTATAGCAGTACATAATCATACAATATAAACTTAATTAATAATTCTCAGTACGGATTACACAACCTTTCAAAACCCCAATTAATCCCTTACTACGAGTCCGAATCCGAAGAACGACTGCTCTTCTCGGTACCGCTTTTCCCGCCTTTAGACGACCGTGGCTTCGACTGTCCTCGCTTCCTGGTACCTCCTCTGTTGTGATAGCCACGTCCACGATTACCATAATAATGCGAACCCTGCGGCCCTTGATACTGACCAGGTGGCCCCTGGTAATGCCCCTGGGGCCCTTGATAGTGGCCTGGAGGCCCATGATACGGACCTTGTGGCGGGCCATAGTAATGACCCTGTGGTGGTGCACCGTAATGACCCTGAGGAGGCCCATAGTACGGTCCAGATGGTGGAGGCGGGCCGTAATTTTGGTTATAGTACTGTCCGTGAGGTGGTCCTTGGTACTGGCCGTGACCGTAATATTGTGATCCGGGGTGGTATCCATGCTCCGGAGGTCCGTACCCTTGGTGGTCGGATCCTCCAGGCCCTCTCTGATCTTTTCCTTGTTTGTTCAACTCGACGGTCACAAAAACGTTGGGTTCCTGTGGTTTGCCTTGATGCGAAGGGTGCTGCTGGGGGGGTCGATATTGTCTGCGATCGTCGTAAGGGGGCGGCGGCTCTCGCCAGTGTGTAGGGTTAGGTCGTGGTTGGGACACTTGTTGTTCGTGACTACAGGACCGATTTAGAGGATAGAAGTTCCTGTTACCCTTTTTCTGCAGCCGTTCATCGTCGGTACTCTTCCCACCTTTTTTGTACTTCCGTTCATCTTCGGTGCTTTTCCCGTCTTTCTTTTTTTTCTTTTCGTCGTCGGTTTTCGTGGTTTTCTTATCTTTCTCTTTCTTGCCTTCCGCATGACTCAAATCCGACGATTTAGGGTGGATGTACTCGCAGCTGTCGTCATACTCAGAGTTTCTCGGCGCCCTTTGTTTTTTCAACAACTCGTGAATCTTTTTTCCGTTGTGTTTGAGTTGGTATAGATTGTGTATGGTGTCCAAAACGGTTTGCGCGGTAACCGTAGTCGAACCATGAGTTGTAATACCCAACTGCTTGTCCAAGTTCAAGGTATTCTCAAAGGCTTCTTTAATCTGTTCATACTGGTACAAGAGCTGCTCCAAGTTGTGAACAACTTCCAAGTCACCATGACGACCTAGACTCCTCTCCCTGAAAAAATCTTTCAGTGACAAGAACTCACAGAAACAGTACTCACCGTGTTATTAAGTACTCAATATAACCTTTATAGGAATCATTAAACGGTGAAATTGCATTATATTGCAAAAAATGTGCGAATTGAGCCGTACTTTTGATAATAATCGCCCTTTCTTGTTCCAACTCATTTTTTCTTAGATCTATCTGTTGTATCAATCTCTTGCTTTCACGTAAGGCTTCTTCTTTTTTATTAATGTTGTTCTTGACGACTTCGTCCTCTAGTTTGTCACTAATGGTCTTTGTCATGTAGTAAATGTGCATGTGTACAGAAAAGTCACAAGTACATTTTCCACAGGTCCGAGCACCGTTCATCGCTGCACAACCTTGCAAATTGACGTCACCGACGATCTCTTTTGTGACGTTTCTCAAGTAGCATGGATCGTGACATCTCTGTTTGTAGTGCCACTTCTGTACTTCCCCAACCTTGAACACGATTAATTAACTCGTCAGTTGAAATGAATCAAACCCTTTCAACACGAAATACAATACGCAAAATTTACAATAATTTCTTCAAAAATTGATTTGTTAAGTCTACCAGGTTCTAGAGTGAAACTATTTAGTACTTTTATTTGAATATAGTTTTGTCTCCCTAGTAGTACTTAAAATCAATTTTTGGAGCAAATTAGGCAGCCATTTTGTACACTCACCTTGACCAAGTCTGCACATTTAGTGCTTGTGCACACGGTCACCGGTTGCGTAAGTTGAGTCACTTCCAAATTAATAACCGGAATGAATAACTGCTTTTTTAACTCATCCAAACTCTGATTCTCCACCCTGAGATTTTGCTTATGCCTCTCCAAAATCCTCAGGTTATCATGAATGAGCTGCGAAATATCCGCCAGCGGTTGAGAAAGATAAACAATAATCCGTCTAGCTTCATTGATGCTAATAGTATTCAAAAGTTGATGCGGTTTAAGAGCATCCCGTGAAGCATCTCCAACAATGTAAGAAATCAACCTAAAACCCACCATTACAAAAGTCACAACTTCTACTCAATAACAACCTCCAACACTCCTTCGCCGACTTATTCCAACTATCAATAAACCTCTCTTTCACACTATCATCAAACTTAATTCCCTTTTTCATCGCTATCAGAAACCTGAACGCCTCGTTGTCCACCGAGAAGATATTATCCTTCAACGGAATACTCACATACGGTGGTTTCGCTTTAATATCATCAATAATAGTCTTCAAACAAGGCAAAGTGTCTCCCGGGGAATAATTCGACCCTCTTGTATTAGTAAAAATAAAAATGATGTTCTTACTTGCCGACTTTTCCAACCTAGACAAAATCTGGTTCACGCAATACTCAAACAATATAGTTTTTCTCGTGGTGGTTGGCTTCATCAAAAAGCAAATCGCATGCAGCTCTTTCAGCTGTGCCAAATATGCTAAAATATTTTCACAGTTGATATCATCTTGCTCGATCCCTCTGGGGTCTCCCATTCCGGGAGAATCAATCAAGCGCAATCTAGTTTTGCCTTCGCCTATTGGAAAAACGTAAGTCTTCACGTCTTGAGTACCAGCGGCCCCGATTTCTTGGTACTCGTTGGTGTCTTTACCTACAGTGATAGTGACTTGCTCCAAGTTTTCATTCGTAACAGTGATCACTGAAGGGATGAGGCTGAGAAGGTCCTGTGCTTTAGACGCTTTTTTGAATGTTTTGAAATGGAAATAATTGGCGATTGCGTTTATGAATGTGGACTTTCCCACACCGGTTTCACCCAGAAGGAGGATGTTGATGTCTTGGTTCTCCTTGATTTTGAGACCTTGGAACTTCTCGGAGACGTCGTCCGCGGCCATTTTGGGTGGCGGGACCTTGGAAACAATTTGATTGTTAATTTTGCAAAATAGCTAATAATAATTATCTTATTTTTGCAGATCATTCTGTTATCGACAATTTTTCTGACTTTTGACTTTTCATGTTGTTGTTCAGTTAATAATAGGAGAGTAAAGCGTTTTGAGTGGTTGTTTCCGTTTAGTTGCCAAAATCAAAATCAGTATAACATAAAATGTGATTATCAGTTGACTGGTTAGCAATGTGTTTGTAGAAAACAAAGTTGTAGAATCACCACTTGACAGATAATTTCCGGATGATAAATATGAATTGTTTTCTATATATTATAGTATCGTATAGAATGACTCACCGACTAAAAAAAAAACTAGTTACTTTCTTGGCGGAGTAACTTCTCAGACTTAAAAAAATAACAATCACGATTTACGTAAGATATTGTAGCATGTTTTAAGTTTTATTTTACTAGCAACATCATACCTGCTATCAATGAAGGTGATAATATTCGTTGTGAAAAGCGCAATATACGATAACGTCAAAATGGAGTAAACATGGAACGTAATCTCTCCATGTCGTTACGAAATCAATAGAACAAAGCCATTCCATTATTTAATTTAAAACAAAATCAACCTGAAATAGACACACTGGAAGTGGTAAAGAAATAAAATTGCAGCCAAAACATGCTGTTAATTTTAGTTGTTTAAGTTAAAATCAATACCAATAAGCTAAGAAAATATTGTAATGAGAGTCCATCCGGCGAATGCCTACTTTCATGTTTTTCGATATTCATGACCACCAAAGTATGAAAAATAGGTCTCCTGTGTTCGTCTGTCAGTAGTCCGTTGACTGTGTTTTATTAGACAGATATTCTCGAAAACTACCGGACCGAATGTTGCAAAATTTTGTATATATCATGTATATGGTAAAATGCTAACCAAAAAACTGATGACGTAACTTTCAAAATTTTAAAAACAAAATTGTATAACATTTTTAACAATTTCACTTTGAAAACATGATAAATCGTTAATCAAAAGTTATCCGTTTATCTCCGTAAGAATTTGATGACGTCATCTTAAAATTTTGTAATTGAAAAACTCACTAGAAACATACGCATAGCATGCTTATTTAACTTTACTTTAACACCACACACTTCTTTTTAACTTATAGGGATTACTATTAAAAAAATAAAATCCGCGAAATCAAATTTTGTAATTTTTCGAAAAAGCTGAACTTACTTTAGAGGCAAAGAAGTTTCAGTTAAAACAACTCGTACTAACCACTACCAACATTAATGCAAAAACTCTTGGAGCAACCCCATTAAACCCGGATCAAAACAATCCTTAATTTAAATGCAGAATGATTTATTTGAAAAATATAAAAATTAATGTTTTAAATTTGTTGGCGCCAGCTCTTTTTTTGTTACAAAAAATTTTAATTTCAAAAAACGCACAATTTAAAAAAAGGTACTTTTTTCAAATTGTAAACCTTAATCTTGCATTGCATTTGTAAGCATATTTTTATTTATTGTATATTGAAGAATCGTAAAAGAAACGTCCCAGCACAATTCGCATAGAACAAAAATGTGTTCCATGGTTGCAATTTAGTTTTATACTCGTGTTGTAAAACTGTAGCAATTACAATATCTTTGGTATTATGGTAGAAAACAGAAACATACCGTTTTACAACTTGCCAAAATCAAAAGAATTCTACGATAAATGAATAATTTTTGTGTGCTACACAGTTTATTGGATGACAGAGAAAAACATATAAAGTTTTAATGAGCAGAGTGTTACCAACTTAAAATTATTCAAACTTCGTTGTTTTAATTATAACTTTCACTTATTTAGAAATGTACAGCACCATCTGAATGGCAACACCTACTTGAAACAATTATTATTATTAAAGCTACAAACATACAGTCGAATACGGTCCTGACCTGCGCGTGAATTCCAAAACAATACGTAGATGTGCAGAGAAATAAACACTAATACTAACACAGCAATGAGAACTTGTTTCTGTAAACGTGATATTGGAAATTTGCAGACAAAACAATTTCGCTTCTAGGCAGTTTTCGAGCCTATTTAATCCACATTAACAAATTATCACTCAATAGAACAAATAACGAAAAACATCGGAACCTTATATTGATAAGATAGCGGCAATCACACATGCTTTACGGATTTATCTCTCACATACCTTCCAAAATGAAACATTGGGACTTTTTGCGTCTGATTAATTAAATGTAGGAATTTCCGCAGCAATTTATGGCAAATTGGCAACCATCAAAGTCGTCGTTGAACCAGCTAAATATATCTACAGTTCGTGTCAACTAGTAAAAACTAGCAAATGTCCACAATCAGCGTTTTCCGTTGATATCTGATAACAAAGCACGTTTCTGTATTCACACCCATATTTAGCGATTGCAAGTAAAACGTATTTACAATGCACACAATTTCCCACAACAACAAATACCAAATTATTATCAATACTTACGGATTATTTGTAACTGAAAATTGAGTGCACTCAACGCTACTCCAACCAACGTTGCACACAAACTGTGAGCAGAAATGAGCGATAACTGTCGTCCTTGCCTGCGACTAAACGGATATCGTAAAGCCGGACTTCCCCGAATCGCTGCAAAGTAATATATCTGACATTTATTGGTTAATTTAACACTCATCGCTCTGGAGGTCTTATATGAGTTGAAAATATTTAGATTTGAAGAAAAACCTGCGTGGTAGTGTATTTATTCTCGTTGAGAACACAGCTATTTGTTATTTTCAGAATTTAAAACGATGATTTGTTGGTTGCATATACGACAATCGGGGAAACTACCTATTTTTACAAATCACCAGAGAACACCAAACTTGAATAACGATGAAGTAGTGTTGTTCCTACTAATACCAGGTTGACAAAATTTTAGCTACTAAATTTGAACCAAGCACACAATACAACGTGACGTAAACGTGAAACATAATAATAATTCTAAATACCTTCGATACTCACTTCAGCCGTATTTAAACGAGTTGTAGAAGAAAAATGGGGGTGCTGAGGAATGAACTCGTGTTGAGTTTTTAACGTAGAAATACAGGATTTTGAAACCAAAAATCAATTTTGCAATTTAACTTTAAATCTGCAAAGTCGAATGCTCTGAAATGTTGTAAACGTTTTAAGGTTATCCTAAGGATGGTAAATCGTTATTCAAAATTTTTTAGTTTGCGTCCCCCAAAAAGTGATGACGTCATTTTACAATTTTACTGAATAAATATTCCGTGTTGAATTTTTAGCATAAACATTCAGATTTTTGGGAAAATTTCAAAATTGTATTTTACAATGATTTAATTTTGAAACTGCAAAACGGAATGCTCTGAAATCCTTCAAACGTTTTAAGGTTATAGAAGCATAATGTTATTTTGCCGAATGTTTTTTAAATTTTATAAGATGACATGCTCCTAAATTTCTGACTTATGAACCCGTTTGAGTTTTTACCCTTGGCGTCCATATTTTTTTATAGACGAACAATATTTTTTTGTTATTAAACCAGGACAATAATAATCATAATATATTTACCAATCACAATATTTTTACTTATCCCCTCTAAAAAATTGATGACGCCACCTCAAAATTTTGCTAAATCCTATCTAAATTGTATAAAATATGATGAGTCTCTTCTAGTGATTTATCATTCCATTCATGTTTTTTGGATTTGCATATACAGGTGACCCCAAAAATTAATAAATGCGTACATTTATTTTATTGATTTAATCAGGAACTACAGAACCCAAAGCTTTGAAATCTTGCAAATGTTTTAAGGTTATAAAGAGCATAATAAATTTTGAGTCAAAATATATTTGCTTATCCCCTCCAAAAAATTGATGATGTCAGCTCAAAAGTTTGCCGTATAATCCTATTTAAAATTTACAAAATACGATGAGTCTCTTCTTGTAATTTATCATTCCATTCATATTTTTTGGATTCGGATATACAGAGTGACTCAAAAAATTTAATGAATGCGCAAATTTATTTTATTGATTTAATCAGGAACTACAAAAACGAATGCTTTCAAATCTAATGTGAAAAAAAAAACATAATAGGCATGCAGTCGTCACGTTTCCGATAGCGAGGGAAGTACTGTCTGAACTCTTTAGACCAATTTTTTTGATTTTCCCATTTTTCCATTTCTCAATTTTTCAATGTTTCAGTTTGGGATTTTTTCACTGTTTCGATTCTTTAATTTTCCTTCCATGTTTAGGTTTTTCAATATTTCAGCTTTGGAATTTTGCAATATTTCGTTTCTTCAATTTTTCAAATTTTTGATATTGTGTTTTCTCGCTTTTTAAATTTTTCGATATTTTAATTTTTCAGTTTTTAAAGTTTTAGGTTTTTAGATTTTTCGCTATCACGACTTTTCGATTTTTCAGTTCCATGATTTTTCAATTTGTCGAATTTTTAAATTTTAGATTTTTTGTTCTCGATCATTCAATTTTCTGAGTTTTCAGGCTTAGATTTTTTTGTTCTTCAATTCTTGGATTTTTAAAATTTTTGTTTTTTAAATTTTCCTATTTATCAACTTTTCGATTGTTTTGATTTTTTGATTGTCCAATTTCTCGATTTTTTGAATTTTTAGTTTTTGATACGATTTTTTTTTTTTCAAAAATTTTCAGTTTTTCAATTTATTAACTTTACGATATTTCAGTTTTACGATTTTTAAATTTTTTTATTTTTCAGTTTTCAATTTTTGACGTTTCTAAATTTTTCGATTTTTCAATTGTTCGATTAACTGATTTTTTGATTTTCCCATTTCTCTATTTCTTGATTTTTCAATTCTTTCTTCAATTTTTCGATTTCTGGATTTTTCAATGTTTCACTTTTGGATTTTTTCACTTTTCCGATTCTTCAATTTTCTTTCCATTTTCCAGTTTTTCAAGATTTCAGTTTTGAATTTTTTCACCTTTTTGATTTTTCAATTTTCCTTCCATTTTTCAGTTTTTCAGTATTTCAGTTCTGAGATTTTGTAATGTTTCGGTTCTTCAATTTTTCCATTTTTTGATGTTTCGATTTCTCGGTTTTTCAATTTTTCGATAGGTATTTTAATTTTTCAATTTTTAAGTTCTAGATTTTCCGTTAATTTTTTTGTTTTCCTTGATGTTTTGATTTCTCGATTATTCGATTTTTCGGTTTAGATTTTTTGGTTTTCCAATTCTTCGATTTTTAAATTGTTTAATTTTTAGATTGTTCAATTTCTCGATTTATAGATTTTTCAATTTTTCGGTTTACCGATTTTTTTCATTTAAAATGTTTCAATTTTTCAATTATTAAGTTTTCGATTTTTCAATTTTGGTGTAATTTGAAAACGGTATTAATAATACATTTAGGCGAATAAACTAATAGACGGGCTTGATAAGCCTTGTTTGCTCTACAGTGTCTAAATTGTGTTTGAATAATATAATAATTATCTCGAATATTAAAATTAATATGTCAAAAGAATACGAGAAATGATTATTCTGTGCTGAAGGTATGTTGTGGGCCGCCTGTCATAAATTATCATTATACATCCGGTAGTCCTCTATCCCAGCGCGTCAGGTAGATTTAAAGAAGAATTGCTGGTTGCGTTTAAGGCAACAAATGGCGCCTAATTCAAACTTGTATCTCGTCTAGCGTTCCCCCTTAACTAGGGCAGTTATTGTACATGTAGGCAACCACACACGCGTATTTTGTTGGTTGCATATCCTCTAGCCATTGAATAAGATTACATCGCTTCGAAAAGTATTCGATTGTAGATCATTGAACATATATTTCCTATTTATATATACAGTGGGTCCCAAGACGGAATTTACAACAGGAATTTTTTATTTGTTACTTTATAGAAAAAAGTCACAAAAATAAAAATTTTGGCTTTACTTAAAACAAGTATTTATCTACAAAAACTTTTAAATAATGCATAAAAATAAATAATTGTGACTTTCGCAAAAAATCTCAAATTTTTTTGCGAAAGTCACAATTATTTTTTTTGTAAACTCAAAAACAAGTTAGTATAAATTTGAGAAAAATTACTAAAAAAGTTTTATTTTTGTTAAACGTGAATTTGATATTTACCTTTAGATAGATACATTTATTAATGAGGTGAATCCTGCCAGATTCATTCTGAACAATTTTTAATATTGGATATTTGATCGGTTTCATGTACTCAACATTAAGTAATAAATGAAAATATGATGAAATATCGAAAAAAATTAAGCTCTTTTCTACATTTGGACCCAAGGATTTTTTTAAATTACTTTTCTTTGCTGAATACGCAATCGTTAATAACGTGTCAAATTCAGTGCGCCTCTTTTTGATCAGCCTGTATGTATAACTTAAATATTTAAGAAAGAAAATAAAATACAAGCCACTTTTCTGCTAAAAACCCCAACATTTCTAAATTTTCCCTGTGTAATAAAATCAACAGACTACTTAATTATTTGAGTTATTAATAAGGAGCATAGTTCGAATTATAGTTCAGATTTAATAAAAATCGACAAAAATACTGTTTCTAGCTAAAATATGATAGTTTCGTTGCTCTTTCCGAGCCCGTAGGGTTCCTGATTGGCTTATAACTACAAGAAAACACTTCAAAAGTGACGTTTCTGAAGAATTTTAACAATTTTCTTGTATCTACGAACGCCAGAATGCATAAAATTGACCCAAACGTCTCCTTTTCCCGATCTGAGACGATTCTGCATGCTCTTAATGTGTTTCGTCGCTCAGAATCATCAAAAAATGTTGAAATATAGTTCAGATTTAATAAAAATCGACAAAAATACTGTTTCTAGCTAAAATTTGAGGGTTTCGTTGCTCTTTCCGAGCCTGTAGGTTTTCTGAAAAATTTTAACAATTTTCTGAAGTTTAAACAATATTTGGAAAGTTTTTATCATTCGTGTTAAAATCTTTCATCTTTTTTTTTTAATTTCCATTATCAGTGTTGTACACCTTACAAGTTGTTGTTTAACATTTCAACTAACAATTTAGCTAATTTCAAAATAAGTGATGTTATTAACAATAATACAAAACTGTTTGTTTTCCAGTCCTGACGATATCGTTGATGTAATGAATTTGAAATGAGTTTAACGCACTTGGAACAGTTTCGTTCCCACACTTCCAAACATCACGAATTTTTGAAATTTCGTTCCCGCTAAATTGGTCACCCCTCATTAATTTTGTTCTCAACGACAAAAATTAAATGAAAAAAATAATTGAGTAGCCGCTGAAAAATGATTTTTTACGGTTAATTTCTTTTTTTGAAAAGAACGCGAACATTCTCGACGTTATTTATTTAACGTGACGTACAAGACAAACAAGAAGACCTCTTTTATCATCCTCATTTAAAAACGCTAATGGGACAGCTGCTCAGGATTGTCAAAGCTGATATATTCGTATTTAAAATAGAAAAAATACTTGTCGTTAGGTTTCATTTCGTGTAATTGAACGTCTTTTCGATGTAATAAACCTATATTTAAGTGTGTATTCGTTTGGCGACATTTCGGTCACACACTAACGGGATTTTCCCATGAATAAATTAAAACAAAAGGGATAAACCTGGCGTCATGTTTAGCAAGAGCGTTTTAGAGACTGAATTTGTGAAAGCGAATTTATTAGAGTCATTAGGTTGAGTTAATTAAATAAAAATAAATAAAAACAACCGGTAGCATCTGAGTTATTAATAATATTATATTAATAAGCACCCCGCTGGTACAGCGTCAGTTCGAATTCCTCTAGCTGGATTTTTCAAATCTACGGATTTCACTCATTTACATAAATGGTACACGAAGATTGGTTTTTATCCTTATTTACACACTTCGCAACGGTTTAATATTCTCAAAATTGTAATAAATTTTCAATTTTTTTGTCCGATTCGGAGAATTTTACAAAAAATTAGTTTTAATTTTATTTTTACCAATTTATTATAAAATGTAGAAGATTCTACTTAAATAAATTAATATTTTTACAACTAACAACACTATGCCAACCGTACTTTTTACTTTCTGAGCGGACTAAGAAAGCGTTGTAATATCACCATCTGACGAATAGCTATTTTTATGTTTTTGCAAATTGTAAATTGTGGTGATAAATGAATTCTATTATACTACTTCGAACTTTATGTTCTAGAAGTTTACGACAAATACATGTTCCTCTGCCACTAGACTGTCGAGACAGTCTGTATATTATTTATTATTTTGGTATAAAAAAATTGGTCGAAAGTTATTTCGACAGAACTACACTCGCCCTCAACAAAAGACAGTTGGGGCCCTGGGGAGGTTTTACAATCTTAAAAAAACAGTTGGGAGCCCTGAGAAGGTTTAACATTTTTAAAAAAAGACAGTTAGTGTCCCCGAGGTTTCACCTTCTTAAAAAAATCAGTTTGGACCCCCGAGAAGGTTTCAGCTCCTGTAAAAAAAAGATAACACTGTGTAACAAAAAAATTATTATCATGCTTTTTTCACATTTATCGTTGTATCCTGATGTAACTTTTGACATGCTGTGGTTCGTTTGGTCGAACTGTCCCTATTTTCATTTATTTAATTTTTTTTGTAAAAGAAAAAAAATTGTATATATTTTGCATTTAAATTCGAAAATCGTAGCCACACGCAGGTGTAAATTATCTGCAACTTCTTTTTGTTACATTTGCGGTTATTGCAAAACTGTTGACTAAGTGAAACATAAAATAGTTCCTACGACAAAGTTCTGGGTAGCATATGAAGCGTACTTTGAGAGAACTATTAAGAACCAGGATAAACCATGGGTTCATCTTGTTTACTGGGGAAGTTGCCGGTCAAGTTTGGAAGCATGGTTTCGAGGAAATCTTACCTAAGTCTGCAGCATTTACCATTTCCCGTTTTTTAAGAAAACCAAGTAACCATCTTACTGGTTGTTATATATTTTTGTACGGTAAATATATTTTATAATTTAATTAACGTGGCAGCCCTCCCAAGCCCCAGGGCCACGCGAAGGTTCATTTTTATTTTTATTTGTAAATAATGTATGCCTTTTTTCTTCTTTGTAGTATTTCCAATTAATTAAACTGCTTTCGTTTTTTTTTTAATTAAAATTTTGACATTTTTCACTAAACAACAAATAGTTAAATATTTTTTATGTTAGGGACTCTCTGTACGAACCAAATTCACATTCTCTAAGTATAGACTAAATTACACCCAAAACCACAAAAAAAGTCAGATAAATATTATTTTTCTATAATTTTGTTACATAGTGTAATTGGAACCCCCAAGAAGGTTTCACAATCTTAAGAAAACACAGTTGGTGCCCCCGAGAAGGTTCCACCTTCTTAAAAAAAAACCTGTTGGGAGCCCCGCGAAGGTTTTTAAAAAGACAGTTTTAGGTCCCCTGAAAAGGTTTTACCATCTTTTACAAAAAAGATAATTGGAACACCCGAGAAGGTTTCACCTTCTTAAAAAAAAACCTGTTGGGACTCGCGAGAAGGCTTTAAAAAAAAACAGTTGGGTCCCCCAAGAAGGTTTCATCTTCTTTAAAAAAACAAGACAGTTGGGACCCCGAGAAGGTTTCAACTTCTGTAAAAAAATTATTGGAAGCCCCGAGAAGATTTCACCTTCTTAAAAAAACCTGTTGGGGCTCCCGAGGTTTCTAAAAAAGACAGCTGGGTTCTCTGAGAAGGTTTAAGCTCCTGTAAAAAAAAAAAGATAATTGGAACCCCCGAGAAGGTTTCACAATCTTAAAAAAACACAGTTGGTGCTCCCGAGAAGATTTCACCTTCTTAAAAAAAAAACCTGTTGGTGCCTCCGAGAAGGTTTATCTTCTTTAAAAATAAAGAAAATTTAATCCCCCGAGAAAGTTTCACATTCTTTAAGAAAAGCTAATTGGGGCCCCCAAGAAGATTTCACCTTTAAAAAAAAAAGACAGTTGGGGTCCCCTAGAAGCTTTCACAATCTTCACTAGAAAACACCGTTGGTGCCTTGAAGGTTTTACCTTCTTTAAAAATAGACAATTTAGGTCTTTGAGAAAGTCTCACCTTCTTTAAAAAAGACATTTGGAGTACCCGAGAAGGTTTCACAATCTTAAAAACAAGTTGGTGCTTCTTAAAAAAAAAGATAGTTGGAGCTCCTGAAAAACTTTCGTATTCTAAAAAAAAAAAATTGGATTCCCTGAGAAGGTTTCACGTTCTTTAAAAAAAACCTCTTGGGGCCCCCGAGGTTTTTAAAAAATACAGTTGGGTCCCCTGAGAAAGTTTCAGCTTCTATAAAAAAAAAAAGATAATTGGAACCCCCCAGAAGGTTTCACAATCTTAAGAAAACAAAATTGGTGCCTCCGAGAAGATTTCACCTTCTTAAAAAAACCCTGTTGGGACCCCCGAGAAGGTTTTTAAAAAAGACAGTTGGGTCCCACGAGAAAGTTTACGCCTCCTTTAAAAAAAAGACAGAGCCCCCGAGAAGGTTTCAGTTCCTGTAAAAAAAAAGTTGATTTGAACCCCCGAGACAGTTTCACCTTCTTAAAAAAAACCTATTGGAACTCCCGAGAAGGTTTTTAAAAAAGACACTTGGGTTCCCCGAGAAGGTTTCAGCTCCTGTAAAAAAAGAGATAATTGGAACCCCCGAGAAGGTTTCACAATCTTAAGAAAATACAGTTGGTGTTCCCGAGAAGATTTCACCTTCTTAAAAAAAACCTGTTGGTGCCCCCGAGAAGGTTTCAGCTTCTTTAAAAATAAAGAAAATTGAACCCCCCGAGAAGGTTTCACATTCTTTAAGAAAAGACAATTGGTGCCCCCAAGAAGATTTCACCTTTAAAAAAAAAAAAAGACAGTTGGGGTCCCCTAGAAGGTTTCACAATTTCAGTAGAAAACACCGTTGGTGCCTTGAAGGTTTTAACTTCTTTAAAAATAGACAATTTAGGTCTTTGAGAAAGTCTCACCTTCTTTAAAAAAAGACATTTGGAGTTCCCAAAAAGGTTTCACAATCTTAAAAACAAGTTGGTGCCCCGATGTTTCACCTTCTTAAAAAAAAAGATAGTTGGAGCTCCTGAAAAACTTTCGTATTCTAAAAAGAAACAATTGGATTCCCTCAGAAGGTTTCACGTTCTTTAAAAAAAACCTCTTGGGGCCCCCGAGGTTTTTAAAAAATACAGTTGGGTCCCCTGAGAAAGTTTCAGCTTCTATAAAAAAAAAAGATAATTGGAACCTCCGAGAAGGTTTCACAATCTTAAGAAAACAAAATTGGTGCCCCCGAGAAGATTACACCTTCTTAATAAAACCCTGTTGGGACCCCCAAGAAGGTTTTTAAAAAAGACAGTTGGGTCCCACGAGAAGGTTTCACCTCCTTTAAAAAAAAGACAGTTAGAGCCCCCGAGAAGGTTTCAGTTCTTGTAAAAAAAAAGTTAAATTGAACCCCCGAGATGGTTTCACCTTCTTAAAAAAAACCTGTTGGAAGCCCCGAGAAGGTTTTTAAAAAAGACACTTGGGTTCCCCGAGAAGGTTTCAGCTCCTGTAAAAAAAAAAGATAATTGGAACCCCCGAGAAGGTTTCACAATCTTAAGAAAACAGATTTGGTGCTCCCGAGAAGATTTCACCTTCTTAAAAAAAAACCTGTTGGTGCCCCCGAGAAGGTTTCATCTTCTTTCAAAATAAAGAAAATTGAATTCCCCGAGAAGGTTTCGCATTCTTTAAGAAAAGACAATTGGGGCCCCCAAGAAGCTTTCACCTTTTTAAAAAAAAGAAAAGACCGTTGGGGTCCCCTAGAAGGTTTCATAATCTTCAGTAGAAAATACCGTTGGTGCCTTCGAGGGTTTACCTTCTTTAAAAATAGACAATTTAGGTCTTTGAGAAAGTCTCACCTTCTTTAAAAAAATACATTTGGAGTACCCGAGAAGGTTTCACAATCTTAAAAACAAGTTGGTGCCCCGATGTTTCACCTTCTTAAAAAAAAAAGATAGTTGGAGCTCCTGAAAAACTTTCATATTCTAAAAAGAAACAATTTGATTTCCTCAGAAGGTTTCACATTCCTTAAAAAAAACCTCTTGGGCCCCCCTTCTTTAAAAAGTTAATTGGTGCCCCTGAGAGAGTTTGACCATCTTTAAAAAAAAAGACAGTTGGGGTCTCCAAGAAGGTTTCACAATCTTAAAAAAAGCCAGTGCCCCCATGTTTCACCTTCTTAAAAAAAAAGAAGATAGTTTCGGCTCCTGAAAAGGTTTCATATTCTTAAACAAAAATAATTAGGTTCTCCAGAAGGTTTCACTTTCTTTAAAAGAAAAGAGAGTTGGGCCCTTTGTAAAATATTGTTATAAAATTGTGATTTTTTTTTTCCCAAAAATCTGAATGCCAGGTAAAACTCAACACGGATTCATAAATCGCACATACAGGAGCATGTTATTTTAGAAGATCTAAAGAACATTTATTGGGCAGAAGTAAGATGATGTCTCACTTTTTAGGAATGCCATAAAAGAAAAGATTTTAATTAACGATTTAAACCTTCAAACCTTTGCAAAATTTCATAGCATTTGGTTTACAGTTTCAAAGTTAAATTGTAAAATATTGTTACACAATTTTGATTTTTTTTCCAAAAATCTGGAAGTATAAGGTAAAAACTAGACACAGATTCAAAAGTGTGTAGTATCTAAAATTGACATAATATTTACTAATGTAAATTTTGGAGATGACGTCACCCTATTGTTGGTGGGGATGTACTCAGTATAAAATTTGACAACAATCGGTACTTTCGGAGATAAATTGTTTAAAAATCAGATGGCAGACAGACGCACTCAGGAAGTAAAAAGTGCACTCTGATCAGCGAATATAAGTGCATCATTTTTTGTAGAAGTAAAAAGTTAATGGAAAGGTCTCGGATTAATATTAATTAATAAATATCACACCGTTTATAAACACAATTATTACTTATCTGAATAAATAAATTAAAAAGTTTTAAAAATATTGATTGAAATTTCTATGCACCATAATACGTTGACAATGAAGAATGTTTAAAAAAAATGCGTACCATAAATTTTAAAGTTCTCAGAGTAATTTAAAACTAACATTTATAGCTCCCAAAGGTAATTTTATCAACAAGCAACAAATGAGAACATAATTATGAACGTAGGAGTTAGATCACTGCTTTTAAAAAAAACGATAGAAGAAAGAAAGAAAGATATTCACACGGAATGAGAATAATTATCAAACATTTTGTCGCAATTTCATAGAACGGACAGCAAAAATTAACACTATAATTATTTTCAGACTTAATTACAGGAAAATTAAAGAAGTTCTATATTAATTAATAAATTTAGAATCTTTTTACTTCAGTTTTCTTTGTTTTTAGGTTGCGCCGCCGCTGGTTTATTTCTCCTAGGTGGTACAATTCAGCCGAGTCACTGAGACTAATTAAACCATCAAGTGTACGGCCCCCTTTATTCATACTTCTCCAGATCCATCGGTGTAGACTCAAGACAGAGATAAAGCTCCACTCGCTCTTGGTATGCTGCAAGTCTGTTGGTTGTTTTTTGATGCAATCCCTCCTAGCCTCTTCCACCGCACGAGATGTTTATAATTACTATTATGATACAAGAACACACACTCATCAATAACTTTTTTCAGGCGCGCCGATAAAGGGGGCCGTTTCGTCGACTCTAGAAACCTTAATTGATTTTAAATGTTCGGATAAAGTTGACGATTACAGAAATTTGTCTTTTTGTGTTTTTCGAGAATCGGTTTTATTAATATTTGTGTGGTGACTCGATGATTAACCGGAGTTTGTGGGACTCGTTCTTGCTCTCATCGTCGCTAAGCGGGGCTATAAACAAAGAACTCAAAAAAGAAATAAAGTGGTCTGTTTGGTTTGGTCGGACCCCTCACTGTGAAATCAACCGAAGAGATAGGCACTCGGCAAATACACCGCCACTCCACATGTTTTAACCTTAAATAACAGGGTAATTTATCACGGAGAGTCAGCGGTGAGCTCGGATATTTTTTTAAATAATATAATGCACTTTGGGTTAATTAATTAATTTCATTATGCTGCTGACATGGACTATTAGGTTCTACGATCGGCTAGACGGTTTCGACTTGAACATATTTAATGAATGCCCACGACAGCTTTTACTTGCTATTGTTCCAAACCAAAGAGATATTTGACTTAAATCATTTTTTCCAACAAACATGTTCATTTTTGGAACACTGTACTAAACTTTCAGAACGATGAATACACAAATAAATGAGATATGCAGGAACAAGTTCGAACGTGAACATAGAAAGCTGTACCGGTAGGCAAGAATATTTTATTAAATAATGAAACGTGTAGTGCGTCGATTAATTAATTTCATTATAGTGCTGACACGGACTATTAGATTCTGCGTTCCGCTGGATGCTTTACAGTTTAAAGATTTAATGAATGTCCGCGACAACTTTTATGGTTTTGTTTTGTTATTGTTTCTTTTTAACAAGTCTACCGCTGGAGAAAAAATTCGAACCTGATGAAAGAGATATTTGACCTGAGTCACTTTTTTGACTGCTGGAATCTATATTCTACCGCGATTCATAAATAAAAGCATGCTGCTAATGAAATGGTTCTCCAGACGTTTACAAGTATACAAGGAGCGGCATACTTATCTTGACAGGGGAACGTTTGTCGGGGAGAGGGAGATAATATATTTTAAATAAAAATAGGCACAGAGTAGCGAAGTTGCTTTTCAGTGGGGCCAGATATACGTGGATAGTTTTCTGGGACTAAAATTGTCAGACAGTGGCAAAAGGAAGCGCACTCTTAATAATATTATTATTATTATTATTATTATGAGATAAAATTAAATTATGAAGATAGCAAATAAGTACATGTAACTAACTAAAATTTGTCTGTTCATTCTAACCGAAAAACTGATGACGTATTGAGATATTTTTTGAAAAAAATCTCACTTGACATTCAATTAAATTTGGACAGTTAAAATGCCGTTTATCTCGTAAATGGTTATTATTAGTTAGAAGAGATTTTTTTTAAATTTTGCTTCCGAAAAGTGAAATGTTGAAGTGCCTTATAAACAACACCTATTATTAAAACTCCGTTATCAATATGTTTCTTTACGAATTTTGAGTACATTCGAACCATATGTTAAGAATTCTACAAGGTCACACCCAAGATCTCAAAACCAACCACGAGTTTTATTTTTGTCGATACTATGTAGTAATTACTTTAAATTTTTTCTTGTTAAACGAAATAAATACTCAGTGTCTCTAGATGTTGACTTATTAACTAGAAATTTTAACTTAAGTATATACTTGAAATTTTGACTTTCTTTAGTTTTCTTTGAAAAAAAAAGAACACTCGTCAGATTATCGTCACTCAATAAAAACACCAACATAATAAAAACGTAGGAAATTCCCCGTAAACACAGAAGGAGGTATTCTATCTCCATGGGAATAAATAATTTGAGAGATTTTTGAAAATATAGAATCAAGAAATGTAATGTGTCTGTTTCAAATTCTATGCAGTGTTTAAATATGAAAGAAATGAATGAGGTTTCCATTAAAAAAATTATTTTGTTTAAACATGCTTTAATATTTTCTCCTCTGAAGTATAGTTCAACTTCAACTGCTTTTCCGAAAAATTTTAAAAATCGGTTTTGCGGATTTTATTTTTTATAACCCATGTAAGACATTTGTGATAAACCACAAGTACAAACTCATAATACTTATTTTACACATTTTAGATTCTATTTATCCGACGGATTCATAAACCAGAAGTGTAGAATTAAATTTAAATAATATTAACTATGCAAAATTTTGAATTAAAATCATCACATTGTTGGTGGGGATGATTAGGCAATTTTGGTTAGCGTTTTGCTATTAACCTGTATTCCTAACATACGTATAAAATTTAATAACAATCCGTCCGATAGTTTGGAAGATTATCTGTCTAATAAATACCATCGATACAGAGGACAGACAGGCAGACAAATAGGCAAAAACGGCAGACTTATTTTTTCATATTCTGGGAGCCATGAAACATCAAGAAAACAGTCATTCGCTGGATGGATCTTATTATATACAATACTTTCTTAGTTTACGCTCGTAAACAAACAAAAAATTGTTGAATGTGTTCTTTGAATCTGGTACATCAATGTTTATTGACGTGTTTAAACATTAAAAATAAATATTGATTGTCTTTACTCTACTTCTCAGCATCTAGTCGTGTTTTACATATTTTTCATAATATGTGAAAATATTGGAGTTTATAGGAAAAAAAGATAGGTTATATTAAAACATGCTTTACGCACGGGGAACGCTAGACGAGAGACACAGAATAATCATTTCCCGTATTCTTTTGACATATTAATTTTAATATTGGAGATAATTATTATATTATTCAAACACAATTTAGACACTGTAGAGCAAACAAGGCTTATCAAGCCCGTCTATTAGTTTATTCGCCTAAATGTATTATTAATACCGTTTTCAAATTACACCAAAATTGAAAAATCGAAAACTTAATAATTGAAAAATTGAAACATTTTAAATGAAAAAAATCGGTAAACCGAAAAATTGAAAAATCTGTAAATCGAGAAATTGAACAATCTAAAAATTAAACAATTTAAAAATCGAAGAATTGGAAAACTAAAAAATCTAAACCGAGAACTTGAAAAATCGAATAACGAGAAATCAAAACATCAAGGAAAACAAAAAAATTAACGGAAAATCTAGAACTTAAAAGTGGAAAAATTAAAATACCTATCGAAAAATTGAAAAACCGAGAAATCGAAACATCAAAAAATGGAAAAATTGAAGAACCGAAACATTGCAAAATCTCAGAACTGAAATACTGAAAAACTGAAAAATGGAAGGAAAATTGAAAAATCGAAAAAGTGAAAAAATTCAAAACTGAAATCTTGAAAAACTGAAAAATGGAAAGAAAATTGAAGAATCGGAAAAGTGAAAAAATCCAAAACTGAAACATTGAAAAATCCAGAAATCGAAAAATTGAAAAATCACAATTGAAGAAAGAATTGAAAAATCAAGAAATAGAGAAATAGGAAAATCAAAAAATCAGTTAATCGAAAAATTGAAAAATCGAAAAATTTAGAAACGTCAGAAATTGAAAACTGAAAAATAAAAAAAATTAAAAATCGTAAAACTGAAAGATCGTAAAGTTAATAAATTGAAAAACTGAAAATTTTTGAAAAAAAAAATCGTATCAAAAACTAAAAATTCAAAAAATCGAGAAATTGAACAATGAAAAAATCAAAACATTGAAATCCCAGTAAGTTGATAAATAGGAAAATTTAAAAACAAAAATTTTAAAAATCCAAGAATTGAACAACAAAAAAAATCTAAGCCTGAAAACTCAGAAAATTGAATGATCAAAAATCTAAAATTTAAAAATTCGACAAAATGAAAAATCATGGAACTGAAAAATCGAAAAGTCGAGATAGTGAGAAATCTAAAAACCTAAAACTTTAAAAACTGAAAAATTAAAATATCGAAAAATTTAAAAACCGAGAAAACACAATATCAAAAATTTGAAAAATTGAAGAAACGATATATTGCAAAATTCCAAAGCTGAAATATTGAAAAACCTAAAAATGGAAGGAAAATTAAAGAATCGAAACTGTGAAAAAATCCCAAACTGAAACATTGAAAAATTGAGAAATGGAAAAACGGGAAAATCAAAAAAACTGGTCTAAAGAGTTTAGACAGTACTTCCCTCGCTATCGGAAACGTGACGACTGCATGCCTATTATGTTTTTTTTTCACATTAAATTTCAAAGCATTCGGTTTTGTAGTTCCTGATTAAATCAATAAAATAAATTTGCGCATTCATTAAATTTTGTGAGCCAACCTGTATATCCGAATCCAAAAAATATGAATGGAATGATAAATTACAAGAAGAGACTCATCATATTTTGTAAATTTTAAATAGGATTATACGGCAAACTTTTGAGCTGACGTCATCAATTTTTTGGAGGGGACAAGCAAATATATTTTGACTAAAAATTTATTATGCTCTTTATAACCTTAAAACATTTGCAAGATTTCAAAGCTTTGGGTTCTGTAGTTCCTGATTAAATCAATAAAATAAATTTACGCATTCATTAACTTTTGGGGTCATCCTGTATATGCAAATCCAAAAATCATGAATGGAATGATAAATCACAAGAAGAGTCTCATCATATTTTATACAATTTAGATAGGATTTATTCAGCAAAATTCTGAGGTGACGTCATCAATTTTTTAGAGGGGATAAGTAAATATATTGTGATTAAAACGGTCCTGGTTTAATAAAAAAAAAATTATTGTTCGTCTATAAAACAAGCCCGTCTTAGACAAAGTATTCGTAAAAAAATATGTCGTAAAAAAAATTACGTATGCTGGTCCCGACTGCCATTATGGTTTAACTATTTTTTAGAAAATCCTGTCATGGATGTGAAAACATTTGTGACAGCCAAAGAGGTTTTTTTAAGAAAATTATCTTTGAATTTAGACCAAATTGAAATAGACACTAGGCAACAGGCACATTTGGGCAAAAGAAAAAGAAATTAGGGTTACGGCTTCAAATTTTGGACGTATTTACAAACTTAGACCGACTACAGCAATAGCTAAAACTGTGGAGTCTCTGTTTTACAGTACATTTAGAGGTAATAGTCATACATACTATGGACAGCAAAGTGAGGAAAAAGCTGTCAAGTGTTTTGAAATAAATAAAAATATAAAAACTGAACGGTGTGGCTTGTTTATTTCAAAACAATTTCCTTACTTGGCTGCTAGTCCAGACAGGTTTCTAGAGGATAGGAGTGCATTAGTCGAAATTAAATGCCCATCAAAATCGCAAGATTTGTCTCCCGAAGAAGCGGTTAGAAAAAAAAATCAAATTTTGTACATTGACAGACAGAGAATTGAAAGTAAAAAAAAATCATGATTACTACTTTCAAGTCCAGGGACAAATGCTCGTTACGGGTATTTCACAAGTTTATTTTGTTGTATGGACACCCAAAGGAATAAATATAGAAAAAATTTATAAAGACGAAGAAATATATGTAAAAAGATGGCAGATAAACTTGGCAGATGTTACTTTGGCGCCAAAATAATTGATTCAATAAGAAAGAGGAACCTGCCTTTGCGAGAGATTTTTTTAAAATAAATAAAATTTGTTTCTATTTTTTTATGTACTTTAATAATTTAGTACATTTTTCATCACCAAGACTTGCATATTTTTATTATAAATATATTTTGAAAATGATCTCTCGGCAAATGAAAACATATACAAGCACTTTTTTCGAGTAAACAATGAAGGGAGAAGTTACTGGGCGTAGGGCTTTTTTAAAACACCTCCTTTCTGGGATAAGTAGTAGATACACTTAGCTACTTATACGTGTTAAAGAAAAGCTGTATTTTATATATTTTTTATTATTATTATAAATATGTTTATTAGTTTTATTAATTAACAAAGCAAAATATATATTAACAATAATATTACAATGAATTTTTAGTAATCATGTGTATTGAATTCAGGATCCTGAGTGGAGTAAAAATATTATAGTTCCCCAGTTTTAATTCGGTTTTATGATAGTACCTCATTGCGTAAAAGTTAATTTCCTTAACAATAGATTACTACGGTCGGTCCTGGCGGCTTGTTATAAAACTGAGTTCCTTGCCATAAATTAGAAAAATCAGCCGCGAACTCTAACAATCAGCTTATGGTAAAGCAGGCGATAAGGGTTTTACCTGGAAAGTCGCTTCCGTAAATTTTAGTGGCGCTCCTATCGGCAAAGTACTGAACTAACTGCTCAAATTCTGTCGAATTGATACCCATTTTTTTTTCAATAATTGTTAGTTTTTGTTAAAAACTCACCAATAGATCATTAATTTTCCTCTGATATTCCTATTAAAATTATTGGACGTATTTTGCATTAATTTGTGGTATATTTTGCTTTTAATAAACACATTATTATTTAAACAAATTGTACCACTAACAAACATTTAATGACTCTGCGCCCTGTAAAAAGTGATGTTTTATCCATGTGCGAATTTTCAAGCGATTCTATGATGGTTATGACTCAAAAAACTTGAAAAGAAAACATACAATGGTGGTTTTTTTTACGACATTTCTCAGCCATATTTTTTTAGTTGATTGAACTGATCTCTGCGCTCTAGAATATGAAAATAGCTGCAGTTTGATGTATGATACATCTATATTAATATCATTTTTTCATACAAAAAACCAAAAAAATGTTATACCTCGTCTAGCGAGTCCCCTTAATGTCTCTTTTTTTTTCGACCGCACGTAAGAGAACTATTATAACACGATTTCATCTTTTCTTAACGTTTCAGAATTTCCAGAATGTGAGAAAGTAGGTCGCCCGTTTCCGTTTGTCTGTCGTCTATTATCTGTTCGCAATTGTATTAGAAAAGCAATATCCGAAACTACTGGATAGATTGTAATGGAATTTAAGAATATCGTTTAGATATTGTAAAATTTCTCTTAAAATTTGTGGGTCCATTCCTATCAAAATTGTGATGAAGTCATCTTAAAATGTTAATATATAAATCCAATCGAAAATGTGGAAAATCGTATTCTTCTATACCTGTGATTTTCTAATCCAACCCTATTTTTAACATTCCGCATGTCAGGTTCTCTAGAAAAATTAAAACTTACGGCAACAAAATTTTAAAATTTCTCTCTGAAGCTATAAAGTCAGTTGCTCCAAAATTGTATCCAAACTTTCCAAGTTATCGTAGATCATTAATTTTTTAATGATTTTAATCGCCAATTATAATTTATCTGTTCATCCCTTCCAAAAACTTGCTGACGTCATGTCAAAATTTTGCAGTCAGTTTATTTGAAATATTTACAAAACATGCTTCTGTACATGTAATTTTTACTTTCCAACCGCCAGCTAAAGATGTGTTGTAAAAGAATTCATCGGGCAAATGGATTTTTCAGAATGTGAAACTTCTTCGGGGCGCCAACTTTTCTTTTATGAATGTTTCGCTAGGGCCCTTACTGTCTTTTTTGGCTGTAGGTAAGTTGTCTCCCAGTGGTCAAGGTGACACAAAGGGTATAGGCAAATTCTCTCCCGGTTACGCAGGTACACGGATTAAGGCTAATGGGCGGCACCGTCGAGACTGGGCAATAACATACAAGAATGTACTTCACCAAGGAAAAAACTGTTTTTATTGAAAAGAATTAGTACATGTAACATCCACGCCACACATTGATGCACAGGTACATAATATGTATGCAAGAGTCAAAAATATTTTTTTTTATAACATTTACAATTAATTTGCAAGTACATAGCATATGGATTAATCTACAATCGAAGTCAACAAAAAAACATGTACACTTATTTAGAAAAATATCACTTGACACACAGGTACATTTGTAAAAGTCAAAAATTTTGTTTTATTTACATCAATTTGAATTATATTTTAAAAAATAAACATTATAATTTCAAATTTTTCTAGGTTTATATTTATATGAAACAATTTTTATAAACTCCAACATTGTTATGTCATATCTGGCTAAGTTTTAATTTTTTTCTTCTAAGAAGGTATGTAATTCTTTCTAGATATTTCTTTTCATAAATGACTACTTTGATTTACACTTCTTTGTCTAATATATGAGTTTACTTGAAAATTATTCAAAACATCTGTTCCGGCTTGAAGTGCCAATGTTTCGTGCAATCGGAATCGTAGTACCAACGTTTTTTGTAATCCGGTTGATACGTTGATGTATGGTCTTCCGAATTGTACCTTGATATTGCTCGAAGGACCTTTGTTTGTTATAGTTGAAATAATGGACAGCGTTCGGTTTTGATGTTTAATATGGGACGGTTACAGAAGTACTTCAATTACAGTGATATTTACAAAACCAGGTAAAGACACCCAAAAGGGTCAGTGACGCTTCCGGAAATGCAACACATCTATAAAAGTGTTAATATTGGGATGCACTGTGTTTTTAACAACTAAACCACCCCTAATGCTGGATTGGGTGCGGGAGACAATTTACCTGCGGTCGGGCGACAACTTACCTATGGTTTTTAGAAATTTGTACATTTGGGAGACAACTTATCTCCTCCGTCTTTTTTTTTTTAAAAGAAAGTGAAACCTTCTCGGGGGCCCAACTCTTTTTTTTTATAAAGAATGTGAAACCTTCTCTGGAGCCCAAATTGTTTTTTTTTTAAGAAAGTAAAACTTTCTCAGGGTCCCAAGTGTTTATTTTTAAAGATTATGAAACCAACTGTGTTTCCTTGCCTTTTTACTTCCCGAGCGTAAGCGAAGGAAGTTTAGTATTGTATTTCAGTCCGTCGACCGACTCTCTACTTTTACGATTTTTCGACGTTTCATGACCCCTATAGAACGAATATACAATATACTTTTTTCATAAAAACAAAACTGCGAATTAACCAACAATTGTTTGCATTTTACGCATTTTCAGAGTCACTTTTATTTCAGAAATTAGATAGCCTGGCAGACATGACATGTTCTTTGATAAGAATTCCTTTTCATTAATAGTTTAGGACTTCCGTGTTGTAAAATGATTAACAAACTAAAATTTCCATAGAGTTGCTGCTGTGTAAGAATAACGTAGGGTTTTGAAAACTTTGACAATTTTTGATATGTCAAACATTTTTAACTGTTTACTCGATTTTTGCTGATTTGTGCCTTCGCTTTATACAGGGTTTCTATAAATGGTTATAGGATCGCAGTAGGTCGTGTAAAAACGTGCCGCCCATCAGATTTAAGTGTACATGTGTATAACTGGTTGCTTAAACGCTTCATATGTTTTTAAAAAATAAAACTAACGCATTACGATAAAAAGAAAAACAAATTTGTTGCCGTTAAACATTGCAGTAAATGTTGAAAATGTTCATCATTCATGTTCACTCTCTTTTTAATTTAAAAAATGTTCTGTAACATCCTTTCGTCAATACTTTGTAACCCGTTGTTCAATTGTTCAGTTCTGCTCTATTCGTCTCAAATCATCAACAATTTCCTCAGATGAAGTCTTCCATGAACTTTCTCTTTGTTGATACTGCCAGTTCGAACAAATCTGGTGATTACATCTCTAATATGGGCCTTTAACGATGTTTCTTGAGTTATTAAATCACGATATTTGGCTAGATATTCTTGCTTACAAGCGGTTACAGAATACACTAACTCTTTGTTTACGAAGTCCCATTGCGATAACAAGACATAACGATGAAAGTGTCTTGTTCAACAGAATAAACCATTTTCACAGACTTCGCTTCCTTGCACAAAAACAAAATTTTCGTACGCAACGAGAATGACTGTAATTCGCACTTGAAAAAGATTGAAACAATAAAAACGCCGACTTTAAATGAAATGTTACAAATGACATTAGACATTGATGTGACAAGTGAGAACTGTCATAATGATGCATAATCACGGGTACTCAGAATTTTATCAAATTATTACAAAAACAACACAACCATATTTTTGTACATTCTAAGTGAAATGGTAATTAAACATGGTCATGGTCGAGAGGGGTACAGGTGAACTCGGCACCAAGCCTAATCCGTCATAAAATAAACACGCCAATTCGGCACCAGCAATTTCAGGTAATTTTAACAACTACCCTTTGACGATAGGAAAACTCGACACCAACCACCCGCTTCAGGTAGTTCATGAATGAACCGGTAGGAAAGTACGATCAAAGATAATTGCAAACGCCGTCAACTACTTTATGAGGGGTCTTTTGTACTTTGGACCGCAACCTGCAATAAAACCGTTACGAACCCTTCGCAACGGAGGTACGACTTCAGCCAGAGCCGGACTTCAAATTTTGAAGCGTTCATATATGTATCATGGTAGAGTTAATTTTTGTTGGGAACTATGTATTTGCAAAGATTTAAAACGTTTTAAGAACCACACTTTCATGTGTCCTTAAATTTTAAGATTAAATTCCTTGAAAGCGGTCCTTTTAGCAATCTACCTGTCAGGGCCGGCTTAAGCATACTCTGCGCCGGGGTGCGAAAATCAGCGTTGCGCCCCCCTATCAAAAATTAATTAACCCTGTTTTTTACAGAGTCTAGAGCCCCACACGAGATTCTAACGTTAGGGGTGGTTAACCTAGAAGCAGTTAACTGTCACAATTCACTTAAATATTCTATTCATATATGCCAAAAATCAAAAACATAATGGTTGATCTATTTATTATATAAACAACATGGCTAGGAAGTTCAAATGATGACAATCGGTACAATCTTATTACAATTATATTATATAATATCTGGTTGACCGAGCTTCACTCGGCTCGTTTAGTAGTATTAGATCAGACATTGATTAAATACATATAGATAGACCCATGCTATTGTTTGGAGCGAACAGGCCAACGGCCGGCGAACAAGAGATGGCGCACCAACAGTCGGCCGTCAAACGCCGGCGAAAAGCTTGGACACCAATCGCGCGCGTAGATAACCCAAATCACAGCAACAATACATTTAATAAAGCTACCACTCGACAGAGGGCGACGAAAACAATGTGTAAAAATCTCTTAGTAACCATTTATATAATTTGCAACGTTGCCAGATGAGCCTAGCACAACTTTGCCGTTATTTCTAGTCGATTAGATTTTATTTCGTTTAAAAGTTTCTGGTGAATAAATGGAATTATTATAATGAAGAAACAATACAAACAAATTATTACTTGTTATTTTAAATACTTGTTAGTGTTGATGAAAACATAAATGGTAATTAAAGTTATTCTAAATACGGTCCGGTCCGGTAGCTCAAATTTTACAGTACGAGTGATATGTTTCAGGACGAGTAGGTAGCCGAGTCTTTAATTTCGAAACGAGTACTGCGAAAAGAGTTACCGGACGTATGTTGTTATCTATTTTATTTCATACTGTCAACATACTTTTTTATTCGATAAAATTATTATTATTTTGAGAAAAAATCCAAATCGAGTCACTTTTTCTGACATCGTTAGCAACCACTCTTTGGTAAATGTTTTAATTTGTTTATTCGTGCAAATCAGCATCATATGTTTAAACACATAGTACTTATAACACTTTACAGGACTTATTGTTTTGTATAATCCGACTCGATGGACGAATGTTTTGTGCAATCCGTCTCGAAGGACCAATGTTTGTGCAACTCGGCTCGTCCTACCAGTATTTTTTGTAATCTGGTTGATACGACAATGTGATACCGAATTGCACTTTGATATTGCTCCAAGGACCTTTGTTTTCTTGCGTGCGAGATAATAGACAGCGTTCGGTTTCGATGTTTAATACAGGACGGTTACAGAAGTACTAAATTTACATTTGTATTTACAATAACTGGTAAAGCAAAAGAGACCCAAAAGGGTCAGTGGCCGCTTCCGGAAATGGAAAACTTGTCCTTTTTGGCCACGGAGGTAGAAGAGTGTCTCTTCTACCTCCGTGTTTTTGGCTCAATTTTATCGGACTTGTCCGTTTTTTTGATTTTACCGGAATAGTTCGATCCAGTAAAACGTCAAACTTGACATAGTATGAAGTAAAATAAATAAATTTTATGATGTAAATACAATTAAGTGTATCGATAATTCGCTACTGAAAATTTATTGAAATATAATTTGTGTTAAAAAAAGATTTTTGTGGTTTTATGGTTTATTAATTGTAATTAAAATAAATAATATCAAGAACTTGTATTATATATCAAAAACATTCATTGTAAATAAGAAAATTATGTAAATAAACCATAAAACCATACAAAATTTTCCTGCGACCTCTATTCAAAATCCCAGTTTACCAATAGGAATTAAGGCACAAAGATGTTTCACTGAATTTAATACCGATTTTTCAAGAAAAGTATGCTTATAAGCCTATAAGCGTCTAATGGATTAAAACAACAAATAATAATCACAATTTATTTGTTTTATGTGTTCATTACAATAATCCCATTTATTTACCAGAAACTTCTAAATGAAATAATATCTGGTTGACGAGAAATATCCGCAAATTTGTGTTAGGCTCATCTGGCAACGTTTTCGGTAGGTAGGTATCAATGGAACTAAAAGATTTGGTAATTTTCTTGGAAGAGTTTGTTTCTTCAATGAAAATTTATGGTTTTTAATTCTTCGGCCGCTTGAAAGTCTCGCCATGTGAAAATAGATTATTTGATAACCTGTTTCGTAATAATTGTAAATACGAACAAAAGCATATTTGCATATTCTAAACAACTGGCCATATCGATTCCAAACTTGTACAGATATGTTTTTTATTGTTTCTGTTTTCAATGAAATAAATTTTATTTGCAAAATACTTAATGTCTAACGACATATCACGCATACATACTACCCCATTTACTATATTTTCAATCTGTGCATTTTTCGCTTCATTCGTAGGAGCCAAGTAAGAAGTATCAGTGAGACCGGCGGTCTTTCAAAAGCTCGTAAATGAAAAGATTTAGTAAAGTTTCCTAGAACAGTCTGTCTCTTCATAAAAAAATTTAGACATTTTTACTATGAAATATTGGTACAATACGCTATATTCCACTGTTTGTTTTCTTTGAGATACGACTAGTTCTTGTGCCGAAGTGAAACACCAAAAAGTCTAAAGTCCGGAAATCAGAGTGAATTTTAAAACACATAAAACGACTTCTTTATTTATTTAAATATTGTCCTGTAACGTCCTGTGACGTGGAATGGAGTTTCTTAATGTACAAAAGTATGTTAGATAATAACCGAAAAATTTTCTTGATTAAAACTAAAGGAAACACAATTATTACTTGGAATAAAAATAAAGAATATCAAGAACTTGTGCTATGTATTAAAAATATTTAATTTCAAATAAGTAAATTATGTTAATAAACCATAAAACCACAAAAATCTTTTTTAACACAAATTATATTTCAATAAATTTTCAGTAGTGAATTATCGATATACTTAATTGTATTTACATCATAATAGTTATTTATTATATAAGCGGTTAAAGTGAATGTTTAATGAGCGGCCAGTTTAAGGCGAGAGCGGCGTATGCCGCGAGCGCCTTAAGACCACGAGTTACACATTCATTTTAACCGCGAGTGTAATACAAACTTTTATTCAATTTTGACAACCCCAAGTCCCAAATTGTGAAAAAATTGGTGATTCAAAGTTCACATTCGAGAAACGTCAGAATTGACAGCGACCAAATAAAAGTTTTATATGCGTAGAATTTAGGTTACAATATCAGGTGTGTGTGTGTGTAGTATGTGACTCTGGCGACGGTGTTTGTTTATTTTAAACAAACTAAAATTATCGAAAAATTGCAAAATCATGCAAGATTCCAACGGCAAAACTTGCTCCCAAAAAAGAGCAAATCAGAAAGTGTATCAAAAGTTCCTTAGATGGAAAGAGCAGCAAGACATTGGAGAAATTACAGAAATGGTAACCATGGTTTTAAAACAGCAAAATAAAAATTTTATTTCGCTAGCGGTTTAAAAATTTTATGGTGCTACCGGATAAACCAAAGCTTTAGTGGCCTACTGACGGCAAAATAAACGTTTGTTTACATGTCAAAATTGAATAAAATTTATTTATTTTACTTTATACTATGTCAAGTTTGACGTTTTACTGGATCGAACTATTCCGGTAAAATCAAAAAAACGGACAAGTCCGATAAAATTGAGCCAAAAAGGACAAGTGTTCCATTTCCGGAAGCGGCCACTGACCCTTTTGGGTCTCTTTTGCTTTACCTGTTATTGTAAATACAAATGTAAATTTAGTATTTCTGTAACCGTCCTGTATTAAACATCGAAACCGAACGCTGTCTATTATCTCGCACGCAATAAAACAAAAGTCATTGGAGCAATATCAAAGTACAATTCGGTATCACTTTGTCGTATCAACCAGATTACAAAAAATACTGGTAGGACGAGCCGAGTTGCACAAACATTGGTCCTTCGAGACGGATTGCACAAAACATTCGTCCATCGAGTCGGATTATACAAAACAATAAGTCCTGTAAAGTGTTATAAGTACTATGTGTTTAAACATATGATGCTGATTTGCACGAATAAACAAATTAAAACATTTACCAAAGAGCGGTTGCTAACGATGTCAGAAAAAGTGACTCGATTTGGATTTTTTCTCAAAATAATAATAATTTTATCGAATAAAAAAGTATGTTGACAGTATGAAATAAAATAGATAACAACATACGTCCGGTAACTCTTTTCGCAGTACTCGTTTCGAAATTAAAGACTCGGCTACCTACTCGTCCTGAAACATATCACTCGTACTGTAAAATTTGAGCTACCGGACCGGACCGTATTTAGAATAACTTTAATTACCATTTATGTTTTCATCAACACTAACAAGTATTTAAAATAACAAGTAATAATTTGTTTGTATTGTTTCTTCATTATAATAATTCCATTTATTCACCAGAAACTTTTAAACGAAATAAAATCTAATCGACTAGAAATAACGGCAAAGTTGTGCTAGGCTCATCTGGCAACGTTGCAAATTATATAAATGGTTACTAAGAGATTTTTACACATTGTTTTCGTCGCCCTCTGTCGAGTGGTAGCTTTATTAAATGTATTGTTGCTGTGATTTGGGTTATCTACGCGCGCGATTGGTGTCCAAGCTTTTCGCCGGCGTTTGACGGCCGACTGTTGGTGCGCCATCTCTTGTTCGCCGGCCGTTGGCCTGTTCGCTCCAAACAATAGCATGGGTCTATCTATATGTATTTAATCAATGGATCAGATTAGGACAGATAAATATGCGTATAGTATGCATTTTGAAGTAGACGCGCTAATTAAAAATACACATTAAAAAAGAAATTCCATAAGCAGTCTTTGTTTTAAATACTGATGAGTGACATGTAGAGATTAAAGAATAGAAAACTGGAATTATTGTTTGACATTTATTAAAATCTCATTTGTTACCCAAGTTCTCTCTCTGTCGTTCTTTTCTTTTTCCTAGTTCTCTCTCTCGACTCTAGAAAAAGGTCACTACCACATTCTTACTGCCAGAATAGTTTCGCCTCTGGTGTGGTTAACATACTGAGTTACCGTGCTCTTTTGCGTTATTCCTAATTTCTCAATCTCAACCCTGCTCCCGAAGATGCCATTTATGAAAGCGTGCGAAACGTTGAGCCCAAAAACTCAAATAACACGGTCCCATCCCGGAAAACGATCACATTTTTGACTCCGACCGTGGAACCTCTGAAATGAATGCTCGACAATAACCTCAATTCAACGCACTTTCGTGTGCCTTTTATCCGCTCACTGTTTAGTTTTCCGTAAATTTTCTCACCTCAGGAGTTGAATTTTAACGTCCTCTATACAGTGGAGTATGTTTCGGTACGTACAATTGAAGATAAAAAGGCACGTCAAACGTACTGTCAGACTGTCACCCAAACTTCTCTTATAAAACAATCTCGTGTTCGTGTAGTGTCATCTGATGTTGCCCAGCAACAAATATAATTCACTGCCTGAAAGTTGCTGAAAATGTATGAAGCTGTAATTTTCAGAAGTTAAAACTACGATCAATCGATTTCTTGGCCCAAAAAACCCCCAACCTGTAAATTTCATCGAAATCGTTAGAGCCGTTTTTGAGAAACCCATTATATATATAGATATATATTTATATATATATATACAAACTTTGCTCGTTTAATAGTATAAGATAAATAATGTAAATACACAGTTACATTTAAATAATAAAACTATAAAACAAATTTAAAATTATTTCGGAGTATTAAACGTTATAAAAAATAATTAAACATATTAAACAGATATTTAAACTTAACAAAAAGTAAAAAATTATTCCATAAAAAATATCTCACAAATTTACTCTATGTGAGATACAAGGTGTCAGATCAGAATGATTAAACTTAAAACTATTCTGTGCTATTTCGTACATCAAAGTCATTTTTTTCGCTTTTGATTTTTAAAATTTTTTATTAAGACCCACCACTGACCCGGAAATGACCGGCATTCAGGCAAGACTTCTATTATTACGGGTACTAAGACCAAGTAATGATATGCATTGATTACTATTATTATTTATTTATATATTATTATTTATTTATTATCTATATCGGATCTATTTCCATATGTTAATTTCTGTTGCAAGTTGAGACATTGTGTTTTTTTGCTCTAGCTCCAATTTCCTCCAGTTTTCTATATTTTCTAAAAATGAAAAATTTTTAGTGGATTGTATTAACAATTCGAATCTTTCATTTATTTTTGCAATTGGTGTGTCGAATAAATAATAATAGAAATTAATTTTAAAATTTTGCTTTGGGTCTAAAATGAGCTCATCTGCAGTTTCGTAATTAAAATGTCTTTTTCGGGGACGTGGACGAGCAGTTTGAACAAATTCAGTTTCACACATTCTTCAGCAATTGATACTGAAACAAATAACAACTGTTCAAACGCAGTGTCAGTACGGTTTGTGACTAAATCTTTGCTGATTTGATCTAGCATTTTGACGGCCTCTGAAAGAATGACATCCGACTTTTGTAAATTTTTACTGACAATATTAATTTTTGATAAAATATTGTACCAAGTAACTATTGAACATACATACTTAAAACTCTTTAATTTCGACATCAGTGAGCTTACTATGTTCCTTGTGTCGCTGTCATACTTGTTATTTGAAAAAATAAAATACAATGCATCATAAATTTTTTCCATATTAAAACGTAGTGCTTTTACAGCGTCAATTCTACTTTCCCATCGCGTATTTGACAGTGGTTTTAATGTCAAAGTGGGTAACTGATTCATGATGACATCCCACCGTGATGTTGATCCGGAAAAAGTACATAAATTTCCTGGACAATTGAAAGAAAAATCGTTATTTTCTTGTTTCAACGCAAATCAAACTTTAAACAATATATTATTTAGTTAGTATTTTTCACTTTTCACGGTTCACTATTTTTTCAGAGAAGCAGACAACAACTCGCGGCGGATGTTACAAAACCAATGAAGAAATTTGTATTTTGGGGCAAAATATAATTTATTCTTGAAAACGGATCATCAAAGAAACTATTTACAGAAATAATGTTTTGGAAATAGTTTACAACTACCAGCTATTATTACCTGTTTTTTTAAATATATACATATAAATGGAGAAGGTGATAGGGAAAATTATCTTACGACGACTTTGTTTTCTTCAGAATCTCTCTTAACATTTAAAACCTTTAGTCTACATTAGCGCGGCGCCCTTTAACATTGCTCTGAGAGCGGTCAATTTCGCCCCACGTGTTTTTGGCAGAATTGAAACATCATATAAAGATAAAATAATACCTACATCTGCCAAATTCTTGGATTTCAACGCTATTTTACTATAAGTTTTATTAAGATTTATAACGTGCGGACTATGGCCTAGATGTCATTGTAAAATAAATGCACGGGGTTCTCTTCCCTCGCTCCGATGTTCACGTTAATTTTTATTACACTTAAGTGTTCGGCTGGCCGCTTGCGCCCCTAGGCCCTTGCGCCCGGGCGCCTTGCACCCCTTGCACCCCCGGGTTAAGACGGCCCTGCTACCTGTTTACGTATTGAAACAAATAGGGTCCTGGGGCGGGTTGACAGTTTTATGCTGGGTGCACTTTCCGAAGTGGTCGGATATTTTACAGCTGCAATTCCCATAATTGGAGTCCCTGTGCAAATTATAAATTTTAAAATAGAATCCTTTGAAATGACGTCATCTAATTATTGGTGGGGTGAGAAAGATTAACCAAATTTTGGTTAGCGTTTTACCAACTACATGATTTCCTAATATACCTACAAAATTTGACAAAAGTTGGTCCAGTAGTTTCGGATATTACGTGTCTAATAAAAATCGACACAGACGCCAGACAGACAGACAGACAAAAACAGGAGATTACTTTTTCGTATTCTAGGGTTCGAGAAAACATAAAAGTAGCCATTTGTCCGATGGACTTTATAATATATAATATATAATCTGTCAAAAGTTTATGTTACTTAAGGCGAATCTGCGGCCGGGAGATGAAAATTAATATACAGGATGATATGTGTTTTAAGTCGTACAAAATTTTGGTTTGTAGGTAAACTATTCGGATTATTTTTTTGAACGTTTTTTTGGCTTTTATTATGTGCTGAAGATGTGCTTTACTTTTTTTTATTGGCAGATGTGCCCGATAACAAACAACAAGTGAATACGAATACGAAAATGCAACATGAAATTCTGACAAAGTCGTCTGTTAGTGATAAATTAGGAGTATTAATTACGGGCTTAAGGCTGTTGCTGCACCGATCCTCCATAGGAATCATAGGTGAAAAGCTGGCAGCGGAAAATAACTGAGTATTTGCTATTTAGTTATACATTGTTTTTTGAGAATCCTTTACGATTTTGGAGGAGAAAAGATCAAACTGTGATTGTACAGTGTTACTTTTTATAATAACAAATGCAAAAAATTAGTTCGATCTAGTTTTGAGTGTAACTGTATTTTATGGTGTGTTATTATATATCATTTGAAAAAATTAGTCTTAACTTAACAGTTATTAGCCCCACCCACCCGCCCTTTGTTTTCTTAGAGGGTATATCATCTGCCAAAATTACTCTTAATTTGGTGGGCGGGGCTAGTACCTCTTTAGATAAAACTGATTTTGGAAAATCACATACCTTCTAAGAAAAGAGAGGGTGGGTGGGCGGGGCTAATACCTGCTAAGATAAGAGTGATTTTGGCAAATGAGATACTCTTCAAGAAAAGAGAGGGATTTTATTTGCCAAAAATGCTCTTATCTTAGCACGTATTAGCCCCGCCCGCCCACCCTCTTTTCTTAGAGGGTATATCTCATCTGCCAAAATAACTCTTATCTTAGAAGGTACTAGCGGACGGATGGGACTAGTACCTGCTAAGATGAGGCTGATTTTGGCAAATGAGATACCCTTTACCAAAAGAGAGGGTGGGTGGGCGGGGCTAGTACCTCTTTAGATAAAACTGATTTTGGCAAATCACATACCTTCTAAGAAAAGAGATGGAGGGTGGGCGGGGCCAAAACGTGCTAAGATAAGAGTGATTTTGGCAAATGAGATACTCTCCAAAAAAAGAGAGGGATTTTATTTGCCAAAAACGTTCTTATCTTAGCACGTATTAGCCCCGCCCGCCCACCCTCTTTTCTTAGAGGGTATATCTCATCTGCCAAAATAACTCTTATCTTAGAAGGTACTAGCGGACGGATGGGAGTAGTACCTGCTAAGATAAGGCTGATTTTGGCAAATGAGATACCCTTTACCAAAAGAGAGGGCGGGTGGGCGGGGCTAGTACCTCTTTAGATAAAACTGATTTTGGCAAATCACATACCTTCTAAGAAAAGAGATGGAGGGTGGGCGGGGCTAAAACGTGCTAAGATAAGAGTGATTTTGGCAAATGAGATACTCTCCAAAAAAAGAGAGGGATTTTATTTGCCAAAAACGTTCTTATCTTAGCACGTATTAGCCCCGCCCGCCCACCCTCTTTTCTTAGAAGGTATATCTCATCTGCCAAAATAACTCTTATCTTAGAAGGTACTAGCGGACGGATGGGAGTAGTACCTGCTAAGATAAGGCTGATTTTGGCAAATGAGATACCCTTTACCAAAAGAGAGGGTGGGTGGGCGGGGCTAGTACCTCTTTAGATAAAACTGATTTTGGCAAATCACATACCTTCTAAGAAAAGAGATGGAGGGTGGGCGGGGCTAAAACCTGCTAAGATAAGAGTGATTTTGGCAACTGAGGTACTCTCCAAAAAAAGAGAGGGATTTTATTTGCCAAAAAACGCTCTTATCTTAGCACGTATTAGCCCCGCCCGCCCACCCTCTTTTCTTAGAGGGTATATTTCATCTGCCAAAATCACTCTTATCTTAGCAGGTACTAGTGGACGGGTGGGGCTAGTACGTGTTAAGATAAGGCTGATTTTGGCAAATGAGATACCCTTTACCAAAAGAGAGGATGGGTGGGCGGGGCTAATACCTGCTAAGATAAGAGTGATTTTGGCAAATGAGATACTCTCCAAGAAAAGAAAGGGATTTTATTTGCCAAAAACGCTGTTATCTTAGCACGTATTAGCCCCGCCCGCCCACCCTCTTTTCTTAGAGGGTATATCTCATCTGCCAAAATAACTCTTATCTTAGAAGGTACTAGCGGACGGATGGGACTAGTACCTGCTAAGATAAGGCTGATTTTGGCAAATGACATACCTTCTAAGAATACATTATATTTTATATATGTATTATACTTTGGCTTACGTTCAGGAAGTAAAAAATAGTAAGTGGTGCCTAAGAGAGAAAATTTAAGATTCTGAATAAAAGGAACTTGAAGACATGTTAAAGAAAGTGTCAACATTAGAGACCTTTTTAATACTTGAGAAACCTATTATTATTTTATTAAAAAAAATCGGACAAATCACAGTGATATGAACGCCTTATTTCCAATGTTTGTCATTCATCTTGTCCAATTTTCTTTTTTAATCAAATAATTACAAGTTAAAATTGGAAAATCTTTCTACTTAAATGTAAAGAAAATACAGTCAATCTGGTTGAGTGTATTCAGGAAAATTTTAATTGTAACTATTGATAATTAAAATTTTTAAATGGGGATAAATTCTGAGTATCGAAAAAATCTGAAAGAATCTTCGAGAATTTAAGATTTTTTCAAATTCTTTCATGTTTTTTACGACTCTTCTTTTCAAATTATTTGGATTCTTTCTGATTCTCTCTTTCCAATCTTTAGGATTCTTTCGAACTTTTTCAGATTCCTTCGAACTTTTCAGATTCTTTCAAAGGCACCATCAGACAGCCTCAAGATACTTTAAAATTTTTTAGTGCTTTTACAAATCCTTTCAGCTTGCTGCAGACTCTTCCAGATTTTTCTAGATTCTTCGAGTTTTTCTCATATTCCCTGGAAGAATCTGAACGATCTTGCAGGACTCTGAAGAGATGTGGAAAACTTTGGAAGCAAATATTATTATTATTATTTTTAAAATCCAGAAAATCCTAGAGAGTATCTAGGAATCTAATAAACTGATCGAACTGAGAGTCTGAGAGGATTTTGAAGAATTTCGAAAAATTTAGAAAAATCAAATAAAATCTAAAAAAACTGGAGGAATGTGGAAGAATCTGCAGGCATCTGAAAGAATCTGAAACGATTTGAATAGAACTGAAAAATTTGAAAGAATCTTGAGGACGGTATTTGATAGAATCTAAAAAAAAATGATTGAAAATGAACCGGAAGCTTTCAAAAGCATCCGGAATAATCAAAAAGAATAAAAAAAAGCGAAAAAAATGTAAAAGAGACAATCAGAAAGAAAGTGAAATAATATGAAAGCATTTGTAAGAATATGGAGGAATTTGAGGGAATCTGAGAGAAATTGTGAGATCGGAAAAATCTAAGAAATTCGGAAAATGTTTGAAAGAATCTGAGGAAACCTGTAGGCATCTCTGAGAATCTCGAAGAATCTAGAAAAATCTGGAAGAATTTGGAAAACTCTGCAGTCTGAACGTATCTGCACGGTTTTAAAACGACCTGAATAGAATTCAAAAATTTGAAAGTAAGTGAAACAATCCGAAAGCACCGGAATAATCTGAAGTAATCCAAAAGAATCCGAAAGTGGAAATCTTAAAAAAAGGAAAGGATCTGAAAACATCTGAAAGAATCTGGAAGAATCTGAGGGAATCCAAGAAAATCTGAGAATCGGAAATAATTAGAAAGAATCAGAGGGGATCGGAAAGAATCTCAAGAAATCTAGACGAATCTAGGTAAATCTGACAGTCTGAAAGAATTTGAGAGAATCTAGAAAAATGTAGAAAAAACTGGATGAATCTGAAACAGTCTGCAAGGATCTGAAAGGATCCAAAGCGAAAAAATGTGAGGAAATCTGAGGGAATCTTCAGGGATATTGAGAGAATCTGAAAGAATAGAAAAAAATGTGTATTTTTTCTAGAAAATTTCGTATTAATTTTTCAACATATTGGTACTAAAATTTATGGAAAACTTGATGTTGATATTTTACCGTTGAGACTTTAGAATTTCTTGTATTGAAAAATTACGCATTTTTGCCGTGCTTAATGTTTCTAAAATTTCATTTTTTCCGAAAAAATTTCCATGTCAACTAAAAACGCAAGCACGACAACATAATTTTTTTGACATTTCGATATTGGAGCATCTTGTCCTTTGCCTCATTAATTTCTCAACTTATGAGCCGCCCCTGGCAACAATGGAACATCGGCTACATCTTAATGCAGTTCTGGTAGTAATATAGAAGTATGTATTAATTGAAATTAATTTTGCAATAAAAACATTTTCTCTAAAAATTCATTTGATTTTTTAAAAAGAGTATCATCCGAAGGAGGTCCGAACACAAACACAAACAAACAAATAATGACTTTAAATTCGAACAATCAGTTTGCCACCTATTATTCGGAATTATAAACAAATTCGGTTAAGTCGAGCGCCATAAATCAATATTTGACGGATTTATAACTAATGAAGTTCGACGTCAGTACGAAACGCAAAATATACAGCCGGTCTGAATAGATAAATATTTATGATCACTCTTTTTAATCCGCACCATCTTCTCATGTCACATATTCATTACTCGAGCACAACAAAAACTTTTCGAAACTAAAACCGCGATTCTAATAAATCTTCAGATTAATCGCCTGGTGACTGTTATCTACCGCGTAAATTCCACCAGTAGGAAAATCCATACAATCAAAAAATATATAAACATTGATAACTGATATCTCTCACGCGACGCCTCTGTTCCCTGCTGGCAATTTTCTCCTGCATGTTCCAATCTTTTCAAATTTACGACAGACACACAGCAGTCTTTTTGCATAAACACTTGTAAAATATCGAACTTGTCGAAGTTATTGGTGCCCCCTTCACCAGACAGAGACGGGACCACCTCCATTGTGCGCCAGAAAGAGAAAGCCAGACCTCGAAAGCTCACACGCGATCGAAATAAATTTCAGTTTTCAGTTCTTGAGCGGCTGCTGCTGGAGTAGGTTGTACAAACTCCGTCCGCCGCAGTTCGCGTCGTGCGCGCTTTTCACGTCGCGCTTTTCTTTCGCATTTTCCGGCCGGTCCGCCCGTTATTAGCCATGTAATCGGCCATAATTTATTTCTAATTTGTTTGATCTAACTGGCGCCGCGGAATGCGCTTCCTAAACACGCGTTTGTTTGAAAAGTTTTAAAATAAACATCGTGAAGGGGTTCGAAAAGACATTCAACAGTGTCCTGTCGAATATGTTTGCACACAACGAAAGCTCAGTGGCCAACAGAACGTTGTTAGTGTGGATTATCGGGAGCTTGACGAGTTCGATGTCTTCCTCCTCTTTTGCATATTCGCTGCAAACAGAAGAACCCGTCACCGTAAATAAAGCACGGACACCGCAGCCTTGGGTCCGCGTTTCCACAGGTAATTTATCAACATTGTTATTTATTATTGTTTATTAGCGATGGGTGATGGTTCGATGAACCGGCACGAGCTGGGCTCCATTCCCATCGGCTACAGAGTAATAAAAAGCTAATTGTTTAACGGGGATTTTCACCCAACTTCCAGCGGGTAAAATATTGGTTTCTGTTTTTGTGTACCAAAGACGGTTTTTGGTTTTTAATCTCCCTTGTGACGATGGAATAAAGTGAACTTTGCTCTTTCTTGCAATGTATCATTTACTTCGAACTATTTATAAACAAATGTAAATAGAATTAAATTACGAACAACTACATATTATAATTCATTTATACAAGCCGAACTCAAGTATTGAATTCTTTCATTAATAAAAACATCTCTTGGACTTTAATCGAAGTCGCTTCGGTTACAAAATAATGACAGTGGCTAATTTTCGTAGTAACAAAAACAAAAATTTTCTAAACATAAACACAGTTTTGAGTGTCTCGAAAAATCTGCAGAAACACATTAAGACGTCGTAAATCGTCGAAAATGCTTACAGTAACTGTTGCACGGCAATAACAATTACTCATAATGCAGATATTCGCTTTGGACAAAATCGCATGATCGTTAATGCTAGCAGAATTTAAAGAATTTTCCGGAAACGTGGCATACAAAGTTTTTTCGGCGACTGCGATTTATAATCAAATGGTGTACTACTTTATTCTTGTAATTTCTTGATGCGCCAGTTAAAATAAAATGTTCAGGGCCAACATTTACATTCTTCATAAAATTATGTCTTTGTTTAGATCAGTTGTAATTCAGAAAAAGTGAAAAAAAGTGTGACGCGAGTTCAAAAATAATTATTTTAATTTGCACCGTTTATGAAGATAATTACAGTAATAAAGGAACTGCAGACATGAGAGATTATTTAATGGACTGGTGAATTGGAAATTGATGGACAATTATTTGTAACCGGCGTTTCTTTAATTTGCATTTGTGTTGTATTTTTTTAATTTGCTAAGATCTCGTACTGGATCGTTTCAATTTGGAAATTCACTATTACATTTTATCGAATCTCAAAGTCACTGAGCTGCGAAACTTATGCCCACTGTATTCTTTATGGATGTAAATTAATTTTCAGAAGTCAGGCTAAAAAATTGGTTATGTAATGGACTTATGAATTGGAAACTGATGGACAATTGTTTGTGACCAGCGTTTCTTTAATTTGCATTTGTGTTGTTGTTTTAATCTTCCAAAAATGTCTCGTACTGGATTGTTTCAAGTTTAAAATTCACTATTACATATTATCAGTTCTCAAAGTCACTGAGCTGCCAAATTATGGCCAGTGTATTCTTTATGATCGTAAAATAATTTTCAGAAATAATAATTTTTCAAGTTTTTATTTTGAATATGTAATAATATTTAGCATTTTTTAAATTTTCACTCTTTCAATTTTACGACTTTTTCCATTTTTCAAGTACATATTGGATTTTAAAACTTTTTCATTTATTCGATTTTTCAATTTTTGATTTCTGAATTTCTCGATATTTAATTTTTCAATTTTACATTTTTTGGGGTTTTCCAATGTTTCGATTCTATTTATTTTTTCTTCATTCCAGTTTTTCGATTTGTTACGTAATTTTTTTTTCGATTTTTAAGTTTCTCCATTTTTAGTTTTTCAGTGTTTCAATTTTTATATTCTTCGATCTGCAATTTTTTGATTTTCTCTTTTTTCGATTTTGCAATTTCTCGTTTTTTCGATTTGTTGATTTGTCAATTTCTCGGAGCAAAAAAAGGAAAAATTGTAAAATTGAAAAATCAAAAATAAAAACACGAGAAGTATTAAATGAAAACTTTGAAAAATCTGAAGACTGAAAATGAAGAACTTGAAACAATGAAGAAACGAAAGATTAAAAATTGAGAAACCTAAAAATTGAAATATTGAAAATTAAAGAAAAAATTGTCAAATTGTACAATTTAAAAATTGGAAAATAGAGGAATTGAAAAATCAAAAATTGAAAGAAAACCTAAAGGAATTGAAAAAACAAAAAACTGTGATCATAAAATCGAGAAAATGAAAACTTGAAAAATCAGGAAAATAAAAAATAAAAATCAAGAACTTGAAAAACTGAGGAAAAGAAAAAATGTAATATCGAAAAATGGAAGAAACGAAACATTGAAAAAACAAAGAAAGAGGAAAAATGGAAAATTGTTACATCAACAAATTGGTCGAAGTTCCTTCCATTTAGATTTTTCAAAGTTTTCATTTTATGTTTTCCGTTTTTTATTTTTTACAATTTTGTAATTTTTTCCAACTTTTTGATTTGAAAAGTTGAAAAATCACATCAAAATTTTGGAATCCAATAATTGAAAAATGGAAAAATTCTGAAATCATAAAATTTAAATTGTAAAAAAAAATAAAAATTGTATTCATTGTTACACATTTAAAATTAGAACTAGAAAAATCCAAAAATTGAAAATTTTCACAAGAAAAACAAGAAAAGGTATAAAATCAGAACATTGAAAAATAAGGAAAATAAAAAATCCAAACGAAAAATTGCAAATCGAAAAATTGAAGAAACCAAAAATTCATAAAATTAAAATTGTAGAAACAAAAAATTCTAAAATCGGAACATTGAAAAATTGCAAAATTGTAAAAATGAAGAAAATAAATATCCGAACCGAAAAACTGCAAATTGTAAATTTGAAGAAATGAAACATTAAAAAATCGAAAAAATTAAAAATTGAAAAGTTGGGAAATTTTGAATCAAAAAATTGCAAAATCTAAACATTGAGAAACAAGAAAAATGAAAAATTGGAAGAAAAACTAAAGGAAATAAAAAAACGATAAAAAAATAAAATCAAGAAAATGAAAATGGAAAAATAAAAATTAAGAACTTGAAAAATTGAGGAAAGGAAAAATGGAAAATTGTATCAAAAAATTGGTAGAAGTTCTGGATTTTCACTATTTAGATTTTTGAATTTTTCAATTTATATTTTCCGTTTTTTCTTTTTTTTTCAATTTTGCAATTTTTTTCCTTTTTTTTTTTATTTGAAAAGTTTAACATCAAAAGATCGAAAAAATTGATAAATCGAATACATCAAAATTTTAGAGAATCCAATTTGAAAAATGGAAAAATTCTAAAATCATAAAATTGAAAATTAAAAATTATATTTATTAATACACTTTTACAATTAAAACTAGAAAAATAGGAAGTCAAACATTGAAGAAACGAAAAACTGAAAAATCTAGAGACTGAAAAAATGAAAAATTAAAAAAATCTAGAAGTTGAAAAATCCAAAAATTGAAAAATTTCACATTGAAATAAGAAAAATGATAAAATTAGAACATTGAAAAATTGAAAAATAAAGAAAGTAAAAAATCCACACGAAAAATTGCAGAAACAAAAAATTCAAAAATGGAAAAATTGTAAAAACGAAACATTAAAGAATCGAAAAATGAAAAATTGAAAAATTGGAAGAAAAACTGAAGAAAATAAAAAAATCATAAACTCTGATAGTAAAATCAACAAAATGAAAATTGAAAAATCGGGAAAATGAAAAATAAAAATTAAAAACTTGCAAAATTGAGGAAATTGCAAATCGAAAAATAGAAGAAACGCAAAATTGAAAAAATAAAGAAAAGAAAAATGGAAAATTGTTATATGTATCAATAAATTGGTCTTAATTCTTGATTTCAAATTTTTAGATTTTTGAAAGTTTTCATTTTATATTTTCCGTTTTTTTATTTTTCAATTTGCAATTTTTTCCATTTTTTTTTATTCGAAAAGTCGAAAGATCGAAAAAATTGATAAAACGAATACGTCAAAATTTTAGAATGCAATAATTGAAAAATTAAAAAATTCTAAAATCAAAACTGAAAATGTAAAAAAAATAAAAATTATATTTATTATTCCACATTTAAAATTAAAACTAGAAAAATGGCAAATCAGAAATTGAAGAAACGAAAAACTGAAAAAAACAAAAAAAAAAAATCTAGAAGTTGAAAAATCCAAAAATTAAAAAATTTCACATTGAAACAACAAAAATTATACAATCGGAACACTGAAAAATTGAAAAATAGAGAAAATAAAAAACCCAAACGAAAAATTGAAGAAACCAAAAATTTATAAAATTAAAATTGCAGAAACAAAAAATTCTAAAATTGGAATAGTGAAAAATCGAAAAATTGTAAAAATTAAGAAAATAAATATCCAAACCGAAAAACTGCAAATCGTATAAATTTGAGGAAATGAAACATTAAATAATCGAAAAATTAAAAATTGAAAACTCGGGAAATTTTAAATAAAAAAATTGCAAAATCTAGCCATTGAGAAACAAGAAGAGTGAAAAATTGACAAATTGCAAATCGAAAAATTGAAAAATTCAAAAGTTGAAAAAATTTGCAGTAAAAGAAAAATGATAAGTCAAATCACTGAAAACCCGAAAAATTGAGGAATTGTAAAAAAAAAGTCAAAAAATCTGGGGGAGTGTTATTTACGCCACTAGCACTGGTTTCTACTTTATAGAGGTTACCAGAAAACAGAAATTGCACAAACTGAAGAAACAAAAAAAAAGTTGAAAAAACTACATTTTTCAAAAAATTATAAGATTTTGCGAAATTAATTTTTTATCAAGTTAAAATAAAGATATGTATGTAATTTTAAAGTAAATGTATAGAAGCATGCTACGCTTTGTTTCAAGTGAGTTTTTCAATTACAAAATGTAATTTCATCAACATTTTGCAAGGACACGTCTATCAATTTGGATAGATGCAGTGTAATATACTAATAATAAAAGTACTGTAGTTCCAAATTTTTGGAGAAAATGGACTGTGTCGTTCTTGATTTTATTCATTACAATAAATTGCTTCATTTATTTTTTTTGTCACCCTATATAAGTAATTCTAGAATCTATTGAGTGCATTCATTGATTAACCACAATTATAGAGTCACAATATTTTGCATATTTCAGAGAGAATTGAGATGACGTTATCATAAATGAATAAATTATGATTAAAGCTTTACTATGGTTACGATATTTACCGAATTTCAGAGCATTCGGTTTTGCAATTTCAAAGTTAAATTGCAAAATGTTATACACTTTTGATTTTTGTTCCAAAAACTAAACAACAGTTATCGTATTTTATAAAACTGAAATATTTACTCATGTAAATTTTGGAGATGACGTTATCCTATTGTTGGTGGCGATGTTTATCTAAATTTTGGTTATCGTTTTATCATCTACACGATATCCCGAATACACATAAAATTTGACAACAATCGTTTCGGAGAATATATGTCTAATAAAAATTTGGACAGATGGCAGACAGACAGGCGGAATAGGAGACTTATTTTTTTTTGTAAGTCATGAAACGTCAAGAAAACAAAAATTATCCAGTACTCCAATGGTTGCGATTACAATACCTCACTAGCTTATGGTCAGGAAGTAAAAATAATGCTTCTTTAACCTGAAATGAAAGCCCACAAGGATTTTCGTGCAGAATTTTTTCCTAAAATAAATATTCAATCAAACTGATCCATATTTAGTCGTGGATTACCAAATCCAAATAATATTAACCTAAAAAAAATCCCGTTGGTTATAAACCTTTTTACAAACTTAAGTTTTTATTTCACTTTTGGTAACATTAAGTGAACTAGAATAGATTTTACAGAATTATTGTATGAAAAAGCGTATTTGAAAAAACTGTATAGCGAAACGCCTTTCAAAAACGTTAAAAGCATAATGAAACTGATTCCTGAAAATGCTATTCCTTGAACAAGTCAAATAAATCAACTGTCGTCAGATGTTAAAGGAAAACAAATGTGAGTAAACAAACATGGAACAAATTAACGATTTTTTAACGTTTGCAAAATCAAACAATAAAAGAACGCCGTATTTTACGATTTATGTAGTGTTATGGTTATTCATAACTAAATTATTAGACTCATTTCTTTCCTGCTATTGCAAGTTGTTAAAGTAATCGAGAAAACTTAATAACCAGAATCTCATGCATATGTAGTTATAGCTTCTCTTGAATATAATTCTCGTATGCAAAAATTTGTTTGTAATTAAAAACAATCAAAACGGATGTCGCTGACACAAATAATTATGACAACTTTCTCGAGTGCGTATTTCTTGTCTTCAGGGAATACACTTTCCATAAAATAATTGTTTGTAAACATAGAAAAAATCTGGAATTGTTTGAAATGGGAACTCAAACCCAAATTGGAAAATGCAATGTGTAGCCGGTGATTTTCAACCCTATCGTGCCTCTTAAACAAGCTAAGGCGAAATTACGTCTCATAAAAGAGCACGAGCTACTATTATCTGTCGGTAATTCTACATTCATGTTTAGAAAACTTTTCTTACACACGTTATCATCACAGCCACTTATCGTTCATTTCTGACGGTCCGGTGAACCGGCACGAGCTGGAATCGAACCTCAACAAAACGCGGCGATTTTCACCCAACTTCCACGTTATCAGATATTTCACCAAAAGAATGAGTCACACTGGCCTTTTGCCCTTTGGACAGTTATAAACGCGGCTTAATTTTCATTCAAATGGCTTGTCCGAGAATGAGGAAACGTTATGTGCAGGTTTTTGTCCAGTGTGTGCCAAATTACGAACGCACAAGTTGTTCGTTCATACAATTATCGGCAAATCATCGCGGATGATTGGCAATTGCGGCGTTCTTTTGAACACACATTGAAAAAAATGCTTATGTAACGAATGTGAGTAGTTAAGACGTGATGTACACTTGGGTGCGAAAAAATCGGGACACGGCCGTGAGAACCCGCTGGTTTTGACTTATAGAACGCTAAATGTACATCTAATCCAACAACAGCAGCATATTAATTACTGCAAAGAAATTTTCACCTCTGTTCATTTTGTTTTCGACATTTACTTTTTTAAACCATGACATTTAAAACTCGTTCGGTAAACCTATATTTGACGCTTTGTGTCTAATTTTTTAGGTTATTATAACCTATTATGTCTTGCATTTAGATATGTTAAATTGTTGCATAAAATTTGAATCAAAAATAAATTAAATAAAGTGGAAAGTGTGTGTACCCCAACAAAATAAGTCGTAAATCATAGCTTTCCAATACTTGCCGTCACTACTAAGAATGCACTTCGGCAATATTTTCCCAAGCATGTCTGTCGCCAAAGTGTCGGGGCGCCGAAATTATTTTCAACGTCTGTGGATCGTCTCCAGAAGGATGACGTGTCTGGTGGACCTGTGACCTTTTGGATGAATCACTTTTTACGTATATGTACAGTGGTACACTGATCGAAATAAATAAGGAGGACATTATTGTTATTAATTTAATTACTATACAGCGGCTTTTATGTAGATTTAAACTGTTTCATCGATCCCTTTTGGTGGAATTTTTGAAACCCGAGTCACTTTTAAAATGATGAAATTCTAATAATTTTTGTCGATTTAATGACTACAGGCACGTTTGTGTCCGGGCATCATGTGGATATGGCACAAGGCTGCAATCAAATCCTGCATTCTATCAACAATATATCAATTAATTTTATGCTAATTAAAAATCTCTAATGCCGTAAGTAATTAAATCTTTGATCGTAAAGCCGCAGTGTTCCTTTAACGATTACGATCAACCACAGCTAATATTAATAAACCAATTGGTGTTTTCCTTTTAAAGAAATTTCCCCCAAGGCCAGCGAAGACTTATCTCTATTTTAAGAACATTATATTCTGGAATTAAATTCAATATCTGAAATGACATTTATAGTCACAACATAATTATTATGACACTCGAGAACAAAGGACCATAATGTCATAGGCTATCACTATCCATAATAAATAACAACAATTAATTAACATTGTCCTTAGATTAAATTAATCATAGGCTGTAAAAAGTAAACAGTTATGTAGCTGTAACATCTCGAAAATTAAATTCCTCTCTCTTTCGAAAAATCGCGGAAGGTCGCTCGATCGAGATGATGATGATGATGAAGAACAAAATAAATAATTATTATCATTATCTTACCATGATTAATGAACTCGGCCACATGAAAATTAACCATCATGTTCTGACCTCCATGGGGGGCCAAAGTAAATGATCAAAATCTCGTTAAGTCCATGTAATACCCAAAAATTGCAGAGTCACCCCTGTATTAATTTTCTCATGATCGAGGGGGAAGGTCGACACTTCCGGCTGACCACAAGGGGGAGTATTATTAGTCAGTACTATTTCATTTTTTATGTATGTATAAGTATATGAATTATCACAGAAAAGTAGAGTTTATAATTTTAGCGACAATCTTAAAGTGTGTCTAGAATTTCAAAGTAGTCAGTCTGGTAGTGTCGAAGATCGTCTAAACTTTAAATAAATAATAAAGTCATCTGCAAACGGAACTAGTTGCTTTGAAATGCTACGAGAACACGGAATGAGACAATGTCAACATGACCCAATTAAACACGTCCCTCTTGCCTTTCGCTTGTGTAAAAAAATGATCCCAGCCTCATGTCGTGTTATTTACGGCCCCTTTTAAGACCCCGTCCGAAAGCCCCATATCTGTAGCACGGCCGTCTATTTAAATCGAAGTAGATATTCCACTTAAGCAAAGTGTGTTTGTGTCCCGTCTCCACTTTGCGATAAACGAAATGCTTAATAAATACTGGAATCCAGAGACTAATTATAAATGACGAACTCGACCGGATACACTGCTAGACTTAGATAAAGTCACCGGCACCACTTAGGCTGACATCCAGAAGTACTTCGTTGCAGACGGTTCATTTTTGACTCTGGCGCCACTCTCTCCGTCTCGCTCTATCGTTCAAGGAAGTTGCAAGTGTGTAAGCGAACCGACATGCTATTTTATGGTCGGCTGCACACTTTTCCGCTTTTTTCCGCCTCCCCCATTGTGTCTGCGTAAATTCCCATGTTAATGTCTCCAACGCGTCATTTTTCACAATTCCATATTTTTGCTTCTTTGTCTGTCTTTGTTGCTTGGGCGATTTTGCATGCTAATCGCCGCATTTATATGCAATCACGTCGGGTTATTATTGATGAATTTATATTAGCTACGATTCGTACATATTTTATATGGGGGCTGGTGCCTGATGTTTTAAACATTTTTTTGAATGTGAAAATATGCAATTGCAAGTGGGTTGACACGGCGGACGGGTTCTGACAAGTTTATGTGCCGATTTTACGAGCGGATTTCATTAGCAGGCCATGTTTGTAAATACAGAGGTTTCAACGCATTCATACGTTTGGATGCCCCTTGAGGGACCAGATTTCGAATGTTGTATTTTGTGCGTTCTCTGATGGTTTAATTGCGTTTGAGTTCATTATTCACCCGGTTGATCGTTTCAAAAATGGAACCGCTAACTCAGGTGACTCAGAAAATATTACCGCATTATTCATATTTATCGCGGAATCAGCAGACTTGAGCCCTGATAAAAAATCAAGAAGCGTAGAAATTTGTCTCGACTGCGAAGTTCGAAAGCTTTGCGGTTATAGTTTCTGGTAGTGCATGTTAATGATTGACGAACATTGGATTCCATTTTCACATTCGAACCAGAATGCAGCAGAAGTCATTGATTCAACATGGTAGGTCTTAATCTACAGAAGTGTAAATATTGTTGTTTTGTGATTATTACATTAATTTTCAACCTAATTTAGTTAGAAATGTTTATTAATATAATCAGTACTATTTATTATACCGATAAAACATGTTAATAATAATAATTCCTGTTGAAATGAACTCGTGTCGTGAAGATCGTAAACTTCCAATTGTATTCATATTCGCGTGTGTATTTTTTGTGTCATTATTCCCACTTTTTTACTTCCTGAGTGTATGCCAGTCATCCATTGGATACTTTTATTTTTTCCCGACGTTTCATGACCCCTAGAGTACGAAAAAATAGGTGCCCCGTTTCCATCTGTCTCTCGGAAACTACTGGGCCAATTTATACGTTTATTAGGAATATCGTGTAAATGGTAAAACGATAACCAAATTTGGCTAATCATCCCCACCAATAATAGGATGACGTCATCTCCAAGATTTACAAAATATTATTTAAATTTTATAAAATAAGATACTCCTACACATGTAGTTTATGAATCCGTGTTGAGTTTTTACCCTATACATCCAAAATTTTTGGAAAAAACCAAAATTGTATAACAATATTTTACAATTTAACCTTTAAACTGCAAAACCGAATGCTTTAAGGTTAGGCTAATCATGCTAAATCGTCAATCAAAATTTATTCGTTTATCCCCTCCCAAAAAATTGATGACGTCATATCAAAATTTTGCCGAATAAATCCTAAAAATTGCAATTTTTTCTGCAAATTGATCAGAAGATTGGTAAAATATTTAATATGTGTCCGATGCTGCAAATTTAATTGTTTTTAAGTTATTTCGTGCTAAAATGGCAAGCAAAAATGTTTACGTTTCAGATATTTTTTTTTTGTAATTGATCTTTAAAATAATGTATAAAGGTCTACTATAAGTTTGATTTTTCAGAAATTGATCGCTCTGAATTCAGTTGTTGGCACTTTTTGAATCATTTCATGCCAAAACGGCAAATCAAAATTTTTACGTTATAGATTTTTTCAAAAATTTATCGCCCCATGTGTAATTGTTGTGTGTTTTAATGTTATTTACTGCCTAAACGGCAAACAAAAATTTTTAAGTTTTGTATTTTTTATTTTTTTGTAAATTGATTCTTCTGAAATTGATCGTTCTATATTTAAATGTTGTGTCTGTTTTGAATTAGGTATTTCATGCCAAAACGGCAAACCAAAATTTTTACATTTCAGATTATTTCAATTTTTTTTCTCAAATTGATGAAAAGATTGTGAAAAATATTTCATACAAGTCCGATTTTTCAAAACTTGGTGGCTGTAAATTTAATTGTTGTTTGTTTTTGAGTTATTTTACGCTAAAATGGCAATCCAAAATTTTTACGTTTCAGATATTTAAATTTTTTGTAATTGATCTTTAAAAGAATGTAAAAAAGTCTACTATAAGTTTGATTTTTCAGAAATTGATGGCTCTGTATTCAATTGTTGACCGTTTTTTAATCATTTCATGCCAAAACGGCAAATCAAGATTTTTTAATTATAGGTTTTTTAAAATTTTTTCGAAAGATGAATAAAAAAATAGTAAAAGCATATGATTAGTTCTATTTTTTAAAAATTGATCGCTCCATGTGTAATTAATGGGTGTTTTTAAGTTATTTACTGTCTAAACGGCAAACAAAAATGTTTACGTTTTGTATTTTTAATTTTTTTGGAAATTGATTAAAATATTGTAGAGATGTTTAATGTTAAGTTTGATTTTTCAAAAATTTGTGGAACTAAATTTGAATTAAATATTTTCTGGTTCTGAGTTATTTCGTACCAAAATGGCAAACCAAAATTTTTTTCAATTTCCTTCGTAAATTATTTAAAGGGTTGTAAAAAATATTTAATAAATAGTTTGATTCTTCCGAAATTGATCGTTTTGTATGTATATGTTGTATCTGTTTTGAATTACTTCGTGCCACAACGGCAAATCAAAATTTTTACATTTCAGTTTGTTTTAATTTTTTTTTCGCAAATTGATGGCTGTAAATTTAATTGTTCTCGCTGTAAATTTAATTGTTCTCGTTTTTGACTTATTTCGTGTTAAAATGGCAAACCAAAATTTTCAGATATTTTTTTTTTGTAATTGATCTTTAAGCATGTAAAAAGGCCTACTATAAGTTTGCTTTTTCAGAAATTGATCGCTCTGTATTCAATTGTTGGCTGTTTTTGAATCATTTCGTGCCAAAACGGCCTATCAAAATTTTTACCTTGTAGGTTTTTTCAAATTTTTTCAAAAAATGGATCAAAAGATATTAAAAATATTTGGTTAGTTCTAATTTTCAAAAATTGATGGCCCCATGTTTAATTGTTGCGTGGTTTTAAGTTATATATGTACTGTCAAAGCGGCAAACAAAAATGTTTACGTTTCGAAATTGTTTTCTTTTGTCGCAAATTAATTAAAATATTATAAAGATGTTTAATGTAAGTTTGTTTTTTAAAAATTTGTGGCCCTAAATTTAAATTAAATCTTTTCTGTTTTTGAGTGATTTCGTGCCAAAATGGCAAACCCAAATTGTTTTCAATTTTTTTCGCGAATTGACCAAAACATTGTAAAAAATATTTAATATGTGTTAGATTCCTCCGAATGTGATCGTTCCATATTTAAATATTTTGTCTGCACAAAGTAATTCAACTTTGTGCCAAAACAGCAAACCGAAATTTTTATATTTTAAATTCTTTAAATTTTTTTCGCAAATTGATCAAAAGATGGTTAAACATGTTTAATACAAGTCCGATTTTTCAAAAATTGATGGCTGTAAACTTTCATTGTTGTCGGTTTTTGAGTTATTTCGTGCCAAAGTGATAAACCAAAATTTTTATGTTTTAGATATTTAAATTTGATGTTTAAAAGAATGTAAAAAGGTCTACTATAAGTTTCATTTTTTCGAAATCGATCGCTCTGTATTCAATTGTTGGCTGTTTTTGGATCATTTCGTGCCAAAACGGCCAATCAAAATTTTTACGTTATAGATTTTTTCAAAAATTTTCGAAAAATAGATCAAAAAATAGTAAAAACCTAAAAACATTATTTTGATTAGTTCTATTTTTTTAAAATTGATCGCTCCATGTGTAATAGTTGTGTTTTTAAGTTATTTACTGCCTAAATGACAAACAAAAATTTTTACGTTTTGTATTTTTAATTTTTTTTTTTTGTAAATTGATTCAAGGATTGTAAAGATGTTTAATGTAAGTTTGATTTTTCAAAAATTTGTGGCCCTAAATTTGAATTAAGTGATTTCTCTTTTTGAGTTATTTCGTATGGCAAACCAAAACTTTTTTCAATTTTTCCACAAATTGATCAAAATGTTGTAAATATGTTTAACAGGTATATGTCTGATTCTTCCGAAATTGATCGTTCTGTATTTAAATGTGTTAACCGCAAACTACATTTTTACATTTCAGATTCTTTGAATTGTTTCAGAGGATTGTAAAAAATGTTTATTACAGTTTCAAAAATCGATGGTTGTAATTTAATTGTTTTCTGCTATTTCGTGCTGAAATGGCAAACCAAAATTTTTGTTTCAGGTATTTACATTTTTTTGTAAACTGATGTTCAAAAGATTGAAAAAAGTCTACTATAAGTTTGATTTCTCAGAAATTGATCGCTCTGTAGTCAAATATAACCTGTTTTTGAATAACTTCGTGCCAAAATGGCAAATCAAAATGATTACGTTTTAGATTTTTTCAAAATTTTTCGAAAAATTAATCAAAAGATTGTAAAAATATGGGATTAGTTCTCCTTTTCAAAAATTCATCACTCCATATTTAATTATTTTGTGGTTTTAAGTTATTTACTGCTAATGTTGTCAACAAAAACTTTTACGTTTCGTATTTTTCTGTTTTTGAGTTATTTCGTGCCATGGCAAACCAAAATTGTTGTCAATTTTTTTCGAAAATTGATCAAAATATTGTAAAAAATGTTTAATGTGTCTGATTCTTCCGAAATTAATCGTTCTATATTTAAATGTTGTCTGGGTATAACAATACACTTATTGTTTTTAAAATTACTTATACAAGTGACTCAAAAAAAATTAATGAATGAGGCAATTTCTTTTATTGATTAAATTAAGAACGCATCTCTCCACTTTCCCGAAAATTTGGGAATACAGTAGCTATTTTTAGGAATACACACATTAAATTTTAATTGTAACATGTCTACAACTTTCACTATATAAAACAAGGACAGTTTTTTTTAAATAGTTTATTACCATATGTTGTTTAAATTTTGATGAAATTTTTACATCACGTATTTTAAAAAATCAATATTTCAGTTATTTATGGAAATTTTGGAAAGCGGTTTTCACCACTGTTTCAGCTTACAAAACCTTAGAAATCGTAACAAATACATTTCCCACTTTATTTGTTCGAATTGAGACATCTCGTTTCTAATAAAAAAGTCGACTATATATCTGGTAGGATTTGTGGAGTTTTGTAAGCTGAAAACAGTGTCGAAAACCGCGTTCCGAAATTTCCTTAAATAATTGAAACATTGTTTTTTTAAGATACATAATGCAAAGATGAAAAGTTATTTAAAATTATTACATTTTGAAAATGTACCAAAAATTTCATGTAGAAAACGTAGCGAATTTTCATAAAATCAAATCTTATGATTTTTTGAAAAATCTGGATTTACTTCAGAGAGGGAAGTTCTGTTAAAATAATCTCCGATCAATTGTAGCAATATTAATTGTATAATAATAGTGATAATCAACTTTATTGAATAGAAGAAAAAGATGTAACTAATAAGTTTTAATAATGAGATTACACTCTTCAGTTTTTTTTTTTTATATATAAAAAGTAGTATATTCAGCATAAAACGATTCATGTTTTAGCTAAGTCACTTCCCCTTGATGAAGGTATTTAGTGTAGCCCAAAAAGGGACAAATCACAAATCACTTAGAACCTTTCGGTACACAGTTTCTGTTTGCTGAAGCGGCCTCGCTAAACATCCTTCTAAAACGTTTCAAAGTTTGTTTTTTATTCTAATAACAGTGTGCAGTCTTTCTTCTTAAGTAAACATTCTAACGAAGTCTGGTAATGGCGTGTAACGTAACACGAACATGTTAATTTGTTGATGTACACTTTAACTTGGTCATAATGACGATGTTACATTTTATGAAGTTAGAGATACTTAAACTTTGTAATGGCTTAGGCCACCGTACGTGCAACGGTTTTTGTCTAATAATAATTTGATTAAACGACGGTGTTATTTTAGCGGTCGTCGCAAGATTTACAAAGCTGAGATTACGGCGAAAATTTCGAAACTTCGTTTGACTATAATTAAATTTTTGCGTTATAACATTTTATGTTGCAGAAGAAAGCACATCTTCTGGAAATCATTCGAAAACGGAATAATTTAAGCGTTCCGTGGGTCTTAGAAAACCCGTTAAAGTGTCAGCAGGAATCCAGCAAATCTTGTTTAGTGCTAAAATTTAAGAGAAACGTCCGACTTGAACCCAATTAGACCTCATTACTCAACAAGAGATTTCGTGGTTCAATCATTAGAAATAATTGAGTAAGAAAAGTAGGATCTCGGCATGCATTCCGATCATTAATTAAATTTGTTCTTTCTCGAACTACTCCGTATTGGTATTTCTTCTCCATCGGTTAATTATAATAATGGCCTCATTACCGATGAGTATCAGCGCGGCAATTAAATTGGGAGTTCGTGTAATGGTTATGGAAAAAAGCACCCAGCAGGTCGTACTGAAAAAACCACTTTCTACGGTGACTTCATAAAGACACGTACCGCTTACAACGACCATAAATTATTTGTCTTTATATCATTATCTACGGTTCTTCATTCTTAAAACGCATCCATTATTTGAGTTACCTGTCTAAGTGCTTTACCTTGTTGGAGATAACTGTGGTTTTTGCTTATCTTGGGTCTCATGGGTCGATGCATACCTTCGATCTGGTCCGTCTGGTTGTCTTTCTTGTTTTGTTTCACCAAATTAACTTCTACATACTTAAAATAACAGCGGAATTCTCAAAATAAATCGCCAATAGCGCCGATTATTTTCTTCGGAACGATTCCCACACAAGATCCAATTTTACTTAATTCCATCGTAAAAAATCCGAGAGAAATTACACGTACGGACGCACAATAACAATCTAGGCGAAAGATACCGCGTGGATACCGGATTATTATTAACTAATTATAATTTAGTTTAATTATGTTTAACGAGTAACCTAAGGGAGACCGGTCGAAACATGCTTTTACGGCCAGGTAAATAATAGCATAGGACGGACGATGTACCTTTGTTCAGGTATGCCTGCGAAATTATAGGGGAGCCACCCGCCTCGAACAGGCTCAAAGTAAACACGAGACGAAAAAAACTGTCTCGGAATCGAAATTCCTAAAACAATGATCGATTATTCTTGATGAGGAGGCAGTGACGAAGCCGATTTGTGCATCCTGAACGACCGCCGCGCATACATTTACAATCCGTTCACATATTAACGAGCCACGAACACCGCAATTTACCTCGAAATTAAAAAATAATGCATTTTGGCTGGTCAGTTTTGCCGTCAAGCACCTGCTAAATTAGAGAAGTCTGTCTTCTATTCTAAATTATTTACAGTACAAACAATTTAGGAATGAAGTTATTAACCTACTTAAAATAAAAAAGTGTGAATATTTGACAGCGTATACACAGTGTAAAATTTCAAATAAACGATAAAGTAATTTTCGTTTGCTCTGATGACAAAGAAATCTCTAATAACGTTATTAAATACTTATTTGTTGGCAGTATTAAAGAAGCTTTGTAGGTCAATCATCGTTCCACTCATTAATTTTTCTTGAAAAAGAAAAAAACAATTTTATAAATTTTACATTATATCAAGTTAAGAAAATTATATCATCATTTCCAAATATGTAAAGATAGCACTAAAAACTAAAATATATTTATACATTTTTACTTCCTGAGCGTAAGCTAGAGAATTATTGTTATCGGGTCCATTGAACAACTAGCATACATCTATGTTTTCTCGACGTTTCATGATTCATAAAGTACGAGAAAATACGTTGCCCGTTTCCATTGTTGTACTTGATGACATGTTTTTACAATTTTGCTTTTTATAAATCATATGCATATAATTTTTTCGCAAAAAATTCAAAATTGAATTACAACTTTTTACAAATTAAGGTTAATAGGTTAATCAAAATTTTTTCGTTTATGTCCCCCTAAAAAATGGTAACGTTATGTTTTTCACATGGCATCCAGATCTTTGAAATTGCAATTAATTTTAAATATATAACTTTCTTTATATAATACAGAGGCAATTTTGTTAAAAACAGTTTGTGATCATATATTTTTTTTAATTTTAATGAAATTTTTACATACCGTATTTTTAAAAGTCAATGTCTCAATTATTATTAAAAGAAATTTCAGAACACGGTTTTCAACACTGTTTTCAGTTTACAAAACTCCAGAAATCATACCAGATATATCGTCGACTTTTTTTGTTAGAAAGGATTCGCAGTAAAAAAAAGCTTGTCATGGAAGTTGCCAACTTTTATTTTTACCATATCTCAGTTCCAACAAATAAAGTTGGAAATATATTTGTTACGATTTCTAAAGTTTTACAAGCTGAACACAGTGGTGACAACCCCGTTCCAAACTTTCCATAAATAAATGAAATATTGATTTTGTAAAACACGTGATGCAAACATTTCAACAAAACTTAAAAAATATTTGTTAATAAATTGTTAAAAAAAATGCTCTCCCCTATGTAACGAAAGTTGTGGACAAGTTGCATTTAAAATTTCATAACCATAGGTGTGTAATGTAGATATTACATCCTGACAATATACTGACAACACCATAAGAGCCAAGCGACTCCTCTGCACCTCTGATGCTTGTAATCTGAACGTGCTAATAATCGAATCTTTTCGAAGGATAATCATAAACAATCGAAGTTAAGCATGTAATGAGAGATTGAGAATATCTACATTTTTCCCGTTGGTGTTAATGACGCAGCTAGTTTTTACTTTAAAGAGGTTACCACAAACGAAAATCGCAAAATCAAATTTTGCAAATATTTTAAAGAAGCGGGATTTGTCGGACTATACTTCAAGGGTGAAGAAATTTTGTCGAAATGTGCAAACTTCTCAGGGACTCCAGCTGTCTTTTTAAAAATGTGAAACCTTCTTGGAGGCCCCAAGTGCTCTTTATTTACGAATATGGAACCTTGTTGGGGCCTCAACTCTTTTTTTTTAAAGAATGTGAAACCTTCTCGGGGATCTCAACAGTCTATATTTTAAAGAAGGTAAAATCTTCTCTGGAGTTCCAACTGCCAATTTTTAAACGATGAGGTAAAACCTTCTCGGGGGCCCCAAATGTTTTTTTAATAATGTGAAACATTCTCGTGGGCCCCCAGTGTCTTTGTTTTAAGAATATGAAACCTTCTTGGTGCCCCCAGTGTATTCATTTTCAAGAATGTAAAACCTTCTCGGGGGCCACAACTGTCTTTTTTAAGTATCTAAAAAGGAGCCCAAGTGTGTTTTTTTAATAATGTGCAACCTTCTCCGGGGTCCCAAGTGTCTTGTTTTAATGCATATGAAACCTTCTCGGGGCCTCCAGTGTCTTTGTTTTAAGAATATGGAACCTTCTTGGGGGCCCAATTGTGTGTGTGTGTTTTTTTAAGAATGTGAAATCTTCTCGGGGGCTCTAAGTGTCTTTGTTTCAAGGATATGAAACCTTCTCAGAGCCCCAACTTTTTTTTTTTAAAGGAGGTAAAACCTTCTCAGGGGCCGCAACTGTCTTTTTTTTAATAATGTGAAACCTTCTCGGGGGCCCCAAGATCATGGGCGCCGGCAGGAGGTGCAAGGGGGTGCACTTGCACCCCCCTGGCTTAGTATAAAATACACACTTTAAATCCAAATTGCAATCGTTTAGGAAGCGGATAATAGTTTTTAAAATGGCTTCCGCATTCAGTTCTTACAGCGGCACATATCCTAAAAATTCTTCGCAAATTATTGGATTTTTATTGTCTTGATCACAACGCAAATACCAAACTCCAATCGATAATTATTCTGTGCCACTAATATTAGCAGTTTCATCAGCCAACACCTAATAAACAGATGCCTGATTCACCTCCTCAATTATTTTTCCCTTCAGAACATCAGAACAAATTTCAATCAATTCATTTTGAATTTGATGCGATATATACAAAGAGTTACTTGCTCCTGACTCTAAATGATTTTTTTTAATTTCAACCCCAGATTCAGTTCGAAAATGGAGCAAATATACTATATCCTATAATGTATGGGTGCACCCCCCTGCCGGCGCCCATGCCCAAGATCCTTTGGTTTAAGAATATGAAACCTTCTCGGGGGCCCCAATGTCTTTGTTTTAAAAATATGAAACCTTCTTGGAGCCCCAATTGTCTTTTTTTTTTTTTAAATAATGTAAAACCTTCTCGGGAATCTCACCAGTCTTTATTTTTAAGAAGGTAAAGTTTTCTCGGGGGTTTTTTTTAATAAATATGAAACCTTGTCGGGGGCCCCAAGTGTCTTTCTTTGTTTTAAGAATATGAAACCTTCTTGGGGGCCCTAGCACCTTTGTTTTAAGCATATGAAACCTTCACAGGGCCCCAACTGTCTTTATTTTAAAGAAGGTAAAATCTTCTCGGGGACCGCAACTGCTTTTTTTTTAATCTAAAACCTTCTCTGGGGCCCCAAGTCTTTGATTTAATGAATATGAAATCTTGTCGGGGCCTCCAATGTCTTTGTTTTAAGAATATGAAACCTTGTCGGGGGGCCCTAGTGTCTTTGTTTTAAGGATATGAAACCTTCTCGGGGGCCCCAACTTTTTTTTTTATATAATGTGAAACCTTCTCGGTTTCCCCAACTGTCTTTGTTTTAGGCATATAAAACCTTCTCAGGGCGCCAACTGTCTTTATTTTAAACATGGTAAAATCTTCTCGAGGACCGCAACTGTTTTTTTTAAGTATCTAAAACTTTCTCTGGGGCCCCAAGTGTCTTTGTTTTAATGAATATGAAATCTTCTCGGGGCCTCCAATGTCTTTGTTTTAATAATATGAAATCTTCTCGGGGCCTCCCAATGTCTTTGTTTTAAGAATATGAAACCTTGTCGGGGGGCCCTAGTGTCTTTGTTTTAAGGATATGAAACCTTCTCGGGGGCCCCAACTTTTTTTTTATATAATGTGAAACCTTCTCGGTTTCCCCAACTGTCTTTGTTTTAGGGATATAAAACCTTCTCAGGGCCCCAACTGTCTTTATTTTAAACAAGGTAAAATCTTCTCCCGGACCGCAACTGTTTTTTTTAAGTATTTAAAACCTTCTCTGGGGCCCCAAGTGTCTTCGTTTTAAGAATATGAAACCTGGTCGGGGGACCCTAGTGTCTTCGTTTTAAGGATATGAAACCTTCTCGGGGGCCACAACTTTTTTTTTATATAATGTGAAACCTTCTCGGTTTCCCCAACTGTCTTTGTTTTAGGGATATAAAACCTTCTCAGGGCCCCAACTGTCTTTATTTTAAACAAGGTAAAATCTTCTCCCGGACCGCAACTGTTTTTTTTAAGTATTTAAAACCTTCTCTAGGGTCCCAAGTGTCTTTGTTTTAATGAATATGAAACCTTCTCGGGGCCTCCAATCTATTTGTTTTAAGAATATGAAACCTTGTCGGGGGACCCTAGTGGCTTTGTTTTAAGGATATGAAACCTTCTTGGGGTCCCAGCTGTCTTGATTTTTAAAGAAGGTAAAATCTTCTCGGGGGTTCCAACTGCCTTTTTTTAAAGGATGTGGTAAAACCTTCTCGGGAGCCCCAACTGTTTTTTTTTTAATAATGTGAAACCTTCTCGGGGGCTCTAAGCGACTTTGTTTTAATAATATGGAACCTTCTCGGCGGCCCCAACTGTCTTTGTTTTAGGGATGTAAAACCTTCTCAGGGCCCCAACTGTCTTTATTTTAAACAAGGTAAAATCTTCTCCGGGACCGCAACTGTTTTTTTTTTTAAGTATTTAAAACCTTCTCTGGGGCCCCAAGTGTCTTTGTTTTAAGAATATGAAACCTGGTCGGTGGACCCTAGTGTCTTCGTTTTAAGGATATGAAACCGTCTTGGGGTCCCATCTGTCTTGATTTTAAAGAAGGTAAAATCTTCTCGGGGGTTCCAACTGCCTTTTTTTAAAGGATGAGGTAAAACCTTCTCGGGGGCCCCAACTGTTTTTTTTTTTTATAATGTGAAACCTTCTCGGGGACTCCAAGTGACTTTGTTTTAATAATATGAAATCTTCTTGGGGGCCCAATTGTGTTTTTTTTAAGAATGTGAAACCTTCTCGGGGGCTCTAAGTGTCTTTGCTTTAAGAATATGAAACCTTGTCAGGGGATCCTAGTGTCTTTGTTTTAAGGATATGAAACCTTCTCGGGGGCCCGAACTGTCTTTTTTTAATGTGATACTTTCTCGGCGGTCCCAAATGTCACTGTGACTAGTACTTTCTATATTGTATAGAGGTTATCACAAAAAAGTAAAATTCTGCAAAATCAAATTTTCGAATTTTTCAAAGGAACAGAATTTGCTAGGCTGTATTTCAGGGGTGAGGAAGTTCCGTCGAAATAACTTTGGACCAATTTTTGAATCTGATAAATGTTTCTTCAATGTATATTAAAGTCTCAAATAAATTGAAAAATGTCTTTCATGCCTTGTTTTTTTCAAAAAAATCAGCCATTATTTCAGTTCTAAAAAAAAAATTTCAGTGACTTGTATATATCGACAATTACTTATAACAATTTTTTTTTGTATTTTGCATTTCACTAAGAATTCGTTTTAATTCAGTAGATGGCCCAGCAATTGCTCAGCTTTGTTTAACTGACTCAAAGATTGTTTTCATTGAATCTTCGTGACTTATCTTAAGTATTCTTGAAAACATCTCAATTAAGTAGTTTATCCCAAAATGAAACTTTAGGTAGGTAGTTCAGAAAAATGGCGATAAACAGACAAGTAAATTACTTCCGTTGGTTGGATTCACCCTACATAAGCGTAGACTCGAGTAGCGCTCCGTTATGCACATGTTACGAAACCGCGCATGTGAAGCGCCTTTATTTTTAGAAAAAACTTTCACACACGCTAACAAACAAGTTTAATAAAATAACAGTCATGGCAAAGAAATTACAGTCACGGTGTAAAAAATAACAAAACCGGCATACATCCGTGATTTGAAGTAGGTACCAATCAAAATTTCGTTAACGTCATTATTGTTTATTAGCAATCACTTTTTGTGTAACCTCTAAAGGCTACTCACTTTATTTATTTTTCTCTTGTTGAGTTTGTAGTTTCTAATTCTTGTACAGTTTACACAAACCGACTAATAAATCCCAATTTCATTAAACAAACATTGGCAAATTGTGATAATTACTGCTTTTTAACATTTTAGAAACTTTTAAGATGCTTCAGGATAAGGAATTGGAGGTCGCTTTAGATTTTTTCGTTGTGGAAACGTCTTTTGATGATAAGCGAACAATTAAGACAACCTGTTTGTATAATTACCGTGCGCCTGCCGATTAAACTTTAAATTGCCTTATTATCTCAGTATGCAAATCTGACGTCGTTAGTAGTTCAAGTTCAACTGCAGCTGCTTTCTTTTTTGCTGTACATGTGTTTAGCTTTACCGCCTTTTCTAGTACCCTGCGGGGTGCGTTTCGTGTGAATATTAACTTTAATACCACTGTATTCGAAAAAGTAGTAGTAGTAGTAGCAGCGGAGTACTCACAAAATATTCAGACTCGAAGCACTGAGTTTCTAAATTTAGTAAATAAAAATGGTAACGAGAAATTGCAATTACATACTTTGTTGCAAGTAATGACGGAATACAAATAATACATTTCAAATTAAAAACAAATTTGCGAAAACGTTTACGAACCCAAAACGGTTAGTCAACTGGTAAATATTTCTTCTTAAACAAAATTATTGCAAAATTGCAGAACTATAGCAGATGAATAGAAAATGTTCAGGTTGATATGTTAAGAATATTTGAAAAATTTGAATTAGCAGAAAATATTAAGTTACAATGTTTGTTTTTTGCTTGGGTGCAAACAATGGACGAGTTGTAGGAATGAAAACGTGTAAAAAATTTGATTTAGAATGGGTGTTAAGTGCATGAAATGCAAGCAAAAAAGGCGCACAAAGTGAGCAAGAAATTGAAACTAACACTTGGCACTTTAGAAAAAAGGAAATTGTTGCGGCGTGGGAAAACAGATAACGAACTAGGTAAGGTATAGTAGCTGTAAATTGTAAAGAATTGTGTATCCATTCAGTGCTAAGACGCAAGCTAAAAGAATTAATTATAGGCGAAATGAAAAATTTAAGCACGAAACCCAAAAGAAAGTGAGTTCCAGTGATCACTGTGGAGAAACGATGTATCAATGAAAAATTTATAATTTTTCAAAAATGAAGAAATATAACGTTAATGAACTGTTTTAGATTCACTGGTAGTGAAAACAAAAGTATGTTTTTAATTATAAACGCACAAAGGATGGTCAAAAGATTTTCCTCTTATTGAATATTCAATGAAAAAGAAGATACCAGAAATTAAAGAGCCAAATGCAAAAATCATATTATTTTAAAGCACTTGAAAAAAAGTGCTTATCGTCAATAAAATATTCATACTCATACAAAATTTAAATATAAAATAAAACGCAAAGAGGGAATCAAACGTGTATAGTATAAAAGATTAGTACACAATTTGGATATTTGCGAAATTTTAAATACCTAGGGGAAAAACTCAAGGCAGTTTCATAAACCACAGTGTGGGAGCATATTATCTTATAAAATTTAAATAATATTTATCTACAAATTTTTGAGGGGATGTCAAAAAGTTGTTGGTGGGGATGATTAAACAAATTTTGGTTAGCATTTTACCTTCTACACGATATTCGTAACTAAAGAGCGAATTTTAGGCTGTAAAAATCTAAAAATAGGCACTTTTGTTATTTGTTTTTATTTCCCGTGCGTAAACTACGGATGTATTGTAATAGAGTCCATCCAGTAAATGGCTACTTTCGTGTTTTATTAATTTCATGACCCCTAAAATACGAAAAGTAGGTCTCCTGCTTCCGTCTCTGTGTTGTTATCCACTGTTTGTCTCGATTAAAAGTTAAGTTTAGCTTTTTGTACAGTCTTTTACAAGAAAGCAATAGCCCCGCCCACCCGCCCCCTCTCCATTCCAGTGACTACTCTTAATATTGTTCAGTAATTCACCAAAATTAGTTTTATCTCAACAAATACTAGCCCCTCCCAAGCGCCTTCTTTTTTCTTAAAATGTATGTGATTTGCAACAATCAGTCTTATCTTAGCAAAAACTAGCCCCGCCCACCCACCCTTCATTTTCTTAGAGGGTATATCATTTATTAAAATCAGTCTTATCTTAGCAAGTACTAGAACGGCTCTCCCACCCTGTTCTCATTTTAACGCTCTTATTTCTGTTCACTATGAGATCCACTTTTGAGTCAGACTAGATAAAATGAATCACTGAAGTAAACGCGGGGTGGGTGGGCGTGTTTAATTATTATGTATTCTTTTGTAGAGTGGTAATGGGAACCAACAGAACGTAGGCTGTTAAAAAAAGAAAAAAAGTGTTAATAGTAATTTTTTCGATACACTATTTGCTATAAGATTTCGGTAAAACGCTAACAAAACTTTGTCCAGTCATCCCACCAACAGTGTTGAGAACGTTCATTCAAAATTCTGCATAGTAAATGTTCAAATTTTATAAAATAATATATTCCTAGACTTGTCGTTTATGAATCTGGCTTAATTTTTTAGCCTGGACGTCTAGATGTTTTGGAAAAAATCACTGTTTTATAACAACATTTTACATTTTAACTTTAAAACTACAAAACTGAATGCTCTGAAATCATGCGAAGGTTATCGTACGCAATCTTTTTCCGAGAGCTCTGTTTTTCAATCCCTTAAGAAATTTTCACCGTTTTTCCAGTCAGCTCCGAAAATTACCCAAAGAGATTTTTTTGGTAGTTTGATCTTCAAAAGTTTCGTTTTCATTCTTTCGAAAATTCCGACCAATATGAAAAATTGCAAATTTTCGAACCGAAAATTTTGAAAATCGTGGTCTGGTCAAAACTGTTTGTGATTTTTGGGCAAGTTTTCCAAAGGTTCAGTTCAGACTTTTTTAAGAATTCCTTCAAAATGACCATTGTGAAGCATGGCTTTTTTAAAATCTTAAGAAAGTTTTATTTATGAACCAAATATTTCGAAAATTGTGGTATAAGACCATAAACAAGATATGTTTTTATCTTTTAGAATTTTTTGTAGAGTTTTAGGCAACTTTTCCGAAAGCTCAGCTTTTCAGTTCCTTACGAAATTTTCGACTTTTTTTCGACCACCTCCGAAAATTACTCAAAAGATATTTTTGGCTTAATTTCTTCGAAAATTCCGACTATTTTCCAGAATCGGCAATAATAAATATAGCAATTTTTAGGATAAAAAAAAAACTGATTTTCAGACCGAATATATCTAGAATAGTGATACGGGACCAGGCATGTTTTAAGATCCAGTGTGTCGAGATCTATTTTCAAATTTTTTATAAATTTTAACAGCCTTGTTTACCTTTTTTCGAACGAAAATCCGGACAGACAGCAGACAGACGGAACCGGGGTACCTATTTTTCGTACTCGAAGGATCATGAAATATCGAAAAACATGAAAGTAGCCATTCCGATGGATCTAGTATGTACAATACTTCCTTAGCTTAAGGAATGTTGTTGGTTTATGAAACCAGTTATAAGATGAAGACTTCGAAAAGTGAAAGCTTTAGTATGTTAACATTGGAAAGGGGAGTGGAAAAACAGTGTGATGTTACACTGTAAACTCAAGCCGGTTACAGTAGTCAATAATTCCGTAAAAACTAAAGATATTGTAAACACTCTTAGGGAAGGAACGTACAAGATTTGGCGGCAATAAAAGTGACTAACAATTTTGGGAATAAGGAATATTATTTCCAAACAAAAGTACTGAAAAAGTAATCGTTTTTAGACTTTTAAGAAGTGCCGCAGTATTTTGAACTTTACTACTTATGAATAATAGGAGTAATAGTTCTTTAGTGTACTAATAAAATTTTAAGCCCTTGTTAGTGTCATTTAGGTCGGTAATGGTCACACAACCGTCCCGGTAAGAATTTTCGTCGGTCCTTTCCAAGAACCACTCCGGTCCAGATCTGGCGGTCACTATCTATGTTATCTATATACAACACCTTACCTTCGGTTTGCGGTCATTTTCGGTTCTTAGGCAAGGCATTAACCCGGTCCGGCAAATATCTACCTGACTTTACTGACTTTTATGTTCAATTCATTTTGGAATAGGAGGCGAAGTACCTTAAACATTATTTTAATATTTGCGATTTTCATAATATTGTAGGAGTAATACTTTTTGCAAAATAAAATTCTGTCGTTGCCTAATTTCTTTACTTACTATACGTCGACTTTCTGACTTACTTAGTTCCACGTTTGTTTCTATTTGCTTGGATTTTGAAATTGGAATTTAAAAAGGGGATAGCTAAAATTTATGAAAAGTTTACAAGAGGTGGTCTTATGAGTTTGGACCACAGTTATAGGAAGGGATTAAGATACTCCAGGTACCAGTGTAATGAGATATGGTCTTGGACTAGAGTTAATGATCGCCGCCGCCGCTTTGAATTTCCAGGTCGTATTTAGGAAATATACTTCGTCAAACGCTTAACACAAAGCATTGATTAAATACATATAGATAGACCCATGCTATTGTTTGGAGCGAACAGGCCAACGGCCGGCGAACAAGAGATGGCGCACCAACAGTCGGCCGTCAAACGCCGGCGAAAAGCTTGGACACCAATCGCGCGCGTAGATAACCCAAATCACAGCAACAATACATTTAATAAAGCTACCACTCGACAGAGGGCGACGAAAAAAATGTGTAAAAATCTCATAGCAACCATTTATATAATTTACAACGTTGCCAGATGAGCCTAACACAACTTTGCCGTTATTTCTAGTCGATTAGATTTTATTTCGTTTAAAAGTTTCTGGTGAATAAATGGAATTATTATAATGAATAAACAATACAAATAAATTATTACTTGTTATTTTAAATACTTGTTAGTGTTGAAGAAAACATAAATGGTAATTAAAGTTATTCTAAATACGGTCCGGTCCGGTAGCTCAAATTTTACAGTACGAGTGGTATGTTTCAGGACGAGTAGTTAGCCCAGTCTTTAATTTCGAAACGAGTACTGCGAAAAGAGTTACCGGACGTATGTTGTTATGTATTTTATTTCATACTGTCAACATACTTTTTTATTCGATAAAATTATTATTATTTTGAGAAAAAATCCAAATCGAGTCACTTTTTCTGACATCGTTAGCAACCGCTCTTTGGTAAATGTTTTAATTTGTTTATTCGTGCAAATCAGTATCATATGTTTAAACACATAGTACTTATAACACTTTACAGGACTTATTGTTTTGTATAATCCGACTCGATAGACGAATGTTTTGTGCAATCCGTCTCGAAGGACCAATGTTTGTGCAACTCGGCTCGTCCTACCAGTATTTTTTGTAATCTGGTTGATACGACAATGTGATACCGAATTGTACTTTGATATTGCTCCAAGGACCTTTGTTTTCTTGCGTGCGAGATAATAGACAGCGTTCGGTTTCGATGTTTAATACAGGACGGTTACAGAAGTACTAAATTTACATTTGTATTTACAATAACAGGTAAAGCAAAAGAGACCCAAAAGGGTCAGTGGCCGCTTCCGGAAATGGAACACTTGTCCTTTCTGGCTCAATTTTATCGGACTTGTCCGTTTTTTTGATTTTACCGGAATCGTTCGATCCAGTAAAACGTCAAACTTGACATAGTATGAAGTAAAATAAATAAATTTTATGATGTAAATACAATTTTTCCAATTTCCACTAATAAAATCCTCATTTTGTATGTTAAATCTCGCTATTAAAACAATAGTTTAATCGAAAGGATGAATAAAATGTTTATAGTGCAACACTTTATTCACAGTGTTATTGACAACACTAATAAAGTAAAAAATCTAAAAATTCGCACTACCACTGAAATTTTCGTTGCTATGGATGTGTGGATATTTAACTAAAATTTGCAATGTTTGATAGTCCCCCTCCTGTAAAACAATCCTAACGAAAGTCTAGGAGCATCGTTTGAATTTGACCGTGACGAAAGTACAGGCAGTTTAGGCAATTTACCTTCTTCAAATGTTCATGATATTGGTAATATAATTAATATTTTTATGTATATGGATTACCTCAACAATACATTTTTTGAACAATTTTGCGAAATTGGAAAAAATCTTGTATGATACACGTGAATAAACGAATTTTATCCACTCAAAAACATTATCACACTCAGCTTCGCCTCGTGTGCTAAACTGTTTTTTCGGTGGATAAAATTCACTTTTATTCACTTATGCCATAAATAGCTATAAGTATATCGATAATTCGCTACTGAAAATTTATTGAAATATAATTTGTGTTAAAAAAAGATTTTTGTGATTTTATGGTTTATTAACATAATTTACTTATTTGAAATTAAATATTTTTAATACATAGCACAAGTTCTTGATATTCTTTATTTTTATTCCAAGTAATAATTGTGTTTCCTTTTGTTTTAATCAAGAAAATTTTTCGGTTATTATCTAACATACTTTTGTACATTAAGAAACTCCATTCCACGTCGCAGGACGTTACAGGACAATATTTAAATAAATAAAGAAGTCGTTTTATGTGTTTTAAAATTCACTCTGATTTCCGGACTTTAGACTTTTTGGTGTTTCACTTCGGCAAAAGAACTAGTCGTATCTCAAAGAAAACAAACAGTGGAATATAGCGTATTGTACCTATATTTCATAGTAAAAATGTCTAAATTTTTTTATGAAGAGACAGACTGTTCTAGGAAACTTTACTAAATCTTTTCATTTACGAGCTATTGAAAGACCGCCGGTCTCACTGATACTTCTTACTTGGCTCCTACGAATGAAGCGAAAAATGCACAGATTGAAAATACAGTAAATGGGGTAGTATGTATGCGTGATATGTCGTTAGACATTAAGTATTTTGCAAATAAAATTTATTTCATTGAAAACAGAAACATTAAAAACATATCTGTACAAGTTTGGAATCGATATGGCCAGTTGTTTAAAATATGCAAATATGCTTTTGTTCGTATTTACAATTACTACGAAACAGGTTATCAAATAATCTATTTTCACATGGCGAGACTTTCAAGCGGCCGAAGAGTTAAAAACCATAAATTTTCATTGAAGAAACAAACTCTTCCAAGAAAATTTACCAAATCTTTTAGTTTACGCACTATTGGACGAGCACTCCTTAAAACGGTCAGTAGGTATACCTAATCGCATTATTCCATTGATACCTACCTACCGAAAACGTTGCCAGATGAGCCTAACACAAATTTGCGGATATTTCTCGTCAACCAGATGTTATTTCATTTAGAAGTTTCTGGTAAATAAATGGGATTATTATAATGAACACAAAAAACAAATAAATTGTGATTATTATTTGTTGTTTTAATCCATTAGACGCTTATAGGCTTATAAGCATACTTTTCTTAAAAAATCGGTAATAAATTCAGTGAAACATCTTTGTGCCTTAATTCCTATTGGTAAACTGGGATTTTGAATACAGGCGCAGGAACATTTTATATGGTTTTATGGTTTATTTACATAATTTTCTTATTTACAATGAATCTTTTTAATATATAATACAAGTTCTTGATAGTATTTATTTTAATTACATTTAATAAACCATAAAACCACAAAAATCTTTTTTTAACACAAATTATATTTCAATAAATTTTCAGTAGCGAATTATCGATATACTTAATTGTATTTACATCATAATAGATATTTATTTTATTAGGAGTTTAAGTGATACTTTATGCGTCGAGTATGGACGATTAAACGACGAGCGATAGCGAGGCGAATTAAGTCCATACGAGTCACATGAAGTCACTTAAACTCCGAATGAAATACAATATTTTATTTTCAAACGATTAATCTTCTTTTGAAATGATTATTTCCTATCTTCTTGTTTCATTAAGGAATTTTGCCTTGATTTCACTTACCATGGTTACTATGGTTGACAACCACTATGATTTTCACATATTTATACTCCGGCGGAGTATAAGTAGTACTTATACGCCGCTCAAACACGGTGTCATAGAAATGACACTTAAACCCCGGTAAGAGCGTCATATAAGTGTCAGTTATATGACGTTTGAAAATAAAATTTATTTATTTTACTTCATACTATGTCAAGTTTGACGTTTTACTGGATTCGAACGAGTCCGGTAAAATCAAAAAAACGGACAAGTACGATAAAATTGAGCCAAAAAGGACAAGTGTTCCATTTCCGGAAGCGGCCACTGACCCTTTTGGGTCTCTTTTGCTTTACCTGTTATTGTAAATACAAATGTAAATTTAGTACTTCTGTAACCGTCCTGTATTAAACATCGAAACCGAACGCTGTCTATTATCTCGCACGCAAGAAAACAAAGGTCCTTGGAGCAATATCAAAGTACAATTCGGTATCACATTGTCGTATCAACCAGATTACAAAAAATACTGGTAGGACGAGCCGAGTTGCACAAACATTGGTCCTTCGAGACGGATTGCACAAAACATTCGTCCATCGAGTCGGATTATACAAAACAATAAGTCCTGTAAAGTGTTATAAGTACTATGTGTTTAAACATATGATGCTGATTTGCACGAATAAACAAATTAAAACATTTACCAAAGAGCGGTTGCTAACGATGTCAGAAAAAGTGACTCGATTTGGATTTTTTCTCAAAATAATAATAATTTTATCGAATAAAAAAGTATGTTGACAGTATGAAATAAAATACATAACAACATACGTCCGGTAACTCTTTTCGCAGTACTCGTTTCGAAATTAAAGACTCGGCTACCTACTCGTCCTGAAACATACCACTCGTACTGTAAAATTTGAGCTACCGGACCGGACCGTATTTAGAATAACTTTAATTACCATTTATGTTTTCATCAACACTAACAAGTATTTAAAATAACAAGTAATAATTTGTTTGTATTGTTTATTCATTATAATAATTCCATTTATTCACCAGAAACTTTTAAACGAAATAAAATCTAATCGACTAGAAATAACGGCAAAGTTGTGTTAGGCTCATCTGGCAACGTTGTAAATTATATAAATGGTTGCTATGAGATTTTTACACATTTTTTTCGTCGCCCTCTGTCGAGTGGTAGCTTTATTAAATGTATTGTTGCTGTGATTTGGGTTATCTACGCGCGCGATTGGTGTCCAAGCTTTTCGCCGGCGTTTGACGGCCGACTGTTGGTGCGCCATCTCTTGTTCGCCGGCCGTTGGCCTGTTCGCTCCAAACAATAGCATGGGTCTATCTATATGTATTTAATCAATGCACAAAGTAATATTTTATTATTGTACGCAACACAACAAAATAATAAAACTTAAAACTATTTAAGTGTTCAAAATGAGTGTTTTGTCTGCCTGTTTTAGTAAAGAATTGCTTTTTGCAGCTAAATTTTGTGGACTGTTAGAATATACTCTTGCAAAATTTTCTGCTGTGTCTACTTAAGTCCGACATACCTTAGGTCCATTTAACCCCACAAATAATAGTCGCAGCTATTAAGATTTAAGATAAAGTTGGAAGGAGCTCCATCGTGCATAAATCACATTCTTTGCCGGTCTGCTAAAGGTGCTTCTTCTAAAAATTCTGGCAACTGTGTTTCCTGAAAATTGAAACATCTATGTGACAATGTGGCAATCTTTGTTCCAAATCATGTTTGAAAACCCAGTATCTTTTTAACACACGTATGGGCTTTCCCATTAAAAAACCTACACATACGTACTTAGTTGTAGTGCACTTTTGTTTCAACACCCATCTCATCCTCGTAAATAAATATCCAACACCACAATAAAAAACCGACATATAGAAAAACAAAATAAGTGGGTCGTTATTCTGCCAATTTCGTTAAAATTGCTGGCGCTTCAGCTCAAAAACACCAGAAATCCGTCTCCGCAGCAAAAAACCTAATGAACCTCCCACCTGTTGTGCGCCTCTTCGATAATTCAGTTGGTACACCACGACAAGACAGAGTAAACAAGCTGGCGACTTTACTTTACCTGTCGCATCCCCATTTTTCATCGGCTCCACTTGAATTTATTGCACTGTCTCGTCTAGTTGAGGACCAACCCTAGTTGTGCCATCACAGCCGGCGCCGTCTAACTATTATGTGCAATCAAAGTCGCTCTCTGCCGTACAATTACCTTACCTGCACGCAAAGCCATCGGAGCAAAACCGTAATTTACGATTGTTAAATTGCGTCCGGCATGTCCTTCCTCTCGCACGAATTTAGACAGGACCTTTTTTCGAGACGGGACGGACTAGAAACCCACATTCCGCTGATTTATTGCAGGCGTTCGGTTGGATTCTGTAATTTTGGTGATGGTAGGAGATTAGACATTCTTTGCAAGTTTGAAGGTTTTCTGATCGATCAAGGTGAAGGTTTGGAATTTTTGAGTTGCGGTGCTTATCGATTATGCGGACAAATATAATTAATTAGAATACTGTCCGGTGATAGATGGGAACATTTTAAATCCTGACATAACATGGTTTATAGAGCCAAAATTTATCACAAATAATTTGTAAAGTTATTGGTACTTAATTGTCTTATCGTCTGTTCGTACGACTTCTATCGAAGCATCTTGTCTACGTAGTCCTAAAAAATAAAAGCGTATTCTGCGTATTACTAAAGCGATAGTAAAGTCTGACGAAAGGTTTAGTGCGTTTGCGACTTTGACATAAAATTCAATAAATACAAGCAAGCCTTCCCAGTCAAGCGGAGTTACTACCCTTTAGTCAATACTTACCTAATAATTGTTTAAAATTTAGTTTAAAGTTTAGTTCCAAGTTACTCATACCGCGTGATAAACTAAATTTGGGCCCGCACGCAGCACTGCAACAAATGTGTAGCGGATTAGTTGATACAATTTCAGAACTGGTTGTTTATCCGTGTAAGATTACGTTATGTTATAATATTGAAGCCATTCATCTAGATATATACGAAGTACTCTCATAACTAACAAACGATTCAGAACATTGGTTTCTTTGTTTCACGTCCGCCTTGATGACAAATTAAATGCACTATGCAGAATATAATTCGGTGAGAAATTGTTAAATTTTAAACAAAGAAAACTTGTTGCAGACGTCGTTATAACAATCAAATGTTGATTTGGAGATCTCAAAAAAAATTATTTTAGTTGCAAAAATATGTTTACAAGATTATTGTACATGTAGGAACCCTAGTCAATACGTCATATACATATACAAATTGTCGTAGCTATTCTTTGCAGCATTAAGGTCGATTTATAAACTTGTCACTGACGTTGCCGTTGTTTGTAAGATAAATACGCAGCGAAGGTATGCGTCGTTTATATCATCCGTTGACGTTGCCGTTGGAAGTTGGCGCGCCGTTGGGATCACATTCCAAATGACAGAGTTTTAATTTTCGCCGTTACGTTGCTGTTGACGTTGGGATTTCAACCAATCAAATTCCGGTAGTGCAGTGCTGCCAATTTGAAGAAAAATCCAAAGGACCACAAGGACTTACATTTTGCCCTTTTTTCTTAATGTGTGGAGTCTTCTTTTCGCAACAAGAAACTGAAAACATGTTTAAAATGGTAAATTTGTATAGGGAAACATCGATTTTTCAATTACGCTCCGCCCCTCGGTCTGACAACGAATAAAAAATTCATCGAGCCGGATGGGTGGAGCTTCTCTTTTCGTTTTCTTGTTTAATTAATACATTTAGTTTTCTTTGTATAACGCGATTACTTGAGAACATATTTCACATGGTAATTCCTCGTAGAAAAATAAGGATTTTACAATTACGCTCCTCCCTTCGGCTACGACGAATAAAAAAAATCATTAGAATTGAGGTAGGGTGGGTGGGCGGGGATTATATTTTTGCAAGGAGATATGGATTTTCCAATTATGGGGCGGAGCCTAATTGTAAAATCGATATTTCCTTATACAAATTTTCCATTTTAAACATGTTTTAAGTTTTATGTTGTGAAAAGAAGTCTACACATATTAAAACAAAAAGGTAACAAGTAAGCCCGCCCACCCGCCCTATCTCACTTGTGATGATTTTTTGTATTCACCGTGAACCAAAGAGGGCGGAGCTTATCTGCAAAATACTTATTTCTTTACAAGAAATTAAAAACAAGTTTTTGAGTATCGTGTTGTTCAAAGAATACTATGTGTTTTTGGTTTTTGGCGTGAAGGTTGTTCTCAATTAATTTAGAGGTTATCCGCTTGATCTTCACTTTTTATTAAAATTATACATATATTACAGCGTACATGTTTCGGCCTATCTTTCAGCCTCCTTCTGCGCTATTTGTTACTATAAGTTGTGTATTCCTAACCTAACTATTTTTACATGGATTTAGCAGTCCTTAGATATTTTTCCTTATTGGTCCTATTATATAAAATTAATTGTTGCAATTGATTATTAAAATACATTCACAGATTATTTGCGTTTCTCTTCTTTTAATGAAAAGAGCAAGGGGATAACCTCTAAACTAACAAAGAATACTATGTACATTAAGAAAAAAAGCGAAATATAATGATGATTTTTTTACTCTTCTTTTAAACTTAAAACACGTTTTTAAGGAATATGGATTTTTAAGTTAGGCTCCGCCCCTAAGTCTGCCAACGAATGAAAACTTAATTACTCATTAGATTAGGGCAGCCATGGGCGGGGCTTAATCTTTGGCTTTAATTTTTCCTTAGTATGTATACGTACTCTTTGAATAACAAGATGTTCCAAAACAAGTCTTACATGGTAATTTCTTGTAGAGAAATAATAAGGATTTTGCAATTAAATTCCGCTCCTTTATCTCTCGATGATTAAAAAAAATCATCACAATTGAGATAGGGCGGGTGGGCGGGGCTTATGTTTTGCCTTTTTTCTTAATATACGTAGTCTTCTTTTCAGAAAATGAAAAATTCAGTACAATTGAGAATTGAAATCAGGGCAGGTATGAGTGGGGCCTAATCTTTGGCTTTATTTTTTTTTATTGTATTCTTTAAATAATACGATACTCAAAAACATGTTTTTAATATTTCGTAGAGAAATAAGGATTTTTGCAGTTAAGCTCCGCCTTCTTGGCTCACGACGAATACAAAAAAATCACCACAATTGAGATGGGGCGGGTGGGTGGGGCTATATTTTGCTTTTTTTTTTCTTAATATGTGTAGACTAATTTCGACAACAAGAAACTTAAAACATATCTAAAATGGTAAATTTTATTCTACAACCCCTTTAAATAAGGCAAAAGTTGAACTTTAAAGTTACTATTAACGGCAACTTGGCAACGGAGTTTATAAATAACAATTTTCAGCTCTAAAAACAACGTCAAAATAAAAGAATAATTAAATCATTCTCAAGATAGACATGTTTGGGCCGCTCATTTTCAGTAAGCAGATAATCGATGCTTTCACATTTCCCCGTTATAATCCTTGATTTTATGTTTGCACGACTAAATAATGTGTTTACTGGAATGTTTACAGTTTAATGGTTGGAAATGGAGTCTGTACTAGAGAATACAAAATTTATTGCTCCTGTTCTTATTTTGTCGGATACCTTAGGCTTCAATTCTCTGGGTAGTTATAGCAAAATTTGTGATATCCATGAATAATTAATTACAGCGCCATCTATCTCTATGAGTTTAAAATTACAGTCGCCTTATATTTATTTCCAAAGACTTGTGATGGCAACATTTTGTATTCTTGGAAGCTTTGAAATTAATTAAAGGGTAAAATTTAATTTGTTATTTCGTCTTGTCTAAACAACCGTTACGAAACCACCATAAAGTGAAAGTCGAAAAATTAAAAAGAATAATCCACCAATTAAGAAAATCAATCAAAATATCGCGACTTTATTGAAATAATCTAAATGCAGCAGCTATAAACTATAAATAACTCATTACTGACCAGCGTCAACCCCACCACTCTCCAAGAACAAACATTTTGACATTTTAATCCATCAACTTTCACAAATCTGATGGATCCAGCCGGATGCGCTTAAATTTTATTCCCAAACAAGTTTTAAACAACGCTGTATTTTTAGAAGTTATTAATTGCTCGGAGCCCCCCCTTGAGCCATGTCACTGCTTCCCATCAACCTCTGCGACTAATAAATATAACGTAACCTTTTCAATGTGACTTTATCGGAATAGAATTTGCGGTGCTCCTACATTATTATTATAACGTTTTTTTTAATGGTCGCAAATCCATAATCGGTTTAAAACGTGAAATTTTTGTTTCAGATTATGTACGATGCTTCTGTAATCTTCCGCAATGTGTAAGGACTGGGTATATGTGCAAATCGAGCGAGGGCCGCTGCTTTTCCAATCTTTTGGACCATGTGGGACATCATTCCAAGGATTACAGAGGACGGCATGGGTGTGTGGAGCTTCTAAGTGAAAACGAAAAGTGAGTAAAACAATGAAATTTTATGCTACATTTTTTTATTGTTTGTTTAAACATCTCTCATCTCTTGGATAAGGGACAAAAACTGGGCCGTGACGGCCAAGAGCAACACAAATTATTCCTAAATCGATCTAATGTAACGCTTATCATACCGGTGCTGTGTTTTCTGAATTTCGGGGAAGATTAAATCAACCGTTTCTGAAATAAACGACAAAATAAGCAATTATTTAAGAAATTCTTCGCATGACGTCATCGACTTTTTGGAGGGGGTCAATAAATACATTTTAATTAATGTTTTACGTAAACCAAAATGTCGCACTGCGGATTTTAATAAGTTAGATTTATTTAGGAATATTTCAACATAAAATCAGTTTTTTAATGGGAAAGAATAGCAAATTGCCAATGCTGAGTAGTAAAAGTCATTCTGATAATGAAAAATCGTCTGTGGTTATAAATTGAGGGTTTTCTATTATTAATATTATTATATATTGACATACTTGAGGTAAAGCTGAAGAGAGAATGGATTATCGAGTTGTTGGTAATTGTGAAAGTTTATTCGATCTTGGTTTTTGTATACAGAATGATTATTAGGCCGCAAACCCGACTTGAGGAATTCAAAAACGTTCCTATACGAACTTGATATTCCGAAATCTTTGATAAACAGGATTTTCAGTCGAGTACAAATACACTTGTGCGTTGTAATCATTATTATTCAAAGAAAATTTGGTAAAAAAGTATTTAATAGCGAGCTGTGTTGTACGCGTCACTTTCACATTGTGCGTTCATATTTTAAGCACTTATTCATTCACATAATTTGATCTTTCCTCCTTCAAAATCATAAAGAACGCTTCACAAAGAATGTATAATTAAATTGCGATTAGTTTTTTCCGTAAGCACCCCAAACCATTAATTTCCAATTAATTCTTATGGAGTCCTGCCAGTGCTATTTCGTGTCGACTTCACTGTAGCAACAGCCTTAATAATATGTCATTTGACTTTAGCGTCTCTTTACCAAAATTATAATAAAACGCTGCCTTCAGAACGAGCATTCGACATCGAAAAGCTCCGTGAAGCAAACCGCGTTTTATTTTTAACCGACACTCTGTATTAATTTCCACCAGAATTTTTGATTATAAAATAAGCCCAATGAAGTTACGCAACAAATTCAAGAAAATATCTCTTTACAAATCGATGTCCCAGTTCGCGACAGGTTCTGTCGTTGCACCTGTATCGCAAACAAAAACCCGAGAATGTTGGACAGTTATCACGCCTATCTGGAGATACAATCGAAGTTGATTTAAAGAGCCGACAAAAAGTGCGATAAAAATTCCATTGCATAATAGTCGGCGCTATTATTTTTTAATTAAGTCATAAAGCAAAATGTTTGGGAGTTCCATAAAGCAGCGCTTTTGCGAAGTTCGTGCTCGAAAAATGCTAATTATTTAATTATTCGGGTTTTTGTGATTGTTCGAGTTGAAAGGCACGTCGGCACCGACGGCAAATTCATGACTTCTTAAAGAGATTGCCTGTTCTGGCGTTCGTGGCGTGTTGTGTGACCTTATATCTGTTACAGCTAATATCCGAAATCCGTTATTATGCATAATAACTAGACATTTTAGGAATTATGCGTAATAACTAAACTTACCAGTTATTATGCATAATAACCAGAAACATTAGGAATTATGCGTAATAGCTGAAATTTTCAGTTATTATGCATAATAACGGTAACGTTTAGGTAATATTGATAATAACTAACACAGAAACAGGAATTATGCATAATATTTTCCAAAAAGCTACCCACCCTGCCTCGCTTTCTCCTACATATCACATGTACAGTTGATTTAAAAAAAAAAGGGAAAAATTACAGTTATATAAACGTCATATTCCCATTTCTTTTCATTGATCTATGAGAATCTGAATTGCTCATCTTTTCCCGTTTTTTTGAAATCAGCTGGACATGTTATAAGCCTTTGAAAATGGTAAAAAGTGAAAAAAAATTAGAACAGGATGACACCCACTGGAAAAGGAAGAAAATGTAACAAAAATAAAGGAAACAATAATTTACGGGCGATCTGAGGTCCGGAAGGGGAAGAGGGTGAGCTTTTAAGGGTAGAAAACGGTTTATCACGATTTCCGTCAAAATTACTATCGCAATTCGAGTTTTTCGTTTTTTTGGATTTCCTGCGAAAATTTGCCATAGTAATGTATACTTTTTTTTACACCATCAGAAAGTAGAGATTTCAACGAACAAAAAGCACACCGATTTAAAAAAAAAAACAAACATTTTGACGTCAGAATTTTCGATTGAAAATTAGGGTGGTTTTTCGATATTAAATCAAAATAAGGGAGAAAAATAAATATTTTGAATAAAAAAAATTACAGTGATTTTGGGACATAAATAGGTAAGTTTTCACCAAATTTCGTGAAAAAAAACTTTTTTGTGGAAGATAAAAATAAAAAACCAAAAACTCGGTTACTTGCATTTTTCGCATAAATTTTGAGGTTATTTAAAAAAGTCTAAATACAAAAGTTGTAGATCCTTTTATTACCTAGAACTTTGCCATTTAACTTTTTTCGATAGTACTTGTAGTTTTGCCGGAAATCGTGATAAACCGTTTTCTACCCTTAAAAGCTCACCCTCTTCGACTTCCCGACCTCAGATCGCCCGTAAATTATTTTTCCTTTTATTCTTGTTATATTTTCTTCCTTTTCCAATGGGTATGTATCATCCTGTTCTAAATTTTTTTGTTCTCAAAAATTATCGGCCCTGGCCTATTAGACAATATGCTTAATGACTAATATTTCAGGTATTATGCATAATTCCTGTTCCTCTGTTAGTTATTATCAATATTACCTAAACGTTTCCGTTATTGTACATAATAACTGAAAATTTCAGTTATTACGCATAATTCCTAATGTTTCCGGTTATTACGCATAATAACTGACAAGTTTAGTTATTACGCATAATTCCTAAAATATCTAGTTATTATGCATAATAACGTATTTCGGATATTAGCTGTAACATATCTAAATATAACCGTACTTTGCCTTCGATGTGGCGATTTCCTCCGGGAGTTGCTGGGTCGGTGCATGGGAAATGGGCGGCTTTGGTGTACTCAAACAAAATGGATAACGTCATTCACGACGATTTTGTGCTCAATAATTAAACAATCTGGAGGTGGATATAAATGTAAAATCAGAGGCGAGAACCTACATCAAAGGAAAGATAAAACTTCGTCAAATAAAAATAAATGGAGCGACTGATAATCTCAGCTTACGAACTTCCCCATCCCCACGAACGGTTCCTTTAGAGATTTTACATAAGACTATTATTGACGATATTGGGATCTTTGTACTACTACAGAATAAATAGTTGTAGCATCACTATACATGATTTTAAATTTTAAATGTAGCGCAATCTTGAGGGCAGTTAAAAATACGTTTGCTAGCTTTTCACGCTGATTTTTCACGAAAGCCCGCTTTGTTCTTGAGAATGCCTTATAAAGTGTAAATAATTTTGTATGATTTGATGTGTCTTATTTCCCATTGTTCTGCTTTTCGCATGTGAATTTGATGATATCAGACTGATTGTAAGTTTGAACATAGGATACTTACTTGTGCCGCAAATTCTCAAGCTGTTCTTGCTGAACCAATTCAAATTGGCTGGAAAGGTGCCATAAAATGACAGGAGACAATAAATTACAAACTTCCGCCTTTGGAAAAATTGCCTGTTGAATTGAAAAAAGTTAGTTTCATACAGATTCCTGTTAGTACTATTGCGATCTCTACAAAAAAGAGCTGCATATACCGTTTGTGCCTTATGACTCAATATAATATTCGCAATTATAAATAGGCGCTCATACAAACTAATTATAGGTATAGCGCATAAGTAAAAAACAACGGAATGCAAGATAAAGCAAGTCGAAATCTACCATAGGCGCACGCCCCTGTTGGCCGCCTTCCTTTTAATTATTTTGTGATAACAAGTTGGTGTATGCTGGTAATTAATAAAATGACGGTAATTTAATGCATTCCTATTTTTCTTGCAAACCTTAATCTAGTTGTTTACTTCCTACTGTTGCAAAAAGACGTTACCGCTGACATTCCTTCTACGTACAATTTACACGTTCATGCAATTATTAATATTAAATTATTAATACAACTCGTTCTTTAGTAACGGTATTATGTTATTTCCTGAGTCATTTTGCTAAATAATTCATATTTTGAATGAACGTGCAGCGCTTTTACCTTGCTGTTATTACAAAGTACAGTAACGTCGTTGTATTTTTAACGTAGCCGGGGAATTAAAGGAAATTAACTGAATCAGTTATGAGGACACAAAATAAGAACACAACAAGCGGACTTGACGATTGAGATTACGGTGTCGTTTTTCTACTATAGATCTCTTTAATAATTTTCAGGAAACACTTTTGAGATGACGTCACTAATTTTGTATATTCTTTGTTGCAGAAACAACAGCGACCTCTGCTCGGACCCCCCGCCCCACAAAAAGTCGCTCATGTTCTGCTGTTACCACGACATGTGTAACCACATGGACAGTCCTCTAACAAAAGATTTAATCAACAACACACTAGGTAACTATTTGTTCGTCTTCCAAGTCAGATTTCTTCACACTTCTGGTTTCAGGAGAATTCCAGGACTCCAGTGACAACCACTACGCCAGCATAGCCAATCTTCAGGAACCCATCGACTATATAAATTCCCAGGTTTGGTTACGTGCCGCCACCATCGCCGTCCCCGTCTGTGGGGCGGTAATTCTCTTCGTTTTAGTCGCGTTAGCGGTGAAGATTCTGCGAAACGAGAATCAAAATTCCACTAGCCATAAGTTAGGGTAAGTTTTCACCTGGTTGTATTTTCCGGTTTTGATTGTGCTGTTTTTAGGTCCTCATACGACCACCATGTGCCTTCTCAAAGCAAACATGGCTGTGACAAGTTGGAGCATTCGTATGACAATATTTTAAGAAAGCCGCACTTGAAGTGCTTGTACCATTATCAAGCCGATGACTTGCAGAGGATTCAAGTGCCTTTACTTATTCAGAACGAAATTAGCACACACCAGAGTGGGAATAAGAACGAAACTAACGCTAAGTTGAATTTGATGCAAGATAAAACGGTTGTTTTGGACATTGAGAAAGTGTCGCCGGTTTGTTCCAAGAGCAATCTAATAAATCATGTAAATAATGATAAATATGTAGATATTAAGTTTGCGAATGATGATAAATTGTTTATTAATTCGATTAATCACTAATGTTAGGAAACCAGCGCTGAGTAAGCTTGATTAAATTTTTGAAGCGACTTGGAGTTTCTACGTGTAAGATTTACTAATATGGAACCAAAGTATTGCAGTAAACATCCACTACTACATTTAAAGAGCGATTTTTTAACTCGAATAAGACCAAATATTCGTTCGGCTGTGAAAATTTAAACTTTTTTTCGACTGATCCAGCCACTATTTCGTGTGATTAAAGAATGGCTTTTGAAAAGGAAATTTTGCTATTTGATAATCAAGCGAATAATTCGTAATGTTTACTAACTCGACAATAACGACTGCTCAAATTTTAATTACTTACTACTTTAGACATAAATATGTACATATTTTGTATACTTAATGGCTCATTTTGTATAATATTAGATAAGTAAATGCTTATTTATTATATTTTAGACGTGTTTTATATGCTACTACAAATAAACAAAAACTTTATGAATACGGAGTTTCATTCAATGCTCACAAGTACAACTAAAATACGTAGTAAATACAGCATAAATTCAATATGCAAGAACTTGAAAAAAAAAATCAAATACAAAAATACAAACCTGAAAATAGTTTCATTTCCGTACCGGTCCACTAGATATAGAACTAGCGTAATTGCGTCTTTAGCTTCGGTAAACTCTGGACCAGCGTTCACAATTATAGTTATTTATAAATGATAAGTGACTTAATAAATAAACAAAAAACTTTCATGGCGCTTTTTGTACACACTTCATTACAAAGTGGTTCGGGTTCTAAATAAAAAACTCGTTCAAATAAATAATTTATTGAGACTTTAAATGACATTGATGTCGCAAATCAATTTAATATAAAACTTTCATTGTTCACTGGAGAAACCAAGAGTTGAGACTCAACGGAAGATGTCAATAAACAATATATCCTGTACATATGGTTATGATAGATTTATATAGTCAATTAAAAATATACATCCATGAGAATGAGAGTCAACTTTGCTAAAAATATAGTTCCACTGCAACCTACAGCGATACACTAGAGTGATTCCGCTTCAGTTTGAGACGTCAGCTCCACCGAAACGTCAAAATTTAACCATTTGGTCAAAAAAAACTTTGAATAAATCTCGAAAATAAAACTTTTTCCAAACACCACTAGGATTAAAACATGGATAAATGACTAGAAGCACGGCCAATAATGAACTAAATAAGATCTCTTAAACACGGTGAAGTACATATACTGGATTAAAAACTATATTAATAGCAAACTCGTTGAAATTTATAAGTTTTAAACATGTACATCTATGTATCACAATTAGTATGTAACTGTATATACGTTACATTAATACAATGGTTTCTACAAGACCACTATTTGTCTGCAACTATCTTCTTAATAAGTTATGTGTATTTGAAACACTGTAAATGTTACATACCAAAGTATGTTCCTCTCTCAGTCCAGAAACAAACAAAATATACACAAAAACGTGAAACTCGTCGAATAAAACTGTTCCAATTTTCAGTCAAACAATGACAAAGTCGCTATTAAAATCTAAAAATTTAAGGCATTATAAGGATAAGCTTGAATCAATCAAGACAAGACCTCGTTCACGTAGTAAAAAACGAAAAATCATTTAAATCAAAGAATTACTGTTACAATTCACCCTCTCCATAATGGAATTCACGTAAGCCTCATGTATCTGCCTGGTGAAGTTCGAATTCGTCTTTAGTAAGTGAATAAGAGCTTGTGCTAGCTGCTTTTCCGTCAACAGATCGATACTGTCGAGCTTATTTTCGACCTTTAGGGTATTATCTAATTTTTCTGCCGTTGTGGGTGTTGTAAACATCATTGGAGTCATCAACTGGGGCTTTTGAGCATTATCCAAGAATTGCGCGAACGGGGACGTCCTTGTGTCTGTCGCCTCTTCGGGCTGCTGAAGAGTTGGTCCTTGAAGGAGGAAAGCTAACGGCGATGCGCCTTGGTAAGACTGAGTCGGAGGTGAAATCCCCATGAAAGACATTCGATTTTCTGGTTCTTTTCGTTCGGTTGGATTGCTGGTGCTGGGAAAAGATATGGGCACGCTGCGCCTGTCGGAATTTATTTTATGCCGTAATGGTACCTGGGGAGAATGACTGGATTGTAGTTATTGCATTGTCGTCGTTTGAATGATGGTGTTTATGATACCGCTACCTTGTCTACTTGAATGAAATCGTTTACTTGTATGTGGTGATTATGTAACTAAAATAAACCAGTAGCGACATATAATTTGTTCTTAGATAGTAGTTGGAAGCGATAAACTGACGCTGAGGCGGAAGTTTATTGCGCATTATGCAAAAAGCAAAGGTGTGCTGCATGGCAATTTAAAAAAACAGAACGGGCTGCAGTGGTCATAAATTCAAGCAATAAATGACATTAAATCATGCTTTGTAATGGCCACAATGATACAATATAATGTACTTTTTTCTTTTGAAGCTTTTCCTTTGATAAATGGAAATTGATGTTATAAAAGTCACAACGTATGATGTTTTGTCGGAACTACTATAATTTATAGTTGCTCGTGTATTAGGTCGGCATTTGCTTGTTTGCGTAATGTGGCAGAGTGTGGCTAATTGCAAATTTGCTTACAGGAAATAAAACAACAGACTTTGTTCGTCATAATTTTTATTAGCAACACTATTTAAAAAAAAATCTAATACGCACTTAAACCACACAGTAATTTGTCATTCATAAAAAGAAACTAAAAATTCGCAAAGATCATTTTTCGTCATTATTTATGCACAAACCACTAAATCATTGTCTATTATAATAATCAACGACAAAAATTTTGAGAAGAAATACAAAAACCATAAAAACACCCTGTGCTGGCAACGAATAAAATTTAGAGAAAGTCCAAAGTTAGTGAAAAAAAAGTTGAAGACTCCACATTGCCCAAAACTGACAGCTACAAGCTCGTTAACATTTACAACTCGTATTTCACGGCCAAAGAATAATTGCAAGTAAAAAAAGATCAAATCTGATGTTTTGCTACTTGTAAATAACTTTTTGTTATGTTTTTTTTTCTGTGGATTTCAATTCTCTCAGTTAAAATCCGTATACTTTTACCGAAACTACATTTTTACAATCGTCACTAACCCTGCTATTGTGACGTTCAATCCCCATAATTTTTAACTTTTTTTTTTCAAAACATCGATAAATGAAAATAAACAAACTTCAGATATAGGTCATACGCGAAAATAGTGGTTTTACGACTTGTCAACAAATAACACAGCTTATTAGACGAAAATGCATCATTACCACAAACTCAGGCAGCGGCTCTTTGTTGTGTTTCACCGGCACGCTTTTCCTTGGTTTGGCAAAGCCAAAATCATAACACCACTATTTTCGTGGATGGCATATATGCGAATAAACACGTCATCTACAGGTTGGAAAAAAACTGGTAACACAGACATCTATTTTGAGTGACTCATCAACCGCCGAAACTACTCGAGTCTGAAACACGAAATTTGTACAGATTTGTTTCATAGCCTACGAGGTGAATAAGAAAGTATTTTTGAAAATTCCATCTCTAAGAATGTGAATTAAGGGATGAACTTTATGCTTGAAATCGCGCGTTCCTCCATAACTCATTAATTTTTAGAAATAGAAGAAGAAAAAGTCAAAGCCAAAATTGTACGATTTTCTGAAGACTATACTTTAAAATTATTTTTAACTATACAGAAAATTTTGCAATTTAGCTACTTCGAAAAATTTCTAGTTAGGGAAGTTTTCACGGCTGATTCTTAAGCAGTTGTACTGTTCTGTGTACAATGAGAGAAAATGAAAAAAAAATGGAAATCCAACTTTTCTAAAATTTAGAAATCCAAAATTTTGGATTTTTGAATTTTGACAGTTTTATAATTATTTCAATTCTCTGATTTTTTGGTGTGTTAAAGGAAAACAATTTGAGGATTACAGTCCAGTTGGTCTTTCCAGAATTTTGAAATCGTAGATAAACTTTCAAACCTTGACATTGACGAAGTTTTTTGCGTTTAGTTAATTTGAAAATTTTCCACTTACCAAAGTTTTCACTTCTGAGGGGTGGGATTTTGTTTCTCGATCGAAAAAAACTCGGTAGCGATAAAATCTCGTTTGCTGATTGGTTGAGAGGCTGAGTTGGTGAGACATTTCTGTCACATTTCTCGATTCTGTCACGAAATCAAGTCTTCATGGATTGATATTTTCTCGATAGCTCTGAATGAAGTGATAAATTTTGGCGACATAACCTCGAAATTTATGTCAAAATAGAAGTTCAAAATCGTAATTCTGAGTTATAAGTTCTTAAAATTAAGGTAATTGTAACCTTTTGAGCATTTAATAAGCTTATATGCAAAGAATAAATGCAAACTTTGCATTTAAAAGCTACGCAATGACATTTATCGCAAGTGATAATTTATCACTTCGATCAAGAAACAAAATCCCACCCCCTGGTTCTTTTGTACACTTAAGAGGAGTCGCTACATTTGGTTCTTATGGTAATTTTCAAAATGTAATATCGCTATTTATGTTGTTTATCAAATTTTAAATGTAACTTGTTCACAACTTTCACTACATAACTGCGAGGGCACTTTTTTTTAACAATTTATTATTATATATTTTTTTAATTTTGTTGAAATTTTTGCATCACGTATTTTAAAAAATCAATATTTCAGTTATTTATGGAAATTTTGGAACAGGGATTTCACCACTGTTTTGACTTTATTTGTTGGGACTGAGATATAGTAAAAATAAAAGTTAGCAACTTCTACGACACAAGCTTTTTTTACTGTGTATCGTTTCTACCAAAAAAAGTAGAATATGTTGTACGATTTCTGGCGTTTTGTAAGCTGAAAATAGTGTAGAAAACTGTGTTCTGAAATTTGCCTTAATAATTGAGATATTGATTTTTAAAAATACGTTATGCAAGAATTTCACTAAAATTAAAAGAAAAGTATGAGAAGAAATTGTTTTTAACAAAATTGCCCTTCCGTTCTGTAAAGAAAGTTATGGACAACATATGTATATTTAAAATTTCAAAACCATAAATCTGGTAACAACGGAGATATTACATTCTGAAAATAGACCGAAAATTCCACTCACAAAACGTAACGACTGGCCTTAAGCACTTGTACTGTTGTGTATATGTCTAATGAAAAAAAAGGGATCTAAAATTCTTCAAAATTGGTTAAAATTTAGAAATCCAAAACTTTTGAATTTTGATAGTTTAAAAATTATTTCAAATCTGATTTTTTGGCGAGTTAAAGGAAAACGCTTTGAGTACCTCAATCACGTTGGTCCTTCCAGAATTTAGATTGATAATCCTTTTGAAATCAAAGATAGCTCTTCAAACCTTGATATTGACGAAATTTTTGGAATTTAGGTACTTTGAAAATTTTCTAGTTACGTGAGTTTTCACTAGAGGTTATTTTGCACACTTAAGCAACTTTGTACTGTTCTGTGTACAATAAAAAAAAATAAAAAAATTTTCGAAATTAGCCAACTTTTCTAAAATTTCCATTTTTTTTTTAATTTTGGCAATTCTCTAATGTTTCAGTGAGTTAAAGGTAAACAATTCGAGGATTACAATCAACACAATCAACACAATTACAATTGTACTTCCAGAACTTTGAAATCGGAGAGTCTTTCAAACCCTGACATTGACGAAATTTCTAGAATTTGGGTTCTTTTGCACACTTAATCAATTGTACTGTTCTGCATACAATGAAAACTGAAATGGGCTAACTTTTCTAAGATTTACAAATCCGAGTGCTTTGTTTTTAAGGCGTAACACACAACTTCGTTTTTTTTTTTAATGAAACATCCTATATATTTTTACATATTTTGATTGGCCTCTTCTTAGGCTTTACAACTACAGTTGATTTCTGAAATACCGATGCGACGTTTACATGTTATTCCAATTTTCTTGAAATTTCTTAGCAATACAGAGGTTCACAAAAAAATTTGTAAAGAAATAAATAAAAGTACGCGCTCTGTTGTGGTACAACTGAAATGAAATTCTCGTATACAGGTGTTTTTCAAATATCGATATTTCAGTTTTTTCATATAGAATAGCCTATATTTCATTTCCCCATCTTATTCAATTTTTTCTTCTTTTCCTTTTTTGTTAAGTATTTTCAATATTCAAAATTGATAGTCACTGGAGCATATTCCCATATTAGAAAAATGTGAAGAAAAATAAAGATATAGTAATAAAATACAGGGTGTAACTGAAAAAAACCGAAACATCGATATTTGAAAATTATAGTTTTAATTTGTTTTAACACTCAGTACATTAAAACTGTATTTGATTGATACCGGAACAAAGCACGTACCTTTATTCATCCTCCCACAAAATATTGTAAGACATACTTCAAAAATAACCCTATTGCGATTTTTTGTAAACCCGTCCATTGTAAAAAAAAAATCAAGAAAACTGAAATAACGTGGCAACGTTGCATCGGAATTTCAAAAATAAATGTGGTTACAAAGTTAATTAATAAGTTAATATCAAGTGGAAATACTTTATTTCGCGCAGCTTTTCATAAAAGTATAGGTGGCACTACAATTAGTATTAAAATTATCAGGCACGAAAAATGAAACACACTGTATATTTTAGGCGGCTCAAATTTTGATTGGTAGACGCGCTCATTTAAATTTTTTAATGACAAAACATACATCACGTGATCTATTTTTTGCATCAAATTGCGCAAAATAATCTAACTTTTGTAATGTATTGTTGTAATCTTGTATATACACTATCTCACAATAAAAATCGTACCAAAGTGGGCGCTGACTTTTGCCGCCTTGTCACAAATTATAGTGAATAGTAATTGCTCGTGTAAAAGTAAGCGGCAAATTTCCATAGCCAATGTGATGCAACAATGGTATAAAGACGTTCTGTACTAGCAGCCACAATCCCATTCAGTTATCTCAAAAATTGGGTGTTTATTGACTGAGTAGATTAGATTAGTGGTTCCTTACTACATTTAGTGGCCATTTTTTGCACTATATAACGAGTGTTTTTTAATTCAAAACGATTTCCTTTGTTAGCATTAGGACGAAATCGAAACTCAGTTTGTGCAATATTTTGACCCTAAAAACTGCGACCTGCCACGTTTACCTGCACCCACTAACTTTTTTTAATGGATGTATACATTTTTATATACGTTTTTTAAATTTGTTCGTTCATTGTTGAACGTTTTAAAAATCAAAAATTGTAAAAAGTCCGACTTGTAAAAAAAAATAGAAAACATGTTTCTTTGTGTGTTTTTGAATGCATTTATAGAATGCCTGTAAAATCCACCATAAAAATAATAACTTGATAAACTTGTTCTTACTAGAGGTTATCATGTTGCTAGTGGCGCCCCCATTAGCATCGCTTTAAAAGGACCTCCTTACCACGGTCCTGCACCAGTTATTAAATATGAAACAAATGCGGGATGATCAGAAAATAAACGAAAATACCGGAAACATTTTAATAAAGCATCAAGCTATTTCCTACCTGCTCCTGTGGAGTGATTGACCTCTGTTGCTTTTCAATATGTTCAACAGTATGTGCTGGGTTAGACATTAACCTTTGCAGCACATTTTCGCCTTCGCCCCCCGGCACCATAGGAATGGGTTTCTGTGTCGATTTCGTGCTGGCTTTAGCAAAAAAGTCCATAACACTTTTCGATGTACAATCTCTCGGAGTGGAAAACGCGGGAGGCACAGACTCCTGCTTGGTTGGCGTCTTGTTGAAATCCTCCTGCGCTTTGGACAGCAAACTGAAGATATCCACCCCGTTTTCCTGCTTCTTCGTCTTCTCGTTACTCTTGTCTTTCAAACTCTCCATAACTGTCTCAATTAAGTAGGTAATGTGTACGCACTCTTCACGATTAAAAAACCAGATGCCGAAGATTTTACTTTTGGAATTCCTGTAGAGCAGGAACGGTGTTTGCATCTGATAGTCGAAGTCTTTCACGATGGGTTCTATCACATTATTTGTGTTGAGGCGGTTCATAACCATAATACTGTGAAACGGTTCCCCATTTCGGCTGTATATAAACAACGCACCTTCAGTGTCTGTTTTTTCCCATTCGTTCGTCGATGTGTTGAATTTGTATAAAGCGACGTGCGTAGCAGTTGCGAGAATATCTTTCACATATGGATCAACTCTTCGGATGGACGTAACACTCATACGCAATTCGATAGAATCGGCCATGATTTGAAACTGCAAAAAAATGAGGGTAATGCAGGTCGCGGCCGGTAACCAAACATTCGTTGGGCAAAAATTCGCTAAATCATCACTCCTAACAAGCGCAAACCCCCCAAACACCCACAAAACGGACAGACGCTTTCACCTAAAGCGCGTTTTCGAGAAAACAAGACGCCACTCGTGCACAAACACAACACGATTGTTTAAAAATTGAAACATCAAAAAATAGTTAGCGTGGGTACGGGGAGATGGCGCACACACGGTGACGTCCAAAAGAGCATTTAAAGTAAACTCGAAACACACGAAACGGCTCTAAATCACAAACTCGTTGTTTGCTTGTCATCCAAACTTTTCTTCCGCGTCATTTGGAAATTTTCTACCGGATTTTCCTAGTTCGGTGCATTCTCTCCGGTTGGTAACGCTCCTAAACGTCAATGCCGTTCGGCCAATCGCTATCTTTGTCCAACAATGCACGATCACCGCTTCGCTCGTTTTTCGTCCTTTCGGAAAATGGCGTTGGACTGGTAGATTTTGAGTTTGAATTGTTTAATTTGTTGACTGTGAAGGCAACTTAATTTCGTCAAAATGTCTCGTTCGATACGTGCTGAAACTCGGAGTCGTGCCAAAGATGATGTTAAGAAGGTTATGAATGTTATAGATCGGGTGAGACATTGGTGAGTTCAATACCTTTTAATTTCTCTAGAGATTATCTAGGTTTAGGAAAGCAATTGTTTCGTAAGGTTGGTACACTTATCAGATTATAATTTGAATTGTTTGTACGGACATGGCGTACAATCCGGCGAAAATGGGGCGATCAATGGTGTGATGATGTCATAAGAGGGGCGAAACGTAAAAAATGACAACTTCGTGATTTGAATGAATGAAAAAAACTGGTTTGGGTGGGTCTTTCACAGTACATAAGCAATATATAGGGTGGTTCTTGTAGCATCTTTTTAAGGGTTGTACAACAGTATAAAGCATTGAATTGGGTGGGTGGGACTGGTTTAACAGTATACAACATGCTTATAATGTATAGGATATAAATATGTAATAAATTCAGTAATATGATTTACCTAAAAACATTAAAATTAAACCAAATTATAAAATTTGCAAAATGCAACTGATGATGTTTATTCATTGCAAATACTTTTTAAAATAAATGTATAGTAGTCCAAGAACTATAAGGTTATATGGCCATCATAACATAAAATTATCCCATTGTGTCGAAGTTAAGATGTTTAGAATAGAAAAGGTTTTAGGATCGTAAATAACGTGTCCACTGTAGCTCGACCGACTGTTGTCGTTTCGTTCAGGGGCGTGTTTCATTAAATATCTAAATCTAAGGAAGAAATGACGATTTATTACTTAGTGCGAACTACACAAGGGGGGTTTTATTTGCGGACAACTACTTTATGATGGTCATATAACCTTATTAACCTTAACCTTGGACCACTTTATAAATATGTACCGGGTGTCTCAGTTTAACTACTGTACTGTAATATCTCAGTTACATAAAAAAGAAGTAAAAGAAAACACGAAAAAAATATAAAACTAGTAGTCACACTAGTAGATTTATTTACATCTTCTTTGGGCTTAATCAGAATTGACATCAACGTTTTCTTTTCAAATACAATAGAATATTTTTTTAATGGATTTACAGTATGTTTCGCTTTTTTGCAGTGATAGTACTTGAGGCGAAACTCCTTGATTTAATTTAAAAATAAATAAATGGCAATGTCTCAATTTATGTATTTCACTCTTCAGTGATTAATCTAATAATTCGTGTTTTTTTTTTTGGAAACGACTTCTTTTTTCAGTGCTTTAAAAATGTTTAGAAAATTGGAAAAGGTGAAACAATTGACGTTTCTTTAATTTTCATGTTTTTTTTTACACTGATTGTTTACAAACCATAAGTTTCATAGCTTAGGAAAGCCGAAAAAGTATAAGAGAAGCAACATAGGAAAAACATTTAAAAGTAAAACAAATTCCAAGCGGCATGTATTTCTAAAATTTAACAAAATATGAAATCTTCAAAACCAGAAGGAAATTTAAAAAAAAGATAAGCAAAATTAATTTTTCTTTAAATACGGAGGTGTCAAAAATTATTTTGGTAAATAAAATTAATATATTACAGATGTTAAATTACTGATAACATGCAGCCTATTTAAAAAACATACCATACTCTATTTGCAATAGAATGGTTGATGTCGTTTACAAAAAACACATTTTTTTAATCAATTCTTTTTTCAAATTATGAGTGGAGCAGGTACCTCAATTACATATCAGGTGCCACACTGCTCAAAATAATTATACCGTTAAAGAATTATTAATTTTTTGGCGGTATAAGCGGAAGTTTTTCGTGGAGAAAAGCATGACGCTACTGATGGCAGGTGTGATCCAGCGTCCGGTGAGGCACTTGTCCGGGAAGTAGATGTTTCCACCCACTGACTGGTTGCTCCAATATTAAGTCTTATATCTCACTGAAAATATAAAAACATATTCTATTTAACACACTTCAAAAATATAGTCTATGCGTTTTGAAAAGAATGAGTTGCTGTCGTTTCCGGAAAACCAAAGGCGAGGTAATACATTGATTTTACAGATTTCTTGTGTTAATTAGCTGTTCTAAATTTCGAGCTTTTTTGAAATAAATGATACGTTGAATTGCAACACTGGGACGTATATCGACTTTGCAAAGTTTAACAATATCAATTTAAAAATTTGAAATTTCTTTCCCAAATCGTATTCCATGTTTTTTCAGTTTGTTGTGTGTAAATGATCTGAATATTGACATATTTTTTCTTATTTTATTCCTGTATCTAATTTTTATCTTGTTCTGAAATATGCCATAAATAAGTAAAGTTGTTAGTAATAGTGCAAAAACGTTTGCTGTTCTTATTGCTTATTTTTTGTTTACCAAGTAATTTACGGACAAATTGCTTATTATAAGCTAATTATGCCATAAATTTTAACTTGCTTAAATTTTTACGACCAAGACAATAATGAAACTTGAATAGTGACATTCTTGAGTTGATGTGTCTCGCCTTAATTACTCATCATTAGTCTATATCTAGTTATATGTACAAATAATAAAGATTAGGCGGTGAGAAATAGTAGATATTGTACAAATAAATACAGCTCGTTCAATATAATTGCGAGTTTACACTACTGAGCATGCGCATTTTATCAAACAGGGAGAAAAAATGGGTGACCATCGGCGACACCACGATGAAAATATACAAGTGGGTACCTATAGCGGAATCCAAGAAAGGGATGAAACATCACAAAGAAGCAAACAAAGAAAATATGACGCGTAAAAGCGCAGTCGACAGTTCAAATTCGAATTCGAACTTTAGTTTAGCGGAGGATTCGAATACTTGTAAGTGTAATTTTGAAGGTTCGTTTTTGTACTGATTTAAAATTGTTAGGTTTTTCGACTGTAAGTGATTCACAAGGTCCAACTGATTTCTCATCGTCCCATATGACATTTTCCGAGGATTCCAATTCGCAAGGAAGTGAAATGGCTGTGAAAAGACTGAAGACAGACTGAAGCGACTAATTGTAAAATGTATACTTGTAACTGATCCAGTTGGAGGTCTTATTTTTTTAATGTGAAGTCGGAAGTCTTGCAACTAAGCTAAGATGGACGAAGTTGGCGTTACTAGTAATACTCAGTGAAGGATATAAACCTTGAGAGATTGTGAGAATCGAGAATTCTTGAACAAGGTGATCCAGAGCGACGAAGCGAGCTTTCAAACCTTGGTTTAGTTGCAAAATTAGAAGTGGTAGCAGCCCTTCAACTTCTACTTCATTATTCAAGTATTTATTTTTCTCTAAAGTGCTGTATATAATCAGTGAAGTATTCAATCGATTTACATTAGGATCCTAATTTATTTTTAAATATGTTTTGTAACTGTGTAACAGGTCACAATGTAAAATATAAAGATATATGAAAAATTTATTGTATTTTGCTAAACAACTATACATATTATTGACAAGACATATGGAAGATATACAAACAGACCGTTAAAATAGTAATACTTGCTTCACTAAATAGTTATAAATACAGGATAACATAACTGAATTTCAAACATCTGGACGGTCATCACAATACAGTGTTGCAACCAAAATTGGATATGTCAATACACATTTGGCATTTAGTTCACACGAACGAGTTTCCATTCCATAGCCGTTCAATCCGCCGGATTAATCGACCATCGAAAGTGGCAACTCGAGCGAAAATTAAACACAAACTTCACTCCAAAACATGATAAATGCAACATAAGCTCATCCCACAGGCCAACTTAACCTAATATAGGTCAAGTCGCCGCTTCCCGTGAAATCTCCACTTTGTATATCACGCTTGAAAATTTCACGGTTCCTAAAAACCAAACCGAAATGGCCGAATCTGAGGTCACATAAATTACAAGAGCCCACCCGACGATGAGCATAATTATATACAACTTACTGTAATCAACAGGACACTCGAAATATCAAACGTTAGTCTTAAAATATATACACGTGAAAAATAGACTTTATTTGAAATATCTCAATTTAGGCCTCGAACCGTTAACAATTTCAAACATGTACAATCTGACTAGAGAAGAAACAAAAGGAAGACTGGCCTACTTCTTATCGAAAAGGGGCAACTTCGACCGGACCGCGCCCTCGCACACCACGATCCTCGTGCACTTGTGCCTCTGCGGCGTCAGGTGCGAGTTGGCGGGCGCGCCCGAAGTGCCGTGCTTCTCCAAAGATCTACGTAAAGCCGCTATCCTCGAACTAAGCTGCAGACCGCCCCGCACGCCGCCCGGGTGCCTCAACGTCGCCCCCTTTTTCTCGAAGTAGTCCACCATGGAGGAAATATTCTTCGGCTTCATCTCCTGCACCCACTCGGACCCGGTCAGACTCGAGATGTCTTCGCTGCTGTCGGTGCAGATCGACGACGCCCTCTTGTGGAAAATCTACGAAAATGCGACGTTAATAACGTACATTTCAAAGATGCACGAAGACACCGGCTTAAACAGCTACCGTGGACTTTACCGAAAACAGCTCCCTTAAAAGGTCGCAGCACCTACGACACACAAAAAAGAGCTGCGACTAGTTTTAAAGGTATTTGAAAATTGTAACTCAACTGTTTCTCAACTTCCAAATTTTTAATTTGCAATTTTTCGCAATTTTCTTGAATTTTATTTTTCATTCTCCCGATTTTGTAATTTTCATTTTCTCGATTTTGTATCACAATTTTTCGTTCTTTTTCCTACATTCCTTTCGATTTTATATTTTTTCGTTTATTCAATTTTTCTAATTTTCAAATTGATTTTCCAATTCCTCGGTTTTCCAATTTTGCAATTTTTTGAGTTACAGTATATATTACGATTTTTTATTTGGTGGTTTATCAACGTACTCAGTTTTAAGAATTACTTATACAGGGTGACTCAAAAAAGTGATGCACTAAATAAACCAAAAACGACTCACTCCATTTTCTAGAAAATTTGGGAATACAGTACTATTATTACGTACGTTGGTGACGTCATCACAAAATTTTGTAATGGAAAAACTCTTAACTCATTTTCCCATGTCTCGACTTTTTCTTCGATTTTACAATTTTTTCATATAACAACTTTTCGTTTTTTCATTTTTTTGCATTTTTTAATTTTTCCATGTTTCGGTTTCGTAATTTTCCCTTTTAGTAACTTTGCTTCAATTTTTCAATATTACAATTTTTGAGTTTCTCATTTTTTAATTTTTCGTTTCTCCAATTTTTCAAATTCTTGAAATTTATTCTTTATTTTGTATCACAATTTTTCGTTTTTTCAATTCAAATGTTCCTTTCGATTTTATATTTTTTCGTTTATTCAATTTTTCTAATTTTCAATATTTCAATTTTAAAGTTTCTCAACTTAGTCTTTCGATTTTTTAATTTAGTGGTTTATCAACGTACTTAGAATTACTTATACAGGGTGATAAAAAAAAATGTATTGCATAAATCTAAAACGACTCTCTCATTTTCCCGAAAAGTTCGGAATATGGTACTGCTATTATTGATAACGTCATCACAAAATTTTGTAATGTAAAAACTCAACTTATTTTCCGATATCTCCACTTTTTCTTCGATTTTACAATTTGTTCATACCACAATTTTTCGGTTTCGTAATTTTTCATTTTTTCAACTTTAAATTTTTCAATATTACAATTTTCCATTTTTCGACTTTTCAGTTTCTCAAGTTTTAATTATTCCATTTTTCAATCTTTCGTTTCCTCAATTTTTGAAGTTCTTGAATTTAATTCTTCCTTTTCTCGTTTTTATCGCTTCAATTTTTCGATATTACAATCATACATTTTTCAATTTTTCAGTTGTTAATTTTTCGTTTCCCCAATTTTTCACCTTCTGCAATTTTATTCTTCATTTTCCTGATTTTTAAATTTTCATTTTCTTGATTTTGTATCAATTTTTCGTTTTTTTTTCATTTCCTATCTTCCTTTCGATTTCATATTTTTTTGTTTATTCAGTTTTTCAAATTTTCAATCTTCCATTTTCCAGGATTTCCAGTTATCTGATTTTCCTTTTTCTTTAATTTTCAATATTTCGATTTTACAATACATTTTTCGTTTTTTCGATTTTGCACTTTTTTGATTTTAAAGTTTCTTAACTTTAAATCTTCGATTTTTTAATTTAGTGGTTTATCAACGTACATACGCATAGTTTTTAGAATTACTTTTATACAGGGTGATTCAAAAAAATGTATTGCCTTGAATAAATCAAAAACGAGTCACTCTATTTTCCCGAAAATTTCGGAATGCAGTACTGTTATTATTGATGACGTCATCACAAAATTTTGTAATATCTCGACTTTTTCTTCGATTTTACAATTTTTCCATTTTTCAATGTTTCGGTTTCATAATTTTTCATTTTTTCAACTTTATTTTTTTCAATTTCTCGACTTACAAATTTTTCAATTATTCTATTTGCAATTTTTCAATATTTCCTCGATTTTTCAATATTTCCTCGATTTTTGAAATTATTTAATTTTATTCTTTTTCCCGATTTTTTCCGTTTCAATTTTTCGATATTACAATTTTCATTTTTCAATTTTTCAGTTTCTCAATTTTTAATTTTTCGTTTCCCCAATTTTTCAAGTTTTTTAATTTCATTCTTCATTTCTCGATTTTGTAATTTTCATTTTTTCGGTTTTGTATCACAATTTCTGATTTTTTCATTTCCTATGTTCCTTTCGATTTTATATTTTTTCGTTTATTCAATTTTTCTAATTTTCAACCTTTGATTTTTCAATTCGTCAATTTTCTTTAATTTTCAATATTTAGATTTTACAATACATTTTTCGATTTTAAAGTTTCTCAATTTTAGTCCTTCGATTTCTTAATTTGGTGGTTTATTAACGTATTTATAGTTTTTAGAATTACTTATACAGGGTGAATCAAAAAAATTATTGCATTGCATAAGTCAAAAACGACTCACTCCATTTTCCCGAAAAGTTCGGAATACAGTACTGTTATTATTGTTGACGTCATCACGAAATTTTGTAATGAAAAAACTCAACTTATTTTTCGATATCTCGACTTTTTCTTCGATTTTACAATTTGTTCATATCACAATTTTTCGGTTTCGTAATTTTTCATTTTTTCAACTTTAAATTTTTCAATATTACAATTTTCCATTTTTCGATTTTTCAGTTTCTCAATTTTAAATTCTTCGATTTTTCAATCTTTCGTTTCCTCAATTTTTGAAGTTCTTGAATTTTATTCTTCCTTTTCTCGTTTTTTTCGTTTAAATTTTTCGATATTACAATTATTCATTTTTCGAATTTTCAATTTCTCAATTGTTAATTTATCGTTTCGCCAATTTTTCGCTTTCTTGAATTTTATTCATTTTCCTGATTTTTAAATTTTCATTTTCTTGATTTTGTATCACAATTTTTCGTTTTTTTATTTCAAATGTTCCTTTCGATTTTATATTTTTTCGTTTATTAAATTTTTCTAATTTTCAATCTCTGATTTTTCAATTCCTCGATTTTCCGACTTCTTTAATTTTCAATATTTCGATTTTACAATACATTTTTCGTTTTCCGATTTTGCACTTTTTCGATTTTAAAGTTTCTCAATTTTAATCTTTCGATTTTTATTTTAATTTAGTGGTTTATCAACATACTCATAGTTTTTAGAATTACTTATACAGGGTGATTAAAAAAAATTGCATTGAATAAATCAAAAACTACATACTCCGACGTCATAACAAAATTTTGTAATGACTTATTTTTCGATGTCGCGACTTTTTTCTTCGATGTTACAATTTTTTCATATCACAATTTTTCGTTTTTCATTTTCTTCCATTTTTCGATTTCTCGATATTACAATTTTTCAAGTCCTTGAATCTTATTCATTTTCCCGATTTTTTTCATTTTCATTTTCTCGATTTTGTATCACAATTTTTCGTTTTTTTTTTTCATTTCCAATCTTTTTTTCGTTTATTCAGTTTTTCAAATTTTCCAATTTTGTAATTTTTGGATTTCCAGTTATCTGATTTTTCGTTTTTCATTTTCTTGCCGTTTTCAATTTTTCCAGTTTTCAATTTTTCGACTTTCAAATTTTTCTATTTTTCTATTTGCAATTTTTCAATAATACAATTTTCCGTTTTTCGATTTTTCAGTTTCTCGATTTTTAATTCTTCGATTTTTCAATTTTTCCTAGATTTTTGAAATTCTTTAATTTTATTCTTCTTTTTCCCCATTTTTTTCGTTTCAATTTTTTGATATTACAGTTTTCATTTTTCGGTTTTTCAGTTTCTCAATTTTTAATTTTTCGTTTACCCAATTTTTCACGTTCTTGAATTTTATTCTTCATTTTCTCGATTTTGTAACACAATTTTTCGTTTTTTCCTTTCGATTTTATTTTTTCGTTTATTCAATTTTTCTAATTTTCAATCTTCGACAATTCCTGGATTTTCCAATTTTGTAATTTTTAGATTTCCAATTATTCGATTTTTCGATTTCTGCAACTTTCAATATTTCGATTTCGTTTTTTCGATTTTTAACCTTCGGATTTTTTAATATTCCAAGTTCTTGATTTCCAATTTTTAAATTTTTCAATGTTTATTTTTATACTTTTTCGTTTTGTTTTACTTTTCAATTTTTTTAATTCGAAAAGTTGAAAAATCGAAAAATTGCAGCATTGAAGTATAAAAATCAAAAAATTTATATATTGAAAAAAAATAAAATGGAGAAAAAATGAATCTAATGGAAAAATTGGAAAACTCAAAAATTGTAAACTCGAAAAATTACAGAATCGTCAAAATTGTACAGTCGAAAAACTGTAATATCGAAAATAAAAAACTGACAAATTAAAAATGTCCATAAATGAAAAAATTCTAAAATCGCAAAATTGAAAAGTAGAAAAATTGAAAAATCGTGAAACTGAAAAATCTAAATCGAAAAGATGAAAAATAAAAAATTAGAAGCTGAAAAATTTAAAAATCAAAGCATTGAAAAACCGAAAAATTAGAAAAATAAAGAAATTAAAAAACCTAAACGGAAAATTGAAGACAAAAAATTGCATAACCTAAAAATTGAAAACTCGTGAAACAGCAAACCGAAAAATTTAAATAGAAAACTCGCGAGTTACATGCCGTGGAGTTGAAAAAACGAAAAATTGCAAATGAAAATATGAAGAAATGAAAAATTAAAAAATGGAAAATGAAAAAATAAAAAATTATTGAAAAATCCGGTAACTGAAAAAATAAAGAAAAAAACCGAAACGAAAAACTGCAAATTGAAAAAACTCGAGAAATCGAAAAATTGCAAAATTTAAAAATAGAAAAATTGAAAAATTTAAATTTAAAAAGTCGAAAAATTGCAAATCGAACTGAAAAAACAAAAAAAAAGTGTGATTTACGCCACTGGTTTGTACTTTACAGGTTACCAGAAAACAAAAATCGCAAGTGTCTGATAATTTTTCAAAGAAGCGGGATTTGTAGAACTACATTTTAGACGCGAGGGACGTTCTGTTTAATCGACCAATTTTTTATGAATCTTTACATTGCTAAATATTTCAAGAAAATTGGAATACCATGGCAAGGTCGCATCGCAATTTCAAAATAAATTATGAATATAAAGCCTAAGAAGAGTCTAATCAGAGTATTTAATAACAACAATAATATACTTTTATTTTCTACACGTATATACACCCAATTACAGAAAACACAAATGAATAAAAAACTACGTTCTCGGTCGTCGAAAAAATTTCGTACGCACCACATCAAGAAACCTACGTCACTCCTAACCCTACATTTCGCGTTCACCGCAAACACAAACCTGCAACTCGTTGGGCTCCAGCTCGTCCAGTGACCTCAGCGAGCTCACCGCCGTGCCGCTGTCCCACAGACTGCTAGGCGACAGACACTCCCCCACGCTCGAGTAAAACCCCGATTCACACGAACCTCTCCTCCTCAGGCTCACGTTGGCGTTCTCGCTGTTCCCCAACTCCAGCAGGTTCGTGCTGGAGCCCCCCTTGAAGAAAGGGTGAACGAAAAGAGGCGACCTCGACGTGGTGGCTTTCCGCGAGGAGGTCGGCGACCCGGGGAGCGACTTCGGCGACTCCATGGTGGGTTCGATGAAGGGCGATGGCAACTCACAGCAAGAGGAGAAGTTGCCGAGGAACTTTTTCACTCCGCGAAATTGAGCGAGGGTCGCGAACGGGTTGCTGGTGCGAGGTTTGTAGTGCGGGTCCTGGCGGCACATGGTGAGGGCATGACGGCGGGCCTTCTCGCTGGGGGTGGCGTGCATGGTGATGGCCAACACGGCAACGTCTTCGGAGAGCGATCGCCGGTGGACGACTGGAAATGGGTTCAGTTTAGTTAGGGTTCTGTACTCTAGCCCCAACAACAGTGCATTTTATATGAGAGATTTCCCGACGATGTTGCAAATTTGTTCAAAGGGTCAGCAAGTCGGTATACGAATTCTGAATATGTAAAGAATTTTCGTCATTCCTCATCTGGATTGGATATTTATGGTTAAACTTGGACTGTATATCTTAATATTTCTTGAATTTAATTCCTAATTAATTAATTTACATTTTAATGTTATTTATGACATACGTCGCGGTCTACCTGAAATTTCATTTTAGTTTTTTAGCAATATTTTACAGTAATACCGGTTGCAACCCGTCGGTATTTTATTTCAACTGATTAAAATTCTTTCTATCAGTGTTAAAAAAATTTAACAAAATTTCAAACAGATGCCGATTTAGTAAATAAAAACAACTCTCATATGAAATATATTGCGTATGGGCGTTATACACTGTCAACCAAACATGAGCTGAACAGTAGAAACCAGCGAAAGGGTGGGGGAAGTGACTTACCGGAGTCGACTCCGCCACCTTGGGTAAATGGCGGGCATAAATCAAATAGAGTTCAAGTTTGTAGAAAAATAATTGCGTTTGTGCGAGAGCTATTCGACTACCATTATAAAACATCTAGCGGCCTCAACATCTTTTCAAATAATTTCAAAAAGAATAAGTCAGTTGTACTTGAGAAAGTATTAGCCCCGCCCACCCACCCTGTATTTTCTTAAAAAGTATATGATTTGCCAAAATCCGTCTTATCTTAGCAAGTAATAGCCCCGCCCACCCGCCCTCTATTTTTTAAAGAGTATATCATTTGCCAAAGTCAGTTGTACTTAGACAGTATTAGCCCCACCCACCCACCCTGTATTTTCTTAAAGAGTATATGATTTGCCCAAATCAGCCTTATCTTAACAAGTACAAGCCCCGCCCACCCACCCTTTATTTTCTTAGAGGGTATGTCATTTGCAAAATCAGTCGTATCTTAAAAAGTACTGTACTTCCTAAGATAGATAAGACTGATTTTGGCAAATAATATATCCTCTAATAAAAAAGAGGGTGGGTGGGTGGGCGGGGCTAATACTTCTTAAGATAAGACTGATTTTGGCAAATGATATATTCTCAACAAAAAAAGAGGGCGGGTGGGCGGGGCTAGTACCTGCTAAGATACGACTGATTTTGGCAAATGATATACTCTTAAAAAAAAAGAGGGTGGACGGGGTAGTACTTGCAAGTACCGCCAACGCAACCTCTTATTTTTTTTAAGAGTATATCATTTGCGAAAATCAGTCTTCTCTTAATAAGTACTAGCCCGCCCACCTGCCCTTATTTTTTAAAAAGTATATCATTTGCCAAAGTCAGTTGTACTTTAGAAAGTATTAGCCCCGCCCACCCACCTTGTATTTTCTTAAAAAGTATATGATTTGCCAAAATCAGTCTTCCTAAGATAAGACTAATTTTGGCAAACATATATCTTCAAAGAAAAAAGAGCGCGTGCGCGAGACTACTACTTGGAAGTACTAGCTACGGCCAATGCACCCCCTTATTTTTTTTAAAATGTATATCATTTGCCAAAGTCAGTTGTTCTTTAGAAAGTATTAGCCCCGCCCACCCACCCTGTATTTATTTAAAAAGTATATGATTTGCCAAAATCCGTCTTATCTTGGTAAGTAATAGCCCCGCCCACCCGCCCTCTATTTTTTAAAGAGTATATCATTTGCCAAAGTCAGTTGTACTTTGACAGTATTAGCCCCACCCACCCACCCTGTATTTTCTTAAAGAGTATATGATTTGCCCAAATCAGCCTTATCTTAACAAGTACAAGTACACCCTTTATTTTCTTAGAGGGTATATCATTTGCAAAAATCAGTCGTATCTTAAAAAGTACTGTACTTCCTAAGATAGATAAGACTGATTTTGGCAAATAATATATCCTCTAATAAAAAAGAGGGTGGGTGGGCGGGGCTAATACTTCTTAAGATAAGATTGATTTTGGCAAATGATGTTCTCAACAAAAAAAGAGGGCGGGTGGGCGGGGCTAGTACTTTCTAAGATACGACTGATTTTGGCAAATAATATACTCTTAAAAAAAGAGGGTGGGTGGGCGGGGTAGTACTTGCAAGTACCGCCAACGCAACCCCTTATTTTTTTAAAGAGTATATCATTTGCCAAAATCATCATCTCTTAATAAGTACTAGCCCGCCCACCTGCCCTCTATTTTTTAAAAAGTCTATAATTTGCCAAAGTCAGTCTTCCTAAGATAAGACTGATTTTGGCAAATGATATATCTTCTAAGAAAAAAAGAGAGCGGGTGGGCGGGGCTAGTACTGGCTAAGATAAGATTGATTTTGGCAAATTATATACCCTCCAAGAAAATAGTGGGTGGGTGGGCGAGGCTAGTACTTCCTAAAATAAGACTGGCAAATGGTATACTCTTAAAAAAAAAGAGGGTGGGTGGGCGGGATAGTACTTGCAAGTATCGCCAACGCACCCCTTTTCTTTTGCTAGATATTTTTTAAACAGAAAAATACAAAGTGATTTTAGGAAATCATACATCAAATTAGCTTTCAAAAATTTGTCACTATATTTTGAATAAAAATTTGCCGTTCCTTCTTGATCATTATCAATTCAATCATTAGAGCTGAATTATTGGTTGCCTACTATTGGACAAACACTGAAAATCTTATGAAAGTTAGGTTATGACTGACGAAAATTAGTCATCAACCATCACAACGAAGCGGCAAAATTCATCTCGTATATTTTGCATAATAGGCTTTGGAGGTTGTGTTTTTGACTTATTTTGTATTCTAAGCTTTACAATATTCGAATAATCCGAACACCGGTTGGTATTCAATTCAAAAAATATAAAGAAACTTCACAATTGCTTAAACTTCATCACCCGGTACACTGTTTATCCAAGATGGTTTAAAATTTATACTGTTTATACCACGTGATTCTTTTATTTGATACAATGTCTGTAATTTTTTTATTTTTTAAGATAAACATATAGTTCTTTGAGCAAATTTGTATCATTCTAAAAGATCACTTATGTAAATAAATGACATGAGTGTCAATTTTTCAAGCTACTATAGATTGTCCATCAATAAATATGAATTTTTCGTCTATTTTGTTGAATAACTTTTAAAGTATTAAATCTTTCCATTTATGAAAAAATATATCTATATGTTCCATAAAAAAAGTTGACGTCATTTCGGGTTCTAAAATGTGAGGTCGCCATCACATAGATCTTATAAAATGATACAAATTTGATCCAAGAACTACAGGTTTATCTTTAAGAATAAAAAAGTTACAGGGGTTGTATCAAACAAAAGAAACACCCTGTATACGTAGCTAGTTAATGATTGATTACATAGCGGGCATGTTTCCAATTTTTTTTATGTACAACAACGTAAATTTTTTAGTGGCAGTGTTTTTTAATAGATTTTCCTTACAGCGAGTGATTAATCTTGAACTTGGGAACAGAAAATCAGATATTACTTGTGCGATCTCTACAAGAGTGTTGCATATTAAATTATAGACATGGATTTTTAATTTCTATATATGTATTATTATAAAAATTCCAGTCCACACTTTATTAAATAACTAAAAAAATAATAATGATCCCAAATTAATTCATATTTTAAAAGCTTAAAACAAAATTGTGCATTTTCAAATTCATGTAATGTCATAATTGTCATATACGAGCGTTGTTTATTAAATTCCGGATAAAACACTGGAATTGCTATATTTTTAATAATTCTTGTCTAGACAGATATTTTTTTTCTCAAAAATCTTTAGATTAAAATCTTCAAGCACTACTATAAATTGTAGTAAATGTAAAAGTTAACATTCTTAAAAAAACTATTATTTTCTGCAGAGAAGTAATATGCACATATACATAATATAATATATAATAATAATAATTTATTTCTTCCAACAAAATGTTGTCCACAGCATTAGGTTATTCTTGATATTTTTTATACTATAGTTGTCAACAAACATTTTTGCGTCCGTGTGGAATCTGTTTTGTATAGTGTAAAAGAAGGTAACTGGATTTCTATACATAATTCGAAGTCTCCATAATTATTCCCAAATATTCAAAATTATCACATATTTTAGTTTTTGAAAAAGTGTCTAAAAATCCTAAAAAAAATTCGGATATCGATTTTAACGTATAGATTAAGATAATATTTGCTTTGAAAGTTTTTTTATTGTAAAAAAATCCTAGCAATTTTTGAAAAAATAAAGCCGAAAACAACTTCTAGAAGTCGAAAGTTTGACTTATAAGTGTGTTTGACTTAAGCCGCTTAAGTCATAAAAGTTTTACAAGGTGTATGTCAAGTGAGTTTTGTATTGAAAGATTGAGCTTTTAAAAAATAGTTCTAAATGTTCACAAAAAATCTGAGAAAAAGATTTCTGCGTGGTGATTCTAAAATTATAGCATTTTTATTGTCCTGGAACAAGATTCTAGAAATATTTGCTTTGAAAGGGGTTTTTTGTTCCAAATCTTAAATATGGCTCTACTTCGACGGGCGATTCTGGAAAAAGAGTAGCGGTTTTCGAAAAAAATCAAGCCGAAAGTAACATCTGAAAATCAAAATTTACAAAAAAATCTCTTGAGTAATTTTCGAATATGGTAGTAAAAGGGTAAAAATTTCCGTGACAAGGGAATATCCAAAAAATATGAGCTTTTGAAAATGTTGCCTAAAAATTCCTCAAAAAAATGTTGGGAAATCAATCTTAACGTACAGATTAAAAAAATAAAGCATGTTAAATGTCCTGGAACAGTATTTTAGAAATATGTATTTGTTTTGAAATTTTTGTTTTATTTTAAAAACTGCCACATTTCATCGGACGATTTTAGAAAAATCCTAGCAATTTTCGAAAAAATGAAGCCGAAAACAACTTCGGAAAGTCTAAATTTACTTATAAAAAATTTTTTGATGTAATTTTCGAATACGGTAGTAAAAAGGTCAAAATTTTCGTAACAAGGGAATATCGAAAAATGAGCTTTTGAAAAATTGTCGATCATAACGTCCAGATTAAAAAATATAGCGTGTTCAATGTTCTGGAACAGTATTTTAGAAATATATTTGTTTTGAAACTTTTTTTTATTCTAAAAATTGCCTCATTTCATTGAGTGCTTTTGGAAAAATCGTGGCAATTTTCGAAAAAACGAAGCCGAAAACAACTTCTAGAAGTCGATATCTAGAAAAACGATTGTTTAGGTAATTCTCAAGGGTGGTCGAAAAAGGGTCAAAATTTTTATTAGAGAAGTATGTATTGAAATATTGGTCTTTTAAAAATTTGTCTAAAAATTCCCAAAAAAATCTTGGCTATGGACCTTGACGTACTGATTTGAAAAATATAGCGTGTTTAAGATGCTGGATCATCATTTTAGAAATATTCGTTTTGAAAATAATTTTTTTTTAAATTCTAAAAATCGCCTCATTTCATTGGATGATTCTGAAAAAATGGTAAGAGTTTTCGAGGAAATCAGGCCAAAAAAACTTCTGGAAGCCGAAATCTCGAAAAAAAAAATTTTAGGCTAATTTTCAAAAAAAATTTTCGAAAAAAAGTTCAAAATTTTCATAACGGAAGAATTGAAAAATTGAGCTTTCAGAAAAACATTCTAAAAATTCACAAATAATCTGAAAAATTGATTTCGGCGTGGTAATTCTAAAACTACAGCATCTTTATTGTCCTGGAACAAGATTTTAAAAATATTTGCTTTGAAACGGGTTTTTTTGTTTAAAATCTTACATATTGCCCTGTTTCAACGGGCGATTCTGGAAAAATAGTGGCGTTTAAAAAAAAAAAAAATCAACCTGAAAGTATGTAACTTCTGCAAGCCGAAATTTACAAAAAAATCTCTTGAGGTAATTTTCGAATATGATAGTAAAACGGTTAACATTTTCATAACAAGGGAGTATCGAAAAAATGAGCTTTTGGAAAAGTGTCTAAAAATTCACAAAAAATAAAAAATTTGAGATATCGATATTAACGTACAAATTAAAAAATATATAGCGTGTTAAAGGTCCTGGAACAGTGTTTTAGAAATATTTGCTTTGAAAGTTTTTTATTGTAAAAATTGCCACATTTCATTAGAAAAATCCTAGCAATTATCGAAGAAATGAAGCCGAAAACAACTTCTGGAAGTCGAAATCTAGAAAAAAATTTCTTTACGTAATTTTCAAAGGTGATCGAAAAAGGTCGAAATTTTCATTAAAGAAGTATTGAGAAATAGAACTCTTGAAAAAATTGACTAAAAATTCACAAAAAATAATAATAGCGATTAGTCGTGTTTTTCTATAAAGACGTTAATACTTTACACTTGGGTACATTTAACAGAAGATAATTCGTATTACATCAGCTTAGCAGTTTATCCGTATTATCCTGAAGTTCAATGCAGTATTACATTAAGTATTTTTAGGTTATCTGGATATATGAAATATCGTTGAAAAAAACAAGATACGATAAAGGGCCTAGAGTGGAACCTTGTGCTACACCTTCGCTAGGGTCGAAGCCAGAAAAAAAATTGTCTAAATAATATTAACAAAATGGTACACAAGCCAAAAGTTCTCAATTTTCTTAAAATAAAATGATGTACAAAAATCTTCGAAGGCTCTGGGTTTATAATTAAAAAACAAATCTATTGGAGTCGTAAATAGTTTTCAAATGCCTTATATTTTTATCCGTCACAAATTGTTGGATTAAGTATAAGATTAACACAAATTCTAGACAAAATACAGTCGGACCTCGATAACTGAAACCGGGATAACTTAAAATCCTTGATACTTAGGACTAATCTTTGCAACAAAGCTCTTGCAGGCAAAGAAACGAATAACATATTATAAATTAACGTATTTGTATTAAATTTTCCAAACCACAACCACAAAAAAGATAAATTAAATAACGCATACTCTGGTTATGAAACAACATACTGTCGTGTTTTTTTTATATATATAAAATATATGCAACAGCTTGTAAATGTGCCTTACAACAAACAATTCAACACAGACAACATTCATTCTTTGATTTATATCAAGGATTTGCAAGTCGCCAAAAAATAAAATAATTTCACAATGGAGATAATTTTAGAACAAAGAGAAATTATTTGCTGGCATATTTCCGATTTCTATATTTCCATAGAGTCGAGAAAACCTCTGATTGTTAAGTCACTGTGTATATGTACGTGATTCATTTGTTGTAGAATTCCAGTGATCAAAGAATGTTGCGGTTTGTCCAATTTTTCATGAAACAAAGTTTCAATATACCTATTACAAAATTCCGAGGCTATTTTTGAATTAAATCTAGGGCTGCCAAGAATAAAATTAATTTCTGCGGAAATCAGAAATAAATCACGGTCTATTTGTGCATGAAATGGCCTTGACTGTTCAAACCAATAAAAATTCTGTAGTAAGGTTATAGAAAATACACGAAAACTAAAAAAAGTTACAACTGTCTCTTGATGAGAACTACAACAACAAAAACAAGGCTAAATAGGAACAAACTTTAAGTCCTATAATTTTGTTTGTTTCTCAATGAAATCGTTTTTCTTTATTATTTATTTAATTTATCTCAATTACTAGATCATGTAGCCCTGTACTAGGATTATCCCGCTATATCTGGAGTATGTGGGTCACTTATTCGATTAAATACATTTTAGCAGCATGATTTCTGTCTGGGTATGCCGCTGCGCATTGTTATTGGTTGTTGAGCTTGTTACTCGATCATAAAACAAGCTTAATAACGTTACTATAACTAATTTTTGTTTCGCGATTTCTTATGTACACAAGCATTAACCTGATTTTTTTTCTTAAACAAAAATGCATTCAAATCGATCTACTTTTAATAATGTGAGTTAAATTAACCAATTAAGATAATATTTATCCGAGAGATTTTTGAATAGTTATCGCCCGATCGTTTAAAATTACCATGTAAAATATACGTGACGGTGTTAAAATTAATTAATGGTTTCTTTAAATCTCGCTTTCACAGTTTGATGATGTAAATAATTAACAAAACTGTGGAAGAAAATGCAGAAATACTGAAAGTAGCAAAATTAGGCAGTCGATTGTGCCAACTTTAACCGCTTAAAATGTATCGAAAGCTACGAGTTATTGCAAAAAAATGTCGCCATGAATATAATATAATAATGGGAGGATTCAGCTGTACTTTCATCAATCTTTTTTCATAAATAATTTAGTTTGAACTGGAAATTGCCCTTTAGGCGTCGGGGTGTAACCCAGCAACGAACCTTCGAATCTGTAATAAAATTATTTCTTAATTATCAGTGCTCTTGGGTTATTAACTCTGATAATAAAATTACTACGGGATATTAAGACAGAAAATTTACAATATGCACGTCAAGTTCTCGTAAGACAGCGAAAACAAAAAAGATAAGAATTTTTATCTCAGTCATTACTTAGTAACCAAATCACACACACCTTTGGCTTTTGACAATTAAGTTATCTTTACGTTGTTTTTAAATATACATTAACTTTTTTCAGAATATAGACAATCCATAAAACGGGGTTGAAATTCCTCGAGGATAGTATTTCGCGTCATAAATTGAGCTTTTACTATGAAGCACACACAGCAACGAGGAAATAAATCAAGATTCGTTGCATACAATATCCGCAAGCTTTTAAAAGTGCATACAAAGTTCAAAGCAATAAAACCTCACCATATGCATGCACGTTACTATGAATTATTGCACATGCAAATGACACTAAATCGAAATCGTGGTTAATTTTTCAAAATTATCAACTTAATGTTTCCTGTGTAGAACTGTAATTGGCGAAGTCTCCATTAGTTTTATATTCATCAAAGTTTATTGCTGTCGTGCCACTATCACAAAAAAAAATCTTAACGCTCGTTCGTTATTGCGCAGAAAATCACTGCAGGCCCATCAATAGTGCAAATTATGTTTTTTATGTAAATTGTGCCACATTCAAAGCCGACGAATGCCAGGATTCCTTTGAAATACGGTTATTTGAGATGTTCGAGTTTGTAGCTCGAGTTGCCAGTTTACGCAGACAGGTTGTTATTTTCCAGGGATATTTAAGGGTGACATTTCGTGAATGGTGTATTGCGGAGGTTTCATATTTACATCAGAAAAAAAATACTGGTCATTATTTATAAAGCTAGTTTATGCTAATACTTTTCATTGGTGGGATATTTGCGTGACTATGTAAAAAAAATTTCTTGTAAAATGCGAGCATTAGGCAAAAGCAAGGTTTAGAATTTTTCATTTCGTTTCCAAGAAAACCATAAAGTGAATAAATTATGGTAGATGTCTGCTATGATTTGAATCGAGTTTGGCCAACTACCAACTCAGACTGTTTCTACATTTTGTGTAATTTATACACTTTACCACTGTGACAATTGTGTAATTGGTGGCGCAAAAATTTCGTGTTCTCCTTTTCTCCCTTCTCTTTTGGCTCAAAATTGTATGTTACAATTTATATCCAAGTAGAACAAAATCTGTCTAAATAACTCTACATGTACAGAAACGGAGCACCTACTTTTTCATTTTCTAGAAACTACACAATGTCAACAAGATACGAAACTATATATTATTCAATTCAACGAATAGCTCTCCGCACGTAAAGGCCATAAACCACCATCCCCAAATACTCACTCTTTCTGTGTTGCGGTGCAGACGCCTGCACCGAGAGCATCGGCAACTGCTCCTCGCTCTTGGCCGCGCAGCTCGCCAGCTTCGCCTGCTCCCGGTCGGCGGCATGCTGCAGATCGGCCAGGATGTCGGTCAATATGTGGACGATCTCATTGAATGTCGGTCGACTGCTTGGAGTGATGGTGCAGCATCGAAACGCCAGGTTCAAAAATTCAGGTACAACGTTCTGTCCACACATTTCGGTAAACGCTAGGTAATCGAGACCAAAATTGTCAGTCCTGGGCAATTGGTCCGGATCGGCTTCTACGCGTGCTATCAGTTCGCATAATACTATTCCGTAACTAAAAACATCACTTTGTTGGTCGTAGTATTGACCTTTCAGGCACTCGGGGGACATCCAGTACGGCGATCCTACCGTACATAGCTTGGTTTTGCCGTCGGGGAAGGTGCTCGCGAGGCCGAAATCGCCGACGACGGCCTGGAGATCGCCGGATTCCAGGCGTTTGATGAGGACGTTCTGGAAGAAATGTGGTTAATAGCAATGTACGACAATAATATTAGCGTACATGTTGCATATGCAACTTATCTTTGAATAATAATAATATTCACTAATTCAGTTAATTCCACATTTTCCTTAATTTCATAGTTCAAATGTAAGACGTATCGATAGAACAATGTGTATTACCAAGGCAGTGCGGTAATTAAGTGTCATTACTGCACACTTATGGTAATAACTGTCATTGCCTCAATGGAATAATAGTTATTTACGTTACCGGTGGTATAAGAGGGTTATTATCCATGAGTGTGAAATTTGATCACAAGTAGACGCTAGCCGACCACTCTAGCCAATCGTGAAAGATAATATTAACCCACGTACTATGCACAAAATTTTATTTACGTTTATGGGATTTTTTTCAATACATACATGAAAAGATATTTATTTGTTTTAGGGAATGAATACGAGAAACTAACTTTTCCCACTCACTACGGAGTGCGGTAAAGTAACAATACCGTAATCACGGCAACCCATTAGTTACTCAATGTTGCTGGTGGATAAATTAATTTTATATATGTATATTATGACCACAGTTAGGCACAGCCGAAGTGATGGGGAATCAATTAGACAAAGATTAAAAACGACGGCGTGACGTTAGACGAGAAATTTGGCTGGCCGACTGTGCAGTCTCAACCTCAGTTTCAGGGTTTATCTGATCAAGATCATCACGAAAATTGTGATGTTGAACAGTCATTTTTAATTTTTAAAGCATTTTAACATCTAGGAGAACTCGTATAACTGAGGAAAACCTAGAAAAAGTAGTAATTGTTATTAATTCCCGAAGTTGTAGGCCACGACTGCAATAGCGCTGGTGATAGGACGGCAATGAGCATCACTTCCGCTACGCCGAAGTCTGATTATAACATATAAACTACCTAGGTTCGTCCACGATTATACAGGGTGCTGAAAAAATGGCGTACCCACTCTTATGACACGTTGTTGAGGTCTGTTCATAGAACAAAAAAAAAAATGATAAAATTCTTGGGCCCAAATGTAGAAAATATAGCCCTTCAAAATTTAAGTTTTATTTTCAATATTTCACCATATTCTAATTCACCACTACTTAGTGTTGCATACATGAAATCAATTAGACTCCCAGTATTCAAAATAATTTTGGAGGTACATATCTTGTTTTCATCCACAGTTTTCTTCATTTTATAATATAACAAAAAACTTAAAAATTGTTTAGGATGAACTGGAAAAGTGTGGCTAATTTTTAGAGTTTAGATAGGTCCAAACCGACATTTTTCTGTAAATGAACGTTAAATTGACGTAAGGAATTTTTTAGCGATTTTTTTCAAACTTAGACTTGTGCATTTAATAATCTACCGTTGATTTGGTGCGCCATTTTTTCAACATCCTGTATACAGGTGTCCCAAATGGAACTCCGACGCCTTATATAACGGATAGCGATATTGAAATTTCGTAAACGCTGTTGTTTTTAGCTCGAAGGGGAAAGCTTAATTCAGTACACTGCAAATATGACGTATACAGGTATCCCACATAAAACTCCGGAGTCTTACAACTTAAAAACGAATAGAAATATTGAAATTCTGTAAACGCCAGTGTTTTAGCCTTGATTGTTTAGGCTGCAATTTGCAATGTATATCTTTTTTAACGGATTTAACACATAATTAATTACGTAAAACACTGCTGAAATTCAGAACCATCCAGAGGAACGTGTGGGTTTAAATAGAGACCACCTCGGGAACGAATTATTCCGTCAATTCAGTGAAGAGAGAATCCAGTCAAGTTGCGCCGGAATTATTTTGTACATAATCGCTGTGCAATTAGTCTTGTAAATTTGAGTTACTGAGAAATAAACTGTTGAGTTTTATCCACGCCGATTTTAATTACCGATCAACTAACGATACCATATCCATTCTCAATATATTAGGCTGCGGAATTTTATCTGAGACACCTGTATATTAGGCACTCTAAATATAGATTTTCCAAAAAAAGAAAGAAAATGGAGTATGAGTAGAGGATGTTTGAAAAACAAGAAACAAGACTTGGAAAGAACATGGTTTTGAAGATGTAATAAAAGTGAATCCATCGTTCCACTTGGTTAGAAAACACACGTCATGAAGCCGGACACAACACAATAGGGCTTCAGCGCAGGTCGTTCATGCGACTTTCATGTGATCACTACTACATTTATAAAAAAAAGTGGACGATTTAAGTTGATTACCACAAAAATTTACCATTTTAGACATGTTTTACGTTTCTTGTTGTCGAAATAAGTTTACACATATTAAGAAAAAAAGGAAAAATGTAGCCCCGCCCACCCACCCTGTCTCAATTGTGATGATTTTTTTATATTCGTCGTGAGCCAAGAAGGCGGGGCTTGACTGCAAAATCCTTACTTTTTTACGAGTAATTAAAAACATGGTTTTGAGTGTCGTGTTGTTCAAAGAATACTACGTATATTAAGAAAAAAATAAAGCCAAAGATTAGGCCCCACCCATACCCACCCCGATCCCAATTCTCAATTGTGACGAATCGATATTTCTTTATACAGATTTTCCATTTTAAACATGTTTTAAGTTTCCTGATGTGAAAAGAAGTCTACACACATTAAAACAAAAAGACAACATGTAAGCCCGCCCACCCGCCCACCCGCCCTATCTCGATTGTGATGATTTTTTTTATTCGCCGTGAATCAAGAGAGCGGAACTTAACTGCAAAATACTTATTTCTTCACAAAAAATCAAAAACATGTTTTTGAGTACCGTGTTGTCCAAAAAATACTATGTATATTAAGAAAAAAAAAGGCAAAATATAAAATATACAACTGTCTGACGGATTTAATATAGCTCACAAATACAGAGTGATTCAGCAAAGGCGCACCAACTCTACAACACGTTGCAGAGAATTGTTTGTTCAGCAAAGAAAAAATAATCTGAAGAATTCTGGGTCAAAATGTAAAAGGAATATACCTTAAAATTTTCAACATTTGACCATAGTTTAAATCACTACACATTTTGTGTTGGGTATATGAAATCGATTTGGCTTTCATTATTCAAAATATGTAATTTTTGAAATATCGTCTTTTATTGATCGTTTTCTTCATTTTTATGTCTCGAAAAAATTGAAAATTGGTCGAAGTTTATTTCCCTCGCGCTTGTAACACAGTCCTACAAATCCTTCTTATTATAAAATTGATTTTGCGATCAAAACCCCGCAGCCCCTCGCCGTGAGGGGCATTGGGGGGGGGGGGGGGGGGGGGGGGGGGGGCTTAATATAAAATATGCAGATAATCAACGGGAAAAAATGTCCTCTCAGTAATACTTAATAACATGCTTAACTTCGAGTGACAAGTGAGACGATTAATTAAGTTACAATGCAGTAAAAATATTATTTTGGGGAAGGAGATGTTAATATGATGCTTGTTTTTGGAGTTTTAATTCCTTTTTTTTTCGTATTATAGAACACGTATGCGACGCGCGCCGGAATAGGATGTCTAGTTCAACACCGACCGAGTTCGACACCGGCACCGACACCAGTCTGAACAAATGTAATCACGACGCGCTGGATCGCCGGGTGATAATCACTGAATTTAATCGCCACTTATTCCATAAATACAATTAACGAAAACGTAATTAGTAAAATGCTGTCTATTATTATAATAATTAATTATGATATTTCTATGATAAATAAATAAAAAAAGTATATTTTATAATAAACAACAATTGACAATACATGGATATTTACTTGAATTAACCCAATCATCATCATTTTGTCAAAAAATACAAAGCCCACATATTTTTGGTTTTTATTATTTTTTAAGAGAAAATTAATGACTTCGCCAGGTATACGTGTTTAATTTAACTAAATTGACAACGCAGAGTTAAAACTCCATCCGTGCGTCCCTGTGTCGAGGCACTCTTTTTATTATTATTATTATCATTATTAAATATGGACGGGCACGACACTTCTGCATTCTTATACATATTTTGGAGAAAATGGGGTGAAGCGTTCTCGATTTGATAAAAAAAAATTAGATATGCTGTCGGTTCGAACCACTAACCTTTCATTTACAAACCAGACCTCCATACTGCACGACAACGACAAAAAAACAAGAGGGCGGACTCATAAAGCACAAGTGTGGGGGTATACTATTTTATGAAATTTAATTTTGTTTATTGTACAAAATTTTGAGAGAATGTGATCACGTTGTTAGTGACAATGATTAGATCTATTTAGGTTAACGTTTTACCATCTACATGAAATTCCTAAAATATATACAAAATTTGACAATTGGTTCATTAGTAAGGTCCGGAATTTATGAGATTTGCATATTGATGGCTGTCCATACTACAACTAAATGCTTTCGGATCTATGCGAATTAGGTAAATATGAATTGATTGACGTATATTAAATTTTACAATTTTGCATTAATCAAGATTTTTCACATATTTTCGTATCTTTTGCATATTTTGACAATTTTTAGATTTTCAAAACATAACGCGAACTTTTTGCAAGTGTCAGCATTTTTAACTTCTATATGTCGAAATCTACAAGACAATGTCTTTGGTTAAATTTCGAAAATTGTCAAAAACAATCAAAAATTTCAAAATGGAGTGTATTGAAAAAGTGAGTTTTTAAAAAAGTTGCTTAAAAAATCCCAAACAATTCTGAGATATACATTTTGACATGCCAATTGGAAAAATGTAGCGTGTTTATGATACTGGGGCGAGATTTTGGAAATATCCGGTTTGAAATTTAATTTTTTTTAATAATCTTAAAAGTTGCCACATTTCAATTGGTGATTCTGGAAAAATGCTGGAAGTTACATTTGCCAAAATCGGTGTTATTTTAAAAGGGACTAACCCCGCCCACCCACCCTCTCTTTTATTAGAAGGCATGTCATTTGCCAAAATCGTTCTTATTTTAGCAGGTACTAGCCCCGCCCACCGACACTGTTCTCATTCTAACGATTTTATTTCTGTTGAATATAATATAATTCCAAACAAGCATTAAAAAAGTAAAGGGAAAAATAGGACAACTTATAAATAAAAAGTTTAAGGAAGTACTAGAAAAGAATCAAGGTTATAGTTTGTTATCAAAAGTAGCTAAAATACATAATGGAGATTCTAGTAGTGAGATTAACACAGAACCAAATTTAATTAGCGCTCGTAAGTATGCACCCATTACATCAGTGAATGTAGAGAGGAGTTTCTCTACCTATAAACAAATTTTGTCTGATAGACGACGTAATTTTTTAATTGAAAACATTGAGAAACATATAATTGCAAGTTATAACATTAATGTAGACATTCAAGTGTTTTTTGATGTATCACTGTACTCGTTTTTTACAAATAATTGTTATTTAGTTGTGTTTCTTTTTGTAAAATAAAGTTTTTAGAATATGGCACAATACTGCTTTAAATTAAACCTATTAGACTTGTGGATACACTACCAATTTATTGTATACTCAATAAAAAAAAGTACAAAATGTGTGCGTATTTTTATAAAAATTTTGCATATTTTCATAAAATTAAACCATATTTTCTTATTTTTTCTGCATAAAATTTTGGCCAAATTTCGTGCATAAAATTCCGGACTCTACTCATTACTTTCGAAATTTATCTGTCTAGTAATAATCCAGACAGACAGTTGACAAGACAGACAGACGGAAACGGAAGACTTATTTCGATATTTTATTTCTGTAAGTGAACGTCAAATTGATTAAGGAATTTTTTAATAATTTTTATTGAACTTAAGACTTGTGAACTTAATAATGTATAGTTGAGTTTGTGCACCTTTTTTGCATCGCCCTATATATGCATAACCAATGACGACGGTTCATGCAAGCGAACGTTAATCTACCTACGTCCGAAAGGGTAGAGTCGAGGAAGTTCTGGTGATGATCGGCACTCAAGAAGAGATCAGTGCTTCAGAAATTTAAAAAGCACAGTAATAGGCAGTGCAGTAGGCCCAAACAAAGAAAAAGAACGACGTTTAAGAGCAAAGGTACTCTTTATTGGTGTATTAAATGTAAAGTTGTTAAGTTTCTGGAATTTTTGGAAAGTCCACCAGTCAGAAGTCAAATTGTTAGAATCAGTGGGAGTAGAAAACGTAAAATTAGCGGATTTGAAGAAGAATAGAGAAAATAATTGGTTCTAAAAAAATTCTATTTGGATGAGAAAAAACAGAAGAATTTCGATTCTCACTATGTACTTTGAAAGAAGATATATGGACAAATTTCTGCTTCAGTACGTGATTGAAGTGGAGGAAAGAAAGTAAGGGACAACGTTTCAAGAAAGTTCTAGAACTCTGGAAGTTCAAAAAACCGGAACATGGACAAAGTTTTAAGAAAACTATGACATATTCTACTAAGAAGGAACGTTATCCTTGTGAACAGAAAGTCTAAATAGGTACAACATTAAAAAAAGAAAATTGGAAAATTGAAAATTTTTATTAAATTTTAGAACATTCAAAGATCTGAAGGCAATAGTGTAGAAGTTTTTCATCTGAGAACAAACAGAGACAGAAACATTTCAACTCAATAAAGATTGGAAAGCTTTGATAGTAGAGTAGGTCCACTCTCAATAAAGAACGTAGAAAAATATGAAAAAATTTCAGACTTGCCAACGACAACAAAAGATAACACGAAAACTTCAAAGTAAGAACTGATATTAAAGAGAGAAGACAGTTTATGAAGAATCCAGATAGTTCTGGAACATTTCATTCAAAAACAATACTCTGAAAACGTAAACTAGTTTCATGGTCTAGGAAGATTTCTCGACAGATTTTAAGAATATCCCATCCGTAGAGATGATACCAAGGAAAGGTTGTCATGATTAAATGAATCACAGGTTGGAAAATGAACGAACTTTTTATGATTAGAGAATACATAACGAAGGATTTTTTACAAGTAGATGGAAATTTTGAAAAAATAAATTAAACGAGTTTTAACGCAAAATATCAGGCAAAAATAGTCTGAAGTTCGATACGGTAAGAATAAAACTGCCGAACGTGTTTCACATTACATTTAAACTATTGTAATGGTAAAAATTTTGTGATAAACATTATTAATATAAAAATGAGTAAACGATTAAATAATAAGTGCAACGTTTCTGATTTAACGGAGTTGAGACATCTTATCGTTTTCAAATCCCAATGGTGGCAAACAAAGAAAACCGAATTTATACGTAAAACAAAGGTAGAAATTTATTTCGAAACAAATTCAAAGACAATCTGAAGGAAATTCTTGGTTTTAATATTAAAATGCAAAATATGATTCAACTTCTTTTTTTTTCATTTAAAGGAAACAACCGAAAGAATGCCACACAAGCGAGGTGGAGGTTTTTTTTTTAACCCAGCGCTGTTATTTTTTCAATAACACAAACTTTGTGTCACAAGTGCACTCGAATCACTCTCATCCTCCCGCTCTCTCCGCTCTCGCTCAGGTGAACTAACAGTACGAAAAAACAGTTCTTAATTCATCTCTTACCGGTGCGATTCCAAGCACCGTTCCTCACTTACTTTACTTGTTAAGTCCCTGTGAAAGACGTCCTTGGAATGAAGGTAACTCATCCCGTAGGAAATGTCCCTGGCTAGCGAGACCCTCGTCGGCTGGGGCAAATCCACGCTCCTGTTTTGGACGAGCTGCTCCAAGGAGCCGCCGTTGATGTACTCGGTGAGAGCGTGGAGTTGGCCTTCGTGGACGCATACTCCCATCAGGTTGAGGATGTTTGGATGGGACAATTTGTTCATCAGCTGCACCTCCTTCAGCATGTTGCGGCGGTTCGAGCGCAACAGGTTCATTTTTAGTACCATCACTTGGCCTGTTACTCGGTGGGTCACCTGAAAAAACAAAACAATGGAAGTCGGATGGCACGCTCGATGGAATACAAATTATCGCGAGCGGAATGGTTAGAAGGGGATTTTCACCGGGAGAAAGAATTCGGCTTCAGGTGTATGTGTAGCATATGAAAGTAAATTTGGTGCCGCGGACGCGAAAGAGAAGTTCGCGATCTGCTCTGGAATTCGTGTTTGTGGAAGGAAAGAAATGGGGTTTTCGCGCAAACTGTGATGGGTTGCGTCGAAGTCGTTTATGATACAATTATTTCTGCAAAAATTAATGGGCGATTTCACTCTATTGCTTATAACGATATACAGTTTCTTGTTAGGCGTTCAATGGATTTCACAAAAAAGACAAAATTGTGGTTGTCGTCACGTAATTTAATTAAAATATTTGAACTTTCATCGTTCAATGGTTCAAATTAAAGCGAAAACGGTCAATGACATTGTTTGGGAGCCGGATTTTCATTTGCCAAAAATATCTCGAAGAAATACGTTCAAAAATGTAAACAACCTTGAAGACAATTTGGATTCAAAAATTTCGTCTCATTAGTCGACGTGGTAGTAATTCGACTTTTTTTTTCTCTAAATTTACTACATAATTTATTTTTTATCACACTGCCTCAAGTTGCCTGCTTTTTTTATTAGGTAACTTTCTCATCTTTCATACCATTTTAACATGCTTATGTTCTATCTAGCATCCTGACTATTTCCGCGAGTAATAAGTTTAAATTTTTCCATCAAATTCTCTCTTTCATAGAAACATCAAAGCTCACATTTTAAAAAGGATATCAATTATATACTTCCTAAGCTAAGGGACAATTATAATAATTTTGAGAGCTATACCTAAATTTTGTGATTGTATAACCCATTTTCTATTAAAGCAGTAGTTTTAAATAATTTTATCGTCCTGTAGAGACGGAACACTCTGTATGATGTAATTCGAAACGACTGATTGCACACAGTTTTTTATTTTCTAATTAATTCAGAATTTTAATGCATTACAGGAAGAGAAATGAGCGTATTCTTCTCGTTACTACTTTATTTACATGCATGCAGATATTCATTTCTCTGTATTTGATTACCACCTATAAATAATTTTATATCTGTGTCAAAGAAAATGTGTGGACTTGTCGGTCACTCACTACTGAAAAACTGGACTAAAGTAATTTAAAAAGAACCTTCCTCGTCTCTGAAGCAAATTCAACAAATCTAATTTTTACTTCGTAAGCGTAAACTAAGAAAGTATAGTAATCGAGTCCATCGGTCGACTTGTAGTTTCATGTTTTCTCGACGTTTCAAGACCTCTAGAGTACGAAAAAATAGATGTCTGATTCCATCTTTCCTGTTCCGTAATTTTTCGTTTTTTCAACTTTTTTTAATTCTTCAATTTCTCGACTTTCAAAATTTTTTCAATTTTTCAGCTTCTCAATTTTTGATTTTTCGATTTTTCAATTTTTCGTTTCCTCAATTTTTATTTAATTCTTGATTTTTATTTTTCATTTTTCCGATTTTTTCGTTTTCATTTTCTTGATTTTGTATCACAATTTTTCGGTTTTTCATTTCCTTTAATTTTCAATGTTTCTTTCAATTTTACAATTTTTCGTTTATTCAACAACAATTGAAAAACTGAATATGCGAAAAATATTCAATCTTTCATTCTGCAGTTATTAAATTTTTCAGTTTTGCAATTTTTGAATTTCCAGTATTTAGATTTTACAATTAAACAATACATATTTCGTTTTTTTAATTCAATTTTTAATCTTTCGACTTTTCAATTTTTGTTTGTTCAATTATCCAAGTCCTTGATTTCCAATTTTTAGATTTTTCAAAGTTTTCATTTTATTCTTTTTCGTTTTTTCATTTTTGATTTTTCAGTATCACAATTTCTCAATTCTTCCAATTTTTGATTCGGAAAGTTGAAAAATAAAAAATTGAGAAATCAAAAAACTGAAAAATTGCAAAATCAAAACAGCAGAAAATGGAAAAATCGTAAATCGAAGAAAAATTGAAACATTGAAAAACTAAAAAGCAAAAACTTAAAAATCCAAAAAATTCATAAATCAAAAAATTAGAATGAAGAAAAAACGAATCGAACCGAAAAATTGGAAGACCCAAAAATTGTAAAATCGAAAAATTATAGAATCGGAATAATTTGAAAGTTAAAAACCTGTAACAAGATCGAAAAGTTGAAACATTAAATATTGAGAAATTGAAAAATTAAAAATCGAAAAATTGAAAAAACGAATAAGTAAAAAAAATTAAATTCAATGATTGAAAAATGGAAACATACTAAGATGTTTAAATTGAAAACTCCTGAAACATCCAAAAACTGTAACATCCAAAAGATGGAAAATCAAAAAACTGAAGAATTTTAAAATGAAAACTCGAAGAGTTGCATGTCATATAATTGAACAAGAAAAAATGAAAAATTTCAAATCGAAAAATTGAAGAAACTGAAAAATTTAAACTTGAAAAGTTGAAAAATTGCAAATCGAAAAACCCAAAAAAACAAAAAAAAATGTAAAATTCAAGTCAAGAAAGCTGTGGGAATGTTATTTACGCCACTGGTTCTTACTTTATAGAGGTTTTCAGAAAACAAGAATCGCACAAATTTTAGTAATTAAAAAAAATGGCATTTAAAATCGAAATAATCTTCGGCCAATTTTTTAGATATGTAGATTATGAAATTTGTAGTATAGTAAGCGAGTTCACCGGGCGACTTGCCACTTTATTGTTTTCTCCACATTTCATGACCACTAGAGACGAAAAAAGTGTCCCGTTTCCGTCTTTTCTCTTCCGTAATTTTTCGTTGTTTCAACTTTAATTCTTTCAATTTTTCCATTTATCAACTTTCAAATTTTTCGATATTATAATTTTTTTAGTTTGGACTTTTCAGTTTCTAAATTTTTAATTTTTCCATTTTTCTTTTTTTCATTTCGTATGTATTTTCAATGTTCTTTTCAATTTTATAATTTTTCGTTTATTCAACGAAAAATTTTATTTATTCAATGCAAAATAAATAACGGAAAATTTTTCAATCTTTGATTTTTCAATTTCTGGCTTTTCCAATTTTTTTAATTTTTCAATTTTGCAATTTTGAATTTCCAGTTATATGATATTCCGAATTCTTTATTTTCAGTATTTAGATTTACAATTTCGATTTTTAAGTTTCTCAATTTTTATCTTTCGGCTTTTCAATTTTTCGTTCCTTCAGCTTTTCAAGTTGTCGATTTCCAATTTTTAGATTTTAACGGGCCACTGTCACTTTCATGTTTTCTCGACGTTTCATGACCTCGAGAGTCCGAAAAATAAAGTCTCCCCTTCCGCCTTTCCTGTTCCGTAAATTTTCGTTTTTTCAAATTAATTTTTTTCAATTTTTCAATTTCTCGACCTTTCAAATTTTTTAATTTTTCAGTTTCTCAATTTTAATTTTTCGTTTCCTGAATTTTTATTTAGTTTTTGATTTTTATTTTTCATTTTCCCGATTTTTCATTTTCATTTTGTAACGGAGCTTTCAAAGCGCTCCGCTAGTACCCTTTCGAGGGCGCTGTCCTCGGCAGCGCCGATATCAACCCCACCAAGCTCACCCCCCACTGGAACGCACCCCACCTGAAGTTACTTCATTGTGCAGGTACTCCCACGCATCTCAACCCTGCCTATAAAAGGGCAACTCGGACGCTTTCCAGGCAGATGGAACTCCACCATCTCCACCTTAAGGGCTGCACTGTCTCGGTCCCCTTCTGGTGATCACCAGGGCTGCACTGTGTTACGGTCCCCTGCGCCGCTTCGATATTATTACCAGGGCTGCACTGTGTTACGGTCCCCTGCGCTGCTTCGAGATCTTCACCAGGGCTGCACTGTTTTACGGTCCCCTGCGCCGCTTCGAGATCTTCACCAGGGCTGCACTGTTTTACGGTCCCCCTGCGCCGCTTCTACGACGTCATCTCCAGGGTCGCACTGTCTAGGTCCCCTGTGCCGCATCGCCGACGTCGTCATCTCCAGGGTCGCACTCTCTAGGTCCCCTGTGCCGCATCGCCGACGTCGTCATCTCCAGGGTCGCACTGTCCAGGTCCCCTGTGCCGTATCGCCGACGTCGTCATCTCCAGGGTCGCACTCTCTAGGTCCCCTGTGCCGTATCGCCGACGTCGTCATCTCCAGGGTCGCACTCTCTAGGTCCCCTGTGCCGTATCGCCGACGTCGTCATCTCCAGGGTCGCACTGTCCAGGTGCCCTGTGCTACATACATCGCCGCCGTCATCCCCTACGACGCTCTGAGTCCCAGGAGCCGCCACCATCCCCGACGAGAATTGCCACCACTTCGATAACCCATACCCATATTTTGCTTTGTATTGTTTGCTTATTATCAATAAACCGCTGAGCTACCACAAACTGGCGCCCAACTTAGTGGCTCGAAGAAGGCAACATTCTACAAATCTATCGCCCAACGTCGCGGCTCGAAGAAGGCAAGATTCCACGACAGAAAAGAACGGCATCACTCCCAGTCCGAAGAAGTCCCCGTAACTCCACAATGGCGGCTATACAAATGACACCGGAGCAGTTCCAGCAGCTCTTGGATAGGGTACAAGTTGTCCCGCAACCGCAAGTGGTCAGGAACCGCCACTTTACCCACTGCCAGGCCCGTTTTGACGGAAAGCGCGCCCACGCTGCTGTAACGGAATTTCTTACGGCTGCGACTTTATACAAGGATATGGAAAATATCACGGACGAGGACGCCATAGCCGGCTTACCCCTACTACTGACTGGAGAAGCCAACCAGTGGTGGAATGGTGTGAAAAATCAGGTATACACATGGAGAGAAGCTACGGAACTTCTACGAGAAGCTTTTGCCCCCAGGCGACCTAACCATCGCCTTTTTTTGGACATTTTTAATAATCCCCAGGACGAAAAGACGCCAACCGATAAGTTCATAACCGTCCAACGAGAACGACTGGCACAAATGACGAGAGACTTGGACGAGGAATGGCAGTTAGACATAATCTACGGTCTGCTGAGATACCATATTCGGGATAAAATCGCCAGGTCCGACTGCAGGTCCTTCGCCGAACTTCTCGATAAGTCCCGAATCGTTGAGGAGAACGAGCGAGAAACGAGAGTTAGAAACCACGCACCAGAAACCCCAGAAAATGGCCAAACATTCCGACGGCAAGAATTCCCAAGAATCGACCGAAGACCACGGCCCAGGTGCGATTTCTGTAAGAACTTTGGCCACGAGACACAAGAATGCAGGAGAAAAACACAGGATCAGCGACGACCGGCCAATGACCAAGAGATCATTAGATGTTACGGATGCCAACGTCCCGGCGTTTTCCGCCGGAACTGTCCAAACTGCAATTCAGAGACACGACGGACAAACCTCTGTGCAGCGAGGATAAATTCTAGAGCGCAACCCACCATAGATCGCTCACAAGAAATCCTCCGAGATATGCAGGTACCGCCACTCACCGTACCGATGCAAATCGATGACATCCGGACCTTCTCCGCACCATCACCAGCCCGAGATTTTTCCGCGATGGAATACATGGGGGCTGACGCCCACTCCGCCATTGGGAATGAGAAATTCCCCGAAATTCCGCGCATCACGTTCTCCTCTTTGCAACTTCCAGCAGAGAAAGGACGGACCTTCCGCAAAGAAAAGATGTCCCGGCGTAAAGGGCGGAGGAAGATGAGGAAACCCTTTGTGCTAACGACAGATAGCAGCTACGTACGAGGAGTAGCTCCACTCCAGGGGGAGGCCACCAACGAACTCCCTGTAAAATACGGTAGCCGCTTGTTCACGAGCGCCGAAAGGAAATACACCGTCCAGTCGCGAAGACCCGCACACGAGTACCAACCCCGAGATCAAGTACTGGTAGTAACCCATCCACGAATCAACGCTCGAAAAGGAGTCAGCGCCCAAATTGCTCCTAAACGCGAGAGGCCTTACATTAGGCGCCCACAAGGACCTACGAGTTATAAGGTATACGACGCACAGCATCCCCAAGCATCCCTAGGTTTCTACCATACTCCGTTTCACGGGAGCACTACACCTACGCCAGCGCCAGTGGCCCCGCTACGAAAACGAGGCCGCCTCAGAAAGCAAGTTCAGGACCATAGTCGGGACGCCTTAATGGTCCTGAGGGGGAGATTGTAACGGAGCTTTCAAAGCGCTCCGCTAGTACCCTTTCGAGGGCGCTGTCCTCGGCAGCGCCGATATCAACCCCACCAAGCTCACCCCCCACTGGAACGCACCCCACCTGAAGTTACTTCATTGTGCAGGTACTCCCACGCATCTCAACCCTGCCTATAAAAGGGCAACTCGGACGCTTTCCAGGCAGATGGAACTCCACCATCTCCACCTTAAGGGCTGCACTGTCTCGGTCCCCTTCTGGTGATCACCAGGGCTGCACTGTGTTACGGTCCCCTGCGCCGCTTCGATATTATTACCAGGGCTGCACTGTGTTACGGTCCCCTGCGCTGCTTCGAGATCTTCACCAGGGCTGCACTGTTTTACGGTCCCCTGCGCCGCTTCGAGATCTTCACCAGGGCTGCACTGTTTTACGGTCCCCCTGCGCCGCTTCTACGACGTCATCTCCAGGGTCGCACTGTCTAGGTCCCCTGTGCCGCATCGCCGACGTCGTCATCTCCAGGGTCGCACTCTCTAGGTCCCCTGTGCCGCATCGCCGACGTCGTCATCTCCAGGGTCGCACTGTCCAGGTCCCCTGTGCCGTATCGCCGACGTCGTCATCTCCAGGGTCGCACTCTCTAGGTCCCCTGTGCCGTATCGCCGACGTCGTCATCTCCAGGGTCGCACTCTCTAGGTCCCCTGTGCCGTATCGCCGACGTCGTCATCTCCAGGGTCGCACTGTCCAGGTGCCCTGTGCTACATACATCGCCGCCGTCATCCCCTACGACGCTCTGAGTCCCAGGAGCCGCCACCATCCCCGACGAGAATTGCCACCACTTCGATAACCCATACCCATATTTTGCTTTGTATTGTTTGCTTATTATCAATAAACCGCTGAGCTACCACAATTTTGAATTACAATTTTTGCGTTTATTCACTTTTATATTTTCAATGTTTCTTTCAATTTTATAATGTTTGAATTTCCAGTTTTCCGATTTTCCAAATTTTTTAATTTTCATAATTTAAATTTTACAATTAACGATACATATTTCGTTTTTTCAATTTTGAAGTTTTTCGAATTTTAAATTTCTCAACCTTTAATATTTCGACTTCTCAATTATTCGTTTGTTCAATTTTTCAAGTTCTTGATTTCCAATTTTTATATTTTTCAAAGTCAAAGTTTTTGTGTTTTATTCTCTTTCATTTTTTCATTTTTGATTTGTTAATGTTACAATTTCGCAATTTTTCCATTTTTTGATTCGAAAAGTTAGAAATTTTCTCAATTTTCCATTTTCGCAATTTTTCCATTTTTTCATTCGAAAAGTTGAAAAATAGAAAAATTGAGAAATCAAATTGAAACACTGAAAAGCTAAAAAAAATCCATAAATCGGAAAATTATGTAATCGTCAAAATTGTTAAGTCAAAAAACGATAACAAAAAAAAATTGAAACATTAAATATTGAGAAAAGGAAAATTTAAAAATCGAAAAATTGAAAAATCGAATAAATCGAAAAATTGAAAAATCGAATAAATCGAAAAATTGAAAAATCGAATAATTGGAAAATGGAAAAACTCTAAAATCATAAAATTGAAAACTCCTGAAATTGCAAAAAAAAGGTCCGAAAGTCGGAAAATCGAAAAACTGAAAAATTCCAAATCGGAAAATTGAAGAAACTGAAATTGCAAAAACAAAAAATTATAATATCTTATAATAAAAAATAAATAAAAATTGAAAATTTTAAACTTGAAAAGTTGGAAAATTGCAAAACGAAAAACCGAAAAAACAAAAAAAAATAAAAATTTAAAAATTCAAGTCAAGAAAGCTGTGGGAATGTTATTTACGCCACTGGTTTTTATTTTATAGAGGTTTTCAGAAATTTTACATAATAAAAATTTTAATAATTTTCCAAAGAAGTGGCATTTCAAATCGAAATAAACTTCGGCCAATTTTTTAGATATTACGTAGACTATAAAATTTTTAGTATAGTAAGAGGAGTTCACCGGGCGACTTGCCACTTTCATGTTTTCTCGACATTTCATGACCACTAGAGACGAAAAAAGTGGGGTCTCGTTTCCGTCTTTTCTCTTCCGTGATTTTTCGTTGTTTCAACTTTAATTCTTTCAGTTTTTCGATTTATCACCTTTCAAATTTTTCAATTTTTCGATTTATCAACTTTCAAATTTTTCAATTTTTCGATATTATTTTTTTTGTTTCGGCTTTTCAGCAATTTTTAATTTTTCGATTTTTCAAGTTCTTGATTTTTCATTTTCCCGATTTTTTAAATTTTCATTTCCTTGATTTTGTATCACAATTTTTCGTTTTTTCATTTCCTTTATATTTTCAATGTTTCTTTCAATTTTATCATTTTTCGTTTATTCAATTGAAAAACTGAATAACCGAAAAATTTTCAATCTTTGATTTTTTAATCCCTCATTTTTTCAATTTTTACATTTTGCAATTTTTTAATCTCCAGTTATCCGATTTTCCGAATTTTTTAATTTTCAATATTTAGGTTTCTGAATTTTTAATCTTCCGTTCCTTCGTTTTTTCATTTTTTGAAAAGTTGAAAAACAGAAAAATTGTGAAATCGAAAAAGTTCAAGAAAGAAAAATTGCAAAATCGATAAAGAAGAAAATCGTAAAATTACAAGTCGAAGAACTTAAAAAAACGAAAAATTGAAAGAATGAAAAACCAAAAATCAAAAAAATTAATAAATCGAAAAATTATGGAATTGTAAAGTCGAAAAACTTCACATCGAAAGATCGAAAAATTCAAACATTAAATATTTATAAATTGAAAAACTAAAAATCGAAAAATTGGAAAATCCAATAATTGAAAAATGGAAAAATTATGGAATTGTAAAATTGAAACCTCTTGAAATTGCAAACGAAAAATTGGAACATCTAAAACCTGAAATATTCATAAAATTGAAGAAACAAGAAAAAATAAATAAGTCCAAATCGAAAAACTGAAGAAACTCAAATTGCAAAAAGAAAAAAATTATAAAATCCGAACATTGAAAAACTTGAAGTTTAAACTTAAAAAGTTGAAAAATCGCAATTCGAAAAACCGAAAAAACAAAAAATAAATATAATTGAAAAATTCAAGTGAAGGAAGATAGTTGCGGGAGATTTGAAATTGAAATAACCTTCGGCCAATTTTTTAGATACGTAGATTATAAAATTTGATCTGCGATTTTTTTCCCTCCTAAACACTCAAAAAAAAAAACAGCTGATTATTAAACCACAGATAAACAAATCTGTTATATATCAGGTGTGATTAAAAAATGACGTCAAAAGTTCTAGAAGAATGAGCAATATTTAAATCATCCCCTATAACAAATTTAAAACATTTAAATTAATTCTGAGAATCAAGCCTTGGTGAGTACGATTTTAGAGATCTCACACTAAATTAGATAATCTTTTGCAGCTATGCAACAATTTGTTTAAGATTTAATAATTCTTTATTCAACACCAAGCTTATCTTCGCACGATTATATTGTAATAACAAAAATATGTGAATTAAGGAGGCATTGTCGCTATTTTTTTTATCAACATTTATGTCAAAAACTATCGACTTTGAATATTTTTCACATTAGCATTAAGTTGTTTTTACCTTCGGAACAAAACAACTTTACAACAACTACTTATCCAGTAAACAATTTTTATCAAAACATACTGCATGCTAGAGTTGATATCCCTGTCCTTGATTCCAAAAATAGCTTTTAGTCCCCATTTTATCGTTACCACGAGTGTGCAAACACATCTTCCCATACCCAGTACTTTCTTAACAACTTTTTCCTTGAAGACGTCATTCTTAATGCGTCACATGACAGGAAAACCTATGACGAAACCGCCAGTTGTGCAAACTAAGCCGTCGGAAAGGCAAACAAAGAAATCTTATCTCGAAATCAAACCTAATTTAAAAAACGAACACATGTTCCTAATTGTTTATCTAGCGATCACCTACTGGGAAGTCTAAAATATACATTCAGCCGGCAAACACAATTACTACAATCTGATAAAAACCAATTTGGCGAGTTTCTACAAAATTTAATCACAGAGAAAGTGAAAATGCACTGTTATCATGCGTTTTACCATCAAGATTGTGATTAGGAAGGAACTCGTCGAAAAACCTACAATCACGTCGAAATTAGCATACGTAACAGAAAAGTTCTCATTGATGCAGCAAAATGCACTGGAAGAATGTTACTTTCGATTCCGGACTCCCCTACCTACTAATTATTCGCGCCAGTTGTAATCACTTAGATGACAGGGACTATTGCAAATTCCGATGTGACGCCGATGACTGATAAAAGCCGTCACTTTAAATGATACCATTGTTAAAAAAAGCTGCCATTAAGTGATATTGATAAAGGATGGAATTTCACTTTCAACAAAAATGCACCGACGAGTGCAAAACAATACACTTTCGAGATCTAATATTTGGAGAGAACAGAGGTGTTTCGGATATTATGTAAGTGGCTGAAAGGAAAAAACAATAGGATGTTGTTTAATGGTGGATACATTTTTCTGTGGAAGTAAAAACTTGTAACTTAAAGAAAGGTTTACAGGTTTTATGAACGCAATTAAATATTACTGCTATCATTACATCGGTTATAAAATTTAATGAAAGAACGGACTTTGTTCTATGTAATGCTCATAATTTTTATTGTTTATGTATTTATTGTTTCATTATTATTAGCTGACAAACGCAAAAAAGCAGACAAGACGAAAAAAGCTACAAAATTTGTACCATCCAGTGGAAAATGAGGTTTTTTTATATAAATTTAGATTGTAAGATATGTTTGAACTCAAATTTTGGAATTTATGGTTTCCTACGTAATTTGAAATACGTATATACTTAATATAAGGCTGTTTCACTTCCAAAATCCACACTCTTTTATAGACTTGAAATATTTAAAATTTCTTTGATTTTTTTAATATTATACTGTATGTACTTTATCTAAATTTTAAATTTTACAGCAAAATGCAATTTTCTAGATCTCTTGTTTTTCAGCTAGAAATTTTGAAGTTTTAGATTTTTTTCATTGTTGGATTTAATCTTATTGTATTATTTTGAATATCTGAAATTTATTTACAGGTTTTAATATTTGAAATTCAAAATAAAATAATAGTACTTCCTAACATAAGTCTTGTTTTGGCAAACCACAATCATTCGAAAAAATAGGGGGCGGGTGGGCGGGCCTAGTACTTTGACTGACAACTGATTTTGTCCCTATTAATCTTGTAAAACCTTGTAAAATTTAAAGGTGTTAAATTGGAAATTTCCATAGTAACGGGTTAAATTACTAAATTTACCGGAAATGTGCAAAATATAAAGAGTTTTTACTTGTGAGTTATCATTGCATTCATATTTTTTAGAATTGCTCAAACAGGGTGACTCAAAAAAATTAATGACTGAGTAAAAAAATAAACATCCAATGAGATTTAGGCATTTAACTCGTTACTATGGAAATTTGCAATTTAACACCTTTTAAATTTAACAAGTTTTTACAAGTTTAATAGGGGCAAAATCAGTTTAATCTTAGCAAGTGCTAGTAACGCCCACCCGCCCCCTATTTCCTCAGAGGATATGTCATTTACCAAAATCAGTTTTATCTTAGCAAGTACTAGCCCCGCCCACCCACCCTCTATTTTCTCAGAAGGTATTACGTTTGCCAAATTCAGTCTTATCTGAGCAAGTGCTAGCCCCGCCCGCCCGCCCTTATTTCCTCAGAGAATATGTCATTTGCCAAAATAAGACTTATCTTAGCAAGTACTGGGAAGTACTACCCTCTGAGAAAATAAAGGGCGGGTGGGCGGGGCTAGTACTTGCTAACATAAGTCTTATTTTGGCAAATGACATCTTATTTGAGAAAAAAGGGGGCGGGTTGGCGGACCTAGTACTTGTCAAGATAAAACTGATTTTGCCCCTATTAATCTTGTAAAACCTTGTGAAATTTACATATTTCCATAGCAACGACTTAAATTCCTAAATCTACCGGAAATGTGCAAATCATGAGTTTTTACTTGTGAGCTATCATTGCATTCATATTTTTTAGATTTCCTTATGCAGGTGATAAAAAAAAATCAATTTATTTTATTGATTAAATCAAATGTTGATGATCTCATCACAAAATTGTGTAAAGTAAACACTCAGCTCAAAAATGCTGGATATGATTCACTGTACTTTAGGTGCGAGGGAAGTTCTGTCGAAACAGCTTCCGACGAATTTTTAATTTAAAAAACTGCCATATTTCAAATGTAGATTCGGGAAAGGAGTTCTCGAACAACTGAAAGCAACTTTTAGAGCTCGAAATGAAGAAGAAAATGTTTTTGGTTAAGTTTCGAAAGTGGTCGAAAAATTCCAAAATTGAGAAATTTTGATTTCGAAAAAGTTGTCCGAAAATCCTGGAAAAACTCTGAGATGTAGTTTTTGACGTGCTGATTCCAAAAATATACAGTTTTTGAGGTCGAGGGGGCAAGATTTTAGAAATAGTCGGTTTGAAATGTAATTTGTTTAAAAAATCCAAAAAATATTAAATATTTCAGTGGTTGATTCTGGAAAAATGGTAAGAGTTATCTAAGAAATGAGACCGAAAGTAACTTAATAAAAAAATAAAACTTAATATTATGAAACTTTTGGTTTTTTATTTAAGAATTTTAACGTTCCAAATCTAGAAGATTTGATTTTTATATAATGAAAATGAAAATTTCAATAATCTTTTATAAATTTTGGATTTGCTTTATACAAAATTTTATTCTAGAGTTTAAATTATTTTTGCCACACAGCTTTCGTTTGCAGTTTCTAAGACACTCATAAACCAAATGATTCACGAAAATTACCTCCCTTGGCAACGCTGACAAATCAGTAAAAATAAACCGCATAAAAAAAGTAAATAGGTTAAATTGTTTATTAAGAAATGCTCTACAAAAAAGCTAGGAAGTCTTTTTTTGTAAGATTGAAACTACAAGTGAAATTTTTATTTTCTAGTATTTCAGTCTTTAGCCATAATTTTTTATCAATGTCCTACGCCCAAAAGTTATTAATAAAACATATTTATATTTAGATAACTGTATTATCTACAAAAATGTTCCTTATAAAATTATCACCGGACTGATGGTTATGGAGATAAATAAAATTATATACAGGGTGTTCCAAATTTAACGTGGAAAAATATCTAGCAAGACAGAATGCGTCAACAGCAACAATAACTTCAATAAAATTTATCGTTTTGTCTCTAGTATCAAAATACAGCGCCTCCAATTTTGAAAAAATGTTTAATTAATTTGTCTAAGAATCTTGCGACATATCATATAACCTTTACCCCTACAACACCGAAAACACACAAAATATATTTGTTAACGCGTTTCACCAACCACTTTGACATTATCGAGACAAATCTAAACTGTTGAGATCTAAACTGTTGAGATTTGTCTAGATAATGCCAACATGGCTGGCGGTAAGTATTTATTATAAGTTATAACGCACCAAGTGATCGATAAGATTCAAGAACATTGCAAAAGAACATTTACTTTAATCTTTGTTACTATTGTTGTTTGATGTCCGTTAATTTTTTGTAGACTTGTAATTAATTAATAAAGTTATTACTGCGAAAACAAGTGTATGGTCGGCATTATTTTATTTGATGATAATTCTGTGAGCAACACAAAATGTTTCCATAAAAAATTGTATCTTTAAAAATGGGACAACTAATAGAAAAAAAAAATTTTTTCAACCAAGTTATCGCAATCTATTTGACCTTTTATTTTTTTTAGAACATCTGTATAGTACAGATAAAATTTTATTGAAAAAAAATGCATTTATATTTTTGGAAGTTAAGCGTGTTTTTGTAACATAATGCGTTCGAATCAGAAGAAGTGGCGGAGTATGAGTGATTAAAGTATGATACATTCCTTAATTTAGAAAAGCAAGCTCTACAATACATCTAAAAAAATACATACGGTGTCATTTCAAAAAAAGTTGGACGTCGTGGACAAACACAAAAAAATTTAGGGTGTCAAAAAATATATAGGCTCTAATTTAATTTCTTTCATGGTTAATGGTATTGTCTATATGTTTTAATTTGTTTCAATGTATACAGGTTATAACAAATGAATATATAAGAAGCGGAATTTGTTGAAGTGTACTTCCAATTGTGAAAACAATTGTACAACTGACAACGTGTTATTAAAGCACCACCAATACTCAATACTAATATTTTTTAATAAAAGTTCGTATTTTTTAGATAACGTCAACTTCCAGATACATAAAGTTGATGTCATCAATTAAGGTAGTATTTACTTTGTAAGTATCGTTATATAAAATTGTGAAAACACTTATCTATTCCACCGATGTCTACTATTTATAAAAAAAATTCCCCATCACGTGAAAAGCACTCGAAGTAGTCCCTGGAACCACATTGAAACTATAAATATTAACCGATTTTGTTTACGTAACGAATCTTATCAGGTTTTAGAAACATTTTGCCTGATTTATTTCTGAAATCAAACTTTAAATATTTGAATTTATTGCCACTTACACTTAATTTGTGGTAGAGATGCATAAAATGCAGAAATTGATCAAGTGGTTTCTGAAGATTATACATAATTTGACGCAATTTTAGCAAAAAATACCATAATCAAATGAATACGACTAAGTGGTTGTTTCAAATTTGTCAAAAATAGATGCCAATAAACTAATACAATGTGCATATTTTTATAACATGACTCATTTATAATGATACTGTTATTTAGTTGTGGTCACCTAACAACTTCTACGAAACTAATATATGTTTTCCAAGACCCATGTACTGTCAATATTATTATAATTAGTATCAAATATATCGTCTCTTTTTCCGAATGCCAATTAATTAACTTCGGGTAATTAGCCACAAATCGATTTTTTGACGGTCCACATCACATATCGGATACCACACCAGAACGCGAACTTTCTCCACTTTCCTCTGGAACCCCGTCCCACGTACCCCAAAATAGCACCAAATTGTGTCGAGCGATAAACATTTCGGTATTTTCGTCGTGAGTCATCCTGAATTTTCCAATGAAAATATGACTTTTCTCCCCAAATCCGGGACATACAATACCAACACCTCCAACATCCCCTTCCGAGCAAAGGACAACAACAATGTCCTAACGTAAGCATTGATTTTTCAGCTGAAAGTTGGTGCAAGTGCACTGGTTCATTTCATGTTGGCAGCTTTCCAGCTGGTTAAAACTGTGTGGGTAAAAAATTTGCACGTTTGTTTGTAGGTAAGCAGAACTATTCCAACTACTTCTGGCTTTCGACCAGATGAAATGACTTTTAAATGACATTTAACCCCTGGAAAGTGTGTCGCGAGGGGAAGCTGGAGTCATTTCGGGTCGCACGTAATTTTTGCACTGTTTTTCAGACAAACAACGGCGTGTAAACAGGCGGAGGAAAGTATTATTTGAGAAGATGTGGAAAATACGTAATGTTGTTGCCAGAGGCAGTTAAAAGGTTATTTACTGCTGTAATGTTTGGCGATCTGGAATAATTATTTACCTTGAAGTTTGCCAGAACGTTCTAAATTTCAAAGTACGAGTAAAAACGGCAACATGGAAATGTGATGTAGACGTTAAACAAACACGAAAATTGTTTCGACAAATTGCTCAAAAATGTCTCAAAATATTAATTTCGAGGTTAAAGGGCGGGAACAAGTCCGCACCCTAAAATTGGTAAGCTTTATTTTTATGAAACTTTGCTATTTTAAATCATCTTTTGTATTTAAAATTTTATACCTATGTAAACGTATTCTTTAATTTTTATTCTTTTTAGTAATATTAGAAAGAAGGAAAGAAGTTTATATCATTTTTTATTAGTAGTGCGCTACGCGCACATCCGGACTACAAGTACTGTTATTTTCTACAATGATCAATCTTGTTCTGTGAAAATTCAGCTTCGAATACAATAGAAATTTTATTATTTTATCACAGTGACTATTCACTTCAAAACTTGATATGTCGTCATATCTAGTTCAAAAAATAGTCGATGGACTCTAGAAGTGCAGCCCAATAAATCCCGCTTCTTCAAAAAATATATATTTTTTTTGCGATTTGTGATTACTGATAACATCTTTAAAGTAAAAACAATGACGTAAGTTTTTTTATTGAATTTTTCAATTCTTCAATTTTACATTTTCTTTTTGTTTCTTCAGTTTTTCGATTTGCAATTTTTCAATTTTTCAATGTTTAGATTTTGCAAATTTTTGATTTGAGTTTCTCCAGCCTTCAATTTTTCGATTTGCAATTTTTCGTTTCAGTTTTATATAAAAAAAAAATTAAAGAACATAAATTCTTTCGATGCTTCAATTTTATAATTTTTTGTTTTTCCCATTTTAATTTTTTCAGTTTTCCGTTTCTTCAATTTTTCAAGTTTTAAAATTTAAATTTTCCAACTTTTGAACTTTTCAATGTTTGGATTTTGCAAATTTTTGATTTGGATTTTTCGAGCTTTCAATTTTTCGATTTGGAATTATTCGTTTTGAGTTTAACATAAAAAATTAAAACAAAGAAAATAAATTCTTTATCATCCCATTTTGCGATGTTTCGATTTTATAATTTTTTATTTAGTCAATTTCAATTTTTCCAGTTTTTTGTTTCTTCAATTTTTCTATTTGTGATTTTCAATTTATCATTTTTTGGTTCTTCAATTTTTCGATTTTGAATTTTTCGATTTAAAACTTCTCGAATTATTTCAAGTTTTAATTTTTTTAATTTTTCAATTATTTAATTTTTTATTTCTTCAAATTTTCGATCTGCAATTTTTAGTTTCTGTTTTTTTATTTTATTTTTACAAATATTCGATTTTTCATTGTTCCGATTTTATAATTTTTGTCTTTTCAATTTCCATTTTCTCAATTTTTCGCTTCTCCAATTTTTCAATTATTCATTTTTTGATTTTTCAATTTTATAAAACTCTTCGAGTTTTCATTTTTAAATTTTCAGGTTTTCTATTTTCAAACTTTTGGATGTTTCAATTTTTTGATTTTGTAAGTTTTCTATTTGCAATTTTTCAAGTTTTGAAGTTTCAATTTTAAAAGTTCTGAATTTTTCAATGTTTCGATTTTGCAAATTTTTGATTTGGGTTTCTCGAGCTTCCAATTTTTCGTTCCAGTTTAATATAAAAAATTAAAATAAAGAAAATAAATTCTTTATTTTTTCAATTATTCCATTTTTCAATGTTTTGATTTTATAATTTTTTGTTTATTCAATTTTAATTTTCCAGTTTCTCGTTTCTTCAGTTTTTCGATTTGCACTTTTTCAATTATTTTATTCATTTTTTTCGTTCTTCAATTTTATACGATGTGCAACTCCTCGAGTTTTCATTTTTAAATTTTTTAGCTTTATTATTTTACAACTTTTAGATTTTGTAATTTTTCGATTTGCAATTTCTCGGGTTTTCAATTTTTCATGTCTTCAATTTATTGATTTGTAATTTTTCGTTTCAGTTTAATATAAAAATAAAAATAAAGAAAATAAATTGTTTATTTTTTGAATTATTTCATTTTTCAATGTTTCGATTTTATAATCTTTTGTTTATCAGTTTTTCGTTTCTTCTATTTTTCCATTTGTGATTTTTCAATTTATCATTCTTTGATTCTCCAGATTTTAGATTTTGAATTTTTCGATTTAAAATTTCTCGAGTTTTTAAGTTTTAATTTTTCAAATTTTCGATCTGCAATTTTTCATTTCGATTTTTTATTTTATCTTACAAATTTTCCATTTTTCAATTTTCCGATTTTATAACGTTTTGTCTTTTACAATTTCCACATTCTCAATTTTTCCTTTCTCTAATTTTTCGATTTGCAATTTTTCAATTATTCATTTTTTGGTTCTTCAATTTTATAAAACTTCCGAGTTTTCATTTTTAGATTTTGTAAGTTTTCAATTTGCAATAATATACTCGAGTTTTCAATTTTTCGATTTTTCAATTTTCAGGTCTTCAATTTTTCGATTTGCAATTTTTCCTTTCGGTTTTTTATGTTCTTTATTTTTTCGATTGGGCGGTTTTTCAATACTCTGATTTTCTAATTTTTCTTTTTTTTCAATGTAAAATTTTTCAATTTTTCGATCTTTCAATTTTAGATTTTTCAGTTTCTCAATTTTTTAATGTTTCTTTTTTTCAATGTGAAATTTTTCAATATTTTCAACGTTTTCATTTTCAATATGTAACAATTATGATTTTTAAATATTTCACTTTTTCATTTTTTCGTTTTTAAAATTTTCCCATCTTTCAATTACCTATTAGAATTTAAAACTTTTTCATTTATTTTCATTTTCAATTTTTCATTTTCTCGGTCTTCGATTTTTGGATGTTTACAATTTTTCGACTTCACAATTTTGACGATTCTATAATTTTTCGATTTTCCAATTTTTGGGTTTTCCAATTTTTCGATTCATTGATTTTTTCTATTTTTAAGTTTCTCGATCCTTAGTTTTTCAAAGTTTCAATTTTCTGGTTTCTTCCGTTCTTCAATTTGCAACTTTTCGATTTTGCAATTTTTCGTGGTTTTTTTCAGTTTTTTCCGAATTTTTAGTTTTTCGATTTTTCAGTTTTTCGGTTTTTCAACTTTTTGTATGAAAAAAATTGGAAAATTTGCAAAATTGTAAAATTGAATAATCAAAACGAAAAAACTATCTAAATTGAAAACTTTGAAAAATCTAAACATTGGAAATCAAAAACTTACAAAGTTAAAGAAACGAAAAATTCAAAAATCCAAAGATTAAAAATTGAGAAAATTAAAAATCGAAAAAGTACAAAATTGAAAAAACAAAATAGGCATTATAAAATCGAAATATTGAAAAATTAGAGAAATTAGAAAATGGGATAAATAGAAATCCAAAAATTGAAATATAGAAAAATAAAAAAATTTGAAATTCGAGAAATTGAAAAAAAAATTGACAATCGATCTAAGTTTCGAAGATTATTTGTCTAACAAAAATACGGACATACAAACAGACAAAAGGAAACGAGAGTACTCTAGGGCTAGGGGTCATCAAGGGTCGAGAAACCACAAAATTACGGAGTCGCCGATGGAGACTCGATTACAATACTTCCTTAGGTTACGCTCGGGAAGTAAAAATGTGTCAAATGAATTCCCGGATTCATTTCAAGTATAATTTATTTAAACTAACGTCTGCATGACCATAATTAACGAAAAAATTAAAAAAAATTAAAATGTAACCAAATACGTCCAAAGTTCAACGCTCCTATCATTAGTATTTTCCTAGCAGCATTTAATATTTGGAGTTGTCCAAAATTGCACATTCTTGTCCTAATAAGCCACTATCCGCAACCACGTGACATTTTGACACCTTTGAATAATAATGTCCTTAAAACACCTTTTCCTCCTTCACTTTCCATACGTGCTCGTACTATGTAATAACAGCCTTGTTTACGTCCATATCACAAGGTTCAACTTATTACTAAAGTACACAACGATCCAAAACACCAAATAAAAATCCGACGGTCTAATTAAAACCTCGGAATCTTGTGGTAATTCATTTTTATATTGTAAATGATTCAGTAAAGACGAGTGCAGAATTTAAATTTAATCCTTGGCAGCCGAGAATATCAAACAAAAACCTAAATGGCGTCACTGTGTGTGTCATCAATTGACGTCTGTTTTCGCGGTGGAAATTACTGCGAAAATTCGTTCTACGATTTTCTTGCTATATAGGAAAAAGCGAAGGCGGCATGTGTTTGTCGCAAATATCGCTTATCTGTTTAAACGCTTTAGTGATCATTTGTTTTATTGCAGAATTAACAGAGCTGTATTTTTGGATTCGTGTTTGGAGTGGAAACCGCCACTTCATAGTAACAGTATTTGAATTTCGTTTATGTTAGATATAAAGTAATAAAATCTCATCGCGATAAAAAGTTGACACAAAATCTGATAGTGAAGATAAATAGTGCGAATTGTATTCTTAAGTTGATGCAATGCTAGCTATTATCGCTAACAGTGTATTGTATTTCATCTTATTTGTATTTTTTTATGAGTAGGATGCTTCAACTAGGAGAAGGTTTAATAATCATTTGTGATACGTGAACAAATATTAAAAAACAAATTAACACACATCACACTTATGCGTTAGCATGTACGTTAAGTGCAAAGTAAAAGGTTTAATTTATTTTGTTATTTGTACAAACAAAACGAAACGCACGTTCTTATCCTGATCATTTTCATAATGAACATCTAAAACAATAGAAAAATTAATCACAATGACTGACAGTTTCATCGACGATGTCTGATTTCTAAAGAAACAAGTGTCTCATTTTTCACAAACATTTCTACGTAGAACGTGGTATTTCTCTATCACAAATTATTTTAATTTTTTGACTTTCGTATTTTCATTGCATATAACGACGCTGAATTATTTTTGCTGACCAAGGAATGCGAAATATGTGGTGCATAACTAACTCGAAGCACGAAGTTGCATATAAACACGTCAAAAGAATATATAGATGTTTGAAATTTGAACTTTAATATCGAAAACGATTGTCTAAAGTAATCAGAAATTAGCCACCTTGACCTGAATACCGAAACAAGTAAATAAACTTAACGTACAAACTGGTAAAAACTAACCAAAATTTATAACTCGGAAAAATTTGATCTAAAGTTACTTAGACAGATCTATTTAAAGCAGATAACCAACTGGAAAATGTATATTATCAACGCATAACTTCGACTGTTTATGTTTATGCATTGAAAGAATTCGACGATTAAGCACGTATTAAATTCGCGGTGGCAGAAAATAAAACGCAAGACTAAGCCTGCGTTAGTGAATCGAAGAACGTTCCAAGCAACATTTCGGCAAGGACATGTGACTTAACAACAGGAAGGCTTAAATAATAAAAATAATAATAGTAATGAACAAAATCGAGGTGAATTCATAAATTATAAATATAATAAGTATATTATTTTATAAAATTTAAATCGTGTAAACTACGGAAAATTTTAAAATGATGTGATTATAGCGTTTTGCGTTGTCCACGATATTCCTTGTATCCATATAAAATTTGACAACACTAGGTCCAGTAGTTTATTTAATAATTTTTTGCGAAGACGTCATTAACTTTCTAGAGAACATGAATAAACAAATTTTAATCGTTGTTCTCTAATCATTAAATTAATGATTGTATTTTGCCAGCATTTCAAAAAAAAAAGTTTCCTAGATTTTAAGACAGTGTAAAATTTTCTTTTCCTATTTTTTTTAAGTAAGCCGTAAATGTATCATTAAAAATATGGACACATTATTAAATTATACATTAAGAAGGAAATGAGAGACTTACGAGTTTCCGTTCGAAAACTAAAAAATTGAAATAACAAAATACGATTTCTGAATAAATATTAACAAAAAATACAACATCGCAGAAAATATACTATATACTGTTGTCCTATTACTCATTTATTGAGTGGAGAACTATTTTTTATGTAAAATTGTTATACTGTAGATAAAGTGTATTATTTATGCAAATTTTAAAAATAAAAAAAACGTGGATAGAAATTTTGAAAAATCCGATGTGTGTATCCCAAAAAATCCAGCTATAACCAGACTGGAAAGTTATTGTTTATAATTTTCAACAACGAAAACTTCAAAATTGTCACTTAAAAAGAACGTAGTTATTTTGGCGTGATGAGACATCCTGTATAAGAATTTAGAGCAACAGACTCTGTTTACGTACATCTTTACGTATATATTTTGTAGCACACAATTAGAAAATATGACATCATAGCTGCTGACAGCGTGTTGAAATTTTGAGTACTGAGGGGATAATAACCTGTTTCGACTAATATTTTATAATTAAAAATATATTACTTATATAATAAAGCAGATCAAGCTCCTTTTTTTAAGGAACCATATGCAAATTTTAAACAATATTAGTATACTCCAAAAGTGGAAAAAATAGATATAGCAATTTTCTGAAACAATATGAAGCCATCTAATTTCGTTCTAAGCTTTTGTCACCATAAAATCCACAAATCACATTTTCCTAATCTTAAACCACCGACATTTAGATAGAACAACAGCATTCTTAAATTCTAGTTCAAAATTAGCATTTTTTCGATTATTTTTCAGCATAAAAGCCCCGCGTCATAAATAATACAGCGATTTCTTAAAAAATCACCTTCCTTTCGTCGGAATTATGGTTCTAGACGGCTTCATAATTTTCACCACACCCAAATTAAGTCACACCTGTTGGAAATTTGTAATTTGTCCGGATGACATAGTAGGAATTTTTAAACACATATGAGTAATTTATAGACGGTGTTATTCACAAATTAAAAATGTCATAATTACGACTTTTGTGTTTGTTGATCAATAACACCATTCACTTCGGGTGATGTAATCCAGAAAATGAATCGTCTGATAATAGAGACCGAGGAGTAAACAAGAATTTTGAGCGCCAGCCAACAAAAAGTACAATCTAACACAGAACAAGTAAAGAACGATATTTCTATTAGTTTAAACAATAATTTCATCAATCCAATTTCACGGTGGGTTATTAACGATCGTTTTTTGTGCGCAGTTGATATTCTTAAGTCAACCTGTCGTGGGAACTCTAATACCAAAGACTTAATTTGATTTAGCACGGCTATGAACCCCACAAAGGAAACGGAAAAAAGTACAGTAATTGATTTCAAATTCAATTCCGCTCGTCTATTCATCCAAACATGCGAATGTTCAAATGCAATAAAATAAAGCGACTTTACGAGAAAACGTCTCCGAATAAATTTTTATAGCGTTCTGGCTTTTGTACACAGCAGATGATTCCACCTCGATCTAGATACAAGGTCTATTATGCATTAATTATACCGTAAAAATCTCACGTACAAGCAATTATTACAGTAAATAATATTTTATATTATTTGAAAGTAACGTTTTCTACACTGTCAGGCTGTTATTGGTGTCGTAGAAAAGCCCAATTGTTTGTACACGAAATTAATCCGGAACGACTTTTCCAAGTAAATGACGAAAAATTCCATCAACACAACCGAGAATAGAACGAAAAAAACAGGCTGGAAAACCTTGATTTGCGGCTGTATTCAAGTTATAAATATTTTCACATTTCCGTCCGGTGACAATGTAAAAATACGACTACTACAAGGGTTGTCCTAAAAAAATTGAAAAGTATGACGAGTTAAAACGGTCGGAGTTTCTTTTGCTAGTTAGACGATTCGTTTTCAACATGACCCGACAGTTGTTAACCGAGTTAGCAATTATTATTATTCAATTAATTATAGCTGAACAACTGTCCCGCGTGTTAGGAAAGTTCGTCGAAACTAAATAAATTGTCGCATAAATCGTTTTCGTACAATTTCAGCAGTTATTGACACCATAGAAAGTGCATTTATTATTTGTTACGTAAGGAACGAATTAAGGCAGACTATTTCCCAATATGCACAAAATATTCTAATTATAGAGAACGCTCAGATTTTTGAGCCGCTTGACTAAATTTAAATAGATATAAATTTATGTAAACGTCTCGCACGATTTGATATAATACAAGGAACATAATTCGCGGTATTCAAATGAGGAAAATGTGATAACATTTTAAATCGTCGCATTTTGTATGATAATGTGGCTACGAAAGATAAAAATATTTTAGAGTTGCAAATTACGGACGTCGGCAGAACAAACGAACGTGTTTGTTGTTTAATTTAGTAAAAAGTTGTAAAAACGTAGCGAATGGCCACGTACTTTTGAAATGGTCATTTCCATACGCCCTCGCACGACCAAATATTCGTTTATAAGGAAATTATACATTTACTAATTAATTTTAATACCTTGTAGTGTGATTGTCGACAAACTTGTACTAAAGCGGTTTTTAAACGTAAATAAATTTTTTAATTTAATATATTTCTCAACTATAATTCCATTGTGGCATGCTAATGTAACAGTAGAAAATACAAATATGTTAATTATTATAAATTAACCATCTGACTTCCAATCACACTTACACAGCTGTTAACGTTGTTACAAGCGCTAAAAAGTTTCACGATCGACTTTGACATTAATATTTAGAAACTAAATTGAGTATAAAACTCGTGAGTCCGAAAAAGTTGATTTGTTTGCATTTGTGCATTCCAAATAGTTCCAAAAACAATTTTCTTAGAATTTTTCAATTCAAAATCAAATGAAAATTTTCTCATTTCTTCATCTGGAACAAAAATGGGTGTGAAAGTATGAAACAATAAATTAAATTATTTATGAACATAATGATAACTGTGGTATTTTCATAATGGGAAAGAGATCTGTAAAATGAAATTTTCTTGTTTACACACTTTGTGAATTGCTGGTTTCGAAATGAAAAATTTGGGAGTACTTAATTTACATAAAAGGATTAGTTTTTCACCTTTCTTCCCCGATTAATTAACTGTTAAAATGTTCTCAACATGTTAGCGACTGTAAATATTGTGTATATAAATAAAAGACTAAAGTCACAAGGTTTTTTTGAGTAGTGTAAATTAACATTATTTTCAAGTGTAGAGTGTTCTGTTTTTAAGGCGCAACATGGTAGTTATTTTAATTGGGACACACTATATATTTTTACGTACTCTGAATTGCCAGAGTTTATTTTTAATATTCCGATGTGACGCTTCTAGAAATAAGATCCACAAAAAAATGTAGAAAGATTGTTTGGATTATTTTTACAAATACAGTGCTTGAATAATTATAATTAAACAATAATTTCAAAAAATAGAAAATTAATAATACTACTGAGACACATTAATTGCTTTCTTTAACTACTATTCCTTCACTTTCTTCATTTGTTTTAAAATACGACATCCAAAGCAATTTTTTAAAGCGGTACATATGTCAAATTGTTTGTTACACGTGTGAGTAATGCTTTCGAATATCTTTGCAATTAATTTTCATTTAATATCCTCATTTTACAATCTACCTAAGCCGTAAACAATTTAAAAAGTTAGTGGCGGATTTATTTGCTAATATATAAAATTTTCAAGATTATCACGACATATCACCAATGTTTTTTTAAAATACAAATCATCAGTGTCTACGTGATAAATATAAACATATTGTAAAATATTTGCACTAACTATCTTTTTCTGTGGAATATTTATCGTTGTTTGAAACACGATCGAAACGTTGAATCATGTAAAAATGTAAATATTTAACGAACCAACAAAAATAAGGCTATTAAAGTGGATTTATTGGAAATGTCCACCAAGTATTTTTCATGTCAAAATGCAAATAAAAAAATGTATATGACATTAAAGCTCACCACAAAAACTACACGGAATCAAAACATTATTTCAAACATTTTTGTCAGATGTTGTTAACACCTATAAGTTCAGCATATAATCCTGGTACCACTTTTATTAGTTAAATGCTACAATATTTTTTCTACGACCATGTGGCCCCTGCTTCGACTCAAAAAGAATATTTAATTTTACATAAAAAAAATGCATCACTAATAAAGACGAAAATGGTGTTTTCCCGTTTCTCTGTGTTTATCTGTTGAAAATTCTATTACATCAATAACTTCCAAATCTGCCAAGCCCATCACTTTAAACTTTTGCATGAATTGTAAGAAGGGAAAAAAATTAAGGGTGCTCATTCTAAAGGGTGTTACATTTTATAATTTTATATAATATAGAAGGTGTAAAATGGTGCACCAACTAAACGATGATTAAATTCGCAAATCTAAGTTCGAGAAAAATCATAAAAAAATTCGTTCGCTTACAAAACAAAATATCGATTCAGATAGACAGATAAAAAACGTAGAAATTTAACCACTGTCGTCAGTTTTTTGTATTGTTATTAAAATGGAGAAATCTATGGATAAGACAAGATGCCTCCAAAATTATTTTGAATAATGAAAACCCAATTTCAGATACCCAACGCAAAGTAGGGAATTAAAATATGGTACAATTTCAAAAAAAAACTTCTACAGTTGGATAAAAGAATTTTTTTAATTATTTTTTCTTTGCTCTATAAATGGTCCTGAACAACATGTCCAGTGTTGCCAGACGCAGCGGAATTTTTCTGAGACTTGAAAATTGCAAAATTCGAGTGATTTTTTTGTGCGCTTTGACACATTATTAGAGTTGTACAAAATTTTATTTTGAATGGCGGGTGTAAACTTAGAAATTTTTAACCAACCCATCAACTGGTGGGCGAGGTTTACATTTTGTCTTTTTTTCTTAATATGTGTAGTCATCTTTTCACAACCAGAAACTTATAACATATTTAAAATGGTAAATTTATATAGAGAAATATCGATTTTGCAATTACGCTCCGCCCCTCGGTCTGACAACGAATAAAAAAAATCATCAGAATTCAGACAGGGTGGATGGGCGGGGCTTATATTTTGCCTTTTTTAGTAATACATAGCCATCTTTTCACAACAAGAAACTTAGAACATGTTTAGAATAGTAGATTTTTGCAAGGAAATATGGATTTTGCAATTTAGGGGTTGCAGCCTAATTGCAAAATCGATATTTCCTCATACAAATTTTCCATTCTAAACATGTTTTAAGTTTCATGTTGTGAAAAGAAGTCTACCCATATTAAAACAAAAAGGCATAATGTAGGCCCGCCAACCCCCCCTTTCTCAATTGAAATGATTTTTTTATTCGCCGTGAACCAAGAGGGTGGAGCCTAACTGCAAAATTTTTATTTCTTTACATGAAATTAAAAACATGTTTTTGAGTATCGTGTTGTTCAAAGAATACTATGTACGTTAAGAAAAAAAGGCAAAATATAAATCGGGAGGGTATGGGTGGGGCCTAACCTTTGGCTTTATTTTTTTCTGAATATATATTAATATAGGATTTTGCAGTTAAGCTCCGTCCCCTTGGCTCACGACGAATAAAAAAATCATCACAATTGAGACAGGGCGGGTGGGCGGGGCTACATTTTGCCTTTTTTCTTAGAATGTGTAGACTTATTTCGACAACAAGAAACTTAAAACATGTATAAAATGGTAAATTTTTGTAGTAATCAACTTGAATCCGCTACTTTTCATCTACAACCCCTTTAAAAAGTTGAACATCAAAGTTACTATCGGCGGCAACTTTGCAGCGGAGTTTATAAATGACAATTTTCAGGTCTAAAAGCAGCCTGTAGCGGAATTTTACCATTTAACTCTGGCAACACTGAACGTGTCATAGAGTTGTGGGCCATTTTTTGAACACCCTGTATATTTCGTCCCGAAAAATTAATGACGGTATTTCAAAAAATTAGAAATTGTAGACACTATTCTAAACATACTTTTTGTTTCACATTAAACATTTGTAGTTTTTTTAAGCAATATATTTAATCCTTCCCCCGAAAGTGATGACGCCATTTATTCCAAAATAAATTATTATTAGATGCAACTGCGCACGAATTCTCCGATTATACAATTTATATTTCTTAACTAAATATTATCCGCTCTAACATATATTTCAAAGAGCTACAAAAATGTGTAGTTGTTTACAGTAAAACCCTCTTTTTTGAAAAACAACTTAATGCTTATGAAGTGCGAAATCCTGTGACAATAACTTCAAGCATTTTTTTGTAATAAAATAAAAAAATCTAAAATTTTCCAAACCATTTTTCAATATTGGTAATTCTTACAAACAAGAAATCTTTGATTTTATTACATTCAAAATATTTAATCGATTAAAATGATCAAAAAATTACAAACATGAAATTTTATGAGACATTCTGCTGAGAACCACGAAGCGAGATTACATTATCTCAATTTTAGAACTGTGGATGTTTCAACACATTATTTCATTTTACGCACAAACACGTTATGAGAGGTCTTTAGAACCTACAATTCTAATCTTTGCAAATGAGTTTTAATAATATAATTAGATTTAATCTCTATTGGGATCAGCCTTATCAAAACCCAGTATGCCTACAATGACTGTCCTCAGTGACGTAGGAACCACGAATTTTGTACTTAAACCTTATATTAAAGGTAAAAATAAACCGTTATTTACCATATTTACGACCTTTGGTTTACCTCGAACTGCGTACACCGCACGTAAATGATAATAATGCGAAACGTAATCTACAATTTAAGCCACTTAGCAAAATGGAAAAAAGATGCATTATTACGTCTTGATTACAAAAAACTATTATTTACTAAATTGCTAATAACACAATTAAAGTCATCAAGTACTAAATACTTAAGATTAGATTATACAAAAAGGGCTTAAAATTTCCGTCAAGGAAAGGTATGAGCATGTCTAAATCAGCTGATTATAGCTGGCCCTTTTTCCACTTTTTGTGGTTCATTAGCGCAATTATTTCACTAAATGGTTCTAATTTTGAAACGTGGTTTACCGTACTTGTAATCAGCCGTTAATGAAGTGGCAAAGGTAAGTAGGTAGGTTACAGTTTTTATCCTGTCATATATGGAATAGTCGAGGTTAATGCAAACATTATGACCCAGTTTGCGCCCAGATGGTGATTTAGTGTGGAGGTTATGCGCTACCTTGAAAACCTCCGAGAAAAATCCAGAGCCGATCTTCTCCTTGTGGAAGTCATCGAGGCGGTGCAGGGACGCCACAGCATGCTTCAGGGCCTGACAGGAAGAGCCAGTTTTGAGTCTATCACAGCGGGTCTTGGGGGGCTCCGACAGTTCGTTATTCGGACAAAACACCTTCTCATAATCACTATCCTTCGGGTCGCACGGGGTGTCATACATACACGGAATAGTGGAATTAGTGGAACAAGGCTCATTTTTGTTGCTCGAGTGCATTATAATGGACTGCGGACCTACGTTACATTAACCAATATCGTACATGTTTTTGTACGATTTAGGTGGGCCACTGTGGAAGTCTTGTCACACATAATTTTTACTTTTGGGCAGGTTCACTGGGGGCCTTCGGACACAGGGCGGCGGACGTTCGGGCGCGAGCAAACGGGGCAAAGACCATCGCACATAACTAGATGGACACAACGCGGTTCTGCAGGTTTATATTTGTAATTAAATTTAGAAATTATGTGCACTCAACTTTACATAAATAGTCCTTCTTCACACTTGCTCGCGAAATCCGGTACGTTTTCAACCGGTCCCTTTGCTCAGTCCATGCAAAACGCGGCACTTTTAGGCACTGAAAGCGGCTTCATCAACACTTGAGCTCGCAATTTGAAGTTTCACACGTAAATAAAAAGTTTGTAATGACAGTGCAAGCTTTCACCCGTCCATGTAACCATCCACTGCTGCCATATTGTGGGAAACGTAGTGACGATATCCCCCGTCTCGCTTGCAGCGATTGGGGGGAAGGAGATAGCGCGATGTCACGTTGGCCGCAGCACGGTGCACGCGTTCAGGCGCACGCATGCGCCGGAATTTTCACGCGCCACTTTCGAATTTGCATTTTTGCGAAAAACAATCGATTGTAATTGTGTTACGAAATAGTTGTGGGTATCGCGAGAGATCGAAAAAATCTTTTGAAAAAAAGTGAAATGCTCCCATGCAGGAAATGTAATTCACATACTTTCTTTTCTTCCCCACAGTTGTACAATTGTTTCCACAATGGGTTCATTACCATAATGAAAGTAGCAGATTCAGTCGATTTAATTAACAAAATTATTTAAAGTTTCGTTTGTAATATCAATTAAGAGTTTCAAAACAATGCTGAATAATGTAATTTGATTTATTAAAACAATCGCTACATAATGTTATCTAATCACTTCTTCTTCAGATATTTTAAGTATTTGTTCGCATCATACGTGTCTTCGAAATCGTCGACAAATTTTACCTTTTTCTTTGGTTTACGGGATTCGAGTTTTGCTTTACGTTCGGCTTCACTCAAAGTCCAAATGTTTAAAGGCAACTGCAACGCAAAACGATCACAACGTATACTAGTGAAGGTACAATTTTACCTTTATTATTTGTCTAGGTTCATGGTAACTAATTTTAATGCTTGACCCATCTGGATAAACGAGAACCGTAGGGTACCCCCGCTTGTATGTTAATCTATGGGGTCTGGTAATACTAGCCGAATGACAGTTGAGATTCCTCACTTGACATAAGAATCCAAAGACACTTTTCTGCAACATTTGTGCTTTTCAAGTCGCCGTTTTTCAAATACAATTCATTTAAAATATCGAAATTATAAAGTAAGGTTAGGAAAGCTGTCAAATTGTCATAAGTTGAATGTCGGTAAAACAGACACCTTTTTAGCTGAGTCTTAGTAGGTGTCGCTACCAGCTTAAATTATTACAAATATATAGGGTGTCAAATTATAATAAAACGACACTTGCAGCTAAATTTGAATATAACAAAATATACATTTTAAATAATTTTGTAGTACAATATGAAGAAAATATAGTTTTTTTTGTTTAAAATAAATAATCAATAATCATCGATTCCAAATTTGAAATGCCTACAACGGAGGCAAAACTATCAGAAATCAAAATTTAGTTTAACAACGTTGTATCAAAAATATAAATATACATAAAAAGAAACTTAGAAAACTGTAGACAACTGTAACAGTGAGAAAAAAAAATGAAAAATTAAAATAATCGAAAATTCGAAAAATCGAGAAATGTAATAATCGAAAAATCGAAACCTTAAAAAATCGAAAAATTGAAAAATCAAAAACCTAAAAAATCCAAAAATTAAAGAATTGAAGGACAGAAAAATCGAAACACTCGAAGGTCAAGAAATGGGAAAATCGGTTAATTGAAAAATCGAAAAATTGAGAGATTATGAAAGTCAAATTTGAAAAATTAAAAAATCAAAAATTTGGCAAAATGACAATTGAAAAACAGAAAATTTAAAACTGAGAAGTCGAAAAATCGAAAGATTAAGAAATCCAAACATTTGAAAAATTGAAATATGGGAGAGCTTAAATGAAAAATCGATAAATCGAAAAATCAAAAATTTTAAATATTGAAAAATTAAAATACCAAAAAATTGAGAAATCTAAAATTGAGAAATCTAAAATTTAAAAATCGAAAAAGTAAAAAGTCGACACATCGAAAAATCCAAAAGTCCAAAATGGGAAAGTCGAAGAACAGAAATATTGAAAAATCCCAAAACTGAAATATGGAAAAACTGAAAAATTAAAGAAAAACTGACGAATCGAAAAACTGAAATATCCAAAAACTGAGAATCTAAAGAATCGAAAAATTGAGAAATCGAAAAATCAAAAAAGTGAAGTCGAAATATCGAAACCTTAAAAAATCGAAAAATTGAACAATCAAAAACCTGCAAATTCGTAAGATCGAAAAATTGAATAACAAGTAAACTGAAAAATCCCAAAACTGAAATGTCAAAAAACTGAGCAATTAAAAAATTGAAAAATTGAGAAATCGAAAAATAAAAAAAGTGAAGTTGAAAACTCGAAACCTGAAAAAATTGAAAAATTGAAAAACCAAAAAACCTGAAAAGTCAATTAATTGAAAAATCGACAAATAAAGAGTTTATAAAAGTCAAAAATCGAAATATTTAAAAATTGTAAAATTGAAGAGAAAAACTGAAAACCGAGAAATTGAAAAATCCAAAAATTGAATAATAAATAGGAGTAAATTGAAAAGTCCCCACACTAAAACTGAGAATTCTAAAGTTGAAACAGCAGAAATTATGTATGGTCGACACCGGCATCACGGATCATGGCTTATAAATAAAATCGTTCCCGAACGTTTAGAGTCGACAGTGGCCTGAGTGCGCTCTGGTCTGTAGATCGAACAAGTTCTCAGACGACGAACTGTAATTCGTGTGATCTGAATTAAAGTGAAGGAAACAATAAGCAGCTTGTAATATTCTGGTAAATCTAGTATCAATTTGTCGAAAGTAAAACGCGTCGTTAAAAATATTATGACATTTTTTCTATTGTAGTTAATTTTATTCCTAGTTAGAAACAAACACTGTTGTCAACATAAGTCGAGGAGTCCTCAACCGTCATTTATTTTAAACTATGACGCTTCTCTATGTTCTCTGGTAATATCAAAACCTGTATCAAACAAAACACAAAATTTATTATTAGTTATTGTACTATTACTTAAAGATAAATTTACATGACCTTACAATTAGATAGACCTAGTAGGCCCTCAAGAAGTAAGAATAGTAGATTTAAAACAATTCTTAAATTTTGTTCTTAAACTAATAATAGTGAGCAAAACAATTCGATGTCACTATATAGCAGTACTTAAGGACGACTATGCAAAAATGGTTGAGGGGACTGCTATGAAAATTGGACCACCAAAAAAATTTATTTTCTCATTGTGGTGGCCAGATTTGAATAAAAAATTTCGCGCTGAGAAAAAAAATAACAAAATCCCATTTGAATAATTTGATTTTGAAAAAAATTTAATCAAGAAAATCGATAAAGATAGGCAACCATGTGCACGTTTAGTTCTTTTTGGGTACTTGGTAGCTCTCCTAGGGGAATTTGTGGGGAGTACCTAATGAAAGGGTTGGTAGAAGTTGGCTTGCTTTATAGAGGGTTGAAATGCGTCATTCTGTTCTGTGGCGCCACTGTTGTTTTTGTTGTGGTGAGTGAAAACACGCGGTAAGGAAGCCAGGTTAAGTTTAGGTTGGTTTGGTAGTTAGTAAAAAAGAGGAGAGCCTTTGTTTAACGAAAACAACAAGCGTAGCTAATTATTGCTGTTTTTCTAATCGGAAATATGCGAACTTTTGACCGACGCTAACACGTGGTGTAAATTTGATCTATCGTTTGTAAATTCACAGTTTATGTCAGGATTTTAATCGTTAACTGGTTCTAACACAATTAACCGTCACAGATTGTTCAGATAAAGCACTTGCTAGCAGATTTCATGAAATTCACTTAGTCAGGACTCATCCTTTGTTTATCAAATTATGAATAAGGTTTCTGGATGCTTATACTTAAGTGTTACATAATAACACATTTTAATTCCTCACACAAGATTGCTAATAGTTCATTTACGGCAGTTAAATCAACCTAACGTTGTTCGGTTGTTCCACTCTGGGAAAACGACCGTGAAAGTGCGCTAGAATTCATAATATCGTGAACTTGAGGTACAGTTTGGGACACGGAATTTCAAACGACCTGTCAATCATAATGACAATAAGGTATAAGACTACAATGTTTTTTAAATGTCAGAAAGTTGGTTGTCGTTTGAAATTCCGTGTCCCAAACCGTACGGAGGGATTAAAATTTTTCCCCTTAGGCAGTTATCACCGTTATCATCACATCACCGAGACGCATACTCCTCACAACGCTGGATGCATTTTGTGCTTTTTTATCATGTATTTGTTTGGGACAAGCTGGGGACAGTTCACGATATAAACTGTCAAAGCTAATTGTTTTAAGTAACCAATCAGTGTGACATAATTTAACATCAGGTAAATTCTTTGTTCTGGCAGCGGCCTGTTGAAAGACTATTTTCAAACCGAGCACATGTTTGAACTGTAAAATCTCGTTAAACAAACTAAGAACATTGCCTACAGAGCCACAGGATTGATGACATTTCTGGGAGACATATTTTTGACGCATATTTTTTGGAACGACGCATTCGTCCGACGCCATTTTAAACCTCCAGATTGCCTGCTATGTTTTTTTTTGTGTTTGTTTGGGGGAATGTAAAACGATAGCCCACAATGCAAAGGAATATCACTTTTGAAAATTAATCAATAACTCGAATGAACACCAAATAATTTTGTTAGCTTTGCCTCGTAATTTTAGCCTCAGTAATTTTCTTTGCTGTATAATTTAAATTGAACGGAAATTTTCATGCTCTGCAGTTCCAACCTCACGTAATATTTTTGTCTGCACACCAGATTTTTTTGTTTTTATAAATCTTTGCTACTCAAATCCATAAGGTTGTAACCACTCCCTAGTGTAAGACAGTTGGGACCCCCGAGAAGGTTTAACATTCTTAAAAAAGACAGTTGGGACTCCCCAGAAGGTTTCACATTCTTAAAAAAGACGTTTAGCGCCCCCGAGAAGGTTTTATATTAAGAAAAAGTCATTTGGAGCCCCTGAGAAGGTTTTACATTTTTAAAAAACACATTTGGGATCCCCGAGAAGGTTTCACATTCTTAAATAAAGACATTTGGCGATCCCGAAAAGACTTTACATTTTTAAAAAAGACCGTTGGGACCCCCGAGAAGGTTTCATATAAAAAAAAAACATTTGGGGCCCCCGAAAAGGTTTTATATTTTTAAAAAGACGGTTGGGACTCCCGAGAAGGTTTCACATTCTTAAATAAAGACATTTGGCGATCCCGAAAAGACTTTACATTTTTAAAAAAGACCGTTGGGACCCCCGAGAAGGTTTCATATAAAAAAAAAACATTTGCGGCCCCCGAAAAGGTTTTATATTTTTAAAAAGACGGTTGGGACCTCCGAGAAGGTTTCACATACTTAAGAAAATACATTTGGGAGCCCCGAGAAAGTTTTATATTTTTAAAAAGACGGTTGGGACCCCCGAGAAGGTTTCACATTCTTAAGAAAATACATTTGGGAGCCCCGAGAAGGTTTTATATTTTCAAAAAAGACAGTTGGGACCCCCGAGAAGGTTTTACATTGTTAAATAAAGACATTTGGCGCCCCTGAGAAGGTTTTACATTTTTAAAAAAAGACCGTTGGGACCCCCGAGAAGGTTTCACATTCTTAAAAAAGACGTTTGGCGCCCCCGAGAAGATTTTACATTTTTAAAAAAGACAGTTGGCGTCCCCGAGAAGGTTTTACATTTAAAAAAAAAATAGTTGGGACCCCCGAATAGGTTTCACATCTAAAAAAGACATTTGGGACCCCGGAGGTCTCACATTTAAAAAAAAATACGTTTGGGGCCTCCGAGAAGGTTGGACATTAAAAAAAAATTGTGACCCCCGAGGTTCATATTCTTAAAAAGACATTTGGGGCCCCCGAGAAGGTTTTACATTTTTAAAAAAGACAGTTTGGACCCCCGAGAATGTTTCACATTCTTAAAAAACAGACATTTGCGGAATACAATACTGTTATTTTTCAATTTCCCTTTTACACTAAATAAAATAAGTCAGTGAAATGGAGAATGAAGGTAGGCAGGGCTAAATTTAGCTTTTTTCTAGTTTTATGAACAAGCAGTAACCCCACCCACCCACCCCTTCTTCGTTCCAGTGACTACTAATATTGTTCAGTTCTACTTTAGTAAGTTTTAGCCCCGCCCACCCACCCTTTTTTTTCTGAGAAGATATGTCATTTACCAAAATCGATCGTATCTTAACAAGTACTAGCCCCGCCCACCCACCCTCTGTTTTCTTGGAAGCTATGTGGTTTGCCACAATCAGTCATATCTTAGTAAGAACTAGACCCTCCCACCCACCTTTTAATTTCTTAGTTCCATTAGTTTCCATTCTCACTTTACAAAAGAACATATCATTCGCCCCGCCCACCCACCCCAGATTGATTTTGCTAAATAACATACCTTCTAAGAAAATAAAAGGTGGGTGAGAGGGGCTAGTATAGTTTTGGAAATATCATTCTACCCGATAAAATTTTATTGGCAATAATGACACGGATAGTAGTACAAAAGCAAGAGATATTTACAACTAAAGTTGTCGCGTGCCGGTAATCCCCAGATGTTAGAGAGCAGAATAATCCAGGTCCGGACAGGGACCATCGTTACTCACTAACGAAAATGACCATTATTTTATGAGTACAACTACCTTTATCAAGCCCAAAAAAATTGATGACTTTATTTCAAAATTTTGCCGAATAAATCCTATCTAATTTATTTTACTGATTAAATCAGAAACGGCTCACTCCATTTTTCCAGAAAATTTTGGGAATGCAATACGGTTATTTTTCAATTTCCAATTTTTACTAAATAAAAGAAGTCAGTGAAAAGGAAAAATAAGGTGGTCGGAGCTGAATTTAGCTTTTTTCTAGTTTTATGAACAAGCAGTAGCCCCGCCCACCCACCCCTTCTTCGTTCCAGTTACCACTCTTAATATTGTTCAGTACAAGTTTAGCAAGTTTTAGCCCCGCCCACCCACCCTTTGTTTTCTTACAATATATGTAATTTACCAAAATCAGTCTTATCTTAACAAGTACTAGCCCCGCCCACCCGCCCTCTGTTTTCTTGGAAGGTATGTTGTTTGCCGCAATCAGTCTTAGCCAGTAACCCCTTCCACCCACCCTTTATTTTCCTAGTTCTATTAGTTTCCATTCTCACTTTACAAAAGAATATATCATTCTCCCCGCCCACCCACGCCAGATTAATTTTGGCAAATGATATACCCTCTAAGAAAATAAAGGGCGGGTGAGAGGGGCTAGTATAGTTTTGGAAATTTCATTCTACCCTATAAAATTTTATTGGCAATAACGAGACGGATAGTACGATAGCAAGAGATATTTACAACTAAAAGTTGCGCATGCCGGTAATCCTCAAATGTTAGAAAGCAGAATAATTCAGGTCTGGACTATCGTTAGTCACAAACGAAAATGACCACTATTTTATGAGTTCAACTACGGGCTAGATGTTCTCCGACAAATTCGGGTGAACTGGTGTGAGCCATAAATATTTCTTACCATTGTACTACTGTCCGTCTCGTTATTGTCAATAAAATTTTATAGGGTAGAATGAAATTTTCAAAACTATACTTGTTAAGGTAAGATTGATTTTGGTAAATGACTGAACAAAATTAAGACTAATCACTAGACTGAAGAGGGGGTGGGTGGGCGGGGCTAACGCTTGCTTATAAAAGACTGTTGGAAAAAGTTAAATTTAGCCCCGCTCACCCACCCGTTCTCTAATTTTTTTCTTCAGAAATAAGAAATAAATGGTATAGCAAATAAGTGGTATAACCAAATAAATAATACTGAGATGGTAAATAACTGAACAATATTAAGACTAATAACTGAACTGAAGAGGGGGTGGGTGGGCGGGGCTATCGCTTGCTTATAAAAGACTGTGTTGGAAAAAGTTAAATTTAGCCCCGCCCACCCACCCGTTCTCTAATTTTTTTCTTCAGAAATAAGAAATAAATGTTATAGCAAATAAGTAATATAACAAAATAAATAATACTAATTTTGTTAAATGTTCTTGTGTCGAGGGGGAGTAGAAAAACAGAATCTAAAATGTGAAAAAAATTGTTATTTTTATTATCAATTTTGTAATCGAGCACCAGTTTTCCAAAATTTCTGTAAAATGTACAACACAGCACGATTTTAATGTTTTGAAACTTTTCATGTTTTTGTATAAATCGATCACGCGTATCTTTCTTGTTTAAATATTTGCTTCTTGACAAGTTTGAGTTTGATTAAGAGTTAATCGAATTCCCCGGATATCTGCCTCTCCTTAGTTAATATTTATTTTAATTTTAGATTTCCCGATATATTTTTTTCTTGTATTTGTTTCTCGATTAATCGCTAAAATAGGATTTATTTGCGTTGAAACTCAATATTGGACGTAACTTTTTTAATTACTGTTTAATGGTAGTATTGTTTGCGGAACCCGCAAGAACCCAGTGTCCATTAAATTTATCCACCGCAAACAAGTAATACTTATTTTTACTTCTGAACGTAATAAGTAGTGTTTTTTCATGTAAACATTTTATTGATTAATGTTTCCATCATAAATTGTCTGCTATCCAATCTTAATCTCAGAAAAGAATTCCTTGCTGTTTCAAATTTCACGAGAGTGGAGTGTATGGCGAATTTAAGTGTTGTTTATTGCTCTTTCAAAATTTAACACTTGTTCGGTTGTAGTTTAATATCAGAGTTATAGTTATAGAGTTAGAAAATTGAATTGAACATGTACATAGAATTGAAGCGGAGTGCGCGGTTCCTTGTCGAGCTGGCGGTCGCGCCATCTGCACAAAAGACGCAGGTCTTGAATAGAGGTCGGGGGAGCAGTCGGGATGGCGCGACGCTGCCGCTGCATAGAGTTTTATTAAAATTTTGTTCCCTTGTTGACGATGTTTTTTTTTTGTAGCTGAGCATTAAGAGGTGTCTTCAACCGGCACAACTTCGTCGCAGTTTTTTTTTCTTCTTTTTTTTTTGTCAGTGGAGAAATAAATGATTTTGTGTCCTCCATATACTTTGTGTTTTATTTAGCGGTACTTTTCCAACCTTGGGGTCCACTCACCACTTGCACTCCGCCACAAAAAAAAACAAACACAACGTAGGGTTCCATTTTATTAGACGATCACAGCCAAGGCCAAGGAATTTTTGAATTTTTCTCGGGCTGTTCAATTTTTTTTCACATGTCAATCTAAGGTGGGATGTTTGGGTTATCACATTATTTATAGTTTCTGAAAATAAATATCTAAATGAGGTGTGTATGAACTTATAAAAAAACACTAAATTTATTAGTTATCAAACTAATACAACCATCAAATCTCATCTACAATATCGGCTTTAAATCCCTTCACCCCTCCCGTCCCCAGATCCGTCAAAGCAAAAACACTGCCGGCATACGGCTGCTTCAGCCTTTGTTCTTTATTCAGTCTATATCTTGACGTTGTTATATACAGAACATCCAGATTCTGACCACCCCATATCACAGACGTCACAGCTTCTGCCGGTATGGCCACAATCTGAAGAAGATATCCAGTTTTTGGGTCGACTTTAATCACAGCACTTCCAGAATACAAGGCCACCCATAGATTATCGTCACGATCTATGGTCATACCATCAGGAAAACCCTTAATGGAGCTGTACCAACTAAGATCAAAAACTACGCGTCCATTTTTGATTTCACCACCAGCGTCATCATAGTCATATTCGACGATTTTTCGAGTCGGGGTGTCTATGTAGTAGAATTTGTTGTTTGCTTTGTTCCAAGCAAGCCCGTTACTTATATTGACGGGTGATATCATAACAGAAGGGTTGTGTAAGTTGTCTCGGGTGATTTTGTAGAGCGAGCCTTGATTAGGAGCGAGGCTTGTGGAAGTTTCATATCCCATAGTTCCTACAAAATGGATATTGTAATTGGTTGAGTCAGAATATGCTCGAAATAAAGGCAGTGTCACGAAATTTATTAAGTTGATGAAGCTTATGAAGCGTGAATAATACAATATATGTTGTCTAGATGTTTTAATCACTCAGTAAAACAATTAAGTTTTAGTATTTAAAAAAACTGGTCAGTGTTGAAACACAAATTTAAAAATAATGGTAACATCTTGAGCGGTATCACTATCTCAGAATCCATAAAATACAATAGCCACCACGTGATGTCACGAAAAGCTATCAAAACATGCCTCATTTCGAGCACTTATATCATAGATGTAAATTTTATTACCAAACCACAATCGACCTTGCTTATCCGCTTTACCGTCATTGAAGCGGCTCATAGGAAACTGCTTCGACACCGTCACCAGAGGCTTGCTTTGATAATCGGAACTATTTCCATTCCACTCCACAGCAACTACAGTACGATTGACACCGACTATCAAAAGTTCGGGGTCGCGTTTTGATGGTATAACAGGCGAAACTTCACCGTTCAGGTGAATAGAATGTAAATTTCCGCTTGAAGGCTCGTAAGAATACACATTTCCGGCGTGAATGTCAACGAAATATAGAAGGTTTTTGCGGCAGTCCCATGTAGGACCTTCGCCATGATCCACAGGCGGAGTTATTTGGTATAAATGGATGCAAAAACTGGAAACTGTTAATTGTGGCTTATTAAAAAAAAAAATGTCTCACCAGGTATTTATAAAGTAACACAAGAGGTAGAAGGAGAGTTGTGTTGTAGTCATTGTGGTGTTGAGGAAACTGATTTTTACTTGTTGATCTTGTAACGGTAATGTACAAATAATGAAATTCATGGGACTTTCGCTTCGGGGTAAATCGTGCATAGCAGAAAACCTGTTTTTATTCAGTAGTAAATAAATGTATAAGATAAGTTTATATTTAATAAATTAACAAAAATGACACAATTATTAGTTATATCTAAAATAGTGTCCTGCGTAATTTTTCCTGCATTGCATTTTACATATACAGGCCATATGTAGAAATGGTAGAAGTATAGACAAAAATAAGGTGAAGTCATTCTTATATTGGCAACAGTGGGTAATAATTTCTAAGCTTAATCTACACAGTGATACCAATTTAACGACTGTTTTGTAGCTGTTTTAATTAACTTTTTTCGCACGATATATTACGGTAGTAAAAAAAACTTAAACACTTGCAGTTTGTTGAAATAATAATTATTCATATATTCAGATGATTAAGGTAATAAAATTAAAAGCATTCTCATACAAAAGGTTTCAGATATATGGTGAAATAAATTTAACTAATTTTTGCTTTTGAAACATGTGCAATAAACTGTTTTTTGAAGCTCAACTTATTAACAGTTTCGTAAACAAATACAACGTATAGGCAATCATTTATGTATATTATGTTACCTACTCATTTGTATTGTTATCTCCACGACATACTTACGTTGTACGTTAAAAAAATATTCTAGTTTCAGCACTGCGACAAGTATCATATCTTTATAAAGTGTTTACTACACAGATAAAATAATACTCTAAATTTTCATTTTACTCAATAGCAAAAATGGCAACTACAGTGATAGCACTTTTGGCACTTATCGTTCCCATATGGAGTCTACCACCACTGTAAGTTTTTAGAAAATTAAAAATTTTTACTAACTTCACCATTCCCAAGAGCTCCAACCCAGTACCCTGGTGTCTACCAGCTCACCGAACCCGTCGATCACGCAGAATGTCCTAGTTGGGACTATAGAAACAACATTCTCTACTATGTCAACATCCACGAAGGTCAAGTCTATAGATACGACTATGACCAAGGAAACCTTGCTTATATTACTCTCGACGGTGAAGTCGCTCCCGTTATTCCTTCCAGCAGAGACCCTAACCTCTTAATAGTGGGTTTAGACCGATCTGTTGCTGCCGTGGAATGGGACGGAGTCTCCGACCCTAGTGAGACCCGAATTTTGGCAGCTCTAGCTCCCGATTTTCCTACTAGTAGGGTCAACGACGGCAAAGCTGACAAACAAGGTCGCTTGTGGATCGGTACCATGGGCTATGAAGGTCCTGATGGTTTGACTCCAGACGAAGGAATTTTATACCAGGTGACCTGCGACCATCTAGACTCCCCCTTAGTTGAAATCGCTCCCGTTAATATCAGCAACGGTCTTGCTTGGAACGCCGCCAACGACAAATTCTTCTACATAGACACACCAAGCGGACAAGTCGTCGAGTACTCCTACAACGACGAAACTGGCGAAATCAGCGACCGAAGGGTCGTTTTTGACGTAAATGACCATACAGAGCATATTGTCGGTGGTCCAGATGGCATGACTATTGATGAAGACGATAATCTATGGATAGCGCTGTATGGTGGCGGAGCTATTATCAAGGTTGATTCTTCAAATGGTGACCTTTTGGAGATCGTACCTCTTCCAGCTTTGGATGTGACTTCGGCCATATGGGGAGGACCGGATTTGGATATTCTTTATGTAACAACTTCTCGGGTTAGTCTGACAGATGAGCAAAAGTTAGAACAACCGGCTGCTGGGGCCGTGTTTGCCATATTCGGGTTGGGAACAAAAGGGCGCCCTACTTTCGAAGTAGATATATTAGGGTCAATTGATGATGAGGTAAGTTTTCCTAGGGGAATAATAATGGCTAATGAGGATTATTTTGTAGACATGTGGTGCCAAGAAAGTATTACGTGGTTAAGCATGAACAAGATTTAGTGAACTGCAATATTTAGATATAATAATAAAATTTTAATTGAAGTATATCCTCTATTTTGATTTTTTGTTGACGTTAAAGTCTTCTTCAAAATTTTAAATCTCATCGCGATAGGAGAATTAGAACATCCAGTATTTTCCTCAATTTAGTTGATTTATAAACGGCTTGTTAAGCTAACTTAACTTAAAACGTGAAAACATTTTTTGACTTATTAGAGTTTACGTCAACAAAATAGTATAATTTTAGTACTACGCAATCTGTACAAAGTGTTCTGATGAGAGATAAAATAATACTCTACATTCCTATTTTATTCAGTACAAAAAATGGCATCTACAGTGATAACATTTTTAGCGCTTGCCGTTCCCATATGGAGTCTACCACCACTGTAAGTATCTAGAAAACATTTAAAACTGTTACTAACACTACCATTTTAAAGAATTCCCACGCAATACCCTGGTGTCTACCAGCTTACCGAACCTGTAGATCACGCAGAGTGTCCCAGCTGGGATGATAGAAACAACATCCTTTACTACGTCAACATCCACGACGGGCAAGTCTACAGATACGATTATGAACAAGGAACTGTCAATTACATTACCCTTGACGGTGAAGTCGCTCCAGTTATTCCTTCCAAAAGAGACCCGAACCTCCTAATAGTAGGTTTAGGTAGATCAGTCGCTGCCGTGGAATGGGATGGAGTCTCCGACCCTAGTGAGACCCGAATTTTGGCAGCTCTAGCTCCCGATTTTCCTACTAGTAGGGTCAACGACGGCAAAGCTGACAAACAAGGCCGCTTGTGGATCGGTACCATGGGCTACGAAGGTCCTGATGGTTTGACTCCAGACGAAGGAATTTTATACCAGGTGACCTGCGACAATCTAGACTCCCCCTTAGTTGAAATCGCTCCCGTTAATATAAGCAATGGTCTCGCCTGGAATGCTGCCAACGACAAGTTCTACTACATAGACTCACCAAGCTTTCTAATTGTCGAATACTCCTACAACGACGAAACTGGTGAAATCAGTGATCGCAGGGTTGTTTTCGACCGAACCGCCCACGATCTCCTGGGAGATCCGGATGGGATGACCATTGACGAAGACGACAATCTGTGGGTAGCGTTGTATGGTGGAGGTCGTGTTATCAAAATTGATTCTTCAAACGGTGATCTTTTGGAGATCGTACCTCTTCCAGCTTTAGATGTGACTTCAGCCATATGGGGAGGACCGGATTTGGATATTCTTTACGTGACGACTTCTAGGGTTAGTCTGACAGATGAGCAAAAGTTGGAACAGCCGGCTGCTGGAGCTGTGTTTGCTATAGTAAATTTGGGAACAAAGGGACGTCCTACTTTCGAAGTAGATCTACTGGGCTCGATTGACGATGAGGTAAGTTTTTTCTTGGCGAATAATAGTAGGTTTAATGTAGATATTTTGTAGACTTGTGGTGCCAAGAAGGTATTGCGTGAGTAAGAATGGACAAGGTTGTAGTGAATTGCAATATATTAAAAAAAAATAATACAAATTTAGTGAAGTATATTCGCCATTTTGATTTTTTTGCATTCTTGATACTTTTCTAAACCCCATCGTGATAGCAAAAATAGAACGTCCAGTATTTTTCTTTTTCTCAGTATTTATTTATAAACGACTTATGTTAAGTTAAACATTTTTGGGAGTAACTAAACTAAGTTAAGCTGTTCAAATTCTGTAGACGAAATTATTTTCAACCTAGAAAGAAAACTTAACTAATTCAAGTTATCGTTTTAGAGCGTTAACCAGAATTAAATCACATTTTGATTATATCTTGCATAGTAAGCAGACAGAAACGAGATTATAGTAAAAATACCACTTGAAGATTATAGGTACAAGTTCCCGATCATTTTATTTTTAAATCAGTTTAACTATCTTCTGTTTGTCAAACATATTTATGTGGTTTTTTGAACAACAGAAAATATGCTGAGTTCATATACGTTAAGAAAATATTCCACTTTTAGCACTTTAGTAAGTACTTAAAACTGTACGAAGTACATATTTGCATGAGATATATAAAGTAGTACTCTACATTCCCGTTTTATTCAGTTCAAAAATGACGTCTCCAGTGATAACATTTTTAACGCTCCTCGTTCCCATATGGAGTCTACCAGCACTGTAAGTTTCTAGCAAACATTCAAACCTGTTACTAAATATAATTCTAAAGAAATCCAACCCAGTCCCCTGGTGTCTACCAGCTCACCGAACCCGTAGACCATTCAGAGTGTCCCAGCTGGGATAATAGAAACAACGTCCTTTATTACGTCAACATACATCAAGGACAAATCTACAGATTCGACTATCAACAATTAAGAGTTGATCACATTACTCTCAACGGTGAAGTCGCTCCTGTTATTCCTTCCAAAAGAGACCCGAATCTCCTAATAGTAGGTTTAGACAGATCAGTCGCTGCCGTGGAATGGGACGGGTTCTCAAAACCTAGTGAGACCCGAATTTTGGCATCTTTATCTCCTGATTTTCCCAACAGCAGAGTCAACGAGGGCAAAGCTGACAAACAAGGTCGCTTGTGGATGGGTACCATGGGCAACGATGGTGCAAATGGAACTCCTGACGAAGGCATACTTTATCTAGTGACTTGCGACAATCTTGACTCTCCTCTAGTTGAGGTAGCTCCTGTCAATATAAGCAATGGTCTTACTTGGAATGCTGCCAACGACAAGTTCTACTACATCGATTCACCAACCTTACAAATTGTCGAGTACTCTTACAACGACGAAACTGGTGAAATCAGTGGTCGCAGGGTTGTTTTCGACCGAAGCGCTCACGATGATCTTCTTGGAGATCCGGATGGGATGACCATTGACGAAGACGATAATCTATGGGTAGCGTTGTATGGTGGCAGCGGAGTTATCAAAGTTGATTCTTCAAATGGTGATCTTTTGGACTTCGTATCTCTTCCAGTTTCGGATATAACTTCAGTAATGTGGGGAGGACCGGACTTGGATATGCTTTACGTAACAACTTCTAGGATTAGTCTGACAGATGACGAAAAGTTGCAACAACCAACTGCTGGGGCTGTATTTGTTATAACGGGCTTGGGAACAAAGGGACGCCCTACTTTCGAAGTAGATTTATTGGGTTCGATTGACGATGAGGTAAGTGTTTTCTAGAAGTTGCTAGGTTTAATGTTGATATTTTGCAGACATGTGGTACCAAGAAAGTATTGCGAGGTTAAGCATAGACTAGAATGTAATGAATTGCTATATTTAAAGAAGAAAATAAAAATTTAATCAAAGCATATTTTCCATTTTTTCTTTCGTTACAGTCTTCATTTTATTCGTCGTCACATTGCTAGAGGTAAGTACTACCATAATATAATGACATCATAAGAACAATGACGACCTTTGTTTTCTTACTGCGATAATATCTACATTTCGCCTCTCAAACAAAGTGTTGACAACAAAGATAAAATAATACTCCACATACTTATTTTAGTAAGTATCAAAAATGGCAACTACTGTGATAACATTTTTAACGCTTCTTGCCCCCATTTGGAGCCTACAACCACTGTAAGTTTTCAGATGATTAAAAATTATTATTAACATCCTCGTTCCAAAGAACTCCGACACAGTACCACGGTATCTATCAGCTAAGCGATCCTGCAATTAAAGCCGATTGTCCCATATGGGACTACAGAAACAACATCCTTTACTTTGTCAGCATTTACGAAGGAGAAATCCATAGATATGATTTTTTCAAACAAGAGTTTTCTTCTATTTTTCTAGATGGTGAAGTCGCTCCTGTTATTCCTTCTGTAAGAGACTCCAATCTCTTAATAGTGGGCTTGAATAGGTCTGTGGCTGCCGTCGAATGGGATGGAGTTTCAGAACCCAGCGAGACACGAATTTTAACGACTCTAGCCCCTGATTTTCCTACTAGCAGAGTTAACGATGGCAAAGCTGACAAAGAAGGTAACTTGTGGATCGGTACCACGAGCTATGAGGGTCCTAACGAAGGAATCCTGTACCAAGTGACTTGTGAAAATCTGGACTCTCCTCGAATCGAAATAGCTCCTGTTAATATAAGCAACGGTCTTACTTGGAACGCTGCCAACGACAAGTTCTTCTACATAGATGCAGGAAGCACACAAGTCGTCGAGTATTCTTACAACGATGAAACTGGTGAAATTAGCAATCGCAGGGTTGTTTTCGACGTGAACGACCACACCGAGCAGGTTATTGGAAGTCCACATGGGATGACTATCGACGAAGACGACAATCTATGGGTAGCGCTCTATGGTGGTGGTGCTGTTGTCAGAGTTAATTCGTCAAATGGCGACATTTTGAATATCGTAAGCTTTCCAACTTTGGGTGTAACTTCAGCCACATGGGGAGGACCGTATTTGGATATGCTTTATGTAACAAGTTCTAGGATTAGTTTGACAAATGAGCAAAAGTTAGGACAACCGGCTCCAGGAACTGTGTTTTTTGTAGTGGGCTTAGGTACAAAAGGACGTCCTGCTTACTTTGTGGATATACTGGACTCGATTGATAAGGTGAGTTTTCTCTTGAACTGCTTGGTGTAATAGATACTTTGTAGGAATGTGAGAAGAAGATGCATATTTAAGAATGAATAAGATTGTTATGAATTGTAATAATAATAAAAATATTTACACATTTACAAATTATTATTATCAGCAGTTGGTGGTTAACAGTACTATACCTGATCTGTTTAAGTTCCATTATAAATTTATTAATCAATACGTATATCATTGTTATCATGTACACCATAGGCAACAGTAAAATATAAACAATATATCTCTGTACATAACTCGAGTGGGTACCTACTTACTGACACTTAACTATTAGATTAAATAAAAATAGATTCGACTATCAACAGAATATAGTGAAACACAGTGTTTGCTCATATTTTACAAATAAGAAACATATAGATTTAAAAAATGCGGTTAGTACGGCTACTGTTATTATCCGTCGTCGTAATACTAGGGTAAGTACGATAATAATAATTACACTATAAAAACAAACAAATTTAAGAGACAACAATTTCGACGGGCCAGCTTTATACCAAATCACTGAACCAGTAACCCATGCAGAGTGTCCTACGTGGGATAGCAGAAACAATCTGCTGTATTATGTGGACGTCTGGCCTGGAACCATCTACAGTTACAATTACACTAGTAAAGAACTAACGTCCATAACGTTACAAGGACCCATATCGCCAGTAGTACCATCAAAATCAAATCCCGATCTACTTATAGCTGGTATAGGACGCACTATTGTTGCTGTACAATGGAACAGAGAAGACGGTACTTACAGCAGCCAGACTCTACTAACACTAGCTGAAGATAAACCCGATTCAAACATGAATGACGGTAAAGCGGATAAAGAAGGAAGAATCTGGTTTGGTAAGATATTCAGTCCTCTCTAAAACAGGTTTGTAGTATATTTTTTTAAAGGTACTATGGATCAGGATGCTGACACCGTAAACCACCCAGACAGAGTACTCTTTATAAAATAACAAAAAATCTTTCTTCGCCCGAAGTGATGATAGCCCCCTTAATGTTAGTAATGGTTTAGTGTGGAACAAAGCCAATGATAAATTTTACTACATCGATTCCCCTACACAACAGATCGCTGAATACGACTATGACGATACAAGCGGTGAAATTTCCAATCGTAGAGTAACCTACTTGAAAGACCACGGTTTGGATGCAAGTCCTGACGGTATGACTATCGATGAAGACGATAACTTATGGGTGGCGCTCTATGGTGGAGGTTCCGTAATCAAAGTAAACCCAACAACCGGTAACCTTTTGGGCCGTTTTCCAATTCCAGCCGAAAGCGTCACTTCGGTGATGTGGGGCGACCCCGACTTGGACATCTTGTTCATAACCACCTCAAGAATTGGTTTAACAGAAGAGCAAATCATGAAACAACCAGGAGCTGGTAGCGTCTTCGCACTAACCAATCTGGGTACTAAAGGAGTACCCGTTTTCGAAGCCGATATTATAGACTCAATTTAAACAAAACAAAATCTTGAAATTAAGACATTTGTTTATTATAATTTAAATTTAAATACAAAAATTTGACAGTCTTTGATAATCATTCAAAACAATCACACTTTCATCCACACCGGTATTTACAACTCGTCATGCTCTGCATCTTCTTTGATTTCTTCAATTTCTTCTTCTGGAATACCGTCCTCGGGGAGATCTTCCTCTTCTTCCACCGCTTCGTCTACCGACACTCCCAAAGTCTTCCTCATCATCATCTCGATACTCTGCGCAAAATCCGCAGTTTCTCTTAGCATGAAACCGGATCTAAGAGTAGCCGTCCGGAACAGCATCAACGCCATATCTTTCGCCGTTGGATCACTGGGATCGTCGTTCACCCTCTTCAACAATTCCCGCATCAAGGGGTGCCTAGGATTGATCTCCAAAGTTTTCTTTTGGTTCAAATAGTACGACCTTTGTGGATCGTCGGATTTTTGATGGGCGTTCGAAACCGCCAGACGTTCCATATTACCAGTCCAGCCGAACATGCTAGCCACGAGAGCGCAAGGCGAATCGCTCAGTCTTTCGGAAACTGTGGCTTTGGCAATTTGATCCTTAAGAGCATCGTCACTCAACCATTTAGTCAAGGGCTCGAATCTGCCTTTGAGTTGTTCTAGTTGTTCTTGGCCTCCTTCGCTCTCGGTTAAACTGAACCCTTCCTTCGCTACGTTCTGGAATTTCTTTCCTTCGAACTCGGGGATGGCGGAAATCGCGTACTCGTCGACGGCTTCTACTAGATATAGAACTTCGTAGCCTTTACGCAATAGACGTTCGACGAACGGCGACTTTTGGACTTCTTCTTTGGAAGAACCAGCCATGTAGAAAATACGTTCTTGTTTGGGTTTCATACGTTGGACGTAATCGGCTAGGTTTGTCATGGTATCGCTGTTAGAAGAGTAGAATTGGAGGAGCTTGGCCAAACGAGTACGATTTGCGGGATCTTCAATAGTACCCAGTTTGATATTCGTTGAATATTCTTTCCAGAACTTCTGGTAGTCTTCATCTGGGACCTTTTTCAACATGTCTAGAACCTTACGTACTAGTTTTTTCTTAATAACTTTGATCAATTTGTGCTGCTGGAGAGTTTCACGAGATACGTTCAATGGTAAATCGTCTGAATCAACAACGCCTCTCACGAAGCTTAGGTACGACGGAATCATATCGTTAAACTCATCAGTGATGAAAACTCTTCTTACGTATAGCTTGATGTTGTCAGTTTTAGTACCGTATCTGTTGAAACTTTCTGATGGTTGTACTTCAGGCACATATAACAAAGCTTTAAATGTGACTTCTCCTTCTGCCACAAAGTGTACTTTCGCTAAAGGATCCTTCGTATCTTTAGTTAACGACTTATAAAATTCATTGTACTCTTTGTCTTCCACTTCCGTAGGTTTCCTCGTCCAAATTGGTTTACTGTCATTCAGAAGCTCCCAATCCCAGACCGTTTTATCGACTTTCTTAGTTTTTGGTTTCTCCTCTTCCTTCTCTTCTTCAACTGCTGCTTCATCTTCCGTATCAGTTTTCTCTTTCTCTTCTGACTTTTCTTCTTCGTCTTCTTCAATCGGTTCTTCCACTTGTTCCGTGTGACTGGTCCACATGTAAATCGGGAAATTGATAAACTGTGAGTACTTCTTCACCAAGTTGCGAACAGTATCATGCTCGAGGAAATCTTTAGCTTCAGGCTTCAACTGAAGACTAACCGTAGTACCTCTCTTCAAAGAATCGCCTCTAGGATCATCAACAATCGAAAAGCTTGCAGAATCCGACTCCCAAATATATTGTTTATCGTCGTTGTGTTTAGTGGTAACGATTACCTTATCGGCGACTAAAAATGACGAGTAGAAACCGACACCGAACTGACCGATCATATCGTTCATATCTTGCGCGGACGCCGCATCCTGCATCTTACTCAAGAACTCTGCGGTACCAGACTTAGCGATAGTACCTAGATTGTTAATTAAGTCCTGTTTCGTCATACCGATACCAGTATCGGTAATATGAAGCATCCCCGCCTCTTTATCAGCTTTGATACGTATATTTAACTCCGCGGTCGCGTCCAGAGCGCTCTTGTCTGTCAGTGACAACATACGTATTTTATCGAGGGCGTCCGAAGCGTTGGAGATTAATTCCCTCAAGAAAATCTAACAAACAACGAAATAAGGTTAACTTGTCGACGGAACAACATGATTTACTTACTTCTTTGTTTCTATATAATGAATTGATGATGAGTTTCATCATCCGATTTACTTCAGTTTGAAAAGCGAATTTTTCAGACTTTTCCCGCAGTTCTTTTAGTTGAGCCACATTCAGGCCGTCTAATTTTATGGCTTCTTCCTCGCGCTGAACGACTTCATCGTCTGGAAATAAAGTGTATTGATCAAACATGAGCGACGACGAAAAGAAGGAAGAGCAGACTCTCCCGAAGAAAAAAAAGCCGTTTAAGTTGTGTTTTGCGGCGCAAAATTTGGCTGGCAGGTCGAACATGCAGATTGGGAAACCCCTGAAGCTGCGTAAGTAGGAAAATAATTAATCTCACCACAAAAGGCAAAAACAAGTACACGATTTTTTTATTAGGTTAAAAAAGTCAGGCGCCGATATAAAAGTATATATAGTTAATGGAACCCGAGTAGCATTTGTGTAAAATTAGAAAGAGACGAAAATCACCCCAGACTTCAAACTAATTGGCTTACTTAATGTAAAAATAAATGTCTGCTTTCCAGTGACATCCAAATTTATACTTATTTTGATTAATTTCAGTGTACTGTAATGGATATTCAATTGAAAAATCATTCAGGGTAGGCGTTGGAATATCATTTGACACCAACGGCACGTCTGTTCTTATAACATATAACGGGTTATGCATATTTACTTTGACTTGCAATGTCACTTTTAATTATATCATACTTGCTATGCTTACGCATCGTAAACCTCGGAAGCACGAATCACGGGTTATGCTTGGATGTTATAAGAATAGACATGCCTTTTGTGTCAAATGAAATTCTAACGCCTACTCTGAGCGGTTTTTCAACGTATTATGTTAAGCTTTGCTTCAAAACTAATAAAAACCAAAATCATGAATCATTGGCATATATTTTTTTATGCATAATTAAACACTGTTACCAAAATAGATTGCGCCACTTTTACGACTTTGATAAGAATAACATTAGAAACTTGGTTTGATAAAAATAATATTAATGACGTTGTGTTTTCAGCGAGTATTATAACACCAAAGTTTTACTGTATAGACAAACTAGATCGACAATGTAATGATACAGAGTTGCAGAAATACATTGATTATTTAAATGTTAAGGGACCCAGAGAAAAACACGTGGATCCACTAACCGAAAATCAAAGGTAAGTATAAAAAAATGCAACCAATTTAAAATATTGACCATGAGTGTTTCTACCTATTTTTCTTTTTATTACTTAATTTATATGATATATTTAATCCCAGATGATTATTATTACTGACTTATTAACGATTATATAACCAATATTGTATTTAATTGGTCTTAAATGATAGTAAAAATTTAATAGATTATAAATCCCTTAGGAATAAAGATAAAAATGACACAATTTCATAACTAATTCAGCTACTAAATTAAAACAATTGTTGAAAATAAATGGTAAAACATCTGTAACAGTCAATTATGAATACAAATTTGAGAAAACAAGGATGTAATAATATATGTATAGTGTACATAAAATGTCTCTTGCATCAGCACAATTTACATATGAATCATGCCACGTTATTTTACTAATTCTGCAATATTATATTTTCCAGATATGGTTGGTATCAAGTCCAATTCACCGACTTGGACAGATCTGACAGAAGACTCCACTTTTCAAAACACACAAACCCAATTGTGAAAGAACACCTCATGAATTACGAACATATACGTTAAAACAAAACATTACCTGTCCTTGAAGCCTCTCTGCTAGCCCCCAAATCAAGATCGACTTTTTCCACAGTTGCTTCTCCTAAAGACTCATCTGCTTGTGCGTGTCCTGCAACAATAAATTAATTTTGACTGATAACTACAAAAGTAGCAATATTTACCTAACAAAACGAATAAACCAATTGCAAACACGATAAACTGCTTCATTTTCAACAAAATTCCAACGACATTTATTTAATTCATTAAAAACACCGGCAAACTTCACTTGCCTAATCAAAACTCACTTTCCGACTGATGACAACACCGCGATTCTAGAAGAGTTTACAGTGAAAAACCGCCAATCAGAAAACACCACGCTGGATGACGCAATCAATTTCCAACGCAACCGCCAATCGAAACTCGTGGAATCATCACCGATACAAATGGCTGCGTTTAATTGGTTGAAAATCGATCCACAGAAATTGCGCAAAATTTGAATAACGCAACCTTGATAATTTCTCATTCATGTTTCAATAACACAACGAATTAATACAACGTTTTATTTTTTTAATTACATCATGTACTTATCTTTATTATCGGATAAAATTCGTGCGGAAGATTTGGCGTCTAGAAACAGAGAGCTAACTTCTTCAACATCAACTTTGGTGATGTTATCTCTACCGTTTGTTTTTGCCGTTAGAGACGCAGGGGTGAGAAGTTGTACTGCGTACCGCAAAGTAGACCTCGACCCTACTTCCCCTAACGCAGATAAAGCTTCGGCTTCAATTTCCAGTCCTTCGGTGTTAGCTCTCAATTTCAAAATTTGTTCAAGCTCTGATCGAGAATATGGTAACGTACGAATTATAACTAAACGGTCCAAAAGGTCTAGAGGAATCCCGTGAGGTGCTACAATGTCGTCAGTACCCCTAATAACGCAGCGACCTCTATTTGTGGCAAAAATAACGATTGGGGCGATTGCGCTCTCTAACGCTCTATGCAAGTAAGTAAAAGTTTCAATATCCAACATGTGAATTTCGTCGATGAATAAAACCCCTGGAACTAATTCTGCTATGCCTTGGTCTATGTATTTATCAACGACTTTGTTGATTTCGCGACGTAATTTATCAGTAATTTCAGTTTTCTTTGGTTTGAGAAGCTGACCCATCATTGATAAAACATCCTGACCACCTTGGGGTTTAGCGTTTGCTGCGTCTAAATCATGGAGAGTAACATCCTGGAAAAATAGCTACAGCACAAGAATTTGCCGAATGGAAATATACCTGGACCACTTCCTTCTTTTTGTGTACTTCCCCCTTAGGTAAAGGCACGTATTCTTCAGCTTCTAGATCAAATTCCGTTGCATAACCATCAGATCTACCCTGGCGCTTGACAGCCCCACTATTTGCTTCAATGTAAATAACATCCCCCACTTCTACTTTCTCCTTCTGTAGAGCTTCATATATGCTGGGGTCTAACTTCAACTGTTTACTGCCTTTAGCTGTTTTTAACCCTATTATGACGTGACTCACAGTTTTGCCATACCCTGAAAACACCCACATTAGTTGTGTTTTTTTACAAGTGAATTAATACCTCCAGCTGGATTTTCAGTTTCCACAGGTGTCAGTTCTGTCACTTCCCCCTCATACACCTCCTTTGTTTCTCTAATTCTTAACCCAATAGCTCGCCTGAAGTTCTCCATAAGAACTTCTGTTTTTTTGATTTCTGAACTATACACTTCGGACCCCACCATGGGACAAAACGGCACCTTATTTCCCAGCTCCTGGGCTATAGCTAAAGCTATTGCTGTTTTACCCGTTCCAGGGGGGCCTGCCAATAATACTGCTCGTCCGGCCATTTTTTTACTCCTAATCATATCAACAACGATTCCTGCGGCCTACAAAATCGCAAATTAATCAAACAACGCACAAAATTCAAACCTAACCTCTCTGGCTTGTTCTTGCCCGACCAAGCCGGATGCCGACGGTAATGCGAACCCATTTTCATCCAAACCCAGACCTTTGATGTGGCTGTGGGCACTTATTCGTTGGGTTTTTACCGTACTTTTTACTTCTTCGATCTTCATTTTGCGAAAATCACGCTTGTTATTTTGTTTGATCAATTTAATTTTTGTTGTTGTTATGTTGGTATGGAAACAAAGTTGGGGATTTTGGTGGTGGTGGATTCGACGAACGGCGCCGGAAATTTAAATCGCAACGTCGGTAAATATATATTTTTTTCTGCGCTTGCAGTAATTTTTGCTTAAGTCAATTATTTCCAATGTCGGAGTGAATACAAATGGCTAGAAGTGATTTTGATTGTGTCTAACGCAAACAGTTTTGTTTCATTATACAGATAACTCAAATTGGTATTGTTTTCTAAAATACTAAAGGGTAGTGGGCCATGAATTAAGCTTAACCTTAAATGTCAACGTCATTAATTTTCATTTTAATACTAAACCGTTTAAAATTGCCTTTTTAACACTTATAAATTATTTGGAGTTTCGATTATCGCAGTGACATCATCTTTTCAACTATTCCAACGTTTGGAACAAGCATGAGCATCAACCAGGTAGTGCAGAGCCCCCCTGAGGCGAAACATTACCGGAAACTTTCTATTTTCCGATTAGCTAATAATAACCCCACGTCATTATCTCACAATTATCATAACTCTCACAGGTGGGTATCTCCTCATTCCGCATCTCTGTCTCAGACACTCTACGTCTCTGTTTCGCACGGTGCAAAGAGTCAACACAATCATGTGATTACCAAAAGTCCAATCAGACGTCACTGCAATAGTTACTTTTAGTTATTGTTTATAACTTTAGTTAAGCGTACTTAGCTCGTGCGGTCAGTCTGTATGGAAGAGTGAGTGGCAACAAAAGTGCTTGGTCACGATCAGTGTGGTGTCTTAAATCAGTGGAAAACAAGTGAAAATGAAGTAAAATGGCCCCAAACCTTAGCAAGTTTGTTACGAGAAATAATGCCCTTGCTGCTGCAGGGGCAACCACAGCAGCCCTATGGATTCTTCTGGCGAAAAGGAGAAGAAATCATCTTAACTTGAATAGGTACTTCAGTTTAATAATGCAGGCGGAGATTTGATTTTTGTTTTGTTGTAGGAAGAAAGTGAAGAAGGCAGTTGAGGAAGAAGTGAAGTACTTTATTTCAGAGAAAAAAGAGAATAAAATTAAAGCTCAAGTTGATCGACAGTTTTTGAAACAACTTGGGCTTTTACTGAAGATCGTTGTGCCAGGATGGACATCACCTGAAGCTGGGTTTCTTTTACTAGTTGCTGCTAGTTTGGTTGCAAGGTCTGTTTGTGATTTGTGGATGATCGACAATGGGACCAAAATTGAAAGGTAATTACACGTGTTGAGACTACAATTTGGAGGTTATGTAATCTGCTAGTTGCGGTTTTTTTTAATAACAAAATAGCTCAAAGTCCATGATACTAGATACTGTGACGAGTATATCAGTGATGAATTGTGTAGCCAACAAAAGATAATGGGTTTGTATTAGTTGTCGAATATGAAAATGTTATAGTTTGTGAATTATATCTTATTGCCATTAAAGTCAGGTAATAACGCTATACAAATATGTGGCAATAGTGTAAAAACAATGCCTTATTACATATATTCAGAGGCGTTAGTAACAGTTCACTTAACAACACTTCTTATTTCTTATAAGAATCAAAACCTGTAGATATATAAAAATGTTGCATTTCAAGTGTAAAGGAAAACTACAATTACGAATGTTAATGTTGGTAAATCATAGCAACAAAACATACTTACATAACAACGAACTATGTAGACAGGTCATTATATACCATGTAACGGCCTTGACTTTCAATTAAAATGAAAAATCCAGTCAGTCACAAACTTTATCGCATTACCGTATTTTAAAATTTAATATTGATGCAAATTTGCTTAAATCCGTTCCATGCAAATTTTTTGAGCCGTCAAATAACAACTGGGAATTTCGTAGTACGAGGTGTACTTCCCGTATGAGACTGTTACGTTTGGATATTATGTAATGGTATTAGAAATTTATTTGCCTTTATCGGAAGTGCTATTAGTTGGTCAAGCACGTAGCCAAAACCGGTATTTTATCATTGGCCTAGTCGGAAATAGTCGTAATTAATGACGAAAAGCTCTTCCGAAAGTATTTTAAGATGCACTTATTGTACATACTTGAATTTAATATTTAATTAATTTGTGTAGGAACCTCTCAGAAATTAATCGAATAATACCTCGACACGTGTATTTAAATTTTTCTATTGTGACGTCATTAATTTTGGGGCGGGGACAAAACGTTACTGTCAGATATTAGCCGATGGATTAATTTTTTGGGACACCAGGTGTTAACACATTACCAAAATGTATGTAAACAATATAGTACTTGTTTTTGAGGTGACGTCATTTGGAAGGAATGAATAATAAACTTTGTCGAAAAGGCGCCCACAACTCTTGGTTATACAGACAACATTAAATTAATAGGTCTAATAAAGGTACTTGGTGTCGAAACACGTACACCTAGTACTTTTCTGCTACATATATGGTATAATACACGATTTTATTCGTCTATAATTTATGGCAATTTTAATAACCAGTAGTGGGTAGTACCAACCATATGATCGAAAAAAAACTTGTCTAGTAGACCATGAAATTTATTTTTAAAATGATGTTGGCGTTGTCTTTTTGACAGTTATTTGACCGTAACTGTCAAACCGAGCAAGGAACGCTTTGGTGTTGCCAACATCTTTATTTTAAAAATTAATTTCATAACCTCGACCACTTTTTTTCGATGATATGGTATATTGTTTGATAAGACGTATTTTCGCCTCCATACTGTGTCGGTAATACCTAAAAAAAAAAAATATTGTTTGAGCGTTAGTGATTAATAATAATGGTTTTGATAATAAGGCTTGTGTTTTTGCAGACAGCGATATTTTGCACTTTACCGTAGTAACTGAAATTAAATAATTGATAAACAAAACATAAATCAAATAAATATAATAACATTGTTATGCAAACTGCAAGTTGGAAATATAAATCTAAATTACATATTTCATTGACGCAATAAAATTCATAGTATGACGTATACTTTGAAGGATTTTAGTAATTATTCTCATAAAAACAACATACTTTCCACTGTGGCTGTCGGATTTGGATTGTCCAAAGAGAATTTTACATGGAATTGGCAAAAAAAATGTGTTCTATACCTAGAATTATTCATTTTCCTGAAATTGAACCCATCGATGAAGAGGTTAGAATACTTGTTAGACAAAACTACATTTAAAAGATCTTCTCAGTACCAGACATAACAAAAACGTTGTATGAATTTTGAGTTTAATTCTGTTAAGAAAGGCAAAATTGTAATTCCAGTGTAGATTTTAGATTGAAAATAAATTGTACTATATTAATTAACGTTATGGGGAAAATATCAACACCTTCATTAAAGTGAATGTAGCGCGTCATTGGCCTTTTTTAACATTTTAGCAACAGCACAAAAAATGCTAATTTTTTGTACTACTAAACAACAAACTTAAGCAGTAATTAGCTGTTATCGTGGAATTGACTTTTATTGTTTTGAAACATTCATTAAAACAATAATTTGCAAGAATTCTAGAAAAATTTATTGCCTGCGTTGTTTTATAGCTACAATATAAAGCTAAACTACTTTGAAAAAACAATTATTACTGTACCATATTATTTAAAACCACTTTTACCTCCACGTAAAGAACTACTTACATCGAGAAACAATCTAAAAATAAAACACTACTTTACCATTAAACAACCAATACAATAATTATCAAGATATATCTGCTGCCAATCCATGTGGAACAGTTTAACTTGATCTCATTTAACTGCTTCCATCTGTGTTTCCTGTAAAAGGACAAAATCTACAATACTTATTTTACGTGGCTAGGGTTTGATTTAATCCACTTTATTATTGTCTCTTGTAGGTGGCTGTACAATTTACTCGATCCAGTCCATTTTCAAAGTGGGTTATTTTTTTATCGCGTTGATTGTTGTCGTTTCATTATAACTGTGAGGGGACAATCGACATTAATTTTTTTGTTTGCATGTTGTGTCACTAGAATTTTATGAGCAGTTGTTATCGTAAATGGTGTTAAGGTTTCCACACCTTAAGCTGAGACAGAGCACTACTGACTAAGAACCTGCTTTTCAAATAAATTATTTGTTTAGAAAGTTCAAAAGTTGCCCCATTCGATTTTTCTTCTAAAATGGCATTATTTTTGCAAAAAATGCATTATCTTTTAACGGCCATCAAATTTAACATTGCATTCATTTCCAGTTTTATTGTTGACCTTGTTCTGCTTTTTTTGTTGTGAACTTTTAGCAGGATGCATACTTATAATTGTAGAAGGATTAGTTGATTCTTTTATGCTTCACAACAATTCGTCAAACTTTTGTAGAGCTACGTCACGCTTACGTGGTACTACAAAATTAAAATTGTCGAATTTTTTAAGTGATTTGGTATTTTCTACTATGAAATAAGATACGTGATTACACAAATAGTTTATTTGGGTGGGGTTTTGTTTTGGGAAAATACACAAAAGTCGCTGAACTATTCCTGTCAAGTGTAAATTTATGTTGGGATCCGTAAACTGCAAATTTAATATCATATTTAATAGGAGGCAAAGATCGTATTTTAAACGAGTAGGTGACTAAGATAATGAAATTGCTATAATTATTGAACTTTGTAACTCGGTCGTACTATTTACTGAGGTGTCCTTAATTTTGCGATAAAGATCTCAAGTATTGTGGTATATAATCCAATTCGAACTATGTACTTTTGCACCGAGTTTGAATTTTAATTACACCACTAGCAGACAATAACCTATTTTGCGTAATCCTGCTGGAACTAATCTTCGTTCAGCGCACGCAACCATATCTCATAATGACACAGTAAATTTTATTTGATTTTTTTTCAGCGCAATCGTCGCCATGGACCAAGACCTCTTCAAGAGCCGCCTTATCAAGTTCCTTGTAGCTTTGCCACTAATATCAGTCGTAAACAACACCTTAAAATACTCAATCGGAGAACTAAAAATACGATTACGCACAAATATGACACGGCGATTATACGAAGATTATCTCAAGAATTTTACGTATTATCGCATGTCAAACCTCGACAATCGTATTGCTAATGCTGATCAGCTCCTCACCACTGACGTGGACAAATTCTGCGAAAGCGTTTCAGATCTTTATTGTAATACCGCGAAACCGCTGCTCGACATTGGCATATATGTATACAAGTTGTCTGCGACTTTAGGTGGAGGAACGCCTAGTTTGATGTTAGGGTATTTGTTTTTGTCTGGGATGTTGTTGACGCACTTGCGAAGACCTACAGCTAGATTAACCGCCGGCGAACAAAAACTAGAGGGCGAATTCCGACATATCAACGCACGATTGATAACCCACTCGGAGGAAATTGCTTTCTACAATGGTAACGTTCGCGAGAAAGCAACCCTACTTTCGAGCTACAACAAGCTACTCAACCACTTGAAGAAGTTCCTGAAATTTAGGGTTCTAATGGGGATTGTCGATAATTTAGTTGCTAAGTATTTCGCCAGCGTTGTGGGTTTCTGGGCTGTGTCTTTACCTTTCATGTCACGTTCTCACTCCCTGTCGTCTTCCAAGCAAGGAGAAAGATCTCGATTGTATTACACTTACGGGCGAATGTTGGTGAAACTGGCGGAAGCCATAGGACGTCTGGTTCTAGCGGGTCGAGAATTGACGAGACTTGCCGGATTCACAGCTCGCGTCACCCAGCTCAGACAAGTCTTAGACGAGCTCAACCAGGGTAGATACGAACGAACGATGGTTGTAGGTGCCGAAAACCTGCAAGCGAACGGAGGAAAATTCATCTTCCAGAATAACGTGATCAAATTTGATCGCGTACCCTTGATCACACCCAACGGCGACGTCCTCATCAAAGAAATCTCCTTCGACATCAAATCTGGAATGAACGTGTTAGTTTGTGGACCAAACGGTGCTGGAAAATCGTCACTTTTCAGAGTTTTGGGCGAACTGTGGCCACTTTTCGGTGGAGAACTAACGAAACCTCCACGTGGAAAGCTATTTTACATCCCGCAGCGCCCGTATATGACGTTGGGGTCGCTGAGGGACCAACTCACTTATCCCCATTCGGGTTCCGAAGCTCTAAGAAGAGGCGCTACCGATAAAATACTAATTGAACATTTAGAAAGAGCGCAATTGGGTTACTTGTTGGAACGTGAGGGTGGCTTGGACGCCGTCGCCGATTGGTTGGACGTGTTGAGTGGTGGGGAGAAGCAGAGAGTCGCCATGGCGCGACTCTTCTACCATAAACCCCAGTTTGCGATTTTGGATGAATGCACGAGCGCCGTTTCCGTAGATGTGGAGGGGAGCATGTATAAGTATTGTAGGGAAGTCGGAATTACGCTGTTGACGGTTTCGCACAGAAAATCACTATGGCAACATCATGAGTTCGTTTTACATTTAGACGGGAGGGGAGGGTACACGTTCCAACCAATGGAAGAAGTAACGGAGCAGTTTGGGTCTTAACGCTGAGTAAACTTAGGGGAATTAGATTATGTATTTTTTATATGACTTTGCCAAGGCTGGAGTGCAGCCTGTAACTATTTTTGATGGAAAATGTTATTTTATCATAGCGGGATGTTGCAGTTTTCTTATTCAGTTTATCTAGCGTGTTGTAATTAACTTACGTAATGATTGTTTAGGCGTAAGTTGAGTAAGTTTCAGGCTTGTGCGGGTAAACGGTCGTACCTTGATTGGCGTCAAAGAAGAGGGAAATGTGTGATAATTGGTGCTATTGTAACTCTTGCTGTAAAAAAAATCAGTGGCAACACTGAAGTAGTTTCTATTAATTTTTTATATGTATATTTTGTTTTTAACTGTTTAATGTTTTACAAATTTTATAAAAAAAAAACACGTGGATTTTTCAACGATTTTTAGGATAACCATTTCAATATGAGATAAGGTTTAAGTTTTCAGTAATCTATTAATTCGTTTCTCAAGGTAACCTAATGTCAATTTTATTGTTCTAAATTCATAGCGAATTATATCTATAGTTTCTGTAATCATTTTTATTAATGCTAAAATCGATTGATGTTAAATTTTTAATTTGAACAGTATTTGGACCGTTGTAAACATACAATGCCGTTCACCTACGTTTCCTTGGTTGGTAGGTTGTTATGTAGTACGTTAAATGTTATTAAAAAAGAATTAAAATTACTCCAAAAGCACTTCTGGAATTAAGTTAAATACAACACTAACTTACCAAAACTAAGCTATAATTCTACCAAGTGCCAAATAACTTTTTTTTTATCTCTTTCGTATTTTTGCTTATTGCAACCAACGTTTGTTAACTGTTATAAATAACTTTCGTAAATATTTGCTGTACTTACATTTGCTGAATGTTATTTTTCTCGCTGAGATTAATAATTTTTCCTGTTCACATTTAAATAAAAGTTGCCCTTTTATTATCTTAACTGAATAAATTTCCTCTGTTGTAAAATACGAGAATAAATTATAGGAGTAGCTTTTTTTTTTAATTCTGCCATGCGCTTAACTGGCTTTACAATAAAATTTAATGTAACTTTCTATTTTCTCTTAATTATCGTTATTTGGTGTTGCCATGTGTATTTTTGACGTAAGTTACAGCGTTGGCATATCTTAATGTGTGAATAGATAATACGGTAGCGTTTATTCCGAGCAAATAGAACAAAAAAGTTACTTAAGTCAGTTGATTATATTGTATAACAAACTTACTGATTTATTACTTGATATATATGCAGAAGGTTTAAAATATCTGCATAAATCTATAACAATAATTGTTAATTGCAATCATAAAGAAAGCTGCGAAATACTGGAATATGTGTATAGGAGGTCAGGGTCTATTTTGCATTATAGGTTATTTTACTGTCTCCACATTATTACGGAATAATTTTATAATCTTGTAATGGTGACAGAATCATATTTTTCAAGTCTTTTTAATAAAATATTAGACTATTGCAGGTGACGAGCTTTCCTGAAATAGCCAAAGTGCTTTCAAAGAGCCAAATGACAATAAATCACGCACGGAAATATTTTTGAAACTTTTATGAAAACGTCTAGTCTTATATCTTTTATTTTTGAAAACATATCAAAAGTAATTTAAAATTTAAAATTAACGAATAAGTTTTATTATATATTAATAAATGTATTTAGCGAGTGTTTTCAATTTTTATTGTTAGTAATAGGGTGAGCTTCATTTTTCGTTGTTATTAATATTATTTTTAGTATTAACCTTACGTGGAGTAAGCCTCTGTGACATTTAATTGGTGATGGAAGTGAAACTGTTACAATTAAAGGCTATTTTGTTTATTTTTATTTTTTGCTTGTTTACGTACCCATACCTAGAAAAACAAATCGAAAGGAAAGTAGGTTTTGTAAAAAATGAGGACTGTTTAAAATTCGTTTTGTAGTATTTTATTGGAACGTGCACAATAAAATCAAACAGCTATGTATTTAAAGCGACATGAAGTGAACATACATCCACCCAACAAAAATTAATAGCAGAGAACGTAACATAATTGTAGTTTAACAAAATATAAATTCGTTAATTTGATAACGTTTCTTTCAGAGTTCATTATATACAACAAGGAAACCTGGTAACATACTATAAAATAAATACTTCTGTTATAACACCCTATTCTGCAACTATAGTTATGTTATCCAACTATTAGAAAATACTTTTTAGGAACAGCGAAACCTTAAAGCTAAATTAAGCTAATTCACACTATAAATACTGTTTGTAAATCATTTAAGAAAGCTGGAGAAGCATATAAATAATCACAAACAGGTCACGAATCGCTTAAGTATGACCCCATCCTTTAGTAAGTCTTTTCCATAAACTAGGTTTGTCTATGTTGGCAGGCGGAGGTTGGTCGTTCTTAATTTGTTCTAAAAATCCGGCGTTCTGGGTCTGCGAATTGGGTTCGACGCCCGCATCCCCGATCTCCCTCAAGTCTCGCATCATTTTCTTCCTAATAGTCTTTTTCATACTAAGGTGCCTCTCCAAAGTCTTGTATTTGTGTTTGGTCCGGTTATCAACATTGTTTTCGACGACGGGAACACGCGGGTTTTCCTTTTCCACTTCTTTGTTACAGTTCCAAATATCACGCACATCTCTTATTTTTCTGTCGTTAACTGAAGACATTTTTCATAACTGACTCTGGAAAAATACACAAAAAATTAATTAAAACGAAAGTAGAACTGAAACAACACAAAAACACACAGTACCGCTCAACATCGATGCAAATTCACCAAATGCTTTTCACCAAAACGTACATAATTTAGAAAGTTATATACTTGTCTAGTTTTATATCACCTTATTCATGTCATTTTAATAAAAAATGAGCATGATATTCAAGAAAATGATAGATAAAAGGTGAAATTGCACTTACTTTCGAGCCGTTCAACATCTTGTTGATTTTATTGATGTAAATTTTTTTTTATTCGATGATGGTTGTCACAGATGATGAAAGAAAAACACTATTTTATGCTATTTTTAAAACTTACCTCATATTTTTGTTATAAATATAGCAAGAGATCAATGGAAGGTAACATGACTTAAGTTACTGTAACTCACTTCTTTATGTCTTTGCTAGTTCAAGGTAAACGACTTTAACACAATTTTTTTCACTCGAGGCTTACACCGTTGTGAGTTTTTACACTAAATAAACTCATTTTATGTAAAAATTTTAAGTACTTACCCTTGTTCGGACGTTTTTACATGTTGTTTCTTGGAAGAACGTACTTCGTTTGTGTTTAATGCACTCTACTGAACTTTTACTTTCAAATGTAGGCGATCAAGTTTATTTCTTTGTTTTCAAAGTTGATCTTTTTACTTTCCTTGTATACAGAAGCGGTAGATTTGAAACTGCGATACGAAATGAGGTAATCCGTCATTTTCTTCCAAATAATCGATTGTTTTAAGGTGAGTATTAAGAAATTACAGATAACAACGCCCATACAAATATTCAGCAAAGTCGTAAATCGCAATTTCACATACTATAAACACCCATTTATTCTTGAGAAAAGCAAAATGGTACGGCGATTCGCGGACGCAAAAAGTCGCCCCAAATCTTTATTTTCCATTCGAAAAAACGCAAAAATCGAAAAACGGACTTGCGAAATGGTGAAATTCAAGGAAATTGTTTCCGCAACACGTAAGATAAAGCGAAGATTAATCACTGATTAGAAACCGAGATTAGAACAAAACAATTCAAATTTGAATACGCGCCACGTTTCGCAAGCACTCGAAATCAACCAATCACAACTCTCCAACTGTACACTAATCCCGAGGAAGGGAAGTACACGTTAGCACTGCACTTATTGGTTCCTGCTCGAGTTGGAAAAAGATAAGAGTCCTGCGTTTGCAATCCGGAGTTTCCACCGTGTTGGTCGTCCACCAATCAGAGCCTTCCATCTGTCGAATTATCGATAAAGTGTCGACGTACTCGACTCGAACGTCTCTCTTTATGCCGTGTGTTAAACGCAGACAGCCGCTGTTTTGATAAGCGATTACGGGTGTTTGTATACGTCCCTCTCACTATTTTTCTGGCATTTGCGGTAGATTCGTGGCGAGAATTTGACGTCGCCGAATTAATATTTTTAGTAGGTTTATAAAATGAAGGCGCAGATTTTTGTGTTTGTGTTGAGTGCATATTTTTATGCATTAAATGCTGAAGTATATCTTGAAGAAAAATTCCAAGATGGTAAGTTGCGAGGGGGTTTTGAACGGGTTATTGCCGGTACAGGAAGTTCGGGAAAATTGCTCATTTTCCTGTTTTCAGATTCCTGGGAGAAAACTTGGGTGTACAGTAAGCATCCAGGGAAGGAGTTTGGGAAGTTTGCTTGGACAGCAGGAAAGTTCTTCAACAATGCAGAAGATGATAAAGGTAATAGGGGAAGTTGGTGGTAGATTTGGAGGAAAATGAGGGAAATTCAGGTTTTGGGGTAGTCGTAGAGCTACATTACACGACGTGACAAATCGAGCATAAAATAATATAGAAAATTACATAATGTCAATGTCCACAATGTGTCATTTCCTGGATGAAGTTGAGAGGGGTTTTTGAACGTTTGTAAGCATTTTTTGTATGAACATTAATGGGATATGAAAACAGGTTACTTTTATTGATCTTTACTGATAAAACTTGTTCTTTGTGTTTTGTGAATAATATAAATATCAAATTAGTTAAAACCATCTTAAACGATTTTATAATTATGTATTTAAAATTACATGAGTGACCTCTAGTAGTGAAGGTAACTTACGTTCAAAGGGTATGCACATCATATATTCATTAAAAATAAAAAACCCACGGTTAATGATTTCCAGACATTTAAATTCGGCTACTGTTTGTTTTTTTACATGTACATATATTAATTTATCCACACTAAAACCGTTAAAAAATGACTTCTGATAAGTTTTTATTCTTATCTAAATTATATACAGGGCGCGTAAATTATGTTAACAACCATACACCACAGATAAGTTTTACCTTATGTACACATTCATCAGCGATAAGAATTTTCAATGACAGTTCAGAGGTGAGCTCTTATTATCAATAAAACTCGAACAGATTGTTATCGGCAATGTTTTATTGATTAGCTACATAAGTGTTCAAATCTGATTGAATTATGTAATGAACACGCGTTTCGCTGTAAATAAACACGCTTGTTCTGTGTAACGTAACGAGAAACTAAAATAGTTCTGCTAAAAATTGATTTGGTTTCTTTGTTTTGACGTCCGTTCGCGAAAAATAGAAGTTCTTTTTGCATTAAATTGTGTGTTTAAGAGGGCGTTTACGTGAAAAATAAATACGTACAATTTAAGTGAAAGTTGCGTGCATGGCCGTTAAATTACCAGAGTTCCCTATTATATCTTAATTCCGAAATTGTTTTGAAAATGTTGACAATCGTATTTTTTTAAGTTTATTTCGTTGCTGTGTTTAAATTAAAAATAAAAAATTGAATGCAAGTGTCGCGCACAAGTGTTAAAAAAAGTATGGAACCATTTGGCAACTTTAGAAAAAATATATTGCGAAGGCGTAGACTATGAAAAAGTAGATGTCCCATTTCCGTCTATCTGTCTGATCACCAAACCAACAATTTGATGACGTCATCTAAAAATTTTGCAAAATAAATACTATTTAAATTTTATAAAATTTACGTCCAGATTTTTGGGAACAATAAAAGTTTTATAACAATATTTCAGAATTTAATTTAGGATCTTCAAAACTGAATGCTCTGAAATCTTGCAAACGTTTAAAGCTGTCGTAAGAATGGTAAAAGAATTAATTTGTGTATCCCCTCCACAAACTTGATGACGTCATCACGAAATTTTATTGTGGAAAAACCTATTTAAAACATGCCTATTTATATTTTAAGATAAGTTCTGTCTAAATAACTCTGCACTATTATTTTGCTGCTGCATACTTTTTCTAAATTTCAGCATTTAACTAAGTTGGTATACATATTGTTGCATATAGCGTCCTTGTGGGGACTTCCATATATGGTAAAAGTTATTTAAATTAAATAACTTGTTTAACTTCCCATGCTGCCGCCTCAACCTGTTATTTTTAATACATGCAACCTTATTACTAATGTTACAAAAAATTAAAAGTACTTGTTATTTTCTGTTGACTGTTACAGTATGTTTTAAAAGTAGGTTATTATTACGTAAAATGTTTACTTATCCACATCGAGTGTTCCATTGAAAAAGTCATCAGATTGACTAATTTTTTTGTAAACAATATGAAGTATGTCTACAATAACCTCACTTTTTCGGATAATAAAATTAACGTTTTTCAACATGTCGTCACGTGTCAACAGTGTGATTAAAAAACACGTGCCTTTTCAGCTACTTTTTTTTATATTGAACACTCCATTATGTTACAAAAATAGTTATTTTGATCGGACTTTGGCGACAGTATTTTTAACTTTAATATTGTATGTAACACAATTTGTCATCGTACTTGGCTTTTACTGCACATTGTTATCTACTTTTGGTCGGTCGATGGCAATAAGATCAAATTATAAATAAATTTTAAATAATTTAACAAGTTTAACGTTTATGTTATGATATGTGATTTTGTGTCATTACTCGGAAATTATGGTAACATAAAAATTCAAGATTGTGGATATTTCATAATGGTGACTCACCCTGAATGAGTCTTAAAATTGTGTAATTGGCCGTATTAAAAAAATGTGACGTGTTTTGCAGCTGAGCAACTAACTTTCTCATAAACTGTACCTTCTTAAATAATACATTTTCTTGTTGTTAATTGAATAAAGAATCTCATTCCCTTTCTTATCAGGTATTCAGACGTCCCAAGACGCCCGCTTCTACGCCCTGAGCCGCAAATTCAAGCCCTTCTCCACCGAAAACAAAGATTTAGTAATTCAATTCACAGTCAAACACGAACAGAACATAGATTGCGGCGGTGGCTACGTAAAAGTCTTCGATTGTTCGCTCGAACAAGAAGACATGCACGGCGAATCGCCATACCGTGTAATGTTCGGTCCTGACATCTGCGGACCCGGTACAAAGAAAGTTCACGTAATCCTCAACTACAAAGACAAGAACGTACTCATCAACAAAGAAATCCGTTGCAAAGACGACGTTTACACACACGCTTACACCCTCATCATCAAGCCAGACAACACCTACGAAGTCCAAATCGACGGCGAGAAGGTCGAAAGCGGCGAATTGGAAGCCGATTGGGACCTTCTGCCGCCCAAGAGGATCAAGGATCCCGAAGCCAAGAAGCCCGAGGACTGGGACGATCGCTCGACGATTCCCGATCCGGACGACACCAAACCCGAGGACTGGGACAAGCCTGAACACATCCCTGATCCTGAAGCCACCAAGCCCGATGATTGGGACGACGAGATGGACGGGGAATGGGAGCCGCCTATGATTGATAACCCAGAGTACAAAGGGGAATGGCAACCTAAGCAGATAGACAATCCGGCTTACAAAGGGCCGTGGATCCATCCCGAAATCGATAATCCTGAGTATACTCCGGATTCGGAGTTGTACAAACAGAAGGAAATTTGCGCCGTTGGGTTCGATTTGTGGCAGGTTAAGTCGGGAACGATTTTCGATAACGTGCTGGTCACGGATGATGTAGAGTACGCGAAAGAAGCCATCTCTGGATTGAAAGAAAGACAAGATGGAGAGAAGAAATCTAAAGAAGATTTAGATAAAGCAGAGAAAGATGCAGCTGCTGCTGAAGAGAAGAAGGATGACAATGAGGATGACGACGACGATGATGAAGATAATGATGATAATGAAGAAGAAGAACATGTGCCACAAGTAGAGGTGAGTCGAGGAAGAGAGTTGTTTTTGGTTTATCTGACAGATTTTGTTTCAGGAATCCGATCATGATGAATTGTGAGTGGAATAAGAGACAATTTTTATATCTTACTGTGTGCAGTGTTTTGTTCCATAGTGTGTACTATTTCTTTGACTGATTTTTGTTAATATTGAGCGTATTACTTCTAATAAAACAGAAAATCATACAAGTTGTTTTTGTATTCACATTTTATTTGTACAAAATTAATAAATTATTATCTTTAGTAATATACGTTTTTTTATTACTTTATCCCGTTCTCCAAACATTAATGCAAGAAGTCGAAAGTGCTGTGAAAGTGAAGCTTTGAAAAATTTTCGAATCTCCTTAGAAAATCACGAACTTGAATTACAAGAAGTGAAAGTTATGTATTTGACGGATCTGCGAGAGCTGTGCTAAATTCTAGACAACACGCATTGATAAAAATTAAAATTTCAAAATTTCTGCGACAAATTTGGCTTGTAACATGAAAATAAAACATTCTTCGACTTTAAATTCCCAAAAAAAAAACAAAATTTTTCCAAAATTTATTTTGAACAGACTTTCTAATGCGCAGGTCACGGCAATGTCACTCACGGTGGAAAAAAGTGAGGTTAGATTGTTTAATACCGACCGAAATTGTTTCAATTTTATTCAGTTTCTGCGAAATATTTAAACAAAAAAGGTAGTAAATTGCAATTCTGGGACCTTTTTAAAACAAACTGTTTTAGATATGGGGAATATCAATGAAAAAGTTGAAGCTGCATCTACGCAGCAACCTGCAGCCCAAGAGAACCCAAAGAAGCTAAAACCGTGCTGTGCATGCCCTGAAACGAAAAAAGCACGTGATGCATGGTATTTCTTACATACTTTTAGAGAAATTTGTGTTTATTGTGCTGTTTTAGCATTATTGAGAATGGGGAAGAGAACTGTCAACATTTAATCGAGGCGCATAAAGAGTGCATGAGGAAAGCTGGATTTAATATTTAAATGAATCCATTAGTTCGTTAAAATGCTCGTAACAATTGTAGTGTGATATTAATTTATTATTACTGTTAATAAAAGAATAATTATTACATGTGTTATGTAAGAAGATCGATTCACTTGTGTAATAACTTGTTTTTTGGGTGCTTCAAAAAGAATAATCTTAGCAGTAAGTGTACAGAATTCGAGAAAAACTAAATTCTTTGTTGCTATATGTCGATAAGAATAGTAATTAAGGTTTGATTAGTCATTTTTAAAAACGCAACCAGCAATACACTCCGCACAATTGTCATCATTGTTGCAATAAATAGCTATTCTTTTAGTCATAGAATATTTGTATAATTAATAACAAAAAAGCAACCGCTTTTTTAAGTGATGGTGCAATCTTGACAAATTTGTGACCGCGGCTGTGATTACAACAGACGTAAAGTGAGGTTATGTTGATTCGTGAAAGTCCCATCAAAAGTATTGATTTTCCCAGCTTTTCACTGAAACCTGCATTGCAGTTAGTTTAAACCGAAGTTTCACGTTGTAACATTCACATAAGAACACAAAAATGGTAAATAATTGTTGCATTTAGTTCTTTTTATAGCTCATACGAAGTGCGAAAGCTTACATTTATTTCTTATTTTAGTTATTCAGGGTATCCAAGTGCCCCTCAGACGAACTGTCATTAACAAACTGTGCTGTAGTGAATGATGGAGATTTTTCACAAGCTACCGAGTAAGTTTGACAGCTAGTGCTTATTAATAATTCTAATGATAATGTTTGGAATATCAGACACGTTGAAGTAGTTACGGGGGGTAATCAGAAGTACATTTTTTCAATAAAGAAAGATTCAAGAGTACAAAGACATGAAGTTGGGTTTAGTTTACCACAAAGGAAGTGGGCCATCTTGTCCATTAACCAAGAAATCGAAGTTAATCCGTACAAAGAAGAGGATTATATTACGTCGATCGTTCTCGAGGCGGATTATATGCAAAAGAAAATGTAAGTATGACTTATCTAATTACCTGTTACATAAAACACAAATGAATTGTAGTACTTCCCAAGAACAATATGACACTGATGAAATGGCCAAAGAATTTCTTTATTCCTTCCCAAATCAAATGTTCACAGTTGAGCAACAATTAGCGTTCGCTTTTAAAGATAAGAAGTTACTAATACTTTCAGTTAAAGATGTTGAAGGTAAATGTAACAATCAGTACTTCTACCCCAACACTTAAAATGTAATAATTGTAGTGGTTAATATCAACTCATTTAAACAAGGGGGCGAAGCCAAACCTAGAAAAGGCAAACTAGGAAAATTAACCCCCAACACCATAATACAATTTGAAAAAGCCGAAACTTCCTCGCTAAACCTCGTCGGAAAATCCAAAGGGTACAAGTTACACTCAATCATTTAGCAAAAACCTGACCCAGTATTTTTAGCAAACAAGTACGCCAGTCCATCATCAACCCTGACTGGGACTTCCAAAAAATCGGCATTGGAGGCTTAGGAAAAGAATTCAACGCGATTTTCAGAAGGGCGTTTGCTTCCAGAGTATTCCCACCTGAAATAGTAGAACAGTTAGGGTGCAAACACGTCAAAGGTATACTCTTGTATGGCCCCCCTGGTACTGGTAAAACTCTAATGGCTCGCCAAATTGGAAAAATGTTAAACGCGCGTGAACCAAAAATCGTCAACGGTCCCCAAATTTTGGACAAATATGTGGGCGAATCAGAGGCAAATATTCGACGATTGTTTGCTGAAGCGGAAGAAGAAGAGAAACGCGTAATTTTATAATCATTGGTGTACTGATATTGTGTTAACAAAATTCTTGTAGGCTGGTCCAAATAGTGGTTTGCATATTATCATATTTGATGAAATTGATGCCATTTGTAAGCAAAGAGGGTCAGTGGCTGGTAATACAGGTGTACATGACACTGTTGTCAATCAGTTATTGTCGAAAATCGATGGTGTAGAACAACTCAATAATATACTGGTCATAGGTGAGTTGTAGTCTGGGTGACATTGAAACTGGCGATTTGTATTGTGTGTCGCCTAGTTTTGTTGATTTTCTTTAGTTTAGACTAATTGCATTTAATTTTGAATAAATGAAAGGAATGACCAACAGAAGGGACATGATTGATGACGCTTTACTTAGACCTGGTAGGTTAGAAGTACAAGTTGAAATCAGTTTACCAAATGAAGAAGGTAGAGTTGAGATTCTTAATATCCACACCAGCAGAATGAGGCAATACAAAAAAATTGCTCCTGATGTAGATACAAGGGTAAGTTTTGTGGTGTCTCTGTTTTTTTACACTTAAACATACTTATTTTTAAACAACGGCGGTTTACCTCTTGGGATTTAAAAAACAATATTCAAAGTTCTTCAAATTCGCGTAACTATATTTTGTAGGCGATTGAATTACCAAGTTAGTGCCGCCACTGGTTTTTTATGATGTAAAGTTAATGCGATATAGTGGTATTTCTGATATACGTTTTTTTTTATGTAATAAATATATTCAGATGCTGTGAGCAGGAGTGTTTTCTCAATAACAGTACATTAGCCTCCATTTATAAAAATCGTGTAACCATATTAGTATTTACGATTTTTGTTTTGCAACTTATGAACAAATTGCATTTTTTTTCTAATTTATGAACAAACCATTGAAATTCGGAGCCTAATATTATTTGAAAATTGGTGAATGGGGAAGAAATGTAGTTTTTCTTAAAAAAAATCACATCGTTTTGTATGAAGATAATACATTATTTTGATGTGAAACATACATAGGTTTGTAAAGAATTTTGTTGCGCATTGAGCACTATTTGCCTTTAAAATTATAACTTTTTAAATTATTGCAAAAAAATAGGGGAAATAAATTGCAAGATTTTGTTAGAATCAAGCGACCAAGTATACAGATTCCAGATGATTTATGACATCTCGAAGGGTCTAATCTTGATTTGATCATTACCTGGGAACGAATAGTATAGTGTTCCAAGTGCTGGTTCGTTTTTACGACTGCACACTATTGTGAAGGAGTTAAGGGTCCCCAGTCGTCGCCCGCAAAATCGGTTCCAGTGAGAACTATTTTTTGTAACTATGCAACCCAAAGTACCGACCCAAAAACACGAGAGATTATGGTCACTGTAGGGAGTCCGTCATAAAATGCAAATCGGTAAATACCACCAGATAAGCTTATTTATTTTCAAATGAAGGATACAGGGAAATAACCATCGAAATCCATTTGTATGTATTTTGAAAGAAATTGAGTTGAAAGTTTAAAATGCTGCGGAAAATAGATTGAGAAACCCACAAGGTTCAGTCTAATACAACTTTTTATTTTCTTTATAATGTTTTAAAAATATATAAAATAAACTATTTATGTTCAAATATAACAGCAAAAAAATTTAGTGGAAAGTTGTGTCCGCACAACTTCCCTCGCACCTAAAATACAATGAAACATATCCAACATTTTCGAGTTAAATTTTTACTTTAGGTACACAATTTTGTGATGAAATCATCAACATTTTGCAAGGATACGTAAATCAATGTGGATTAGACTAAAAATAACAGTATTCCCAAAATTTCTGGGAAAATGGAGTGAGTCGTTCCTGATTTAATCAATAGAATAAATTGACTCATTCATTAATTTTTTTGAGCCACCTAGGTATATGAGCAAATCTAAAAAATATTAATGCAATGATAAATTACAAGTAAAAACTCATCATATTTTGCACATTTTTAGTAGAATTTATTCGGCCAAATTTTGAGATGACGTTATCAATTTTTTAGTAGCATAATTCTGAACTTGTGGTTTATAAATACATTATTGAGATTTTTCGGCTTTTCGGTTTTTCGATTTTTCAACTTTTGATGTTTCACTTTTTCAATATTTTAATTTTTGACGTTTTCAATTTTTCCATTCTTCAAATTTTCGATTTCTCCATTTTTTTATTTTTCGATTTCTTGATTGTCCGATGTTTCACTGATACGATTTCGCGATTTTTCAACTTTTCGATATTTTAATTTTTCAATTTTTAAAATTCTAGATTTCTCGATTTTTCGTGTTTTCAGTTCTTCTATGCATATTTCAGTTTTTCAATTTTCGGAATTTATTAAATTTCTGATTTTCCATTTTTTTTTATTTTTCGATTTTCCAGTTTTTCGATGTTTCGATTTTTCAATTATACGATTGTTCAATTTCTCGATTTATAAATTTTAGATTTTCCTATTTTTATTTTTTTGATTTTTTCATGTTTGAACTATTTATTATTGCTAAAAATAAAAGTAAAAAATAACTACCAAAATTGTGACTAAAAATATGTAAAAATTAATAGAAAATAGAACACATTGCTGCTAAAAAATAAAAATAACTGTACTTTCCCAAAAAAATCTATTGCATGATTACTGTTCCACTAGTATTGCTAATTTCGGACCTTAGTATCAAACGCAATGAAAGAATTAATTCTTAGTTAAACAAAAAAATAGTTGCATGTCAAAATCGAGTGAAACATGTGAGATGTATGTAAACAAAAGCATCTAAATAATAACTATTTCCCGCAGAATTTCTGGAGGCTTATAGAGTCGAAATTGGCCTGAGCGCGCTCCGGTCTGTGGATCATACAAGTTCTCTGGTGACGATGTAAAAAATATTTCTCAAAAAACTTTCAAACGTCGTGTCTTTTTAATCGAACAAAACACAATTGGCGAACGCAATAATCCAGAATGGTGCGCAGAAAAATCCTTTAGACTAACCGAACGTTATTTTGGTAAAATTTTGCAAAATGAGAGAACAAGTAACACGGCTAATCCTACTGTACTGTGAAAAACATTTTACATCCCTGCAAATCTAGTTCAGCATGTACTCTCCCAAAATCTTTGCATAGAAAATGAAGCAAGGGCAACTGAAGCATTTTGCAGTAACACCAAACTGACAATAAGACAATGCGGTTTGTACATTTTTAGCGGCGTCGCCAGAAGCTTAATAAACAAAAACGCTATCGTAGAAATATATAAAATGTCCAATTTAAATAATGCTTAATTCAACGAGATGATAAATTTTGGGAAAACAGTATGATAGAGCCCTAGAAAAATTTTATTTATATGCCTTACTTCAGGAGAGAGTAGATTCTCGTTATTAACAAGTCAACCCATTAGACAAATTGTAAAGAAAAAATTGTACAATTAAAATTTTTTATTTGCATTCGCGTCATGTGTAGTTCATATAAATCTTTTGTCCTTCTAGTATAAACACACACAGGAATAAATAGTAATATTGAAATAGGTTTACTGGAGATATCACGTAAAAAACGTGCCTATAATACTCTACCTCATAGGTGGTGCGGAAAAGAGTATCAAAAAATTAAATTTAAATAAATATGATTGTTCAGGTAAATAAGTGCTTATAGTGAAGTGATGAGAATCTAAATCTTGTCAGTTTTGTGTATTGATTAATATATAAAATGACAGATTAATAAAAAATATTTGAATAATTTTTTCAAAGAAAATATTTTAGTAGAATGTATAAAATTATAAAAATTTGCATACTTTTAAATCAAATTATGTCAGCAATGAAAGAAGGCGATTTGTAAAAGAGTTTCAACAATGTTGGTCAGCTAAGAGTATTTATGAGTTTTATGACCGAAAGTACCTGAACTGATTACCTGAAAGGGTCGGTCGGCAAGGCTCCCTGCTGTGTAAAACTCAACCTTTTATTGAAACGGATCTTTGTAAATAGGGTTGCTTAGTTTCACTTTATTTTCATTATTCAGTATTTTTTAAAAAAACATATTTTGATAAATATAAATTTTAAACAAAAATGACCGGGTCTTCCCCATAGAGCTCAATGTTGTCTTTGCACTGATATAAAAGTTGAAGCGAAAAATGCTCTCTCCTCGTCTAAAAATGCAATTTCCTTCGAAGAATGAATCATTAATTAAACACTAAACAATCACTTATTTAAAAAAAATATTGTGTCTTCCCCAGAGATTTAGACATAATCTATCAATTGAAATGTCGATCTTTTTTTCAAAGTTGAAATTACGCCCGTAAAATGAAAATCTATTTAGCTCATTTTTCGGTCTGCTACTGGGCACCCTTAAGTCTTCCATAATAGGCCTCTGCCTCAAGTAATCCAGCGGTCATAAACCATCAAGAGACCAACTGTCTGCACTACACAGAGCCGTATGGGCCCGTAAATCCGCAAGATGATTTATGGCACAGCTATTTACATTTTCAATAGAGTTCCTAATACTTGCAGTAATTGAGATTGCAATGCCATAAGAACAAAGTCAGACTAAGCAATGAAAAATTATATTTTACTTTTTTTAATATACGAAGTCTTTTCACAACAAGAAACTTTAAACGTGTTCAAAATGGTAAATTTTTGGAGGAAAGTGTGGATTTTGCAATTATGCTTCGCCCCTCAATCTGACAACGAATAAAAAATTCACTACAATTGAGGTCGGGCTGAGTGGGTTGGGCTTATATATATATATATTATATATATATTTTTAATACGTATTCTTTTCGTAAGAAGAAACTTCAACGTATTCAAAATCGTAAATTTTTGTTGGGAAATATGGATTCTGCAATTGAAGGGGGTCAGGAGAAAGCAATGAATGTCACATTGAATAAAAATCGAGGTATTTAAAATGTAATCTTTGAAAGTCTATTTTTTTTAAATTGTCGCACATTATACATATTTTCATAGTTTACACAAAAATTGTTCAAATCGAACAACACTTTATTTTGTATGAACATTGAACAAGAAACAAAAGGAAAATGAAAATTTGAACGAAGTACCGACACGGTTGGGAGAAAACTGTGAATGTCCGGGTCTCTGTTCTGTCCATATATTTATCTATAGGAAAACGCCGTCAAGTACAATTAGCTAACAATAAACCTCATATTGTAAGATTGGGTGAGGTTGGTTTTAGGTTTTTGTTTAGATTCCACTGTTCAATATAAAATGCACTCTTTGACCAAAAATAAAATCGGGTGGGTGGGCGGGGCCACTTCGAATTTTTTAAGCCTGATTCGCCACTTGACGTAGTAAAATTCAGTCTTCATCTAATCAAAAAAACCAATGACATCCAAAAGCGGAGGTGGGTGGGGTTAGTTTTACCTTTTCGTCTTGATTCCAATGTTTATTAACATAAAACCCACTTTTTGTTCAATAAAATGAGTAATCAAGAGGAAAATTGGGTGGGTGGGCGGGGCGACTTTGAATTTTTATAAAGAGATTCGATCACATGACAAAATAAAATTCAATTTCCATCTAATCAAATAAGCCAATGAAATTCAAAACCGAAGGTGGGTGGGGTTAGTTGTAGGTTTTTGTTTAGATTCCACTGTTGTTCAATATAAAATGCACTTTTCGTCCAATAAAATGAGTGACCAAAAAGAAAACCGGGTGGGTGGGCGGGGCCACTTCGAATTTTTTAAGCCTAATTCGCCACTTGACGCAGTAAAATTCAATCTTCATCAAACAAAAAAAAAAAACAATGAAATTCAAAAGCGGTGGTGGAGTTTTGTTTTTTTGTCTAGATTTCGGTGTGACATTTATTGTTTTCTATCCATCTGTTTAAGTTCTACGTGAACATCAAATGTTTTCTCCCACACAAGATTTTTGTATTTGTAATATCATTAAGGACTATCAATGTTTCCTCCCCATTTTACAACATTTAAAAAAAATACTCACTGAATTTGTGTAAAATCATTAATAACTAAAAAAAAAATTAAATGTGACATTAATTTTTTTCTCCCAACACCCTTCAATTATGCTCCACCCCTCGGTCTGACAACAAATGAAAAATTCATCACAGTTGAGATCTGGGCGGTTATAGGTGGCGCTTAATCTTTTGCTTTCCTTTTTTATGTAATACATATAGTTTTCTTTGAACAACGCGATTACTTAAACACATGTTCCACATGATAATTTCCTGTAAAAAAGTAAGGATTTTTGCAATTAAACTCCACCCCCGGCTCACAAAGAATAAAAAAAATCATCAGAATTGAAATAGGTGGGTGGGCGGGGCCTTATATTTTGCCCTTTTTTAAAATGTACGTATTTTTCTTTTCACAACATGAAACTTAAAATATATTTAAAATGGTACATTTTTTGGAGGATGGAAATGTGCATTTTGCAGTTACACTCCGCCTCTCAGTCTGAAAACGAACGAAAAATTCATTCAACACAATACTTAGAAACATGTTTCATATACGTATATTAAAAAAAAAATAATAAAATATGATAGATAAATAAAGGTTATTTTGCTCATTTTACCCACATTTTAAACACAATTTTGCTGTAGATTTTACTACTAAGTAATTTTTCATCAACTGCTACAGTTCTTTTATTCGATTTTATATTAAGAATGTGAAACTAAAGAAAGCTGCAAACGATGTTATTTAGGAGAAATCCACAATTAAAAAATAAAAGAAGAAACCCAGCTGACTGGTAGAATTCATTTAATTTTGGCAAGGTGTTGTAAAAGATTATGTTTCTGTTTCTGTCTTCGTCCGACATAGTGTATTTAGACCGTGTACGTTTCCGCCCCTAAAATTTAAAAAAATGCGGGCATTCTTTATCTGCGTAAATACAGTGTGTCGGACAAAGACAGAAACATAGTTTACGAAATAAACCCGTACGACGCCGATGGGTTTTCTAGTATGTGCGCCATCACCAGTAACACAAAGACAAATCTGGAGTCGGTTGCCGGAAGTCTTGATTGCGGTGTCCAGAAAAACCTAAAAGTGGCGTTCGCGATCCATCTAGAGAAATATATGAATTTAAATAGAGGCCACCGTCGGGAACGATTATTCAGTCGAATCAAGTCCAGTGAATGTTGAGAGAATCAGCCAAGTTTCGCAGGAATTATTTTATACATAATCGCTGTGTAACTAGACGTGTAAACTCGAGTCACTAAGAAATAAATTGTGGAGTTTAACCCACGCCGATTTTAAATACCCGTTCAACGTAACAATAGCAAAAGACCTAATTTGTACAGTTTTACAACATGTTGCCAAAATTAAAAGAATTCTACTATAGTTAATAATTCTAACTTTTATTTTATACTTATAGTGATTTTTTTTTACTCTTATGGCATTTTTACCCATAGTACAGTCATTTTTTATAACAAGGGGAAACGTAGTGGAAGTATAAATGGAAATGTTTACTCTAACATTCGCTGATTTACTAAATTTCAAATTAATAAAACCAATTTTTAATAAATTTGGATGTTGCATTTGAACTGCTTGTGGTACAATTACCTTATCCATTGTAAATGAAGACGCGTTTTCATAAACAGTTTGATGTGAACAATAATAAACAATGGTTGTTATTGTAAAATCCACGGCCAAATACTGTATTGAAAGGTTTCGGAATTTTATTATTTTTAAATATTAAAAAAAAACCGATGAAAGTATACAATAAAATTTTGTATTCCAGTCCAGTAAACGAAAATTTACCCATTCATGAAATTCGTGGGAAATTTTGGTTTTTATCTTCTTGAAGAATAAATAACTATTATTTCACCTGTAACGTACAGTTCAGGAGCATGGGTCAGTTGCACGGCGAGGTAAAAAAAATTGCAAACAAGTGGTCCTATAATATTTGAGGACAGTTACACGCAAACTACCTATGAGGCAAGGGTCAGTTGTTTGCTGCGATCAAGAAAATTTGCATATAATTTTAATCATTAGTGTAGATTCATAATATTTTGCATATTTTAGATAGGATTCAGTCATCAATTTTTTAGGAGGGGATAAATGAATAAATTTTCTATTTCCCAAAACTGAATTTTTTTCTGACCGTGGTTCCCCCTTTTTATTTTGTGTTACTTGTATATATTTGTGATGATATATTACAGCAATTTTCTTTTATGTTCGTTAATGTTCGTCCATTTAAAATGCGACTTTTTTATCTTCCAGGAACTAGCAACCTTAACTAAAAACTTCTCAGGTGCCGAGATCGAGGGTTTAGTAAGAGCCGCTCAGTCAACAGCAATGAACCGTTTAATCAAAGCTGCCAGTAAAGTAGAAGTAGACCCGGAAGCAATTTCCAAACTACTAGTCAGCAGGTCCGACTTCCTAAACGCTTTAGAGAACGACATAAAACCAGTACGTACGAATAAAACAACGAAAAACAATTATTATCAACGGTTTCTTAGGCATTTGGCACATCTTTAGAAATATTAGAGCAGTTTTTGGCACGCGGAATCACTGTGTGGGGTCCCCCTGTCAGCAATATTTTAGAAGACGGTAGATTGTTTATTCAACAAGCGAGAGCACCTGACACCGCAGGTATTTACACCATGTTCAGCGATTGTTATTTTATTGATTTCAATTGTAAGGTCTGGTTAGTGTGTTAATCGAAGGTCCGCCAAACGCGGGAAAAACCGCTTTAGCCGCTCAGCTTGCCAAAGAATCCGATTTTCCATTCGTTAAGGTGTGCTCACCTGAAGAAATGGTGGGGTACACGGAAACTGCCAAATGTTTACATATCAGAAAGGTAGAGCGATTTTTTTCAATACAATTTACTAGTTTGACACTTATAGGTATTTGATGACGCTTATCGTTCAACGTTGAGCTGTATTTTAGTTGATAATATTGAAAGATTGTTGGATTATGGTCCCATTGGTCCAAGGTATTCGAATTTAACACTGCAGGCACTTTTAGTGTTGTTGAAGAAACAGCCACCACCAGGAAAGAAATTGCTGATTTTGTGCACCAGCAGCAGGAGGTTTGTCTCTGAAATTAAAAATCATTGAAAAATAGTACGTTTTTTGTGATAGGCAAGTCCTCGAAGATATGGAGATGCTATCAGCTTTCACTGGAGTTCTGCATTTACCAAATCTTTCAAAAGCTGATCATTTGTTGGCCGTGCTTGAAGCTTCTGAAGTATTTAGTGCTCAGGAGTTAAAGAAGATTAGTCAACAAATCCACGGAAAACGGTACCCCGTCTTTCTCTTTCACACTCTTCGTTATTGATTGTTTTATATCCCGTTTTAGCATTTTCATCGGTATTAAAAAATTACTAGCACTAATTGACATGACGCGCCAAACTGACGAGAAGTTCAGAGTAATGAAATTAATAACAAAACTGGAGGAAGATGGCGCTTTAGAAGATCCCGGTATGGCCTAAATGAGTTAACGGATACGTATATATTGTGTGCACATTCCAAAAATTAGCAATATTTCCAGGAATAGTCAATTTTAAGCAAATAGATGCAGGTAACATAATTATAAAAAAATAAGTCATTAGAATCGTTCCGAATGCCAGCTACAAGTCATTATTAAAACATTCTGAATTCACGGTGCAATTAATTGTTACCTATTTATGTCTGTATTGAACTATGTATTATTATTGTTTTTAATATATGTAGTGTAGACTATTTGTTATATATTTTTTTAAAAACCATCGTCAACACAAGCCAAGTTTATTGGTTCACAATGTACCTATGTGATACGAATTTAATTTTTGTAGATTTGTGTCCTACCATGTGTATTAGAGCGAGGTGATTCTAGTGTAGGGGTGAAGCGTAGCAGATATTTAGAGTCAATAATATTAATGATAGGAGTCCTTAACAAAGGTTTTTGTTGGTGCCGACGACATTTTTGTGTAAATTTTCAGTAAATTATTAGCTTGCACTGTTTATCAATTGTTGTTTAAGAAATGTTGAAGCTGCGATTGTTTGATTTTCATGAATTTTTAAATGACAGTTTTTTTTTGTTTTGTGAAAACTGTTATTTAAAAGTTTGTGACAGCTATTGTAATTGTTGAACAATACCTCTATGCAGGTAGTGTTTTTTAAGTATTTATACACAGGATGTTTCAGTGATTAACTGACCAGTCTGTTAATTGTTCAGGGAAAAAGTAATTCAAGGAGGTACAATTTTTAAACACCAAACACAAGTAAGTATACCTTGCGGTTAAAGAAGTGATAAGCACTATGGCATGTACATAGTTTTGCAAAAAATGAAACATCCTATATAGTATTGTTGTCAGTGACTATGTATAAAGTACTTATTAATATAAATAAGACTACAACGTTTTTGGTTTTATTGCTCGTTTAATTGCTGAGAATACGGGGGTGTTCAGTATTCTCCGGAATTGACTACTGTGAAACGCAAAATATCGATTCATCCTTACTAAAATTTGATGACGTCATCTTAGAATTTTACTTCATTGTGGTTTTATCCAATGAAGTAAATATCCACATTTTATTAATTTTATGCAAACTGATCATCGTAAAAATATGTGTAAGAAAGTTGATGTTCGAAAAAATTATTGAATAAAAGTTTATTGCAAAATGTTATACAATTTTGATTTTTTTTACCAAAAATCTGGATTTCTCGCGTAAAAACTCAGCACGGATTCATAAACTACACGTAGAATTATGTTATTTTATACAACTTTCAACCCATTTAATTTGTACGATTTTGAGGTGACGTCATCACATTGGTGGGGATGATTATATCAAGTTTGATTAGCGTTTTACCATCAACATGATATTCGTAATACACATATAAAATTTGACAAAATCGGTCCAGTAGTTTTGGAGATTATCTGACTCCAAAGGTCATGACATCCAGAAAACCATGTAAATTTCTGGAACTTTTTGTATTCCCACTAAAAAATCGATGACATCATTACAAAATTTTATCAAGAAAATAAATCTCACTTGAAACTGCAGCATAATGTGCTCCTTTATCTATGTTTAGTGGTTTAATAGGCCGTCCTTTCCTTTATTTTAATTTAGAAGTTATTATAGAAAAATGGGACATCGAATTTTACAATTTATCCAAGACTGCGCGTCGTCACTTTAAAAACGTCGATAGAAGGGTGACAAATTATAATACTTTATAGTTTTGTACTTGCATATATTAAGAAAGACCTTGAAAAACGATTCCGACACACGTAATTGCTAAAAACACTGCAAAGCTGATGAAATAACTAACTTTCTTTTTTTTAAATCTCCAAAAATCATCCCTCTGTGAAACGGATTCAAATTGCAGCCAATCAGCAATCAGTAGCGGCAAAATTTCTACCAAACTGCGCGCGCAGCCGTACTGCCAGACAAATAATCTTGGATTTTATTTGTTTTGCGATACAGAATTTACGCAATATTTCTGAAACAGGAAAAAGGAGAAATCAGTAGGACAAACGCCGCTTCAAAATGAGTGTGGCATAGGGTCGAACTTCCCTAAATATCTGCTGAAATTTTTGTAGTGTAAAAACGGCTTGAAATTATAACAGGGTTTTTAACCTAACTAGTTCTTAATTGGAGACTTCGAGCTACCAAAAATCAATTCGTTTTCTATTACCACGCACCACACCTGAAATAGTAGGTCTACTAGCAATAATGGTGTGGGAAGTGGCGCATTATACGGGGTAAAGGCATCCAGATAACAATATTGCGCCTTTTTTAATGGTTCTAGAAAAACTACTGCCACTAAATTGTTAAAGATTAAAATTCTTGTTCGATCGCCCGATAAGTGCGACGCGTAGGTCGTATTTTTAGTAGATTTGCGCAACAAAAATCTCCATTTTTATCTTGTGTGTACACCTGCATGGAAAGAAAATGAGTTGTGTCAATTTTTGACGGCGCCAGTCAATAATGTCATTTTTTGGACAAATAGTGTTTTTCTTTTATTTTGCGGCGCAACAAAATGTCCCCATTTTCATCTTTTGTGTACACCTGCATGCAAAAAATTAGAAAAAAATGCGTTGCGTCAATTTTTGACGGGATAGTCAAAATGTCATTTTTTTTAATGTAGTTGTTTTTTATTAATAAATCTTGTGAAGTGTACTTTACATTCGACGTTGGTATTTCAGTGGTTGAAACCACGTGTGGTAATTAGTAGCTTATTAGGTTTTAGGCGGTGCGGCATAACGATTCTTACAGAATTAGTAACCCCCCCTCTCCTCCGTTTGAAATGGGTAATTCTTGTAATCCGCAAAGAAGAGCGTCGTATATACACAGAGTAAATGGTCGGCGGCCGGTTTATCAGTGAGCGGTCGCGTCCGAAACCCGAATTAAACCCCTCAGCGCGACAGTGCCGCCTGGCCCAGCCCACGTGTGCCCGCTCTGCCTCGACCCAGCGCTGCAGAAGCGCTTTTCGCGAAGCCTCTGACAGATGACAGGCGCGTGTGTGTATAAAAGTTTCCCGTTCGAGCGCAAACCGTGTCCGTTGCTATTCTCGCAATATTTAACGCGCGTTTGCCGGTCTCGCCTAAACACGAAACGAAGCCGCACCGGTCCGCGGGTGCGTCTCGCCTAAAATCAGCAAATCGGCGGAATCCGTCGCCGACAGGAAAGTCGCAGTCCGCCGCCGCCGCCGCCGCCACCGCCAACTCGCAAGATAAATAGTTGATCGGAGCCGATCCTGAGCCAGTCCTAAGCGTGCGCAGCTGCACTCCGCGCGCCAGCCACCCTGCCGCAACACGGACAATCCGATTCCAACTCCAAAGGCCGAAGTCGCGCTCCTGCCGCCAGTCCGCGCCGCGCCGCCTCCGGCCCCACGGTAATATAACATAATTGATAGAAGGGCGGAAGGGCGTCGCGACAGCGCACGGCCCCGGTCCGCGAGTTCGGCGCGCCGCGCGCCCCTCGAAGATGAACCCCATCAAGAACCGGGAGCGGATCCTCGAGGCGATTGACCAGCTGCGGCGGCGGAAAGCGCGCCCCGACATCCAGCGCATCTGCAACTACCTGTTCCGGCGGTTTTCCGTCAGCTCGGTGGAGGCCCGCTCCGACCTGCAGTGGTGCGTCGAGAACGACATCGTCCTCAAGGTGGAGTACAAGGGCAGCATCAGCTACCGGAATGCGGCGAAAAAGTACTCGCACGTCAAGCGTGACAGCGACGGCAGCGCGGACAACAAAGCCAACAGGAAGTTTGCGCAACTTTTGACCAACGCGTTCGGCGAGCTCGTCGTGCAGGAGCCTGACTACCTGGAGTACGGCGTGCCCGCCGAGGAGATCATCAACAACATCCTCTCCAAGGACAGCGTGCGCTACACGCGCAAGTACATCTCGATTCTCATTGAGAAGGAGGTCGAGAACGGCGGCCTCATCAAGATGGAAAACGACAAGTACCTGATGGGACCCACGAAGGAGGAGGGACGGCCCTCCGACGACATCAAGCCGAGGAAGAAGCCCGGACCCAAACCGGGTTTCAAGCGCGAGAGGCCCGAAAATATGGATTCCGACGAGAAAAAATCCGAAAGCGGGACCGTGCGAGTAGGCGGACGCAGGAAGGTTAGTACCGTCTGTCGCTGCGGGTATACGCTACGTCACCACCAACCTAACCCTAGACGGCCGATTTGGCCAATGAGGAGCACCAAACCTAAAACGGTACCACCCCCTTCGAAACACGAGAGCACCCAAAAACAACCTGTCAAACTCCTGGTAATTTCGACGCACCTAACCTCAATCTTTTTTTTTATAGAGGGCGAAGAAGGTGTTCGACCCGTCGGACACGCACGTACCGAAGAAACGGGGACGACCTGCGGGCTCGCTGAATAAATCGACGATAGAAAAGCAGCTGGCCAAGCTGAGCGATGAATCCAGGCCGGAGTCTCGAACTTCGAACAGTGGCAGAGAGCAAGGGGGAGTTTGCTCGGTTTGCCATGCACAGAATAAAAGGGGGCCCAACGATAGGATGGTGTCTTGTCGAGAGTGCAGCAATAAAGGTGAGTCGGGTTCTGAGCGTGCGAACCTTCAATAAATGATCAGTTTTAGCCCATTATAGCTGCCTGAACGGAGAGGATATGATGCTGAGAATGTATCCGGATAATACGTGGCAGTGTCCCCATTGCAAAACTTGCGTCGTGTGTTTTGAAACGTCGGATGCTGTAAGTCTGCTTTGTGACTAAATTAACCTTTTATTGATTGCATTCATTAAAATTGTAAGTTATCCAGTCCAGTAAACACCGGAGACCCTAAATTTTAAAAAACAAGGTGACGTGAAACACGTAAATAGGATAACCTAGAGTAGCTAGGCAACCAGATGTTTACAAAAATGCGTGGCATGCTGAAATGACAATTTAGTGGTTAGGGTTTAGTGACTGAAGTAGTCAAAGTCCAAACTGGTGGAATGTGAAACAGTGGGTAATAATTGGACCCAAAATGCGTGCTTTAGAACGACCAAAAACTTTCAAATGGTAATTAACCAAAGTTATGAAAATGATTCACGTGTCTGCTATTATACAAAAGGTTTTCCGTTTCCGTCTGTCGTCTGTGTCGATTTTATGAGACAGATAATCTCCGAAACTACTAGATTGATTGTTGCGAAATTTTGAATGTATTTTAGAAATATAGCCAAAATTTATCTAATCGTTCCCAGCAACAATTTGATGACGCCATGTCAATATTTTACAAAGTAAATGTTACTTAAATTTTATAAAATAACATACTTCCATACTTGACAAAATGAGAAAGTTTGACTATGAAAAACTCACTCGGAACATACACATAGCATGCAACTTTACCTGCGATTAAATAATTATTTGTCTGAGAAACTAGATTTGTTTGAGTGAACCACCCTGGAGTATACGTTTGTGCCCGTTGGTGACAAAACTTTAAAAACGTACCATTTTTGAAGTGTCTATTAATTTACGTAGTCGGTAATTTCGTTATAATGCGTCAGCCGCCATCTGGCAGCGGTGATGCTGTCATTGAAAATATAAAAATGCCAAAATATTATTATTGTCCACCGTAAATGCATCCAAAACACATTAAAGATCCATTACTTTGATCCAGAAGATGAAAGTACAAGATTGTTGTTTCAACAGAATCACATGTAGGCAACATAGACAATAACCTCCATACACCATTTCTAGGAATCGGCATATTTTGTCATTTCCGATCACCTTGTGTATAATATAATGGCATTGTTTTGCCGTTTCAGGACGAATACGTCGTTTATCAGTAATTTTAGTATGTTCATAAAATACGAAACAAATTCGAAAGTTGTATTATTTTATAACTTCTCCAAATTGGAAAACATAGTGAAATTTATTGATTTTCGTTCAATTAAAATACGCACTAAATTATTCTCTCCCAAAGTTAACCTAAAGTTTTCTGATTAATGTAGTTCGTGCACAAAAAAATTGCATTCCACGGTTTTTTATCGAAACAGTTTGTGGAAATGATTGAATGGAGATATGCAACAGACGCCATTGCATGCTAGTATGAGATCAATAAATTGATTAACGTGGTTCGGACGGCAATTATGTAACAACTTTATCGCCAACAAGAAGATATCCATCTCATAAATCCATTCATATTGCGGTTTCCAAAACACCATTCCTTCTACCCGAAACTGATAAAATAGTGCGCCTCCACAACATATGGCCACACTTTATCCCACAAACATCGCATCTGCTGACGCTTGCCACAACCACGACGGTTATTTTCTTATCAGTTTTACCAAGAACTCGTTACATAACTTCAAAGAATTGTTTTTTCAGGGGTACTTGACAGTTTGCGCCGTTTGTGCGGACGCATATCATGCGGGCTGCCATCAGCCTCGCATCCCTGATAAGGTAAAACCCAGCATGCGGTGGCTGTGCATAAACTGCGAAATGCCCGAAGAACTCAAAATTAACCAGATCCAGTCCAATATGAGCACCGCTTTTACGACTAAATTAACCAGTGCAAGTGGTAATTAAATCGAGCGAAGAATTCTTACGGATTGCTTAATTTTGTCGTTTTAGAAACGCTGGAAATTTCTTCTTCGCCTTCTATTTCTGGAAACACAACACCTAATTATCAATCACCGCCCTTATCGCCCACGCCTCCCCAGCTTAGTCCGCAGAACGAAGTCCAGCAAACGGTAGACGGCGGAGTTTCTGATTCTCAGAGTAATCAAAGTAATCACAGTAATCAGAGCAACATGAGTAATAAGGATTGGGATGATGATAATATAGATCCGTCGATACCGGATGCTACCAATTGGACTCCAGATGATGTTTATCACTATTTTGCACAGTATTTTCCAGAAGAAGCCAAAATTTTTAAAGAACAGGTTCGTATTGAGTGTGTGAAGGTTTCGTTTTCTGATTATTGATTTTAGGAAATTGACGGCCGGTCGTTACTTTTACTCAGAAGGATTGACGTTTTGACTAACTTAAAACTCAAATTGGGACCTGCGCTGAAAATTTATAAACACGTGGTTAAGTTACAAGTGCGGAGAGATGATCCGAAGTTGTATTGGTTGTAATTTATTATGTGATGTGATAGTTAACTTATTGAGATGTACATTTCAATTCTCGCACTGTATTTTCAAAATGGATGACATTATATTTATACTGAAGGTTGTTCAATAAATGAACAGTTAAATCGTTTATTATGTTTTTACAAAAGTCTGGTCATTATTACAGAATCATCATGTTTTCGGCTAAAGCCAGATTGAACAAAAAATTCTCCAAGTTGGGATGGAACTTTTTTGATTTTAATTCATTTATGGTAATCATCTTGGTATTGTTTTCTGTGGTAACTGAAGCAAGGTTTTGTAAAATATGTATGAGTTCTTTGGTTTTCTGGAGGATTTGGACGTTTATTTCTGCTTCAGAAGAATCACTGGTAGATAATTTTACGAGAAAGGTTGCAATTTCTTTATGAGTTTTGGTCATCCCCATTATTTCTAAAAAAAGGAAAATGAAAAAAAAAACATTTTTGACGGTTAAAACATACCCTCTGCTTTAGGGGATATTTTAATTTCTTTGCTATCCAAATCGACAAAAATGTCATACAAATGTTCGTGTTTTGCGAACTCCCGATCAGTGGTGCCAGCCACAAAAAAAGAAAGACCTTTTAACTGACTTAAATTTTCAACGACGGGGTGTAGATACTCTTCTACCTTTCTACATGGGACGAGGTGGGCGATTGCCCATAAATCCTACAAAAAAAAACACATTTTCGCAAATTGTATGGTATAAGTTATTTAAAATGTGTCAAAAATATCATATTTTCTTACATCTAAAAGTCCACTCGGGCTACCTCGGAACGCAACCACCCGCCTCTTCAACAAAATCGCGTTATACAACAAAATAATCTCCACATCGAACGACCGTATCAACTCTACAACTTGAAAATTAGCGCCACTTTACTCACTCAAATCCCCCAACCTTTTATGTTGGTAGCACATTCAAACTTTTTGAAACCTGCAAACAAAGTTCCATTGTCATGTAAACCACCTGATGTATACAAATTCAAATATAAAGCAACCAGATCTACAGGATTTCGAGTTTCCGAATATTTCTTGGCTAAAATATCACATAAAACTTTGTACTTGTTTGGTTCAAATTCCTTGGCCAGGATTACAACAGCGAAAGATTTTTCAGACACCTCGCAAATGTAAAACCAGGTGTTACTATTCCGCCTGCACGTGTACCGGAGTGTGTCATTCCTGCAAAAACATTTCTGCAAGATGTAGTTTTTATGGTCGTCTGTTATTGTTGGGTACGTCCACGTGTGGAAGTTTTTATTGTTTTCTCTTTCTGTAAAAACATGAACTAAAAAAAAATGAAAGAGGTGGATAAAGTCTCACCGATGATGTGGAATGAGATAAGTTTTTCCGTGTAAGTCATCGTGTTGTGACGAAAAGTTAACACACATTATACGAAGCTGAGATCATGTGACCAATATAAATTCCTGCTGGGTAGATAAGAGGGAAAGTGGGTATTTGATTGAAGGCCGCGTGTATGAATAGGCGAAAGTGCTGACACCTGCGGAAATAATGCAGGAACCTTCGGTGCTCCTGATAGTTTAGTTGAAGAGGTAGCAATGTCAACCTTATGGAATCCTGTTTTCAGAAATTAAAAACACCTCTCGTAATTCAATTAATTGGAATTGTGCGTTGGGAAGAAAGAGCTGTTCGTCTTTCTGTGATCCTGGTCGCGGAAATGTAAAATTCCAACACACGATTGTGAATTTACATTATTATTATTGTAAAGTTACCATAACGGTGGGAATGTGGATGCATTACGCGCAGTGACAGTGTCAGAGCAGACTTTGACCTTTATTTTTCAGGGTTTGGGTCGCTGCACAGCAGTGGCGGCTCGTGACTGTCTGATGTGGTGAGGCGATGATAGAAGTTTGACAATAATATTATCAATAATAAAATTAATTAAATTAATGTGATTAATGCATATTGCTTGGTCTTAGTAGTTAGTAATGATAGAAGTCTTGCTTGAATACCGTTCATTTCCCAGTCAGTAGTGGGTCCTAATAATAGTAATAATAATAATAATAATATTAACACCCATAACACATTTAATCAACAATGTTTTACAAGTCAAAATTTTGTTTAAACTAGCACTTTCTTGGAGGGATTCGGCATTAGTTGTGTTCCTTTCTAAATCTTTTAAGCCCATGAAATTTTTAATGTGTACTTTGGAACTTTTATGTAACTTTGCACTTCGAATGAAATTCTTTAAATCGTTATATCCCGGAGACGTCGTCCATGTGTTTTTTACATTGCTTAAGAGTAGACACGGCGAACAATATAGACTTTCAGCATAAATATTACGGCTACGGCAGAGCCGTTTATGGTTCGTACCAGGCTGGTTTAAAAGACCTGTAGTACTGATGACATAGTCGCTTATCAATGGAAGTTAACGGTTTTGACTGTTCGATATTTAGCAAAATTTACCGACGTTCTAACTCGGTTCGTCGTGAAAACGGCGTTTCAAGAAGCAACATGACAATATCGTACTCGGGATTCATTTTTCACTCACCTGTCCCCTGTACCTATGAAAGAGACAAAAACACGAAACACCAGCTCCTGGACTTTTATTCACGTTTATGCTAATTACCCACGCACCCTGCACCCCTTCCATTCTGTAAAATAAATGGGAAAATGATTTAATGGGTCCGCCGAAATTGGCCGAGAAGCATCGAAGATATCGCCTCAGTTCCGAGCGAATTCATGTATAGGAGTATAGCAGCTGAGTCATGGAAATCCGTGTCTGTGATTGGGCTTCATTGGCGCAAGTGAACCGACGCTCTGGCCGCTTCAGTTAAAGAATTCGGGGCATAAATCGTACAGTATTCAACGGAAAATGTCCGCAGAAAGTGTAAAAAATAAAAAATAATCTACAGATTTACCATTTCAACATATTTTTGTAACTAAAAATGCATTGAAAGCTCTTTTTTAATTATAAATTAAGTCAATCTGTTCTTAAGATATATGCTGTGAGGCGCCGCCTCACTTGCCTCATATGACGAGCCGCCACTGCTGCACAGGCGGAGACACCTTGGTCAACACGTCTGCTAGTCCTTACACACGTGTGTTTTTTTTTCAGTAGGAAACGAGTGTCCATGACAGGATCTCACTTGTTTGAGATTTAAAATTTAAATTTCTTCATTCTGTTTTATTTTATTCTCTTGCATTTGAAGTTGAAGGATTAGAAATAAAACACGAATTTATTATCGCGTTCTTTTTTATTATTCCAAGTCTTAAGTGGCAACCATGTCAGTAGCGTCACAGTATAATACTTACTGACACGATTCTCTAAAAATTAACTAGAATTTTGCTTTTGTAAACACACCTTTAGTAGTCCAACTAGTGTGTTATAAATTTGTTCAATGGCTAGCGTTGAGTTAATTCGTTCGAACGTTTCATTATTATGAAACCAAAATTTGTCTAATCATTCCTTTGAAAATATGTCCTGAGATGCCGTATTTTTGTGCTTTAATGCCACGATTTTATTTTAATGCGGCTTACACAAGTGTTCAAAAAATCTGTGTCGACTGTATATCAAAATCTCACATTTGGTTAAAATTCTGAAAACATATACTTGTTGAATGAAATTAAAAAGATATATACGTCCTGAGATACTATATTTGCAATACGAAAAGATTGGTCTCCATTTCCGTCTGTATGTCTGTCGTTAGTTGGCGATTTTATTAGACAAGTATTCCATTTATTAATAAATAATCTCTGAAACTACTGAACAGACTGTTGTAATATTTTAAAAGCACTTTAATTTGTTTCTACTAAATGTTGGCAAAGTCATCACAAAATTTTGTTAAGAAAATGTCATATGATTTTAAATTTTTAAATATTTCTTGAAAACATATATTTTTAATCTCGGTACTTTACTGTACTATTCTTTTAAATGCGTCCAAAGGAATTAGCATTGTTCACAAATTTCTAAAATCCAACTCAGGTGTAATCGTGGCAAATAGAAGTGCCACACCTAAGTTTTAAGACTGTAATAGAATTACCATAGAAGTATGAACTCTGCCAAATGATGTTTATGATGAATAGACATCTGCAAAGGAACGAGATGAAGATGGTCAAGCGAAACGGAGTGGAAAACAGAAAAGTAAAGAATAGAAAGAAAATAAACATTATTTGACTACTTAGAAGTTCATAGTTTTATGGTAATCCTATTGCGGCTTTCAAAGTTAGGTCTGCCACTTCTAGGTATTTGTCCAGGACTAACGATCGGGCAGGTTCAAGTCATAAATTCTGCCGCCGCTGAAGGTGTCTTCAATAATGTCTAATTATTTTAAGTGCCTTTCGCAGTGGAATAACCTCAAACGGCATTAGCTCCTGTTTAACCCTTGTTGTAAATATGTCCATCAAGAACCTAGATATTTACGACCCTTTATTGTAGTTTGGTGTAGTGAGGTCTCTCCCAGTACCGCGCAGGTAGCTAAGAGCTTAACGGTACCCAACCATTCCACGGTTACGGACGGGACATGTACGATTTTGTCAACTCTTCAATAAAATTTCTTTCTTTTGCACAGATAAAAATAAGATTCCGTAGAACTAGTTCTTTTAGCAAGTGCATTTTCCACTTTTTTAAAAGCTTTTCGCAATGTTTGGGCACACTTATAAGGACGCAAATTTTCAAGTTTTTTTTTTTGTATTTCTTTCACTTTTGCCCCGTATTTGTTTTTTTCGTCCAGCTTCTTTAAGTCTTGTATTTTCTAGTAAATCTTCATACTACTAGTAAGGCCCCCTCAGAACACAACATTTTAATGCTTTTAGCCGGGTTTTCAAGGTAACTTTTAAAAAGTTAAAATTTTTAAAGAATTTGCCCGGTTTTTCGAAGTCACCCTTTTTTAAAAAAGACAAAATTTTAAAAAATATATCCTTTTTATCAAATGTGAATACGGTTTCGGCCAAAAAAAGTTACCATTTAAAAACACTTAAAATTCGTCTTTTTCCCTTGTTTTTCTGTTGGGCCATTTCAGCACATATGAATACGATTTCGGCCAAAACAATTCACCTTTTAAAAACACTTGAATTTTAAAGCTTTTGAGAATACTTTGCTTTTTTAATCATTTTGTCCTGTTTTTCAAGGTAACTTGTTAATAAAGTTTAATTTTTGAGAAATGTACCGTTTTTCCAAACGTACTCTTTTAAAAAAGTCAACATTTCAAGGAAAATACCCCGCTTTTCCAAGTAAGAATACGGTTTTGTCCAAAATGAAGATAAAATTTATTTAAAAGAATTATGTGAGTTGGAAAATTTGGTGTATACCGAAACGGTATACACTCTAGAAAATGACCAAGTCTTTAAAGTCATTTAAAAAATGTAGGAGTACATATACATATTTCAAGTATAAATTCCTTCAGTTAATGAAACTATATATGAAAATGTATGAAAATGTGTAGCATACAGCATACCTTAGGTGAATCACAGACGATTAATTAGTTTTATTATTTGATCGATAAGTCTACATTTAAAACCGAAAACTGTCAAGTCAAATTTATCAGATTTAACTAATGTATTCGAAATATCATCAAATTCATAATACATTTTATCTTTAAAGAAATATAAATTTCTATATCTGAATGCTCTGCTTATATTTGGACGTATTCCAGCAAATAATTCTGAAATAAGGCCATTTTTCTTTGATCTAAACAAACACTCATCAAACTCAATGTACACAAGACTTTATCATAAAATATATATGTTTTTCCAGAATAAGTTCTAAATATTGCATCAATTCTTTTTCCTTTTGGTATTCCTAAATTTTCAATACATCGAGCATTATATCCACTTTTAACATTAAAACTTGGAAAATCAATTAAATAATATAAATTTTTAACAACTATTAAAACATCACCTGAAGGGCTTTGATAAATATGTGAAATTACTTGAAAATCATCTGGCAAAAAATATAAATAATCTGTAATTAATTTCGGTTCTTTATCATAAGTCATGTCTTTTAAATTAACTAACCAAACATATTTCTTATAAAAAATAGACATATGAAGATTTGCAATTAAGAATGTATCAATTTCTTTATTAAAATCACATAAATTACCAAATATACTTTCGACTTCGGCTTCACCTCTAGGTTTAACTGTTGTTGTTGTTGTTGGTATTCATTCATATTTTAATCGTTCAGGTCTTCCATATAAATATTGAATTGCCCACATATCGTCTTGAGTTAATTCATCAATATCACCTTCATAATAGGCGTACATAATTGAATTATTATTTGTAGAATGTTCAATACCTAATGTGTGTCCGATTTCATGTAATAATATTGTATAAAAATTAGTTTGGCCATCAGGTGTATTGCCTGATTCACCAAAATACCAATTTTCTGATTTATCAAAATGAATTCCTAGACATTCATCATTATTTGGAAAGAAGCCATGTGCTAAAACATTACCTTTTCCATCAAAACTGCTAGAACATATTCCTTTTTGACACCGTGAATTATGATTATGTTGAAACAGCGTATTAGAAAATGAAATAAGTATGTCCGGTTTAACGCTATTGTAATTAAACTTTAAATTTGAAACAGATTCCCATTGATCAAAGGCTTTCTGTGCTAATTCTTTCATTTCGTTTGTAGCTAACAAAAAATACCATTTAAGATTTGTTTTAGACCATTTGTTAGTATGAACTCTATAAGCAGTAGGATTATCTTTAACAACACATCTAGGTTTACTGATCAAAGCAAGTGTTTCTTGATTTAATGTTCCATCAGTTGGTAAATTATAGAATTCTTGAAATCTTATTAATGCTTCATTGGTTTCTGTTAATCCATTACTATCTGAATAGTCAAATTGCTCAAAATAATTAGTAATATTCATTTCCAAGGGACTACCTGATAAAGATGAAATACTGAGAAATAGTAAAAAATACTGGCAGACCGAAGTAATACATCTCATTTATTACAATAAGAATCATTAATTACCGTTTAAGTGAACTTTTTCTATGTACTTCTCTCTCGGAAAATAATTAAAATTACTGACAAATTCCTCTTCGCGTAAATTTATTTCTTTTTCATTTATTTTACCAGCTTTATATAAATGTAATAATTGTCTATAAAATTTATAAATCAACTTATGTTCTTCAATTCTTTCTGATATTTTTAATCTCTTATCTAATATTTCTATAACCCCTGCTCCAAGAGATAAACAAACTAGTGGAGGAAGGGCTAACGAAGATAATCCCGATGCACTAAATAATAATTTATTGATAGACAATCCGATTCCAATTTTATAAAAATATATGTAACTTTTTCTGTATACATACAAGCGTTTTTGTAGATATTTTTCCATTGAGAATATAATTCATGAATCACATGACCCCATTTCTTCCAATAGAATTTGTTCATGCCCTTAGTTACATGTCTATCACAGCGATAATAATTTTATTGCCTTATTGTGGTCTGTTGCTACGTAAATTTAAAAACTGTCAAATTGACAAATTTTAAAATTTCGTAAATTTTTTTGTCTTTTATGGCTTGCCAACGTTGGGGGCAAGCTCAAAACGACGAAATCAATTCTATTATCAAAAAATGTGTTCATTTATTATATTCTCATGTTGAATATAACTCGTGATATGATTAATAATCGAAAATATGGCTCGTGAAACCGAAGCAGCACATTCAACTCGTGCTTCGCACTCGTTGAATCTGCAGCTCGGTTTCACTCGAAATATTATCGATAATAATCATATCACTTGTTATATTATAATTGATAACATACAAATATTGAAATAGCATTTCATTGAATTTTTTTCTCATTGAAACTACACGGTATCTGTTTAAAAGAATATAAAATATCATAAAAATCTTTGCCTCTGTTTACATTAATTATTACATATATACAGTAATGGCCACATAAAACAGAAGAATTCATTTGCAATTGTGTGCTGTTCCACGCAATATTTTGCCGCCACTTAATAAATATGTTTTAATTCTTTCTGGTGGAGAAATACCAAAACTGTCAAAATATAAAATATTTCTTAAATATGGTTTGTTTACATAACATACCCAGTGTGAGCCGTAACAATTAGAGGGTTGAAAATTAATTATGCCTGATTCATCTTTTCTAATTTTTTTTGGTAACATGTCAATTGCAAAAACACCTCGAAAATTTCGCGTAGCTTCATGATTTTTCTCATTTTTCATAATATCAGATATTTCTATATTACTTAACCCCCTTTTCCTATCAATTTTATTCCTTGTCCATATGTCTCCGACTTGTTGGGCTTCTTCGTTTTTCTTTTATTCTTTTTTAAACCATCTCCGAAGGCTTTTTGTACTAATTTAGTACCTGCATATCCAGCTGCACCTAATCCCAATGCTTTGGCTACAGCTATTGCTGCAGGAATTAAAGCAGGTAAAAATCCACCTATCTGTGTTGGAGAAAATTTGATATCACAATATTTTTTCTTTTCCTTTTTACACTTTTTAATTTCATCAATCTGTTTTTCTCTTAATTTAATAGCATTATCAGGTCTTTCTGTTAATTCATATCTTATATTACAATCTATTCTTTTATTTTTACAACTTTGGAGTTTCTTTATTTGATTAGGTGATAAATATACTTTATAATCATTCATCGTATTCGGCTTTGCCTCTGAGCTGGCGCTACCAGTCTTTGACTCAGTCATTTATTTAATTAAAAACTCGGCACAGTCTCTACTTCATTTCCAAGTAAATCTTTTCATTTATGATATTCATATTTGCAATTCTTTGAGATTCAACTACAGCATATATGTAGTAATTAATATTTTGATAATCTTTTAAAGTCCAATTAACTTCTAATTCAGAAGATTTTGTTTTAGTAAATAAATTTTCATCATTTTCTTTTGTTACATCAAAAGTAACGATTAAATATTGGTTACGAAAATCTTTATAGCTAACACACGTACCTTCATCCAAATCTTTTTTATAATTACATGAAAGGAATGCGGCATACAAACGTTGTAAGTTCTCATTATTCACCAGATATTCATAAGTAGGATGATATTTATTCTTTCTAAATTCATATTATCAAAAATCATCATTGTCTTGGTAAAATTATCATTTCGTTCAGCTCTAGAAAAAACTATAAAAACTCTAGAGATTTTATTTTGATTATTTACAACGCGCCAGTTTCCACCCACTTCCAGAAGACCACAAATTACTACGGTACCAGTTAAGTGCATTCCATCCACAAAGAAAGTTCGATTTTCTAACTAATAGTGAAGATAATATTTTTTCAGTTTCTAGTGAGGGTTTTGCTATGGGGATCCACAAACTAATATCAGATGTTTCATAATTTCCATCAACTTTAGCATGTAATATATTTTTCACTCGATTTTTACGAATTTTTCCATTCAAAACTTTGTTACAATCTCGTACAAATCGAAAAACTTTAGATAAAGGAATAAATTTTGTAATAGTTTTTTCATCTTTTGTTAACAACCATCTCTCCAAATATCCTTTATTGAATGCAGAATTATTTGTGATTTTTGAAATAATAGTTTTTATATCAACATCTAAATCTTTAAATTTTTCAGATTTATTTTGCGCATCATATTTATATTGAGATGTATCTGCTGAATCTGCTGTGTCTGGAGACCAACATAATTGTGATGCTGAAGTATCAGATACATCTCCTGAAAATTCAATCAGATTTGAAATTAACGTAGCAACACCCACATAATTTGTTTCTTCTATTAATACCTCTTCATAGAATAACCTCACATAGTCAAAATCATTTATCCTATTATTTGATATAGTTGCATAATTATTTGGATCGTTTTTAATTTTAGATTTGACAAAAATATAAGCACCTGATAAATGTTTCCATCCACTTATGTTAGTTTCGAGCGTATACAGTTCAAGTTCTTTCACATTTATATTACTTTCTCTTGTTTCATTGTAAGTATAACTTTTTGTTGATTCATCAATTACAGGCATTTCATCAATACGCCATAAATTGTCTACAACGTTTTCCATTTATTTAAATAAAAAGATGTCTTTTAGGAAAGCTCAGTCTTCAGCACATTTTTAATGATATCCTTTGATTTTTTAGTCAATCGATTCGGTTTACTCATGAGGACCTTTTTTATTCCATCATCTCGTAAATGTTCATTCAACGATTTTTCTTTCATTTTGTTTAGAATGGGATTTATAATTTCCTCTTTATATGTAGAAAACGGCGGTGATTTTACGTATGTAGACGCTATATTTTTAAGCCCTGAAGTTACACCTTTTATTAGACTATCTAATATGGTTGACGTATATCGTAACAAATTAAAAACAAATTGGACATAAGAAATATTTACAGTTGTGGAAAAACGTGTATATAATGTTTGGATTTATTTTGTTTCTGATCTTAATGGTGAAAAAATTAAAGAGGGTATATAGGAAGCAGAAATGCAACTAACATTATTATAAGAATTATTGAAATAATACAAATAAAAATAAATACAGTTTTTTTCTTTTCTTTTTTTAATTCAACAATCTTTAAGTTTGCCTTGATTAATAAATTCGCTGTATTCATTTATTAACTAGAGAAAGAGTGTTTGCTAAACGTATTTTTGCTCGTTCTTTATTGTTATACCTAATAACAGGATTTTTATTCAGTAATGCGTTTATTTTTTCTTTATCATAACTATTTACATCTTTTAATTCTTGTTCCAATACATTAGTTTTGTTATCTTTATGCTCGATTTCTTCGTCCATCTTTTCTATTGTTTCAACTGCAGCATTTCCTAATTCTTTTAAAACTCTGTTTTCCATATACAGTTGATTAGATGCTTTAACTTTATTACCAACAGATAAATTATTAAACTCAATGCAGTCTTTTTTTATTCTATCTATACTAATAAAAATGAATCGCCGAAATGTATGTACGCTCATAACTTCAGAACGGCTGCACCGAATTGGACGATTCTTTTTTTTACGTGTTCCTTATTGTCAGAACAAGGTTTATATGTAAAAAAAATTATAAAAAATAAGACGGCTAAAAGAAAAAAAATTAATAAAAATTTTGCATGGGAATCGCCACTTCGAATGAATTTGAATAGTTGACGTTTCTGACGGACCTGTCGCCCTACTGACGTGTCATACAAAACTATTTCTTCCGTGCGATTGTGAAAAGTATTATTGCATTTCAAGTCGTTGTTTGTTTTTTCATAACAAGAAATGTCGTTTATTTTAAGAAAAGTGTTCGTTAAAGTGAATTTAGTTACGCATTGCGAAAGTTTCTTATTAATTTTGATCTGCCATTCTATTTACGTATATTCACTTTGTTGGTTTCGACAAAACCTCAAACTTTACCGTTATTCGAGGATTTAATTTGAAATTTTCAATATTTTAAAATTCTCAAGACAAAATTTACAGATTTGATTGACGGTGAAAATAATTCTGTGTCGTTTTATGCCGAGAAGACGACAAGCTGACATACGTCCACGAAGTCAATCAAATGTGCGACGAACTACCTCAGGTGCAAATCGCAATGATTTATTTCATGGGTAATTCGGATACGGGAGTTGATCAGCGTTGTGCTCATAATCAAAATAATACTCAAACATTGAAGCGAGACATTGGGTGGTATGAATAAAACTGAGTGGATACTCATATTCGAAGTACGAAGTACCTACTTGCAAACATTGTATCTCCCCGGACACAAATTGAACATCTACGCGTTTTGTGAGCATTTAATCTAAAAATGAGCATCGGTGTGGCAAATGACTATTTGTCCTTATAAATAATAAATTAAATGTAATATATTTTTGTTTCCTTAAGAATACAAAGTTTACAAAGTTAGTTGAGTTACAACAGTCTCTTTTGCTCCACGTTGGCCACCAACGAGCGATTTTCAAGATTTTTGTGAAACTTTGCTGGTTTTGAATTTGAATTTTCTGTCCTCGATAGTTGATGCTCAGCAAGAACCACGGGAAGGTCTGGAGCAGATCTCGCTAGGAAAGGAGAGGGCTAGGATTTGTTAATGAGGGATAGAACGTTATACAGTACAATACAATGGAAATACAATACAGGTACCTACAATCTAACTACAATACAGAATACACTACAGATACAGATAAAATTCAGATACAATACAAATGCAAAGTTAGTAGCCAATACACCACCGGAAGAAATTGCACCAAAAATTGAGAATGTTGCAAAATGAAAACCCAAGCAAGCACACCCATGGAACTCGGAACGAAATCTATTGGTCGCAGCGCTCACACGCCCAAGGGAGAACGCAGCCGCATAAATCCAAGGCCGACTGACCTCATCCTTATAGGAGATGCGACCCAGCGTCTAAGGGGCAACAGAACCCCCCCAGGCCAAAGCGTCTGACGACATGGAGAATTCAGACTCTGAACCAAAGAATGCACTGTTGCAAAATTAAAACCCAAGCAAATGCACCATGAAAACAAAGCATTTGCACCACTGGAGCTAAATTGGCAAGACCCAAGTTAAGTTAGTAACACATACAATATACAGTACAAAATGTTTCAATTACAAAAGTTACAATTTACAAATTTCTCCACGTTTGCCACCAAAGAGCGATGACTTTGCTCGCTCGTTGCTGTTGCCCAGCAAGAACCAAACAATACGAGGAGGTCTGGAGTGCGTCTTGCCATTAAAAGAGAGGACTAAGGTTTGATGGCATGGGTGAAGGACACCGTATTTTGTAAATTTGGACGCCGTACTTTAAAAATGATGAATACGGTATTTTGTGAATTATGAACGCAGTACTTTGTATATTCTAAAGGCGTACTTTATCAGTCCTGAATGCATGTTATTAACAACATATTTAAAAAAAATCGGGCATTTTTGGAAAAATATCCACTTTCCTTCGTGTTCACAGCACTTAACACAAAACATTTTCGCTAATATTTACTAACAATAAATTAGAAATTCGCGAACACGTGCTACTTTTAACCCAAAACGAAGGTCCAATGTTGCTGCTACCAGACCGGAATCAAAACTGAACAGAAAGGATCGAAAATGTGACCTTTTATCAGGTAGCTCACGTGACAGTGACATCATCGTACGTCACGATGAGATTGCAAAAATTATTTTTCATACTTTAGATCAGAAATTGTACATTTTCGGGGTTAATTTAACAACGTTTATACAAACTAATTTGTTTTTACTAACCTCGTGTTCTTAGGAAAATGGATTTCAGTTTAATTATCATATATTGATAGTTATCATATTTGAACATTATGAATTGTATTAATTATGTTTAAATTTTATTTAATTATATCGCGAAAATGTATAGCTTTGACCCACCAACTTCAATCGTTTCGAAAATTTATCCAAAATGTAAACATTGTCGACCAAACGAATCACGGAATCCGATAAATTAAAACTGAAGTCGTACTTACCCTGTTTTCGGTCCTTTTCGGAAATATATCCATTTTCGTTCGTGTTCACAGCACTAACATAACATATTTTCCGTAATATGCATTAATAATAAACTAGAAATTCGCTAAAACGCTCCACTTTTACGCCGAAATGAAGCGACGATCTTGCCGCCATCAAACAGAAATTAAAACTGAACACAAAGGACCGAAACACGTGACCTTTATACAAGTAGCTCAGGTGACATTGACGTCATCGTACGTCACGATGAAATTGCAAAATTTATTTTTCATATTTTGGCCAGGAAAATGCACATTTTCGGGGATAATTTAACATTGTTTAAACAAATTGATTTGTTTTTAATAATTTCGGGCTTGTAGGACAACGGGTTTCGGTTTAATTATCATACATTGATGCTTATAATATTTAAAATTTATTTATTTATGTCGTGAAAATGTATAGCTTTGATCAACCGATTTCAATCGTTTCGAAAATTTTCCCAAAATTTAAATATTGTCGAGTGAACGAATCACGGAATCAGATAAATTAAAACTGAACTCGAACTTACCCTGTTTTCGGTCCTTTTCGAAAAAATATCCATTTTCGTTTGTGTTCACAGTACTAATACAACACATTTTCACTAATATTTAAATATATAAATTAGAAATTTGTGAAAAGAACCCTACTTTTAAGCCAAAACGGACTCTGATGTTGCTGCCACCAAACCGAAATCAAAACTAAACGCAGAGGACCGAAAAATGTGACCTTTTATCAGGTGGCTCACGTGACAGTGGCGTCATCGTACGTCACGATGAGATTGCAAAAATTATTTTTCATATTTTCGCTCAGAAATTGTACATGTTCGGGGTTAATTTAACAATGTTTAAACAAACTAATTTGTTTTTGCTAACCTCGTGTTCTTAGGAAAATGGTTTTCGGTTTAATTATCACATATCAATAGTTATCATATTTAAACATTATGAATTATATTAATTATGTCATTTCTGCAACTCTTGAGTTATTTTCTAAAATAAATTGACTGATCCATACATTTTTTGTCACTGTAAAAGCAAATCTAAAAAATATGAATGGAATGATAAATTTACGAAAATATACTGATGATATTGTGCACATTTTAGATAGGATATATTCGGCAAAATCTTGAGATGACGTCATCAAGTTTTTGGGCTTGATAAACAGATATATTTTAATTAAAAACGTACCATGTCAAACAGTAACTTCAAAACGTCTGCAATAAATCTAAAAATTTAGTTTTGCAATTCTTGATTCAATCAATAAAATAAAGTGACTCAGTGATTAATTTTTTTTGAGACACCCCCTATAAGCAAAACTAAAAAATATGAATGGAATGATAAATCACAATCTCATCCTATTTTGGATATTTTAAAAATGATTCATTTGGCAAAATTTTGGGCTGACGTCATCAATTTTTTGGAGGAAGTAAGTATTATTTTGAATAAAAATTTATTATGCTTATCAGATGTTTAAAACATCTGCAAGATTTCAAAGCATTCGGTTTGCAGATTCAAAATTAAGTTGTAGGTGAAACGAAGTTCACGGGGTCAGCTAGTTTTGAATAATTTTACCTTATTTTTGTCTGCAACATCAGTTGTTACTGCCATTATTTGTTAGATAAGGAATTCGCCTACCACTCATGAGTTGACAGAGTCAAGGAATTCATAGTCTTATTAAAATTTTTATCAAATTCTTCTTCAGCCTGCGGAGCCGTAGTCCCTTTTAGGGACTCTTTTGTACTGCCAGCTTTCAGGGACGCTTTGTAATCTGATTGAGATGTGTTTGATTTGTGTTTAGATTTAATTTGTTTGTGTTTTTTGTTATATTGTTCTATATTGTTTGATTTTTTGTTATGAGAGAAATTTTATTTGATTCCTAATTGTATTTTCACCAAGTTTCTTCTGTTTAGCAAACTCTTTTAAGCTAATATTTTTAGAAGTAGGGTCTCCTTTTTGTGCTAAAAAATGTAATGCTAATTGTCTTGATCGCATATTAATATTTAAATTCTTCACTGACGGAATACTAGACTCTGTTAATGTGTAATCTTTTTTAATTATTATGTTTATCTTTTGTTTAGCTGACTGTTCCCTTTTGGTATTATGAGTCATTTATTATGAAATAATATCTTCTTAATAAATGGAGAATAAAGACTGCCATATACTAGGGGATCATAAACAAACATCATCGAATGTTACCGATAAGTCAAAGACGTTGGTAGAGCCAAAAAGTGAGTCATTATTAAGAAAATGTTCCATTTGTAAAACAATAAAATCTCATTCAAATTTTGTTAAAAATAAAAATCAGAAATATGGAAGTGGATACATGTGTTATGACTGTAAAAAGAGACAAAATGATAAATTTTCTTGTAATATATGTTTTATGGATGTACCGACACGATATAAAAAAATACATTTCAAAAATATATGGCATGAAAAATTAGAAAAATATATAAATGAGTTAAAAGGTACCCATAATTCTGAATAATTTTTTCTCTACTAAATGGAGATACAGAAAGATCAACTTCTTAAAATGAGTCTTGAGGAAATTGTAAAACTTACTAAAGGGGATTTAAAAAAAGTGGGTGAGATAATTGAACAAATCAATAAAGATATCCCGTCCTCGAGTTCACCTTTGGCTCACGAAGCTTTTCTGGGTTCAGCGAAGTCTCACAATGAATCGTCATTGATGAATAAATATTTTTTAACACCAACATCAGATAATGAAATTGTACTAAATAAACTAAATTTGAAAAAATTAAAAACCATTGCAAGAAGGCAAGGTTTAAAGAACTACTGAAAATATAGCTCAAAAACTAAATCAGATCTTATAAAATTAATTTTAAAAGAAGAACTCAATGCTGGAGATTGGCATAATAAATTAAGCAGTATTAGCTAGCAAACTAAACTTAAACATAAAGAGAAATAGTAAAAAAATAGATCTATTGAATCAAATTTCAGATAATGTGAACAATGATAATTTAAACATTCTTCTCAACGATATCAAATCACCTAGTTTAAAGGAATTATTGAAAGAAGAACCGAAGACAAATCTGGATCAAACGTTAAAAGAACTAAGAAAAATTGCTAAAGAAAGAAATATTAAAGATTACTCAAAAATGAAAAAGGCAGAATTATTACAAAAAATTGGTGAGCAATCTTTTGCATTCGAAGATAGTTATTTTATAGAGTTTTCAAAAAAACCTAAAATTAAAATAAAAGAAACGAAAGCTGAATACAGCAAAAAATGGAAGAAACATAAAGTTTACTATAAAGTTATATTATTGAAAGAGGAAGAATCATCCGACTCTGATCTTTCAGACATAATGATGAAAAAAATTACTGTCATTAGAGAGGGTTTAAATGAAATGATTGAAATAGTAAAAGAGAACAAATTTCAACGAAGAAGATTTATTAAATATAGTAGTTAATCACAATGATCTTTGGTCCCCTATTTCCACAGGGTGATCAAGAACTTCTGAAATTGATAATTTATTAAACAAAATTCAAAGTATCTTAACTTCAAATCAAGATTTAGATATATACGGTTGTTCATGCAGAAGTTGTTAATATGCCTAGAGGTGCTACTAACGATAAAAGATTGTTAAATATAACAGAAGACTCACGAACAAAGAAAAGTATAACACAAATTAAAAATAAAGATAGATTATGTTGTCCAAGAGCTGTTATTGTTGGATTAACTTATCATACAAACATTATACTAGGCAAAGAATATAATGATAATGAATTAAAATATATAAGAATGGGGAGAAATTTACAATCAACTTTAGCTCAAGAGCTATGTAATCAGCTTGGAGAATATAATACAAATTATTTTACCTTAGATGATATTGCAAATATAGAAAAAGTATTAAATATTCAAATAAAAGTCGTAGCAGCGGAATGCTTTAATTCCATAATATATTCGGGGCCTGAAAAAGATATAAAAATATATTTATATAAAAATGGAAATCATTTTGATACAATTGGTAGTATGACAGCTTTCTATGGTCAATCTTATTATTGTAAAAAATGTGATAAACCATATCAAAACAAAGATAAACATAAATGCAAAACAAAGAATAAAATATGCATAATGTGTTTCAAATCTAATCACAAAGAAGACTCTGAATCTTTGATTCATCGTGAGGCTTTGCTGAATTCTGCAAAAAGAATATATTGCGAAAAATGCAATAGATAGTGTTTTAATCAAGAATGTTTAGAAAATCATTCTGAAGTTTGTGAAAGATTTCATAAATGCTTAAAGTGTAATAAAATACTCAAAAGAGGTGATAAAATGGTTGACGAAGGTAAAAAAATGATTGAAGAAGGAAATAGATTAATTTGTACAAAACCGAAAATGATCCAAAAATGTAATAAAATTATTGAAAGAGGTAATAAAATGATAAAAAAAAGGTAACAAAATGATAGAAGAGGGTAGTGAAGAATACAAATGTGGCTGGGAAAAATGTAGAAATTGTTATAAAGAGGTTGAAATACGTAAACATAGATGTTATATGCAATGGAAGCGGCAAAAAGGTGGAATCTGTCAAACAAAAATAAAAGACGGTGGGGAAGAACAAAGTAAATATTATTTATTCTAAAATATTGCGTTGAAAACGGTATTAAACCTTTTTGCATATATAATGGATCTAAAATAATGTTAATGGAAATAAAATCAATTCATTTAAGAATTGTTGATAGTAGTAATTTTGTTCAAGGACCTTTAAAAAACTTCCCCAAAACATTCGGTTTAAACGAATTTAAAAAAGGTTATTTTCCACTGTGATGTCCTCTCTAATAGTCCCGACGGTGGTAGGTTAATAACACCAATACATATTTATTATCAATTTATTTACCCATATTACCACTACAAACCCAGACTTAACACTCTCTTGTTTTAGCTATCACTTACACTTTTATACACTATTGATGACCTAGTTCCTTGCAATGGACAAGCATTTGCTGACTAACGAATTGACACTTACTCATTCCATTACACCTCCCCCGGTCGGGAGAAAAATTTTTTTTTCGTGTTCTCACGTTCCAAAAAAAATGTTTTCCTTACATTATTCATGATACTTCTTAACTCTATTCTTATGTACTTCTATTAATTTATTACCTATATTAATTACAACATTTGGTGCCTTGTCTACAACTACAGTATATGGTCCTTTATACACTGGCTCACTCTTATTTCCTACATTGTTTCGTAACATAATTTTCGAACCAGTTGGATATCTTACAATTTTTGAAATTTGACTATCGTACAATTTTTTCCTTTTTTCTTTTGACAAAAGTAATTTGTTTCTAGCGTCATTACATGCGGTCTGAAGTCTATATTTTAACTCTAATGGATAATCGTCGAAACTATACAGAGGATCCGTCCGAGTAAGCACATTCGATGGCAGTCGACACGTTTGTCCAAATACTAACTCGAACGGTGTGTACCGTGTTTCGCTATGCACGCTATTGTTGTACGAAAAACACCAGAATGAAACCCATGAACTCCAACTATTTGGATGTTTTGCCACTTGTATTCTTAGATACGCACCTAAGTGTTTGTGGGAATTTTCTAACGCACCTAACGTTTCGTGGTGATACGCTGTCGAATTCAATTGTTTTATTCCTAATACTTTACAAGCCTCTTTGAAAGTTGACGATAAGAATTCTGTACCTTGATCTGTAACAATTTCTTGTGGAATACCATACCTTAAAATAAAATTTTGAACGAATGATTCTGCTACGGTAACGGCTTCTTTATTTGGTATTGGATACGCTTCAACAAACTTACTCAATTCACACTGTATTGTTAATATGTACCGATTATTTTGAACGTCTTGCTCTAAAGGTCCTACTATATCTAAAAAGATTTTTTGAAATGCCGAATAGGCTGTTGTTGTAATCGCCATTGGTTCTAAATTGTGTTTTCCATGCTTATACCTCTGACAAGAATCACATTTCTTTACAAATTCCTCAACGTCTTTCCGTAATTTTGTCCAAAAAAAATACTTCCTTACATTGTTATACATTCGGTTTATACCGGCGTGACCTCCTGTAGGCAATATATGAAAGTCGTTAAGAATTATTTGTCTCGCTTCTAAGTCATCTATTCTTTGAACGTCTTTAATTACGCTTATTTTTAAATCTCTGAACCTTACTTCATTAACTCTAGTCATTATTTCACGCAGAAATGATGATGATGCATCTCTTTTATTTTTAATTACTACTAGTTCCGGAATCTTATATTTCATAACAATATCTTTGAGTACTCTCAACGTCTCACTTAGTGCTGACGCCGATCGAATATCCCATTTCATATAAATAACATCTGATTCATTGTCGACAATTAAATTATGACTTTTATAAATAGAACACGTGTTGGACATTTTTGTTTTACTTGCAAGTATTTTGTCAAATTCGGTTTTATAAATAGGACGCAACTCGAAAAAATTTTCAGGTTGTTTTATCAATTCCACCACGCCAGGGTGATCAGTCCTTTCGGATGAAACTGATTCACTGTTCTCGCAGGTCTTACTTTCAGCTTTACTTTGCGCTCTTGTTAATACATTCATTGTACAAAAAACTTGGTGACTCATTGATTTGATTTCATTAGAACTAATTTCTATTCTTGATAAGGCATCCGCTGTTACATTATCTTTACCTTTTATATATACAACATCAAAATCGTACTCTTCCAAAATTAACCTAAATTTCGTCAACCTACTGGAAGGATTTGTCATTCCGAAAAGATATACTAAGGGTCTGTGATCTGTCTGAATAATGAATTTTCTCCCGTACAAATACGGTCGAAAGTATTTAACACCCCAAACTATTGCCAAAAGTTCTTTCTCAATGGTACAGTAATTTTTTTCTCCTTTATTGAGCGTTCTACTGGCATATGCTACAGGTTTGTCACTTGCATTTGTTAATACTGCACCTATCGCTGAACCCGATGCGTCTGTTTTTAAATTAAAAATATTTTCCTTTGAAAAATTTGGATATTCTAAAATTGGTGGGGTCATCAAACTGTTTTTTAATGTTTCAAAAGCTTTCTGACAGTCATCGTTCCATTCGAACTTTACACCTTTCTTTGCTAACCTATTTAACGGAACTGCTATGTATGCAAAATTTTTTATGTATCGTCGATAATAATTCGCAAAAGCTACAAATCTTTTCGTTTCTTTCGCATCCTTTGGCACCGGATAATTTTGAATAACACGAATTTTTTCGGGATCCGGGGAAATTCCGGTTGCTGAGATTACATGACCTAAGTATAAAATTTCTTTCTTTAGGAATTCGCATTTATTTGGATTAATCTGTAATTTTACTTGTCTTAATCTTCCCAAAACTTTAACTAGATTTTTATTATGATTTAGTAGGTTGTTCCCAAAAATTACAATATCATCCATATAGACGAGACAACTAGTGTAATTTAATCCCGCCATTGCGATTGTCATTGCTCGTGAAAACGCAGATGGACTAATTTTAAGACCCATCGGCAGTCGTTTCATCTGATATTGCCCTTGGTTTGTAAGAAACGCGGTACAAGGACGACTTGCCTCATCTAGTTCAATTTGATAATAACCTTGTGATAAATCAAGATGTGAAAAATACATTGCACTAGACAAAGAATCCAAAATTTCTGTAATGCAAGGTAATGGGAATTTCTCATCTTGAATTTGTTTATTTAATTTCCGATAATCAATGACTATTCTCCATTTCTTGATACAATTATCTGCGGATTTTTTAGGTACGATTAGCAAAGGGGCGGACCATTCTGACCTAGCTTCTTCGATAATTCCGTCTTTTAACATTTTACCGACCTGTTGATGTATTTCGTCTTTTTGTGCATGTGGTAACCGATACGGCTTAGTGTAAACTGGAGTCGCATTACTTTGTAACCTTATGCTTTGTTTATAAATATTAGTAACTGTCAGTTCATCACCTTCTAACAAAAATACATCGGAATATTTGGCACAAATTTTTTGAATAGAGATTTTTTCTTCATTATTTAAGTCGTCAGTTTTTAACAACTTCAATAATTTGTCAACTCGCGAACCCGATTGCATAGTTTCTTTTGCTTCACAAATGTGATAATTGGTTGCTTTCTCTAATTTTGGTCGAAAATTTTTCAGTTTAACATTACCGTCTCTAACGTTTAATATTTTCACAGGTATCAAGTTATCTCTAGCGCAGACTATACTTCCGGCTATGTAAACTCCTTCGCATATTTCATCAGGAAGGACCACATAGTCGTCATTATTCTCGACATAACAATATTTGATAATTTCGCATCTGCTTGGAATTTCTGTATAAAATTCGCATTGCGATTCAATTGGAATAAAAATTTTCCGGTCATTACTCCAAAAGGAAAATTCATTCTTTTCGTAATTGATAATTGCATCATGTTTTATGAAAAAGTCAGCACCGATTACACCATTCATTCCACATTCAAACTCCCTCATCAACAAAAATTCCTGTTGCATTTCAACATTGTTAAAACTAAGCAATAATTGTACCGAACCTTGCGAAACTGTCGAACCAGCAATACCGTGTATTTTAATTTTCCGTGTTTGATCAATAACCTCATCTTGCGCAATTGAATTTTGAAAAATTACACTAACTGTTGCACCTGTATCTAGCAAAAATTTTAATTCTTTCCCGCGATAATTTACTCGCACAAAGTTCACTGCATTCATACTTAACACTATGGTATCATTAGCTTCACTGTCAACAATTTTAGACTCGAAAAACTGACTTTCCGAATTTTCTCTTTCAACTTCTCGTTCAGCTGATGCATTCATACGAAACGCTGATTGATTCCGCCTACTATTATCTCTAGTGTACCTTCTATCATGACCTCTGAAGTTATTTGCTGATCCTCTAAAATTACTTGTTGAACCTCTGAAATTTCTTGTTGTACCTCTAAAATTATTTGTTGGACCTCTGAAATTATTTGTCCCTCTAAAGTTATTTGTTGTACCTCTAAAATTATTGGCTTTACCTCTGAAATTATTTGTTGTACCTCTGAAGGTATGATTACCGCGATTGTAATTCCAATTATAATTTTGTTTATGTAAACGGTGTATTTGACATGATGTTTCCGATTTTGGTGTTTCTTCATCCGTCGCGCCTCTTATCGCGTCACTTAATTTTTCATAGTTCCTAGCTTTTATTACTGTTCTTAACTCAAAATTTCCTAATCCGTTTGCGAAAGCGTTTATAGCAATTTTTTCATTGGATTGTCTTAAAATTTCTAATGCCTGTCGGTTGCCATCGGCCTGAGTTATCGTCAGGTCTACTAATAGTTCCTCGATCGATCTTCCAAATTCCTCCACAGATTTGGAGTACTGTTTTGCTCTACTCAACTGAACAGATAATGACGCTGGAGACTTTTTTGTTAGTAAATAATTTCTTATATCTGCGATTAAAAGACAATTTGTCGCGTAGCTGGATTTCAACCGAATTTTCGCACTTTCCGATAAACGCGTCTTTAGAATGTAAGTAGTTAAAAGTTTTTTCCCGTTATCGTCCAGCATACTATCATACATCTCAATGCCGTCGATTAATTGCTTTGTAACTCTCTCCGAACCGTCCATAACAGGCAGCAAACTAGCCGCTGTTTTTAAATCGAATTTCTCTGTCATTTTAAAATTTACGCCCGCAGCATTAACACTATCGGAGCTATCAGAACTCTCAGCCGAGTCAGAAGCTTCTTCAGTTTGCCCTAATCGTGCTACCCTACTACTTAAAATTGATTCACCTTCTTCTAACCTTACTTCTATATCTGAGACAATGCGTTTTGCCTTATTTAACACATCTAAAACATGCACTTGACTGTTAAAATTATTCTTAGCAACGATAAATTTCTGCCGCAATTCTTTGAGTTTCTCACTTTTACATTGAAGTACCTGCACATCCCGACGTCTTGTGATATTGTCCTTCTTCAAGTTTCTTCTGAATAAGCTTACTTCTATCTGTAGACTTTTGAGTTCGTCTAAAGTGGTCATTTACACTGTTACACTAGGGGAAAAACTATTTACAGGCCTTTTTTTTTCACTCCCGCACTTCACCATCACACACTGGTAGAGTCCATTGGGACAGGATTCCGACGCATACATCTTCTTCTCCGATGGTATCGCTGTTTCTCCTTCTCCTATACGACCTCTTGACTTTGGCTCTCACAACGTCTTGGATGATCTTCTATTCTAGCCATTTTAACAATAGCAGTAGTACTGCCGTATTAACACACTTTTTTTTTTTCCTCTTTCTTCCGACTGGCAGGGTCGCCATGTGATGTCCTCTCTAATAGTCCCGACGGTGGTAGGTTAATAACACCAATACATATTTATTATCAATTTATTTACCCATATTACCACTACAAACCCAGACTTAACACTCTCTTGTTTTAGCTATCACTTACACTTTTATACACTATTGATGACCTAGTTCCTTGCAATGGACAAGCATTTGCTGACTAACGAATTGACACTTACTCATTCCATTACACCACATTTTTTCAATACAACAGAAAATCAGAACTATATTGGAAAAATACCAAATACAAAATACTATGGTGTTAATTCTATGAAAATAAAACATAGGCAAGAGTTTTTAGAATGGCATAAACAAAAAAGAAAAGAAAATTATTTGTTTGATTTTAAAAATGAACTTTATGATTATTGTAATTCTGATGTGTATGTATTAAGAAGAGGATGTCTTGAATTAAGAAAACAATTTCTAGAAATAGCTAGCATAGATCCTTTTAGATACATTATAATTGCTGGTGTCTGTATGGCTAATATATATAGATCAAAATATATTAAGAAAGATACAATTGCAGTTGTTGATAATCTGAAAAAAGATCAATATTCTCAACAATCAATTTCTTGGTTGAATAGTTTTCATAATCCAAATGCATTAAGCGATGGTGAAGTAAGAGTATGTGGATCAAAAGTTGATGGCTTTGATGAAAAAAATAATACAGTCTATCAATATCACGGTTCTTTTTGGCATGGTTGTACAAAATGTTATAGTTCAAATTTTATTAATAATAAGAATAAAACAACTATGGAAGATCTTTATGAACAAACGATAGAAAGAAGCGAGCAAATAAAAAAAGCTCGCTATAATTTAATAGAAATGTGGGAATGCAATTGGATTAAATCTAAAGAATATAAAGAAGAAATGAAACAAATTAAAAGCAAATATAAAGAAATTGAAGAACTTAATCCTAGAAATGCATTCTTCGGAGGAAGAACTAATGCTACAAAACTGAAAGTTAATGGAAAGAAAATGAAATATATAAATATTTGTAGTTTATATCCAACAGTACAATGTTATGATGATTATCCAGTTGGACATCCTACTAAAATATTCAAACCTCCTACATATAATGCAAAATGGTATGGTTTAATAAAATGTGCAATTTTACCACCAAGAGGTTTGTATCACCCTGTTTTACCTGTTAAAAATAAAAGGAAATCTGGCGATGAAAAACTAACATTTCCATTATGTCAATTGTGTGCAAAATTAAATAATTCGTGGACCACGTCCACTCATGAGGGCCGAAGGCCGAATCAAAAAGATAAATGTACTCATACGGAATCCCAAAGAATTATCAGAGGAACCTGGTGTACAAACGAAGTAAAAAAAGCAATGGAAAAAGGATACAAAATAATAACTATTGATGAAGTTTGGCATTTTGAACAAAAATCGAGTTTTTGTTTAAAGGATATGTAAAAGCATTTATGAAAATAAAGTTAGAGACAAGTGAATGGAGAAATGATTTTGAATCAGAAGAAGAATATAGAAAAGCCGTAAAAGAAAATATAGGTATTGAATTGGGTAAAATAGAAAATAATCCTGGAAAGAGAGCTGTTGCAAAAATCTGCTTAAATTTCTTATGGGGTAAATTTGGTCAGAGACAAAATATGGGCGCAACAGAATATGTTACAGATAAATAGATATTAAGAGATTTTATGAAATTTTATTAAACGACAGACTTGATAATATACATATCAATGAATGAAACGAAAATACATATATTACAGATTGATTACAAGCATAAAGGTTGCTATGTAGAAAATAATTTCAATACCAATATATTCATAGCTGCTTTTACAACTGCAAATGCTAGACTAAGATTGTACGAAATGTTAGACATATTAGGAGAAAGTGTAATATATTATGATACAGATAGCATTGTATATATAGATAATGGCAAAAACACTGTTAAAACAGGATGTTCATTGGGAGATTGGACCGATGAATTAGGTAAGGACGTATGGATTGCTGATTGGGTATCAACAGGTCCAAAAAGTTATTGTTTTAAAACTAATACAGGTAAAGTTGTTTGTAAAATAAAAAGATTTACATTAAACTATGAAAAGTCCAAAATAGTATATTTCATAACGAGTGTCGAAAGTGAAAGATATCATGCGAGTGCAGTTAGACGAACGAGGCGAAGCCGAGTTCGGATAAAGAAGCACGAGCATGATAGTCACTTTCAACACGAGTTGTGAACACTATTTTTTAGACGACTTGAACTAGAAAATAAGCATTATTTTTGTATCCATAAAATGTTTAAAAACAAGCGACACCATTTTTAATTTAATTCGTGTTGGCCACGAGCACGTTGCTATGGATTCTTTACTGTTTTGAAAATTTAATTGTTTCGCCAGTTTTGTCATTTTGTCCAACTAGTATTGCACAAATGAATTTTAAGTGAATTTCTTAGAAGAATTAATGCAGATGCAGATGGATAGCGATAACGAAGACGATGTTTTACAACTCACACCTCCATCAGTAGTTGAAGCGGCCAGTGAAAATACTTTGCTGTTGCTCCCAACAAAATCACTTTGGAAACATAACCCTACTAACTCATATCATGCACCGTGCATGATAAATTTCATATCCGCATCGGTCTCTGCAATTTTCAACTTTCTAAAGTAGGCTACAATATTGATATGTGTCACTTTCAAGACAAGTCGTCTAAAAATATTAATTCCGACAGTATAAATAATATTTTTTTCACTAGCAGCCACGACGCATGCAAATGTCGACTCATTTAGAGGTAGCAAATTCAACTTTTGCGACCACCGGTTCGAAAAGAAAAATTGAGGTTATGTACGCAATGTTTGATGTGATTATTTCTTAAAAAATGAACAAATGTGTGCTAGAAACATTACTTGAGTATACGCATGGTAGTTGGTAGACGGTAGAAGATAAAATGATTAACTCAGCGACAAGTATAAACGGTTTTCTTTGTGTTGAAGATTTAGATCAAGTTTGATTAAAAATCAAAACAAAATCATGTTGTGTCAAAAAATTGAACGTTTATTTTTTCAGTTTATTGTCTTATGGTTTCTACTAGTGAAAAAAATAGTATATTAACCACGGTTGCAAAGCCCCTCCTAGACCTCGCGCTTCAGAGCCCTCGACGCTGCGCGTCTCGGGTTCTAATTTGCGCTCGGTCTAGAATGCTTGGCTCTGCAACCTTGGCTAATAATATACTATTAGAATACAAAGACAAAAAAATCAGTACACAATATAATCGAATTACAAGAGATACTAAAACTAAAGAACTTTTAAACAAAATAGAAACAAAAGAATTTGGTTTTGTTTATGACAAGAGAGTTATTCTCGAAAACTTTGAAACAATGCCGTTTGGATATTAATCCTTTTCGTAGTTAATTAATAATGAATCAATTGTAAACTATAATCAATAATCCTTTTATTGTTAGGCAATGAATATATAGTTTATTATACACACCCCAAAAAAATTAACGGAACACGTTGATTTTGCGAGTTTACTGTAAGAAATATTTCTGTAGGCGACTGTAGTGTTTACAGCGAAGTAAAATAAAGACAAAACGATCAAAAACAAAATTTACTACCAGAAGTTGGGCTTTTATCTTAGTCATTAAATGTTAATAAGAATTCAACACAAACAAAAGTCAAATTAATATGAAGTATTTCCACCCCTATCTCTAATAACAGCTTGAATTCGGCGAGGCATACTGTCGATTAAACCCCTAATATACTCTTGCGGAAGATTTTCCCATTCTTGCACGATGGCATTCTGCATGGCATTAAGACCTCCAAGAACCAATCTACGCTCCTTTAACCTCCATTTCACATGGTCCCATACATGTTCAATGGGATTCATGTCGGGACTCCGGGCTGGCCATGGTAGAAGCGGAATTTCAACCTCTTCTAAATATCATTGCACAATACATATAGGCTATATGAGGCCGCGCATTATCGTGCATATATGTAAAATTTGGCCCTATGTAGGCACCATAGGGCATGACGTGGGGTTCCAAAACATCGGTAATATACCGTGCAGCTGTTAAACGAGCTCCTGGTAGCGCCACCAATTCCGTATGTCCGGTGTAGGAAATGCCACCCCAAAACATTATAGAGCCTCCTCCAAAATTCACTTCTGGAAGAATGTTGATAGGCAAATATCGCTCGCCAGGTCGTCTATACACTGGCATACGGCGATCTGAGGAATACAGGCAAAAACGAGATTCGTCTGCAAACAGTATATTGCTCCAATCCTCGACATTCCAATGCTGATGATTTAGCGCAAAGCTTAAACGCGCTACCTTGTGTGCCCTGGTGAGCAAGGGTGCTTTGGCAGGTACTCTTGGACGCATACCAACTTCTCGCAAACGATTTCTTACCGTCTGAGTACTCAACACCACATCGCGGGCGGCTAAAATCTCATTTTGAAGCATTCTTGCTGTGCAATGTTGCGTCCTGAGGGCTGTTAAGTGCAAAAATCGGTCGTCTCGTCGTGACGTTTTCCGTTTACGACCTTGTCCTAGTCTTCTATTCACGCTTCCGGTAGCATGGTACTTTTTCATTAGTCTAGAAATGGTCGAACGATCAACGCCCAGCAGATTGGCCACATACAGAGCTGTTCAAAGTACTCAAAAAAAGTACTTGAAGTACCAAGTACAAAGTACTACTTGAAATAGTGTTCAAGTAAAGTACCAAGTACTTACTTGCAGCAAGAGTATTTCAAGTATCAAGTACTTTTCAGATGTACTTGAAGTACAAGCCAAGTACATTACTTCAAGTACTTACGAGTACTTGAAGTACTGGAGGTATACTTCAAGTACTTACAAATACTTGAAGTACTGAAAATGCTTCAAGTACTTTCTAATTATTTGAAATACTGTAGAATTAGATAACTTTTCCTGTTTTTTTAAAAAAGCTTAATAAATTAAATTTAAGTACCTATACAATAATACATATTTCGCCACATAAAAAATTGCATAAGCATCAACTTAAATGCAGAATGGTAGCTCACTTATTAATAATACTAATATCCGTTTGCAAAACTCCCGCACTGTCAGTGTCAGATTTGGAAAAAATGACCTGAGTGTACTCAGTGGTGAGATGTGAAAAACCTGTACAATATGTTGCTAAATTGCAATTTAGTGACAAATTAGTAACTAAAAATAACTTGTCAAATAAAAATGTCAAAAGCACATTAACTGAAGATTTTTATCAATTCAAGTAAAGGAAGAGTATGACACACGAACGACAACGAAAGCTTTTTTTGAATCTATACTTATATAATAAAGCTGAAGCTGTTGTTTATTTGAACACGCTAATCTCAGAAACTACTGGTTCAAATTCAAAAAATCTTTTTGTGTTGGATAGTCCATGTATCATATCTACATATAGGCTATATAAAATCACGCTACGATCATTAGGAGCGAAGTAGCAATGAAAAATTCGGAAAAACGGGAAAATTATTCCTCCTTTGACAGCTTCTGTTGCTTACGCTGCTTAAACGGTTAAAGTTACGTAAAAATCATGTATGACGAAATTGTTCCCCTCTAAAAGTTCTAAAGAAAAGTCCGCGACAGCATATGTCTATCTTTTAAGGTCGAGTCAGTATAGCCTTTTTTATGGTAATGAAATTTGTTCTAAAATAATAATGCATTATGTATAAAATTCTCGCGTCACAATGTTTGTAACCGAACTTCTCCGAAATGAGTAGACCGATTTGTATGAAATTTTTTATGTCTATTCGGTAGGTCTGACAATAGGTTGTAAACTATTTTTTAAACCCCTAAGTGATAAGGGTGGCCCACCCTAAAAAATTTTTGTCTATTTTTTTGACAATTTTTTTTATTTTTATATTTCTAAGATTTGGCATCAAAAAATACACATAACCCTAAATTTTCACCTTTCTACCACCAACCCCCATTTATTAGTCATCTATAAAATAAAAATCAATTGCTGTTCCTATTAGTCTCGCTAAGACTCAAAAACGGCTTGACCGATTTGAAGAAATTTTTATATTACGGGGATTGTTTATAAATTAAAAAAATAGGGGAAACTTAAAAGAACAGCTAAAAAATCAAAAAATCCTAAAAATTTTGTATGGGAATCGCCACTTCAAATTAATTTCAATGGTTGTCGTCTAACTGAAGTGTCATACAAAACTAATTCTATCGTGCGATTGTGAAAAGTATATTGCATTTCAAATCGTTCTTTGTTTTTTCGTAAAAAAACGGATATGGAAGTTGATCAGCGTTGTGCTCATAATCAACATAATAGTCAAACATTGAAGCGAGACATTGGGTGGTATGAATAAAACTGAGTAGATACTTATATTCGAAGTACGAAGTACCTACTTCATTATTACTCTTATATACCTGAACATCTACTCTATGTACTGAGTACCTACTGGGAAACATTGTATCTCCCCGGCCACAAACTGAACATCTACGCGTTTTGTGAGCATTTAATCTAGAAATGAGCATCGGCGTGGCAAATAACTGAGCTGTCTGTAAAGTAGCTTAGAAAACCAGTAGGATCGTTTTAAGAGTGAATTTTAACTAAACATGGTGACTTTCATGAATGTGGAACGTCGTCAAAAGGTGCATTCAGTTTGAAAAATACATTAGGAGCAGGAATATCGAAAACTTTTCATGTAATTAACTTTTATTTATGCATAAATTGTGCAGTGCGTTTTTTCTAACACTGGCCATAGAGATTCCCATCTCAAGGTGTCTACCCCATACTAACTTATATTTTGGTGACTCGATTTTTGCCTTGATGGTTGAACACTGTCATTGTTGTCCTTTTTTGTTGTATCGAGATGCTACTTGAGCATCAACTGTTACTTACTGAAGTATTAGTATCATCTAGAAAAACTAGAAATATTTTGATTTGATATTCGAGTAGATACTTCGTATTTCGAGTATGAGCATCTACTGAGTTTTATTTATATCAACCATTGTCAAAAAATTGATCGAACGTTGTTTCGACAGAACTTCCTTCGCACCAAAAGTATAATGAAACATATTCAGCATTTTAGAGTTGAGTCTTTTCTTCACACAATTTTGTGATGACCTAATCAACATTTACTATCAACACGTAGGTATACCACCTTGGATTGGTGCAGTGGAATACTAAAAATAACTGTATTGTATTCCCAAAATTATCTGCGAAAATCGAGTGAGCCATTCCATCAATTTTTGGGGGGGAATAAATAAATATTCTTAACAATTTACCATGCCTACAATAACTTTAAAACGTCTGCAAGATCTCAAAGTATTCATTTTTGCAACTCTTGAGTTATTCACTAAAATAAATTGACTGATCCATATATTTTTTTGAGTCACTGTAAAAGCAAATCTAAAAAATATGAATGCAGTGATAAATTACGAAAATATACTGATGATATTTTCCACATTTTAGATAGGATTTATTCGGCAAAATCTTGAGATGACGTCTTCAAGTTTTTGGGCTTGATAAACAGATATATTTTGATTGAAAACCTACCATGTCAAACAGTAACTTCAAAACGTCTGCAATATTTCAAAATTCAGTTTTGCAATTCTTGATTCAATCAATAAAATAAATTGACTCAGTGATTAATTTTTTTGAGACACCCCCTATAAGCAAAACTAAAAAATATGAATGGAATGATAAATCACAAGTATAGTCTCATCCTATTTTGGACATTTTAGATATGATTCATTTGGCAAAAGTTTGGGTTGACGCCATCAATTTTTTGGAGGGGATAAGTAAATATATTTTGAATAAAAATTTATTATGCTTATCATATGTTTAAAACATCTGCAAGATTTCAAAGCATTCGATTTTGCAGATTCAAAATTAAATTGTAGGTGAAACGGAGTTCACGGGGTCAGCTAGTAATATATATTTTTGACCTTACTGTCCATTTCTACGCTTTTGGTGCTACAATTTGTTTGAATTACTGACAAGTTCTTTAAACACAATGAACACTTCAGCAAATCAAAAAGTTAAAATAGTTAATAAACACTTGATTTTTCATTCATTAATTTTGAAAATTTGAAATTCAAGGCGGTAATCATATAAATTTAAAAATCTTTTAGGGGATTATTTCTCATACCAACAGAATGTCATTCTGACAGTGCGGGAGTTTTGCGAACGGATATTATGTTATTTATAAACAATATTCTTCTGAAATACTTTTACATCTTTCTGTTGACACAATGCCTTCGACAAAATTAACGTCTACTTCTAATTTAAAATTTAAAATAAAATACATGACGGCGTTGTCTATGTATGCTTACTATTAATTTATAACAAAAACATCGGCGCTGTATGGTATTTTCTCAGGCTTCTGTTGCCTTTTTTTAATATTTTGAATTTTGGTTAACCACCAAAACGTTCTGATTTTTTAATAAAGTTGTGTTAAAAATATATGAATTTTATGAACCGGTTCCGTGTTTAAGTTTGTGGGTAGTTTACAGCACCCTTAATCATTACCCATTGTGAAAGTGCACAGGGCCGGATTTGTGAAAGTGAAATTTTTCAGAAAAAATTTTTAAGAGCAGTGCGATACATATACATGCTCGTGACATAAAAATGTTTAAGTCATTATGTTGCATCTTCAAAAAAAAACGTATGAATTTTTTAAATAAAAAATAAAATGCCTAAAACGAGAGTCCATTTTCAGCGAAAACTATAACTCTTGAAAAATATCAAGGTGATCAAAGTAATTAGTCGTTTTTTACTTTTGCGGTTACCAACAATGCTGAGAATTTTCTTGGAATGAGTGCCCCATATTCCTGAATATATCTGTCTACCACTTACTTATTCTAAAAATTATTAAATTAACCTAAATACTACAGTGACTAAATAGTAAACACTAATCACTACAATGTTTGTCTAACTAAGTATGTAACTTTACACTGACAAATCACAAATAATAGGTTCGTAATGCTGTTCTGTCCATTTATACAAAATTTTGTTCCTCTAATGCCACAATACTTTCAAAATTTTCCTTTACATTTTCGATTGGCTTATTTTTTATTTTTACCTGAAAACCCAAAGAAGATGACATTAGTAACTGATAACCACAATGACTTTAAGGAATGCCTAACAACGGCTTTTGCGAAAATTCAGGTAAATATGTACTAAATTTATTATTGTTTATTTATCTAGGCAATTATACTAACTAATCGCGAATTTCATTAACTTTGTATTTTTTTATAATGTGAATATGTATTTTGTTCCATTTACGGAAGCGGCCACTGACCCTTTTGGGTATCTTTACCTGATATTGTAAATACAAATGTAAATTCAGTACTTCTGTAACCGTTCTGTATTTAAATATCGAAACCGAACGCTGTCTATTATTTCACACACAACAAAACAAAGGTCCTTCGAGCAATATCAAAGTACAATTCGGTACTCATCAAAACCGTACAATCATGGTCGTATCAACTGGATTACAAAAAACATTGGTACTACGAGCCGAGTTTCACAAAACATATTTCATTTTAAACAATATTGGGTTTATGTAATAAGCGATGCAATGTAATACGTAAAGTTGTTGTACGGTAATAAATAAAATCCGCACAGGAAAGATAAATGACACTAATTAGTGTGACTTTTAAAATCATTGTTTTTCTGCATTACGTCTTTTTAAATTGTTGGTGTTCAAATGATTCATACAATTTAACAGATTATTTGAATCTGTAATGTGAGAAAATATAAGTAGTAATAACAAACTAAGTTTATATGGCTGAACCATGTATAAACAAAAAAAGAAAATTTTGTAAAAAACGAGTGTCTAACATGATAAAGAAAATTCAACTGCAAAATATTTAACATAAAATTGTGTTTAAATTCTACGAGGAAGAGGCGAATATGAAAGTGTGTACCTGCCATCAGCTATTGCTATTATAATAAAAGGGATAATCCCCTGCCGAGTTCTCCGCCCTGACCAGGCTTCTTACTGACAAATACACGGCGGGGTTAAGAAACTAATGAAAGAATAAATATCTTTTTGAACGAGTACTGAATCATTTCTCAAATATTTTCAAATCCGACCTTGCACTTTACCAGGTACGTCAACAAACCCGATTCCCTTTGGGGTACCGGGAAGGTACTGAAAAACTACCCGCAAAGTTAAGTTCCAGACCAAAATACAAAAAAGACAAAATTCATATATTCACAACTTTACATCGCTGAAAATTTTACACAGATCTCCGACCCTTCTGCTGTCGTCATCCACTCTCTAAAATGACATATTTATGACATTAATTTTCTTACCTACCTTTCTATCGGCATTATGCAAGTACATACCTATAAGATATCCACAATCACAGATCAAAATATAACCTCACAGGAAACAAACACGATTTTACTATAAAAATACATCTAATCAAATAATTGAATTAATAACGTCAAGTATTTAACAGACCCTATTTTGAGATGTGAAAACTTCGTAAAATAGAGACTAAAGTATTTGAAATTTCCACTTTCATACTTCAAGTAATTCAAGAGTATTTAAAATACTGAGTGAAGTACTTGGAGTAAAGTACTTGGCAATATCAAGTACTAAACTCATGTACATTTTAGAAATACTCCAAGTACCAAGTACCAAGTACCTAAATATAAAAGTACTTCAAGTAAAGTACTTGAAGTACTTAAAGTACTTGAAGTATTACTTCAAGTACTTTTACTTGAAGTACTGAACAGCTCTGGCCACATAGCTTTGGGTCCGACCATCTTCAACCAAAGCTACAGCCCGGATGGCCGCTTCTCGCGATAAATTACGCGTGATGTGATTAGGAACATTCATTATATGCCAAAATGACGTTTTCAGTTTAAACGTATCAGAAACATGTGATCTAGGATTCGATATAAGCGTACCATGATGAGATACTTTCTTTCCTTTAATAGATCCATCAGTTATAAATGATAAGGAACGTTTTTTTTTTGCGTAGATAAAAAAAATTTCGTTGTAACTAATCATAAGGTATGTTTTATAGAATCTTTTTTTGATTTTTTCGGTTGTTATTAACAAATTTGAAATGTTGCGTTAATTTTTTTGAGGTGTGTCTTATATGTAAATGAAAACTTTATATCTCTACAATTCAATTTAAAATAAATGATCAATTTATTAAAAATAGTTACAATTATTTTAATTACAAAATTATGTATCTCGCGCAAAATAAAAAAATCACAGAATTGAAATTAACAAGGTCTTCTGTACGTTATTTTTTATTAGAGATGTACCGACTGTAGGTCTGGCCGACTAACCGACTAGCCGATTGTTCGGCCAGTAAAAACCGACTAGTCGGCCGACTGTTCGGCTTTGCTAAAACCGGTTTATAAATGCCTCAGACAGTGTTTTTTTTCTATTTCTCTGACTACCTTAAAAATTTGTTTTATTTTAATAAAAGGAATAACTAAAGTTCCTTTGTTTTCCAAAAAATGTGTTAAATTTGTTTGGATAATTCTAACATTTATTTTTTTTGTAGTAACTCAGTGCAAAAATAAAGAATAACACAATTTAGGGTCAGTTTATACAATATTTTAACTGAGATTAAGTTGATCGCGCATTTAACAAGGCCATTAGCGACGTCTGATTGGCGTAGAGTCGGTCACATGGTACTTTAACGCGATGTTAAAAATTAAATCGCAATTAAATATTTAATTGAGGTTCTGTAAACCGGGTTTAATTGTTTTATATACTATTTCAATTTTAATAAATAAAAAAGCCGATCGACCGGCTGTTTAGCCGACCAGTCGCCGACTGCCAGCCGACGATGAAAAACGGCCGAATAGTCGGCTTATCCGACCGGTCGGCTACTAGTCGGTACATCCCTATTTTTTATGAATATATGTACATATGTAAGTAAGTAAGTATATATCTTATAGTAGATTGCATAGATATATAGCCATCCATAGAGTCGAAATTTGCGAATAAAAATAAAATAAAACCGGCTCAAACATGGGCTCAAACGGAGCCGACGACGGCTTGCAAGTTCTGTCACTACGGCATGCGTCGCATCACACAGGGATGTATTTATGGCCGATTGCATAAAATCTTAGGGTCACTGTAATCTTACTATTTTCTGTCTACGACAAACGATTTGTCACACAGCTACGAAACCGACGATCTAGAGAAAGGTGGAAGTTTGAAAATGTATTTCAACAAGTGTAATAACCGTTTGGTGCAACGCAATTGGTTCAAGCAAAGTAAAATATGACAGGAAACAAAAGTCCACGTGGACTAGTTTATAGCCGTGTTTGCTGCTAAGATGACCAGGTTTTTCGCTCCACCTACCTCCACCTCCGCAACTATGAATATACCTCATACCACAACTTGTGTACAGTGAATAGAGCTTCGTTTTTATTGACGAGATTGAGGGATTGAGCTAAGAAATGAAACAGATAACGGAAAAGATGACATTTAATATTAAATACGTCTCTGTGCAACGTGTGCCAGAGTGACGTCAGAATTTGCAAGCCACCGTCGGCTCCGTTTGAAATGTTTTATTTCATTTTTATTCGCAAATTTCGACTCTATGGACGGCTACAATATCTATGCAGGCTACTAAACTACAGTTTTAAAATCAAATTATAATGTGATTAATAAAAAGGAAGTTAAAACAATAGTAAATAAAAATTAAGGTTTGCGTAGAAGACGAAACACACTTTAAAAGGCGGTGTTGCTTTGAGATTCATTCCGCTTCCGTTCCGCTTCCACGTCGTGGTGATCCAGCTTCAGGCGGCGCAGACGCAGATGCTGATCTATTGCGCCGACGCACCAAGCAATGACCGCTCCAAAACTCACAACCACAGAACCATAGAAAACCCTACCTAGTGAGGGTATTCTATGCACAGAACTCTCAGTGACTCTCAACCACCAGAGATTGTGCACAACACCCACAATTTGTATTTCCCTAGACAGCGACGTTAGACGCGTTAGACCAGTCCACTGCGTTAGATGAGGACCTTAGAAAATGTCAAATCGTAAGAGCATATAAACCAGCACAACTAAATTTTAACTGAATTGTTCTAGCTGTGGTAATTCACGTAAATTGCCCAATGGATATGGCCAGTGTTGTCGAGCTACAGGCTAACCATCAAGCTGCCGTCAACTTGTTTAACAACCAATGCCCCGCCGAGGCTCGTGTGAGCTCGGTGGTAGGAATAAGAGGAAGAGGTAAAGAAAAGTGTGCATGGCGTGTCCTGTATACACGTAATATGGCTCCAGAATTTATAAATATAACGCCTGATGAATTGGTTCGCCGAATTAGGATTAATCATCCGAATAATACCAGAATAATTAAGGAATACTGCATTCCATACCCTCCCGCAGTTGAAATGGTTTACTCGGTGTATTGTGGTTGTGGTGAATCTGTACATGCGGGTATGACAATAAAAAAAAGTGTGTCTGTCGAAACAATTAATGAAGACTTTGTTACTTTAAAGGTGGAGGAGAATACCTAATTGTTTTTTTTTATTCCATGTTTTTACTGTGACGGTATCAACCTAGTTATCAGTTTTTTTTGTTTTAGATAAAATACGGTTGTAGTATCGAATCCATTAAATGCATATAATTATATCGTTGCATTATTAGAAGTCATTCCCATTACGGCTTTGGTATAATTTTATACTTTGTTTGTTGTTTGATGAATGACAATGCTCAATTTTTTTGGGTTAAGGTGCTATTCAATAGTTTTTCAAGTTGGACGCAAGAATCTTAAAGGGGAATGTGTTAGGAACTAACCACCTCTCATTATCATTTCGCTGTTGGCCTTTGACATCTCCTGCAGTTCAACCCTTAGTACGTCAAACCTTAATAAATATTATACCGGGTGTCTGGAAAATGGCGGATTAACTCTCCGCTACGCTCTTAACAAACAACTGGTGAGTTTGGGAAAAATAGTAAAAAAAATCCTTCTTACATTTTGGGTGAGTTATAATGATTTTAAAATTGCTTCTTTTGCTACGTTTAACAACTAAACCACTCATTCATTATCGGAAACTAGTAGTAAAACTTTCAGTTAATATTTTTCTCGCCCATGACCATGTTTAATTACCATTTCAGTTAGAATGCACAAAGATATGGCTGTGTTGTTTTTGTAATAATTTGATAAATTTCCATTTGACAACAATGTTTGCCTGATATAAAGCGAAGGTGGGTTTCAGTCAGCATCGTTACTAGGAAACCAGAAAGTAAGCCGGAGGTATTCACACATTAGGTGTGTACAGTGTTGCCAATTTTACTTTTATAAAATCACGTTTTTTTCGTTATCTGCATTATAAAGAATTTTTTTATTATTTTTTTGGGACTCCCGAAACCCCCGTATATAACGTACTGAAGAGTTAATCCGCCATTTTCCAGACAGCCGGTAGATCTAAAAATCATCAATTGCCTTGAAACTCGGCACAGCTTCATGAGCGTTCACAATGCGGACCTTCTGATGCTGAAGACGAATTTTAACTTTTTAAATAGAGAGTTACCTCTAAAAAAACAGGAAAGTCTTATGCTTTTTAACGTACTTTAAAAAGAGGGCAAAATTTTTGAAATCTATTAAAGAGTTTTAAAAGGTGATATCGCTCCGTCTATGAGGACCTTGTTCGAATTTGCTTGGCCAAAACCGTATTCATTTTTGTTCTGAAGTAGCCCAACAGAAAAAACAGGGTAAAAGACGAATTTCAAGTGTTTTTAAATGGTAACTTTTCTTGGCAGAAATCGTATTCACGTTTGATAAAACAGGATATATTTCTTAAAATTTTGACTTTTTAAAAAAGGGTGACTTCGAAAAACCGGGCAAATTCTTTAAAAACTTTAACTTTTCAAAAGTTACTTTGAAAACCTGGCTAAAATCATTAAAAATGTGTTGTGTTCTGAGGGGGCCTTACTAGTAGTCTTCATTGAAAAGGTGGCGGTCCTTTAAAGCAGCCCTTTCATTGCGCTTCCGTATGGCGTCTTTTTCAAGGTATATTTTTTTTATCAACGTTTTCATTTAATTTTTTTCGAAATGTACGCATTTTGACTTTTTTTTTCTCGTATTGTTGTTTAAAAAAAGTATATTATTTTTTATTTATATTTTTATGATTAGGTACTATTCATTTCTGTAACAAATATCAAATGAAATCGGCAAAATATTGTGACGTAATTCTTTCTATAAAGGGCTCGTGTAGTGGCGGGGTAAGACATTTATAACAATGACGACGTTTTGGCTCTTTGCAAACTCGCGCATAATGTCCAGCTTGCCCACAGTTATAACAATTACCTTTACTGGTACTAGAAGAAGTAGTAGGAATATCCACTGCATCGATACACGCTAATACAGGTTCCACAAAGTCGTGTGTTCGTCGCGACGGTGGTTTATAATGATCCACCCTGCATTTCTTCACTTCTAATTTCAAACACTCTACCTCAAGCTCTTCAACCGAATATACTATTGGCAACTGTTCAGTGTAAAAAAGTGCCAGGTTACGTGTCAATATACTTAAACGAACATCTTCAGGGATCGACTCATGTCTATTGAACAAAGCAGACATTGCCGCGATATAATCAAAAATTTTTTGGTAAGTAATGAGACAGTAGCAAAGCTGATAATTCCGTCCAATTCCTACATCTACCCTGAACAGATCTAAACCAAAGAGTGCCTTCCCCTCAAATAAATCTATGGCCGATGTAAATAATTCTGCATCGGAAATATGTTTCGCTCCCTTTAGTTCGTCAAAACGCTCTAAGAACGACATTACAGTACAACTAGTCGCTTCCCCATTAAATTTTAAATCCCACTTATGAACAGGAATCGATTTTAGTGGATTTGTCAGTGGTTGAACATTCTGTGGGGTCGAATGAGGTGGCTGGTGAGGTGAATTCTGCTGACTACTTCGACTGGAACCAGTACTAGAATCTGACGAAGAACTATTTTGGCGAAGACGGCCCAAACTCTCACTCAAATTTACTCCGCTCAAATTCAGTCCGCTCAAATTTTGACGGACTGTGCTCGACGAATGGAGCATCGGGAGCAGTGTTGAAACCTTTGCCATCCACTTCCCCCTTAATTCTAACTGTTCCGCTGTAGCTTCATCAATTGGTGCTACATTTACTCTATTTACTATGTGAAGAATTTGTGAATGTAATCGTTTTCGATTGACTTTAGCTCTTGGATTTTGGTATTGATTAATACTTATTAGCATGTTACGGTACTTTGTTTCAATCAATGGGATTTCGACGTCATAATCATATTCATATCGAGGGTATTCAACGACAGTCCCGTTCACTAGCGATCATAGGAGTCAACGCCGCCTCCATTTCTGCAACCGTTTTAGCTTGCCCTTCCTCGCCAAGGAATGCAGCAACACCCCGAAATCGCATTTCCCACAACAGTTCCTCTTTCCGGAGATACCTTGCCTCCATTATAAGAAAAGAAAAGCCCGAAGGTAACAAATGCAACAAAAAAAAAAATCTATATGTCTTGATCTAAACCCTTTGGTTAGCAGTATGGCCCTTATTGTAGTCAACTATGTCACCCTTAAACCACGTTGGGCGCCAAATTTGTGACGGAACTCTTTCTATAAAGGGCTCGTGGCGATTTCTGGACGTTGACTTGGGTAACTGGAAGGTATTCCCTTTTCCTCTAACTAAGTACTCACTAAATCCTTGTCTTACAGGGAATTACCGGGACTCAACAGCATGGTATTCTGGATGGCAATCCTGCATCGGTCGCGAAACACGTACCCCAAAAAGCCTGTTATTTCAAGAATTGAATATTAATTAGTTTGTTGAATGGGTGTTTCACGTAACTTTTAAATATCGCAGATGTTGCAAGCACATTTAATATTAATATAAGGCCGATTCCCTGGGAAAAATAAATATGTATTTTTACCTTTGATGGCGTGTAGGCTGCTTGATATTCGAGAAGACGCCTTTTATTTCAAATCCGGCATTTCACCGCGTGCGTTTCTTTCTATTTCAACCAAAAAAAAGGAATGCACCTAGCTTGCAAAATTATACATCCAGCGCTACGCTCTGGAAATGGGATGTATTCGAAAATTCCCCCAACACTTGGAATTTTGAATTATTATTCTTGCAAAACTTAAAAAGGTGTCACTCGAATGATTGGTAAAATCATACTGACTGCGACCCTCTTATCTTTCCCGTTTCTTTTTAGAGCTGGATCAGAAAAACTTGGCTATTGATAACAAAGTGAATTTTTAAAGTGGGCGGCAAACCGCGAAAATTTAGAGAAATTCTTTAATATTAATTGTTGATCTCTATTCGTATATGTCTGTATTTAGGATTTAAGCAGTTCTATGGAACAGTGTCTCTGGAGTAAAAAGTAACTGTTACAATATAACAAAATTAAAATCTCGAAGGGTTACGGACGAGACAAACTATGTGGAATCAAAATTTGTAAATAACACGGCAAATAATTCTAGTAACAGAGTGCAAAATGCACCACGCCCCACATTCATTTCGTTTATCCCGATTCTACAAAGAATTAAAATTTATCCAAAATTGACGGGTACGGACGGGACAACTTGCATTTGAAATTCTTGTGATTTATGGTTTTGTGGGTGCAACCTTCATGGTTAACTTTGAAATACCAATAAAATTTTATTAGATACTGATGGAGCGTACGAACTGTACTAATTTTTTATGAAGTAGAAGAAACATCAAATAATTTTAATATTTTTAAAATTAATTGAAAATAGGTAATAATGCATGCAAAAGCTATGTAGGTAGGTTATTCACCTATACCCAAACTAAAGTACTCCAAAAGCTATAAGGTTTTATGGCCATCATAAAATTATTCCATTGTGTCGAAGTTAAATCGTTTACAATAAAAAAGGTTTTAAGGTCGTAAATGACGTGTCCACTGCAGCTCGACTAGCTGCTGTCGTTTCGTTGGGGGGCGGCACTAAATATCTAACTACCTACTACTACTACCTGCAGCCGCAAAGGGTTCCGAAATAACCAGTCACTTTGAAAGCCGGCCCTGTTAAATGTGAGCAAAAAATGTTTAGAAGACGGTTTATTTATTAGGGGCTATTTATTTGCGATCAACTTCTTTTATGATGGTCACATAACCTTATAGCTTTTGGACTACAGAACATTAAAATACATCTACATATACTAGTCCAAAAGGTATAAGGTTATATGACCATCATAAAAGTAGTTGACCGCAAATAAATACCGCCTTTGTGTGGTTCGCAGTAAGCTTACCGGTTGGCAATAAATCGTCTTATAAACATTTCTCGCTCACATTTAACAGGGACGGCTTTCAAAGCGAGTGGTTATTTCGGAACCCTCAGCGGCTGCAGTTAATAAAGAAATAGTGGAGTGATGGATTTACATATTTAGTGAAAGCCGCCCCTGAACGAAACCACAACAGCCGGTCGAGCTGCAGGGGACACGTTATTTACGACCCTAAAACCTTTTCTATTGTAAACAACTTAACTTCGACACAATCGGATGATTTTTTGATGGCCATATAACCTTACAGCTTCTGGTCTACTATACTATAGTGTGATTTTTTAAATTTTTGATTTAGTTTTCGCTATCCACTACGTCACTAAATTACGTAGGTCGTCTCTTGGAACATACAACTCGTGTTGTGCTGTTCCCTTTACAAAATTGATTCGTTTAGAGTTGGCATTATTTCTTAATTTATATATTTATTTTACATTCAACAATTTTTACTTCCCGAAAGTATGTAAGCTAAGAAAGTATTGTAATCGAATCCATCGAGCGCCTGGTTGCTTTCATATTTTCTCGATGGGTCATGACCCCTAGAGTACGAAAAAAGGGCTTTCCGTATCCGTTTGTCCGTCTATCCGCCGTCCGTGACGATTTTTGTTGGACAGATAATATCCGAAACTACTGGACCGATTGTTGCCAAATTTTATATGTGCATCCCTACCAACAATTTGTTGACGTAATCTCCAAAACTTACAGTAGTAAATATTATTGAAATTTCATAAAATAGGATACTCTATTAAGGTTTTGTCCTAGATATCCAGATTTTTGCAGAAAAAATCAAAGTTGCAACATCTTTTAATTTAACTTTGAAACTACAAAACCGAATGCTCTGAAATAAAAAAAAATGCAAACGTTTTAAGGTTTTCGTAAGCACGGTAAATCGTTAATCAATTTTTTTCCGTTTATGGCCGTCTAAAACAATAATGACATCATTTTTTGACGTTGGAGTTTTTTATTGCTTTTTTATAAAATAAAAAAGTCAATTTTTTTCGTGAAGTTTTTTATGCATGTTTTAACATTTCACCCCATTTTTAAGATTATTTTTTAAAAAGTTGGGATTTCTAAAGATTTTGAGCATGATTCCAGCGGATCCACATAAAAACCGCCGACTTTGAAATTTTTATAAAAAAAAAAAACTAAAAAAAACCTCTTCAACGTCAAAATTGGCCTGTTTTCTTAAAAAAAGATAAAGCACCTTATAATAAATTAAAAAACAAAATTATTATTATTATTATTAATATTATTATTATTAAGGACTCGATCGGGCAGAGGCTATGCCTGTTATGCCCGCGACAAATTGAGTAGTGGCTTTATCTTCAGTATAACTTAGAGATTTTTTGTCGTACAATATGTATCATATTTCGATTTAAAACTTACAACAGATGAAGCTAGCACTATATCCTTGGGTAACGCGTTCCAACTGTCAAACACCCTATTCGTTAAAAATTTTTGGCGAGCTAAAGTGCAAAACTTCAACTTAAGCAACTTTAGAGGATGCCCTTTGGTGGGGTCTGAGGTATTGAGAGGGAAGAGATGCCTCATTGGGGAAAAACTATTACTCAAGGCCTGATAAGTAATGATTAGATCACCTCGTTTGCGCCTGTCTGAAAGAGGGCAGAGATGCATTAGTCTAAGCCGTTCGCAGTAAGGAGGCCGATTTATGCCGAACGGAAATCTGGTTGCTCGACGCTGAATGGATTCCAAGCACAAAATGTCTTTTTGAAGTATGGGAGACTAGACACCATTAGCAAACTCTAGCAAAGGCCGCACATATGTTTTGAAAAGTTTAGAAAAGACTAATGGACTAGCTTTGGAAAATGTTTTAGTCAGAAGAAAGAGCATTTTATTTGCTTTACTCGCAACTCGCTGGACGTGCTCAGTCCATGACAAATTGGAGGTGACAACAACACCCAAATCAACGTGCGAATCTGTACATAAAAGAAGTAAGTTGTCAATGAAATAAACATGTTTGGGGTTATTATTCCCAAGGTGTAGGACTTTGCACTTGTCTAAATTCAAAGGTAACAACCAATCATGAGTCCAGTCATATATTGCTCGAAGATCTCGTTCTAAATCCCTATAATTTGCACAACTGCTGTAAAGCTTGATGTCATCTGCGAACATGGCGAAAGGCGAGGTTACGATGTTTTTGATATCAGCAGTATAAGCGACAAAGAGTAGCGGGCCAAGCACCGAGCCCTGGGGCACCCCACTCACAACATCGACAGATCTACTAAGTCCATCACCGACTTTGACTCGAAATGTTCTATCGCTCAGAAAAGAATCTATCCACCCAAGAAGTTTTCCTCGTATATCAAGATGTTGCAATTTGTGAAGAAGCCTGCGTTTCGGAATCTTGTCAAAAGCTTTTGAAAAATCGAGATAAAAAATATCTACGGGGCGACCCAGATCGATATCCCTAGTCCAGTCTGACAAACAGCACAAAAGATTTGATTGGACAGATTTCCCAGGTAAGAAGCTATGCTGTTCGGGTGGAATTAGATTGTAATTTATAAGAAACTTGACTAAATGGTCATAGATAATGGATTCCATGACCTTGACCACGGTTTTCCAGTCGGAGGGAAGACTAGATTGCATGAATGATTGCGCCATTAGAATAGAAAACGGAGTGGAAAGAGAGGCTGCACAGTTCTTTAAAACGCAGGCGGAAATAAGATCAGGACCTGGAGATTTAGTAACTTTCAACTTTCTGAGCTTCTCTGACACCGCGTCCGCAGAGTATTTTATATCAGCGATACTATTCGAATTACAAACGCTAGATAAATTAGGTATCCAAGAAAGAGGTTCCACAGTAAACACTTTGGCAAAGGAATCGGCAAATATATCAGCAACGGTGTAACTGTTATCATTAACCATGCCTGCCGCATCTTTAACCTTAACTGTTTTAACTGGACCTGATAAAGTAGTGCGAATATACTTAAAAAGAGTTTTGGTGTCCTTATTCTCTGCAATACGCTTCTCATAATCAAGTCTAGTCTCTCTGATGACAGTTGAAAGATGGTTAGAAAAAGCCCTGTAACTCGTTTCGGTCCCTGTTCGTTTAAAAGCTCGCCAAAGTGCTCTCTTTTTGCGTACTAGGTTTAAAATTCTCCCATTAATCCATGGTTTTGATGAAGATCTTTTAAACGTGGAACTAGAGGTGTACTGTGTGATAGTATCAGATGGTGTTGCTTTAAAGCAATCCCAATTGTTGCTTATCGATAAATCCGAAAGAAGACAATTCCAATATATCTAAGTGCTTATTCAGGGCTTCAAAAGTTATCATCTTCCGTTCAAGCGTGATAGTTCTCCTTCGACGTGTGTAACAAACTTGTAAATCCATCATTAAAACTAAATGATCTGATTTACCAATTGGATTCAAATATTCCAAGTTCGAGATTGAACTGTCATCAGACGTTATAACTAAATCTAGCACAGATGGTTTTTGGTTCGATCGGAACCTTGTTGGCTGCGTGATCAATTGAGCAAGATGACTATTAAGCAGCAAATCCACCAAAAGTTGAGAGGAAGAAGAATAGGAACGACTGCCAGTAATGGGCCAAACCACATCTGGGAGGTTTAAATCTCCGAAAATATACACTTTGTCATATGAATTCGATATATTGCTAATCTGATTGAAAAGAGTTATATCATCGTTGAAAAGAGATGACGATGGTCTATACACACATCCTAGACCAAAGTTGTGCTGCTGTTAGCCACTTTTAAGAAGAGAGAATCAATACCACCAGTGTTTCCAACAAGGGGCGTAACCGTGAAATTCTCGAGGACCAGATCAGAAATGTAGGCACAAACACCGCCACCCCTTCCAACCCGATCCGATCGAAAAATGGTATATCCATCGAGAGATATTAACGCATCAGTTATAAAAGAAGTCAACCATGTTTCGGACACCATTATAATCGTTGGTTTATATGTGTCAACAAAAGCACAAAAATCGTCAAACTTTGCCATCAAAGATGCCACATTAGTGTAGGCAACAGTGCTGACAAAGTAATCGGACAAAGATTTATTATCCATGAGAGGATTAAAATTGGGCATGTAGAGAAAAAGAAAAAGAGAAAAAGACGCAAAGAGAAAAAAAAAAAGAAAAAAGCTGTGATGCTATTTATCAAGTGCGTTTTTTGTCAATACCAACCGATTCGTCTTGTAAAGCTGACAAATCGGGAACAAGATCGTCCGCATTTTTCTCTTTTGCCATTGTTTTTTAATTTTTCTCTGCACCTTCTTACACCTATTTTTAATGCTTTTTTTTTATGAATGATAGGATAAACGTCGTACAATAAAGTGAACACCCCGTTAACATATTTTGTATATGAACGCGTTAGTTCTAAAATGTCACCATCACCTACTGCTTTGTCCATGAACTCCACGACTTTGTCAAAGCTCAATGGGTACTGATCCGTGTTATCAATTAAATTTTTAGCTGGGGCAAGTAGCTCAGAAGTAGGAGTTAGACTTTCACAAGAGTTGCTAAGTCTAATTTTTTTGGTCTACGATCATCATCACCAGGAGTACCTCTAGTAATATCCAGAGGAGAAATGTCCGAAGAAGAGTCGTCATCGTCTATATGCCTTTTTCCAGAAACATCTTGCGCATTCGCCTCAGCCTCAGGACTACGAGAAGTGGCCTGCGGTGCCGGGCAGTCGCTAGCGAAGTGTCCAGTCATTTTACATTTAAAACAAATGTCATCAAATGGCAAAAATATGCGATAGTTGGTATTTTCATATTTCAAAACCATTGATTCTGGAAGATTTATTTTGTCATCTGGTTGAACATGAATTTGTCGTCGAAAACTCATGACTTGAGCATATTGATCGCTTTGGATGCCGGCTCTAAGAAAAGACATTTGATACGTTTGATAGAATAATTCGTCGCGAAGGAGTTAACAACCGACGGAGACTAACTTCTATACCATTAATGAGAATATTGGAAAACGTGTTCACTACATCATCTACCAGAGTTTTGGAACTAAGATAAATGCAGACCCGACCTTTTGAAATTCTAGAAGCAAATAGAACATTTTTTGGTGCAACAATATCACCTATTGCTGCTGCATAGTCCATTAGAACAAGATCATCGACAGCGGTAAAAACTATCGCTTGATCCTGTTTTGGAAAATTAGGCGGCGAATCCGCCATCGTGTTAGATGGGTTTAAAATCCGAGGCGAAGCAGCTCAACGCCGCAATAGCTCGCCACGACAATCAAATCGACCTTATCGTTTAGCACAAAAACAATACAGATAAAGAATATTCGCATCGACAGCGCTATTGCGAAACTGAAAAACTCAAATATCACAGGAACCAGTAAACTAATTCCGGTAAAAATTTAGAAAACAGTGCACCGATATATATGCAACCCTTCGATATCGTTCAACAACAAAATATTTGGAATAATCTCACCGAATTGCAATTCAAATGCGGAGCAGCAATCACACAGTTCACACTTGAGAACCCACCACTGTCGGGTGAAACGTACTATTTTACTTACTACTAATTTGCCCCTTTTTTGGCATCTATTATATACTAGCTGACCCGGCCACGCGTTGCTGTGGCTTAAGTAAATAGATAATTGTCAAATTTACCGGTATTTGGATCATACTGTTTGATATTAAGGTGATATTCATCTTGTCCTTGCCAAAATATCAATGGATATTGTAGTGCGTCATATGAACGGTGTAGATCCGAAATCGTACTGACAGCTGACAGTGTTGTCTCGCCGTGTAATTTTTATAGATCTTTTGTCAACTGGATCACCAACCATGATAACAGCAACCTCATCAACAGTTGGAGCGTTGAATCTACCAGCATGTTCACCTAATGGTACTTTGTCGGCTTTTATGACGATTTGATAATTGTCATTTTGCAGTCGTGGCGAAACTCTTTTGATCAATTGAATTAGTTGATTGTGATTTTCTAAAAAATTTTCCAATAATATCACAATTGCTCTTTCCTCTGCTTATACAGGCACCGAGTCGTCACGCGCTCTTCACAATCGCCCATAAAATAAATTTGAAGAAATTTCGGATTGTTATCAGGCATTGGCATCAGTGATCCGATTTTACCTGGCCTTGAATTTTGAATGTAGTTTCAAAATTACGTCCATCGGATGCACGATCGCAAATTTTAGTTGCCCCAAATGACGTCATTTGGAAGCAAGAATTAAATTTGCGTATCTTACGCAAAAATAATTTGGAATCATCTGAATTGCCATTTGCCAGTAAGAAGGGATAATAAAGGCTCCGGCGGAGCGGGTAGAGGTGACAGCACAACTTTTCCTGATGCGCAGCACATGCCGGCTGCTTCATTCCGAAATTTCAATGCCTGACAATATTGACATACTTTATCCATTCCACCGATAGCAATTTTTGAATGCGCTGAGTAGTTAATATCTGGTGCATATTCAAAGGCAAGCCGAACGAATGATGCACGTGTTAATGAGCGGCTGATCCGTTGCCTTTGTCGATCTAGTACTCGTACTGGAGCTATGTTTCGTTCTCGTGCCGCTCTTGTTCTCGTAATATTCTGTTGCCGACGTTCGTCACGCTGTTCTTGAGATTCTTGTGCACGACTTTCTGCAGTCCTGATTCTTTCAGCTGCATTTCTTGTTTCGATTTGTTCTGGTAATTGCTGAGCTCTTTCAACACGTTTGCGTCGTGACCCTTTGCTGCTCGCGTTGTTGAGGTTAGATTTTTTCGGTGGCATTTGACTGACAATAATAATTTAATCGTTTAAATATTAGAAACCCAGTCATGGCCGACTCCATTAATCTCTAAAGAGATATGGCCGTTCCATTCTGTATTTTTTGGCAAGTGCGGAAAGTATGCCATGAAGTGACCCTAAACTGTCGGACTCTGGTGGTCCTTACGCATATTAATTTTTAATTACAGATTTCTTTATTTACTGACATTGATGTTTTATCCTAATTTGAGCGGAGGACTAAAACTTATTCAAATTCTCGTTTTGTAGGGGTTGTGAAACAAATATCGGACATTGCACTGAACATGTTTCCACTTTTAAAATTTGAAAGAGCTTGTGAACAGTTGCTGAACCTAATATTTCCTCACCTAGAGAAGAACCCTCTATTTAAATGTGAAAAACATAAACGTTTAGTTTGTAAATTTGTTGTAACAACTGTAAAACCTGTTTTGGACAACATATGTCTTGAAACCACAGATTTAGTCAAGACAAAATTGTTGCAGCACAAACCAGTCAGCAGAAAGGTTCTAAAGTTGTAATTTTCTTTTTATTATTATTTAGTGCATAGGTATTCAGGTATATCTACTTACATTAATATGATTAGAATTTTCCATTCGATTTAATAAAATGAGTTCTGTTATAAACATTTCTGATCTGAATTTGACTTTATTAAATTACAAATTGTCAAAATTTAATATGGCAACTCAATCGGGGTTGTATTTTTTTTAACATTTCCATTGTCAGATGGCACCACTTTAGAGAACTTTTCAATTGTTTGGAAAGCCAATTTATAAACGCCCATTGAAACGGCCATATCTCTTGAGAGATTAATGGAGTCGGCCATGACCCAGTCGAAAGGTATCGACATCTGTTAGAATCATTTGGAGTTAACAGATAATTGTGACTGTCAAATAATAGCAGACAAATAATTAGCAATAAATTAAAATTGCGACTATAATTTGAGATTTAAACTATCCTATCTCTCAAGTTGGATCGAACTGCACATGGTGTGCGAATTTTATTATAATCGGTTAAGTGGTTTAGGAGTCCATTGAGGACCAACATTGTGACACGAGATTTATATATATTAAGATATTTAATTTGATAGGATTGCATACTTCTGCATGTGTGATTCATGAATTCGTGTCGAGCAATTTCACCGTAGACATCAAAATTTTTGAGAAAAAAATAAAAATTGTATAATTTTTTAATTACTTGCAAGCTTTTTAAGATTATCGTAAGCATTGGTAAATCGTTATTCAAAATTTTTCGTTTATGGCCTCTGAAAAATGATGACGTTATTTATAATTTTGCAGAACAAATTTTTCTTAAATTTTATAGAATCACATACTCCATGTATGTGTAATTTAGAATCCTTGTTGAGTTTTTCCCTAGACATCGAGATTTTTGTGAAAAAATTCAAAATTGTAGTTTACTATTTAACTTTAAGGGGACTCGCTAGACGAGGTACATTTTTTTGGTGTTTTGTATGAAAAAATTATATTAATATATGTAGATGTATCATACATCAAACTGCAGCTTTTTTCATATTTTACACCGCAAAGACCAATTCAATCAATTAAAAAAATATGGCTGAAACATATCGTAAAAAAGCACCATTGTATGTTTCTTGAGTCATAACCATCATAGAATCGCTTGAAAATTCTCACATTGACAAAGCCTCACTTTTTACAGGCCGTAGAGTCATTAAATGTTTGTTAGTGTACAATTTATTTAAATAATAATGTATTTATTAAAATCAAAATATACCACAAATTAATGCAAAATACGAGGGGCGTTCAATGTATTCTCGGTATCTGGTATTTCTGATAAGGATTTTGGTAATTTGATCACTGAATAAGAAAGATGCGTTCTTTATAGACAACCGTGTAAAATTTCATGTCATTTGGATCTTTTGTTTTCCGGCAATTAATTGTCAAACTCTGCGAAAAAATGGCCACCAGAGATGACTACCTGTTTCCCAATTTAAAAAAAGAATGTCGCGGAAAGGATTTTACGATGATGAAGAGTGAAGGGGGCAATAAATGCGCATTTTGACGACAAGGAAGAAAATTATTTTTTTACAGGGATTGAAAAGTTAGTTCACAGATCTCACAAGTGTATCGATGTTATGGGAGACTGTATTGAAAAATAAAATTTTGTTTAAATTTCTGTGCGATTCCCTTCATAATAATATCGAGAATACATTGAACTCCCCTCGTACGGTGAATAATCGGAGGAAAATTAATAATATATTGATTAGCAGAGTTTTTAACAAAAACTAACAATTATTTAAAAAAATGGGTGTCAATTCGACAGAATTTGAGCCGTTAGTTCAGGACTTTACCGGTAGGAGCGCCACTTAAATTTACTGAAGCGACTTTCCAGGTAAAACCCTTATCGCCTGGTCCACCATAAGCTGATTGCTAGCGTTCTCGGCTGATTTTTCTAATTTATGGCAAGGAACCCGGTTTTATAACAAGCCGCCAGGACGCAATGGGGTACTATCATAAAACCGAATTAGAACTGGGGAACTATAATATTTTTACTCTACTCAGGATCCAGAATTTAATACATATGATTATAGTGAACCAAGAGCTATAAGGTTATATGGCCATCATAAAATCATCCCATTGTGTCGAAGTTAAGTTGTTTACAATAGAAAAGGTTTTAGGATCGTAAATAACGTGTCCACTGCAGCTCGACCGGCTCTTGTGGTTTCGTTCAGGGACGGCTTTCACTAAATATGAAAATCCACCACTCCATTATTTCTTTACTACCTGCAGCCGCTGAGGGTTCCGAAATAACCACTCGTTTTGAGAGCCGGCCCTGTTAAATGTGAGCAAGAAATGTTTAGAAGATGATTTATTGCCAACCGGTAAGCTTAGTGCGAACCACACAAAGGGGGTATTTATTTGCGGTCAACTACTTTTATGATGGCCATATAACCTTATAACTCTTGGTTCACTATACTAAAAATTCATTGTACTTAATATTGTTAATATATATTTTTCTTTGTTAATTAATAAAACTAATAAACATATTTATAATAATAAAAAATATATAAAATACAGCTTTTGTTTAACACGTATAAGTGGCTAAGTGTATCTACTACTTATCCCAGAAAGGAGGTGTTTTAAAAAAGCCCTACGTCCAGTAACTTCTCCCTACATTGTTTACTCGAAAAATAATTTTACAAAAAGTGCCCGTGTATGTTTTCATTTGCCGAGAGATCATTTTCAAAATATATTTATAATAAAAATATGCAGGTCTTGGTGATAAAAAATGTACTCCTAATAAATTATTAAAGCACATAAAAATATAGAAACAAATTTTATTTATTTAAAAAAAAATCTCTTGCAAAGGGAGGCTCCTCTTTCTTCTATTTTGCTATTTTTGTTTTTTTTTACACATTTCCTCGTCTTTATAAATGTTTCTATATTTATTTCTTTGGGTGTCCACACAACAAAATAAACTTGTGAAATACCCGTAACAAGCATTTTGTCCCTGGACTTGAAAGTAGTAATCATGATTTTTTTTTAGTTTCAATTCTCTACCTGTCGCTTCTTCGGGAGACAAATTTTGCGATTTTGAAGGACATTTAATTTCGACTAATGCACTATTATTCTCTAGAACCCTGTCTGTACTAGCAAGTAAGGAAATTGTGTTGAAATAAACAACCCACACCGTTCAGTTTTTATATATTTTTTTATTTCAAAACACTTGACATCTTTTTCCTCACTTTGTTGTCCAGAGTATGTAAAGTACGACGAATGATAATTGCAAACGCTGTCAATTACTTTATGACGGGTCTTTAGTACTTTGGACCACAACCTGCAATAAAACCATTACGAACCCTTTCATGTGTCCTTAAATTTTAAGATTAAATTCCTTGAAAGCGGTCCGTTTAACAATCTACTTGCTCATGTATTTAAACAAATGCGGTCCTGGAAAGGTAAGGGTGGCGAGTAATCTTGATTGACAGTTTTATGCTGGGTACAGTTTCAGAAGTAGTCGGAAATTTTACAGCTGCAATTCTCATAATTGGAGTCATTTGCAAATATCTTTCGTCGTACAATATGACTATTACCTCTAAATGTACTGACAACAGAGACTCCACAGTTTTAGCTTAAGTTTGTAAATACGTCCAAAATTTGAAGGCGTAACCCTAATTTCTTTTTCTTTGGTCCAAATGGTAGAGAGTGCCTGTTGCCTAGTGTCTATTTAAATTCGGTCTAAATTCAAAGATAATTTTCTAAAAAAAGCTCTTTGGCTGTAACAAATGTTTCTATATCCATGTCAAAGACATTATCTAAAATATTTAAACCACAATCGCACTCGGGACCAGCATACGTACATTTTTTACGACATATATTTTTTTACGAATACTTTGTCTAAAGCGGCCCCTAGACGCAGATGCAACTTTGTCAGATTTGTATGTACACCTATACGTACCACCTTTGTTCTAAATATGATTGCTCAATAAAAATCATCCAAACTTCTTGAGGATAATTTGTTTAATGTAGGGACGTAACTTGTTGAGGACTAAATGTTAGAAGTTTGAGATACATATTGTATACCTAAATGCTACTATTGATCACTGCAAAGGAACGTGTATCAAGTCTTTGGACAATCATGTTTGCTGGTGTGGTTTTAAAGCAAGTTGTACCGATATTGTGCGTACCCAGATTTCTGTAACACTAGTTGGTTTGATTTGTGTCGACCTTAGACTATATTATTAATAATTTAGATCATTATAATTAATATAATAAAAGATACTGTGTGTTCCGGTTTACCGTCATGTCAAGAGAAAAAAACGCTGCTGTTATGATTCTTGTTTTATTGCAAGAAGAAAATCAGATAAAACGCATGTGGTGCAAGAAATGGCACAACAAAAGACAATAGTTCTGCAAAATAAAGCAAGTTCCACCATGTTTAATGTTTAATGACCATGTTTTTGTTTGCGTCTGGCTCTATTCTTTTTAATTTATTAATTAATATTTCATATACCTGATTTCTTAAATTGCGATTTGTATATTCTTTGCTTTTAATTTTGCAAAGACGTGACAAAGATCTATACTCTTCGATAAATTATTCAATAAATTATTTTGAATAATTCTGTAAATCACTCATTCTTTCGTATATAAAAGAGCTTCCATATTACAACTGCCGATGATCGTTCGCCGAGTCTTTCGATATTTCTGCAGTGAACAGTGGTTACCTGCGTCCTCACTTTGGTGAGGACTTCGGTCCTCATCCCAGAAAAAACGCATTGAAAATCAACAGCTGCAGATTCTTCAAACAATGTTTGTGTGATAAGTTTGCACATACATATCCCTAAACTAGACGTAATTTTTCGTATGCAGAAACACATTTGTCCATACATATATGATGATTTGTTGTAACATGTAGTCTGAAATCATGTTGAGCTATAACATAACGATCAAACATGTACAAAATTATTTTAAATTAATTGAACAAATCTGTTTGTACAAACAATTTATACAAACATTTTATACAAACATTTTATTATGTGTAGGAACGATTTATGTTTGTAAGCACATATTATCCATTCACGATCTTTATATAGTAAAGTAAGCTTTGATATTTTTTCTTTAAGTTGGATAAACTGATTTGATGATTTAGTTTTTTGTCTGTCAGTAGTCTGATTGGCGTTTGCTTTGAGCTGGATTGCCACTTTTCTGCTTCATTTATTAGATCAGAATTATTAGACACAACAATAAAAAGATGTTTTTTGCAGTTTCGAAAAGACAGGCCCGATCTTTCTTTCGAAGAAGTAACTATGAGGTCTCGAACATATTTTCTGTAATGTAAAAATACGCTGCAAAATATTTTTTAATTTTTTTTCTCATAGGTGGGAACATCAACTGTGGCGAAAATTTTATCAACAGGTGACCAAAATTTAAAAACATCACTATCTGACAAGCGAAAACCAACGGATTTATTTACAAATTATATGTTTCGGAAAGACCTGCAACGACAAATTTGGCAACTTAATGAAAAAAACCACTATTTCACTGTAGATACTCTATTGGGATATTCTAGGGAACAGTTGGAATTTAAAGGGGGGCGAACCACATTATACAAAATTCTTAAGTCAATGGGTTATAAACAAGGGAAGTAAATGGTCGCAAAATTCTATGTGAACAAAACCATGTCGTTGCAGCTAAAATTACTTTTTTGAGAACATACATATTTACAGTTTCAAAATTCTTGTGAAAATTTGACTTTCGTGTATTTGGATGAAACATGGATCTATCAAAATGGTTCGTCCATTCATCGCTAGGTGCACGATACTGATCTAAAAACGCAATCCCACCAAAATTAAAAGTGAAGGATCAAGGTTTACTATTCTTCACGGGGGTTGTCCAACGGGGTTTTTGGGTGGTTGTAACAATTTTTTAAATTCAAAAAATAACGATAGTGACTATCATAAAACGATGGACGGGACAATTTTTCAAAATTGGGTGGTTAATCAGCTCATTCCTGCTTTAGCAACGTTGGCCAAAAATGTGTGGTGGTTTTAGACAATTATCAGTCGGTTCAGTCGGATAAACCACCCACTTTTTCTAGTAAAAAATGTGAAATGCTATGCTCTTTAAACATAGTGTTGAATTTGACAAAAAAATTTCGAAGAAACAGTTGTGGAATTTAATTAAACCCTTCAGAAACAATAGAAAAAAAAAAAGATATTTGATAGACGAGACATTAAGAGAAAGTGGCCATGAAGGTCTTAGATTACCTCCGTACCATTGTCAATATAATCCAATTGAAATGGCGTGGGGATTTTGTAAGAACTATTACAACAAGCATATAAATTCTCAATCTTCATTAAAAAATAGGGTGGAGAATTTATGGCTTGAGGCGCTTTCTAAATGTGTACTCCAAGCATGTAGCAAAATTTTTGTAAACATTGTGAAAAACTTATTTTGGCAGATTGGGAAAAAATATGGGAAATATTTCGTACGAATCTATACCTCCTTTCATTATTTCCCTAGGTGAATTTGATTCAGAATCTGAATTTGAAAATGACTGTGATGATACAGATTTTCATAGCGAAATAATAGAAACGGAGTGAATTGTAGCTTGTCGGGGGGTGATATTTTTACGCATCTTTCGTTCTAAATTTACCAAGGTAGTATCTGAAAAACTACCTGACGTACAACAAAATAAGTATAATTTTAGTTAGATCATCCACATTGTTACTTTGAACCAAATTTTAAGCATTTTCATTTTTTTTGTAACTCTTCGTGGACCTGGAGAAGGCGTATGTAACGTTCTTATTAATAAGCGTTTGAAAGTACATAGTAAAAGCAAGTAAAGAGCACTTACGTAAGCATTAGTCATAGCTATATAGATAAATCATTCAATTTAAGGCGGAAAAATGTTTCAGAAGAGATAAACCCATCAAAGCACTAGAGCAAGGTTGTCGTCTTTTACCAATCCTTTTAGTAATCTTAGAAAAGTGAAAAAAGAAGTTGGAAGATATGGAAATAGGCTGTTCACAAAGGTCGAAATTTCCATTTCTAAGAAGAGTGGGCGAGCAGAACGAACTGATGATTGAGAATTAAAGATGAGATGCTAAATGTGGCATGCGACAATCGTCGTATGTAGAACTCCTATTCATATAAAAACAATGTTTAAGTAAAATTTTAGTGTTTGTTCCTTACATATGAAATAAACACTTCCAAAAAGCCGAATAACTGTTTTAAATAGCGTAAAGTTTTATGCTTTCTGACAAATGGATACCGTTAACTTGGTCACTGCTACTGAAAACTGAAAGTATCGGCAACAATGTTTATATTTCTGGCATATTTTTTAAACTTTAATTTAATAAAACATAACCTAATGAAAAAAGTTCGGGGAATTTTTATTTTTCTGCATCGAATACCAACAAACTCACTAGATTTTCATGGCCAACCCTACTATATAAAGATCGTGAACGGATAATATTTCATTTAATAAAGACGCAAAGCATATTTCCAGAATAAGTACAAATGTATGTGCATAATATGCAGTAGGAAGAATTAAGATACCCTGAACTGGCGGCAAGCTGAAATATGTACCTAACCAATAAATTAGACTTTGTGATATTCTACTACATATGTAGCAATTTTTTTTCGCTAGCGATGATCTGCAATTAGCATTTATACGAGTGTAAACTGATCCCGTTATTTTATTGAACAACATTCTCTGCATTTTTTTCATGTCTGGACAAATTTTCATTAATATTCATTTTCGCGACACGAATAATAAACACTTACACATGTACTCTCCTTGTACAGACTCCAAGCAAGGGAAATAATAAGCAATTTCCATTCCATTTCATAATTTTAATTAAATAAAAACAATTAAATTAAGTATAGAAACCTATAAACTACACCTTAGACTAACATCACAAAACTCACCCTTTCTTAAACTTGAGCAAAAGTATACTAATCGTTAAAAATATAACAATCCACACCAGTGTGGAAACGAACCCTTCATACACCGCCGGAGAATCAATCGTCCACCCCCTCGCCATCATACACCTCATACTCTCCGTCGACTTCGTCAAAGGCAAGATAAACGTAATAATTTTAAGAACTTTATGCATTCCTTCAATGGGCCAAACAATCCCACACAACATAACAAGGGGCAAGAAACTACCCATAGCCATATACGTCGCCGACCTTTCATTCTCACAACTGCACGCCACCACAAACCCAAAGCACATCCCACAAAGCCCGGTCAAAATAATCAGAATCGAAACCCAAAACAAGCTCCCGTTCTGGGTGATCCCGAAAATCGAAAAAGTGCAAACCAAGACCATGGCGGCTTGTCCCAACATGACCGCGAACTGGGTCAAAACGTGCGAGAATAGCAGCTCGATGCCACTGATTCCGTTTACGAGGGAGCGTTCCAGGATGCCTTCGTTTCGCTCTAGGAGCATGGCTCCGGAGGTTAAAGCCACGGCAAGGAAGAATATTATCCTGGAAGAAGAGGGTTGGTGATTTTGAGGTGGTGCGGAGGTTGGACTTACGTGAGAATGACACCTGGTGCTGCGAAGTCGGTAAAGTCGGGGCTGTCGTAACCGTAGATCGGCTTTTCCCATCGTAGGGGTATGGAGCCGATTTTGCTGTCGATGTCGCAGGAGGTCAAGTAGTCGGTGAAGAAACTTTGGAAGGCGAAGTACAAGTCTCGTTGGATGAAAGAGCCGATGTTTTCGTCTGGAAGAAGCATTTTTTTTACTTTATGTATAAGAAATACAATTTGTCGAAGGCTATTTCGACAGAATTTCCCTCATCTATAAAGTGCAGCCCAATAAATCCAGAAAAATTATTTAAAAAATGCGATTTTTGTTTTCTGATATTTCTAAGGTATAAACTAAAAAGCAGTGGCGTAAATAATACTCCCGCAGCTTTTTTGACGCGAAAAAAAAAAATGAAAAATTGCAAAATTGAAAAATTCACGTCAAAAAGCTGCGTGACATGAAGTTTTCAATTTTTCAATTATTCATCGTTTTTTGTTTCTTCAATTCTTCGATTTTCGAGTTTTCAAGTTTAAATTTTTCAGATTTTCAATAGTTAAAATTCTGAATTTTTCAATTTTTAGATTTGGGTTTCTCCAGCTTTTGGACGTTTCCATTTTTCGAGTTTGCCATTTTTTGACTTGCAATTTTTCCATTTGCAATTTTTCGTTTCGGTTTTTTATTTTTTTATTTTTTCAGTTATTCGATTTAAAATTTTTATGGTTCGTCACTTCTTGGATTCTTCAATTTTTCGATTTACGAAGTTTGTTTTTCTTGAAATTTTAGATTTTTTAATTTTTCATTTCTTTAATTTTTCGATTTGCAATTTTTCGAGTTTTCAAGTTTAAACTTTTCAGATTTTCAATTTTTCAAATTTTGAATACATATTTAAATTTTCCAACTTTTGAATTTTTTAGTTATTGGATTTCATAATTTCACGATATGGGTTTCTCGAGTATCAATTTTTAATTTTTCAGTTTTTCGACTTGCAATTTTTCATTTCAATTAATTTTTTTATTTTTTCAATTATGTACTAAAATTTAATTATTTTTGTTTTAATTTTTAGATTTTTTAATTTTTCGTTTCGGTTTTTTGTTTTCTTTAAAATTTTTTGGACCTTATAATTTTTTTTAAATTCAATTTATGCAATTTTTCAATTTTTAATTTTTTTTGTTCTTCAATGTGCATCTCTGGGAGTTTTTAGTTTTAATTTTTTCAGTTTTTCGATTTTCCAACTTTTGGACGTTTCCATTTTTAGATTTTGCCATTGTTTAATTTTCCAATTTTAAATTTTTAAATTTTTCATTTCTTTAGTTTTTCGATTTGCAATTTTTCGAGTGTTCAAGTTTAAACTTTTCAGATTTTCAAATTTTAAATTTTGAATTTTTAAATTTTGCAACTTTTGAATTTTTCAGTTTTTAGATTTTGTAATTTTTCGATCTGGATTTCTGGAGTATAACTTTTTGATTTTTCAATTTTTCGATTTGCAATTTTTCATATCGATTTATTTTTTTATTTTTTCAATTACTAGATTTTATTTTTTGTCTTCAATTCTTAGATTTTTTAATTTTTCGATTTGCAATTATTGGTTTCGGTTTTTTGTTTTCTTTATCTTCAAAATTTTTTGATTTTTCAATATTCCGATTTTACATTTTTTTTTTTTTGGTTAAATTTGTTTCAATTTTTCGCTTTGCATTTTTTAATTGTTACTTTTTTTTGTTTTTACGATTTTACGAAATGCATCTCTTCGAGTTTTTGTTTTTAAATTTTTAATTTTCCGATTTTCTAACTTTTGGACGTTTCTATTTTTAGATTTTGCCATCTTTCGATTAGCAATTTCACGAGTTTTCAATTTTTAAATTTCCATTTTTTAATTTTCCATTTTTCATTTTTTTTTATTTTTCGATTTGCAATTTTCCATTTCGGTTTTTTATTTTTTTATTTCTTCCATTATTCGATTTTAAATCTTTTTGTTTTTTCACTTTTTCGGTTCTTCAATTTTTCAATTTTTCTTTTTTTTGTTTCTTCGATTTTATGAAATGCATCTCTTCGAGTTTTCATTTTAAAATTTTTCACTTTTCCGATTTTCCAACTTTTGGACGTTTCCATTTTTAGATTTTTCATTTCTTCAATTTTTCGATTTGCAATTTTTGGTTTCGGTTTTTTATTTTTATAATTTTTTGAAGTATTCGATTTTATAATTTTTGTTTTTTGACTTTTTCGTTTATTCAATTTTTGGATTTGCCAATTTTCTATTATTCATTTTTTTTAAGTTTCTAGATTTTTCAATTCGCAATTTTTCAATTTTTCTTTTTTTTTTATTTCTTCGACTGTACGATATGCATTTTTTCGAGTTTTCATTTTAAAATTTTTCAGTTTTCTAATTTTCTAGACTATTGGACGTTTCTATTGTTTGATTTTTCAATTTTTCGAAAAAAAAAAAGTGTACAAATTGCAAAATTGTAATATGTATTGAAAATTTAAAAAATCAAAAATAAAAAGGGAAAGATTATAAAATGGAAATTAAAAAAACTCGAAAAATTGAAAATTAAAGAAAAATCGAATACATACTTAGATTCGATCTGCTTTTTCATGAGTTTTCAATTTTTAGATTATTTTCAATTTTTAGGTTTTTCAATGTTTCGTTTCATTTGTTTATTTTCTTGATCTTGAATTATTTGATTTTTCATATTTTCGATTCTTCAACTTTTCAATTTGTGCTTTTTCAATTATTTTTTTTCGTTTCTTCAATTTTTAATCCGCAATTTTTATAGTTTTCATTTTAAATATGCATGTATTAATATTTATAAGTTTTAAATTTTTTTACTTTTTTAATTTGACGGTTACAGCTTTTCGACTTTACAATTTTGAAGATTCCATAATTTTTCGATTATACAATTTTTCAATTCGATTCGTTTTTTCTTCTTTCGAATTTTTCAATTCATTAATTTTTTTCGATATTTAAGTTTTTTAGATTTTGTTTTTTTAAGTTTTCTATTTTTCAACTTTTGGAATAAAAAAAAAATGTAAAAATTGCAAAATTGTAAAATAGAAAAATTGAAAAATCCAAAAGCGAATAATTATAAAATGGAAACTTTAGAAAAATCGAAATAATGAAAATTAAAGAAATCGGAAGACTGAATAATCGCTAAATTGAAAATTGAAAAATTGGAAAATCAAGAAATAAAAAATTGAATAAACGAAAAATTATAAAATCGAAAGAAACATTAAAAAAAATAACGGAAATGAAAAAACGAAAAATTGTGATATATAATCGAGAAAATGGAAATTAAAAAATTGGGAAAATGAAAAATAAAAAAATAAGAACTTGAAAAATTAAGGAAATGAAAATTAAAAAATCGAAAAATTAAACATTTAGGAACTGAAAAAAACACAAAAAATAAAAAATTGCAATATTATTACTCGGAAAATTGAAAAATTTGGAAGTTGGAATATTGAAAAATTTTAAAAATTTATAGATGCAAAAACGGAAAAATTACGAAACGGAAACATTGAAAAATGGAACAATTGAAAAATGAAAGATTGCGAAAAAATGGAAAATTGTAATACATATATGTATATAAAAAAATTGTAAAATCGAAGAAAAAGGAAAAACGTAAATTGTAATATCAAAAAAATTGACGAAAATAAATGAATCCAGCTTTTTCGAAAAGTTATAAGATTTGATTTTGCGATTTTTTTTGTGACAATCGGTCTTATAGTTTCGGTAAAAATCCGGACAGACGGTGACAGACAGACCGACGAACGGAAACGGGAGATTTAGCTTGTACAGCAAAATACACTTACTAGATTTGTCCTGAAAGACTTTTACAGACGCCGAATCCAAATCCCAATCCATCACATTTCTTCCACCTTCAATCCTCCTTCTAATCGCGTCCGAGAAGTTACTAGAAAATACCAAAGTAGCCCAAGCGTGTCCCCGACTCACAGGTACCTTTCCTTCTTCATCATCCGAATAGTAACTCTACCACACCAAATCATCATACTTCAAAACACGAACCACAGAAACCACCTCAACTCACCAGTTGCAAAGTCCTCTTCTCCAAATACGTCAAATAGTTACAACTCAGCCTCGTACTATTACATCCCGGAGTCCACTTGCACACCTCACTCTCCTCCAACTCGTGATTGACCACCGCAAGTGGTAACCCCGAGGGATCGTGCCCTATGGACAAACAAAACAGCACCGTTTGGGCCACCGGCAACCCTATGATAAACGCCATCACTGGAGCGTTCCGCCACATCCACAGGAAGTTCTTCCAGATGAGAGCCCTCATGTGAGTCAAGCTGACGATTTTGAAAAAGTCTGTCACAGTCATTGGTGGTTTTTCGTCTGGAGGAAGTTCCGGATGACTGATTTCGGTTGGTTCTGGCGCTATGGAGACTCTTCCTCTGCTTGACATTGATACGTTGTCTCCGAATTCTCCTGTGATTTCGCTGACTTCGTCGTCTAGAACTGCGGCGTCGTTGATGGACCCTGAAGGGACTTGGATGGTTTCAGTGACTGCTTGCGCGATGCTGGCACGTCGCGTTTTGCCCATGTTCTGGATGACGCTGAGTTTGAGGAAGACACCCTCCAGGCTGTCGCAACCGAACTGGGTGATTAAGCGGTCGGGGGATTCTTCGGCAAGGAAGTAGCCGCCGCGCATTAGTCCGATCTGGAAAATTGGAAATCAAGAAGATAAGGAAGAGAAAATAAGTTGTCTTAAAAATAAACGATTAAAAGTTCTACTTGGTGGTTTCTAGGGCGCCAGCAGGTTGTCAGATAAACCTTACTGAATTTACATCTCAAACAGACTTCATCGACTGTTCGTTCACAGTAATATCAGTCCCAAGAAATTTCTATTCATGATAAAAAATTGGTCAAAGCATATTTCGACAGAATTTCTCTCGCCTCTGAATAAATTTTGCTTCTTTGAAAAATTATACAATTTATTTGCGTTTTTTGGTTTCTGATAACCTCTATCTACAAATCTTTCCGGCAGTTTTTTGACTTGAAATTTGCAATTCCTCAATTTTTAATTTTTTTTTTATTTCTTTGGTTGCAATTTTTTGGGTTTCCAAATTTAAATCTTTCAATTTTTCAATTTTCCAACTTTTGAATTTTTCAATTTTTAGATTTTAAATATTTCTGTTTGAGTTTTTCGATTTTTCAATTTTTAAATTTTCAGTTTTTCGATTTGCAATTTCTCGTTTTCTTTATTTTTTCAAATATTCCAATTTTCGATATCTCGGTTTTATAATTTTGTGTTTTTCAAATTTCTCTTTACTCAATTTTCGATTTGTGATTTTTCAATTTTTCATTATTCTTTCTTCAATTTTTAGATTTTGGAATAGTTCGATTTAAAATTATTATTATTATTATTATTATTATTATTATTATTATTGCACGCTCGAGCAGAGAGCTCACACTCTGTTATGCCCGCGTGAGCAACAATAGTTCTTAACTTTATTAAATTCAACAAATACAAATATTACAATACAAATAGTTTACATATTCATAAAATGATCAAAATTTTTCTTGAAACTAAGTACACTTGGGCTGCACACTACTTGTAATGGCAGAGAGTTCCATGTGTCGAAAATACGGTTCGAGAAGAAGAACTGGCGGGTTCTAGTGCGAAACGCTTCTTTCTGGAGCTTGAACTGATGACCTCTAGTACGCACATCAGAATTCAAAGTAAACATGCTGTTCGTCGGAGGAACATTTAATATGAGTGCAATAAATGTTGCAATGGCGTCTCCTCTTGTTCTTCTTTGACCCAATGCAGGGCATTTCATGATTACGAGTCTCTGTTCATACGATGGTCGCAAAATGCCATAAGGTAATCGAGTCATGCGCCTCTGAACGCCTTCTAACAGATCACTATCCCTAACTAAAATTGGATACCACACTAAATTCCTCCAGGATTGGCCTTACGTATGTTTTGTGTAGTTTTGCAACTGTGTCATGGTTAGGATTTTTAAACGTACGTCTTAATAGATATACCATTTTGTTGGCTTTACTTACTATTTTAGCGATATGTTGTGACCACGTTAAATCGGTGGTAATTGTTACTCCTAAGTCGTTCTGTGCATCTACTTTAGTCAGTGGAACACCATATATGAAGTAGTCAGCTCTGGGATTATGGGGGCCAATGTGCAAGACAACACATTTGCTAATGTTCAAAGGAATGAGCCATTTTTTACTCCACTCCGTCACAGCTAATATATCCGTCGCAATTACATTTAGTTTACAGGACGAGTTATAGATTTTAAAATCATCAGCATAAAACGCACATGGTGACCGAATATGCTTTCTTAAGTCGGCTGTGTATACAAGAAACAGGAGGGGTCCCAATACAGAACCCTGCGGAACACCACTTATTACCTGCTTGTGACCACTCACTACCTCACCAACTTTTACTCTAAACAATCGCTCAGAGAGAAAGGATTTAATCCAAACCAACAGATTACCTGAGACACCAAGCCATTTTAGTTTTAATATAAGTCGTTGAATTGGGACTCTATCAAATACCTTTGCAAAGTCAAAATAGATAACGTCAGTTGGTATTCCTCGATCAAAATTTTTAGTCCAATCGTTTACACAACTCAGCAGATTAGTAGTAGTAGATCTTCCCGACACAAAACCATGTTGTTTAGTTGGTATGACGTTTTGCTGATTAAGAAACGCACGAAGACTATCACAAATAATCGATTCCATCATTTTTACGACGAGAGAAGTGAGACTTATAGGTCGATAGTTAGTCGCACAGTATTTGTCTCCTTTTTTATAAATAGGTTTCACATTAGCTAGCTTCCAATCAGAAGGAAGAGAACCCGATTTAAAAGATTGAGTCATCAGAATGCTGAGAGGTTTACATAGAGATTGAGCACAGTTTCGTAGCATAGTAGCTGATAGTCCATCTGGTCCTGGAGAGGTGTTTTCTTTTAACGAGTTGATTTTTTTTGATATGTTGTCCTCCGAGAATTCTACATCCATGAGAATAGAAGAATGAACAATGGAATCAGAGGTCAACGAAGAATGAATAGGTGGTTCCACCAAGTAGTTTGCTGAGAAACTATCCGCGAAAACTTCGGCAGTAACATAATTATCAGTAATTAGGTCACCGTTATGATTTTTGAGTTGTGGAGTTTCTGCCAATCCGTTAATACTTGACCTTATATATTTGTACAGAAGTTTGGGATCCTTTGAGTTAGCAACGTTATTTTCAAATGAAATTCTAATTTCTGGAGTTTTCATTTTTAATTTTTCAATTCTTCAAATTTGGAATGAAAATGACTTCGGTTTTTTATTTTCGTTATTTTTACAATTTTTCGATTTTTCAACTTTCGGATTTTATAACTTTTTGTTATTTCAATTTCAATTTTTTCAGTTTATTTCTTCTTTAATTTTTCGATTTGCAATTTTTCGATTTAAATTTTTTTTTTGTTTCTTCAATTACGTATAATATCGTAATATGTATGTATCTTTTTGAGTTTTTGTTTTAAATTTTCAGATTTCAATTTTTCGATTTGCAATTTTAGAGTTTTGAATTTTTAAATTTTTCAAATTTTCATAGCTTGCAAGTTTTTGTTTCGGTTTTTTATTTTTGAATTTTTGGTGTTTTTCAGTGTTCTGATTTTCTAATTTTTCTTTTTTTTTTAATGAGAAATTTTTGAATTTTTGCATTTTTCAATTTCTGGATTTGCAATTTTTCTATTTTCAAATTTTAGATTTTTTAACATTTAGATTTTTGAATTTTTCGACATTTTATTTCTTCAAAATTTTAAATTTTAGATTTTTCATTTCTTCGATTTTTCAACTCTTCAAATTTTTAAATTTTACATTTTTTAATTTTTCGTTTTTTTTGCATTTTTAATTTCTCAATTTTTAGATACTGGAGGTTTGGAATTTTTCAATTTTCAATTCCTCAATTTTTAATGTTTCGATTTCTCGATTTTTCGACATTTTTAATTTTTCCAATTTTTAAAGTTCAGATTTTTACATTTTTTAATGTTTAGATTAATTTCGATTTTAAAGTTTTTGATTTTTCGATTTTTCAATTTTTCAAGTCTCCGATTTCTCAATTAAACATTTCAATTTTGAGAATTTTTCAATTTCTGGATTTTTTAATTTTTCGAAATTTTAATTTTTTCAATTTTTTCAATTTTAGATTTTTTATTTTTCGATGTTTCAATTTTTCTATTTTCGGTTTTTAAATTTTTTCAATTTTAGATTTTTCAATTTTTCGATGTTTCAATTTTTCTATTTTCGGTTTTTCAATTTTTCGACTTTTTGGCTTTTCGATGTTTCGATTTTCCAATTTTTCGATTTCATAATATTTCAAGAATGCAGATTTGGGATTTTTCAGTTTCTTGATTTTTCAATTTTTCGTTTCTTCAGTTTTTAATTTGCAATTTTTCTAGTTTTCATTTGAAATATGTATCTAATAATACCATAATTACATATATGTAAGTTTAAAAATTTTGCACTCTTCCAATTTTTGTAACTTTAAAATTTTTCATCTTTTAAATACAGGGTGTCCCAGAATTCGCGCCATTCCCGTGAATGACATGTTCCCTGTCCCGAACTGTGCCGTAATTCGCAAAAAGAATTGTCCAGGCTTTAACCGTGTGAGAACTGGAAGGCGATTAAGTTGACCAATAGAGAGGCTGTTTTTATATCCGAACGTTTCTATGTTCAAAGTTACCTATGCCAAGAACAAAAAATCGGGTAATACTAAAGTTGAATGATTTTTTTCCGAATCCCCCTCCGTCAACAAAAGGAAACAGAAGTGTGGTTATAAATTTAATCATTTTGACAATTGTTTGTCATAAACTGTCACGAAGTTCATCACTGACCTGAAGAGACGCTTCTGCGCCAAAGATGACTGATTAATGTACACAAAGACATCAACGTTTACTTTAAGGCAAGTAGCATGGGACAGAAGTTATTTCTGCTGCCATTCTAGTTAAATTGTGTTTAACTGGGCTGTACATGTCATATGAGAAGCTGTTTCATTTCATCGTAGGCAAATAATACATTTATTACTATTCTACATAGAGTAGCTACCGAAGAGCAGGTATTAGAAGTCATTTTCTTAGAGCCCCGTGAATAATCGTCGGCACCCAGACCAACAAGTGTTTCACCGATTGTTACATCGAGCAAGAGAAGATGGATCTTTTCAACCTAGTCGGAAAGGCTGGGGCTCCACGGAATGTACGTGTGGGTGCTGAAGAGCAAGTGTTAGAAAACATGGAAGCGGATCCTAGGAGAAGTGTCCTCTATGTAGCGCAAATGAGTGGATGCTCAAGATCGACCACTCATCGTACCCTTCAAGAGAGAATACTGCATCCTTACCATTACACGAGAGTGCAGCATCTGCGACCAACCGACTACCCGCGACGAGTACATTTTGCTCAATGGTTTTTGCGACAAAATGAACTAAATCCTGATTTTTCACGGCGCATTCTTTTCACCGACGAATGTTCATTTTCCCGAGAAGGAATGTTTAATGCACACAATTGGCACTTCTGGGCACACGAAAATCCACATCTCACTAGGGTGAGAGCGTATCAGGAGCGATTTACTATTAATCTATGGGCTGGAATCATTGGTACTACTGTGGTAAAAATTTTAATGCATCTGATAAAATTATCACTAAACTCCGTTCCTGTTTTTTAGGTGGGGCCGTTTGTGTTACCTGATCACCTTAATGGGGAGGCATATGCTAATTTTCTACGACTAGAGCTTCCGGCGTTGTTGGAAGACGTTCCTTTGAATGTACGGCGGAATATGTGGTTTCAGCACAACGGCGCTCTTCCACATAATTCGATACTTGCACGGCGAACATTGAAAAGAGTCTATCCTCATAGGTGGATTGGGCGTGGCAGTACTAACATTTGGCCTCCTAGATCTCCAGACCTTTCTCCTTTGGACTTTTTTTTTAATTAAATTAAAAATTACGTATATAGAGAACCCCTAGATACGTTAGAAGAACTGGAACAACATAATGCGACGAGCTAGAACTTGCATTGAAGTTAATGGTGATCATTTTGAGCACATTGTTTAATAACGTTACAGTACAACGATTCCGGCCCATAGATTAATAGTATTGCTCTTGATATGCTCTCACGTTAGCTAAATGTGGATTTTCGTTTGCCCAGAAGTGCCAATTGAATAAGACATCAGTGACTTAGTGGTATTGGTACTGATTTGTTTATAGTTTGTATTGTTCTTAAAAAAAAATGCAACTAAACGATTTTTGTTATAATTTTTATTCGTATCTTTTCACTCTCTAGGAAAGTACTCGCAACTTTAAAGAAACTGTTTTAAATCAGCATGTGCAACATCAATATTATTCTTGAATAAGTCTCCGTTTTCAGTATCTCCCCCACATGATTGACACACAGCAGATACCTCTGATCTCAATACACCAGAGAAGTGGAGTCTCGTCTCTTTTTCGTTGCTTAGATTAGGTATCAACAACAAAGCTGTTCAGTAAAAATTGATACCTACTGTTTATTGAAAATTATAAGCACCGATTAATCAAAAGCGATATTTATGTTTTAGTACTCTTAATAACGTTCTTTGAATGGACATGTGGTACTCTTTTTTAGAAATAACGATAAACTTAATATCAGGGACACGATGCATAGTGAATTCTGTAAATGTACTAATTTTCATTTAAAAGAACAACACATTATTCACGAGGCTCTAAGAAAATGACTTCTAATACCTGCTCTTCGGTATCTACACTATGTAGAATAGTAATAAATGTATTATTTGCCTACGATGAAATGAAACAGCTTCTCTTATGGCATGTCCAGCCCAGTTAAACACAATTTAACTAGAATGGCAGCAAAAATAACTTCTGTCCCATGCTACTTGCCTTAAACTAAACCTTGACGTCTTTGTGTACATTAACCAGTCATCTTTGGCGCAGAAGCGTCTCTTCAGGTCAGTGATCAACTTCGTGACAGTTTATGACAAGCAATTGTCAAAATGATTAAATTTATAACCACACTTCTGTTTCCTTTTGTTGACGGAGGGGGATTCGAAAAAAATTCATTCAACTTTAGTATTACCCGATTTTTTGTTCTTGGCATAGGTAACTTTAAACATAGAAACGTTCGAATATAAAAGCAGCCTCTCTATTGGTCAACTTAATCGTCTTCCAGTTCTCACACGGTTAAAGCCTGGACAATTGTTTTTGCGAATTACGGCTCAGTTCGGGACAGGGAACATGTCATTCAGGGGAATGGCGCGAATTCTGGGACACCCTGTATTGGATTTTAAAACTTTTTCATTTATTCAATTTTTCAATTTCTCGATTTTTAATTTTTCAGTTTTTCGATTTTTAATTTTTCAATTTTTCAATATTAAATTTTTCAGTTTTACAGCTTTTCGACTTTACAATAATTTTTACGATTCTATAATTTTTCGATTCGATTAATTTTTTTCGATTTTTATTAGGGATGTACCGACTAGTGGCCGACCGGTCGGATAAGCCGACTATTCGGCCGTTTTTCATCGTCGGCTGCAGTCGGCGACTAGTCGGCTAAACAGCCGATCAGTCGGCTTTTTTTATTAAAATTAAAATAGTATATAAAACAATTAAAATTTAAAAAACAAAAACAAAAAAAAACCTCAATTAAATATTTAATTGCGATGTGTGACAGGTACAAGGACAACCCAATTATTTAACATCTACACACAGTTTCTGGCGTTAAATAACTTGGTTCAACACAACAGCATTCTCAATTGCAACAACAGAATATTAGATTTAGTTCTGACGACAGAAAGTTTAACAGTAACTGTAGACAAACAGGAGTTGACATTAGTTACAGAGGATAATCATCATCCTGCTCTAAATATACAACTGGAATTAGTGAACCTGGATAGTGTACCATTTGTACATGGGACTGATGACTTGAGATTTAACTTTCACAAGGTAATCTGGAAGGGCTCTACCTATCACTTGCTGGGACTGACTGGTTGCCAGTTTTAGATGCTGCTGATCCTACTCTGGCCTGTGAGAAATTCAATGAAATCATTTTTACCAACATCTCCCAATATGTACCAATTTCAAAGTCCTTTGGTCAGCGGGAAAATTACCCTGTTTGGTATACTAGATCTGTTATCAACAAAATCAAAACAAAGAATAGACATTGGGATATTTATAGAAAAACCAAGTCAGTACATCATCTTGATAAAGTGAAGAAGTTAGGCTGTGAAATCAGAAAAGACATTAGGTACACATATTATGAGTTTATAAGAAAATCTGAAACTTCTCTACAAAGCCATCCGAAAAAATTTTGGTCGTTTGTTAATGAAAAAAAGAAAGCCACGAATGTTCCTGGTCTCATGACCTTTGAGAATCATACCTTGACATCTCAACAAGATATAGTCAACACATTTGCTAGTCACTTTAAAAGTATGTACAACTGCGATAACGAGAACCATGTCTGCGATGTAATATGCCGTGATAATTGTGAAAATATCTGTGATAACTGTTTTAAATATTGTTGTCCATCTTTTGATGTTAGAGTAGACTGTGTAAAAAATGTTATTTTAAATAGGTTCTCTATAAGTGACAACGACATTCTTAAGGCTGTAAAGGGTATAAAAGCGAATAATGTCTGTGGTGCTGATAACATACCGGCATTTTTGATTGTGGATTGCATAAGTTGTTTTCTATCTCCACTTTGTCATATATTTAATCGGATATTAATATCTTCACAGTATCCAACAGTATGGAAAACGTCAAATGTTGTGCCAATTTTTAAGTCGGGTGACAAGTCGAACATTAAGAACTATAGGCCCATATCTCTCATCCCAAATTTTGCTAAATTGTTTGAGTGCATATTAACAGATGCTATCTATGCCCATGTGAAATCTGATATTATAACTGAACAACATGGTTTTGTCAAGGGCCGCTCCACGACAACTAACTTATGCGAATTCACGCAGTTTGTCTCAAATGCTTTAGATAAAAGATCACAAGTTGATGCTATATATACCGACTTATCTAAAGCATTTGACAAAGTTAATCACTGTATTTTATTAAAAAAGTTGGAAAGTTTTGGTTTATGCGATAATTTAATATCTGTTCTTAAATCTTGGTTAACTGATAGGCAACAACGAGTTTTGTGTAAAGGATTTAGATCGTCGATATATAAAGTTAACAGTGGAGTTGGTCAAGGATCAAATTTAGGTCCTCTTCTTTTTATTATATTTTACAACGACGTCGTAAAAGACTTGGGATGTAGGGCATTTGTATACGCCGATGACTTACAACTGGCAAAAGTTGTCAATAGGGCTGAGGACTGTTATGAGCTACAAACCAGTTTAGAAAAGTTACTGCATTGGTGTAATAGTAATAAGTTTGAAATTAACAAAAGTAAATGTAAAAAGATTACCTTCTTTCGTACACGTGAACCTATTTCCTATTATTACAATTTAGATGGTTATGTACTTGAGAATTGTCAACAGATATCTGATTTAGGTGTTGTTATGGACTGTAGTTTGTCATTTGCCCCACACATCCTGCATGTCACCAAGACTGCTATGCAACAGCTAGGATTTATTCGTCGTAACACCATGGATTTTGTTAACATACAATGTATCAAAATACTTTTTTATGCTTTAGTAAGGTCAAGAATGGAATATTGTTGCATTGTATGGAAGCCGTATTACCAAAAATATATTGACTTGTTAGAGAATGTCTTGCGCAAATTTGCAAAGTATTTATTTTTAAAAATGTATAATAGGTATCCAAGCAGACATTGTGATCAATCTAGCTTATTGTCTATTGTCAATGAACAATCTTTAATAAGAAGAAGAAATGCAGCTAGTTTAATTTTTCTACAAAAACTCACTTTAGGTCAGATATGTTGTCAGGAGCTTCTCCATGAAATCAAATTCAACATCCCAAGACAAATTAGCCGATGTCCAAAGTTATTTTATTTTGCTATACCCAATACTTTTCATCATTATAACTGTCCATTGATATATGCTTTTCGCTTATATAATTCTGTTTGTGATGGTCGTCTAGATATATTTTTTCATAATTTTAGTAAAGCTAATGTAAGGAAACAATTGTTGGAATTGAATCATGTGTAAGTGTACCAATGTTGTGAGCATTATGTGTTTATTGTAAATTTAATATTGTTTATGTGTTTATTGTAAATTTAATATTGTTCCTGTGGTTGTATCCACTATGGACTATATATTAGTCTGCTGGATAAATAAATATATTATTATATTATTATTTAATTTTTAACCCCGCGTTAAAGTATCATGTGACCGACTCTACGCCAATCAGACGTCGCTAATGGCCTTGTTAAATGCGCGATCAATTTAAACTCAGTTAAAATATTGTATAAACTGGCACTAAATTGTGTTATTCTTTATTTTTGTACTGAGTTACTAAAAAAAATTAAATGTTAAAATTATCCAAACAAATTTAACACATTTTTTGGAAAACAAAGGAACTTTAGTTATTCCTTTTATTAAAATAGAACAAACCTTTAAGGTAGCCAGAGAAATAGAAACAAAAAACACACTGTTTGTGGCATTTATAAACCGGTTTTAGCAAAGCCGAACAGTCGGCCGACTAGTCGGTTTTTACTGGCCGAACAATCGGCTAGTCGGTTAGTCGGCCAGACCTACAGTCGGTACATCTGTAATTTTTATGTTTCTCGATTTTTGTTTTTTCAATTTTTCGTTTTTTCAGGCTTCTATTTTTCAGTTTTTTACGATTTTATAATTTTTTCGTTTTTCAATTATTTGATTCTTCAATTTTTCGATTTTTAATTTTTCAATATCTCGTTATGAATTTTTCAATTTTTAAACTTTTCAATTAAATAATAAATAAATAAATAATAATTTAATAACTAAATAATTTACATGTCTTCAATATTTCAATTTGCAAGTTTTTGTTTCGATTTTAATTTTTTTATTTTTCAATTTTTCGGTTTTTCAGTGTTCTGATTGTCTAATTTTTTATTTCAATGTGAAAATTTTCAAGTTTTGGATTTCATCAATTTCTGGATTGCAATTTTTCGGTTTACAAATTTTCGATTTTTTAACATTTAGATTTTTCAAATTTTCTCAAATTTTTAGATTTTAGATTTTCCGAATTCTCTATTTTTCGTTTCAATTTTTTAATGTTTCAATTCTTCGAATTTTTAAATTTTACATTTTTTCAATTTCTCGTGTTTTTTTTTAATTTTTAATTTCTCGATTTTTCGATTACTCCATTTTTAAGTATTCGAGATTTGGAATTTTTCAGTTTTCAATTCCTCAATTTTTAATGTTTTTATTAATTTCTCCTTTTTCGACATTTTAAATTTTAGATTTTTAGATTTTTCAGTTTTTCAGTACTCAATTAAGTAGTCAATTTTTCAATTCATCGAATTTTTTAAGTTTAGATTTTTCAATTTTTTGATGTTACGATTTCTGCGTCTTTCGATTTTAAATTTTACAGTTTTTCCATTTTGATTTTTCGATTTTTCAATTTTTTTATATTTAAATTTTTCTATTTCTGGATATAACAAGATATTGATGTTTCAATTTTTCGATTTTTCAGTTTTTCAAGTCTTACATTTTCCAATTATATATTCGATATTTTAATTTTTCTATGTTCGGCGTTTCGACTTTTCGATGTTTCCATTTTCCAATTTTTCGATTTCCCAATTTTTCAACAGCGCAGATTTGCGATTTTTCAGTTTCTCAATTTTTCAATTTTTCGTTTCTTTAATTTTTGATGTGCAATTTTTCTAATTTTTATTTTAAATATGTATCTAATAGTAGGTAATTATAAGTTTAAAAAAATTTCACTTTTTCAATTTTACGACTTTAACTTTTTCTATGTTCGGTTTTTCAACTATTTGGCGTTTCGACTTTTCGATGTTTCCATTTTCCAATTTTTCGATTTCCCAATTTTTCAACAGCGCAGATTTGCGATTTTTCAGTTTCTCAATTTTTCAATTTTTCGTTTGTTTAATTTTTGATGTGCAATTTTTCTAATTTTTATTTTAAATATGTAGCTAATAATATGTAATTATAAGTTTAAAAATTTTCACTTTTTCAATTTTACGACTTTAAAATTTTTCCATTTTTCAATTATTGGATTTCAAAATTTTTCCATTTATTCGATTTTTAGTTTTTTAATTTCTCGTTTAAATAACGAAAAAAATTGTAAAGTCGACAAACTGAAAAATGAAATATTTTTCAGTTTGTCGACTTTACAATTTTTCTTATTTCCAATTTTTCAGTTCATTAATTTTTTTCGATTTTTAAGTTTCCTAATTTAAAATTTTTCAATGTTTGGATTTTTCGTTTGTTCAGTTCTTCGTATTGAAATTTCTCGTTTTTCCAATTTTCGATTTTACAGTTTTTCTATTTTTCAGTTATTGGATTTTAAAATTTTTTCAATTTTTCGAATTTTAATTTTCAATTTTCGATCTTTCAGTGTTACTGTTTTCCGACTCTCCAATTTTTCGATTCGACTCGTTTTTACTTATCGATTTTTCGATTCATTAATTTTTTTAATTTTTAAGTTTTTTATTTTTTAATTTTTCAGTTTTCCGACGTCTTGTAGTGAAATTTTTCGATTTGCCACTTTTTCGATTTTGCAAATTTTCATTTTTTTAGTTTTTCGAATTTTCAATTTTTTCAAGTTTTTTTAATTTTTCGAAATTTTAATTTTTTCAATTTTAGATTTTTCAATTTTTCGATGTTTCAATTTTTCTATTTTCGGTTTTTCAATTTTTCGACTTTTTGGCTTTTCGATGTTTCGATTTTCCAATTTTTCGATTTCATAATATTTCAAGAATTTCAGGTTTTTTTTCATTTTTCGATTTTTTAGTTTTTCGATTTTCAACTTTTCGAAACAATAAAACGGAAAAATTGTAAAATTATGATTGAAAAATGAAAAATGAAAAAACGAAAAAGTATAAAATGAAAGCTTTGAAAAATGTAAAAATTTGTAGTAAAAAACTTAAAAAAAGGAAGAAATGAAAAATTCAAAAATCGAAAGGCTAGAAATTGAGAAATTTAAAAATTGAAAAACTGCGAAAACGAAAAAACAAAATGTTGTAGGTATAATCGAAATACTGGATATTAAAGAAATCCAAAAATCGAGGAATTGAAAGACCAAAGAAAAATTATTAACACGAAAGAAACATTGAAATATAAATGAAATGAAAAATATTGGAAAAATGAAAATTGAAAAATCGTTATCAACAGTTTTTCAAGGACATCTACAGTACCAGAATAAAGTAGGACACATTTATTTCCCTAGTGTAACTTTCAAATCTGTATTGACGTTTAATTGTCATTGTTAATGAATTCAATGTCCAGTTTACATACCTAACTAATTTTTTTGGAAAAATCCTTTCAAGAGATGTCCTATTTTATTTTAGCCGTCACTGTATATCAATTTGGACTTATAATAACAGTATTGTGCTCCCAAATTTTTGGAAAAATATAGTGCCTCATTCAAGAATTTTTTTCAGTCACCTTGTATAAGTAATTCTAAAAACTGTGCATTGATTAACCACAAGTATACAGTCATCAAAATTTTGCAATGACGTCATCAATTTTTTGGGAGGGCATGAATGAATTAGGACAACGTTAAAACGTTTACAAGGTTTCAGTGCAATTTCAAAGTTAAATTGCAAAATGTTGTTATACATTTTTGATTTTTTTTCCAAAAATCCGAATGAGTAGGGCGAAAACTCAACTCGGACACATATACCACAAATACAGGAAAATAAAAACAAATTCACTATTGTAAATTTTGGAGATGACGTCATCAAATTGTTGGTGGGGAAGATTAGCCAATATTTGGTTGGCATTTTACACACATGATAGTCCGGACAGACGATAGACAAACAGACAGACAATTGGAAAAGCAAAACTTTTTAACAAACAAATCACTTACTGTTATAAAACTGGCACGAAATCGTAGCGTTTAACGACCTCTAATATTACATCGTACGATAATAATTCGTATTAGTCGAACGGATAATCATTTTGCAAATTTATGGCCAACGGCAAATTGTAACCGCTACAACTTCCACAATAAGTTTTGTTCGGAAAGATTCCAATCGGTGTTTTGGTGCAGGTGATTTATTGATTTTCGTGAAGTGACAGCAGATAAATCCAAGAAACGATCTTTAAGTTCGACCACAAATCTTCGTGACAAGATTACGTAGTGATGACAGCACGGTAGCACCATTAACTTAGCACGTTTTTAAAATTTGCACAAATAAACACACATTGGGGAAGCACCATTGAATTTTACTGAATATAAATCTGCTATTTGTAATTATAATTAATATTAATTAATACGTCGATATAAACGCTTCTTTTACTCTGTATTCAAATTTTATTCAATAGAGAAATTGAGTTCTCAGATAATTTACAGTTACTGAAGTGATGAATGAATGCAAATGAGATATTTTCAGTGTGGCTACATTATGAAAGATAGTTGTAAAAAAATAGAAACGAAGCTACAAAAATCTGAGCGTATATGCCAGGATCCGGCTTCGAGTATACAAAACCTTCCAAAAATTCCATTATGGAAAATACAAGAATGAGGAATTTCTACATGATCACGTAAAAAATTAATTACCGATGTTGACACTAGTATTTCCCAAATTTTTGTATAGTGAACAATGACAACGCCTTTTCCTCCCGCAAGCTCTGATTTTGGTAATAGTTGCGGAATTTCCCAAGTTGTTTGTCGATACGAAAACTTTTACAGATCAAGGCAAACCTGTACGTGGCCGTCATTGACTTCGGAAGAGCGGAAGGTTTTGGCCACTTATTGTCGTTTGGAGTTGTTAATGACGCAAAAGCATGTTTCTGCATTGCTTGGTAATTTTAGTGAGTAGAAAATTAACGAATGGGTTTTAAATTATAGCTGTGGTTTACGTTTGTTCTGAAGTCCATACCGCTTCGACTTCGAATCTTACATAAATTATCATAAAGTTTTGTTGTTTGTTTTTATTCGTGTTATAATTTAATTTTTACATATTAAAAGTTCATATCAAATCGAATTATTGCTTGAATTTTAATAATTTTAAATAGCGTTTTTTTGGTTGGAATGTACAATAGACAGTAAACAACAAGGCTGTTGCGTAATTGTCTACATTTTTACAAGCATTAATTACTTTACTGACTATAATTGGCACATTTCGATAATTTCTGTCATTCAGCTTTTTTTATTCATTTGAATTTCAATGACTTTTTTCTTGATAATTTGTTGTTGTTTTACCTGTTATGTTCGTCTTAGCACAGATTTTCCAGCAGTTTAGATATCTTAATCGTATTATCGAAGTGGACTAGGTATCACAAAAGTAGTTATTATTAATTAAGTCAAGTTTCAGAAGGAAGTCGAAATGTTACGCATTCTTTATTCCTTTTTTTGTTTAAATTTATGTTAATAACAAAGGATTTCAGCGATTTGCTAGATATGCAGAGATAGATAATTTACCATTTACGACTAAGCTGAAAACAACAAGTAATGGTAATTAGTCATAAACAAATTTATTTTTAAACTTGTCAGCCGTGGTGTTTTTAATAATAACTTTCGATGCGCAATGATTCCTTACGTATCACAACCAGTTTATTTTCAAACATATTATTAACGTTATCCCTCCATTTCTTTACGAATAACGCAAGTTCATCCAATGCGTGTGTGGGCAATTACACAATAGGCTTCCACTAGAATATGGTCAAGGAGCCCTCGTATTTACGCTCAAACCACCAATAATAATTTAAGCTAGATGACAGAGTAATTGCATAAATTACATTTTGATAAAAGTGCTAATGGCACAATTAATGGTACCGCCAACCTTGACGATCCGCAACATTTTTCATTTCTTTTCTAATCTTCTCGTAACACATGCTTACTTAACAAAGCAATTACTTGTCAACTTCCTTATTTTTTAACAAACCATAAACTTACCAAATGGGCTTGCCGCGCTTCATCGATGTAGTGAGTGGTAATAATGACCGTCGTCCTTCCAGTCTTCGTGATTTCCACCAGGTGGTTCCAAATGTTCTGTCTTAGCAAAGGGTCAACACCCACCGTTGGTTCATCAAGGATAAGCAATTCTGGTTCATGAACAAGAGTGGCGGCTAAGGAAACCCGCCGCTGTTGGCCACCACTCAGGGTTTTCACTAATCGGTCGGCGTCTGGCAACATCAGAAAATTGACTAGAAATCCCAGTTTTTCTTCGACTTGGGCGGTTGTTTTTCCGGCGATCCAGCCGAAGTATTTGAGGGTTTCGCGGATGCTGAATTCGCCATACAGCGCGATTTCCTGGGGTCAAAATTAGAATTAGTATAAGAAGTATAGAAAAGACGTCATCAGTTTTTGTAGCATATCTACCGTTGAACTGGTTTTAATTTTAAGGTTGTTTTTTTATTTGCGAACGTGTATATTTTCTGTTTTAATTAACCTCAGAGTCGATGGTAATCTTCACGGTTTGTACTCTGTGAGACTGTTATGTGAAATAAATTTACGTCATATTGTTGTTATCCAAGGTAAACGTTCCGTTTAGGAGAAAAAAGTTAGCGTTAATTGTGTATTTTTCTTTTAGTTTTTGTTTCCAGAGTGCGAATGACGTCAAAAGAATTAATTTGTTCGCAAGTTTTGTCAGAGTGATGGACATTTTAGTTGATTGCAAATCTGTGACTCATTTTGAGGTTTAAAAAATAACTCATAATGTCGACTACTTAATTGTTAATAAGACAAAAAGTATACAACAAAAACCTAGAAAAGTGTGCAGGACAATAATTAATTTAACATTTGGGTCAATATGAGTTGGTTACATTACATAATTATGGAGAACTTGACACGAATGTATTTGATATTGCAGATGCCCATTTCTTATCTTCAAAAATATGTTTAATTAACATAAAACATAAATGGAATTCAATTTTTCTAAATTATTTCATTGTCAAAACGAAGCTGCTTTTTTAAATTGCATCATGTTAAACAAATTGTATTGTCTTACGCAAGAGTATCATTTGATGCACTAATTACACGATATGTAATCATTTTTCCAAAATTGTAACAATTTACACTAAAATTTCAGTTAGATTTAGTCAAAAAAAAAAAATTGGGTGAAGGTTATTTCAATCGAAGTTTCCTGGTCTCTGAATTGCAACCCTATGAATTCCGCTTCTTTGAAAAATTATACAAATTTTCAGCGATTTTTATTTTCTGATAACCTCTAAAAAGTAAATAACACTCTCACAGTTTTTTTGACTTGTTTTTTTTTTCAATTCTTTATTTTTTTTCTTTCTTTCAAATTTTCAAGTTTAAATTTTTTAGTTGACCAATTTTCGACTTTTGAATTTTTCACTTTTCAGATTTTGCAATTTTTCGATTTGAGTCTCGAGTTTTCAATTTTTAATTTTTCAATTTTTCGATTTGCAATTTTTCATTTCGGGTTTTTATATTTTTAATTTGGTATATTCGATTGTTGAAGTTTTCGATTTTATAATTTTTTGTTTTTTTAATTTAAATTTTTTCAATTTTTCGATTTGCGATTTTTTAAGTTTTCATTTTTTTTGGTTTTTTCAATTTTTAGATTTTGCAAATTTTGGATTTAAAATTTCTCCAGTTTTCAATTTTTAATTTTTCAATTTTTCAATTTTTTAATTTTTCATTTCTTGATTTTTTAATTTTTCATTTCTTGAAATTTTCGATTTATAACTTTTGGTTTCAGTATTTATTTTCCTTATTTTTACAATTTTTTGATTTTTCAACATTCCGATGTTATAATTTTTTGTTTTCATTTTAAAAGTTTTCAGTTTTCCGATTTTCCTATTTTCGGATGGTTCAATTTTTACGTTTTGAAATTTTTCGTTTTACAATTTCACGAGTTTTCAATTTTTAGATTTTTTAATTCTTACGTTTTTCAATGTTTTTATTTGCATTTTTTCTAGTTTTCATTTTAAATATATTATCTTATAGTAATTGTCAATATTTAAAATTTTTCACTGCCAATTTTACGATTTTAGAATTATTCCATTTTTCAATTATTGGATTTTAAATCATTTTCATTTTTAATTTTTCAATTTCTCGATATTTAATTTTCTAATTGGTCAAGATTTTACAATTTTTCGATGAGTTTCGCGAGTTTTCAATTTTTCGATTTGGAATTTTTTGTTTTTTAATTTAAATTTTCTCTATTTTTCGACTTGCGATTTTTTAATTTTTATTTTTTTTTGGTCTTTTAAATTTTTAGATTTTGCAATTTTTAGATTTAAAATTTCTCGAGTTTTCAATTTTTAATTTTTCAATTTTTCAATTCTTTAATTTTCATTTCTTCAAATTTTCGATTTATTTTTTTGGTTTCAGTTTTATTTTCCTTATTTTTACAATTTTTCGATTTTTCAATAGTCCGATGTTATAATTTTTTGTTTTCCAATTTTGCGTCTCTTTAATTCTGCGATATGCATCTCTTCGAGTTTTCCGATATTACTATTTTCGGATGGTTTAATTTTTCGTTTTAAAATTTCACGAGTTTTCAATTGCTAGATTTTTTAATTCTTAAGTTTTTCAATGTTTGTATTTTATAATTTTTCTTTTTTGATTGTGAAATTTTGGAATTTTTGCATTTTTCAGTTTTTCGTTTCATCAATTTTTATTTGCAATTTTTCTAGTTTTCATTTTAAATATATTATCTTATAATTATCACAATTTTTAAAATTTTTCACTTTCAATTTTACGATTTTAGAATTATTCCATTTTTCAATTATTGGATTTGAAATCATTTTCATTTTTAATTTTTCAATTTCTGGATATTTAATTTTCCAATTGTTAAGATTTTGCATTTTTTCGATGAGTTTCTCGAGTTTTTAATTTTTCGATTTGCAATTTTTCGTTTTGGTTTTTTACCTTCTTTATTTTATGAAATATTCGATTTTTCAATGTTTTCGATTTTTCAATGTTTTCGATTTTATAATTTTTTGTTTTTTCAATTTAAATTTTCTCTATTTTTCGACTTGCGATTTTTTAATTTTTAATTTTTTTGGTCTTTTAAATTTTGCAATTTTGCAATTTTTAGATTTAAAATTTCTCGATTTTAATTTTTCGATTCTTTAGTTTTCACTTCTTCAAATTTTCGATTTATTTTTTTTTGGTTTCAGTTTTATTTTCCTTATTTTTACAATTTTCCGATTTTTCAATAGTCCGATGTTATAATTTTTTGTTTTCCAATTTTGCGTCTCTTTAATTCTGCGATATGCATCTCCTCGAGTTTTCAGTTTTCCGATATTCCTATTTTCGGATGGTTCAATTTTTCGTTTTACAATTTCACGAGTTTTCAATTGTTAGATTTTTTAATTCTTAAGTTTTTCAATGTTTGTATTTTATAATTTTTCTTTTTTGATTGTGAAATTTTGGAATTTTTGGATTTTTCAGTTTTTCGTTTCATCAATTTTTATTTGCAATTTTTCTAGTTTTCATTTTAAATATATTATCTTATAATTATCACAATTTTTAAAATTTTTCACTTTCAATTTTACGATTTTAGAATTATTCCATTTTTCAATTATTGGATTTTAAACCATTCTCATTTTTAATTTTTCAATTTCTCGATATTTAATTTTCCAATTGTTAAGATTTTGCATTTTTTCGATGAGTTTCTCGAGTTTTTAATTTTTCGATTTGCAATTTTTCGTTTTGGTTTTTTACCTTCTTTATTTTATGAAATATTCGATTTTTCAATGTTTTCGATTTTATAATTTTTAGTTTTTTCAATTTAAATTTTCTCTATTTTTCGGCTTGTGATTTTTTAATTTTTAATTTTTTTGGTCTTTTAAATTTTGCAATTTTGCAATTTTTCAGATTTAAAATTTCTCGATTTTTCAATTTTTCAATTCTTTAGTTTTCACTTCTTCAAATTTTCGATTTATTTTTTTTTGGTTTCAGTTTTATTTTCCTTATTTTTACAATTTTTCGATTTTTCAATAGTCCGATGTTATAATTTTTTGTTTTCCAATTTTGCGTCTCTTTAATTTTGCGATATGCATCTCTTCGAGTTTTCAGTTTTCCGATATTCTTATTTTCGGATGGTTCAATTTTTCGTTTTACAATTTCACGAGTTTTCAATTGTTAGATTTTTTAATTCTTAAGTTTTTCAATGTTTTTATTTTATAATTTTTTTAATTTTTGTTTGGAATTTTTCTAGTTTACATTTTAAATATGTATCTTACAATTATAATAATTAAAAAAAAAATCACTTGCAATTTTACGATTTGATAATTATTCCATTTTTCAATTTTTATACTTTTAATTTTTAATTATTCGACATTTAATTTTAGTGTTCAACTTTTCAATGTAACAATTTTGACGATTCTATAATTTTTGGATTTTTCATTTTGTTGATTCATACATTTTTTCGATATTTAAGTTTCTCGACTTAGTTTTTCAATGTTTTGATTTTTCATTTCTTCAGAGCTTCGATTTGCGATTTTTCGATTTTTCACTTTTTCGATTTTGCAATTTTTCGTTCTTTCAGTTTTTCGATTTTTCGATTTTTCCGATTTTTTAGTTTCTCGATTTTTAATTTTTCAATTTTCCAATTTTTCGATTTTCCAACTTTCGGATGTTTAAATTTTTAGGTTTTGCGATTTTTCGATTTATAATTTCACGAGTTTTCAATTTTTGGATTTTTCGTTTCTTCAGTTTTTATTTGCAATTTTCCCAGTTTTCAAATATGGAGATATCTTATAACTATCATAATTTAAAAAAAATTTCATATTGTCAACTTTCCGATTTTAGAATTACATATTCCATTTTTCAATTATTGGATTTTAAATCTTTTTCATTTATTCGAATTTTCAAAATTTCGATTTTTAATTTTTCAATTTCTCGATATTTAATTTTCCATTTGTTCAATTTTTCAATGTTTTTCGACCTTACAATTTTGACGATTCTATAATTTTTCGATTTTGTAAAAGTTTTCCATTTTTTCCATGAATTAATTTTTTTCGTTTTTTAGTTTTTCAATGTTTCCATTTTTCGTCTCTTCAGTTCATCGATATTACCATTTTTCATTTTTCGATTTTGCAATTTTCCGCTATTAATTATTCGATTTTTCGTTTTCCGAGTTTCCAACTTTCGGATGTTTCAATTTTTAGATTTTATAATTTTTACAATTTCACGAGTTTTGAATTTGTAGATTTTTAAATTCTTAGGTGTTTCAATGTTTTTATTTTATTACTTTTCTTTGTTGATTGTGAAATTTTTGAATTTTTGGATTTTTCAGTTTTTCGTTTCTTTAATTTTTATTTGCAATTTTTCCAGCTTAAATATGTACCTTATAATTACCATAATTAAAAAAATCACTTTTTCAGTTTGACGGTTTTATAATTATTCCATTTTTGAATTATTAGATTTTAAATCATTTTCATTTATTCGATTGTCGATTCATTAATTTTTTTTAGATATTTTAGTGTTTCGATTTTTAGTTTTCCAATATTTTGATTTTTCATTTCTTCAGTTCTTCGATTTGCAATTTTTCGGTTTTCCACTTTTTCGATTTTGCAGTTTTCCGTTTTTTCAGTTTTTCGATTTTTCAATTTTTTCCGATTTTTTACCTTTTCGATTTTTAATTTTTCTATTTTCCAATTTTCCGATTTTCCAACTTCCGGCTGTTTAAATTTTTCGATTTTGCAATTTTTCGACTTATAATTTCACGAGTTGCAACTTTTAGATTTTTTTAATTTTTAGGTTTTCCAATGTACTGATTTTCATAATTTTTCTTTTTTTCATTGCGAAATTTCCAAATTTTTGGATTTTTCAATTTTTCGTTTCATGAATTTTTATTTGCAATTTTTCCAGTTTTCATTTTAAATGTAAATTAAAATTATCATATTTTTAAAAATTTTTCACTTTTTCAATTTTACGGTTTTAGTATTACATATACCATTTTTCAATTATTGGATTTTAAATCTTTTTATTTCATTAATTTTATTCGTTTTTTAGTTTTTCAATGTTTCTATTTTTCGTTTCTTCAGTTCATCGATATTACCATTTTTCATTTTTCGATTTTCTACTTTTTCGATTTTTAATTTTTTAATTTTCCAATTTTCCAATTTTTCAACTTTCGGGTGATTCAAATTTTAGGTTTTGCAGTTTTTCGATTTACAATTTCACGAGTTTTCAGTTATTAGATTTTTTAATTTTTAAGTTTTTCAATGTTCTGATTTTATAAATTTTCTTTTTTTCAATGTGAAAATTTTCAATTTTTGTATTTTTCAGTTTTTCGTTTCATCATTTTTTTGTAATTTTTCTAGTTCCCTTTTTTAAATATGCATTATGTATATAATTATCATAATTTTTAAAATGTTTCTCTTTTTCAATTTTACGATTTTAGAATTATTCCCTTTTTCAATAATTGGATTTTAAATCCTTTTCGTTTAATTTTTTCGACTTTTAGTCCGATTTTTCGATTCTTTGATTTTCAATTTTTCCATTTTCCACTTTTTCGATTTTGCAATTTTTCGTTTTTCCAGTTTTTGGATTTTTCAATTGTTTCCGATTTTTAGTTTTTCGATTTTTAATAATTCGATTTTTCAACTTTTCGAATCAAAAAATAGAAAAATCACAAAATTGTAAAATTGAAAAATCGAAAATAAAAAAACGAAAAAGTATAAAATGAAAACCTGGAAAAATCTAAAAATTGGAAATTATGAACTTGAAAAACTGAGGAAACCAAAAATTGAAAAATCGAAATATGAACTGTAACAACGAAATATTATAAATTAAAGAAATCGGAAAATCCTATAATTGAGAAATCCTAAAATTTCAGAATTGAAAAATTTAAAAATTGGAACATCCAGGAAAATTTGAAGAATTGAATAAACAAAAAATTATAAACTCGAAAGAAACATTTAAAAAATAAAGGAAATGAAAAAAAGAAAAACTGTTATATAAAATCGAGAAAACGAAAACTGAAAAATCCCGAATAAATAAAAAAATAAACATTGAGAACTTGAAAAATTGAAAAATCGAAAAATGAAAAATGAAAAATGGTAATATCAAAAATTGCAAAACTGAAAAATTGTTGAAACGAAAATTTGAAAAATGGAAAAATTTTAAAATGAAAACAAAAAACAAAAAATTATAGTATAAAAAAATTGTAAAACGAAATAAAACGGAAAAACGAAAACTTGTGATATCAAAGAAATAAATCAAATTTTTTCGAAAAATTCAAAGATTTGATTTTGCAAATTTTATTTTTTATGGGAACCCTTATAAATAATAAAATAAAGTATGAGTGGATTGATAAACCACTACTATGGAAGCATAATATTTTGCGTATGTCAGAGAGGATTTATTCTGCAAAATTTTGAGATCACGTCATCAGTTTTTTGAAACGGGATAAATTAATAAATTTTGATTAACAATTTACCATGATTACGATAACCTTAACACATTTGCAAGATTTCAGAACATTCGGTTTTGCAGTTTCAAAGTTAAATTTTGATATCTAGAATAGAAATTGAACACGGATTCATAAATCACTAGTGAAGGATTATCTTATTTTATAAAACTGAAATAATATTTACTAATGTACATTTTGGAGATGATAAAATTTGATAACAATCGGTCCAGTAATTTCGTCACTGACAGACAGACAGGCAGACGGACGGAAACGGGAGTCCTATTTTTTCGTACTATAACGATCATGAAACGTCGAGAAAACATAAAAGTAGCCAGTTATCTAATGGCTTACACTCAGGAAGTAAAAACCACAAATTTTTCGTTCATTCTTGAGAAACTTACATTGCTTTCTTTTTCGCGTATTTCCTACCAAAAAACGAAACCACATTTTAACAGGTTTGACCTGCTTCTAGCATGGCATTGAATTTCGTTATTTTGTGCATTTTGTGTCGCACTCGCCTACCAGTCGCATACCATTTGCAAGCATCAATTTTTAATCACCTTCTTTTTTAATAAATAAAATATTTACCTGTGGCATGTACCCAACTCGTGGTCCTGGCACTCCACTTCCCCTGGATCCCGGTTTGCCCCCCAACACCCATATTTCCCCGGAATTCAGACGCTTCCTCCCAACGATGCAGTTCAGAAGGGTGGTTTTCCCGCAACCACTAGCCCCTAGTAACCCATATCTGCAGAAAACAAAATCTAATATGTGGGTGTCCCGTTACCCAGATTTTTTAAACTTACATGGCACCCTTCGGAACGGTCATATTCAACCCCTCTAAAATGACAAAAGGGTTGGTTTTGGTACCGTATCTTTTGTAAGCCCGTCGAACGCAAACAGCTTGCTGACGACGAGTTTGTACTGTGGACATTTGGGGTTTGAACTGCCTCCGGCGCAGCTCTAGGTCACTGGGACCCTCAGGCATGATGGGGTTTCTGTCAAAAAAAGAAAAATTGTTTTTAAAATCAAGCCGATTGTATGCTAAATTTACACGATAAATGTTAATTGAAGGTGAGACAAAAGTTGTTAAGTCGTAAATATGCAAATACAAATAGAAAAACTAAACCGGGTTCAACTTAGTATCTTTTTTAAAAACAAATTGTCTTGATCACAAAACTTTCGTGTTGTGTTATTATTATTAATAGTATATGACATAAAAAATAATAAGTACGCTTATTTTATTATAAATTTTGTGTCCACCGAAACACCAAAAATGCTTCGAAACGGCAAATTTAGAGACTTGTGGAAATATTTATGTTTGACTGGAGTTCATAAGTAAGTAAGACGCCATTAATTTATTATTAATAATGTCATTACAAGTAGGATCATTAGAAGAGTTCATGGCGTCCTTGGACAATGACTCCTAATATGAATTATTGAAAATATTTCAGTTTATATATTAATGGTACCAGGAAATTTTAGGTATGTTATTGAGCTAATAATATAAATGGAGCCACATTTCTACCAAAAAAAAAAATAATAACAAACAAACGTAAAAACCGTGTCTATAAACATTTAAAGAAATTATTATAATTGTTATATGATGAATATAAGAGACAACTTTTATATACAATTACCCTAATTTACGTCAATAAGGAAAAATACTTACACAAATTGCTGTATTTAAGGAAAGTCTTTAGTAATAAAACTTTATTTTCAGAAAAACGCTTAATCATTAAAATTATGTTTCAAAAGTTAGGTCAGCAAAAACCGATCAGACGAATAATTAGTCTCTATTTATAGTAGCAAGTAGTTCATGTGAATAGCTGCAATTTATTTATTATTTTTTAAAGTAACGTAAAGTATTTGAATTATTGCTCCAACATATAATTATACTTCATTTATTACTTAGTTGTATAGATTTGAATCGGTTTTAGAAATAATTAATATTTTTTCTATAAATTTCACATTTATTTTTTCGACTTTCCCTAAAGCGTTTAGTGCTGATCCAATTAGAACAAAAAATCATCTGAACACAAGAAACATTAATTCGTCCAGTGTAATTTTAACATTACAATATACAAAACTTACTTGACATACACCTTGTAAAACTTTTATGACTTAAGCGGCTTAAGCCAAAGCATCCTTACAAGTTAAATTGGCTATTGTAAACTTAACTCAGTTCACATATACCTAGTAAAACTTTAGAGCTCCATTATGACAACAATGGACAGTAATAATTCTGGCGGTTAAGTCATACAAGTTTTACAAGGTGCATGTCAAGTGAGTTTTGTATATTAGTGGTGTTTTTCATGATTTGGTTATCATTGGCACCGACGAGAGGAAAAAAAATAGTATTTATATTTATCTTAAGTTTACAAAGCGATATGTATAAAAGAGATTTCTTTTTAACTTTAAATTGTTAACTTTAACATTTTGCAAACTAAAAATTTAAATACAATATTGCAGCTAGTGGTACATTTTTCTGGAGGACTGGAAGACTTGTGAAAAACCGTCGGATTATTGTTATTCTCGTTGTTTATAGAATTTACTACTCGATTTAACAGGAAAACCAGCGTTTAAAAAATATACAAAAGTGACTCAACGGATAAAGCCGAGGGCTGAATGTTGATCATAAAAAATTAACAAAACGCCAACTAGCAGCAGAAACTGGTTTTGTTTTGTTTTATTGTGTATAGAACGAAGCACTTGGCAAAAGGTTACAAAACTCGGATCATTCAAACACATATAGGCAATTTTACACGTCTGTGACGATCTAAGCAAGTGAGACGTCCTTTCAGACCAACTTTATCCATTTTATGAATTTAAATTTATTCAGGTGACATAATCTTACCCAAAAATTTGCTATATTTCGCTAGAAGTCGTACATTCGTGATAAGAATGCTACCTACGCCAGTGTATTAAAAGCACATAAACTGTAAGTAGGAACTGTCTTAATTGCCTTTGTAATGGATTCCACTAACAGATAACGTAAATAGGTAAACTTGTAAAAAATTGACAAGGTTAGAAAAATACACATACACATACACGTAAGTCACCAACACTAAATAAATATGCACACATTTTTTATACCTCCACTTTTTTTTTCAAACACTAAATACACAGCACTTTGAACTTTGTCATTTCATCTTCACGCTACCGTTACTACGAACATTATTTATTACGAAATTAAAACAATCCTTGTTAAATATAACCTACCAAGTCGAACAAGTAGGTCACATTAATTTTTACATAACATCGATCTTCTTTTTGTACACGTAATCTAGGAAAATCGGCACATTTTCGGGAATTGCAGAATCATTATGTAGACCAGGGTCAATAATTATGCATAATTAAGTCCCATTGATTCCAAATTCAAGGTAAGGTTGTCGATGGTTTCTCGTCTCGTGTATGTCAAGTTTAAATGCTGCATTTTAACAATTTTGAGTCGGATTTTCAAATTGTTTCGTAACGAGCTCTATTTTCATAATTTAATCATTACATCAATTGTGGTGGATTACTCAATTTATATTGTTTGCGCAAGCATAAATAAAATAGTTTAGCAGTTTTTGAGTAAACAATTTTCATGAATAGGTGTAACGTAAGAAGTCGTATGTTAATTACATAAATTCGATGGTCGACAGCGTGCGAGATTTCGTGTTTTGACATTTTGCTGACTAACACTAGTTATATTAAAAATCCATTAACGACTTCCAGGTATTTCCGTTCGAATATTGCCAAATCTCGACTCTTTCGCTTCTTCTTCAGCCGAAAAACTCTTCTGCGGTGAACTATTTTGCAACCCATGAAGGAAATTAGCACATCTACTATTTCAGTCAAAACCTAACGCGATTGCACACACCAATTAATAACACGTCTAATGTTGCATATATTATTTAGAAACGAAAGCATCCACAACAAAGAAAGATGAGCTTAATAAATTTTCTTACCTTCACACTTTTCTTTCAAAAATTAACTCAACAATATTAAGTACGTTCACACACACCAACACCTTACGAGTGTTTTGTTTTTGAATCATTTGAAGACTTAATGACGACCGCCAAGTTTATCGCGGTGGGGAAGTCCATGGTTACAGGATCACATGGTCTATATATTAGCGAATCGATGGAAGGTACGCATGGATCCACCAATGGAAGCGCAGTGGATGGGTGCTTCGGAAACAAAAAAAATTCCATTTGGATGGTTACTTTTTTAAGAATCTACGTCATAGTCTTTGGACTCTTCGTACCATTGACGTCAAGTACTGTTAGTAGGCATTTGGAGATGTGTTGGTGTTAGGAGCTTGGGTCATGCTGGCCGATGGAAATTTTTGCGAACAAAAAATTGTGAATAATTATAGCATAGAAGGAACTAAGTAGGAATGTGTAGTTTGGCTATTTATAAAAATACGCGTCCTGACTACTTACTGTTTAACATAATTGTTCAATTATGAGAGTGACGACGGGTCGCTATTTCTGATAAGGTAATTGTAGAGGCATAATTGGACTTACATGTTTGACAGCAATGTACATAGACATTTTTTGCTTTTGATTGTACTTTGGTTCATGAAAATATTTATAGAAGAGGTTTGTTAATCACATTTCGTCAGGTATACACGACATATAAATGAATTTTCAGTGGAATGCTTGGAATTTTTATGCAATTGTTGCACAGCCTAAATAAATAATTGCTGATGCAATAAGTATGAATTTATTTTGATTATTGTTAAATCTACAATAAATATTTACATGATTGTGTTAAAAAAGTTCATGACATACCTATACTTAACGTTAATTAATTTGCTTATTAAGCAAAAATTGGTACTGGAAATAAATGCCGTCGACAAATTTGTGAAGACGACCTCGAAATCAAAGCTCAGTAAGTTATTAAATTTCAAAAGTCATTAATAATTGCTTGTGTGCTAGTTATGTAATTTTTTTTTGTTTATTTCAAGTGTATTATCATGTCAAAGTACACTGCCAAAAACTGAAATTTAAAAATTACGAAACAAACACAAATTTCCTCGTGCTAGCACGAAATATTTATTACTGACGGTGGTTTCGTTTTAGTTTCATTATAATGAACAAAAAATTTTCAATAACCGTCAGTAGACATGAATTTCAAAAATTAACCTTATTAAAAAAAAGGTCAAAGTTTATTTCGTCAGAACGTCCCTCGTTTCTGAAATACAAGTCCATCAAATTATTTAGATTTTGCGATGTCTGTTGTGTGATAACTTCAATAAAGTAAAAATCAGCGGCATAAATAACATCCTCGTAGGCCCTGCGCCAAGGGGGCGCAAATTGGTTTGATTTGAATGAGTTTGAGGTCTCAAGGACTAAAATTATTATTAATTAAGCCACAGCCGAACAGAATGTTTTGAATATTATTATTATTATTAATATTGTTATTAAATAAAGACGTACTCTCACCTTTTCGAGAAAATGGGGCGACTCAGTCTTAATTTGATCAATCAAAAATTTGTTAGCGCGAGAGAAAAAAAGGGAAAAAAACGAAACACCAAGTTTGGCATCGAACACGGGACCGCCGGTCGGGGTATCAAATGACTTCATAAAATTGTTGGTAGGGATGATTAGCCGAATTTTATTTCGTGTTTTACCATCTACATAATATTTCTAATATACTTACATACAAAATTTTGAGAACAATCGGTCTAGCAGTTTCAGAGATTACGTGTCTAATAGAAATGGATATAGACGCCAGACAGACAGATGGAAACGGGAGAATACTTTTGCTACTTTTTTTGTAGCGTTGGGGTCATGAAACGTCGATCAAACATAATTCGTCCGATGAACTCGATTAGCTTAAGCTCGGAAGGTGAAAATGTACATGCAGAAAGCTGGTTTATCTAATAATTAGGACAAAAGACTTTTAAACCTACACTCAAAAGTTCAGTTTTCAATATACAGGATTTCCCAGACAAAAAAAATATTGAAATTTCGTAAACGACATTATTTTTAGCTTCAAGGGAGAAACTTAATTTAGTGTGTAAGTATGTATATATATATATTTTTAACTACAACGTAAACTTTTTAACAAATTTTAATAGATCATGAATAAACTAACTCTTATCTTTCATTTAAATTTTAAGTGTAATGAAAAAATTATAAATGGCATAGAAAACACATATCTTTTAACGGCAAATGTCTTTGTTGAGGTAAACAAGAACGTTGAAACATACAAAAGAAATATGTAAATAAAAAGCCCACCCAAAGGATTCCAGTATATGTCATATTAATACAGGTACAAGGTTTTATAATGTGATTCATCACATTAACCTATACCGGTGGAAATTTTCTTACAACTTTTCAGTTTCATCGCTTCTCTTAAGTAACACGTTCTATATACGACATAAATTGATGTGTTGACATGTAATGTCAAGGCGGCAAACTTCTCTGTCTACTTTGATGGTAACATAAATTATTTATACACGCAGTGTGAATTTATGTTAAATGGGCTATTTTAATTAAAAATATGCGTTTGTTTAGTATAAATAAAACAGGTTTTTTGAGCAAAACACAAACCACAATTTTAGTTAACAATTAGAAAAGTGACAAATTTAGGACAACGAAGATTAACGAAAAATTGTACAATTTGAACGATTGTTTCTTTTTTACTAGAGTTTAAGAACATATAGTTCCTTTGTGGTCTTTTCTTACCTTGATTTTAACAAATTCTTGTATTCTTTATTTTTTGATTGCGCACTGAAAATGTTTTAACACGTTCAGGCCACAAATGTGTCTTGAAAATGAGTCAACTTTACCGATTGTATGTGTACATAAAGTACAACCAAACACGTAGTTTGCGAATTATTACGCTAACGAATGACGGAGTAAGTTTAGATTTAATGAACAAATAAACGTCTAAACTACATCCTAAATCAATACGTTGCTTCAATAAAGGACTGCTTAAATAACATTAAAGTTATTTAGAATCTTGTTTTGCAGCTAATAATATGTACACACAATTAGTTCTCAATCAAGGCTAAAATATCAGTGGTGTCTGCAACATTTCAAAAAGCCACTTTTTTATTGGAATTGTAGCTTCAAAAAAAAATTGAAAGTAACTATACCTGATTTATTATGACGTGCTGGATTAAAAACAGTCCACAATTGCTAATATAGACGTATAAATTTAGAAGAGGATGGTTAAAAATTTATCACAGGTATAAAAAAAACTGCGTGCTTTCAACTCCTTTCAACCTCACCTTAAGGTGCTTTTGAACTGAGAATAAGTTAATTTAATTTAATTATTTAATTTAAGGAGGTGTTTAGCGACGTCTGACTGGGGTAGAGTCGGTGGTATTTTAACGCCATATTAAATATTTAATTGCATTCAAATATTTTGCAGAGCTTCTGTAAACTGGGTCTAAAGATATTTTTTCTACAATTAAATTAGAAATGTTGAAGAAAATGTTGGATTTATTTAGAAGTCCCTTCGAATCATAAATATTATGGTCCTTAATTGACCTGTACGTAGTAAAATTTTCCATCCCTATTAGTACAATTGTCGTCTATTATCCGTTAATGGGACTGAAAGTTTTACTGGGTAATCTAAAGTCAGCTACTATAATCCTAATAATTATTTACAGCTGCTACAGGTAAAACAATCCAACCATAAATTCTAGGTATTATTGTTTCTCAGAAAATTAGTTAACCGTTTGCTGTTCATCAGTACTAGGAAATGAAAAATTAACCCCCTTGTAAAACGTTATCAAATATTATTAAAAAATAAATTTCTTACATCTGTAAAATTCAGTGTGAAAAGTTAATCGCTATTAATTTGTGACAATAACTTAACTATAATACAGCAGTAAGCAAACGAAAGCTTGGCCAAATTTTTTAGTTATGTCCCAAAAGCTCTTGCGTTGCTGACGGTAAAGCAAACAAAAATTTGTCGAGTGAGTCATTTATTAAAAACATATTTATTAATGTAATGTGGTGCCGATAAATCATTACCGTGAAATCAATTTTGCCAGCTATAAAGTAAAAACCATAAAATGTAAACATCAGTGGGTAGCGTTGTTACGCTTCTTGATAATTTTTTATTAAAACAAAACATTAAAGTATCTAAATATTTAAATAAACACTTACATCTATTAATTATTCTGTCAGTGAGCACATTCGAGCCTTCACTACAGTTTTTTATACTTTAAACAACAGGCTAAATAACACAAAAGGAAATCATAATAAAAAAATTATGGCATTGTAAAAACGCAACTTTATTAATACATAATTGCAGGCAAAAGCTTTTGGACTGTTTCCATACATCGTTGTAGAAATTAAAGTGGGAATTTTTATTGATTTTGTGCCAAAAATGGTATGTGGAAACTGTCATAATTCCGTCAAAATAAGATCACATCTTTCATAAATTTAGCGATTTTTTGGCATACCAGCATTTATAAACCGTGAATTGGTCGTAGAAAAAGTTATTGACCGTTGATAGGACTTGCATTAAGAAGCCTAAGCCATTAATTAAAAAGCTATTAAATTTCTGAAAATGAGTTTTTTTTTAATTGAAAGTGGTATGTAAATGGGACACGTTTTTATTTGTTTAGTTGTTGTGTATCTAATTATCTAAGTTTATACTAAAAATTTTGTGTACAAAATACCATTTGATTCACCCATTACAGGCGCATTTCTTTCTGCTACTACATCTTAACGAAGAAATAATTTGGTATTAAGTAGTAATTACTCACCAAAAAATAATTTAGTAGCGTTGTTTACTTATGATATATTCATTGTGTTCTTTTATATGCATTGCTGATAGATTGTTTCACTTTGAGATTGGAAAGTATCGTGGAAAATACGTTAGTATGATATAATTACTACAGAAATGCTTCTGGGCCAGATACGAAAAAACATTGATTTATTGTTATTATATAGACGTATAATATTATCATACTAACGTATTTTCTAAATTAGAAAAGGACGGTTAAAAATTTATCACATGTATAAAAAGGGTACCTCGCGACGTATTCTAAAAAAATCCGTGCTAAGCAGGGGCGGCTGGTGCTGGGGACACAAGGGCACGTGCCCCCCTCAAAATTACAACGTCTATAAACACACTGGACACAGCAAAATAGCAATTTTCAATATTTAAAAAATTATCCGGAAATTTGTGTCATAATTATCAAAACTAATTTTTTTATACTCCACTTGTATAAAATGTATCAAAAATTTACTTCCACTTACATCTAAAGATGTGTCTTGGATATATGATATGTTATTTCTGATGAAATGCTGATAAAACCCGGGAACAGAGACCGAATCATGGCTGATTTAGATGTTTTGTTTATATCATTGCCATGGAAACCACACGTCGTAGCGGCCTGATACCACTGGATTGTGGTCCCGTTCTGACCGTGCTCGGGAGGATTGAGTTACTATAGCGGGTTTTAATTTTCATTCTGCGCGAACAAGTATGATAAATATTCTTGGATAATCTTCTCGGTAATACAGACATTCGGAAACAACTACACACCGCTTAAATTAATAATATTTGAGCACATAACGCAGAAGTCGACAAAAAGCGCCATATATTACGCCGATTGATAATGTGCATAAAATTTTGTGGAGTGTTTGAACTTGCTTTAAGTGGACATGACGAAAGTAGGGAATCACAAAATCCAGGTACATTTCGAGGTCTGATTGATTTTATGGCTGAATTGGACTTTATCAGATCATGTGAAAGAAGCAACGGTTTTTAAAGGAACGTCTAAAGGCAAAAAGGTATGTGAAGAAATCCTTTTTTATTTTTATTGAATGTATTTTTGTATTTATTTCCGTCACACAATTTCGACTATTAATTGATAATAACAACCTGTTTTATATTTTCATATTTAAATCATCAATCAAATTGTGTGCCCCCTTTTCAAAAGGTCACGAGCCGCCACTGGTGCCTACTCCTTTCAACTACATTTTAAGATGCTTTCTTTTTCAGAATTAGGATCAATTTATAGATATTTTTACTGGGATTAAGTTAATTTAATGTATGACAATTTTGTGTAAGATCACGTATACGGGCCCTAACAACTAAATATTGGGACACAGACAATTTCTCAAAAAAATCCGGTAGATATTTTTGATATCATTCAATTCGTTTGGACTAAATGCAAATTTTGCATGGGCATCTATTTTGGCAGAGAGTGAGGTATTTTGCAAATTAATAAATTTTATTAGAGCACAAAAATTGTCACCTAACTAAAAAATGTGCAATTTTTGCTGACATTTAAATGTTGGGACATCCGAGAAAATTTGCTAAGTATACCACCGAAATACAAACGTAGTAGCTGGTAAATGCTGCCATTATTATAGGGATCGTAGCATTTCATGCTAGTGTTGGTTTTATTTAGAAAAAAATAGTTAGTGGCGGGCTAGTTTTAGTAAAAGTTCTGAAAATAATAATTTTTCAGTGCCTCAAGGGAAAATCACTAAGAAAAAGTGAAGATTTGTTCCAAATAGCTTAGTCGTCGATGGTAAATGTCGTAAAATATTACGCAGATAGAGGTACCATCGGAATAAAAGGTAAAATTCCCGATAGGCCACCACTTGTGAAGCCGCGTGATCAACGACAACTGATGAAAATTTATAAAAGTGGACGACGGACTACTTCAAAAGAAATTACTACTTGCTGGAATAGCGATAACCAATTAAATTTTTCAAGACAATATTGTCGCGAATGCATACACAAATCAGGCCTTGGTTTTTACATTGTAAATCTTAAATAAAGCTATCTTTGATGGACTTTATTATTTATTTATATTATTTTAGGCTAAAGTAAAACCACAATTAAAAACTGCCCACAAGAAAAATCGGTTAATATGACTAAAATAAAAATTGGAGAAAAGTAATATATAACGCTGAGTCCAAATTTGATGTCTGGGTGAGATAATAGTCGAAAAAGAGTTATTGAAATAAAAAAGGAATTTTAATATGGATTATCTCAAACAAAGCGTCAAGTTTGCAAGCGGAAAAATGGTTTGGGGGTGCATGTCTATTAACGGAATTTAAAGACCAGTTAACAACGTTCATGGAAGGGAAATTACAAATTCAAACAAATATCAATAGACTTTGTAAAAAAATATTAACAACTACTGAAGCAGTCTATCCTGTTGATATTTATATTTTTCAACAGGATGATGCTTCAAGTTACACACCTACAACACTTATTACAAAGAATAATAATATAAATGTTTGCCCTGATCATCGAATAGCCCAGATCCTAATCTAGTAGAGACGGTATGGCGTGAAATAAAAAAATATTTAGGAAATCATCCATCACAAGCGATTGTCAATCTTCAACGGGAAATTTAGCGAATGTAGGATACGGTAACAACTGCTATGTATTGTAGAAAATTAGTTGAAAGCGTCGCCTGCGTTGACAGTTGCGCTGATAAAGCCTGCCGAATAGCGAAATTGGACGATATGCAAAATTTGGACACATTTTGCTGAGGGCGCTAGTTATCCTTCGTTGACAGTTGTCGCGAATGCATACACAAATCAGGCCTTGGTTTTTACATTGTAAATCTTAAATAAAGCTATCTTTGATGGACTTTATTATTTATTTATATTATTTTAGGCTAAAGTAAAACCACAATTAAAAACTGCCCACAACCAATTTGAATGTACAGAAGAAATTGTTGGTTTATGATGTTCCGTGTAGGTTTAGGATTGTTGGTGAAGTTTTTCATTGATTATTATTGATTGATGAAAATGGTTTCGGTTAATCAGTTACACACCTTCTTACACCTCTCTCTTACACCTTTGTTAAACTGGGGAACTGCATGGCTTTTTAGCCTGCATCTACCCACAGAATCGTAGAAAAAATAATTTTTATTAAAATGAAGAATACAGACTTTTGGCCTCTCCGAAGGAGGTTCAAAGTTTTCTTAAATGAAATTAACGTTCATTATTACGTTATATCAAGAATTTTATTTATTTTTTAATAGTTAAAGAATGCAAACCTTTCAAATTTTCCCCAAGAGTGATACTTTCTATCCACGCAGAAAACCTCTGCTTCTGCGTTGGAAACTCGTGGTAGGTAACATTTAAATCACTGTTTGAACAGGATAGTATACAACAATGCATTTTTAATCGTATTTTATTAGTTCAAAATTACGAAAATTACATATACAAACAAATGTGCCAAATTCAAATTTGAACTGTCATTCAAGGATAACTAGCGCCCTCAGAAGGAAAATGGCGTCGAAAGTAACTACTGGATTATCTGTCAAAGGTGGCTATTCGGCAGGCTTTATCAGCGCAACTGTCAACGCAGGCGACGGTTGAAAGTATAACGGCAAGAATTCCTGCAGTTATTAAGGCAAAAAGAGATATGACCAGTTACTGAATTTGCTGTGTCCCAATACTTATGTGTCATAAAATGTTACGTTGTTTTAGAGTTTTATGTCACTGTTTGAGTTAGAAATCAGTTTTTGTTGTGCTGTAAACATTAACAGTTTTGCAAAACGAATTAATTTTAAAATTTTAATTATCTAAAATAAATTACATTTTTGTTAAAAAGTTTGGTGATTTTTTTATAAAAATTTTTTGGTGTCCCAATATTTAGTGTTAGGGCTCGTAGTTTAGGAAATTTCATTCTACCGTACAAAATTTTATTGGCAATAACGAGACGGACAGTAGTACAATAGCAAGAGATATTTACAACTTAAGTTGGCGCGTGCCGGTAATCCCCAAATATTAGAAAGCATCATAGGGACCATCGTTACTCATGAACGAAAATGACCATCATTTTATGAGTACAACTACCTGCTAAATGTTCTCAGACCAATTCGAGTGAACTGGTGTGAGCCATTACATTGTCCGTCTCGTTATCGTCAATAAAATTTTATAGGGTACAATGAAATTTCCAAAAGTATATAAACTTCTTCAGAAATCGGTAGGTTTTTGGATAATAGACAACATCGCTGCCAATTCTCCCATGTAAAATGCATTGCTTACGGGTTTTGTACGCTGCCAAGTCAAAGCAGATTGGGTTTTAAACAGAAATATTAATCTTTTACAGTTACTACAGAACAATAATTTTTTTTTAATTATTTGGTCCACGCTAGGGATGAAAATTTAACATTTGGCATTAATTGGTATACAGGGTGCCGCATCCAAATCTGGATATAGGGAATTAACATGGGAATTGGTTTTTATTTTATAATATCTCCCCAGATCACTTTAAAGCTATTATTGAGTGATGCCTTTGTGGAGGTCGAAGAGAGCTATCGGCCAGTATTTTTTTCAAATCGTTGCATCGCGCTCATTCACTGTAAAATGGTTTTAAAAATCGTATTTTGAAATTCGCGCCCGATCCGAATTGTCGCGAAGTGTTCCGTCGTACTGTCGAAGTTCGGCGATCGCGTCTTTTCATTACCCATGCAAAATTCAAATGTCAAAGTGAAATTAGAAATTATTCTCATCAGAAATCAACGAACAAGTCACACTGAATTATTTTATCCAGTGTGATGATTATTGTAGGACAAATTAAACGGAATAAATGCACAAATTGATCCATTCATTCGTCATAGTGCGCGACCCCGTCAAACGAGCCATCTCGAACTACAATCAGACCGTATCCAAAAAACCCAAGATGAAGACTTCGAGCAGCTGGTCTTCCTCAAAACCCCATCAAAGCCTATCGGCAGCATTGTGATATTTTCTGGGAGCCCTCAAGCTAGGAATGTACTCGGGCTGCCTCACTCAGTAATCACTGAACGACTCAAATTGAATTATTTTATCCAATATGACGATTATTGTAGGTCAATTTAAACGGAATAAATGCACAAACTGCACAAAATATTTTATTAGGTTATGTTGCTGGTGCTGATCGAGTCTTTATTAGTAAAATCTCATTAAAATGCCATGTTCTACTGCGATTAGATGAAAAAGCGAGGGCCCGCTTTTCTTATTGTGTGATGATAAGATTTACCATCAAAACAGCTGGCGCTTTTGAAGAGGACCTTTTAATGAACCATTTAGATAACTACAAATAACAAAACTTAACAATTGTTGATGAATGAAGTATGAAATATTGTACGAATCTGGAGAAGTATTGCACTATTTTCAAGAATTGCTCAAAAAGACTGCTGTCAGCAGCTGTACAGTAAGTAAGCCAATCTTCAAAACTCCTACGCGTGTTGATCAGCATTTTAGTTGAAATCTGAAGACAATATTGCTGGATTGCCTGTTTCAACGCTTCTGTTTGTATAGCTTGTCTGAATGCAGATGGTCGTGAAGAAATCTCCAAAGAAAAAATTCTCAGGAGTTTAGATCCGGCGATTGCACAGGTGCAAACTTTCCATTCCAACATTGCGGAAAAATACTGGTTCAAATAAACAACATTTATGCGAGTTGTATGGCTGGAGATTTGGTCCTGGATGTAAAAGACCTGCTGCAGATGCCGCACCCTTCGAGTCCCAGGAAGTATTTGCTGAGCTAGCACATTATCCTACTTCTGAGCATTCAATCCGGATTCGATAAAAAAAGGTGCAATGACATGATGTCCTAGAAGCCCCAGTCATACACTGACAATTGCACGCCATTGATAACGAAGGTCATGGACCACGTGAGGGTCGTGTAATGCTCAAATTTGATCGTTCTGACGATTATAACTTCCCTTAAGACCAAATGAACGGCAGTAAAACAAATTTTCCTCAAAAACTCTCCATCAGCCTAGATTCTCTCAAGCGTTCCTTCGTAAAACTCTATATGTGAGAAGTAGTCCTCAGGCTTCAATTTTTTGTCATGATGCTTTTTGAAATTCTTCTATCTCATCTGTTTAAGATCCCTAGAAAACGTCGTGCCCACCTGATTTTATGTAATTTTTATCACCTTTGAAAATAAATGTAACTTTATTTTGCGAAATATTATTTTTATTTTTGATGTTGTTAACACAATAAACAAATAAAACAGTAATACAAAAGTTTCTGAATCCCAAAACACATTCGTAATAGAGAAAAATACTTTAAAATGTTGATGAGTTCTACATTTCTCTTTCAAAAATTTCCTGTAATGAAGATGCTTCCTGGAGGCAAAAAATCCATCCCTGCTTAACGAATGTAAAATCAATTGACTTCCAATCTTTAGTGATTCCAAAAAAAAGGGTGAAATTTATCCGAATTACCTACTAATTAAATTAACCGTTGAAGAACATGCAGGCCCCCGCTTTTTCATCTAATCGCAGTAGAACATAGCATAACCTAATAAAATATTTTGTGCAGTTTGTGCATTTATTCGGATTAAATTGACCTACAATAATCGTCATATTGGATAAAATAATTCAATTTGAGTCGTTCAGTGATTACTGAGTGAGGCAGCCCGAGTACATTCCTAGCTTGAGGGTTCCCAGAAAATGTCACAATGCTGCCGATGGGCTTTGATGGGGTTTTGAGGAAGACCAGCTGCTCGAAGTCTTCATCTTGGGCTTTTTGGATAGGGTCTGATTGTAGTTCGAGATGGCTCGTTTAACGGGGTCGCGCACTATGACGAATGAATGGATCAATTTGTGCATTTATTCCGTTTAATTTGTCCTACAATAATCATCACACTGGATAAAATAATTCAGTGTGACTTGTTCGTTGATTTCTGATGAGAATAATTTCTAATTTCACTTTGACATTTGAATTTTGCATGGGTAATGAAAGGACGCGATCGCCGAACTTCGACAGTACGACGGAACACTTCGCGACAATTCGGATCGGGCGCGAATTTCAAAATACGATTTTTAAAACCTTTTTTTGCGCTGCCATAGTTGTAATTGACATTTTACGTTGACACGTGGCGTGTCGTAATGGCAATGAAAAAGGATCTAGTGTCGCAAAATACAAACGAGGAATTTAAGCTTTGAAAAAATAAATTGATTATCACAAAGTAATTACTACTAGTTGATAATCATGTATCTAAAGTTATTATAACAAAAAGTGGCTCGAAATTTAAAAAAAAAGCGCAATTTAAGTTGTAATCTTAAATAGGGGAATTTGTTGATCAAAATTTGGATTTGTAGTAATTTGACAGTTGACACTATTCGGTGGTTTGGTTTACGTTGTTGACGACTATTATGTTATTACTGTTTGTTAGTAGTTCTTGTTAATTAAAAAAACCGTTCAAACTTGACGTTATTCGCAACCTCACGCTGAATCATAATCACAAGATTCTCTCTGATCTGGAGCCGTAAATAAAAATGTTTCCACTGGTACGTATTTCAGACTTCTTGGGCTTGTGTCATTCTGCCGCTTTAAAAACGCTGTTAATTTATAAAATTTCGAATGATTTATGTTATGTTTGATGCCAAGAGTACTTTTCAGAACTGAATATATTGTCCACAGTGTGGATGCTTTCATAATTTCCGACTTAATTTGGAAATAAACCAAGAGCGTCGTCTCAGAAAATTCGCGTATTTTATTTTCTTCGCACCACTTGATGAATTTTTGATATTCGGCTTCATATGGACCTGCGGATTTTGCAGGCAACAAATTTGCAGTTGCTTTATCTGCAATTTTCTGCATACGTGCACGATTTTCCATTTCAACTTTGAAATTCTAAATCTAGCCCGGACAAATTGACAGATTGGTATTTGACGTATTTGGTAATAAATTCAATACCAACATAATTTCGGTTCAGTAATATTTATTCTTGTAGCGATTGAAAAATGTTATTTTTTCAAAAAGGCAGCGCAAAAATAGTATATTTTGCAACAAGAAGTGAAAGTCATACTTTTTTCGTGAGTTGAGTATTGTTTCACGAGTCGCGCAGCGACGAGTGTAACACACTCAACGAACGAAAAAATTGACTTTCAGTTCGAGTCGCAAATGCTATTTTTTCTACGACAAAAAACATACCTAACTACATATAAATTTCAGGAAATTTTATTTTGTAATATATTGAAAATTACAGTTATAATAATTATGTACAACACCTGCTGCTTTAGCATTATTTTCTTTTTTATTAATTATTGATGAAGGCACATTGTCTTCAAGTGCATGTGATGCAGGAGGAACCTCTGCTTCTGTTATTTCTGTCTCCTTAGGTGACAACGAACCCTCAATAGGTGGTAAACTTCCGATATTTTCTTTGCTAATCTGTAATGAATCAAAAATTTTTTTCCCTCTATTAATTTTGTTAGTAATCGAATCTTCGATGTATTGTTCAGCTACAGAACTCGATTTCCATCCGCCGTTCTGCTTTATTTCAGTCATGTTAGCACCCGTGTTTGCAAGAAGTGTCGTGGAAGATCTCCTTAGAGAATGGCCAGTATATAACTGTGAATCTGGTAATTTGAGGAATTTAGCAATTTCTTTTGCAACAGATGCAAATTTATTAATTCCAATAACTTGTCGGGTGCACTTGTTGTGTTGGTAATTCAAAAAAAATCTACGAGTCGTATTGTCTGTTCCTTGTGGACGAAGATTGATGTATCTCTTGCAGATTTTATAATGGGTATTAACAATTGTAAATGAACGAGGTAAATTTGTTTTTGTCTTTGGAATAGTCACAAATAAAGCGCTTCCTAAATCTTGAACATCTTGAATTTCTAAATCTTTTAATTCATGTGAACGACAGGCCCCACAGATCTCAAATATTAGAGCAACCTTCAAATAGTCTAGTATGATACATTATAAAACACAACCTCAACTCAACTTACCTTCGTGAACAAGAATTTTTCATCATTTTTGCCTTTTTAGATTTGAAACCCGTCGACTTCCTTTTTAGAAAAGTTTTTAATTTGAGGTATTTAGAAATATCAACATCATGTTTCAGACTTATTACACTTCGTAGCATGGAATACATGCTCCATAATGTGGTGGGCTTCAGACTGTTTGACAATGTACCGAAATAAGCCATCAAGACATTTTCGGAAAAAGATGTCACTCGGTTGTCCTTCCGCCAAGTTATAAATTTTTCGTATACAAACTGATATCTCTGTTGGGATTTTTGTGGTAAGATATCATTTGAAGCGGATGTTGCTGCTTGTATCACACAAGGTGGTGTGGAACTACGCGATTCTTCTGAATCAGACATGGCTTTTCTTTTTCAATAAATTAGGAACACAATTTGAAACCTAATATGTCATTACGAAATAAAGCAATCACGTAGAATAAACAATATGACTACTTGACTAGCGCTACTGGTTGCTTAGACGTATGCAGATCTTGCTGCGTCAAACATTTTTGTTTAATTTTTATTCAAATTTATTAATCAGTTTTAATCAATTTAGTTTCAATTTAAATAGGTAGTCATATTTCATTTCTTAACAGTTGATCAAATTAAAAAAAAGATACTTAAATTTTCAGTGGATTTAAACTTTAAATTTTCACTTTTCACATAGCAGTCCATGGTTACTTTCGCTTCTAGAATGAATAAGTATTTTCACTTCTAGAAGTGAAAATGATGTTTTCGTTAAGGGTAAACGATGGGAAAAAGTCTACTTTCATATATAGGAGTAGAAAAATATTGTATGATACTCGTGTGAAAACTCCATTGCATTACTCACTTACATACAGCGCTCGACTGCGTCTCGCGCCGTATTCCCGTTCGTAATGCAATGGACCGTTTTCACCACTTGTTACATAAATAACTATTACAGTGAATGAGCGCGATGCAACGATTTGAAAAAAATACTGGCCGATAGCCCTCTTCGACCTCCACAAAAGCATCACTCAATAATAGCTTTAAAGTGATCTGGGGAGATATTATAAAATAAAAACCAATTCCCATGTTAATTCCCTATATCCAGACTTGGATGCGGCACCCTGTATATGTAATATACCGGGTGTCTTTAAAATGGCGGATTAATCCTCCGTTATGCTCGTAACAATCAAATAGCGAGTCTGGGAAAAATAGTAAAAAAAAACCTTCTCACATTTTGGTAGAGTTGTGATGATTTTAAAATTGGCTCACTAGATTTTTTTGTAAATTATTTAAGAAAATTTTGGGAGGCTTTGGTGTTCTATTTTTGGAAAATTTTGTTTTTGAATTAATTTTGAGACCTCGTTTTTTTCTTTTTTTTTTGAAAAATTTAAAACAATCTTGAGATTCTAGGTATTCCCGTTTGGAAAGAATTTGAAAGTGATTTGGAGTCTCTAGTGTCTTTTCTTACAATAGTTTAATTAAATTTCTTAGAGGATACAATAGCATTTGCTAAAATCAGACCTATCTTAGCAGGTACTAGCCCCACCCACCCGCCCTCTATTTTCTTAGAGGATATCTCATTTGCCAAAATCAGTCTTATCTTATCAGGTACTAATCTCGCCCACTCTTTTCTTATACGGTATCTCATCTGCCAAGATCAGTCCTATCTTAGCAGCAGCTAGGCCCACACTATCCTCTCTTTTCTTAGAGGGTATGTGATTTGCCAAAATCAGTTTTACCTTAGCAGGTTAAGATAAGAGTGATTTTGGCAAATGCCATACCCTCTAATAGAAGAGAGGGCGAGGGCCGTTGAGCGGGGCTAGTAACTGCCAAAATAAAACTAATTTTAGCGGGTACTAGCCACGCCCATCCGCCCTTTTTTTCTTAGAGGATATTTGATTTGCCAAAATCACTCTTATCTTAAGAGGTACTAGCCCCGCCCACCCACCCTCTCTTTTCTTAGAGTGTATGTCATTTGCCAAAATCAGTTTTATCTTAGCAGCTACTAGATAGGATACCCTCTTAGAGAAGAAAGGCGAAGACGGGTGGGCGGGGCTAGTAGCTGCTAAGATAAAACTGATTTTAGCAGGTACTAGCCCCGCCCACCCACCCTCTCTTTTCTTAGAGAGTATGTCGCTAAACACCTCGTTGAATTAAATAATTATTTAAGTAGTATAATGTCGGTCACGTGGTATTTTACCGCCATGTTAAAAATTTAAACGCATTCAAATATTTAACTGAGCTTCTGTAAACTGGGTCTAAAGATAATTTTTTGATTGTATTTTTTTTACTATTAAACTAGAAATGTTGAAGAAAATGTTATCAAATATTATTAAAAAATAGATTTCTTACATCTGTAAAATTCAGTGGGTAAAGTTAATCGCTATTAATTTGTGACAATATCTTAACTATAATACAGCAGTAAGCAAACGAAAGCTTGGCCAAATTTTTTAGTTATGTCCCAAAAGCTCTTACATTGCTGACGGTAAAGCAAACGCAAAATTTGTCAAGCGAGTCATTTATTAAAAACATATTTAATAATGTAATAAAAATTAGTATGTGGTGCCGATAAATCATTACCGTGAAATCAATTTTGCCAGCTATAAAGTAACCATAAAATGTAAACATCAGTGGGTAGCGTTGTTACGCTTCTTGATAATTTTTTATTAAAGCAAAACATTAAAGTCTCTAAATATTTAAATAAACACTTATTAAAGACGTATTAACCATTCTATCAGTGAGCACATTCGAGCCTTCACTACAGTTTTTTATATTTTAAACAACAGGCTAAATAACACAAAAGGAAATCATAATAAAAAAATTATCGCATTGTAAAAACGCAACTTTATTAATACATAATTGCAGGCAAAAGCTTTTGGGCTGTTTCCATACATCGTTGTAGAAATTAAAGTGGGAATTTTTATTGACTTTGTGCCAAAAAAGGTATGTGGAAACTGTCATAATTCCGTCAAAATAACATCACATCACATTTATAAACCGTGAATTGGTGGTAGGAAAAAGTTATTGACCTTTGATAGGACTTGCATTAAGAACCCTAAGGGGCCAATTCCAAGTTGGCGACGCAAGTCACTGGTGCAGCGCAACTTTATAATGCTAATTTGGGTATCAAATGCTGGTTGCTAGGGGTGACGGAATCAACAAACGCAGTTGTGTCGAATTTTCCATTGAAATTTGCACCATGGAGTTGCGGCACCTCTAGTAGGCAGTGCAAGTTGGCGCAATTTATCTCGAAAAATTGCGTTTGTTTATTCCGTCACCCCTAACAACCAGCATTTGATACCTAAATTAGCATTATAAAGTTGCGCTGCACCAGTGACTTGCGCCACCAACTTGGAATTGGCCCCTAAGACTAAGACATTACTTAAAAAGCTATTAAATTTCAATTATTATTATTGTGTTTTTCTTAACATTCTTATTTTTGACTAAAGAAAAACATTTTGCCAAACGATGGTAATTTATTTTATTTACCATGTTTTCGGAGAATTTAAATACCTGTGACTAATAAATGACTGCACCCCTTCAGAATTCGTCTAAACTTGTAAACAAACGTCGGCAGTTACCTTATGAGAGATTATAATTTTCTCAAGAAGATCAAGACCTTTTGTAAAGCAGTCACTCACTGTAATTTTCGTAGAAAATATCTTAGTTGTCTGAAATGATAAAAGCTTGAAATTTAGGTAAGTAAATTAACTCGAAAAGCCGTTTAAGATGAGTATATGTATTTTAAGCATCAGACCTTTGACTTTTCTGAAAATGAGTTTTCTTTTTTAAGAGAAAGTGGTATGTTTTATACGTGCGATAAATGGGACACGTTTCTATTTTTCAGTGTTGTAATATTGAAACGAATTTGTCTGATACAATGCTTTAAAAATTAGATTGTGGCAATCTTAGTTCATTAGTTTTTCCGCTATAATGTTTCCATCATTAAAAAAATAAAACTTGTCTGTAACATAAGTATACAGATTAAACAGTAATTAAAAAAAAAATAGGAGTATAAAAATAAGATGATGGGGAACAAGATTTTTCAAGTCAAGGAAACTGGACACTCCAAGATTAACGAAAAAATATTTCTAAGACAAACAAGAAAAAAAATTCCAGCGACACAACTTCCGGGGCGTAAGTATTTAGTAAAGCATTTTCATATCTTAAAAGTGAGAAAAATTTGATCTATTTTCCGAAAAAAGGCGATATTAAACTAATAGTATATCTAGTATATGTATATCATTTAAGATTATTGTCTCATCTAAGTATTTAATGTAATGTTTTTATCTTGTAACAGCCATAAAGTCATATTAGCAGAAAATAAATTCAGAAGAACAAGTTTACTAAAAAGTACGGATATTCTGATGTTATTTTAGCTTAAATAAAAATTATTTACTTTTGTTTCAAATCTCAAATTAAATATGTGCATTTCATGGGTACGGTGTAAACGGTAAAAGGTTTAAGTTTAAATTTTGTAAGTTATACACATGGGATAGATATTTAGAATTTTATAGAATATAGAAATTTATTGATGAGCTTGTTCAAATAACAAAACGGTCGTCTAAGAAAATACCAAGGAAGTCACATTTTTGTTAACTTTATTATAACGATAGTTAAGCAGGGGCGGCTGGTGCCGCGTGCCCCCCCAAAAATTACAACGTCTACAAACACACTGGATATAGCAAAATAGTAATTTTCAATATTTAAAAAATTATCCGGAAATTTGTGTCATAATTATCAAAACTAATTTTTTATCTCGCTCTAATTGTATAAAATGTATCAAAAATTTACTTCCACTTACTGCTGATAAAACCCGGGCACATAGACCGAATCATGGCTGATTTAGATGTTTTGTTTACACCATTGCCATGGAAACCACACGTCGTAGCCGCTTGATATGCACCTGATACCACTGGACTGTGGTCCCGTTCTGACCGTGCTCGGGAGGAGTTTCTATCGCGGGTTTTAATTTTCGTTCTGCGCGAACACGTATGATAAATATTCTTGGATAATCTTCTCGGTAATACAGACATTCGGAAACAACTACACACCGCTTATATTAATAATATTTGTGCACATAACCCAAAGGTCGACAAAAATCGCCATATATAAAATTTCACTTTTCAAAAACTTATCTAAAAATTCTGAAAAATTTCAGGGATATAGATCTCGACGTGCTGATTCCAAAAATATAACGTGTTTATCATAATGGAGCAATATTTTCGAAATATTCCGAGTGACATTCGAATTTTTTGAAATTTTTAAAAAATGCCATTTTTCAATAGGCGATTCTGGAAAAACGGTTGGAGTTATCGAAACAATGAGCCCGGGAGTGTCTTTTGCGACCTGAAATCTACAAAATGTGTTTAGTTAAATTTCGAAAATCGTCGAAAATGGCTCGAAAAAATGCATTAGAGAAAATTTCATTGTTGAAAAAGTCGTCCAAAATTTTTCAATAAATTCAGTGTTATAAATCTTGACGTGCTGATTCCAAAAATATAGCGTCTTTAGAGTCACAGAGCAATATTTTCGAAATATTCGGAGTGAAATTCTAATTTTTGATATTTTTAAAAATTGCGATATCCCAATTCGCAAAATCAAATATTATAATGTTTTCATTTTTCCTTCGATTTAAAATCTTCCATATCACAATTTTTCGTTTTTTTATTTTCAATTTTTCAAATTATCGATATTGCAATTTTCCATTTTTCGTTTCCTCAATTTTTCAGTTTCTTGAATTTTGTTTTCCATTTTCCCGATTTTTTAATTTTCATTTTCTCGGTTTTATATCAGAATGTTTCATTTGCACATTTCCTTTGAAATTGATAAATCTAAAAACCGACTTTTAAAAATTGAAAACTCGTGAAAAATTCTTTCCTCAGAGCCAATAAGAATGAATGATCAAAACGGAATAAGGGTGGGTGGGAGGGGGCACAATAAAAAGTACTTCCATCGCATGTTAAAACGGATTTCAATTCCCGTTTTAGAGTAAATAAACGAAATCAGTGAAATAGAGAGGTGGGCGGAGCTAAGTGTAACTTTTTTCTAGAGAGCCTTATAAGCAAGCAGTTTCCCCGCCCATCTACCCCCTCTTAATTCCAGTGATTAGGTACTTTTAATAAAATAAAATTGAAAAACTGAAATATTTAAAAAATATTATAATTACATATTTAAAATGAAAACTATAATAATTGTAAATTAAAAATTGAAAAATCTAAAAATTGAAATCTTTTTTCAAAAAAAAAAGAATGAATGATCAAAACGGAGTATGGGTGGGAGGGCGGGGCCACTTTTTACTTTGTTTTAAATTTTAGTTTCTACGGATTTTACAGTAAATAAAATAAGTCAATGAAATAGAAAAAAGGTTTAATATTGTTCAGTCTTATCTTAGCAAATTACTAGCCCCGCCCACCCGCCCTCTATTTTATTAGAAAGTTTATTATCTGCCAAAATTAGTCTTAACTTGGCAAGTACTAGGCTTAGCTTACACTCGGGAAGTAAAAATTAAATTTGAAACATTGCAATTCGAAAAATTGAAGACGTCAAAAATTGAAAAATCGACAAATTGAGTAATTAAATACTGACGACTCCTGAAATTAATTCTTGGTAGCCAATAAGAATGAGTAATCCAAACGGAAGAGGGATGGGTGAAAGGGGCCACGTTTTACTTTGCTCTAAATCTAAGATTCCACTGCTTGTCAAAACAGATTTCAATTCCTATTTTGTAGCAAATAAAATAAGCAAGTGAAATAGGGAAAAGGGGTGGGCACAAGTGAATTTAGCTCTTTTATAAGCAGTCTTATAACTTATAAGCAAGCCGTAGCCCCGCCCACTGACCCCCTCTTCATTCCAGGGACTACTCATAATATTGTTCAGTCTTACCTTAGCAAGTACTAGCCCCGCCCACCCTCTATTTTCTTAGAGGATGTCATTTGCCAAAATTAGTCTTTTTTTTTGTGGAGTGTTTGAACTTGCTTTAAGTGGACATGACGAAAGTAGGGAATCACAAAATCCAGGTATATTTCGAGGTCTGATTGATTTTATGGCTGAATTGGACTTTATCAGATCATTTGAAAGAAGCAACGGTTTTTAAAGGAACCTCTAAAACTGTCCCAAATTTTAGATACCATGAACGTAAAATTTTGACCAAAGGCAAAAAGGTATGTGGAGAAATCCTTTTTTACTTTTATTGAATGTATTTTTCTGTTTATTTTCGTCACACAATTTCGACTATTAATTGATAATAACAACCTGTTTTATATTTTCATATTTAAATCATCAATCAAATTGTGTGTCCCCTTTTCAAAAGGTCACGAGCCGCCACTGGTTCCTCCTCCTTTCAACTACATCTTAAGGTGCTTTTTTTTTCAGACTTAGGATCAGTTTATAGATATTTTTACTAGGATTAAGTTAATTTAATGTATGACAATTTGTGTAAGATCATGTATAGTTTTGGAAATTTCATTCTACCCTACAAAATTTTATTGGCAATAACGAGACGGACAGTAGTACAATAGCAAGAGATATTTACAACTTAAATTGGCGCGTGGCGGTAATCCCCAGATGTTAGAAAGCATCATAGGGACCATCGTTACTCATGAACGAAAATGACCATTATTTTATGAGTACAGCTACCAGCTAAATATTCTCAGACCAATTCGAGTGAACTGGTGTGAGCCATATATATCTTTTACATTGTCTATCTCGTTATCGTCAATAAGATTTTATAGGGTACAATGAAATTTCCAAAACTATATCAACTTCTTCAGAAATCGGTAGGTTTTTGGATAATAGACAACATCGCAGGTTTTGTCCGCTGCCAAGTCAAAGCAGATTGGGCTTTAAACAGAAATATTTTAATCTTTTACAGTTACTACAGAACAATCTTTTTTTTTTTTAATTATTTGGTCCACGCTAGGGATGAAAATTTAACATTTGGCATTAATTGGTATATATGTAATATACCGGGTGTCTGGAAAATGGCGGATTAACCCTCCGTTATGCTCGTAACAATCAACTAGTGAGTCTGGGAAAAATAGTAAAAAAAACCCTTCTCACATTTTGGTAGAGTTGTGATGATTTTAAAATTGGTTCACTAGATTTTTTTTGTAAACTATTTAAAAAAATTTTGGAAGGCTTTGGTGTTCTATTTTTGGAAAATTTTGTTTTTGAGTTAATTTTTAGACCTAGTTTCTTTCTATTTTTTTTTTGAAATATTTAAAACAATCTTGAGGTCCTAGGTATTCCCATTTGGAAAGAATTTGAAAGTGATTTGGAGTCTCTAGTGTCTTTTTTATAATAGTTTAATTAAATTTCTTAGAGGATACAATCGCATTTGCTAAAATCAGTCTTATCTTAGCAGGTACTAGCCTCGCCCACCCACCCTCTCTTTTCTTAGAGTGTATGTCATTTGCCAAAATCAGTTTTATCTTAGCAGCTACTAGATAGGATAAGACTGATTTTGGCAAATGACATATCTTCTAAGAAAAGAGAGGGTGGATGGGCGGGGCTAGTACCTGCTAAGATTAGAGTGATTATGGCAAATGAGGTACCCTCTAAGAGAAGAGAGGCGAAGACGGGTGGGCGGGGTTAGTAGCTGCTAAGATAAAACTGATTTTAGCAGGTACGAGCCACGCCCAGCCGCCGTCTCTTTTCTTAGAGAGTATCTCATTTGCCATAATCACTCTTATCTTAGAAGGTGCTAGCCCCGCCCACCCACCCTCTCTTTTCTTAGAGGGTATGTCGCTAAACACCTCGTTGAATTAAATAATTATTTAATTCAACGAGGTGTTTAGCAGTTTAGCGACGTCTGACTGGCGTAGTGTCGGTCACGTGGTATTTTACCGCCATGTTAAAAATTTTAACCCATTCAAATATTTAACTGAGCTTCTGTAAACTGGGTCTAAAGATAATTTTTTTATTGTATTTTTTTTAATATTAAATTAGAAATGTTGAAGAAAATGTTGAGTTTATTTAGAAGTCGAATCATAAATATTATGGTATTCAGTTGACCTGTACCTAGTAAAATTTTACATCCCTATTAGGACAATTGTCCTTTATTATCCGTTAATGAGACTGTAAAGTTTTACTGGGTACTGTAAAGTCACCTACTATAATACGAATAATTATTTACAGCTGCTACAGGTAAAACAATCCAACTATATAAATTCTATGAATTATTGTTTTTCAGAAAATTAGTTAACCGTTTGCTGTTCATCAGTAGTAGGAAATAAAAAATTAATTTACTCTGTAAAACGTTATCAAATATTATTAAAAAATAAATTTCTTACATCTGTAAAATCCAGTGCGTGAAGTTAATCGCTATTAATTTGTGACAATATCTTAACTATAATACTTATAGCAGTAAGCAATCTAAAACTTTACCAAATTTTTTAGTTATGTCCCAAAAGCTCTTTTGTTGTTGGCGGTAAGGCACAAAATGTCATTTATTAAAAAACATATTCATTAAGTAATAAAAATCAGTATGTGGTGCAAGCAATTTTACCAGCTATAACCTAAAAACCATAAAATGTGAACAACTGTTCGAAGCGTTATTATTACGCTTTTTGTTTTATTAAAACAAAACATTAAAGTCTCTAAATATTTAAATAAACACTTGTTAAAGATCTATTAATTATTTTGTCAGTGAGCACATTCGAGTATTCACTACAGTTTTTTATAGTGTATAACAATAAGTGAAATAATACAAAAGAAAAAAAAAATAACCGCATTCTAAAAACGTAACTTTATTAATATGTAATTGCAGACAAAAGCTTTTGGACTGTTTCTATACATCGTTGTAGAAATTAAAGTGGGAATTTTTATTGACTTCGTGCCAAAAACGGTGTGTGGGAACTGTCATAATTCGATCAAAATAACATCACATCTTTCATTTTTTGGCATCCAACATTTTATAAACCGTGAATTGGTCGTAGAAAAAAGTTATTGACTGTTGATAGGACTTGAATTAAAAAGCCCAAGACATTAATTAAAAGGCTATTAAATTTCAATTATTATTATTGTGTTTTTCTTAGCGTGCTTATTTTTGACTAAAGAAAAATGTTTCATATCAGCAACGTACAGCAAGGGTAATCTTAATTTACAGATTTAAATCTTTATGGTAATTATCCAGTAAACATTTTGCCAAACGATGGTAGAGTTTGTCTAGAATTATAAGAATTTTATGGACTCCCAACGTTAATGGGTTTTACAACCCTGTCGTCAATTCTATTGTACAGGTAAAGAGCCTGTCAGGAGAAAGCCGATGTTTTCTGTACCTGAGTTCACCACGCTCTTCAGCTGTACAGTAAAATTGACAACAGGGCTGTAAAACGAATTAACTTTGGGGGTCCATAAAATTCTTATAATTCTAGACAAACTTTATTTACCATGTTTTCGGAGAATTGAAACACCTGTGACTAATACATGACAATAGTATTAAGTTTAAGATTCAGATGTTTACTGCACCCCTTCAAAATTCGCCTAAACAAACTCGGTAATTACTTTATGAGGGATTATAATTTTCTGAAGAAGATGAAGACCTTTTGTAAAGCTGTCAGCCAGTCACTGTAGTTTTCGTAGAAAGTATCTTATTAGTTGTCTGAAATTATAAAAGCTTGAAAGATAAGTAAATTATAGTGAACCAAGAGTTATAAGGTTATATGGCCATCATAAAAATAGTTGACCGCAAATAAATACCCCCTTTGTGTGGTTCGCACTAAGCTTACCGGCTGGCAATAAATCATCTTCTAAACATTTCTTGCTCATATTTAACAGGGCCGGCTTTCAAAGCGAGTGGTTATTTCGGAACCCTCAGCGGCTGCAGGTAGTAAAGAAATAGTGGAGTGGTGGATTTTCATATTTAGTGAAAGCCGCCCCTGAACGAAACCACAAGAGCCGGTCGAGCTGCAGTGGACACGTTATTTACGACCCTAAAACCTTTTCTATTGTAAACAACTTAACTTCGACACAATGGGATGATTTTATGATGGCCATATAACCTTATAGCTCTTGGTTCACTATAACTCGAAAAGCCGTTTAAAATGAGTCAGGTCTTTGATTTTTCTGAAAATGAGTTTTTTGTTAAGAGAAAGAGGTATGTTTTATAGGTACGTTGAATGGAGCACGTTTTTATTTTTTAGTGGTGTAATACTGATACGAAATTTTCTGATACAATGCTCTGAAAATTAAATTGTGGCCATCTAAATAGGTCATCACTTTTTCCGCTTTAATGTTTCCATCATTAAAAAAAAAATTAAACCTATCTGGAAGATGATTAAACAGTAATTTAAAAAAATAGGAGTATAAAAATAAGATGGTGGTGAACAAGTGATAAACTGGACACTCCAAGATTGTCGAAAAAGTATATCTAAGGCAAGTAAGAAAAAAATTTCTAGCGACACAATTCGCTAAAAAAATTAAAATTTAATTTCCGAAAAAAGGCAATATCAAACTGGAATACCTAATATTATAGTATTAGGTATCAATATTATTGTCTCATATAAGTATGTTTTTATCTTATAACAACCATAAACTCATGTTAGCAGAAAATAAATTCAGAACAACAAGTTTACTAAAAATCACGGATATTCTCATGTTATTTTAGCTTACATAAAAGTTATTTACTTTTGTTTCAAATCCTATATTAAATATGTACATTTCATGGGTACGGTGTAAACGGACGTTCATGATTTTACCAGGAAATTAAGACCCTACATCGATCAAGAGCGCTAAAAGTTTAAATTTTGTCAGTGATAGAGATGGGGTAGATATTTCGAATTTTATAGAATATAGAAATTGTTAATAAGCTTTTTCAAATAACAAAATTGTCGTTTAAGAAAATACCAAGGAAGTTACATTTTTGTTAACTTTACTATAAGAATAGCTATCATAGATTAACATCATTAAGTTGCCGACAAAACATAATTCAAACCTCATTTTATTTTTAATTCCAGGAAAAAGCATTTTCTATTTTGGAAGAAAATATTGAAACTTGACAACAAACAATGAACAATTTGGGGTCAATTGATTCAATTACATTTTTAAGAAATGATCATAATATATTTGTCAATTTCTTAAACGAATTTGTTCTTATCACTCAACTTGAAAATTAAGGACAATAACAATTTTGTTTTATTTAGGTATTAAAGCGCAAACACACTTACTACATCTTAACGAAGAAATAATTTGGTATTAAGTAGTCATTATCCACCAAAAAATAATTTTTTTCACTAGCAGCCGGGACGCATGCAAATGTCGACTCATTTAGTGGTAGCAAATTCAACTTTTGCGACCACCGGTTCAAAAAGAAAAATTGAGGTTATGTACGCAATGTTTGATGTGATTATTTCTTAAAAAATGAACAAATGTGTGCTACAAACATTACTTGAGTATACGCATGATAGTTGGTAGACGGTAGAAGGTAAAATGATTAACTCAGCGACAAGTATAAACGGTTTTCTTTGTGTTGAAGATTTAGATTAAGTTTGACTAGAAATCAAAAAACGTCAAAAAATTGAACGTTTATTTTTTCAGTTTATTGTCTTATGGTTTCTACTAGTGAAAAAAATAGTATATTAACCACGGTTGCAAAGCCACTTCTAGACCTTGCGCTTCAGAGCCCTCGACGCTGCGCGTCTCGGGTTCTAATTTGCGCTCGGTCTAGAATGCTTGGATCTGCAACCTTGGCTAATAATATACTATAGTAGCGTTGTTTACTTATGATAGATTCACTGTGTTCTTTTATATGCAATGTTGATAGATTGTTTCACTTTGAGATTGGAAAGTAACTTGGAAAATACGTTGCTATGATATAATTATTACAGAAATGTTTCTGGGCCAGATACGAAAAAACATTGATTTAATGTTATTATGAGTAATTATTATAAAAAAAAGTTGCATTTAACAAGATATTCTGACACGAAAAAATGTCTTTTTTCGCCAGCCGTCTTAAAAGATGTCACTTTTAACGTCAATTTTGGACGGAAAACTTGACGTTTTTGTGAGAGTAAAAAAAAGTTGCGTTACTAAAGTAACAACGTCATTTTTGCCTTTTTAATCCTAGGATTAATTTTTTTTTTTCATCCTAGCCTTAAAAAGTTTTCAATTGTTTTATTTTGAGAATGAAATGCTATTAATATTTTCCAATTTTATTATTAACTTACATTGTTATTAATTATTTAAATTTTAAAATTAATATTGAATGTACAATAAGAACAACTGCGATTGATTTGGATTAAAGATTTTCCGTCACTATTATCATTTTTCATGCGGTCAGTAATAATATTTTGCGCTAACACTTCTACCGCTCCTGCTGTCTGGTTGGTCACAGTGTCAAAATTCAGGTTTACTGCTCCCACATTCCTACTTATTCCGTCTTCACGTGTGATCATTCTATTCGTAGTTCCACTACTTGTACCTGATTCTTCTAGGTTTACTTCCCTCACATTCCTATTCGTTGCGTCTTCATGTATTTTACTTGTGGTTTCACTACTTGTACCTGGTTCTTCCAAACGAAAAAAATTTCAAATACTTTTCCCCCATAACCGTAAATGATCTGGGTTTTTTCGTTTTGGTATCAGGAATTTTTACCAATAAACCTGCTTTAATATTTTCAATATCTTCAGTTTTTATTTGTAATAGTTCGTGACACCGACAAGCTCCGCTAACGCCAAAGATTACAACAATCTGAAAAAAATTCGTAAAATAAATATAAGCTCTTCATTAGGTTATAAACATACTTTCATCATCAGGAATTTGAAATCCGGAGCCGTGTCTAAGAAAACTTCTATTTGTTCATTAGTTAAAACCCTTGATTTCTTTGGAACGTATCCTTCTCCTTGTTTCTTTATAAACGCTTTTAATTTTGAATACTTTCCGATTTCTATGCCATTTTTTATATTTAAAGTTGCTTTCACCATAGAATAGTGCGACCACAGTGTGGATGACTTCATTTTTGTAGCCAATTCGGAAAAATATACCAATAGGACGTTCTCAGAATAAGTTTGAATCTTTTTCCCTTCGCACCATTTGATGAAGCGGGTATACGCGCACTCATACACTTCGCGCGATTTTGTTGGTAACAAGTTCAGTACCACGTTTTGTGCTTCTTCTAGCACATCGGGAGGTAACTCTTCTTCAGGATTCATTATTAACACTGCAAACGTTTTCACAAAACAATGGTATGTAAGCAAACAAAAAAAGCCTTGACGACGTGGATACCAGACTACTTTGCAGATTGATTCATTTCTGCTCGATATTATTGTTATCAATATTTTGTATTTTTGAGATTTACTTTTTGGCTGGCGAAAAAGTAGTATGTTTCATTCGGATTAAAAGTCAGTTTTTGACTCGCAATTTTGCATCCGCTCGGCTTCGCTTCGCTCCGCCTCGCAAATGCAAAATTTGCTCGTCGCAAAAAATGGCACTTTTAATCCTAATAAAACAATCTACTATTCTTGGCAGCTGTGCAAACAATTTCAAAAGCAAGTGTGTCAAAATTTTCCAAGAATGTATGCAAAATCTCTAAATTTACGTACTAAATTTAGTATTTCGTGACTGTAGTAATTTTTCAAACAACTTTTCAACTTTTTAGTTATTGTCATTCATGTTCCAGCATAACACGACATTTTTTTAAATTGATGAATATTAATTCAATTGTTACCTGTGTTCCCGGAACGTTTGAAAGCTGCTTTTCGGCGCCTTATCCTCCCACACCCTCTCCCTCGTCCTGTCGTCCTGTTCCACCCCCCCTAAAACTTTCTACCTGCGCCAATTAGAAGAATTTCAACCAACCTGTCAAAAATCTGCCCGCCCCCATGCCATCTACCGATAAATAGTTGTACATCCCTGCCGCCAACTCAGTCGGTAGGAATCAATGTTCACGATCACGTGGAGGCGACATTTGCCGATTTGGTGAAATTTGCGGTATGGTTAGTTGCTCACGTGTATTTATGTGAGCATTTCCTACCAAAATTTCGAAAAGTTTGTGCTAAACAACGCGGCAAACATGTGCAGACTGTGCGGGAACTAACGTTGCGTCGATCCGTGTATAAATAATCCAAGTGTACTGTTAAAAACAAAAGGTGTAAATAAAAATATGTAAGCTGGTGTTCCTAACCTATAAACCGTGCGTACTATTAAAAGCGAATATTACGTAAAAAAAGTGGACAATTCCGTGGAATTAGTGTTCGGAGGGACGTTTTGTGGATAGAACTTGATGGTAGTTGCCCATTTTGGCACAGTTTGGCTGTAAGAACGACTTGGTGCAGTGGTGGTGTTATTGACCGCAAATATGGATACGAGTCTGTTAAATTTAGAGGAGCACTTTTCGACGTATCACGACTATGGAGAGGTGGGTTTTTTTTTGGAAATGCGATTTTTGACTTTGTTAATGCATGGGTTTGTTTTAGTCCGATGATCGATCGAGTTTAGGTGACAACAATAGGGGGTTTTTCAATGAGTGGGAAGATGAAAGAGAGTAAGCATAACGCGGTTTTTTGAGGTGTTTTTTTAACTTATTTGTTTGATAATAGGTTGAACGGGGATATTGGGCTCATTCCGGAGTCAAGTAGTTTTTGTGAAACCTTGAAAGACATGTCTGATCCGACTGACTCACCAACGTCTGTTCTTTTTCATAAGATGATTGATTGGTCTGCGTATATTTATGTAAGTAGCCAATTTTGGGGGTGGGAGATTTTGTGTCAATTGCGGTATAGGCGGAGACGGCAGATGAAATTTTTTGTCGTTACATTTTTTTTTTAATTTTATTTCAAATTAATCGTGTTTTCAGAAAGTAACATTTTTGTTTTCATCTTGGCTTGTATTTTAGATTCGTTACTCTTAAATTAGCTACATTTTAGAAATATAGTTCTTCTTGAGAACTTTTGTGTTCATAACTTTGGGAATAATTTCAGTAATTACAAACTCATTACATTACGTTTAGCGCAGCGTCCAAATCGATAAAATGATAATTGATGTTTTTGTTGGTTTTCATTTGTTTTTGACGACATTAATTCTGAGTCATACGTGAGTACTTTACAGACTTTCTATTCAGAATATCAATTATTTTTTTCTTCTATATATTTTCTAAATTTTGCACTTTTTTTTGAGAAAGAAGTTCATCAATGTTTAAATGTTTGAAGAAAATTTCTAATCAATTTAATTTTATGAAATTGGGACATCCTGTATAGGAGCACTTGTAAAATGATTATTTTGCATTTGAAATAAACCATTTTCAGAAATATTTAACTTTGTAACTTTCGTGCAACGACTCTTTTCTACCTGCAAAAGCCTGTCCAGTTTTATGATAAGATTTGGGTATTTCGGGCCCTAGAAAGACTTTACAGATGTTCAATATACCATTCAATGTCGGAAAACTTCAAGGTCCCTTTTAATCTCTTTCATGTCAAAAATATTTAAATACTTTACCTGAACTCGACTTTCCGAACAAGTTGTTGTATTACCTGCTCGGTCAAACCAACCCTGAATATTCCTAGAACAATAAGTACAGTAAAAGCACTTGAGTCGTTAGATATTCTAATAACGTATTTCCATGATTTGTCTGTTAAATGCGTGAAAAAATTGAAAGCTGCATCGTTGAAAGCATTTTTATTTTTCGTTTTTCAGTAACAGTATCAAGATTATTAAAATGTTTATTGAACGTGTTTACACACAATCTCAGTCACATCTTTGTGTTGTGCTTGATAATGTTGTAAATTTATTTTTTTCACGACACAGCGAAATCGGTTTCTCTGACTACATTTTACGATGTGAGACAAATAATTATTCTGTGGATTTATAAATAAAATTAGTGCTGTTCAACACTTGGCGCGAACTGTTCATATCACATGTGTAAAAATCAATTTACCACACTGTATCTCACATATTACTCATCGCGGTGTGATCCAGTCTGACAATATTTGTTTAGTTACATATCGAAATATCTATAATCCTTTTTTATTACATATGTCTGAAGTAAATTCGATAAAAATTCTTTAGCTTTAATATGGCCCAAATTCTAACAGAAATTTAATTGATATTTTTTTAAAGGAAAAAACTAGATTAACACAATTTTCTGTACTTCAATAACCCATTGTTACTTTAGTCAAAGATACATGAAACTTATAAAAAGTAAAAAAGTTGACCTAATTTTATTCGAATCCATTCCCGATTTTACGGTCACATTAACTTTTTTTCCAAGTAATTTTGAAATTTATTGTTTGGAGTGTTTTCTTGTACGCGTTGAAGAAATTTTATGTATATCATGTGTGTAAATTTCTCGATTAACCATGCTGGAATTTACCTTTTTTATAGAAACAAAAAATAATTTGCGAAAATGTTTACTTAAAATACATTTAACAACATAAAGCGAAGTTATATACTCAACGTAATTATTTTGTATTTGATGCAGAAATATTTAGATTTGTAGTTCTATGTATTTGCAAAAATATGACTCATTTATAACAAGAGTTGGGTGTTTGACGTTTGTCCAAAAGGTTTTAAAATAGAGAGACTTTCTGGAAGCCACCAATAAATCGCTTAGGATTATGCTAATCATAATTTACAGCCCTAATATCTGCGGTTGTTTGCCTGAAAGACAAAATTTCTAGTTAAAATCGACGTCTTATTCCCGAAACTTTTAATCTTTTCGGACAAGCAATCCAAAAACAGACCGGCTTGTAAATCATCATTAAATCTTGAGCAAGGGCTTCTAAGAGGCATTTTTGGAAATAGAAAGTTAATTTTCATGTTGGACGACTTTAAAATTGGTCATTTTGGCTTTTTCCATGCGATTTTTAAATACCTTACCTGAACTTGGGTTTTAGGACAAATTGCTACATTACCTGTTATTTTATCTTGACAAACGTTGATGATTTTTGAAATCCATTACAGTGTAATAAACACAAATATGCAAAATATACCAACCTGTTCCAATTACAAACAGAACTCGTGAATGTAGACGTCTTAGGAACCTTCAAGATATTTTATCGTCATCGAACAAAACATTTGTAATTTTTGTCGTGTTTTTTAAGTTTAAGTGATTAAAAAAAATCTTTTTAACGTAAATTTAAACAACGTTGAGACGCGTATATAAGAGATTAGAATTCGAGTTCGAAAATACAATCGAAACAAAAATTTGTGAGAAGTGGGACAGACTCAAAATTAAATCAGAATAAAAAAAAAACAGCTGTGGCTCTAATAATTTACTGAAAAATGCATATGTTAGTTGTTAGGATCAAATTACCATTGGTATTTTTCTTATCATGGTGTGCAGAAACCGTTATCAGTATTTTCAAAGAAAGACTTCTCTGTGGACAAATCCCTAATGGAATTTTAAGTACCGTCTTTGAATTTCTCGTTTTGACCGCTAACTTAACAATGCCCGGCTTTAAACCAACTTTTACTTGAAATGTTACCTAAAGTTACCCTTTAAGTACCTGGAAAACAATAACGAGAAGCCAAGTCTTTGCGTCTCCGCCTAACGGTTTTCTTTTTTGCTGTATGAAGTATCCAATGCTCGTTAGTTATGGTTTTCTCTGCTATAAAACCACGACCTCCAAAACATTGGAAAAACAATTGATGTGTAAAAGTAAATACTTTCGGAATTTCGCGTTCCGAAAATACTTGAACCATCGCACATTTTGTTAATATTACAAGAACAAAAAATCACTGTTAAAATTTTAGGTGGATGGTGTCGAGAATTTTTCTCAAGATTCGATATCAAATCCTATGTTGGAATTAAACGAATATAAAGAGCGTCCTAGTCTCGACGGCAAAGATTTAAGTAACTTTGATCTCGCTACATACATAAACGAACCAGAAGACACAAGTCCAGCTAAAAGAAAAGTAAAATCTGCCGGAAAAAAAATCGATAAAGAAGCACAAAGATATATTATCGATGATAAAAACGATAAGTTGGACACCAGTGATGAAATCGACGTAGAAACTATATCAGAGGGTACAAGTTTACCCGTTTTAGAGGCAAACGATGCTTTTAGTCTTTTGGAACAATTTGAAGCTTCCGAAAAACCGATTTTGTCCAAAACTAGCACAAACTTAACCGATTCGTTCGGATTTAGCAGTAGTTTAGTAAATAATATAGAAATGGAGGTTAATCAAATCCCCCGTAATCCTATCGAAATATTCGAGAAAGTTCCGCAAACTCCTATCGACATATTCGAAGATGTAAAAGTCGAACCTCCAGTAGTGGAAGAAGTAAAAGTGGAAGAAGCAAAAGTGGAAGACGCAAAAGTGGAAGAACCGATGGAGATCGAACCGGTTTCGATCAAACAAGAAGAAATCAAAGATGAGGGAAAATCCAAACCACCGACTTCTGAATCACAAACTTATGTTAAAAATAAGCAAATCCTAGACGCTCTACCTCAAGAATTGATTGCACGTATTAACGAATCCGGCAAACGTAAAACCATAACTGTGATACCTCCTATTCCAAATAAGAAACGAGGTGCTGTGCGTTCAGTGGATGCCGTCTCTCAACACCGTAACAAAATCGCTAAAACTTCCCCCAACGAACAAGTGCAATTAGATCACGATTATTGCGCTGCTGCTTCCCCGTATCCGAAAGAACCGAGAAAAGATTCAGGTTTTCAGTCTGAGGAGGACGATCGATCCGTGATTCGCAACCAACCAACCGTAAAAACCGCTGATGGTAAACTCATGGTCTCTCTACTTAAAGTAAACACGATACACAGCACGAATCAGAAGAAGAAACTTAACTTAGAAGAGTATAAAAAGAGGCGCTTTATTAACTCTAACATGGCGTCACAGAGCAATTCGCCGATTAATAGCAATTGCAGCTCGCCGCTGCCTGAAGATGAGAATTTGAAACGTCTTAAGCACCACGAGCTCTTGATGAAAATGGCTTCTGATTTATTGAAAACGCAGGCCAAGTCGGCAAAGTCGAATGAAGCGACTGTTGCTCCTCCGAAACCGCCAGTTCCGAGTCCGCCTCAGGTAGTTTTGGCTCCTGCTCCTGAGAGAATCGTGCCTCCTCCAGACTTAGAAGTAAAAACTTATGTTAGCATCGCCACGAACACCGATATTTCGAGTATCAATTGTAGCAAGAGTATTATAGCTTCGACTAGGCAGCTTGAGGAAATTAAGCCGTTGTTGAAGAAAGTTAGCGATAAAATTAATAGCAACTCGTTCATCACATCATTGATTGAAAATATTCCGAAAGCTAAGACACGGGTTAATACGTATATTAAATCGGAAAATCAAGAAGTGGTCAGAGAGGATAAGATTATTCACTATTTAAAGAAAGATCGAGTGCCCGCTAAGACGCGCAGTGTCGGCTCACAGACAGAGTTTGATGAGGTCAATCTAGATGATGATGATGATGTGCAGAGTAGATACAGAAGGAGGATAGAGGGAGGCAGCAGTCCTGGTTCGTCTTCCAGCGGAAGTTCTCGTTCTGGACGCAGCAGGTAATTTTTTTTTACAGCAGCAGCAATTACGTTCATTAGAAAATAAACCATCGTGACTTTATTCCACACTAACCTTCATTTTTTCATTGTAGAAGACGCACTAGTTCAAACTCTTCCCGCCACTCTCGTAGTTCGCGTAGTTCAGATTCACCTTTATCGACTTCTTCTAGGTAAGTAGTACGGAGATTGATCCCGAGAATGGTTAAATACATGTCAGTATAGATCCTCTCGATCACGATCGATTTCTCCAAAACGTGGAAGGCAGTGTAGTGCTGAACGTCTACGAGAAGTAGAGGAACGTAGGGTTATTTATGTGGGAAGGATCGCTTCCGGTACCACAAAGGACGATTTGAGAAGGCGTTTTGCACAGTTTGGGCCTATCACGAATGTTAGCTTACATTTTAGAGATTATGGGTATGTTTGTTTGATTGTTTCAGTGAGAAGCTTAATACTATTTTTGTTATTTAGGGACAATTTTGGGTTCGTTACTTTTGCTAACAAAGAAGATGCTTATGAGGCTTTGGAGCACGGAAATGATCATGTGTATCCAAAGTATGATTTGAGTTTTGGGGGACGAAGAATTTTCTGTAAAACTACATATTCAGATCTAGGTAAAGTAGACTGTTTTTATTTTAGTACTTGTGATATAGTGTTGTGTTTTAGATAATATGCGCGAGGACGATTATACTTACTATCCAAACAGGGCTCCAGATTGTAGTTTTGATGCATTGTTGAGAGCAGCGCAGGAAAAAATTCGCAAACGGAAATCTTGACAAACTTTGCTTTATAGTTATACAAATTTTAAGCTAATAGTTCAATGCATTCTCCTGTTTATTTGATGTATTTCGTATTTTATTTTATTTTATTTAAGTCCAGTATATTTATTTATTAGAACTAATTTGGGATTGACAACATGAACAACGTTTACAGTTTTAACAATAGTTAGGCTTTTACTGAGTAATCGCTTATGATCATGGTTGTAAATCGACTGATAATGTTATGGTGATTTTAGAGTTTAACATTATGATGTAGGAACGAATTTTAGAACAGTTCCGCCTCATGCAACAGTATCCGTAGTCAGGCCACACAGGTTTGCGATTGTATATTTTGAATTCTATTTTTTTAAGTTCTTGTAAAGTTAGGTTAGAAGGTAAGTTAGGTAAATGATCTGTTATGCGCCCATGATTAGAAGCGATTCTTCAGTTGTTGAATGTGTTTCCCATGGGCTGTGTATTTTCTATTTGTACATATTTTGTTATTTTTTAAATAAATGTTAACCCAGCTAATTTTGAATTATTCCTCTTGCCTCTCTCCCAATTTTCGTGAGAGGTCAGAGGCATAATCAAATCAGATCAAATGTAAATTGACGATTGCTTAGGTTGGTATCAGATGAACATTTTTATTTTTGTCAATTTTAGCTATTAATTATTAATAAAAGCCAATGCAGGCACTTTCGATTTTTATTGCTACACTATTCAACAAACCCCTTTTTTTTCTCCTTGAGTACTTGTGACTTGCACTTCTCCAAGTTGGCAGCACTGTAAAAAAATTGGCGCTGTCACTAAACAGCTGTATTTTATTGTTGAGTTTGTGTTTGTTATTAGTGCTCCAAAATTGTTGTTTGTTGATTTTAGTGAAAGATATAAGAGTTTTTTGTTCGTTAATTAGTGACCGTTTGATGTGATTTAGTGCCATATTTCGGTAACCGATATTTAATTCATCTTATCTTTTATACAAAAGTTGTCTCATTTTGCCCCTTTCATCGCGTATTCGCGTGATAAAATCACAAAATAAATTCACATCAGTCGCACATTACGTATTTTTAAACTTGTAAATATTGGCTTTGTACTTAACAAGACAAATGGATTTTTTTATTTAAAAAAAGTGAGGTTAGTTCTCACAACAGGTAGCTGACCTTATTTGGAAATTGTAAATAAAGTCATTGTTGTAGTGTCTGTGCAAGTTTTTTGTTAAAAAATTTCGAACAAACGTGGAAATATTACGCAGGTCATAAATTGAATTCTTGTAACGCTTCAGGAAAAGTTATATCATCACATGACTCACTTGCTTTCCTTAAAACTTAAAATTCATGATTTCCAGAATAGCTTTTGATTTTTTAAGCGCCGCCCTAAACCACGTCCGTGACACCAATTCCCAACACTTTTCAGTACTAAGGAATTTAATTGATTGCTCTTACTCATCCACTGATTGCCTTTCTGATTTATGGCGTTACACCCATAAAAGAGTCTGTTATTTATGTTGTCATTTTCAACCAATTGCGTTTTTATCCCGACCTATTGGAACATTTGCTTTTTAACTAAATTTTGTCTGGATGTGGGCCAAGTGTTTTTACCGATCTGTATTAATAATCTGGGTGTTTTCATGTGAAAGTAGTGAAATAATGTGAGTGTACCGTCTTGTTGTAATTATCTATTTTTAAATTATGTGTAGTAGTTTCAAATACGATGTTTTAAATTTTTTAAATTATGCCTGATAGTAATACGCATTTCATAACCTTTGCTGATTGTGATGTATTTTTGTAACAGATTTCTAGTTTATCGCGCAAACGAATTGGCATTCTTTTGGATTGCAATCCCATCACGTTGTCATCATCAAAATTAATTAGAATAAATTGAATAATTGTGATGATTTAAGTAGTATTCGGTATTTTTTGCAAACTTTCTTTAGGAGAAAATGTGTTTGTTTTCACGGTTTCATGGTACGTGCGACCTTTATGTTTACGTAATAAACTAAATTGTTACAGTGTAATAAAACACTGCATAACAATGTGATAGTAATAATTATTCGAACGCGCAATATTTGAAATGTAAAATACAGGTGCAATTTACGCGCCTAAATATCGAGTATTGTTGGTTGCATAACTACATTGTATTCTTTGGTAAAACAATTGTTACACTTTGCTTTTTAATATTACTAGAACTATAATAGTAAGGATTTTTTGTTGAGCAATCTCGAATTTGTGAACTATAGCGACTTCTGTAATTCCGGATGTATCGCAACCAGACTCCTATAATAGTGAATTTTAAGAACTCAAATGTTGTAAAATCATATTGCAGTATTATTAAGTTATTATTCATTTACTATTTATCGAAATTCCTGCTGTGTTCATGCTCGTGTAAGTGGGATCGAGTACAATAGGATTTCGTAAAACATACATTGTAATTATTATTGTTTTATTTCTTTTTAATTTTAAGTTTCCGCATTATTTCTAGTCGTTCACATGCTGTTTAATTTGTCATTACGGAGGGGGTGACGGGGTAAGAGGAGAGCACGGAATAAGAACTTAATGTTCATAGATATTTAATGGTGCTTTTGATTTCTATAATAATCATGTTCAGAATTAATTGTTAAATTTAACGGTCATTAATTCGAACAAGTTTTGTAGTACGTGGATGGGGCATTAATAATATCGAAACGGTGTGGCGCAAAAATTTGTTAATGATTTGCGTGGAATGAACAATCACATTCATGAACATATTTTTTTAGGAGTCCGTGTATAAAACTAACTAGCGTAGAAAAACAACATTAAATGTTTAAACCAACATTGTAAGTCAGTTAAATTCTGATTGTTAAACTTTATAGACTGAGGTTTTAAGGTTATCGTAAGCTTAGTATATCCCTAACCAAAATTTATCTATTTACTCCCCCCCCCCCCCCCCCCAAGTACGTGATGACGTCATCTCACAATTTGTTCGAATATTTTTTTAATGTGCAACATATGAATTTACTCGTGGTTTATCAGTGCATTCATATTTTTTTAGAATTACAGGATACAAGACAACTAAAAAAAAAATAATGAATGAGACAATAAAATTTTGCCTCATTTTCTCATAACATAAAAAAAAAATTTTTTCACAATTTCGTTGTTAAGTAACAAAAATCGTTATGTTGAAACAATTTTTGGAAATTTCAAACTGTTTCATATTTTTGGCCATGATTGTATAGATAAATAAAATAAAAATAAAAGAAAGCAGCTTTTGGCGACTTGTATTCGTTGTGGAGCAAGTGACATTTCATGTATCGCTTTTGCGGTCTTATCGATAATGATTATGAAAAATAGATACATATATTTGGTTATTTAGAACACCATAGCACGAACATTTTATATTGCTTCAGTATTTAACTGGTCTTTTTCGTGTCAACCCTTATTTCTCTATACAGTTTTCACACTACGCGCAAAATGATCCATTTTCACCTACACTCTGTTGAAAGCTGATGAATATTCATAAATACAAAAAATTATATATTCTAATAAATGTCAATCAGCAATTCATTAATAATAATAATTGTTGTAGAAGCCAGGTGTCCCCAAATCCGGAAATCCCGACCACATTTCAAGAGAATGTATTCAGCGTAACAATAACGCACTTTCCATTAAAAAAAAACCCTTACACCTGGTGTTTCTTCATCCCGAAAAACTCCATATTGGCGACCATTCTCATTGATATTTTAGCAGCCTTCTGAACTTGAACTTTCGTCAATTGTAATTCTCGAAACTATTTTTAACACCAAGTGAAAGTATGAGTGAATCCACCCAAACTGAGGTTCTCGATAACAACAACGCAACACCAAGTGACAATCCTAATAACAATGTAGAAGTGAATCAAAATACAAATGTGCCTAAAGACGAAACATCGGACATTTCACCATCGAGTGGTGTCAGTAGTGCCTCATCTAAATCAGTGGCGTCCAGACAATCAGGGATCAGACCACCATCACGTATAGGAAGACCTTGTGGAGGAATTCAGAAACCTGCTATACCACCTACACCCACGAAAAGTGAGTAATTTTATTATTATTTATGTTTTATTTCGGTGTTGCTGCGTATTTGTTAGCCGTTACGTCATACCGGTAACGCATTATTCCATAATTCGCGGATTTTGTTTTGCTATGCTTTGCGATAAATATTTATCGGATAGTTTATGAGCTTTTAACAAGATTTGGTAGAGTGGTATAAATCGACGAGGAAGAGATAATAGTTTTTAAAATGATTTAAAATGTTGTGGGTAGGTTTTTGACCCATTAGTGTGTTGAGGTACGTATAAAATGTAAAGCTGTTTTTGATTTTATTTCGATGGAATTGAAGAAACGAGTGTAGTCACTTCTGTTTCATTATTAAGTTCTAGTTAGAGGGAATGCGTTAGATATTACTTGCATATGTATTTGTTGTTTATGAATTCGCCTTCCGCCTTAAATTCAGGCATCTAGATTTAAAAAGAAATAAAAATGAAATTGAATAATAATGTTTTGATAGTAATATAAGTAGACCGGCCATAACTAAATTCATTGAGCGGCTGATAATAACGCGACGGTCGCGAGTTCGATCTCCTCATGTGCCAATTTTTTTCTTAACGCTATAATTAAGTTTATAATATTTATATTTTACCTCCCGACTGTAAGCCAAGAAAGTATTGTAATGGAGTCCGTCCGCCGAATGGCTATTTTCATGTTTTCTCAATGTCTCATGACGTCACGGGTACAAAAATAGAGATCTCCCGTTTTCATCTGTCTGTGTCGATTTTTACTAGATAAATAGTCTCCAAAACTACTGGACCGATTATCTTCAGATTTTATTTGTATTTTAGGAGTATCGTGGAGACGGTAAAATTCTAACCAAAAGTGGTCAAATGGTCTCCACTAACAATGTGAAGACATCCCCTCAAAATTTTTCGTAGTAAATAGGATTTAAATTGTATAATATAGATATTGTTAATATTATACCGGGTGTCTGAAAAATGGTAGATTAACTCTTCAATACGTTATGGACGGAAGTTCCGAGAGTCCCAAAAAAAATGACAAAAAAAATTCTTTATGATGTAGATTACGAAAAAAACTTAATTTTATAAAAGTAAAATTGGCAACACTGCAAGCATGGTGACTGATATCCACCTTTTATTTTTTTAGAGCAATGACCATAACAACCAGTAGTCATTAATCGTTGTGCATTATTATTGATGAAACAAGCTGTTATTTTTCATTAACAAATAAACCAAAAAAAATATCTAATAGCCATTTATAACTTATAAACAAAAACAAAACCAACAAAAGAAAAATTCATTAAAGCATAACCAAATAAACACTAGAGAAGATGTTCAAAATTCCTGCCTTGTGCATATAAGTAAGCTCGTAATGTTTCCAAATTTTTGTCAGTTTTTGTAAAAGTTAGTCATACTTGCTAACATAAAACTGATTTTGGCAATGACTTACCCTCTAAGAAAAGAGAGGGTGAGTGGGCGGCACTAGTAGCTGTCAAAATAAGACCGATTTTGGCAACTGAGATACCTTCTAAGAGAGAGAGGGCGGGTGGGCGGGGCTAGTACCAGATAAGATAAAATTGATTTTGGCAAATGACATACCCCCTAAGAAAAGAGAGGATGGGTGGGCGGGGCTAGTAGCTGCCAAGATAAGACTGATTTTGGCAAGTGAGATACCCTCTCAGAGAGAGAGAGGGTGGGTGGGCGGGGATAGTACTTGCTAAGATAAAACTGATTTTGGCAAATGACATACCTTTTAAAAAAAGAGTGGATGGGTGGAAAGAGCTAGTAGCTGCTAAAATAAGAACGATTTTGGTAAATGAAACACCCTCTAAGAAAAGAGAGGGAGGGCGGGTGGGCGGGGCTAGTACCTGCTAAGATAAGACTGATTTTTGCAAATGACGTATCTTGTAAGAAATTTAATTAAATTATTATAAGAAAAGACAGTAGAGGCTCCAAAGCACTTCCAAATTCTTTCCAAGCAGGAATACCTACAACCTCAAGATTGTTTTAAATTTTTCAACAAGAAAAAAAAAATCGGGGTCCCAAAATTAACTCAAAAACAGGTCAGGTCAGAATTTTCCAAAAATAGAACACCAAAGTCCACCAAAATTGTTTTAAATAATTTACAAAAAAATCTTCGTGATCTTCCAAAGTAATACACCTTGGGTACTCAAGAATCTACGATTTTCAAATTCATAAAAAACAAAACACTAAAAGCTCAAAAGCTTTTTTCAGTTTCATCCAGTAATAAAACACCAGATTCCTTTAAATTTATCCAAAAATAAAACACGTAAAATTAACTGCGAACATTATAAGCGTAGGGTTTTGAATACTTTAACAGTTTTTGATACGTGAAACATTTTTAACTGCTTACTCGATGTAATCGTTTGTATCAAATTATTACAAAAACAAGACAACCATACATTCTGACTGAAATGGTAATTAAACGTGGTCATGGGCGACAGAAATACATATTAACTAAAAGTTTTATTACTAGTTATTGTGATAATGAATGTGTTGTTTAGTTATTAAACGTAGCAAAAGAACCAATTTTAAAATCTTTATAACTCCACCATAATGTGAGAAGGATTTTTGTACTATTTTTCCCAGACTCACCAGTTGATTGTTAACAGCGTTGCGGAGAGTTAATACGCCACTTTTTAGATACCCTGTATAGAATAATATACTCCTATATTTGTGGTTTATTAATCTGTCTGGAGGTTTGTTCTGACGCAACAAATTTTCTCAAAAAAAAAACCGAAATTTTATGGATTCCTTTTATAACTAACTAGCTTTTCGCCCGCGGGTTCGCTCGCGTAGACGATTCGTTGTGTTGAAGCGCATTATTACCAACCTTCAAGTAGAAAATGTGTTGAAGGGCATTAATACAATTTCCAGTAAAAAACGACATAAAAATATGTTTGCTCATAAAAACATTGTCATCCCCTTTCATCTTCTTAGGGGTGGAATCTCGAAACAATCTGAAATACTTTCTGTGTTTCATTATTTGTGTTGAAGAGTATTAATACCAAATTGCCCGTAAAAATTTAACTTTACAGTAGAAATATTTTCCCATACAAATTTTGCAATAACTTTTCACCCCCTTAGGTGTTGAATCTCGGAAAATGCTTAAACACGTGTTTCCTTATTTGTATTGAAGAGCATTAATATCAAGTTTCACGTAAAAATTTAAATTTACAATAGAAATATTTTTCCCATACAAACTTAAGGGGTAATTTCAAGTTGGATTTGCGAAATCGCAAGTGCCGTTGCTATGGATGACAGTTGTTGCAATTCGCGATATGATTCGTCATCGCGACTGCTGTCATCGCATCTTCTATGGCAACGGGGACTTGCGAAATTGTAAATCCAACTTGAAAGTGGCCCGTTAGCCTCCACATTTCACTCCCTTAGGGGTTGAATCTTGGAAAATGCGTAAATAGGTGTTGCATTCTGCATTAATACTAAATTCCACGTCAAAAATTTACAATAACAATGATAATAATAATATTTATATATGCCCAACAGTGTTTACAACACCAATTACAGGACAAATCAACTTAATTTTAAAACAGGAAATGCGAAAATATAACTCAAAGAAAAGAGAAATACATATATACTATAATATAAAACTCAAAAAAGAAATATAGGTATATCTTTATATATAAAAGGCAATATCCCGATTGACCTATCAACCAAACCGCTAATGATAGAAAGTTGAAATTTGGAGAGAATGTTCATTTTATACTGGAGGCATCGTTTAAGAAGGGATTTCTCGAAATTCATCCCCTAAGAGGGTTAAAAAGGGGTGATAAAATTTGTTTAGGACCAGTATATCTACTCTACATTTAGATCGTTACGTGAAACCTGGTACAATTGAATTCTCTTCAATACAAATAAGGAAATACGTATTTAAGCATTTTCGGAGATTCGACCCCTAAGGGGGTGAAAAGTGATATTTAAGTTTGGACGGCTAAGTTTGTATTGGAACAATATTTCTACTGTAAATTGAAGTTTTTACGTGAAACTTGATATTAATGTTCTTCAACACAAATAATGAAACCCGTCTTTAAGCATTTTCTAAAATTCAACCCCTAAGAGGGTGAAATGTAGAGGCTAAGTTTGTATGGGAAAATATTTCTATTGTATGTATATTTAAATTTTTACGTGAAACTTGGTATTAATGCTTTTCGACACAAATAATAATGAAACACGTATTTAAACATTTTCCGAAATTCAACACCTAAGGGGGTGAAAAGTACTGGCTAACTTTGTGCGGGAAAAATATTTCCATTGTAAAATTAAATTTTCACGTGAAACTTGGGATTGGTGCTTTTAAACACAAATAATGAAACACGTGTTTAATAAGCATTTTCCGAGATTCAACCCCTAAGGGGGTGAAAAGTGGTGGCTAATTTTGTATGCGAAAAATATTTCTATTGTAAATTTTGAGGTGATGATTATTTAAAACTTGGTATTAATGCTCTTCAACACTAACAACGAAACACGTATTTAAGCATTTTCGGAAATTCTACCCAAAAGGGGTGAAAAGTGGTATCTAAATTTGGGCGGCTAAGCTAATAGGAACAATATTTCAACTATAAATTGAAATTTTTACGTGAAACTTGGTATTAATGTTCTTTAACACAAATAATGAAACTGGTGTTTCAGCATTCTCTAAAATTCAACCCCTAAGGGGGTGAAATGTCGAGGCTAAGTTTGAATGGGAAAATATTTTTATTGTATATTTACATTTTTACGTGAAACTTGGTAATAATGCTCTTCAACACAAGTAATTAAACAGGTATTTGAACATTTTCCGAGATTCAATCCCTAAGGGGGTGAAAAGTGGTGGCTAACTTTAGATTGGAAAATTATTTCTATTATAAATTTTTGACATGGAATTTAGTATTAATGCATAGTGGAACACGTAATTAAGCATTTTCCGAAATTCAACCCCTAAGGGGGTGAAAAGTGGTGGCTAAGATTGTGTGGGAAAAATGTTTATTTTGTAAATTTAAATTTCTACGTGAAACTTGGTATTAATGCTCTTCAATACAAATAATGAAACACGTATTTAATTATTTTCCGAGATTCAGCCTTTAAGGGGGTGAAAAGTGGTGGCGAAATTTGTATAGAAAAAATATTTCTACTGTAAATTTAAATTTTTACGGGGAACTTGGTATTAATACTCTTTAACACAAATAATGAAACACGTATTTCAGATTGTTTCGAGATTTCACCCCTAAGAAGATGAAAGGGGGTGACAAAGTTTTTATGAACAAGCATTTTTTATGTCGATTTTTACTGGAAGTTGTATTAATGTCCTTCAACACCTTTTTACTTGAAGGTTGATAATAATGCTCTTCAACACAACGAATCGTCTACGCGAGCGAAGCCGCGGGCGAAAAGCTAGTATTATTGTAAATGATAACCATACTTTTTCTAATCATCCCTATCAACAATTTAATAACGTTCCTCATTTTTTTTAGCAAACGCCATTTAAATTTTAATATCTGGTTGACCGAGTTTCACTCGGCTCGTTTGGTAGTATTAGATCAGATTAGGACAGATAAATATGCGTATAGTATGCATTTTGAAGTACACGCGCTACTTAAAAATACACATTAAAAAAGAAATTCCATAAGCAGTCTTTGTTTTAAACACTGATAAGTGACATGTAGAGATTAAAGAACAGAAAACTGGAATTATTGTTTGACATCTCATTTGTTACCCAAGTTTTCTCTCTGTCGTTTTTTTTTTCCTAGTTCTCTCTCTCGACTCTAGAAAAAGGTCACAACCACATTCTTACTGCCAGAAGAGTTTCGCCTCTGGTGTGGTTAACATACTGAGTTACCGTGCTCTTTTGTGTTATTCCTAATTTCTCAATCTCAACCCTGCTCCCGAAGATGCCATTTACGAAAGTGTGCGAAACGTTGAGCCCAAAAACTCAAATAACACGGTCCCATCCCCGAAAACGATCACATGTTGACACTGACCGTGGAACCTCTGAAATGAATGCTTGACAAAATAATCTCAATTCAACACACTTTCGTGTGCCTTTTATCCGCTCACTGTTTAGTTTTTGGTAAATTTTCTCACCTCAGGAGGTGAATTTCTACGTCCTCTATACAGTGGAGTATGTTTCGGTACGTACAATTGAAGATAAAAAGGTACGTCAAACGTACTGTCAGACTGTCACCCAAACTTCTCATATAAAACAATCTCGTGTTCGTGTAGTGTCATCTGATGTTGCCTAGCAACAAATATAATTCACTGCCTGAAAATTGCTGAAAATGCATGAAGCTGTAATTTTCAGAAGTTAAAACTATGATCAATCGATTTCTTGACCCAAAAAATCCCTAACCTGTAAATTTCATCGAAATCGTTAGAGCCGTTTTCGAGAAACCCATTACATATATATATACAAACTTTGCTCGTTTAATAGTATTAGATAAAATAACAAATTCCTACCCCTATCATTGTGATTTATATGAATCCGCCTTGATCTTTGTACCCTAGGTATCCAGTTCGATTGAGTTATGGGTCACAGTTGTTTTTATTGATCAAATCAAGAGTGATTCAACCTATTTTAATTAAAAATGATTTTTTTTGTTTTTCGGAGAAGCTGTATTGTTTTGAACGTATTTCAGGGGCGAGAAAGTTCTATCGAAATAATTTTAGATCAATTTTTTGTTTCTTATACTGTTGTTGCTAGTATGTATATATTTTTTTATGTATAGAGGTTATGAAAACTAAAATTTCCCTAAATCGAATTTTATAATTTTTCCAATGTTGTAAAGAAGCGGGATTTATTGGAGTGAACTTCAGTGGCCGAGGGAACTTCTGTTTAAATAACCGTAGATCATTGTTTTGTGAATTGAAGTTTTGTTTAAAAAATGAAGTTTATGTCTTCGTCATCATCAAAACATGGTTTTTACCAGAATTTTTGACTTTTTTGATTTGAAACTTGTTTGGCTTGAAAACCAGTATTGAATCCAAATCATCCTTGACAAAAACAGATTGACCTGAAAATGCAGGTCAAAGTGTAAAGAGTTTTTGACGTATATGTAAAATAAGCAAAATATTTTTCGAAAAATACCTGAAACTGAAGGAATTTTAAGAAAAAATTAAGTAACTTCGTGTCTGTCGCTTTTGAAAACACTTTTTTTCTCTCTAATTATTGTTACGTTGATCGGTGAATAAAATCGGTGTGGGTAAAACTCAACAATTTATTTCCTACTAAGTCGAATTTTTACGACTAACTATTACAGCGATTATATTATATTACAAAATCACCGCGTGGTGCAACTGGGATGAATTCGCTCACTCACTGGACTCGGCTTCTTGACTGAATAATAATAGTCGTTCCCGACGGTCACCTCTATTTAAACCAAGCGTTTCCCTTGATGTATCCAGAATGCCGCTTCCAGGGTTTTCTCGGCCCGTCGCGACATCCGGTTCTAGGCTTTCATACATCCTAGAAGAAACACATTCATACTAGAAGACTCATAGGCGTCGTACCGGGGTGGCGTATAGGTTTATTTCGTAACAATATACACCTATTTAAATGTAACTTAAAAAATTGGTGCAGAATTAGTTTTAACATAGGAGAAAAAAAATTATATTTGATTATTCATGTGTGCATAGATGTATATTGGTTGTAAACCTTTTTTGAAGTATCTAGTCAGAAAAAGTTATTTGTCGTTTGTTTTTTTTTTTTTTTTCAATAATTATGCTTAACATACTTTGAAATATTTTTCAAGGTAGCCATTTTCAATCTCATACACAAGGGATTTATGGCTAAGGCAACACCTACGGTTTGTATCGATTTTGACATGACCCAGTTTATATTCATTAGGATTTTGGGATGAGAAACATCAAAAATATAAACAATGTTAGAAGTCACATATTTAAAATTTGTTATATCGCTTTGGTATGTCCTGTCGTTATGATTTGAATTTTATTTTCTTAATATTTGACTTCATTACTAAAAGCAGTGTCTTTGATGTCTGTATATTTGAATTTTGAGTTGATTTTTAATTATAATATTGCGAAAAATTTAATTTCATTAAAAAAGAACTTCCGTAATGTTGTAAAATAATTTCTTTGTAGATTCGCCGCCATCCAGTTGTTTTTTATTTAGATGGTAGTGTTAGTACAATTACTTTTTATGAGCGTGAAAATAAAAAATGTCTTGCGTTATTATTTTGTTACTACTTTTCATAAAAAAACTTCGTTGCATTATGTCACAGTCGATTTCATCTGAAACGACTTCATTTGCCAACTTCTCAGTTGTCGTTATTAGTTCCCGAAATTTTCGTTAATATAGACTTCCGACTGTTAGGGTGCCTGCTATTTAGTACTAAAAAATTAGTGGTTTTGTTACCAGAAAATAGCTTTCATGATGTTCGCATAAAGGTACAATTTTATTTTTCTTTATCTGTCATAGTAGACTCTAAAAGTGTAGTTGAGTATTTTTAACGACGATTTTAAATTAACTATCACTCCCAGGATTTAAAACGGCACAAATTGTTCATTTGGTCGTTGATGAGAAATAACTGAATTTAAATCTTTTATGACGACTTCACGTTGGTGTTTATCTTAACGCTTATTAGGTACCAGTAAAAAAGCACTAAATCATTGCTTCAACACATTTGTACATTTTAAGCACATTTATGTACTCAGTTTGTGAAAATTTGAAGGTTTGTTGTTGTTTTCAGCATACATCCAAGATAATCTTCAAAAAGATTCAAAAAATGTAAACTACGAACTCTGACGAAGAAATTGATCTTTCGAAATTCGTCAGTGTAAAAATAAATGTAAAATCTGGTCTTAAATTCTAATAAGGTTTTTAAAAGCGGTTTAGCGAGCCATCTTGATGCGATTTGCCAAACGTACGCCAACAACAGCATTAAAAAATTTGCGTCAGTTTGGAAAACTGTGATAATGTTAACAGATTGTTTATCGTTGTTTCTATTTTTATCCTTTCTCCATTGATTGATGCATTGTAATAAATAATAATAAACTGGATCGAGTTGATTAAAATTGTATTACATTATGTTATGTTACGTTACGATTTTGTTGTGTTAACATAATGAAGGTAATAATATTTATCATGATAAACGTGGTGACATCAGTTCTGCAAGATTAAATAATAATACAGTTCATTTGTAGCCATTTATTAAGGTATGTGATCATTAACCATAGCAAATCAAATTTCATTTTATTTTTATTTGTTAAACTTAAAAGTGATAATATTCTACTTCCCACATCTATTATCTCATAACTTATCGCAAATTCTATTGTCTTATTGTTGGAGCTTTTCGGTATTTTTGCTTTTGTTGTAGTCAAAAGAAAATCGTCAAATTGTGGGTATTTCGCATTTTTAGATCCGAATCTTTCTTTGATACCGATCACTTCAAACATATGTATTAGAAAAAGGAGTTAGAAATACGTTACTTAACAAAAATTCTATTCCTTCCACAAGATCAGTACTCATTACTGTACAATTTACCATTTTTTTTTAAATCAGAATCGGTTGTGTCATTTATTAGAAATACTGTTTAAGTTAAAATTATTTGTACTTTGTATTTTTAATTATTTATTACCTCCCGAGTATAAGCTAAGGAAGTATAGTAATCGAGTCCATCTGACCCCCAGAGTACAAAAAAGTGAACTCCCATTTCCGTCTGTCTGTCTGTCTGGTGTGGAATGACGCATAGAATCTATTTGTTATGTTACTGCTATTATCTATTAATATTTTTATTATTAGTATTACACTGCCTGTCAGAATTGACAGACGTGTCCTTGCTGAAATAATGTCGAGCGAAACATTCTCCAATGGGAAAACTCACCGCACAGACATTAGCCAATCAAATTTACGAATTCAATTCTTTACTATGGAAATTTGCAATTTAACACCCTTTAAATTTAACAAGTTTTTACAGAATTGTACCTATAGACTCTACCTTTATCAATGTATTTCGATTTTTGGAGCAATTGTTAATCCGTTTCCTGTCATGGTCACTCCAAATGAAATATAAACAAATGTGTTTTCGCAACATAATGCGCTCTATACGAAGCGGTAGAGTATGGGTAATTAAATATAATACATCAATGAATTCAGAAAAGCAAGCTCTACAGAAATCTAAAAAAAAAATGCATAAGGTATCTTTAAAAAAAAAGTTAGATGTCTTAGACAAAAAAATAAATAATAGAATTTCAAATTTTTATCTAGTAGCACCAACATTTTGTGTCACATTATTGTGTGCTACCTTTGTGTTTTTTTTTCATTTTCTTTGGATCTTTGTGCCCGACAATTTTCGTTGTTCTGTTGAACAGTTGACAAAATTTAGTAGAATTTGTGCCCCAAAAATTTTCGATTTAAAAAAAATAACCATCTAAGGTAAACAAATTTGGAAGTCATAATAGCGACCAATTACACAAAACGTATAAACCGAACTATACATTTTTTATCGGTTTTCGGTTTAATATCTTGAAAGAAAAATGTTTTATCGAGCGGTTCAGTTCAAAAACCTAGGAATCAAATTCGGTGCTTTGAAAATACGCAGGAAAGTCCGAATTTTTCTTAATTAACAGCAAACGATTTTTGTGAAATCGATATCGATTTAGGAGTACTTTTATTGTGAAATTTTTATTGGAATTTTTTTAATCAACAAAACTAATTTTCCGCCATCACTTGCCAAAACCTACACTTTCAAATCGGATATTAGATGTATGAGATATCGTTATTTTTGTCTTTTTTTTTCTCGCGAAAATTGATTTTTTCAATTAGTGAACTATTTGCAATTACATTTTATGCGAAAATTTTAATTGTAAATTTAACGTCTGGTTTCGCTTTAATTTTGGGTCCCTAGCGACAAGTAACAAATTTAGTCCATTATTTATCAAGTCTTTAGAATTATTTAATACTTGCCAGGCGATGTAATAGTAAAATTAATACTAAGTCGACAATGATACCTGATTAATCTTTGTGGCAGTGGGTGAAATTTATGTGGTTGATTAAACAGTGGCATTATAGTCTATCAAAAACCAAATTATGTTGAGTAAATAATGTCAGATTTACGATTGTTTTGTAGATTTATTTTGACTAAGTTTAATTAAAGTATGGTAATATTTTTCCACGTTTGGTCCCCCTACGCATTTGAGTCTTCGTCGGTATTTTTTGCATTAATTCCTAATGTATTCAAATCACACATCACGAAGATTTATTTATTTGTTTGTATCATGATGTCAACTTTATTCACTTTTGTTACTATGACCGAATTCCTGTATTCATATAGTTGCTAATGAAATAGGTGTTTAAGGCACTCCCACAACTGATGACTTATTAAAACCTACAGTTGAAAATTTTCATTTTGGCAGATTTAATGCGCGGTGGGTGGATTTTTGATGTTTGTTTGAACACGCTTTAATGGCTCATTCGGAAATACTGTATTTTTATTACGTTATTAAATTTAATACCACAGAAAAATCCATGATTTACATATTGGGAACATGAAAAAATGTAAAAAGACTGAACTGCATTTAGGTCCCGACTGTTTGCATAAACAGTTTTTTTAGTGGCACCGTTCTACATTGAGCTTGCGTTTAAGGAAGGAACAGGCGATGTTCCTCTTAAGTTTTCGTGGGTTTTTAATTAGTGTATCTATATTCGCAAGTGTGGAACTAACAGAAAGTTCGCTTCCCCCAGTTCTGTCCGATCATAGCTCAACTATCTTTCAGTCGCTTTCAGTCTGACTTAAGCAGCAGGTGCGTACTTAGCCTTGTCGTCAGTACTGTGGGCTAAATGCCGTCTATCGCGTTCACCGAGCCGGATATGTTATGTCAGGGTGAGCAATCCAAATTTTTATTAAAAACCGAAATTTCTTCGAAGTGCGCTTTAATCGTTGCGGTTTCGTAAAGTCGTAAAAAGGAATTGCATATCTTAATAAAGCAACAAAGTGTAAAATACATTTTTCAGAAATATGGAAAAGCGGTAATTGTCTTTTCGATTACCGTGAAATAAAATTACGGTTGCAATCATGCATGCATTTTAAATTTTAATAGGAAAAACCACCTTTGTCGCACTTTTTCCCTAATTGCAAAAGTAAACGTTTACCGATCGCTAATTTAATTTTGCCCATTTTCTGCAACAATAGGTATGGAAAAGACTCAAGGTGACTTTTGTTGTAGTGCATATTGTTTATACGTAAATACCACGTTGTTCCCATGTCGGTTTGCACCGTGGAGCAATGGGAGAAGTTCTCTTACGTAATTTATCACTCAGTAATTTAATTGTTTACTAAAAATAAGTCAAAGTCATTCGCTATAATTTATTTCTTTTTTATTTGCCCCACCTTCGAAAAAAGAACAACACGCTTATTACACAATGTAGCGTAATTAATTGCATCCGCAGTGGCGCTACTGATAAAACGAACCCTTGTTTTTTCACGCCCACGGAATCATCATTATTATTTAGTTCGCTGGTTGCGATGCGGATTAAAAAGTAAAGGTAATAACAGGATTTACGTCAGAGAATGGTTAAGTAATTCGTCGTGTTAAACTAGAAAAATTACTGAAAGTGAAATGCAAATGTCGCAGAAATGGTGTTTGTTTAAACTTTAAGGTTTAAGGTTAAAAGCTAGTGTACCTTGACGGGAATTTTTAATAGTGACATCATGGAAATTATGTTTTATTGCTGTTTAGATTTATAGAATTTTTCGAAATTCCGGAATGGCAATGTTGTTCTCTTACTTTATTTTTTAAATCCTATAAAACACATTTGTGATGATCAAGTTAATTTTTCTCAGACTTTCAAGTTTTGATTTATTGTAATGAAAATTATGGCATGCAATAAAATACACTTATTAGCTTTCTTTTTACTGCCAAAAATTATTTTATTATTTTATTTTATTCTATTTGTTTTATTAACTGCCTTTTTTTATAAACTAGATAACTTATTTAGGGTCTCTACGGATTGTAAATGAAAATATTGCCAATGAGAATGTATTTCTAACCATTATCAAATTTCAGTATTTTTTTTTAAAGAAAAATGTATGTGACAGAAGAACATCCCTTGCCTCTGAAGTGCAGCCCGACAAATCTCGCTGCTTTGGAAAATTGTAAAAAATAACGCGACAAAATTTGCGCAAATTACAAGTGTGAAATATATTTTAAGCGGATAACCTACGGGGAAAAATCTTTTAAACTGAAAAATCGAAAAAGAAAAATCTAAAAATCAAAAAGTTTTAAAATCGAAAATCCGAAATGTCAAAAATTCGAAAATTAATAAAATTGAAATACATATTAATAAATTTAAAATCGGGAAATCGAATTATCCGGAAATCGTAAAATTGGAAAATGCGAAAATTTAAAATTAAAAATCACAAAAACTAGAAATAGAGAAATCGAAAAATTTAAAATTTAAAAAATTGAAAAATTGAAAAATCGAAAAACTGATAAATGGAGAAATCGAAAAATTGAAAAACTGAAAATTCTAAAAAGGTGATGAGGTGAAAAGTCGAAAGATCAAGAAATCGAAACATCAAAAAGTGAAAAATTTTAAATTTAAAAATCCGAAAAATCAAGAAATCAGGAAATCGAAACACCTAAAATTTAAAAAATCGAAAAATTAAAATATCGAAAAATTAAAATATCGACAAATTTAAAAATCGAGAAATCAAAATATCAAAAAATCACAAAATTTGAAATTAAAAAATCGCAAAATTTTTAAAAATCGAAAAATTGAAATATCTAAAGAATATTGAAAAATCCCGAACTTGAAAAATCCCAAAACTGAAACATCGAAAAATTGTGAATCGAGAAATCGGAGATGAAAATTCTAAAAGTCGAAAAATAAAATATTAATCAATCGAGACATGAGAAATCGAAAATTTAGAAATGCTAAAAATTGAAAAATTTAATTTAATTTAAAGAACCGAAAAATCGAAATCTAGAAAAGTCGGAAAATCGAAACATCAATAATAATTCTAAAATTTAAAAAATCGAACAATTGAAAAACCGAGATGTCGAGAATTCGAAAATTGGAAAAATTGAAATATGTACATATTAAAAAGTTTAAAATTGGGAAATCGAAACATCAAAAAATTGTAAAATTGGAAAATGCAAAAAAAATAATTAAAATAAAACAATCACACAAACTAGAAATACAGAAATCGAAAAATTGAAAAATAGAGAAATCGGAAAATTTAAAAACCAAAAAGTCTAAAAGCGACGAGGCGAAAAGTCGAAAGATCATAAAATCGAAACATCAAAAATTGAAAAATTTAAAATTTAAAAATCCGAAAAAGTGGAAAATAGAAGAATCAAAGAATCAAAAGATCAAGAAATCGGAACATCTAAAATTTAAAAAATCAAAAAATTAAAATATGGAAAAATTGAAAAATCGAACAATTATAAATTTAAAAAATGTAAAATTTTGAAAAATCGAAAAATTGAAATATCTACGAGTAAATATTGAAAAATCCCAAAACTGAAACATCAAAAAACTGAAAAATTGAAAAATTGTAAAATCGGAAAATGCAAAAAAATAATTAATATTAAAAAATTAGAAAATTGAAAAACCGAAAAGTTTAAAAGCGACGAAGCGAAAAGTAGAAATATCAAGAATTCGATACATAAAAAAGTGAAAATTCTAAAAGTCGAAAAATAAAATATTAATCAATCGAGACATGAGAAATCGAAAATTTAGAAATGCTAAAAATTGAAAAATTTAATTTAATTTAAAGAACCGAAAAATCGAAATCTAGAAAAGTCGGAAAATCGAAACATCAATAATAATTCTAAAATTTAAAAAATCGAACAATTGAAAAACCGAGATGTCGAGAATTCGAAAATTGGAAAAATTGAAATATGTACATATTAAAAAGTTTAAAATTGGGAAATCGAAACATCAAAAAATTGTAAAATTGGAAAATGCAAAAAAAATAATTAAAATAAAACAATCACACAAACTAGAAATACAGAAATCGAAAAATTGAAAAATAGAGAGATCGGAAAATTTAAAAACCAAAAAGTCTAAAAGCGACGAGGCGAAAAGTCGAAAGATCATAAAATCGAAACATCAAAAATTGAAAAATTTAAAATTTAAAAATCCGAAAAAGTGGAAAATAGAAGAATCAAAGAATCAAAAGATCAAGAAATCGGAACATCTAAAATTTAAAAAATCAAAAAATTAAAATATGGAAAAATTGAAAAATCGAACAATTATAAATTTAAAAAATGTAAAATTTTGAAAAATCGAAAAATTGAAATATCTACGAGTAAATATTGAAAAATCCCAAAACTGAAACATCAAAAAACTGAAAAATTGAAAAATTGTAAAATCGGAAAATGCAAAAAAATAATTAATATTAAAAAATTAGAAAATTGAAAAACCGAAAAGTTTAAAAGCGACGAAGCGAAAAGTAGAAATATCAAGAATTCGATACATAAAAAAGTGAAAATTTAAAATTTAAATATCCGAAAAATTGGAAAATACAAAAATTGAAGACCTGAAAAATCGAAAAATCAGGAAATCGAAACGCCTAAAATTTAAAAAATCGAAACATTGAAATACTTATCTAAATAATATTGAAAAGATCCCAAAACCTCAAAATCCCAAAACTGAAACATTGGAAACTTGAGGAATCCATAAATTGGGAAATCGAGAAAGTGTGAATCGAGAAATCGGAGAGACGAAAATTCTAAAAGTCGAAAAATAAAATATCAATTAATCGAGACATGAGAAATCGAAAATTTAGAAATGCTGAAAGGTTGAAAAATTTAAGAACCGAAAAATCGAAGTCTGAAAAGTCGGAAAATCGAAACTTGAAAAATCGGGAAAAGAAAAATTGAAATAACATAAGTACATATTAAAAAGTTTAAAATCTGGAAATCTAAATATCAAAAAATCGTAAAATCGGAAAGTGCAAAAAAAAAGAATTAGAATTAAAAAATCACAAAAACTAGAAATAGAGAAATAGAAAAATTGAAAAATTAAAAAATCGAAAAATTGAAAAATTGAGAAACTAAAAAATCGAAAAACTGAAAATTCGACAAGTCGAAAAATTGAAAAGCCGAACAGTCTAAAAGCGACGAGGCGAAAAGTGGAAAGTTCAAAAAATCGAAACATCAAAAAGTTAAAAATTTAAAATTTAAAAATTTGAAAAATTGGAAAATAGAAAAATCGAAAAATCAGCGAATCGAAACACCTAAAATATAAAAAATCGAAAATTTAAAAACAAGAAATCAAACATCAAAAAATAGAACAATTAGAAATTTAAAAAATTGCAAAATTTTTATAAAACCGAAAAATTTAAATATCTAAATAATATTGAAAAATCCCAAAACTGAAACAACGAAAAATTAAGAAATCGAAAAAGTGTGGATCGAGAAATCGGAGAGACGAAAATTCTAAAAGTCGAAAAATCGAAATCTGAAAAGTCGGAAAATCGAAACATGAAAAAATCGAAAAATTGAAAAATCCAACTGAAAACTTCCTAAAATTGAAGTGTTGAAGAATTAAAAAGTCGAAAAAACGGAAAGTTAAACAAAATTTAAAATCGAAAAGCCGAGATGTCAAAAATTCGAAAATTAAGTTAAAAAATCTAAAATCGGAAAATCGAAATATTAAAAAATTGTAAAATTGGGAAATGCAAAGATTTAAAATTAAAAAAATCACAAAAACTCGAAAAATTAAAATTTCGAAAAATTGAAAAATCGAAAAATTTTGAAAAATCGAAAAATTTAAATATCTAAATATTGAACAATTCCAAAACTGAAACCTGAGAAATTCAAAAATTGTAAAATCGGAAAATGCAAAAAAAAAAATATTAAAATTGAAAATTCACAAAAACTAGAAATAGAGAAATTGGAAAATCTAATAATAATTGAAAAATCGAAAAATTGAAAAATAGAGAAATTAAAAAATCGAATAACTGAAAAATCGGCAAATCGGTAAATTGAAAAACCGAAAAGTCTAAAAGCCACGGGGCGAAAAGTCGAAAGAATAAGAAATCGAAACATCAAAAAGTGAAAAATTTAAACCTTAAAAATCCGAAGAGTTGAAAAATAGAAAAATCGAAGAACTGAAAAATCGAAACGCCTAAAATTTAAAAAATCGAAAAATTGAAAAATCTAAAAATAAGAACATTAAAAAATCGAAAAATTAAAAATTTAAAAAGTCGCAAAATTTTGAAAAATCAAATAATTGAAATACCTAAATATTGAAAAATCCCACAACCGAAATATCGAAAAACTGGAAACTTGCAAAACTGTAAAATCGAGAAATCTAAAAGACGAAAATTTTGAAAGTCGAAAAATAGAGTATCAGTTAATCGAGATATGGGAAATCGAAAATTTAGAAACGCCAAAAATTGAAAAATTTAAGAATCGAAAAATTGAAAAATCAAAATTGAAATACAAATGAGAAATCAGCAATTAAAAGAAATCGAAAAATGGAGAAACTCAAGAATCGGCGTATTGAAAAATCCCCAAGACTGAAATATCGAAAAATTAAGTAACCGAAATATCGAGAAATTGGGGAGTCGAAAAATAAAAAAAAAGTTAATTGTAAAATGTTATACAATTTTGACAACCATCGATGATTATCTGCCTAATAAAAATCGACACAGATGGCGCACAGACAGACAAACAGACAGACGGATGGAAACGGAAGTAAAAAGAAACAAGATGTGGCATTTTGCCGTCCAACTCGTCATAATCCAGTTATAAAATTTTAGTGATTTTTTTTTTTATATTGTTCAACTATTTCTATAGAGCTATAGCATACCAGTAATGTACGTAGTTGTTTGGAAAGTTGGTAGTAATTTATGATGAGGTAACAGGAACTGCGAATAAACGGAGGAAACGATCCACAAAAAATAAAATTATAAGTTACATAAACTCGTTTACAATAAATTCCTCAGACAGTTTTTGCGGTCTTTATTTACAACAATGGAATAAATTTCCCCGATCCCACGCTTTTGAGGTAGGTAATGAGTTACATGATCGCACTCATTTAATTTGTCTTATACAGTTAAGTATTATAACTTAAATTAGCCACTTAAACGATTTGTGTGAATATTATTTTTACCTATTTTTTAAAAATTGAAAAAAACGAATGATTTTATTAAAATAGAGAATATCTATGGTTACTGAAAATTTGTGACTAAGTTGTAGAACACTCTGTATAAACAACAATGGCAGTGAATTAAACACCGTAAAAGAGGGTGCTTAGATTGTCTGCAAAATAATTTAGTTACTGTATCATTGTTGACATTTTTGTTACCAGACAGGGAAGAAAAATTCAGTTAAAAAAACATTCGTGTTATTTGACATACTTTTGTACAAAGTACCGTTGCAATAATATTTGTATTTTATTTCTATATTCTACTTAGTCTCTTGGACTATAATTTTTTAATTAATTTATCCATAGTTTTATTTGTTTTAGATGTAATTCTTTTGTGGACGTTCCGCAGATTATAGAATAAAAATTGCAGGCTTCCCAATTACTTCCGACTGTCTGTTTTTTGTCTAACGGAAATTCATTAGGCACTCAGAAACTACCAGACCGATACTTTAGATCATCTATTAAAATGCGTTGTTTGTTCATTCCCTCCCTAAAATTGATGACATCACTTCAAAATATGGTTAAGTAAGCCCCACTTAAAAGTTTAAAATGCTAACATCCTGCGTGAAATTTATATTATGACATGCCTTTTTATCCGTAGTTTAATGATAATAATTTTTATCTTTACGAATAAAGAAACTAGGCCACGTGATAAAAAAATAAATATTTGGAAAAACAAAGCAGTAGTTGTTTCATATTTCCTAGAACAGTGTTGACATCAGTCAATTTTACATCTTGAAGAACTCTTATTGCGTCGAACTGCCGCATCTGCTAATTAAAAAAATCCGATTCGTTCCGTTCGTTAATCTTTGACACAAAACCAGACATTCTTAGCACTGGTGCCATCCGGCTGATCTGCAAGTTGTGTTAACACATGCATTTCATCTTTATTTTGACACGTGAATCACATCTGTACCCGAATTGACCCTACAATCCTCCGCAATTAGCATGTCAGGCACGTTCTGTACAAATAAAATGTTACTATGTTGTGTGCTGAATAATTGAGCGTAGGTGTACGAAGAATACGACATCTATTAATTCGCCGTCGCTAATAAAGTGCACAATAGGATGATCTGCACTCATGCCTGATTTATTAAGTCGGATACAGTCTGGTGCAGATGACAGAACATTGAATATTTAAATAGACAGATCGTCGTAATGAGCGGAAGTCCTGATTTATTCGTCTAAAGTATGATGCGAAAATACGTTTGTTTTGTTATTGAGTTCCGTGTCAATGTCGCTTTTCGAGTTGGGTTGGTGGCTTGGACTCGCATTGGAATCTCCGTTTTTGCTTCCTTGACACTACTATCCCGCGAAGGCTAACCTACGTGTGACCGAGAATTTGAATTAGTGTGGGCGTTTAGTGCTCGGAACACTAATTATTATTGTACAAATTTGCAAAAATTCCGTTTGAGCTATCGTTTAGCAATTATGTAATTTTTTAATTGTGGTCAATTTGAGTCGAGTCTGTTCCGAAAATGTTGGAATGTTTACACTAGAATGAAGTCATTTCGGTGTTGTCTATCAGATTTCTTCAAAACATGCGTCACCTTTACCTGCTATATTTAAAATTGTTAATTAATAACATCTCGGTGATGTATTATTCGTGTTGGAAGATTTAGACTTGCAGATAGGCGGTGAGTGCTAAGATCGTATTTCTGTTATTGCTATCAGAATAAATCAATATAACAGGTATTTACATGGAATTATCACGTCATGAGAAGTACCGATTTAATAACATGGAATATAAATAAAGTGGGTTGGTTGTGGGTTGATTTAGATTTTTAATTTGCTAGAAGTTTCGAAATACCCACTCAAGGTCTTTGTAGTAGGTGCGTTGTAGCTGAAAAATTTGTTTATTTCTCGTCCTGTATAGTATTTTTTGATTTTTTTGGTGCGGTAAAATATAATATTCAATTCAGAAATGACCGACAGGAAAAATAATTTCGGATAACTGCCCCCCAAAGTTCTAAGAAACAGTAAATACATGGAATTGCTTTCACTTCATAAAAATTGCATATCTATAAATTTTGCCACGACCACTGGTCGTTGCGATAATTACAATTGTAGCGGAGCTTTCAAAGCGCTCCGCTAGTACCCTTTCGAGGGCGCTGTCCTCGGCAGCGCCGATATCAACCCCACCAAGCTCACCCCCACTGGAACGCACCCCACCTGAAGTTACTTCATTGTGCAGGTACTCCCACGCATCTCAACCCTGCCTATAAAAGGGCAACTCGGACGCTTTCCAGGCAGATGGAACGCCACCATCTCCACCTTAAGGGCTGCACTGTCTCGGTCCCCTTCTGGTGAGCACCGTACAGATGGAACTCCACCATCTCCACCTTAAGGGCTGCACTGTCTCGGTCCCCTTCTGGTGATCACCAGGGCTGCACTGTGTTACGGTCCCCTGCGCCGCTTCGATATTATTACCAGGGCTGCACTGTGTTACGGTCCCCTGCGCTGCTTCGAGATCTTCACCAGGGCTGCACTGTTTTACGGTCCCCTGCGCCGCTTCGAGATCTTCACCAGGGCTGCACTGTTTTACGGTCCCCCTGCGCCGCTTCTACGACGTCATCTCCAGGGTCGCACTGTCTAGGTCCCCTGTGCCGCATCGCCGACGTCGTCATCTCCAGGGTCGCACTCTCTAGGTCCCCTGTGCCGCATCGCCGACGTCGTCATCTCCAGGGTCGCATTCTCTAGGTCCCCTGTGCCGCATCGCCGACGTCGTCATCTCCAGGGTCGCATTCTCTAGGTCTCCTGTGCCGCACCGCCGACGTCGTCATCTCCAGGGTCGCACTGTCCAGGTGCCCTGTGCTACATACATCGCCGCCGTCATCCCCTACGACGCTCTGAGTCCCAGGAGCCGCCACCATCCCCGACGAGAATTGCCACCCCTTCGATAACCCATACCCATATTTTGCTTTGTATTGTTTGCTTATTATCAATAAACCGCTGAGCTACCACAATCTGTCGCCCTCACGTGGGGCCGCGAACAAGGGAGGATACCACAATCTGGCGCCCAACTTAGTGGCTCGAAGGAGGCAACATTCTACAAATCTATCGCCCAACTTAGTGGGGCTCGAGGTAGGCAAAATACCACAAAACTGTCTACCAACGTCGCGGCTCGAAGAAGGCAAGATTCCACGGCAAAAAAAAAGAACTCACACTCCCAGTCCGAAGAAGTCCCCGTTACTCCACAATGGCGGCTATACAGATGACACCAGAGCAGTTCCAGCAGCTCTTGGATAGGGTACAAGTTGTCCCACAACCGCAAGTGGTCAGGAACCGCCACTTTACCCACTGCCAGGCCCGTTTTGACGGAAAGCGCGCCCACGCTGCTGTAACGGAATTTATTACGGCTGCGAGTTTATACAAGGATATGGAAAATATCACGGACGAGGACGCCATAGCCGGCTTACCCCTACTATTGACTGGAGAAGCCAATCAATGGTGGAATGGCGTGAAAAATCAGATTCACACATGGAGAGAAGCGACGGAACTTCTACGAGAAGCTTTTGCCCCCAGACGACCTAACCATCGCCTTTTTTTGGACATTTTTAATAATCCCCAGGACGAAAAGACGCCAACCGATAAGTTCATAACCGTCCAACGAGAACGACTGGCACAAATGACGAGAGACTTGAACGAGGAATGGCAGTTAGACATAATCTACGGTCTGCTGAGATACCATATTCGGGATAAAATCGCCAGGTCCGACTGCAGGTCCTTCGCCGAACTTCTCGATAAGTCCCGAATCGTTGAGGAGAACGAGCGAGAAACGAGAGTTAGAAACCACGCACCAGAAACCCCAGAAAATGGCCAAACATTCCGACGGCAAGAATTCCCAAGAATCGACCGAAGACCACGGCCCAGGTGCGATTTCTGTAAGAACTTTGGCCACGAGACACAAGAATGCAGGAGAAAAACACAGGATCAGCGACGACCGGCCAATGACCAAGAGATCATTAGATGTTACGGATGCCAACGTCCCGGCGTTTTCCGCCGGAACTGTCCAAACTGCAATTCAGAGACACGACGGACAAACCTCTGTGCAGCGAGGATAAATTCTAGAGCGCAACCCACCATAGATCGCTCACAAGAAATCCTCCGAGATATGCAGGTACCGCCACTCACCGTACCGATGCAAATCGATGACATCCGGACCTTCTCCGCACCATCACCAGCCCGAGATTTTTCCGCGATGGAATACATGGGGGCTGATGCCCACTCCGCCATTGGGAATGAGAAATTCCCCGAAATTCCGCGCATCACGTTCTCCTCTTTGCAACTTCCAGCAGAGAAAGGACGGACCTTCCGCAAAGAAAAGAAGTCCCGGCGTAAAGGGCGGAGGAAGATGAGGAAACCCTTTGTGCTAACGACAGATAGCAGCTACGTACGAGGAGTAGCTCCACTCCAGGGGGAGGCCACCAACGAACTCCCTGTAAAATACGGTAGCCGCTTGTTCACGAGCACCGAAAGAAAGTACACCGTCCAGTCGCGAAGACCCGCACACGAGTACCAACCCCGAGATCAAGTACTGGTAGTAACCCATCCACGAATCAACGCTCGAAAAGGAGTCAGCGCCCAAATTGCTCCTAAACGCGAGAGGCCTTACATTAGGCGCCCACAAGGACCTACGAGTTATAAGGTATACGACGCACAGCATCCCCAAGCATCCCTAGGTTTCTACCATACTCCGTTTCACGGGAGCACTACACCTACGCCAGCGCCAGTGGCCCCGCTACGAAAACGAGGCCGCCTCAGAAAGCAAGTTCAGGACCATAGTCGGGACGCCTTAATGGTCCTGAGGGGGAGATTGTAGCGGAGCTTTCAAAGCGCTCCGCTAGTACCCTTTCGAGGGCGCTGTCCTCGGCAGCGCCGATATCAACCCCACCAAGCTCACCCCCACTGGAACGCACCCCACCTGAAGTTACTTCATTGTGCAGGTACTCCCACGCATCTCAACCCTGCCTATAAAAGGGCAACTCGGACGCTTTCCAGGCAGATGGAACGCCACCATCTCCACCTTAAGGGCTGCACTGTCTCGGTCCCCTTCTGGTGAGCACCGTACAGATGGAACTCCACCATCTCCACCTTAAGGGCTGCACTGTCTCGGTCCCCTTCTGGTGATCACCAGGGCTGCACTGTGTTACGGTCCCCTGCGCCGCTTCGATATTATTACCAGGGCTGCACTGTGTTACGGTCCCCTGCGCTGCTTCGAGATCTTCACCAGGGCTGCACTGTTTTACGGTCCCCTGCGCCGCTTCGAGATCTTCACCAGGGCTGCACTGTTTTACGGTCCCCCTGCGCCGCTTCTACGACGTCATCTCCAGGGTCGCACTGTCTAGGTCCCCTGTGCCGCATCGCCGACGTCGTCATCTCCAGGGTCGCACTCTCTAGGTCCCCTGTGCCGCATCGCCGACGTCGTCATCTCCAGGGTCGCATTCTCTAGGTCCCCTGTGCCGCATCGCCGACGTCGTCATCTCCAGGGTCGCATTCTCTAGGTCTCCTGTGCCGCACCGCCGACGTCGTCATCTCCAGGGTCGCACTGTCCAGGTGCCCTGTGCTACATACATCGCCGCCGTCATCCCCTACGACGCTCTGAGTCCCAGGAGCCGCCACCATCCCCGACGAGAATTGCCACCCCTTCGATAACCCATACCCATATTTTGCTTTGTATTGTTTGCTTATTATCAATAAACCGCTGAGCTACCACACAATTAATTTTTATGTTACTACAAATCGCAGTAATGGTCATATGGCAAATACTCATTAGAAGTGTTTGTTGGGTAGATACATATTAATTTTAATTTTCAGAAGTGTTACTATTTAATATTTTATTATTATAAGGTACTATAGTTTCAATACTTTCGCAGTTCTTCAGTGTTATGCCACATCTAATTTTGATCATTTCGAATACTGAAATGCAAATACTGTCTTGTTATTTCAAAAGATTTAAAAACTTCCAAGTTTTTTATCGGTCAGTTCTATGTATAAGCGGACTCATTTTTTATGTATGTCGTCATAATTTCTCTTACTTTATTCTGATTCATCTTTGCGATTTTTTACGGGTACTTTTTTAGGAGTTTTATTTTTCTTTTGTTTGTGTATTTAAAAAAAAGTACCGTCTACTTTTGATACAAAATTTCCTACATTTTGTAATTATAATATTTTTTTATTTTTCTTGAGGTCACTTAAAAATTATTATCAGAAACAGATGGTTAATAGAAAAATACAGTAGATTGTCTATTTTGTTGCATTTTGTAAAACAGGTCGGGTTTTTTTTTTAATTAGTTAATTTTTACTTTCTGAGCGCAAGCTAAGGAAGTATTGTAATCGATTCCATTGGACGACTGAGAATTTCATATTTTCTCGACGTTTCATGACCCCTAGAGTACGAAAACTAGGTCTCCCATTTCTATTTGTCTCTCTCTCTCTCTCTCTCTCTGGATTTGCATTAGACAAATAGTTTCCGAAACTACTGAACCGATTATTATCAAATTTTATGTGTATTAGGAATATAGTGTAGATGGTAAAACGGTAACCAAAATTTAGATAATCATCCTTATCAATAACAGTATGACGTCATTTTCAAAATTTACATTAGTAAACATTACTTAAATTTTATAAAACAAGATGCTCCTGCACAGCATGTGAATCCGTGTTGGATTTTTACCCTAGAAATCTAAATTTTTGAAAAAATAAAGTCAAAATTTTATACCATTTTGCAATTTAATTTTATATCCCGCCCGCTTCACACTAACTGATGACGTCATTTTGCAATTTTGCCGAGTAAAGGTTCTTTAAATTTAATAGAATTCCATTCTTCTGTATGTGTGATTTATGAATCCATGTCGAGACACCTAGATTTTTTGGAAAAAAAAAGTCAAAATTATATAACAACATTTTACACATTAGCTCCGAAGTTCAAAATTCGAAAGCTCTGAAAACTTGACAGAGTTTTAAATTTACCGCAAGTATGTAGATCGTTAATAAAATTTTTCTCGTTTATGCCCCCCTAAAAAATGATGACGTCATTTTACAATTTTGCCGAATAATGTCGGTTAAATTTTATATTACATGCTTCTGCATATGTGATTTAAGAATCCGTGTTGAGTTTTTGCCGTAAATATTCAGATTTTTGGAAAATTTAACATTGAAATTAATTAAATTTTTTAAAAGGTTATTGGAAGATGGTAACTCGTTAATCTTTTAAAGACATATCTTACAATTTTGCCCTATGTTCTTTAAATTTATGAGAGTTCACCCTAGACATCACCTGTTTAATCAATTAAGTAGTCTCCCTCTGCTTTGAGAAGATAAAATCAATCAAATTAATTTTTTTTAACCGCTGATGCTTGTAATCTGGCGTACTATAATCGAATGCTTTTGAAATATAAACATAAACAGTCGAAGTTAAGTTAAGCACTGAGAAATTGAGAATATCTACATTTATTCCCGTTGGCTAATTTTGTAATTAAAAAAAAGTGGGATTTGTAAGACTACATTTTAAGGGCCAGGGAAGTTCTGTCTAAATAACTTTTTTTTATTTAATATTTTGTGGAATCATTTATTATTAAGGAGAATAAAAGGCAACTTTTTCTAATTTAATTTACCTTGCCATCAGAAATAAAAGAAATTAGAGTTGGCTGTTAGACCAATGAGTGCGTGGTATCATTTATATCTACATTGCCTGCACACCTGTAAGTGTCAAAAATTAATCACGTGACAAAAACTGATTAGAAATCTACAGCTTGATCGACAAGACCAACTCTAATTCTGTTTATTTAAATCGTGCAGCATTTAATGTTTTTTGAAATCTTGATAATGAAGTAAATCTAAAAAAAAAAATAAAGGATTAGTTCAGATTAGTTCCTTTTCTAGATATAAACTACAAGTGTGTAAAATTTAAATAGAATTTACACCGCAAAATTTTGAGATGACGTCATCGAGTTGCTAGTGGGGATGGTCATACAAATTTTGATTAACGCTTTAGCATCTAACTGTTGTCATAGTACACCTACAATTTCAAACAATATTTTCGGCGATTATCTCTCTATAAAATTGTCTACAAAATCTTCAATAGACGACAGGCGGAAAGGGAAAACCTACTGTTTATACTTTAGAAGCTATAAAACGTCGAGAAAACATGAAATTAGCCATTCACCAGACGCTATTTTACGCTCGTAAGTAAAAAAATATGAACTTGTTCAAAAATTGGTTTTCGGTTTTTAGGTCTTCAGTTCTATATAATCGTTATTTCCTTATATAAATTTTCCATTTTAAACATATTTTAAATTTCATATTGTGAAAAGAAGTCTACACACAACAAAAAGGCAAAATGTAAGCCCGCCCACCCGGCCCTATCTCAATTTTGATATTTTTTTTTTATTTGCCACGAATCAAGGGGGCGGAGCTTAACTGCAAAATTCTTTTACTTTACAAGAAATTAAAAACATGTTTTTGAGTATCGTGTTGTTCAAAGAATACTATTTACATTAAAAAAAAAGGCAAAACATAAACCCCGCCCACCCACCCCATCTCAATTGTGATGATTTTTTTTATTCTTAGAAACTTAAAACACGTTTAAAATGGTAGATTAAATTTAGTTTGACTTAACTTAAAGCAATAATAATAATGAAGGACCAATAACAATTAAAATCCACAATGTGACTACACTATTTCTTCATTATAAATAAATACCCTTCGAAGAAATTTCAAAACCTTACTTTTGCCTGTGTTCACTTTTTATTTGTTGTGTTTTGTGGCTTCATAGATAGTTCAGATGATTCCTTGCGAAGACTCACCGATGACTTTGGAAGGCACAGGTTGACAGGTATGTACACATACATAATTTTCTATTAAAAACATTGTATCTTCCCACATTCGCTATCAAAGTACATATCTCAGTACCACCCTTTAATGACCACCTTCACGCCTCATTATTTGTACCGTGATGGTTATCTGCAAATACCAGGTGGTACTGCGACATGTTCTAATTTGGCTTATTGTTTCTGTGCATGTCATCGTTGTCCATATTTGCACATTCGATTAGATCTGGTAGAAGCAGATGAAAGCGAGGAGGACGGTTTGGAGTATTTTAAATCGTCAGCACGTCGTAATAGATACACCTCTAGTAAGTTTCCATTTCGTTCATCTGTGTTTTGTGTCACGTTTGCACTTGCATGTAACGTATTGCTTTCTGTGTTGCTTGCATAGTCGCTAGTACCGCTTCATCTATGGACGGTCTGTGGGATTTGCATCCGCGTCGCTTAAGCGAAGCCGGACTCAGCCGTCACTCAGGTACCCACCATCCACCACCCCTCATTTTATTTCTTCTTCTAACTCTCGTCTTTGGATAGATTCAAGCGCCGTCTTGACGGAAGACACCGATAGTTTCATAATCGGCCAAAGAGTATGGGTGGGAGGTACCAAACCCGGTACCATCGCGTACATCGGGGAAACACAGTTCGCCCCGGGCGAATGGGCAGGAATAGCTCTAGACGAAGCCATCGGTAATTAATATGAGAGTCATCTATCAGAATAAAACAGACGGTTTTAGGGAAAAACGACGGCTCGGTTGGTGGTATACGGTATTTCCAGTGCGAATCGAAAAAAGGAGTTTTTTCGAGGTTAACTCGTTTGACACGAGTACCTTTGGAACAACCAGGAATGGGTTCCAATGAGACGTTCACAACCAACAATGGCGTACGCAGAAGTCCTATTTCGCCCACCGGCAGTACCAAAAGTCTACTCAAATCACCTACTCTAAGTACGTCAAGTACGCCATCGTGCTAAAATTAGAGTGTTTCATTTCAAAGCGTTCAAAGAGATTCTTGATTATGCAGATTTGTTAGATGATAAATCAACAAGTGACTTTTTCGACACTCTAGTTTCGAAAAAGATCATTGAAGGATCCAATTACGCAACTCAGTAGGATATAAAAAGCAGAGTCGTGTGGCAGCAAATCAAGCATTGCAAACAAACACATCATTTTCTAAATTATTCAAAAGCAATAAACGCTAATTTCGCAAGTTTCAACATTTTATCGTTGGATTATTATTAAGTATTTAATGTCAGCGTGATGTTAGTGCAGACTTCCCAAATATATAATACACTTTATCGGTAATTTAATTGATCCATAGTTTGAGAAACATTATTGTAATGTGTATATTGTTTTATATCCGGTAATTGAGTCTTGAATTCGTCGTTTACAGGGACACGTGAAACAAATGGAAAATAAATAAATACAGTAATACAGTGCATGATCAACAAATCTAGTGCTCCTGTTGGTTAAACAATATGAGTCTCTTTTGTTCAACGATTGTATATAGCAGTCACTATATTCAGTATTCGTGGATTTTAATTTAATTTAATTTAATTTAATTTAATTTTAGATTTGTCCTTGATTTGTTTGCTTTTGAACGGCTTGTTTGTGTACAGTTTGTTTTCGAACGGTTTACCACACCACAGTTCAGTCACAAAAAACTATTTTAATCCGCGTTGGTTCCTTACCGGTTTCTTTTCTGCATAATCCAAGGATAAAACGCATTGAAAACGACCGACAGATCGAATATTTTACAAATTTTAAGGTAACTCGAACACGAGTTTAGCCAGTGCTGCACACATCGATTTCAAAATCGGCGATCGCGTCATCATCAAGAGTACCCAAGGCTCTAAAATCGGTACCGTCCGCTACATGGGCTTGACCGATTTCGCCCCAGGAGAATGGGTCGGCGTAGAATTGGACGACCCCAGAGGAAAGAACGACGGTTCGGTGGAAGGAAAAAGGTTCGTTAGCACGTTTGGTGGTACTTTGGCTGAAGTACTTCTTGCAGGTACTTCGAGTGCCGCCCGAACTTCGGTCTTTTCGCGCCTATTTCCAAAGTGAGCAAGTCGCCTTCGAAGTACAAGCCTTCGGCTTGCGTGGTGCATTCGGGCCCCGGGCTGCCGCCTTCCGGCTTGAAGAGAACCAACTCCAAGGAGTCGATGACGTCCTTGGCTTCGAAAACCAGCGCCGCATCAAGCGTGCGGAGGGTAAGGCTTGGGGTCACTTCTCTGTCACCAAAGGTAGGTTGTGTGTTGTTTTCTTGAAGCCTTGAGACAACACCAACCAAGATAAGTCGAGTGTGATTACGTAAAGTGTTGACTGCATGTTTTGACACTAATGTGTACGTGGTTTGAGGTGGACGTAGGTTTGTCACCTGTGGTTTTGTCCATCTCGAATTGCGTAGTGTGGTATTTATAACAAGATTTTTTTTTGGTTTGTGTTGGTTTATTTTTAGTTTTTTGGCTTATTGGTATTAATAATTAATTAATTGATTTTGTTATGCGTGTGTGACTTTTGTTGTTTGTCAGAAGGTGTCGCCAAAAACAACAACGCCTCTACCAACGAGGACAGCTCTCCAGGTAACTTACTAATGATGTTCATGGAACAGTAAAACCGTTGGCTTTCGCTTCGTTTTTTTTTTTCTTTATTATTAACTGGATTAAGTGCTGCGTAGTTGTAGTTGTTGAATGGTTATAGTTTATACGTAACGCCTTTATATTGTTACTTTGTAGTACGTGTTATTTAGGCTGTAGGTAATTGTCTCTTAATAAATTTTACTGACCCGTTGTCAAATCCTTGTCCTTGTTTCCTAATTCATAACTGAAAAAGTGGGTAAGTGTCAGTCGGAAACGCATCAACAAGACATATAGCATACGTTTATGTCATATTATACACACTGTTTTGCATATTTCCATATTAGATGAGTTTTTTGTTGGCAATTAATAGATGTTTATATTAAGGAGCCACGAATCAATGTTGTGATACTTCAAAGTGCAAACATATTTTAGATAATGGAAATTTAGCATCACCGTGTTTAAATATAATCTTAAAATGAAAATTATTTACGTAGTTGATATTGATGGATTTAAAAAATATTGGATGTTTGAAGGGGACTTGGGAAGTCAAAACATGGACTTATCGTTTCAAGTTCAAATAAAGTGCTTAAAAATAGTATTAAAATAGTTCTGTATGGACGAGGTAGTACCTTGGCACACGAGTTTTTTTTCTGGAGGTTTTACCCATTTAAAATATTCAGAAGTAACTTTGTAGCAACTTGTTATTAACTATCTTTTTTCGTTTTTCGAATCAGGTACTTCTTCAGTACTTAGTACATATTTTGCATATCCGCACCTGAAGTTCGCCTTTACTCCCTCTGGAAGAACTAAAGTAGCACTTTTTTCTTTTCCAGCGTAAGCTTAAAGTAAGCGTAAGTATTGCAATGGCTGCTTTAATGTTTTTTCGACGTTTCATGGCTCCTAGAGTATGAAAAAATTGGTCTTCCGTTTCTGTCTGTCTGTCGTCTTTGTCGAATAATCCTCGAAACTAGTGGACTGATTGTTGTCAAATTTTTTCTTTGACATTTTGACATATAGTTAAGTCAAAAGTAGTAACTTTATCATTATATTATTTTTCCCGTATGGCTTTGGACTCATAGGACGTGAATTGTACTTGCAATTTATCCCCGAAATTTCGATTAAATTTCCCACATTGATCCTGGTGGGATGTGTCAATCTGTTGTTAAGTGTCAAAAATAATTATGAAAATTACGACCACTAATTAAAATTCGCTCAATTTAGACTTTATTTGCCTGACCAAATTGATCCTATATTAATTAACATTAGAGACCCCAATTAGCTATTATGATTCAGATTAGTCCGTGGAGTAGCTTTAATTTGCATTAAGTGGGATTAAGTTTGTGCGTAACTAAAAAAGACGGATTTTTGAAGTAATGAATTCATTCGTTTATTTTAATCTTAAGTAAGTCGTCGTTTATAGAGAGGTCCAGTAGCGATGAATTTCATCAGATGTTTTTTGGATTACATATTCAGGAGAGCTAAAAAAATTAACTCACTGTTTCCTTACGTGTGCAAGGCCGGGCCCACGGGGTCACCCTGCACGTGTCTGTTTAACGTGGAGTGGAACTGTAATACTTCTAATATATTTTTCCACTATCAGTGAATGTTGTTTTGGACACATTCAAATGAACATCTTGTAACAAGTACGAATTCAGTTGAAATAGGGACCAAGCGACAGGGATGGATTTATTTAAGAAGTTTCAGATTTTTTTGGCCCAATTGTGAAGCTGCTGAAAATATTTTCAAAAAATTGTATATAATAGTACTTCTCGAGTACTAGCTATGGAAAATATAACAGGAGCAGTTTGGTTTATGTCTCCTTTCTTTTTTTAACGGGGTTCCTCTGTTGGAGGTTTTGCTGCGATATGTCCTGTTCCATGTACTTCAGGATTATGATTTAGTTGTTTCTGAAAGGTGTCGATCATCTCAGATTTGATGTAAGAATATTGTGTAGGTCGAAAAGCGCTGATTAAACGTTGCCTGATCACCCCACCAAAAATTTTATTTCTCATCTAAAAATTTTGCGAAATAATCCCATTTAAAATGTTCAAAAATAATATGCTTGGCTTAATTAATCCAAACTCAATTTTTAATTTTATGCATGTAGGCATTTAGAAAATATACATATACGCATAACAACATTTAATAATATAGCTTACTCGTAGAAACTACAAAATTATTCATCCCTCTCATAAATTTTGTGACGTCATCTCAACCTCACTGAAAATTTATAATGTGACATATTTTACGAGACGAACTTTTGTGAAGGTTTAACCAGATGCTATTAGAATTAAAATGAATCACGTAATTTTATTATTTCATTGAAAAATGTATTATTCAATTTTTCCAAAATTTTGCAAACACAAAAAAAAATCAGATTAGATGTAGATGTAATAGAGACAATGGTATACAGAAACGTGTATAATAAATAAAGGACCAATTTTCTTTTGTTGACAAATAATCACTCCTAATACATTGATCCGGCTCATTAGCAAAAATCATTTAAGGAAGACATTACACCGTGTTAAAAAATGAATCGTAGGTTTTTTATGGAATTAGGAGAAAATTACCGTAGCGGAAAAAAAAAACATAATAAGACTTCAAACATTGATTAATGAGACGTTTCTATAAAAATCATTTCCACACAATGGCCGACTAGTATAAAGATTATGGCCTGTCCAAGAGGTACCATACGTGTTGCCATCTATTAATAATTACACTTAATAATTTAGCAAAATTTTAATTTGATTTGACATTATGAGACTTCAAAACGTGTAATGGTGGTTTGTTTCGGTATGAATGCCTTTGTGCCTTTCAAAAAGTGTTAATAATCCTTTTGTCGTTTTTGAATTATTAATAGATGGCAGCACGTATGGTACCTCTTGGACAGGCCATAATCTTTATACTAGTCGGCCATGCCCACACATTGTAAAGAGCGTGATGTGCGTTAGCAACACTATAAAATTCCTAGTAAGAAACAACTTACTTTGTGTAGGTAAGTAGAAAATCTTAAAAGTATGTCACTGTACTTCTAATATATTAAATTCCTTACGAATCAATTACATAGATGGCGTTCCCTTCAAACTTGCTCAAAATTTTTTGTAACACTACAACAAAATGAAAATTCGTAACAAGTAGTATAATACTTTGCTTTAGTAAGCAAGTGTTTAGAGAGACCGCATTATATTAAAAAAATGTCCTAGTAAAATATAAGTGAAAATAATAATTAACTAAGTTTTTCAATTACCACATTCAGAAACACGATGATAGTTATTGCTCTTTAATCTAGAAATATGAAATAAACGTATGCCCCCACATCCGCGTTTCCTTCATTCGCAAACCTACACGTTGAAATCAATTTAAAATTTCAAAACTTTGATAACAAGACTCCCACTTACGGAAACAAAATGTTACAATAACTCACCCTAATAGTACGATTCAGTTGTAATCCGGCACTTGAGTGTTAGACATCGGCACTATTTGTTTGGATTGATTGCGCGTTTTAAATAAACTATTTCGGTGTTTTCGTAGAGTAATGCCTGAATGCGAGACAGCGGTTTTACTGTGAAATGAGGACTTCTGGCGAATTAGTGTTCAGAGTATGTATGCTTTTGTTGGGACAGGATGTGTTACGAGAGAAGCAGCAGCACATAGAGCAACTCCTGAGGGAAAGGGATTTAGAACGTGCTGAAATCACTAGGGCGGCGAGTCAAGCAGATGAAGCCGAACAGAAGTTCCACCACCTTAAGCAGGAGTTTGAACAGGTTAGATGCTTTTTTCAAAAGGGGTATAGCCATTAATTAAATCAATCAAAAACTAAAAAGTCGGAAAGGAATCATTTTCTAACGACGTCAATAAATTTTTGATGTGACGTCAACAACGAATTCGGCCTTGTTTAATAAAATATTGTTTAAATAGTTTTTAGGGAATCCCGTGATTAGCCTGAAAATTATGTTTGTGTTTGATTTTTACCGAAATTAGGGCAAAAATTTGATTTTTTACGATCGTTGACATTTGGTTTTAATGGCGCATGAGCAGTTTTTTAGGTAATTTATTAGAAACAGAAAAATTTTGAAACATTCGCATTAAACCCATATTCATTAAATTGAACACTGAATGTTTTATTTTATGTAATTGGTGTTATACCTACACGCTTTAAATAATGCAGATAGTATTTGGAGGAGTTTAAGACATGCTTTAAATATATTAAACGAACCATTAAAATTCAGTTCATTGTAGTAATATTTAATTACAAGCAGTTAGCAGGCCATTAAGAAGAAAATTCAAAAGATAATTTATTCCAGTCACAGTCATCTCAAAGAGAGTCATTTTCTTAACCACACATCGATGAGCATGAAAATTTAATCATTTTGATTGTTCATCAATTTAAACTTATTTTTCTGGAGGCGCATTAATGGAACACAAAATTTTATTACAAAATGTCTACAGTAACACACATACTTGTTTAAAAAAAGATTGAAACCCATAAATATACCGGGTGTGGAATCGTTTTTTGAACAAATGTTGGCTAGAGTAGAGAATAGAAAATTGTATTCAAATCATTGTAAGTAAAAAAGAATTCACGATTTGTGATAAAATAGTAGTATTAGTCTTGAGAAGTGTCAATTAAATAAAATTCCGTACTTTGACATTTTGTTTGTATTGATGAGGCTGATACGTGTTTAAACTCCATATTAATCTTAATAATAATGAAAAAACTTTCCGAGTTTAAATAATATATTTGTAGTCACTGCTACACGTGTTTCGGCACACAGTACCGTCTTCAGGCAGAAGAGAAACTGAATATATTATTTAAACTCTGAAAGTTTTTTCATTATTATTAAGATTTGACATTTTGGCTATTCAGTTTAAATTAACTATGCTGATTTTGGATTCAACATAAACTTTAAAGGATGTTTTACTCTCAGTTATAATAATTACTCTTAGAATAAATATTCAAATACATCACCATAGCTAATCTATCATTTTTAAATCTTCGAAGTTGTAAGTATTGATTTCAACATCGTTTTGAACGCCCCGCCACAAAAAATCATTTGACGCCAAATCGGGAGTTCCCACCGACAAATGAATTGCATCCCTCTACCTATCCAATGATTTGCAAAGGTGGCATTTAAATAATCCCTCACCAAATATGCCTTATAGACCGAACACTACTGCTACTGGTACCAGTGGCGGCTCCTCGGGGTGCTTACGATGCAAAGTAAAACATTGGTTTTTTTCTTTTTTTTTTTTTTAATTTTTTATATGTATACACAAATAATTATCGTCATAAACATCATTGAAGCCAACCGATTTTCTTCATCACATCTCGTAGTTTCCGCAACGGAGAAATTTCAGTTGCAAAAAAGTGCGTCAGATCTCGCCATTATACGCTTCAACGACATACGTTCGGTTTTCTATGTACGGGATTGAGAGTAAAGAATTCAAAACGCACGTTGCAGCATATCCGCGTTTTATTGCTTCAAGCGGTCGCGTCAATGTGTATCTTGAAAATTCGTAATAACCATATTCTTGTATTATGACACAGTGTTAACTTTATAATTTATTATAAATTTAAAAATCCGAATAACGAATGATGAAAATAAGTAGGAATGCATTTATTATTGAAGTACGTATGTGACATATGTGTATTTTTCTATTATTAAATATGCATTTTTGTTTCATAAAGTGAGTGCTTGGTTAACTCTAGAGAGTCAACAAAAGTTAAATATACTCTTAATTTATTATTTAATTCAGACGACGGATTCAGACAGTTTTGTTACACGCTTTCGCTCTAAACGATGGGCAAATCCACCCTGGGAATCGGAAGCACTCGACAGATACGACTGAATTGTATTCAGTCAGATCAGAAACTACATTCTGCATTTAATTATAAAATGTAGCTTATTCCAATTACCAAACGGTTAGGCGGGTACCAAAGTAGGTAATTTTTAATTATTTTTTTTTTTAATGGCAAGTCTGACTGTAAGCTGTGCAAATAATAATTAGAGAGGTGGTAAAGAAGGCAAAGACATTGAGTTTTTTCAATTAATAAATAAATTCAGTAGCGTGAAACTTGAGGTTTATAACTATTTGTTTATAAATTAAGACCATGTCCCGAAATGAAACAATAAAATTAGTCATCACTAACTCTCGTGGCAGTAATAAAGGCTTTAATCAAAATTGGAACAATAAATATTATTGGCTGATCGGCAGTGAGACAACAAACAACACTGTTTGAATTGTCTATTATTTAACGAACAATTACGAACACTTTCGAATTCCACAAGTAGAGAGATATAAAACATGATCAATCTGAAAAAATGAAAATTACTTGGAAAATGAAGTGAAACTATAGAAAATTTTCTTAAATTCGGCTTATTCGATATGATAATTGTCTTGGCTACACAAAAACATAGATTTCGGAGACCGGACGAATCGCAAATTTCTCTTAATCAAAGTAATTTCAAAGAATTATCAAAATTCGATGATTTAAAAAGTTTTTTGGAGGAATCTTTAGTATTTAGTGGTCTTTTTAAAACCAATCAGAACGATTATTTTGGAATTATTTTTATTTTATTTGTTATTGTTAATTTTGTTAGTATTTTGAGAATTTGTTTTTTGTTTCATTTGGCATTTTTAATTTTGCCTTTATAGTAATTTTCCAAAATTGGTACTGTTTCTAAGTGTAGCTTATCGCAAAGATTTAAAATTTATTTATTTCAAAATTTTTACATGTTGGGATAATTATTTGACGTACTGTAGTTCTATAAACTCTTAACAAATCCATTTATGTGCTGAACCCTTTTTTGCTTCCCTTGCCTCTTCTGGCAAGAGTCTTTGAGGTTTTCGTTGGTTCTTGCTGAACAACATTGTAAGTAATATTTATAAAATAATTATATGTAATATACATAAAATATTTGTTATATTACATATATTGACTGACATGCAGCACTAAAACAAAAACACTTTCATACATGTTATAAATAACCTACCTAATTCGATTTAAATAATGCTGGCCATTTAATCGGTTCGGAATAAAATATGGCCCAATAATGATCAATACCAGTGGCGGCTCGTCAGGGGAGGCAGTGCCTCCCCTAGAAAAATTGACTATTAGTTTTTGTTTTAATATCTGTTAACTTCAAATATATTTTAAAGATAGAGCAAATAACTTTTATGAAACACTGTGATTTATTAAAACTCGTCTTGGTAACATATATTTCAAAGTACGCGCTAACGCGCTTTCGACAGAAATAAGCGCTGATCATCGCCGTGTAGGCCAGCTTCAGACGGAGGCATGCCTCAGATAGACGGATATCTTCAGTATGATTAGTCAGTGATACTAATATGTTTTTGAGAAAGACAATAGTCATCAGTGCTTTATCAAAGCGCCAGCGGAGGCACCAACGCCTACCGTCCTTAAGCCAATCAGATCGAATTTTTTAATCTCACGGTGAAACTGCACAATGCTGAACAGGGATGCATTTAGTGTGCATTTATTTGTGCATTAATTAGACGCGAGGAAAAGTGTTCATTGCATGTGCATTGCCAAGGTTATGTATTAAAAGTTTTAAGTTAACTTGAAAACAGTAGGACAATGAAAATGTCAGTTTTGCAATGCTGATAGCAACATAAGAATCTATAATCTTCAGAATTTCTTATAAAGTTTAAATATTTAAGCACGGTTTTCTTACGACGAACAATTGTGTATGTCAAAGATTTAGACCCTCTCATCCAGATTTGAGCAGAACTTTATTAATTAATTGATTAATATATTTAAATCAGCCCTAGATCGTATGAATTAATATTTAATGCTAATAAAGCAAATTCTGTAGTCTTTACACCTTCTCGTTGCTTTGTGTGAAGCAATTAAATATTTTTTATTCGAGTACCTATATAGAGATAATGTTACTGACTCAGAGCTATTTGTATTGTTTTCATAAAAACGAATAAACAATATGTCTTTTAACAAAAGTAATTGCCAACGTGTTAATTAATACCTGCTGATTTTGAAACGAAATTGTTGCCTCACCTAACGAAAAGACCACGAGCTGCGACTGAATCAATACTCCGGCTCATAATTTTACACTTCGACGATATTTGTTGGGTGTTGTAAAGTGCTGGAAAAGTTCCTGAAATTTCCCGAACTGTGGTACCACGTTACCAGATTAACTTTCTCTTTTATGTTGTAATAATTCATATTCAATTAGGGACAAATTAATGAACTGTCAATGAATTGTCACATTTCATGCTTACTACTACTATTCGGTACCATTTTATGACAAATCGGTTTTTTTTCCTTTTTTTATTTCAAGACCATAAGGTGTTAGAAAATAATAAAAGAGGATTTAAATACAATTTTTAATTCTCTACAATTTAATGTTTAGCCCTAAAATAATTTGATAAGTAAATATTTTCAAATTTCTGTTTTCACATGTAAAATCCCTATATTCCAAAAATGATTCTACATCGATATAAAACACAATTGATAATATAACTTAATTTAGCGATTTCAATTATAATAGAAAAATGAATCGCGTAAGTGGTTTCATCCACTCACGTGTTATTTGCTTGGGTTTCGCATCAGTAAGAATGACCACATTCGTCGTAAAAAAAATTAATACTTTATTGCCTAACCACAAAAAAAAACAATTCATATGGTATCTATCACATAGAATGGTTCATTTGGAACCCAATAATACAATTTGAAAAGTAAGGATTAAGTGCGGAAATACAGATATTCGCTTTTGAAAATGGTGAAAACAACTTGAGAATTGGTCGTATGGCGTAATATGTATTTTTTTTTTGTAAAGATTGTCCAGAGTACTTTTTTTTCTTTATTTGTAGATACGAAAGTGAGTGACAAAGTAAAATTAGGATTCATTCTCACCTTAAAGCCCAGTTTATTTTTCAAATTTTGTATCTGGTGTTACAAAAATGACGCAAAAACTGGATGATACTGTTAAGTTCACTTCTTGTTTCTGATTTGTTTTAATCAACTAGATGTATAATGGGCAGTTAAATAATTAGTTAGTAATAATTTAATAATACTTTTTCCACGACCAAGAGTAGAAGTTGGTTTCTACGGTCGCAAAATCATGTCAGAAGTGATACATTTCGTCCCTAGGGAAAAAAAAAAACTCCCTAGGGAGTTTTATTTTTCAGCAATTTTAATTCAATTTTTATTAACGTCAATCTTAACAGTAATATGTTTGCATGTATTAAATTGAATATTTGAAGGAATTTCACTTAGCAGCTTATCATGTATTTGAATGCAGGATGTTATCATCGAATATTGGGCCCACAACGTTGATGATTTGTATTCTTTGGAGCAGTACGTTTTTTGAGTAGGTTTTCGCTTTCTTTGTTCTGCACCATTCTCTGAAGCGGTTGTACGCTTTATCGTACAAATCTCGCGATTTCTGAGTGAACGAGTTCAATGTTGCCGCGTTTGCAGCGTCCAATATGGATTCAGGCTCCTCCGCTGGCCCTTCCATATCACAAAAACACTTGCTTGAACCGAAACTTGAACTAATTTCGTGAAATAATCACTTTTTTGATAGTAAACAAATTTTGGTTGTCATGGTATGCATTGAAAATTTCCAAAGCTCAAGTCAAATTTGCACTTCTGGCCAAACCGAAAAAATAAAATATGTTCAATTTTAAAGTTTAATGTTTTAAAAAATTTAGTGCAGGGCTTTTTTTAATTTAATTTTTTTTCGAGTTTTTCAAAGCCTTCTTAACAACGTACAACCATCGATCTTCACCTTCATCATCGTAAGTACTTTGAAATGTTGTCGTTCATGTTATTATAGACAATTAGCGAAATTACGTTCCGTACAACGTATGTTACGTTATCGTACACAATCCCCAATAGGAACACTGCATTTTCTATGTTTCTATAGATATAACAGTTTTTCCTATATTTTGCGTGCTGTACGTTCTACGAAACGTGGTTTCGCTAATTCTCTATTAACTATGTTTAAAGATAGCGGAAATTACAATTTTTAAAGGTGACTTTTCTAAACAAAATTGTAAATAACTAGGCAATTACTAATCGGAATATCTGTGTGCACTTTTTGTCGATAGCATCATTTAAACAAATGGTCGTACATTTAAGTATTTATGTGTTTATTGAATTAATTAATTTTCAAGGAATTCTAAAATAAACGGCAATAAAAAGTAAAAGCACGTAAAAATGCAGAGGTAGAAGGTGATGATAAAGGTCACAAAAATGTGCATAATCTCTCGTGCTTGTTTAAAATGCTTTTATTAGATAAAACCCCACAGCTACATTGAAAATATGCACGCGCCATTGTTTTTACGCAAAAGGGGAATTAAAATATACCGCGTACAACTTATTGTTTGCTGATGATTTCAAGATCTACAGAGTTATCAAATCCCTTGGTGATTGCATTGCTTTCCAAAATGACCTTGAAAATGTTTATCAATATATCAGATGGTGTCTGCTTAATCGCTTATTTTTGAATACCATCAAATGTTTATTGGTAACGTATACTCGGAAATTGTCGCTATTTATTTTCAATACAAAACTCTGTATTAGATCTAGTTTGATTCTGCTCTAACGTTTGTATCGCACATTAGAAATATGAGTTCAAAAGACTATAAAATTTTAGGATTCATTTACCGAAACAGCAAAAAATTTAATAAAACACAAACCCTTAAAACCTTGTTTATTGTACTTGTCAGATCTAGGTTGGAGTACGGCTCAATCATTTGGCACACTACATATCAAGTCCACGTTAGCAATATTGAATCTATGCAGAGGATGTTTTTAAAGTATCTGGCCTATCGTGAAGATCATGTATATCCTGTGAGAGGGTATCCACAATTACAGATTTTAAGTAGATTCAACTTCTCCTCTCTAAATACGAGAAGACTAATTTTAGGTGTAACATTCATTTTAAATTTAATTAATCATAAATTTGATTGCGCGTGGTTGCTTAGTTGAATAAATTTACTAACCCCGAGATTTAATTTTCGCCAACACAAAATATTTTATTGTCCCTCGTGTAAAAGTAATTGTTGCTATGTGCACAGTGTACATCAAAATATCCAAGGACTGTGATCTTTCTGATAAAAATGCTAGCATTGCTGCTAGTATTACCCCTGAATACGGTGTTTAGTATATTATTTCGTATTACCTTTAATCTGCAAACTAAAATTTTGTCTTTTCTTCTGACATGCCCAATTTAATAACTTTTATTTTCACTTTTTTTCACTAAAATGGGTTATACCGTTGCGAAAGTTACAATTAATAATAATAATAATACTGGAATTATGCGGATGTTTGAGAGTTCGGCAACCGTTCCGTTTTCTTTTTTTTTTTAATAATATTGCTCAAGCTTTATTTATATTTTAATGGGATAAATTATAATAGTAGTCATAAATAATAATCGTTTTTTAATAATGTGGAATGTCACATGGGCCTAATGAATCGCGGTAATATCTTTAAATTTTAACGCATGACGGAGCACTTGGAATATATTGTGTCAGTATATACCGATAAATCTCTTCAAATTAATAGTCAAGGAATAATAGAAACTATAAATTGAATCAATTACCTCCTACAAATTACTCATTTACTTGGACAATGGACATTCAGCACTTGGAAGTTTATGAATTAGAATTGTCGGATAAAACTTTTTACCACTTATTCTTTGTTTTGTAGCGATTCTCTTCTCTTGCAACGACAGCAAGCTTAAATACTGTCAGTACTTTCGACGCAAAAATCATAATTTGATTGCTGACGCGAAACCATATTTTTAATCACTTGCATGTGCTCCCGTGTGATTACTAATTTTAAAAATTATTAAAAAATTAATGGAACTACAAATGAATAACACCTACTGGTTCTCTCGGCGCGGAATTCGGTTACAGCTATTTCAAATCATTTTCATCTGCATGTAGGAAGCATCATTAGTGAAATGAAAATTCGACTGTGCTAATTCCCTTAAAATCAAATTTATTGCCAATGCGCGGTTTTTTATCGGTTTTGGTAATTTAAATTTTCATAGGAAAAATGGAGGAATTGTAGCAACGAATATTAATTCCGTTGTCCAGTGGCGAAACGGTTTAACGACTTTTTTACACGTTTATGCTTGTGTTTGATTTATTGCAGTGGTGATGACAGATAAAACTGTACTGAACTTCATTACATCGTAAATCAAAAGATTATTGACCGTGACTTGAGTTAGAAAAACATCTAATTGAAAAATTCATATCTATATATGAGGGATGCGGTTGAAGTATCGACATTGTATAAAAAATATCTCGTTTATTTTACAAACATACATGATTCGGTGTCGTTATTTTAGCCTCGAGAGATTTAGATATTTTTTCCTGACTATCATGTAGTGTAGTTCACGGTATCTTAACACCACACGAAATCCCCAAGCAATAACATTTGAACGAGAGCTAGTGTGTTAAAAACGCATTAATTTTCGCTACATGAATTCTGCATAATGGATTGTTTAAAAAAAAAATTGAACACATTAATGCAATAAAAATACATTGTTAGAATCAGCACACTACTGATAAAAAATTGAAACAAAAGATTCTGAAATGAGACGCGATAAAAAACTGTAATTTTAAAAATACATCAACTTATTCAGAAAATTGGTGCGTCTTTAACAACTGTACAACACCTCCTCAGTCTTTCATATGAAATGCATTGCTTATACGTGGGAAGTCAGCGTCTTATTCTTACAACAATTTTGATTGCTCTCTCACAACTTTATTTTGCGATAGAGAATACAACAAACGTTCTAAAACTACCTATTATTTATTAATCGCCGATTCTAATTCAGTTTGTGTCGCAGATATAGTAAGAAGTTGGATGTTGTAATTACATAATACGAGTTATTTAATTGATCGTAATACTTAAAATCTAATTTAATGTTTGCTTTATGAAGCAACCTGACCCAAATATATACCTTTTTGGAATATTTTTGTCACTATTTCAGAAACTACGAGAAATATATATGTGAATAATCCTCTTGATTTGCTAATAATGAACGTTCCTAGAATTTTATGATTTATTCCTTCCACACTACTTGTCATTGAAGACCATTCGACAGCATAAAGTGTAATGATATTTTTATTTTTTTTATGAACGAGTTCCTTACAAATACAAACGCCAAAACTTGGAAAGTCACCCAATCGTTTTTTTCAACAAAATTTATAATTTTTAAAAACACTAAATTTGATAAAAAAAAACCAAAACAATTATTTTTCATCAAAATTAGTCATTATCAATATTCACATAGATAGTAAAGATATTTTTTTTGTTAACCCAAATGTTGCAAGACTTCCAAAACTTGAATTGTAATAATCCTCATAAAATAACACTAATTTGAATATTTCCGTATCCAGTACCGATCAGAATGCGAAACAATGGTTCGCCACCACGGCGAACTCCTCTCGAGGATGAAACTGGACCGTGAAGAGATTTTGAGCCAGCTCGACGACGAAAAACGGAAGAACGAAGATCTTCAGTTTAGGTTTGAAGAAGCGTCGATCACCAGAAACGACATTGAGGTAAAAATCTTACAAAACAAATACATTCATTATAAGTTTTCAAACATTATAGGCAAATGTTGTTGCCCAAACCGTAAGTTGAGGCATGAGTGTTGTAGTTTTGCATGCGTCAACTAACCACGCATTTTCTTGTGTTTTTAATTAATGCTTCTACAGGCCGTCAACGACAACTACCTGAAAAAAATCGCCCATTTGGAGGCGAACCTCAAGGAAGAACGTCAGAAAGCAGAAGCGTTGGAGTCGATCTCTAATAAGCTTTTTGAAGCGGAAGAAAGCTTGATAAAAGCTCGTGAAGAGGTCGATCATATAACGCACGAGCTGAGTCTAACGAGAAACGAGAGAGCGGCAGTTGAAGAAGAAAAGACCGTCACTGCACAACTTGTTGAGTCTTTGCAACGACAAGTAGAAGGCGCTGGTCTCGAGAACGAAGAGAAAGCGAAAACGATAAGTCAGTTAAATGAAGAACTGGCTAACGTTAAGTCAGAACATGAGGTTGTTAAACGAGGAATTGAAGACAATTGTGTCCAGAAAGACGACGAGATCGCGAAGCTCAGGGCAGAAATTGCTCATCAGAAGAGGATTATTGAGAAATACGAGAAGACTCATGCCACTTTGGCCGAAGAAAACCAGAAACTGAAGATGCAGTACAGCGCGAAGTGTCACGATGTAGAAACGTCGGGATCAGATATCGTCGCGAAAGAAGATGAGATTAAGTCTTTGCATGTGAAGATAGAAGAAGCGAATCATAAAGTTGAAGATCTAGAACGCAAACAGTCTAATTCTGTTAAAGTAGAGGAAGATCTAAGGAAAGAACTGGCGCAAACTCGCGACGATTTGAAAGCCAAGATCTCAGAAGTTGAGAACGTGAAGAAAGAATGTAACGTGCAGCTGAGTCAGAAGTCTCACGAACTGGACGATAGAAATAATACAATATCGCGTAACAGTGAAGAAATTACGAAACTTACCGACCAGTTGAACGAACTCAAGCAGAGTTTCGAGGACACGAAGAAAGATATTCATAGCAGACATGCTCGTCAAGTTGCTTCGCAAGATTCGCAGTTGATGGCTTTATCAGCTGAACTCCAACAGAAGAATGAAGAGATCACGAAATATTCCATAGTGATCAGCAAGTTAGAAGAAGATCTTTGTACGAAGAACGGAATTATCGAAAAATTGCGGTTGGAGGTGGAGTCGTGGAGACAACAACAAGCTACCGCTAGCGAAACTTCGTCATCTATGACTAAGCAATCGAACGAGTTAAGTTTGAAGTGTGGTGATTTGGAGCGGCAGTTGCAAGCGGCACATGGACACATCAACAATCTACAAGAGATTAAACAGGGTCTAGAAAGCGAAATTCAATCTCTTATGGTTAAGTGCGAGGGTGCTGCTCAGTTGGAACAGCTCAGGAATGCTCTTCAAGCCAAAGAAGGCATGTTAGCGGCAATGCGAACTGACTTGGAGCAAAAACTTCACAACTCAGAGAGGCTCAATCATGAGCTTCAGTTGCAGCATCAGTCCGTTCTTGCCGAATCCAACAAACTGAAACAGGAGTTAGAAAACAAACTGCAAATCAGCATGCAGTCTGAGCAGATGGGCAAACAGCGTTATGACAGTGTTGTAGCCGAATTGGCCAAAGTTCGTGAGGAACACGGAGGGACCATCAACCAACTACAAAGAACCGTGCAAGAAAAAGATCTAGCTCTAAAGAATTTCGAAAGCAACTACAACGAAAATCTGAAACAATATCAGGCACAATGGCAAGCTAGCAACGAAAATCTTAAACAAAGCTTGGAAACCTGTCAACAAAGGATAGGTTCTCTCAATGATGAAACCATGCAGCTTAAATCACAGTTGATGAAGAAATCCGAAGAGCTGATCGAAGCCCAGACTGCTGCAAGTCACGTCGCTGCACAAAGCAAACAAGCCGAAAGAGAACACCAACAAGCATGCGACGAGAACACCAGAAGATTAGAATTCGAACTTAACGAGAGAAGCTTACATTTACAGAAGGCCTTAAACGAACTGGATCTGCTCAGAAACGATTGTCACTCCTCTAGTGTTAATCTAACCGACAAAGATCGCCAAATCGGCGAATTAAGTGCACAAATCCAACAATCGCAAACTTTCATCACGAAATTGCAAGAAGATTTGAACATGGCGCACTCTCTGAACGCACAAAAAGCACAAGAACACGCAACCATGCAAAGTCAGTGTCAAGGTTTAATAGAAAAAGTCGCCACTTTAACACAACAAGCGCAAAGTGGCGAGGAAGTTTCAAGGAATCTCCAAGTCGAATACAACAATGCCATGCATTTGATGCAGCGGTTGAGGATCACCGAACAACAGAAACAAGAGTGCTTGCAACGGCTGGAACAAGAAGCTGCCCGCACTGCCGAAAATAAAAACTGTACCTCCGCTATGGGTATTTTAGAGAAGATTCAAATCGAGACAAGAGATAAAGAGACTCCAGAAAAAATCATAAATCTGCAGAAAAATGTTGAAGTTGTGACGAACCAACTCACCGAACGAAACCACCAGTACGAGGCTCAACAGGCCGAGTTGTTGCGTCTACAGGAGGAATTACTGAAGGTAAGTGCTTGATGAGATTGTTAGAAAATTGGTCGTGTATCGTGGGCAGAAACGATGTTTTTCTCATCCTGATTCGAAAAATGTACCAAAATTTTTATGTTCATTCAAAAGCTGAAATCATTCAGCGCGTTTCGATTACAAATGTAATTTGCCCGAGGAAAATGGACGTTATGTCCATATCAAAGTGAGTTGATACTAAGTGACGTGAAATTTAACATAATAGTTACATTATTTGCTTATTTAAGATCAATTACTATTTCTATACAAGTTTGTTGTCAGTATACGGAACATGCAGTGATTTTGACTACAATAGATGGTTGGTTTTCCAGAATTTCGTTTTCAAGGAATAGGTAATGACATATTTTTTCGAAATTTGTCAAGATGTATCCCTTTGTTCAAAGAAAACGTGTTTTTTATTACTGTACAGAAAGCCACAAAGGCAGACGTGGGCTTTTATCTACACAAAACATCATTATGACATCTGCTAACACTTTTGTCCACTTTTGTTGACCGTGAAGTTATTCATTCAACAGACAAAAAAGGAACCATAAAGTTATTCGATAGTTCCATGAAGTTTCCGTGATAGTCAAAACTTGTGTAAAACTCGTTATTTTGCCCTCGACGTGTCACCTGTCACGACTTTCGTCTCGTGTATCTATGTTACAACAGCAAAAAAAGAGAGTTTAAAGCTTGAAACTTAGAAATTTCTCTGTTCAGGCCCAGGAAGCCCACAGACATTGCAGCCAAGGCCAGGAACAAAGCTCAGTAAGCCAAGTAAACACCACACAAACACAGGACACTACAAAACTGCATGATTACAATCCTCAAACCCTTTACGAACTGCAGGTTCAATTAACAGTTGCAAGAAACGCGTTCGCGAGTCTTTCGCAGCAATTCGAAATTCTCCAAAAAGAGAAAGGCGATTTAATAGTACAGTTACAAAATGCGGTGTCTAATCACAATCCGTCAAATTTAAATAACGCAGTTAATCATTTAGCTCAAGTTAATTACACGCCTTTTAAAGACAGAATGGAAGAGTACAATGCCAATTTGAGGAAAACAGTGCAGTATGCAATATTACAACTGCAAGAAAAAGAGCGGATTTTGATTGATAGACAGACCGAGATTCAAAATTTGCGTCAGGTCGTTCGGGACCTACCAATGCAATGTAAATCTTTTGCCGTCGTCCAAGAAGCTAAAAGTGGTATAAACGCGTGTGGGAATGTAGCGCTCGATCAAAAGAAATGTCAAGATATTATAGTTACTAAGGAGACGCAAATACAAGACCTGAGGAAGCAAGTGAGCAATTTGTTAAATGAATATACTCACAAGTCGGGTAGGGATTGTGTCCAACAGCCTTGTATTTGCCCTCCACAAGAACCAATTGTCAAAGTAGTACCTGCCCCTGCTAAGGTAGTACGTGTGTTAGTACCGGTTGTTCAACCGAAAGTTGTCGTTAAGCAAGTTCCAGTACACGCAGTTAACAATCGTAAGTGTCCACCTCCGCAAATCCAAAAGATCGAAGTACCTAAAATTATCGTTCAAAGAGTACCGGTGAACATAGCGCAGTGTATTCTACCAGATTTGAGACCTTTGTACGAATGCGGTTCGGTGGAAGAATCAATTGACCACCTTAATTTGGCTAGTTATAGTTCTCAAGAAAGTTTCAAATTCAAACAATCGCTCTTGTCGATAATCGGACGACAGAGAAATTGTATAGCGTCCAATATTCAAACTTGTTCGATATTACCTCGACTTGAAATACCCGATCAATGTGTCGCGCCTTCTGCTTTCGTAAATAATTTAGTCCTTCCAGGTTATAGTCCTGATGTTACTACTTCGTATAAACAGTCGCTTTTCTATCTCTTGAACCATGTAGAAAAGTGTGCGTCTGCGCCGCCCAATAAAACTGAATTTACTAAGTTAGAAACAAAAGAACCACCACTTGTGGTTTCTGGTACGAAGCAACAAGTCGTGAATTGTCCCAAATTACCCTTGCTTCAAGTACCACAAGCCTGTGTGGCCGCTGCGCAAATCGTCAGCGATACTTCGATTTCAGGATACAGTCCTTCAGAAGTCGATGTATTCAAACAGTCACTGCTAAAAGTACTATCACATGTCGAACAGTGCCATTATAATGCAAATGTTTCTGTACAAACGAACAATTGCGCACAGGTACGTCTCCCACCTTTAACCCTACCGAATGCATGTGTCCCACCTAGACGGTACGTTGACAGTTTGTTGCTACAAAATTATCAACCCTCCGACGTTATCGCGTTCAAGCAATCACTCATCGAAGTGATTTTGAAACTTCAGAATTGTCAGTCTCGACCAAATGTTCTACCCGCAATACCGACTTGTCGTGATCTTCCTCCCTTACCATCTATACAAGATTGTGTCGCACCTTCAGACATAATTCAACAACTGAGTCTGAACGCGTTCCCTCAATGGCAGTCACAAATCTTCAAAGAGTCCCTCCTTCAGTTGTTAAATTTGCAGCAGAAATGTTGCAATTATGGTGCTATTAAAGTGGTAGAAAAACCAGTGTTTGTGCGCATACCGATCGAAGTACCAAAAGTAGTCCAACAAATACGTGAAGTACCAGTAAAAGTGCTCGTTCCTCAGCCCGCGAAAATCATCGTGAAGGAAGTACCGGTACCTCAGCCGCCTAAGGTCATTATTAAACAAGTCCCGGTTTATGTACCGCAACCTCCTCAAATCATTACACAACAAGTACGAGTTCCTGAGAGTAAAGATTTTAAGCCGACGATTCAACAAGTACCAGTTAAAGTTCCCGTGCCGGTCAAAATTAAAGTGCCCGTTTTCGTTCCTAGGGAAAAAGAGTGTCGTTTGCCTAACGTGAACGTCTTTGACTGTTCTGTGCCTTCAGTTAGTATTAACTATCTTAATTTATCGAATTATCAATCTTCGGATGTAGCCACGTTTAAAGAAGGATTATTATCATTAATACAGGCTCAAAGAGATTGTGGTCCAAAAGTACTGCAGCAAAGGATCCCAGTTCCAATACCCACCATTCTGAAAATTCCGGTTTATATTCCACAGAAACCTGGGGAATTGATTAAAGAAGTGCCAGTACCATGTAAGTGCAATTTACCAACATTGGTACCTTTGGAAGGTTGTGTCACCGAAGATATGCTTGATAGATTAACGGTTCCTAATGTTTGCAGCCAAACAGATACAAGTGCATTCAAAGAAAGTCTTTGGAAAGTACTCGAAAACCAAAAGAAGTGCATTTCGGTGCAACCCCAAGTGGTGATTAAACAAGTTCCAGTTTCGGTACCACAGCCGCCAAGGATCGTTAGGCAGCAAGTACCTACGAATTGTAACAAGGGAGCCAATGTAATCGCAAAGGAAAAACCGGTCTATGTATCATCACAACCTCGTATAATAATTAAACAAGTTCCCGTTAGAGTTCCCGTTCTAGTTAGAGTACCGGTTAAAGTACCAGTCGTGCAGAAACAAGTTGTCGAAGTTCCGAAAATCGTTGTTAAAGAAGTAAAAGTTCCCGTTAATGGGCCAGTCCCAGTACGTGTGGTGCAATCTCCGAAAATAATAATTAAACAAGTACCAGTACCGGTTCCTCAGCCGCCTAAAATAATATTGAAACAAGTACCTGTTCGAACTAATAGCCCTAATTACCACACGTCTAAACCTGTGGTTTTATATAAAGACAGAACGGTAGCGGTTCCTACACCACCACGTATAATTATCAAACAAGTTCCCGTTATGGTGAAAGTACCGGTGAAAGTGCCAGTTCCAGTGCAGGTAAAAGTACCCGTTAGGATACCATACCAAGTCCCAACTACATCACGAGGAGAATGTCATCTACCCACTATACAAATCGATACTTGTTTAGATTTGGGTCATCAAATTGATTCTTTGCCTTTGACCACCTATAACACCGAACAAGTGACACATTTCAAGAAAAGTCTGTACGTAGCTCTCATGCAGCAGAGGCAATGTCTACAATGTCGGTTGCCAGAAGTGAACGTGCACGGATGTGAACGCGTGGAAGACCAGATCAATTCCTTAAACTTTGCAGGATACACAGCGTGGGACGCACAAAAGTTCAAAGACAATATTTTGTCTTTGCTTCAACAACAACGAGATTGCATGTCGATATCATCAGGATCATTGAAAGAATCTCACGGGCATTACAAATGTGTTTTGCCCCGCATTAATGTCGCCGGATGTGAAGAACTGGAAAAACAAATCAATTTTATGAGTGTAGCCGGTTACGATGTGGCAGACGTTAACGCATTCAAGGAACAACTTTTCAATATGTTACTTCAACAAAGGCAGTGCACTGCACCTCAAAATTGTCCTGTGAAAGAAATTAAAATACTTGGGCCTCCGAAAGTTATATATAAACAAGTACCGGTCTTTATTCCTCAACCACCAAAGATTCTTTATAAGCAGATACCTATACCCATGTCAAATTGTAGCGAGAAAACGAGGGTTGTCATCAAGGAGAAACCCGTACCGATACAACTACCGCCACAGACAATTACCAAACAAGTGCCTGTTCCTGTCAGAGTTCCAGTAGAGGTTAAAGTACCAGTTAGAGTGGAAGTACCTGTGCCTATGACGCCCGATTGTCATTTGCCTAATATAAATGTATATGATTGCGATGAAGAACTACAAGCTAAAATTCACTCATTGGTGTTTCCACATTTTGATGCTTCTGAAGTGTCAACGTTTAAAAATAATCTCCTACGTATGTTCCTAGCACAAAGAAGATGTTCGCAAGGAGGTGTAAACTATGTTAAGGTTCCAGTAGCGGTTCCTCAACCTCCAAAAGTTGTTGAGTCAACACCATTACCAGGACTATCACGTCTACAAGAGTCTAATAACCAATGGGTTCATGATACTACAACAGCTGTGGGAAAAGAAATTATTAAAGAAGGCAAGGTACCTGTTTACCAACGAATAATCGTAAAAGTACCTGTTAGGGTTCCAGTCCCGGTTAACCGAATCGTCCAAGTTCCAAAAGAAGTGATTAAATATCTACCTTGTGAACAAGAAAGACCTACAAAATTCGGACCATCACAGACAGTGAAAGAGGTTGTTAAAGAAATAAGGGTGCCCGTAAGAGTGCCAGTACCACAACCACCGAAAATTTTGATCAAACAAGTACCGGTACCGGTACCTGCACCACCAAGAGTTATTGTGAAACAAGTACCGGTATTTGAAAAGTGTGATCATAAACCACATGTTGTCTTTAAAGAAAAACCGATTCCTGTTCCCATTCCATCTCGACCACAAATTATGATTAAACAAGTACCGGTTAAGATTCCTACATACGTTAAAATTCCAGTCCCTGTTAAAACACAGTGTCATTTACCAGCTCTCAATCTCAACGCTTGCGTGGATATTGAAAGAGAAGTCAGCTCCCTGATACTGCCTAATTATGATCAAGCAGAAGTAGCACACTTCAAAGAAAAACTTCTTGCAGCTCTTGTCCGACAAAGGACTTGTACGCAATGTGGGTTACCTAACATAAATATTGGTGATTGTGATGATTTACCACGACAAATTGAATCTATTCAACTGCCAAATTATGCTTTGTCAGACGTACAGACATTTAAACAGAATCTCTTGTGGATGCTTCTAAAGCAGCGGAACTGTGTAAAGCCACGTGAATGTAATAATTTGCCACAGATAGCGCAAGTACCTCAAAGAATTCCAATTTTAGGCCAACACAGCTTACCTCAAGTTCCACAAGAGAGCAGAGTTCCCGTACATGAAGTACCAAAAGAAGTTGTGAAGGTGGTGAAAGTACCAGTTCCACAACCTCCGAAAATAATAATCAAACAAGTAACCGTTCCGGTCCCTCAGCCACCGAAAATTATAGTGAAACAAGTACCTATTGTTATTTCCAAATGTAACCAGAAGCCACGAATTATAGTGAAAGAAAAACCAGTACCTGTTCAAGTAGTTAGGCCTCCGATTATCAAGGAAAGACCGGTTATGGTTAGAGTACCTGTACCCGTTCCGGGCAAGTGTAATCAACCGCCCCAAGGTATACATAAAACGAATTTAGAGCGTCCTCCAATAACTCAGCAACCTGTTATCAAGGAAGAACTCATTCCTTCTCAGGTGAATTTGAGATGTCATCTACCAAGGCTAAATATATTCGCTTGTGGAGACATCGAAAATAGTATTGCCGCTTTGACAATTTCTGGCTACGATTCTTCAGAAATTAGCGAGTTTAAACACAATCTGTTATCAATTATTTCGAGACAAAGAGAGTGTACATCGTGTCATCTTCCCGATATAAATCTAGGCGGTTGTGTAAATGTAGAACAGCAAATCGCTTCCTTAACTTTAGCAAATTACGATACGAGGGAAGCAGATGTATTTAAACAAAAATTACTGTCATTAGTTGGAGATCAAAGAAACTGTGGACAGCAGGTTCCCAAAGAAATAATTAAATATGTGAAAGTTCCAGTAGAAATTCCAAAAATTGTAGTGAAGGAAATTAAAGTGCCTGTTAATGTTCCTGTACAAGTGCCATCTCCGCCAAAAGTTTTAATCAAACAAGTTCCTATGCCTGTAGTTCAACCACCTAAAATATTATTCAAACAAGTACCAATATATATAACGAAATGTAGCAACAAACCACAGATTGTTGTGAAGGAGAAACCAGTACCCGTTCCGTCACCACCTCGTATAGTCGTCAAACAAGTCCCCGTTAAGGTGACTGTGCCTGTTAACGTTCCGGTACGAGTACCAGTTGAAGTACCAGTTAAAGTACCAGTACCTATGCATATAAAAGTTCCAGTTCCTGTTAGAGGGGAATGCCATCTACCAGTTGTGAATATAGCGAGCTGTGAGACAGTACAAAATGACATTGAACATTTAAATTTCGACGGATATAATATGAACGAGGTGTCTCAGTTCAAACACAATTTGTGGGATGCGCTCATGAAACAAAGGAATTGTGTTGCTCAACCCCAGACTGTCGTTCCTCAGGTTAATGCACATGCTAATATCAATTGCCGTCTACCTGAAATTAACATACAGGGTTGTGAGGCATTGCAACAACAAGTAAGTTCTTTGAACATCGATGGTTTTAACCCTACCGAAGTATCCAGATTTAAACAAAACTTGTTAGCGGTACTGACGAACTTACAACAATGTGAAACTCCTGTGCCGAAAAACTTCGAACCTGTTAAATGTCACTTACCAGTTATCAATGTGAACGATTGTAACGAGATTCAACATCATATTTCGTCTTTGACTTTGCCTGGATACGATTCTTCGGAAGTTAATTTGTTTAAGCAGAACCTCTTCTCGCTCCTGTCCATGCAAAAGAATTGTTACAGTACAAACCAACCTCCTCCACAGTGTCCTAGTAACGTAGTGGGAAAACCTGTTCACATCAAAGTACCCGTCGATAGGCCTGTATATGTAAGGGTACCCGTCGATAGAGTAAAAGTGGTAGTCAAAGAAGTTAAAGTACCAGTTAACGTACCCGTTCCGACTCCATCTGCTCCCAAGATTTTGATAAAAGAAGTTCCTGTTCCGGTGCCACAGCCTCCAAAGATCATACATAAGGTTGTGATGTCTCCTAATAAAGAACCCCCAAGAGGGCCTGTACCAGTACCTTCACCACCTCGAATAATCGTGAAAGAAGTTAAAGTTCCTGTACCAGTACCATCTCCTCCTAAGATTATTATTAAACAAGTTCCTGTTTCGGTGCCACAACCACCAAAGATTATAATTAAACAAGTCCCCCAAGTGATTACTAAGTGTAACGAACCACCAAAAATAGTCGTGAAAGAGAAACCTGTACCGGTTCCTTCACCACCTAAAATAATCGTGAAGCAAATTCCTGTTAAAATACCTGTGAGTGTACCGGTTTCAGTACCATGTACTCCTAAGATTATCGTTAAACAAGTACCGGTACCGGTACCGCAACTATCCGAAAACACACAAGAACGTGTGGAGTTTGGCAATAAGGAAGAAGGAGGAGCTATATTCGGGAAGAGACCAGAACCGGTTCTGTCACCACCTCGTATAATTGTGAAAGAAGTTCCTGTTAGAGTGAATGTACCGGTTAAAGTTCCAGTACGAGTACCAGTGGAAGTTCCGGTTAGAATACCCATACCTGTACATGTAAGAGTCCCAGTTCCTGTAGTAGGTACTTGTCGTCTACCGGTTGTAGATATAGGAAGCTGCGAAAATGTGAAACAGGAAATCCAGCAGTTGGATATCAATGGATACGAACAGGGTGAAATACAGAACTTCAAACAAAATCTGTTCAATATGTTTATGAGACAGAGAAATTGCGGTACTCATAGAGATGATTCAAACCGTGTGATTCACGGAAATGGGCTTCCGCCAAAGCCAGTAATCGGTGGTAACTTAGTAACACCACCACCACAAGTAATAGTGAAGCAAGTTCCTGTCCCAGTACTGCAACCGAAGGTCATTATTAAACAAGTACCGGTACCCGTTAGCTGTGATCACAAACCAAAGATTATAATCAAGGAGGTACCAAGACCAGTTCCTTCACCTCCGCGCGTTGTCATTAAAGAAGTACCGATACGTGTACCAGTTGGAGGAGATTGTCGATTGCCAGAGATCAATATACAGGGGTGTGAGGCGTTCGATCAACAAATTAATTCTGTGACATTCACAGGATTTGCTCCTAATGAGGTACTCAAGTTTAAACAGAATCTCTTAGCGCTTCTGACTAATCTGCAACAGGTTTGCGTATCCAAACTAGAACCTAACAGATGTTTCCTACCACAAATAAACGTCAACGATTGTGAAAACATTCAAACACAAATAGCGTCTTTGAATCTGCAAGGTTATGACACTTCACAAGTCGAGCGATTTAAACAAAACCTTCTTTCGCTATTAGCGGTACAAAGAAATTGTTATCAAACCCCAACGGCTCCTAAGATTGTGGCTGAACAAGTTCGTGTACCAATTAAAGTACCAGTACCTGTGCATATGAAGGTTCCAGTTCCCGTTAACGGGGAATGCCATCTACCAGTTGTGAATATAGGGAAATGTGATGCGGTACAAAATGATATTGAAAGTTTAAATATCAACGGATACAATATGGACGAGGTAATTCAGTTCAAACAGAATTTGTTCGATGCGCTCATGAGACAAAGGAATTGTGTTCCTCAATCCCAGACTGTCGTCCCTCAGGTTAATGCACATACTAATATAAATTGCCGTCTACCAGAAATTAGCATACAGAGTTGTGAGGCATTGCAGCAACAAGTGGGTTCTTTGAATATCGATGGTTTTAACCCTACTGAAGTAATCCGATTTAAACAAAACTTGTTAGCGGTACTTACAAACATACAACAGTGTGGAACTCCTGTGCCCCAAAAGTTCGAGCCTGTTAAATGTCACTTACCAGTTATCAACGTGAACGATTGTGACGAGATCCAACATCATATTTCATCGTTGATTCTGCCTGGGTACGATTCTTCGGAAGTTAATTCATTTAAACAGAACCTCTTCTCGCTGCTGTCTATGCAAAAGAATTGTTACAGTACAAACCAACCTCCTCCGCAATGTCCTAATAATGTAGTAGAAAAACCTGTACCCGTTGATAGGCCTGTATTTGTAAGGGTACCCGTCGACAGAGTAAAAGTGGTAGTCAAAGAAGTTAAAGTACCAATTAATGTACCCGTTCCGACTCCATCTGCTCCAAAAATTTTGGTAAAAGAAATTCCTGTTCCGGTGCCACAACCTCCAAGGATCATACATAAGGTAGTGATGTCTCCTAATAAAGAACCACCAAGAGTTATTGTTAAGGACAGACCGGTACCTGTGCCTTCACCACCTAGAATTATTGTAAAAGAAGTTAAAGTTCCAGTCAAGGTACCAGTTCCATCTCCTCCTAAAGTTATTATTAAACAAGTTCCTGTTCCGGTGCCACAGCCACCAAAGATCATAGTTCAAAAGGTACCCCAAGTGGTTTCTAAGTGCAATGAACCACCAAAAATTATCGTAAAAGAGAAGCCCGTTCCAGTTCCTTCACCACCTAAAATAGTCGTAAAACAAATTCCGGTTCGAGTCCCTGTTCCAGCACCATGTACGCCTAAGATTATCGTTAAACAAGTACCAGTACCGGTACCGCAACCGTTCGAAAAGACAGAAAATCAAGTGGAACTTGGCAATAAGGAAGAAGAAGGAGCTATCGTCCAGAACAGACCTGGACCGCCTCCTTCACCACCTCGTATAATTGTAAAGGAAGTTCCCGTTAGGGTACCAGTCCCAGTACCATGTGCCCCTAAGACTATTACTAAACAAGTTCCTATTCCTGTGCCACAACCACCAAAGATCGTGGTTAAAGAAGTACCCAAAGTGATTTATAGGTGTAATGAACCGCCAAAAACAGTTGTGAAAGAGAAACCTGTACCGGTTCCTTCACCACCTAAAATAATCGTGAAGCAAATTCCTGTTAAAGTACCTGTGAGTGTACCGGTTCCAGTACCATGTACTCCTAAGATTATCGTTAAACAAGTACCAGTACCGGTATCGCAACCGTTCCAAAACACAGAAAAACGTGTGGAGTTTGGCAATAAGGAAGAAGGAGGACCTATATTCGGGAAGAGACCACAACCGGTTCTTTCACCACCGCGTATAATTGTAAAAGAAGTTCCTGTTAGAGTGAATGTGCCAGTTAAAGTTCCAGTACGAGTACCAGTTGAAGTACCGGTTAGAATACCCATACCTGTTCATGTAAGAGTCCCAGTTCCTGTAGTAGGTGCTTGCCATCTACCGATTGTCGATATAGGAAGCTGCGAAAATGTGCAACAGAAAATCCACCAATTGGATATCAGTGGATACGACGTTGGTGAAATACAGAACTTCAAACAAAGTCTATTTAATATGCTTATGAGGCAGAGAAATTGCGGTACTAAATGTCTAAATAGAGATGATTCAAACCTTGTGATACACGGAAATGGGCTCCCGCCAAAGCCAGTAATCGGTGGTAACTTAGTAACACCACCACCACAAGTAATAGTGAAGCAAGTACCTGTCCCAGTACTGCAACCGAAGGTCATTATTAAACAAGTACCGGTACCCGTTAGCTGTGATCACAAACCAAAGATTATAATCAAGGAGGTACCAAGACCAGTTCCTTCACCTCCGCGCGTTGTCATTAAAGAAGTACCGATACGTGTACCAGTTGGAGGAGATTGTCGATTGCCAGAGATCAATATACAGGGGTGTGAGGCGTTCGATCAACAAATTAATTCTGTGACATTCACAGGATTTGCTCCTAATGAGGTACTCAAGTTTAAACAGAATCTCTTAGCGCTTCTGACTAATCTGCAACAGGTTTGCGTATCCAAACTAGAACCTAACAGATGTTTCCTACCACAAATAAACGTCAACGATTGTGAAAACATTCAAACACAAATAGCGTCTTTGAATCTGCCAGGTTATGACACTTCACAAGCCGAGACATTTAAACAAAATCTTCTTTCGTTGTTAGCGTTACAAAGAAATTGTTATCAAACCCCAACGGCTCCTAAGATTGTGGCTGACCAAGTTCGTGTACCGGTTAAAGTACCAGTACCTGTGCATATAAAGGTTCCAGTTCCTGTTGACGGGGAATGCCATCTACCAGTTGTGAATATAGGGAAATGTGATGCAGTACAAACTGATATTGAACGCTTAAATATCGACGGATTTAATATGAACGAAGTACTTCAGTTCAAACAGAATTTGTTGGATGCGCTCATGAGACAAAGGAATTGTGTTACTCAATCCCAGACTGTCATACCTCAGGTTAATACACATACTAATATAAATTGCCGTCTACCAGAAATTAACATACAGAGTTGTGAGGCATTGCAGCAACAAGTGGGTTCTTTGAATATCGACGGTTTTAACCCTGCTGACGTAATCCGATTTAAACAAAGCTTATTAGCGGCAATAACAAACATACAGCAGTGTGGAACTCCTGTACCCCAAAAGTTCGAGGCTGTTAAATGTCACTTACCAGTTATCAACGTGAACGATTGTGACAACATCCAACATCATATTTCATCGTTGATTCTGCCTGGGTACGATTCTTCGGAAGTTAATTCATTTAAACAGAACCTCTTCTCGCTGCTGTCTATGCAAAAGAATTGTTACAGTCCAAACCAACCTCCTCCGCAATGTCCTAATAACGTAGTAGAAAAACCTGTTCACATCAAAGTACCAGTTGATAGGCCTGTATATGTAAGGGTACCCGTCGACAGAGTAAAAATGGTAGTCAAAGAAGTTAAAGTACCAGTTAATGTACCCGTTCCGACTCCATCTGCTCCTAAGATTTTGGTAAAACAAGTTCCTGTTCCGGTGCCACAACCTCCAAAGATCATATATAAGGTTGTGATGTCTCCTAATCAAGAACCACCAAGAGCTATTGTTAAAGACAGACCGGTACCGGTACCTTCACCACCTAGAATAATTGTGAAAGAAATTAAAGTTCCAGTCAAGGTACCAGTTCCATCTCCTCCTAAAGTTATTATTAAACAAGTTCCTGTTCCGGTGCCACAGCCACCAAAGATCGTAGTTCAAAAAGTACCCCAAGTGGTTTCTAAGTGCAATGAACCACCAAAAATTATTGTAAAAGAGAAGCCCGTTCCAGTTCCTTCACCACCTAAAATAGTCGTAAAACAAATTCCGGTTCGAGTCCCTGTTCCAGCAACATGTACGCCTAAGATTATCGTTAAACAAGTACCAGTACCGGTACCTCAACCGTTCGAAAAGACAGAAAATCAAGTGGAACCTGGCATTAAGGAAGAAGAAGGAGCTATCGTCGAGAACAGACCTAGACCGCCTCCTTCACCACCTCGTATAATTGTAAAGGAAGTTCCCGTTAGGGTACAAGTCCCAGTACCATGTGCCCCTAAGACTATTATTAAACAAGTTCCTGTTCCTGTGCCACAACCACCAAAGATCGTGGTTAAAGAAGTACCCAAAGTGATTTATAGGTGTAATGAACCACCCAAAACAGTTGTGAAAGAGAAACCTGTACCAGTTCCTTCACCACCTAAAATAATTGTGAAGCAAATCCCTGTTAAAGTACCTGTGAGTGTACCGGTTCCAGTACCATGTACTCCTAAGATTATCGTTAAACAAGTACCAATACCGGTATCGCAACCGTCCCAAGGCACCGAAGAACGTGTGGAGTTTGGCAATAACGAAGAAGGAGGAGCTATATTCGGGAAGAGACCAGAACCGGTTCCTTCGCCACCTCGTATAATTGTAAAAGAAGTTCCTGTTAGAGTGAATGTGCCAGTTAAAGTTCCAGTACGAGTACCAGTTGAAGTACCGGTTAGAATACCTATACCTGTACATGTAAGAGTCCCAGTTCCTGTAGTAGGTTCTTGCCATCTACCGATTGTCGATATAGGAAGCTGCGAAAATGTGCAAGAGAAAATCCACCAATTGGATATCAGTGGATACGATGTTGGTGAAATACAGAACTTCAAACAAAATCTGTTCAATATGCTAATGAGGCAGAGAAATTGTGGTACTCAAAGTCCAAATAAAGTTGATTCAACCCCTATGATAGACGGAAATGGGCTTCCGGCACAACAAATAATCGGTGGTAACTTAGTAACACCACCACCACGAGTAATAGTGAAGCAAGTACCGGTACCCGTTAGCTGTGATCACAAACCAAAGATTATAATCAAGGAGGTACCAAGACCAGTTCCTTCACCTCCGCGCGTTGTCATTAAAGAAGTACCGATACGTGTACCAGTTGGAGGAGACTGCCGATTACCAGAGATCAACATACAGGGGTGTGAGGCTTTTGATCAACAAATTAACTCGGTGACGTTCCCAGGATTTGCTCCTAATGAGGTACTTAAGTTTAAACAGAATCTCTTATCGCTGCTGACTAATCTGCAAAACGTTTGCTTGTCCAGACCAGGACCTAACAGGTGTTTCCTACCACAAATAAACGTCAACGATTGTGAAAACATTCAAACACAAATAGCGTCTTTGAATCTGCCAGGTTATGATTCTTCACAAGTCGAGCCATTTAAACAAAATCTTCTTTCGTTGTTAGCGTTACAAAGAAATTGTTATCAAGTCCCAACGGCTCCTAAGATTGTGGTTAAACAAGTTCGTGTACCAGTACCTGTGCATATAAAGGTTCCAGTTCCAGTTAACGAGGAATGCCATCTACCAGTTGTGAAGATAGGGAACTGTGATGCAGTACAAAATGATATTGAAAGTTTAAATGTCAACGGATACAATATGGACGAGGTACTTCAGTTCAAACAAAATTTGTTGGGTGCGCTTATGAGACAAAGGAATTGTGTCACTCAATCCCAGACTGTCGTACCTCAGGTTAATGCACATGCTAATATAAATTGCCGTCTACCAGAAATTAACATACAGAGTTGTGAGGCATTGCAGCAACAAGTAAGTTCTTTGAACATCGATGGTTTTAACCCTACTGAAGTATCCAGATTTAAACAAAACTTGTTAGCGGTACTGACGAACTTACAACAGTGTGAAACTCCTGTGCCGAAAAACTTCGAACCTGTTAAATGTCACTTACCAGTTATCAATGTGAACGATTGTAACGAGATTCAACATCACATTTCGTCTATGACTTTGCCTGGATACGATTCTTCGGAAGTTAATTTGTTTAAGCAGAACCTCTTCTCGCTGCTGTCCATGCAAAAGAATTGTTACAGTACAAACCAACCTCCTCCACAGTGTCCTAAAAACGTAGTAGGAAAACCTGTTCACGTCAAAGTACCCGTCGATAGGCCTGTATATGTAAGGGTACCCGTCGATAGAGTAAAAGTGGTAGTCAAAGAAGTTAAAGTACCAGTTAACGTACCCGTTCCGACTCCATCTGCTCCTAAGGTTTTGGTAAAAGAAGTTCCTGTTCCGGTGCCACAACCTCCAAGGATCATACATAAGGTTGTGATGTCTCCTAATAAAGAACCGCCAAGAGTTATTGTTAAGGATAGACCTGTACCGGTACCTTCACCACCCAGAATAATTGTGAAAGAAGTTAAAGTTCCTATCAACGTACCAGTTCCAGTACCATCTGCTCCTAAGATTGTTGTTAAACAAGTCCCTGTTCCGGTGCCACAGCCACCAAAGATCATTATTAAACAAGTGCCTCAAGTAATTTATAAGTGTAATGAACCACCAAAAATAGTCGTCAAAGAGAAACCTGTACCAGTACCTTCACCTCCAAAAATAATCGTCAAAGAAATTCCTGTTAAAGTGCCTGTCAGGATACCAGTGTCATGTACTCCTAAAGTTATCGTTAAACAAGTTGCAGTACCGGTATCGCAACCACCAATAAATTCTGAAAGACCTGGACCGCCTCCTTCACCACCTCGTATAATTATAAAAGAAGTGCCTGTTAGGGTACCAGTTCCAGTACCATGTGTCCCTAAGACTATTACTAAAGAAGTCCCCGTTCCTGTGCCACAGCCACCAAGGATCATACTTAAGCATGTGCCCCAAGTGATTACTAAGTGTAATGAACCACCAAAAATAGTCGTGAAAGAGAAACCTGTACCAGTTCCTTCACCACCTAAAATAATTGTGAAGCAAATCCCTGTTAAAGTACCTGTGAGTGTACCGGTTCCAGTACCATGTACTCCTAAGATTATCGTTAAACAAGTACCAGTACCGGTATCGCAACCGTCCCAAGGCACCGAAGAACGTGTGGAGTTTGGCAATAAGGAAGAAGGAGGAGCTATATTCGGGAAGAGACCAGAACCGGTTCCTTCGCCACCTCGTATAATTGTAAAAGAAGTTCCTGTTAGAGTGAATGTGCCAGTTAAAGTTCCAGTACGAGTACCAGTTGAAGTACCGGTTAGAATACCTATACCTGTACATGTAAGAGTCCCAGTTCCTGTAGTAGGTGCTTGCCATCTGCCGATTGTCGATATAGGAAGCTGCGAAAATGTGCAACAGAAAATCCACCAATTGGATATCAGTGGATACGACGTTGGTGAAATACAGAACTTCAAACAAAATCTGTTCAATATGCTAATGAGGCAGAGAAATTGTGGTACTCAATATCCAAATAAAGTTGATTCAACCCCTATGATACATGGAAATGGGCTTCCGGCACAACCAATAATCGGTGGTAACTTATTAACACCACCACCACGAGTAATAGTGAAGCAAGTACCGGTACCCGTTAGCTGTGATCACAAACCAAAGATTATAATCAAGGAGGTACCAAGACCAGTTCCTTCACCTCCGCGCGTTGTCATTAAAGAAGTACCGATACGTGTACCAGTTGGAGGAGACTGCCGATTACCAGAGATCAACATACAGGGGTGTGAGGCTTTTGATCAACAAATTAACTCGGTAACGTTCCCAGGATTTGCTCCTAATGAGGTACTTAAGTTTAAACAGAATCTCTTATCGGTGCTGACTAATCTGCAAAACGTTTGCGTGTCCAGATCAGGACCTAACAGGTGTTTCCTACCACAAATAAACGTCAACGATTGTGAAAACATTCAAACACAAATAGCGTCTTGGAATCTGCCAGGTTATGACTCTTCACAAGTCGAGCCATTTAAACAAAATCTTCTTTCGTTGTTAGCGTTACAAAGAAATTGTTATGAAGTCCCAACGGCTCCTAGGATTGTGGTTAAACAAGTTCGTGTACCAGTTAAAGTACCAGTACCTGTGCATATAAAGGTTCCAGTTCCAGTTAACGGGGAATGCCATCTACCAGTTGTGAATATAGGGAACTGTGATGCAGTACAAAATGATATTGAAAGTTTAAATGTCAACGGATACAATACGGACGAGGTACTTCAGTTCAAACAAAATTTGTTGGATGCGCTTATGAGACAAAGGAATTGTGTTACTCAATCCCAGACTGTCGTACCTCAGGTTAATGCACATGCTAATATAAATTGCCGTCTACCAGAAATTAACATACAGAGTTGTGAGGCATTGCAGCAACAAGTAAGTTCTTTGAACATCGATGGTTTTAACCCCACTGAAGTATCCAAATTTAAACAAAACTTGTTAGCGGTACTGACGAACTTACAACAGTGTGAAACTCCTATCCCGAAAAACTTCGAACCTATTAAATGTCACTTACCAGTTATCAATGTGAACGATTGTAACGAGATTCATCATCACATTTCGTCTTTGACTTTGCCTGGATACGATTCTTCGGAAGTTAATTTGTTTAAGCAGAACCTCTTCTCGCTGCTGTCTATGCAAAAGAATTGTTACAGTCCAAACCAACCTCCTCCGCAATGTCCTAATAACGTAGTAGAAAAACCTGTTCACATCAAAGTACCAGTTGATAGGCCTGTATATGTAAGGGTACCCGTCGACAGAGTAAAAGTGGTAGTCAAAGAAGTTAAAGTACCAGTTAATGTACCCGTTCCGACTCCATCTGCTCCTAAGGTTTTGGTAAAAGAAGTTCCTGTTCCGGTGCCACAACCTCCAAGAATCATACATAAGGTTGTGATGTCTCCTAATAAAGAACCGCCAAGAGTTATTGTTAAGGATAGACCTGTACCGGTACCTTCACCACCCAGAATAATTGTGAAAGAAGTTAAAGTTCCTATCAACGTACCAGTTCCAGTACCATCTGCTCCTAAGATTGTTGTTAAACAAGTCCCTGTTCCGGTGCCACAGCCACCGAAGATCATTATTAAACAAGTGCCTCAAGTAATTTATAAGTGTAATGAACCACCAAAAATAGTCGTCAAAGAGAAACCTGTACCAGTACCTTCACCACCAAAAATAATCGTCAAACAAATTCCTGTTAAAGTGCCTGTCAGGGTACCAGTGTCATGTACTCCTAAAGTTATCGTTAAACAAGTTGCAGTACCGGTATCGCAACCACCAATAAATTCTGAAAGACCTGGACCGCCTCCTTCACCACCTCGTACTATTATAAAGGAAGTGCCTGTTAGGGTACCAGTTCCAGTACCATGTGTCCCTAAGACTATTACTAAAGAAGTCCTCGTTCCTGTGCCACAGCCACCAAGGATCATACTTAAGCATGTGCCCCAAGTGATTACTAAGTGTAATGAACCACCAAAAATAGTCGTGAAAGAGAAACCTGTACCAGTTCCTTCACCACCTAAAATAATTGTGAAGCAAATCCCTGTTAAAGTACCTGTGAGTGTACCGATTCCAGTACCATGTACTCCTAAGATTATCGTTAAACAAGTACCAGTACCGGTATCGCAACCGTCCCAAGGCACCGAAGAACGTGTGGAATTTGGCAATAAGGAAGAAGGAGGAGCTATATTCGGGAAGAGACCAGAACTGGTTCCTTCGCCATCTCGTATAATTGTAAAAGAAGTTCCTGTAAGAGTGAATGTTCCGGTTAAAGTTCCGGTACGAGTACCAGTTGAAGTCCCGGTTAGAATACCCATACCCGTACAAGTAAGAGTTCCAGTCCCTGTAGTAGGTGCTTGCCACCTCCCGATTGTCGATGTAGGAACCTGCGAAAATATACAACAAGAAATCCACCAATTGGATATCAGTGGATACGATGTTGGTGAAATACAGAACTTCAAACAAAGTCTGTTTAATATGCTTATGAGGCAGAGAAATTGCGGTACTGAGTGTCCAAATAAAGTTTATTCAAATCCTGTGCTACACGGAAATGGGCTTCCGGCACAACCAATAATCAGTGGTAACTTAGTAACACCACCACAACGAGTAATAATGAAGCAAGTACCTGTACCAGTACCGCAACCTAAGGTCATTATTAAACAAATTCCGGTACCCGTAAGCTGTGATCACAAACCAAAGATTATAATCAAAGAGGTACCAAGACCAGTTCCTTCACCTCCGCGCGTTGTCATTAAAGAAGTACCTATACGTGTACCGGTTGGAGGAGATTGTCGATTACCAGAGATTAACATGCAGGGTTGTGAGGCGTTCGACCAACAAATTGACTCAGTGACTTTCGCAGGGTTTGCTCCTAGTGAGGTACTTAAATTTAAACAAAATCTTTTGGCACTTTTGACAAATGTACAGCAAGTTTGCGTGTCTAAACCGGAACCAGTGAAGTGTAATCTACCACAAATAAACTTCAGCGATTGTGAAAATCTCCAAACAAACATAGCATCTTTAAATTTGCCAGGTTACGACACTACACAAGTTGAATCATTCAAACAAAATCTGCTTTCATTGTTAGCATTACAAAGAAATTGTTATCAAACCCCAACGGCTCCTAAGATTGTGGCTGAACAAGTTCGTGTACCAGTTAAAGCACCAGTACCTGTGCATATAAAGGTTCCAGTTCCCGTTAACGAGGAATGCCATCTACCAATTGTGAATATTGGGAACTGTGATACAGTACAAACAGATATTGAACGCTTAAATGTCGACGGATTCAATATGAACGAAGTACTTCAGTTCAAACAGAATTTGTTCGATGCGCTTATGAGACAAAGGAATTGTGTTACACAGTTCCAGACTGTCGTACCTCAGCTTAATGCACATGCTAATATAAATTGCCGTCTACCAGAAATTAACATACAGAGTTGTGAGGCATTGCAGCAACAAGTAAGTTCTTTGAACATCGATGGTTTTAACCCTACTGAAGTCTCCAGATTTAAACAAAACTTGTTAGCGGTACTGACGAACTTACAACAGTGTGAAACTCCTGTCCCGAAAAACTTCGAACCTGTTAAATGTCACTTACCATTGATCAATGTGAACGATTGTAACGAGATTCAACATCACATTTCGTCTTTGAATTTGCCTGGGTACGATTCTTCGGAAGTTAATTCATTTAAACAGAACCTCTTCTCGCTGTTGTCTATGCAAAAGAATTGTTACAGTACAAACCAACCTCCTCCGCAATGTCCTAATAATGTAGTAGAAAAACCGGTTCACATAAAAGTACCCGTTGATAGACCAGTATATATTAGAATACCCGTCGACAGAGAAAAAGTGGTGGTCAAAGAAGTTAAAGTACCGGTTAATGTACCCGTTCCGACTCCATCTGCTCCTAAGATTTTGGTAAAAGAAGTTCCTGTTCCAGTGCCACAACCTCCAAGGATCATACATAAGATTGTGATGTCTCCTAATAAAGAACCACCAAGAGTTATTGTTAAGGACAGACCGGTACCGGTGCCTTCACCACCTAGAATAATTGTGAAAGAAGTTAAAGTTCCAATCAAGGTACCAGTTCCAGTACCATCCCCTCCGAAGATTATTATTAAACAAGTTCCTGTTCCGGTGCCACAGCCACCAAAGATCATAATTAAACAAGTACCCCAAGTGATTTCTAAGTGCAATAAACCACCAAAAATTGTCGTAAAAGAGCAACCCGTTCCAGTTCCTTCACCACCTAAAATTGTCATAAAACAAATTCCTGTTAGAGTACCTGTTCCAGTACCATGTACTCCTAAGATAATCGTTAAACAAGTACCAGTACCGGTACCGCCACCGTCCAGAGACACAGAAAATCTTGTGAAGTTTGGCAATAACAAAGAGGAAGGAGGTATCGTTGAGAAGAGACCAGAACCGGTTCCTTCATCACCTCGTGTAATTGTAAAGCAAGTCCCCGTCAGGGTACCAGTTCCAGTACCATGTGTTCCAAAGACTATTATTAAACAAGTTCCTGTTCCGGTGCCACAACCACCAAAGATCGTAGTGAAAGAAGTACCCCAAGTGATTTATAAGTGTAATGAACCACCAAAAACAGTCATGAAAGAGAGACCGGTACCAGTTCCTTCACCACCTAAAATAATCGTGAAGCAAGTTCCTGTTAAAGTACCTGTGAGTGTACCAGTTCCAGTACCATGTGCTCCTAAGATTATCGTTAAACAAGTACCAGTACCGGTATCGCAACCGTCCCAAGGCACAGAAGAACGAGTGGAGTTTGGCAATAAGGAAGAAGGAGGGGCTGTATTCGGGAAGAGACCAGAACCGGTTCTTTCACCACCTAGTATAATTGTAAAAGAAGTTCCTGTTAGAGTGAATGTGCCAGTTAAAGTTCCAGTACGAGTACCAGTTGAAGTACCGGTTAGAATACCTATACCTGTACATGTAAGAGTCCCAGTTCCTGTAGTAGGTGCTTGCCATCTGCCGATTGTCGATATAGGAAGCTGCGAAAATGTGCAAGAGAAAATCCACCAATTGGATATCAGTGGATACGACGTTGGTGAAATACAGAACTTCAAACAAAATCTGTTCAATATGCTAATGAGGCAGAGAAATTGTGGTACTCAATGTCCAAATAAAGTTGATTCAACCCCTATGATACACGGAAATAAGCTTCCGGCACAACCAATAATCGGTGGTAACTTAGTAACACCACCACCACGAGTAATAGTGAAGCAAGTACCTGTCCCAGTACCGCAGCCGAAGATCATTATTAAACAAGTACCGGTACCCGTTAGCTGTGATCACAAACCAAAGATTATAATCAAGGAGGTACCAAGACCAGTTCCTTCACCTCCGCGCGTTGTCATTAAAGAAGTACCGATACGTGTACCAGTTGGTGGAGATTGTCGATTGCCAGAGATCAATATACAGGGGTGTGAGGCGTTCGATCAACAAATTAATTCTGTGACTTTCCCAGGATTTGCTCCTAATGAGGTTCTCAAGTTTAAACAGAATCTCTTATCGCTACTGACTAATCTGCAAAACGTTTGCGTGTCCAGACCAGAAGCTCACAGGTGTTTCCTACCACAAATAAACCTCAACGATTGTGAAAACATTCAAACACAAATAGCGTCTTTGAATCTGCCAGGTTATGACACTTCACAAGCCGAGACATATAAACAAAATCTTCTTTCGTTGTTAGCGTTACAAAGAAATTGTTATCAAGCCCCAACGGCTCCTAAGATTGTGGCTGAACAAGTTCGTGTACCAGTTAAAGTACCAGTACCTGTGGATATAAAGGTTCCAGTTCCCGTTAACGGGGAATGCCATCTACCAGTTGTGAATATAGGGAACTGTGATACAGTACAAACAGATATTGAACGCTTAAATGTCGACGGATTCAATATGAACGAAGTACTTCAGTTCAAACAGAATTTGTTCGATGCGCTCATGAGACAAAGGAATTGTGTTACTCAATCCCAGACTGTCGTACCTCAAGTTAATCCACATGCTAATATAAATTGCCGTCTACCAGAAATTAACATACAGAGTTGTGAGGCATTGCAGCAACAAGTGAGTTCTTTGAATATCGACGGTTTTAACCCTACTGAAATAATCCGATTTAAACAAAACTTGTTAGCGGTACTAACAAACATACAACAGTGTGGAACTCCTGTGCCGAAAAACATGGAGCCTGTTAAATGTCACTTACCAGTTATCAACGTGAACGATTGTAACGAGATCCAACATCAAATTTCATCTTTGATTTTGCCTGGGTACGATTCTGCGGAAGTTAATTCATTTAAACAGAACCTCTTCTCGCTGCTGTCTATGCAAAAGAATTGTTACAGTCCAAACCAACTTTATCCGCAATGTCCTAATAATGTAGTAGAAAAACCGGTTCACATAAAAGTTCCCGTTGATAGACCAGTATATATTAGAATACCCGTCGACAGAGAAAAAGTCGTGGTCAAAGAAGTGAAAGTACCAGTTAATGTACCCGTTCCGACTCCATCTGCTCCTAAGATTTTGGTAAAAGAAGTTCCTGTTCCGGTGTCACAACCTCCAAGGATCATACATAAGGTTGTGATGTCTCCTAATAAAGAACCACCAAGAGTTATTGTTAAGGATAGACCTGTACCGGTACCTTCACCACCCAGAATAATTGTGAAAGAAGTTAAAGTTCCAGTCAAGGTACTAGTTCCAGTACCATCTCCTCCTAAGGTTATCATTAAACAAGTTCCTGTTCCGGTGCCACAGCCACCAAAGATCATAATTAAACAAGTACCCCAAGTGATTTCTAAGTGCAATAAACCACCAAAAATTGTCGTACAAGAGAAGCCCGTTCCAGTTCCTTCACCACCTAAAATTGTCGTAAAACAAATTCCTGTTAGGGTACCTGTCCAACTACCAGTTCCAGTACCATGTACTCCTAAGATAATCGTTAAAGAAGTATCAGTACCGGTACCGCCACCGTCCAGAGACACAGAAAATCATGTGAAGTTTGGCAATAAGAAAGAGGAAGGAGCTATCGTCGAGAAGAGACCAGAACCGGTTCCTTCATCACCTCGTGTAATTGTAAAGCAAATCCCCGTCAGGGTACCAGTTCCAGTCCCATGTGTTCCAAAGACTATTATTAAACAAGTTCCTGTTCCGGTGCCACAACCACCAAAGATCGTAGTTAAAGAAGTACCCCAAGTGATTTATAAGTGTAATAAACCACCAAAAACAGTCATGAAAGAGAGACCGGTACCAGTTCCTTCACCACCTAAAATAATCGTGAAGCAAGTTCCTGTTAAAGTACCTGTGAGTGTACCAGTTCCAGTACCATGTACTCCTAAGATTATCGTTAAACAAGTACCAGTACCGGTATCGCAACCGTCCCAAGGCATACAAGAACGTGTGGAGTTTGGCAATAAGGAAGGAGGAGCTATATTTGGGAAGAGACCAGAACCGGTTTTGTCACCACCTCGTATAATTGTAAAAGAAGTTCCTGTTAGAGTGAATGTACCGGTTAAAGTTCCAGTACGAGTACCAGTTGAAGTACCGGTTAGAATACCCATACCTGTACATGTAAGAGTTCCAGTTCCTGTAGTAGGTGCTTGCCATCTTCCGATTGTCGATATAGGAACCTGCGAAAATATACAACAAGAAATCCACCAATTGGATATCAGTGGATACGATGTTGTTGAAATACAGAACTTCAAACAAAATCTATTCAATATGCTTATGAGACAGAGAAATTGTGGTACTCAGTGTCCAAATAAAGATGGTTCAGTACCTGTGATACACGGAAATGAGCTTCCAGTAAAGCCGATAACCAGTGGTAACTTAGTCACACCACCACAAGTAATCATAAAACAAGTGCCTATCCCCGTAGCTCAACCGAAGGTAATCGTTAAACAAATTCCAGTACCAGTAAAGTGTGATCATAAACCAAAGATAATAATCAAGGAGGTACCAAAACCAGTGCCCTCACCTCCTCGTGTTATTGTTAAGGAAGTACCTATACGTGTACCAGTTGGTGGAGAATGTCGATTACCAGAGATCAACATTCAGGGCTGTGAGGCGTTCGATCAACAGATTAACTCTTTAACAATCACAGGTTTCGCTTCTAATGATGTACTTAAATTTAAACAGAATCTTTTAGCGGTGTTGACTAATCTACAACAAGTTTGCGTACCCAAAGTGGAACCAAACAGGTGTCACCTACCGCAAATAAGCGTTAGCGGTTGTGAAAATATTCAAAACCAAGTAGCATCTTTGAATTTGCCAGGCTACGACACTTCAGAAGTCGAACCGTTCAAACAAAATCTCTTTTCGTTATTAGCATCACAAAGAGATTGTTATCAAAGACAAACAACGCATACAACTGGTGTAGGTGGGAAAGTCACGCCTCCACCACGGATTATCGAAAAACCGATTTATGTCCGACAACCTGTCGTTACCAAAGTTCCAGTCAGTGTTTGCACTGGGCAGAAGGGTACTCCGAGAGTAATACAGATGCGAGTACCTGTGTACATTAAAACGCCAGTACCCGTGCGAGTACCACAAATAGTAGAAAAAATTAAGAGGGTAATTCAACAGGTTCCAATACCTCAACCTCCAAAGATCATCGAAAAACCAGTTCCTGTCCCTGTACAACTACCTCCGAAGATCATTGTCAAAAAGGTGAACGTTCCGGTAGTGCAAGGTACGACCTGCCCTGAACCGAAATTAATTATTGAGAAAGTCCCTGTACCCCAACCTCCTAAGATTATCCAGAAACCTGTGCTAGTTCATGTTAAGGTGCCACCGAAGGTACTAATAAAACAGGTTTCTGTACCTTACATCAGGTATGTCAATTCTGGTATAACGCAACAACAGTCTTGCAATTTACCGGTGTTACCACCACCCAGTTGTACCGCCCCTGAAAGTTACGTTCAAGCAGTGACAATTAACGGTTGTTCTCCAGATGTTGTGTCAACATTTAAAAACACCCTAATTGATCTGCTCAAACAGCAGTTACTCTGTCAACCAAACAACATAACGCCTGTTATATCCCCCGTTAGCACGCACCCTCAACCCTTACCACGCGTTCCGGTAGTATTTAATCAAAATCAAGTTACGAACCACCAAACCCACAACGTCACATGTCCCGCTCGACTGAAAAGTTACGCTTCACAATTATGCGCTTTGCGAAAGGTAATTATGCGGCTAACACATAAAGTGCGACAATTGATTTCTGCGTCTTCTCGGCACAACATAACTGATTTGCAACTTGCTCCAAGACCTGCGGTTCCGATTCCTATGGCGCATGTTTTAAAGAATGTAGCTCCGTCTGTACCTGTAGTTCCATTCCAACAAATCGAATCTTCCTTGTCGTTTGTTCAGAACATGAATTTAGCGTACAAAAAAACACAACAAGCATTAACACATTGCATGGACGCCGTTGTGGCTCAAAGTTTAACACTCTCACAGATCAAATCCCAATGTAATGCTTGCAATCAGATCCTTCAAGACAAAGAACTGGCGGAAAATCAGATCAAGTTCCTGAATTCGATCATAGTGGATATCCAGAGGAAGAACGACGAACAGAAAGCCCGAATTGAGATTCTGGAAGCCGGGTGCAGCCCGGAGATGGCCAACGAATTGAAATTGTAAGTTGATTTCAGTATTTAAATGTTAGAGTTTTCGAGACACGTAAAAATCACGTAGCGTCTAACATGATTGATAAAAATCTTCGATCAAGGGAGGTTGTGACCGGGGCATGGCAGGTATGTACTCTACCATTTGTAATAGAGGGACTATAATACTTACAAAATTTCAGAGCACTCTATTTTGAAGTTTCTGAGTCAAATTGTAAAGTTAAGGCGGATTCATAAAACACAAATAAATAAGGATGGGAGACCTATTTTTCATGCTTCAGGGGTGCGCTTATGCTTGGGAAGTAAAAAACAAATAAATTAAATTCAAGTTCTTCCCGTCCCACGTAAGACAAGAGTGAATGAACAGCTTTAATACAATGTGTTTTTATGAAACAATTCAACGAATTTTTATCTTTTATTTGATGTCATCGTATGTTTTGATGACGTTTAACTACGTTATCGGTGACTTAGTGGTTTTTAGGGTCAGATTTCAGAGGATTTATAATACAAAAAAATCGCAATAGGGTCATCTTTAAAGTTTGTCGTACAATATTTTGTGGAAAAATAAATAAAAGTACACACTTTGTCATGGTATCAATTAAATGAAATTTTAATATACACAGTGTTTATAAAAAAATTCTAAAACTTTACAATTTTCAAATATCGATATTTCAGTTTTTTTAAGAGAACAGCCTGTATGTTATTACTGTATCTTATTCTATTTGTTGTCCCATTCTTTTAATTTGTTGATGTGTCTCTTAAAAAAAGTCGCATAACTATCAGCTTTAGATATATTAAAAAAGTACTTTACAAAGAGAACAAAAATGGAATAAAATGCAGTCATTTAAAATGGGTGTTCTATGCGAAAAAATTGAAATATTGTTGTTTGAACATTGTAGTAGTTACATTTTTTTATAAACACTCTGTATATGAAAATTAATTTCATTTATACCACTACAAAGGCGTCCCTTTATTTATCTCTCCACAAATTATTTTAATGCAGAGTTTAAAATTAATTCTAGTGCGATTTGTTTTGTGAATCCTTTGATTTCAAAAATAAACTTTAGTTGTAAAAGGTCAATCAATTTGTGTAAAAACATGTAGGGTGTTTCATTGGAAAAAAATTAAATTGTGTGTTATGCCTTAAAAACGGGACACTGTATATGTAGTCAAAAATAATTTTAGAGTATATTGAACTCTCGAGAGCCTTATAGATCGATTCTGGTTAGTAGTAGATGCATTATAAGTATGACCCATAAAATCAAAAACTACAGTGTTTTTTATAGTACACGAAACTGCCTTGACTAATCAGCTGAGAGTTCTACAATGATCGAAGTATACAATTTTGAGCCTCTTTCACTTGAAAGTATGCGTTTTTTTCAATTTAATTCTCTTACGCAGGTTTGGCTCACCAGGGAACCAAGGTCCTCCACGAATGTACTGCGACATATGCGAAGAATTTGATTTACACGAAACAGAAGACTGTCCCAAACAAAACTCGGACGATGCACCAGCTATTGGAAAACGAGTCCCTAGAAGCGTCACCGAGAGGCCATACTGCGAGATATGCGAGGGTTTGTTCAAAAAGTATCGCCACTAGCCATCTTTAATTCACTTTGTTTTTTTTTAGCTTTTGGTCATGCGACGGAAGATTGCACAGAAGATCAGACCTTTTAGATCACTTATTAATAATTTATTTTAGCCAATTAATAAATATCTTGTAATATATCTAGTTAATATTTATTCAAAAAAAAAATTATGGATTTTGTATAAATTCAGTGCTCCCTGAAGTAATTGTAAATATTGGATTGTACAAGAGGAATGAGTAAATAAAAATATTTTCTGTTAAGTATGGGTTTATTTGTCACAAATACAACATCAAATGTATCTCAAAGTGTGTTGCTCAGTAAGAATTTATTTATAAATTTTCTTGATATGTACAATGTAGGGATAATTATAATGCTGTCATAATTTCAAAAAAATTAGATGAAGAATTTAAAAAATAATGGATTAAATACGTCACATCTTAGTAGTTCTCTTAGACAAGATATTTATTTTGTTACTAGTAATTTGGGAATATGTCGGTTCTTAAAAATCTTTTCACGTTTTTGTATTATTTAAAAAAAATATTAGCAATCTGTTGTACTCATGTCAGTAATTATCACTTTACTGCTTCTTGGCTCAAAAATTAAAGTGTGATCACAATTTACTACTAATAACATATAGATTGTAAAATTTTTGAAACTGTTGAATTTCAAAGCTAATTAACAAAAAACTACTGCTATCTAAGTTCATTTAGAAATCATCTATGATGACATGTAGGTGGTTAAAAATTTAAAAACTGGAAAAATATCTTCAGTAATTTTTTAAATACAAATCTCACTTACATAGCTATTAATTAACCACAAAATAAAATAAAACTACACGCCGTATTTAGTCAAGTCCTTCCTTCTTTTCTTTAATTGCCTCCTAAAATCACAAAATTACAAAATAATCACTACAAGGCATACACATACCTTAAAACGCTCTTCAAACAAAGACAACTCTGAAATTAAATCTGTAATAGAATTCATCAAGGCTTCTTGAGGAGAATAGTCAGACGTGGTCTGAATTCTTAGTACGAATTTATGTTCAAGGGGGTGAGGCACTTTATATCCAGCAAACAATACATTGGGGTCTTTAAGCAACTGACTGAAAAATATGCAACATAACTAGAGCAAAATTTTCATTTGTACTCACTTTCGGATCATGTTTCCAAGAGTGTGATCTTCTTTGTTTATTGTGAAAATAGCCGCATTTGGCACCTTGGTATCTTGTTCTCTGATGATTCTGTAAATGCGACAAGTGTTAACAACTGAAAACTCACTATACGCCGGACACTTACTTTTTCTCTCCATCGTACAACAAAAATGACTCGAAGGTCGGTGGCGCATTCATTGTTGAAAAATGAGTGCTTCTAAGGTAGAAAATAAATGTTAGATTTATGTTTGTAGGGATTATGAGTAAACAACGTTTTTGAGGTTATGTACAACAGGTATTTCTGAATGACATTTGTGGGAGGCAGGTTTGCCACCATTGAAATGTGGAAGGTATGAAAAATGGAATATAAAATTAATTGTATTTGTTATCATTTCTGATAAAGAGAGAAAACATTCCTGGTTATAACAAAATTTAGTCCGAACACTTTTGAGATCTTACTTATATCACTTAGATTTATAGTGTTAGAGAAGTTTGCTAATTTTTAATCTGGTTCTGAGTTTTAGTTACCAAAGCTTCCGCAAGGTGTCTCTGGCGTCTAAGACATTTACGCGATTTTCCTGCAAATTAAAAAATTTAACGCTTTGTAAACACCTCAGGACGTTCAATTATGTTCAAAAAAATGTCTAGTTTGCTTTCTGTGACTTAAAAAATCTACTCTTTTAAAAGAATTTTGAAAAATGCCGTTTCCAGCAGCCACTTGATAAAATGTAGAGGTTTGCCTTCATTTTTTGCATCAGTCTGCGCGAGTGTGTCGTGGAAGAAGGTTGTCCATCAGTATTCGGTGAAAATGGCGGAAGCCACAGGTGTATCAAATGTAAATCCGAATGCTGAGGTTGTAAGAGGTCAGTTATTCGAAGTGGGGCCGCGCTACACAAATTTAGCCTACATAGGCGAAGGCGCCTACGGAATGGTCGTGTGAGTAAACTTTCTTCTTATCTAACCCGAGCGTAATTTTCCCATTACACGCCCTAAAACTGCCGATAATCTTCCGGTTTTGGGGACCGGAGACCCCTTTTTCGCCCCCGTGCTCGTGGCGAATGCGGGAGGAACTCAGTTGGCGCTTTTCTCGCATTTGTTTTTTTGGGCGAGTTTGAGGTTATGTATACATAACTTCCTGTCATTAGTTTTTAAGAAATCGATGTTTCTAAGGGCACCGCGGGTTGAGATTTGTGCAAAGTTTTGTGTGAATGTATTTTTCGGGCGTTGATTCATCGCCGAGGTTTTTTTGCACTTTGAGACAGTTTGTTATTTTTAACAAACAAGAGTCAAAAACGTCAAATTATTTATTTTTAGAACGCGGCGATTTATAATTTTGATAATGTATTGCCGTTCGGTGTTTAATTATTGAATATTGAATGCGGCAAATGTGGCACGCATATGTAAAGGCAGTTTCTTTTCGCTAGGTGACGTTTCATTATTTCAAAACGTGATAATTAATTATTGTATACAATGTTTATAGTTCTAATCTGTTGCTTTGATTCAAATTTTCGGCATCTTTAATCGTGATATCGTGTTAGTTTTTTATAGGAAAGTCAACAGTATTTTTATACTCTGAATTTAAAATTAGAAACGTTACTTTACGAAAATAAATGGGCTATAAAAGTATATACGAAGCACCCCTGTCTTGCACGTACGACATGCACGACTAATGATGGTACAAGATTATGCCATCTTGCCATCACGAGACCATTTTTTAAATTACGTATTTTTATACAGAGTTGTTGACATTAGTGGCAGCGTTGCATTTTAAGTTTACTTACCGTAAATTAGTTTTTCTTTGAACAGGGAAAATATGAATGAAAGATAAAACTATTTCATGTGTTGCTTGTTTTACGTTGCAAATGTCGTCATTTTTTTCTAAATAAAAAAATGCATTTTCAAAACAAACCAACTATGATATTTACCGTTTTGTGTCACAACAATTTTGTCATGTTTAGTTTATTAGTTTAGTTTATTATTATTATTACCCAGCAGACTAAAGTCCAATTATAGGGTACCAAAGTGAAAACATACAGTATCTGTACGGACACAAATGACTACCTACTTACTAATTAAATTAAAAATTAAATACAAATAACTGAATTAAAAACAGTATACAAATAATAACAAATGTACAACAATAATTATAAAATATCAAAATGAGTTTTACAAAGTTTTTTAAACTCGGTGTTGTCGTATTTGACAGTTTATTTGATCGTAATTGTCAAACTAAACAAGGAAAGCTATCATTATTATTTTAAAAATGAATTGTATGGCCTACTAGAGGATCATTAGTACTTCTGCATTACTGATTTGAACAATTTTGACACCAGAAGTACACAAGTATTTTAGTTTGTACTATTTAAATGTCATTTATTAGGTAACATTTTGAGATGACGTCATCAAATTGTTGGTGAGGATGAGACAAATTTTATTTAGAGGTTTACGCGATATTTCTAAAATACATATAAAATTTCACAACGATCAGTCCATTTGTTTCAGAGATTATTTATCTAATAAACGAAACGGGAAACCTATTTTTTCGTACTTTTGGAGAAGTCGATTTACGAACAAATTTTTATAAAGAATAATAAGGTGTAAGATTTATATACCGATTCTGTGATGTACTTTTAACGAATTGGCAACACCTCCGCGAAATTTGTTAGGTAAAGTGGATCGCGTATAGACTTTATTTGCTGCCATTTAATACACAGTAGAGTATGGAATAGACGAAACGATTTAATTTAAATGAGACACCTAAACCATAATACAAATTTCAATTCAAGATTAGTTTCGGCAATTTTTATAGAATGGTACAATGCTGATAAAGAAAACTTAGTTTTGTTTTCCCAGAGGTATTATACCAGTTTCGTCTATAAGTTTAGAAATGAAGTTTATTACGTTCCGAGCGTAATTGCAATAGCAACTTTCATGTTTTTTGTTTGCAAATTTTATATATATGGTGGGAATATCGTGTGGATCGTACGATGTTTACCAAAATTTGACTAATCATGCGCACAAACAATTTCAAATTTCTTTTAGTAAACGCCATTCAAATTTTATAAAATAACATACTCCTATACTTGTGATTTATGAATCCGCCCTGATATTTTTACCCTAGGCATCCAGATTTTCACAAAAAAATCAAATTACATCTACGATTGTAAGAGCACAACCGGTGAAGAGCAATGTTGAATTACTAAAGCGAAAGCCGCTGGTTGGGTTGACTTATGGGTCTCACCCCATTTCGTCGAAAATTTGAGAAAATAAGAATTATAGTAGCTGCAACATAATTCTGCTCAATTAGGTGTGTGCGGGCTTAATGGTCTAGTTTTTTTCGGTGAGTAAACATAAACAACCGAAGTTAAGCTTGTACTGATTATATATTTTTTCCCGTTGGTTATCTGCTTTGAATATATTTAATATTGTCTTGCTTTCTTTTCTTGTACTTCAGCAGTCCACACATATCTTTATTTTAAGTTATAAATTATTGTCAAAAATATATTTGATGTATAGTTCGGCCAAAGATATAGTGAGCTTGTGTTTCAATTGCAGTAATTTTTACGAGTTCCACAATTGACGTAGTAAATCAGCTTACCTGGTCAAGCCTTTTTCTATTGTAAGAGTAACAAACAAAAAATATTTCAATATGGCACGTAGTCTACCTAACTATATGTGTAATGCCACAGTCCTATCTATCTTTACTCGAACTATATTTTCATATTTATTTCCATTTGTATTGGTTGCCATGAAAATAATAGTTCCGATTATCAAATTTGTATTCTCTTTACCATTTATGTAATTTCTGTCTATTTATCACAAACTTCTTAAACATTTTTATACATGTTATTAGTCTTTCTTTGTTTCCAATATATTTAATAGTGTTTTTATTGCTGCAATGTTGATTTTATAAATCCCTTTTCCTTTGGTCCTTGTGTACCCGTCGCGTTGTTGAGAGCATTTTGTAGACTCTATTTGAAAGTGTAAATCACTTTTTGATCGAGTTCTTTGAAAACTTTTTTAACTCTTCAGTGACTAAAGGGGCAAAGGAATTGTGGTCGAATTTAGTTTCTCTTTTTCGTCTTTAAAATAGATTTATTTAGTAAACTTCCTACGATTAATAATCTTAGTTGCTCAGTCAGTTTTAAATTTAATTTTTAACCGCCCTAATGATGTGTTGGCAAAAAGTGTCGTTTCGATGTGTTTTATTTCACAGTTGCCGTTCCTTAGATACTTGAGAATTGCTAAACAGGATGTCTAAAAAATCATTGAATGAGCTGACTCACTTTATCGATTATATCGGAAACGATTCATTTGATTTGTCGGAAATTAAATACGACAATGATATGATTATAATTATTTCGTACGTATGGAAATCAACAGATTTATCCCCGCTAAATAGTTCGTGACGTCATTCCAAAAAATTATTAAACAAATCTTCATCGCAAAATAAACTCATACATGTAATTTGTTATTTGTTATGCTTCAGAAGCCGTAAATTGTGTGTAAATAACTTCACAGATTTTTTAATCAGAAATGAAATTGTTTAGTGTGTGTAATTAACGTTGATTATTTGTTTATACAATGAAAGCTGAAGGATTCTTTCATATTATCAAGGTTCTGCTGTCGGTTTTCAGTATTGGCATATATTTTGGGGTTTACTTATAACACTATTTTTGTTGTCTTACCTGTGAAAATGAACACTTCGCGCCGGAAATAAATTACAAAATGACGCACAATCATTAAACAAACATTTTATACATGAGTCTATGTAACTGGTACAAGTCCTCTCAAGGAAATTGTTTAAATCAGTGTGTCATTGCGTCCGATCAAATTATGTTGGTAAATAAATAATAATCTAAAATGTTTGCACAGAGTTGTTTGGTATTTGTACATTTACGACACGATAAGATATTATGAGTATTTAACCTATGTTTTTGTTCGTGTGTATGCAGAATTTTGCGAAAATTTCCCGGAAAAGTACCCAACTCCGACTACAAGTTAAAACAGAATTTTGGCGCAGCGTAACATCGCGCGGAAATAAAATAAACGGAATTAAACATTCGAAATTGAAAAGCGAGTATGAAATATACACGATAACACTCGGTTAACGTGTGTATTGTGAACGTGTAAACATTTAAATCTCGAAAGCGTACATAGTACTACGTAACGGTAAAGATAAACAAACTCAGGTTTATTTTATAAGTCAAGAATATTTATTAGAAAATCGAAATGCAGCAATAATAGCTTTGGGTGTTCAGTTGAAACCGAGATAGTATCTAATTAATTTTTGTTTTCTCGAACAACACAGTTTGATTTATCGAGCGAGTTGTTTCTTAACTGGAAAAAATTAACTTACAAACTTCAATTGTTCGGAACATTGAAGAAGATTCAGTAAATTGATTGAACATTAGTTTGTTAGGAAATGCCGCAAGAGCGCTTTCGGATTATTTTTAAACCGAGAAAGTGTTGTTTTATCGTCAGATTGGTAACTACTGTTGAGTTTGATAAAAATGAACACATTTATTTTTGCATATTTGCGCGTAAATGAAGCGTTGGTATCGATAAATAAATAAAAGGGAGTGGATGTTTTATGACGACAGATATATTTTTGAAAATTATTCATAACTAAGCAAATACGATTTTTATCAGACGGTTTTGTAGAATAACAGTTCATGGTGTGTTATTTTTGTTGATGAAATATACACGTGGAAAGATAGTTTGTTTTTCATTCAAATTGAGGAGAAAAGGCATTTTCCTGAAGTGACTGGATGGCTCTTATCCTAGCTCCTCGAGTAATAATGCCTAAAGATATATTATACGGGTTCGCCTTACTTAGCTCGAGTGTTACGGTGCTCAAAGACGTTTTCATTCTCGGGTAACCAATTCATGTGGCTTTATTAATATTGATGCAGTTGTACTTTGTTATTTCAATGAGGGAAAATACACGTTTTGAAGTAGAAGTTTTTCGAATTATGTTTCTATAAAATTTATATTTATAAATTTCATAAATCAAATGACATCCCGACATCACTGTGATTACTTTTTGTTAATATTTGAGATGTGAGTGACAGGAAAGTTAAATACGGTTCTATTTTTTTATATCTAGTGATATTAATACTAACAATGAGAGTATAATAAATCTGAGAATGCTATTCTAATCGTCCCACTTTTAGTGACGCATCGTTTCACGCGTCACAAAAGATAGCGTCGACAACTTTTATATCAAAGAGTTTATAATTATTGGCACACATAAGTTTTTTCAGTTTTTGGGAACACACTTTTCAAAGCTTTGTGAAAATTTCAAATATATGCTAATAAAATTGTTATTGTTGAATTCTATACAGGTTTATTTCCCCAGCTCCACATTTCGTAACTCCTGAAGTATTAAAAAGTAGATCTCCCTTTTCCGTCTCTGCTGTTTGTTGGCTATTTTATTATAATGACTGAACTGAGCGTTGCGAAATTTTAGGTGAACTTTGGGAACAATATGATGTCATCACACATTTTTTCTAGATTAATCCTATTGTATTTTTTATAAAAAAATACTCCTATAATTGTTTATTAATCCGTTCTTATTTTTTACCTTGGACCAGATTTTTACTTCACGAGCGTAAGCAATGGCAACTTTTATATTTTCTCGACGTTTCATGACCTCTACTATACGAAAAAAGTAGTATGTCTGTCTGTCTGTCTGTCTGTCTGTCTGGTGTCTGTATCCGTTTTTATTAGACACGTAATCCCCGAAACTGTGGAACGAATTGTTGTCAAATTTTGTGTGTATATTGGAAATTTCATGTGGATGGTTAAATCCTGTACAAAATTTTGCTAATCATCCCCACAAAGAAAGTGAAACATTCTCGAAGGCCCCAACTGTTTTTTTTTTAAGAAGGTGAAACCTCGGGGACCCCAACTGTTGTTTTTTTTTTTTTTTAATAATGTGAAACCTCGGGATTCCCAAGTGTATTTTTTTAAAGAAGGTGTAACTTTCGCGGGGGCCCCATCTATCTTTTTTTTAAAGAAAGTGAAACCTTCTCGGGGATTCCAACTGTCTTTTTTTAATAATGTGAAACCTCCTCGGGGTTTTTAAAGTCTAAAATTTCACAAAATCAAATTTCATAATTTTTCAAAGAAGCAGGATTTGTAGGACCGTAGTTCAAGGGCGAGGGAAGTTCTGTGAACATAACTTTCGATCAATTTTTGAAAATAAAAATGGTCCAAAGCTTTTTAAATACAATTTCCCTCGCCCCTGTAGTGCATGTGAACAAATAAAGCATCTTTGAAAAATAAAAAAAAATATTTTTGCGAACTTTATTTATGTATTGTAGGAATGCAACTATGTATTAAATACGTACCCAGCTGTCTAAAATATTATGGTAAATCTTGTTTTATTATTATTAAATATAGGCGGGTGCAACATCACTGTTGCCTCAAATTTTCGATAAAATGGCGTTTTTGATTTGATCAGTAAAAAAATAAATACATATAATATCAGTCATAGTGTAAGAAACTAAGTCTGACAAAAATCAAGGCGGATTCATAAACCACGAGTACATGAGTATATTATTTTATAAAATTTTGAAAATCTTTACAATGTAAAATGATGAGGGGACATCAGCAAATTATTGTGGGGGATGATTGCACAAATTTTGTTCAGCGTTTCACCATACTAATAGTATTTGACAATGATCGGTCGGGTAGTTTCGGACCTACTTTTTCGTATTCTTGGAGTCATGAAACATCGAGAAAACATGAAAGTAGCCGTTTGCCCTATGGTCTCGTATCTCTTCAATACTGTCTTACCTTACACTCAGGAAGTGAAGATCTAAACTGTACGATATTTTACAATTTAACAAAGGAGTGATCAAAAAGTTTTTAGATTAGAGTTGGCTATGGAAAATTTGTCACGTCTTTGATTAAAATGCAAATGTCAAAAATTCAAATTATTAAAATACAAATGCGGTTATGCATGACATTTGCAGTTTAAGCAAAGACGAATCTAAAAACTTTTTGATCACTCGTTATAAACGACAAAGCCAACTACATACTTTGAAACCTTGCAGACGTTTTATCATTAACCAAAATTTATTGCTTCATTTCGTTTAAAAACTTGATGACGCATCTCAAAATTTGGCTACATAAATTCTGTGTAAAGTGTGCAAAATGTTCACTTATTATAAAACCAATTTCGACCTATTTTTTAGTTGTCCAGCTCACGGTAAGGAAATATTGTCGAACGTCTACTTTCTTGTTTTTTATAAAAAAAATAAGTCCTCCGTTTCCGTCTGTCTGTCTGCCATCTCTGTCGATTTTTATTAGACAGTTGTCAAAATTGTAGATGTGTGTTAGGAATATTGTGTGGATGGTAGAATGCTAAACAAACAATCCCCACCATCAGATTGATGACGAAATTTTAAATAGTAAATGATACTTAAATTTTATAAATTAACATATTCGTGTACTTGTGGTTTATGAATCCGTCTTCATTTTTTACCCTATGCATCCGGATTTTCTCAAACAAAATTCAAATTGCATTATAACATTGTATATCAGTGTACTTGACTCAGTTGGAGAACCGTCGTAATAACACGGTCTCTGGTTCTATTTCTTCATAGACTACTTTTTTTCTTACATTGTGACTGGTATTATCCGTGCTTTTTAATGTTTAGGGATAATCATATAATAATATTTCGAATTAGCTGGATTTGTTGGACTGTACTTCAGGGGCCGAATGAAACTCTGTCGAAATAATCTTGGATGAATCTTTTGAGAGGAAAAACCGAAGAAAAAATATTTTTTGTTGCTTTCAGTTCGGGCAACAGTTACTTTTATCTTCTCTCGACGTTTCATGACACCTATAGAATCAAAAAATAGGTCTCTCTTCTGTCTGTCTATGTCAATTTTTGGTGGACAGATAATCTCCGTAACTACTGGACCGATTGTTCTCAAATTTTGTATGTTTATTAAGAATATCATGTAGATGGTGGAACTCTCACCCTAATTTGTCTAACCATCCTCATCAACAATTTGATAAACTTTTCTCCAAAATTTACAAAAATAGTTTTTTAAAATAAGATACTTCTGCACTTTGGTGTATGAATCCGTGTTGAGTTTTCATCCTAGACATCCCGATTTTTATTTTTTTCAATTAACTTTGAATCTGCAAAACCGAATGCAAACGTTTTCAGGTTATCGTAATCATGGTAAACCTTTAATCAAAATTTTTTCGTTTATCCCCTTCCAAAAAATTGATGTCATCTCAAAATTTTCCCCAATAAATTCTCTCTGAAATATGCAAAATATTATGACTCCATAATTGTGGTTTATCAATACATCACCACATAGATTTTAGGATTAGTTATACAGGGTGATTTAAAAAAAGTAATAAATTAAGTGATTTATTGTATTGATTAAACTCAAGTACAACTTACCCCAGATTCCCGAAAATTTGGGAATACACTATTATTATAATACTAAATTGATATACGTGTTCTTACAAAAATGTTGGTAGCGTCATCACAAAATTTTGTAATGGAAAAACTCACTTGAAACAACGCGTAGCATCCTTCTTTACATTTACTTTAATATTACAAACATATCTTCGTTTTAACTTAAATGGATTATTACAAAAATAAAATTTCGAAAAATATTTTTGATATTAGAATTTTTCATTTTTTCATTTTCTAATTTTTCAATGTTTTGGATTCATAATTTTAGTTTTTTCAATTTTTCGATTTGCAATTATACAATTTAGAAATTTTTTTATTTTACAATTTTTCATTTTTCAATTTTTAATTCTTCGTTTCCCCAATTTTTCAAGTTCTAGATTTTTATTTTTCATTTTCCCGATTTTTAAATTTTCATTTTCTTAGTTAATAATTTTTCGTATTTGCATTGTCTTTATTTTTGCAAGGTTTCCTTTGATTTTTCAATTCTTCGATTTTTAAATTTCTCAATTTTGCAAGTTCTAAATTTCCCAATTTTTTTAAATTTTCAAAATTTCGATTTTACAATGTTACGTTTTCTCAATTTTGCAGTTTTTCGATTTTTAAGTTTTCCAGTTTTCTTTTCGATTTCTCGATTTTTCAAATGTCTTCAATTTTTCAAGTTCTTGATTTCCAATTTTACAATTTTGCAATTTTATGACGTCACTTTAACACTTTGATCTGCTGATGCTGGTTATCTGTACGTGCTTAATAGTCGAACTCTTTCAAACATATGACAGTCGTAGTTCTTTACCTGTACTTTAACAGTCCCGGGATATTTTTGTTATAACTTATAGGGGTTATTATAAAACAATCGCAAAATTAAATTTTACAGTTTTTCGAAGAAGTTGTATTTGTTCGACTGTACTTTAGGGGCGAAGAAAGTTCCGTGTGAATAACCTTCAACCACTTATTTAATAAATTTATTTTTGTATATTTCTCATGTATGTATATACTCTGCATATATTAGTTTCCTAACATCAAATTATATTATTGTTACTAACAATATCATGGAAATTAAGAACTACAACTCGCTGACCTGTAAAATTTACTCTATTCTGCTTATGCAAGGAATGTAAATTAGGTATCTCTAAGCGTCATTTGTGAATTATCCACGAGGGTCTTTACACCAACATTCCCTTTACAGTTATTGCTCTTCAAGTCTTGTTTTGTTACTTATCGTTTAGCGACGTAGCCAAAATTAGCAACTTTTTCTATGGTAGATAGTTGACAATTTTTACAAAACTATACTTAAAATTTAACCAAAGCAATTCTCTTTGACATAGTTTAAGAATTATTTCTGTAATAAAATTTACACTTTCAAAAAGGTGATGTTTTTTCAGCTTTTTTATCAAAATATATCTAGAAGCAAGTTCAATAAAGCTATTGAATTGTAAGAATGAATAGATTTCAATAGCTGCTTTAAAAATATAAAAACTTGCACAATTGAAGTAATTTCATAGAGCAGATGCATTACCTCATTCGCCGAGAAATCCTTATTCTTTACATAAGAAATAAAATTCGCACAATCAAATTTTATAATGTAAAATCTAAAAAAAACTGGACTCATTTAATCGTGTTTAAGAACCGGGTAAGAATTACTCTAGACCAATTTTTTATTACAATAAGTCAATTCTCCTTGTTAAAAGTAAATACTTAAAAAAAATTGCAAGCTATCTCCCAGAAAGTAAAATCAGTATTTTCCCTTTAAGTGCCTGCAAAAAGAACAAAATAGAACGAAACTCATCTCTCTAAATTTTAAACTTGCAGTCGTCAAAGCAGGAATAAAGTTGCTATTTAATAAAATATAAAAGTAAAATTTTGATGGAAAAAATTTTCTCCGCTTCACTACCAGTTATGAATTCCTACGAATCACGAACTTTGTCGGTAGAATTGTGCTTAATGATTTAGTAACAAGTAACTTTCCCTCGAGATACAGATGTTTCCAGCGGGAACTCGTTTATCTTGGTTTCTACAATAAGGAAAATTGTTAAGGTTTTTTCTTATTAAAAATGGAGCATGTAATCCAGAGAATAGTAGCCATTTTGTTGCATTAATAACAACGTTTACTCGCACCATTAGCCACATCTGGAAGATGAGTCTAATTAATTTCACGCTGCCGTTTTTCTCGTTTATATTTAATAATTTCCTTTGTTTGTAACATTAACGTACAAATAAAACGTTGCGTTGAAAACTAGTCGCTTTGTATTCGAAATTACGGCCAAGCTTAACGTGCCATAATCTTTTAATAACACCAAAACGAAATCGATAATTTCAAATTTAAATTCTCGTCACGCCTGTTTAAAGCAAACGATAAAAAACGTTTTCTATTTATCATTTATGCGAGTTTGGATAATTGAATTAATCTCAAATCGATTTCCATACGTCGCAGTCGTTCCAAATAATGCGAAAGTTTCGCAACGAGTCAAGCTTTGAAATTTGAATAGCCTATAAAACTTTAATATTGAGTTATTTCACTTGTAGAAGTGTGCAACAAGTTCAGAGTCGTCAAAGGAAGGAAGTTGTGGTAAATTTCGTTTATTTGTGGTAAAAGAAGCTACAATGGAAGCTCGCTACGCGAAGCAGTTTTACTTGAACAATATTCAAGAACACACCGAGGAGGAAAATCACTCACAAAATTAACACTTCGATTAGAGTTACGAAAGAAGTGACAGTTTCGGCTGTAATTCCAAACTGTTGGAAACAATTTGGGATATTCGCTGACGAGGCGAAGAAACTTCGCAAGAATTTTATACAAGTGAAAGAAACGGTATCGAGGATATTTCGACACAACTATTTTTTTTTTAATTTGATGGATATCGTGAAAAACGTTTCGTTTTTGCTCTTTTTGCCGTGATCAGCTGCACGAGTGGATAAAGCAAGAGGGATTTCTCAGGGGGATAAATCTCGAATTATACGGATGTATTTCAGTTTTCAGGAAGGTATTAATAAGTTTAAAAACTTACCCGAACGTAAACGACGATAAACTCGATCCAACAAGCAAACTGAAAAGGTGGATGTACGATGAAAAACTCGATCTTTGAGAGGTTTATGATGGAGTGACAAACGGCATATCCTAACATTTATATCTTCTTACAACTAGTAAATGCTTGTCAAAAGTTCTGGACAAGTTATTTATATGGTTTGAGCCTTTTTTTTTAGGTTGTGTAAATAAAGAACAGGGGAAACAAAACAACGAGCAAAAGTGCTGCTTTCCGTAATTAATACGCACAAAGGGCTCGTAAAAAGGGAATTAGCTGCAAAAGTATAGTTTTCATATGTAACAGTTATTCAAAGAAAAAAAATTAGGTTTCAGTTATCGAAATTGAATCTCCGTTGCTGTATCCATTTCTGAAATCGGTTGATACATTAATTTTTAATTTCACGTTTTCTTTAGTGTCACAGCTTGTGTATCTGTCGGCGTGTTTTTGTTATGGTGACAACTAATCTCGGAAATTATTCCAAGGATTTGTATCGAATTTTATACCTTATAATTGGTAAAATGCTAACCAAAATTTCTGCCATGCCCTCTAAAAATTGACGTCTTGGACTTATATTAAACAAATTTAACATGAAATGCGTACTAGATATCGTAAAAACAATGTAGAGCAAGTTCCTAACATTGATTTCATAATTATGGAACATCTACAAGCATTTATTTATTCATTTATCATCTTAATGCATTATTAAATGCATGTTAAATAAAAAATTTACTCTGAGATGCATTGCTGTTTATGTTTTTATAGTAGGAATATTTGTATGTTTTTAGAATTGTTATACAAATTCTTACAAAAAGATTAATGAACTTTATGGATTAAATCACCTAATTTTACTGAAATTCGAGGAACAGAATTGTTCTATTATTAACGTTGGACTAGTTTGTCCCACGATTGACATCCTTATCACATTTTTTATAATAAAAAACTTGTAACACTAAACATGCAACAAATCACGTTTATTTGTCTTTATCTCTAGTTTAATAATTCACTTTATTTTTGTTTTAACATTTCAGGGTATCCAAAAAGGTAAAGTTTGCAGAATAAAATTGTATAATTTATCTAGGAAACAATGTGGTATTTATTATGATTCGGAAGCGGGGAAAGTTCGGTGCAAAAAACTGTGCACATTTTTTTATACGTTTGTTTTATTTATAAACGATGCCCAATTCTACTCTTATTTCCCAAGCGTAAGCTAATCCGGTGGACTGCTACTTTCATGTTTTTCATCGTTTAGTGGCCCCAACAATATGAAAAAATAGATCTCTTGTTTCCGTCGATCTGTCGTTTGTGTCGATTCTTATTAGGCAGTTTTACATAATGAAATGTTATTAAATTTTATAAAATTTAATTTATATGTTGGCATTAATGTGTAATTCCAGACATTTTTGAAAACGAAATTAAAACTGCCAAACAACAATTTAATATTTAACTCTCAACTTGCAAAACCGGGTGTGAAATTATGTTAGGTAAATCGGTTGTCGAATTATTCTAAAAGTGTGTATTATGATTTAAAAAAATAATGAATGAAACGATTTATTTTATTGATCAAATCAAGAACGACTCACCCCCATTTTCCCGAAACTGTGAATGAAAAATTACTGAAAAATTGATGAAGCCAGAAAGTATGGATAAATTAAATTGGGGGAACTGCTGAGGTTTCAAGATTAATGTTTCTAGGAATAGTAAAATTTCTTTAAAAAAAATCAAAATGCTTGGTGTTTTGAATTTTTTTCATTTCTTGGACTTCAAAAATTCTGAAAATTTAGGGACCGTTTTCATGTCTTACTGAACTTCTTAATTCCGTTAGGCTCCAAACTCTACGATTTACAAAACTTCCAAAATCTGTAAAGTTCGTACATTTTCAGAATTTCCGTAAAATAGAATTAGAAAATAGAATTTCTATGAAATTCAAATAATAGCAAAGTCTAGAAATTTTAAAATCTAGGGTCTCTGCAATTTTTACAAACCTTTTATTTTTTATTAAACATCTCCAAAAGAATGTGCACATTAAGAGACCAGAAAACAGAATTTATATTTTCTCTATAATTTAGAAATTTAAAATTTAACTTTTTTTTATTTAGTTGTCCGAAATCTTTCTCCTGTTTTTTTTTTTTTTAAACATCTTCAAAAATTCTAGAAATTAAACAGACAGTTTTTATATTTTTCATATTGACCGATTGACTTCAGTTACTACATTTTAACTTTGTTTAATTTGTACTCAAATTCTTGAGTTCTTTAATTTCTTTGATCTGCGGATTCTCAACGATTTACAAAATTTCTAAAATTTGTAAAATTCGTACATCTTCAGGGATTCTCTAAAACAGAATTTAAATTTTCGCTATAATTTAGAAGTTTTAGGATATATATGTATATTTAGGCAATACGATCTCTATTTTTATTTCAAAATCTTTATCATATCCGAGCGTAAATGAAGGCAGTATTGTAATTAAGTCCGTCGTCCGACTCTCTACTTTTACGTTTTCTCGACCTTTCATGACCCCTACAATACGAAGGACTAGGTTTCCCCTTTCCGTCTGTCTGTCCGTCTGTCTGTCTGTCTGTCTGTCTGCCTGCCTGCTGTCCCGGATTTTTATTAGGCAGATAATCTCCGAAGAAAGTACTGGGTCGATTGTTGTCAAATTTTGTATTTTTATTAGAAATATCATATAGATGGTAAAACGCTCACCAAAATTTGTCTAATCATCCCCACAAATAATGTGATGACGTCACTTCAAAATCGTACATAGTAAATGGGTCTTAAATTGTATAAAATAACATAGTAGTTTATGACTCCGTCTTGAGTTTTTACCCGAAATTTTGCAATTAAATTTGGAATCTGCAAAACGGAATGCTTTGAAATCTTGCAGACATTTTAAAGTTATGATAAGCATGGTAAATTTTTGATCAAAATTAAGTCCCCAGCGTCCCTAAAATATTGATGACGTCACCTCAAAATATTGCTGAATAAATCCTATCTTAAATGTGCAAAATGTCATGATTCTATACTTGTGATTTATCACTGCATGCATATTTTTTAGATTTGCTTATACGGGGTGTCTCAAAAAAATTAATGACGCAGTCAATATATCATATTGATTAAATCAAGAATTGCAAAACTGAATACTTTGAAATCTTGCAGACGTTTTAAAGTTATTGTAAGCACAGTAACATTTAATCAAAATGTATCTGTTTATCAACCCTAAAAAATTGATGACGTCATCTCAAAATTTTGCCGAATAAATCCTATCTAAAATGTGCAAAATATGATCACTCTATACTTGTAATTTATCAATGCATTCATATTTTTTAGATTTGCTTATACAGGGTGACTCAAAAAAATTAACGAATCAATTTTATTGAATAAATTAAGAATTACAAAAATGGGTACTTTGAATCTTGCAGATGTTTTAAGGTTATTGTAAGCAGGTAATCAAAATATTTTATTCCCCCCCCAAGAAATTGATGACATCATTTCAATTTGCCGAATAAATTCTACCCAAAATGAACAAAATACAATGAGTTTTTACTTGTGATTTATCAGTGCATTGATATTTTTTTAGATTTGCTTCTTATTTTCTCAAAGGAGGTCATTTGCCAAAATTAGTTTTATCTTAGCAAGGACTAGCCCCACCCACCCGCCCTCTATTTTCTTAAAGGGTATGGCATTTGCCAAAATCAGTTTTATCTTAGTAAGTACTAGCCCCGCCCACCCACCCCCTATTTTCTGAGAGGATTATGTCATTTGCCCAAATCAGTCTCATCTTAGCAAATACTAGCATTTTGGCAAATGACATATCGTTTAAGAAAATAGAGGGCGGGTGAACTGGACTAGTACTTGCTAAGATAAGATTATTTGGGCAAATGACATATCCTCTGAGAAAATAAGGGGCGAAAGGGCGGAGCTAGTACTAAAAGATAAGACTGATTTTGCCTCTATTAATCTTGTAAAAACTTGTTAAATTTAAAAGATGTTAAATTGCAAATTTTCATAGTAACGAGTTAAATTCCTAAATCTGATTGGGTGTTTATTTTTTATGTTTCATTCTACTTCAGAAGTGAGGGAAGTTCTGTTGAAACAACTTTCGACCATTTTTTTTTTAATGATCATCTTCAAAAATTCGGGAAATTAAGACGTAGTTTTTATATATGCAATATAAATATTTAATTCCTGTAAAGAATTTTCAAGGATTTATAAAATTTGTAAGATTTGTAGCGATCTTAAGGGTTCTTTAAAACATTTTTTTGATTTTTTCTGTGATTTTTTTATTAATCAAAGTTCTTCGAAATATTTCTCCTTTATCGAGAATTTAGTTAAAAAATTAACTAGATTGTTCTTTAAAAATTATGAAAATTGAGAGTCAGTTTTTATATTACATATTGTCAATTTAATCGGTTGGCCACAATTGTGTATAATTTAATTTCTTCGATGTTCGGATTCTCACAGATTTACGAAATTTCTAAAATCTGTGAAGTTCGTATTCAGAATTTCCGTAAAACAGAAATTTTACTTTACTTATATATAATTTAAAATTTTCGTGATATTCGGATAATACGTGTCCCGAGAAATTTTATAATCTAGGCTCTCTACAATCTGTACAATCCTCACATCTGCACTCTAGAAAATTCAACTTAAAAATTTACTAGAATTTTTTAAAAAGTCAGTAAATTGAAAGATCGTTTTTATATTTTCAAGATTGACCGGTTTATCACAACAACTACCTATAATTTAAGTTCTTGAGAGCTTTAATTCCTTTTGCCTCAAAATTCCCAGCGATTTACAAAATTTCTAAAATTTGCAAAGTTGGTCTGCCTTCAGGAATTCTCTAAAATCTGAATTTTTCTGATATGTATTTAGACAATACGAAGTCTGAAATTTTTTAATCCAAGGTCTCCGAAATCTGTCACTTTTATCCAAAAATGACTTTAAAAATTTACTAGAATGTTTTTTTCTAATTATTCTGGAAATTAAAAAACAATTTTTATATTCTCAATATTGACCGGTTGGCTACACTGACTATAATTTGACTACTTAAAATCTGTAAAGCTCGTATAAGTACTATCGAAAATTCAAACTTAAAAATTTACTCTAATATATTTTTTATTAAACATCTCCAAAAAATTCTCTAAATAAAGAGACCGTTTTCCGGATTGACGGGTTTGTGACAATAACTATAATTTAAATTTGTTTTATTGATTGCAACTTCTTGAAAGCTTTAATTCCTTTGATTTGGAAACTTTGACGATTTTCATATTTCTAAAGTCTGTAAAGTTCGTGATCTTCAGGGATTGTGTACATCCTACATGGAAGACGTCATCGTAAAATTTTGGAATGAAAAAACTCACTTGAAGCATGCGCATAACATGCTCCTTTACCATTACTTTACACATACAGATATCTTTATTTTAACTTATATAAAAAAAAAACACAAAATCAAATATTATATTTTTTTGAAAAAGCTGGATATGTTGTAGGTACTGTACTTCAGGGACGAGGGAAGTTACTCTTCAGCAAAATGTTACTATTGAAAAGATATTAACTTATATAATATTTTTTATCCAATCTGCTCTAGTTTAGATGTATCAACAATTTCACGCTCCTAGATATCTCATTCATTATTAGAGATACAAATAAAGTCAAACACGAAAGCCACATAGTTTTTTGGATACTATAACCTAAAATTGATAAGTTAGTAAGAGAGATAAACGCAGAGTGAAATTACCTACGTATTTATACCTTTTTTTATATACATTCTGCCTCATGTAACATATACCATTAATATTGCATTACACAAAATAATGTAGAAAGCATTAAATACGAAAGTTAGAAAAAAATAAAGGAAAGTTGGAAGTAGAATGAAATAAGCATATTTCGAAATCATATTAACAATCTGAAAATGGCATAATTGCTTGACTAGAAATGCGTAATAATGAATCCTACAAAACTCCAAATGTCTAATGCTATATCAAAACGAGCAATTACCTACGTCGCATTTGTACGGCTGCACAAAATTACCTCCTTACCAAAGACGAATTCCTTTTTGTGCATCGTGTTACAACACTAACGCCGAGAACGAATAAATCAAAACTTTTAGCGAGAATTTGAACAAAAAAGAGATTTCCTGGAAATCCCGTTCAATCCCAGAACTCTTTTATCCTCGATTCAACAAACTAAACAAAGAGTCAACGATTGAACAAACACCAAAGACCTAAATAGAAATCAACAGCACATCAGTAAGTACAATTTTATGTCACAATTAATTCAAACAGCCATCAATATCACGCTGTGAAACCGACTTCCAGTTAATTGTTATTCTACCGCTTCGTGTCAGTTTATTGTACTCAATTTCTTTACTGGCCACATTTAGCATTTTATTGAGGGTGCTTCCAACCCCTGTCGAATTTTCTTTACTGTTTTCCTTTATAAATTATGGGTGTGTGCCATTTCCGTGTAACTTGAATAATGCAGAAATAGTATATTTTACAAGAGATGAAAGCTCCATGTTTTTGTGGAGCAAACTCGCAACTCACGATTTCATCCGGGGTGATGAATGTTATTTTTTCGACGATTTTACATACGTAATAGAATTACATTGTATAATCAAAATCAGTACATTTATATTCACACAAAAAAATAAAATGTAGATTTATCTGAGATGTATTACACAATTGTGTAAATGGTATACGTTCTTTTTTTATAACGTCGAGGGAATTTTTTTTTAGTTCCACCCCTCCGTGTAATTTTTTTTATTTATACGGATGAGCGAATTTGTGAGAATAATAATTAATTCCGTCTAAACTCTTTCATGTAATAACCCTCACTTAGTCCAAACAGACAAAAACCCCAAGAACCATTGAAGCTGAAAGCACCTCCCCTCGAGATAAGGAGCAATTATTTAATGCAGCGAATGTTCATTTCATTCGACATTCTAAAGAGACGACGATAACATCGACCTAATGGCGTGAAAATCGTCCAGTTTAAATATTTTGTCGACGTATCCTGAAATAGTCCTTACCACTCTTCCGAATTACCAATTTAAATCGATTTCGTCCTTTCATCAGCACGTTGAAGAGATGAATAAATGTCAAACTGGGCCTCATATCTCGCTCAACCCTTTGACCTTTATGTTTTTTCAACAATTTCGGGCGGTTCGCGCTAAACAAAACAGAAATTCGGCAGTTACGATGTAATGGAAAATTCTTACATGTCGTGCTTTAAAGCCCAACTTTGCGAGAATCGATTATGATGGGGTAAGTGACGGTTTCGGTAATTAAATTTAAGGGATGATGAAACGTTTATTAAATGTTCGCTAGATCTAAACGCAAGTTTTATTTGGCGGATCGAACGCAATTTCGCCGCCGAGATTCACAGCAAGAAATACAAAACTAACGTGACGGCGAGAAATTGTGAAAGTTCAGTGTTGCCGAAGATAACGAAATTAACAATTATGAATCTTTGAAATTGTCGCCGGCGATAGCATACACAGACAGATCGTGAAATGTGCAAACTTAATTGCGTTAAAAAAGTTAGAGTTGTCGGAAAACGGTTTTGTTTTATTCAAAATAAATTCCTACTTGTGTACGGATAGCATGGAGGGAAAAGTAACTCCACGGAGCTTTAAATTACAAACCAATTAGTGTTTGTCCTTTGCGAAAAAATTGTTAATCAGTATTCTTATAAAATACGAAAACTTCTTTTCTTTTTGGGATAACAAGCAAACTAATTATATTATAAATATATTTTGTTGGTATTGTTTAAAATAAATCTTTTCATATTTGTTGTAAGTTGAAGAAACGTTGCCTTTTCATCTACCGAGTTGCTGAAAACGTACCGTCTTTTCACTGATTCTCCAATTTATTTATTGTTTTTTCTAAATGTCCCCGTTTCGATCTGTCTGTCTGTCTGCGCCAATTTTTATTAGACAAATAATCTCCGAAGCTGCTGGCCCAATGGTTTGTTAGAAATGTCGTGTATGTGCCTTATAAATTTCATGTAGATGGTGAAACGCTAACCAAAATTTGTCTGATTACCCCCACAATGGAATGACGTCATCTCCAAAATTTACGATAGTAAGTGTTATTGAAATTTTTGTAAAAAAGATACTCCTTCACTAGACATTCAGATTTTTTGAAAAAAATTGGTCGAAAGTTGTTTCGACTTAACTTCCCTCATCAACATTTTTGCAAGGACACGTATATATACTTAGACTGGTACAATGTAGCACTTGCTAAGATAACACTGATTGTGACAAATTACATACCCCCTAAGAAAATAGAGGGCGAAAGGGCATAGCTAGTATTTGTTAAAATACGATTGATTTTGATTGAGTTTGAAAGTTTAAAATGCTGCGGAAAATAGATTGAGAAACCCACAAGGTTCAGTCTAACACAACTTTTTATTTTCTTTATAATGTTTGAAAATATATAAAATAAACTGTTTATGTTCAAATATAACATCAAAAAAAAATGGTGGAAAGTTGTTTCGACAGAACTTCCCTCGCACCTAAAATACAATGAAACATATCCAGCATTTTCGAGTTAAATTTTTACTTTAGGTACACAATTTTGTTATGAAATCATCAACATATTGCAAGGACACGTAAATCAATGTGGATTAGACTAAAAATAACAGTATTCCCAAAATTTCTGGGAAAATGGAGTGAGTCGAGACTGATTTAATCAATAGAATAAATTGACTCATTCATTAATTTTTTTGAGCCACCTAGGTATATAAGCAAATCTAAAAAATAGAATGCAATAATAAATTACAAGCAAAAACTCATCATATTTTGCACATTTTTCGTAGAATTTATTCGGCAAAATTTTGAGATGACGTTATCAATTTTTTAGTAGCATAATCCTGAACTTGTGGTTTATACATACATTATTGAGATTTTTCGGCTTTCCGGTTTTTCGATTTTTCAACTTTTGATGTTTCAGTTTTTCAGTATTTTAATTTTTGACATTTTCAATTTTTCCATTCTTCAAATTTTTGATTTCTCCATTTTTCTATTTTTCGATTTCTCAATTGTCCGATGTTTCAATGATACGATTTCGCAATTTTTCAACTTTTCGATATGTTTTTCAATTTTTAAAATTCTAGATTTTTCGATTTCTCGAGTTTTCAGTTCTTCTATGCATATTTCAGTTTTTCAATTTTCGGAATTCATTAAATTTCTGATTTTCCATTTTTTTTTATTTTTAATTTTCCAGTTTTTCGATGTTTCGATTTTTCAGTTATACGATTGTTCAATTTCTCGATTTCTAAATTTTAGATTTTCCAATTTTTATTTTTTTTTTTTTCATGTTTGGACTATTTATTATTGCTAAAAATAAAAGTAAAAAATAACTACCAAAATTGTGACTAAAAATATGTAAAAATTAATAGAAAATAGAACACGTTGCTGCTAAAACATAAAAATAACTGTACTTTCCCAAAAAAATCTATTGCATGATTACTGTTCCACTAGTATTGCTAATTTAGGACGTTAGTATCAGACGCAATGAAAGTATTAATTCTTAGTTAAACAAAAAAATAGTTGAGTGTGAAAATCGAGTGAAACATGTGAGACGTGTGTAAACAAAAGCATCTAAATAATAACTATTTCCCGCAGAATTTCTGGAGGCTTATAGAGTCGACATTGGACTGAGCGCGCTCCGGTCTGTGGATCATACAAGTTCTCGGGCGACGATGTATCTAACGAGGCAATTGAAATACCTGATATGTCATAGCGCAAAAAGTATTTCTCAAAAAACTTTCAAACGTCGATGTCTTTTTAATCGAACAAAACACAATTGGCGAACGCAATAATCCAGAATGGTGCGCAAAAAAATCCTTTAGACTAACCGAACGTTATTTTGGTAAAATTTGCAAAATGAGAGAACAAGTAACACGGCTAATCCTACTGTACTGTGAAAAACATTTTACATCCCTGCAAATCTAGTTCAGCATGTACTCTCCCAAAATCTTTGCATTGAAAATAAAGCAAGGGCAACTGAAGCATTTTCCAGTAACACCAAACTGACAATAAGACAATGCGGTTTGTACATTTTTAGCGAGATCGCCAGAATATTAATACACAAAAACGCTATCGTAGAAATATATAAAATGTCCAATTTAAATAATGCTTAATTCAACGAGATGATAAATTTTGGGAAAATAATATGATAGAGCCCTAGAAAAATTTTATTTATATGCCTTACTTCCGCAGAGAGTAGATTCTCGTTATTGAACAAGTCAACCCATTAGACAAATTGTAAAAAAAAATTGTACAATTAAAATTTTTTGTTTGCATTCAGGTGATGTGTAGTTCATATAAATCTTTTGCCCTTCTAGTATAAACACACACAGGAATAAATAGTAATATTGGAATAGGTTTACTGGAGATATCACGTAAAAAACGTGCCTCATAGGTGGTGCGGAAAAGAGTATCAAAAAATTAAATTTAAATAAATATGATTGTTCAGGTAAATAAGTGGTTAGTGAAGTGATGAGAATCTAAATTTTGTCAGTTTTGTGTATTGATTAATATATAAAATGACAGATTAATAAAAATATTTGAATAATTTTTTAAAGTAAATACTTTAGTAGAATGTATAAAATTATAAAAATTTGCATACTTTTAAATCAAATTATGTCAGCAATGAAAGAAGTCGACTTGTAAAAGAGTTTCAACAATGTTGGTCAGCTAAGAGTATTTATGAGTTTTATGACCTAAAGTAGCGAAAAATGCTCTCTCCTCGTTTAAAAATGCAATTTCCTTCGAAGAATGAACGATTAATTAAACACTAAACAATCACTTATTTTAAAAAATATTGTGTCTTCCCCAGAGATTTAGACATAATCCATCAATTGAAATGTCGATCTTTTTTTCAAAGTTGAAATTACGCCCGTAAAATGAAATTCTATTTAGCTCATTTTTCGGCCTGTTACTGGGCACCTTTAACAAAAGAACATATAATTCATCCCGCCCACCCACCCAGCCTCCATTTCAGTGACTTATTTTGTCTAATCCGAATGAAAGTTGGATCTCAATTGAAGAGAGATAAACACGTTAGAATGAGAACAGCGTTTGTGGGTGGGGCTAGTATCTGCTAAGATAAGATTGTTTTTGGTAAATTACATACCCTCTAAGAACATAAAGGTGGGTGGGCGGGGTTAGTACTTGTTAAGCTAAGATTGATTTTGGTAAATGACATATCTTCTAAAGAAAAAAAAGGGTGGATGGGCGGGGCCAAAACTTGCTAAGGTAGGACTGAACAATATTAAGAGTAGTTACTGGAACGAAGAAGGGGTGGGTGGGCTACTCCTTGCTCATAAAACTAGAGAAAAGCTACATTTAGCCCTGCCCACCTCCTACTTCCATTTCACTGACTTATTTTATTTAGTGTTAAATGGAAATTGAAAAATAACAGTATTATATTCCCAAAATTTTCTGGAAAAATAGAGTCAACCGTTCCTGAATTAATCAATAAAATAAACTGACTCATTCATTAATTTTGTGGAGCCACCTGTTTAAGCAAATCTAAAAAATATGAATTCAATGATAAGTCACAAGTCAAAACATTTTGCACATTTTGGGTAGACTTTTCAGTTTTTTGGGGGCAATAAATAGTTAGATTCTGACTATAATACAGCGATAAATCACAAGTATAGATTCAGCAATATTTTGAGGTGACGTCATCAATTTTTTAGGGGGATGAAATACATTTTGATCAAAAATTTACTGTCTATCATACCTTTAAAACATCTGCAAGATTTCAAAGCATCTGGTTTGGCAGATTCAAAAATAAATTGCAAAATGTTGTTTTATAGTTTAGATTTTTTTTTCAAAAATTTGGACGTTTTGGATAAAAGGTCAACACTACATGTATATGTTATTTTATACAATTTAAAACCCATTTACCATGTACAATTTTGAAGTGACGTCATCACATTATTGGTGGAGATGATCAGAAAAATTTTGGTTAGCGTTTTGCCATTTACATGATATTGCAAATATAAGTAGAAAATTTGATAACAATCGGCCCAGTACTTCCGGAGATTATCTGTTTTTAAAAATCAGGACGGCAGATAGACGGACAGACAGACAGACGGAAACGAAAGACCTATTTCTTCGCACTCTGGCTGTCATGAAAGTTCGAGAAAACGTAAAAGTCGGCCGCCGGACTCGATTACAATACTTCCTTAGATTACGCTCCGGAAGCAAAAATCTTAAAATGTTAAAAAAAATGTGTATGAAGATTTTACAATTTAATTTTGAAATTACTGTCAAACCTAGTGCCCTGAAGTCTTGCAAACATTTTAAGGTTGATGCTCCCCTCCCAAATGTTGACGTCATCTTACAATTCTGTGGATTAATGTTTTTCAAATTAATGAGTGTTTCCGCTAGACAACTAGTTTTTTTTTTTGGGTAAAACGGGTGTGCTTAATAATTAATTAATTAGTCGTCACCTCTGTGTTAAGGAGACGAAATGAGTCAAATTTCATTTTCCCTTTGATGTTGTTATCTGAACGTGCTAATAGTCGAATTCTTTCGAAGTATAAATATAAACAATCGAAGTTAAGCATGTACTCAAGAATTGAGAATACATTTTTTCTCGTTGGTTGTCTAATATATTTATTTCATGTTGCACGCCGCCTTCGAAATTCTGCGTTTCTGGTTTTTACTTAATAGACTTTTTCAAAGAAGCGGGATTTCTAAGAGTGCACTTCAAGGGTTTCCTCTTATGTTGGTAAGGCACTTTCCACTTCCCGAGCGTAAGCTAAGGAAGTATTGTAATAGGGTCTATCCGAGGAATGGCCACTTTAGTGTTTTCTCAAATCCTGTCCCGAGAGTACGAAAAAGAAGCTCCCGCGTTTTGGCCTGTCGTTTGTCTGTCCATCTGTTTGTGTCAATTGTTATGAGACAGCTCATTTCAGAAAATACTGGACCGATTGTTATCAAACTTTATTTGTATGTTATGAATATCATTTAGATGATGATAAAACGGTAACCAAGATGACATCATCACCAAAATTTACTATGATAAATTTTATAAAATAAGATATTCCCGCACTTGTGGTTTATGAACCCGTGTTAAATTTTTACCCTAGATATCCAGATTTTTGGAAAAGTCAAAATTGTGAACAAAATTTTGCAATTTAACTTTGAATCTGCAAAACCGAATTCTCTAAAATTTTTTTAACATTTTGAGGTTATTATAAGCATTGTAAATCGTTAGTCAAAATTTTTTTGGTTTATGCACCTCAAAAAATTATCCCTTTTTACAATTTAACCGAATAAATTTCTTTAATACTATATGTTGTCTAGTATAACATTCTCCTGCATACGTGGTTTATGAATTCGTGAAATTTTTGGGAAAAAAATTAGAATCGTATAACATTTTACATCTAACTTGCAAACGTTTTAAGGTTGTCGGAAGCATGGTAAATCATTAATCAAAATTTGTCGGTTAATGGTCCCTGAAGTACAGTCCAACTTGCGCTTGTTTGAAACATTACAAAATTTTATTTGTAATGAACTCGGTACATTAGAAAAAAGTAGCTTACACTTGGGAAATAAAAATACGATTGTTTGTTGTTTTTCAATGATTCTGTAAATTTAGTTTTTCTGAATTCATTAATGTATCGTACTTTAATAATTCATACTCCGCCACTGCCTTTGATTTGAACGCATTATGTTACGAAAACACACTTTTAACTTTGTGTGTTTGGTCTGGCCCGGAGTGCGAAGAAACCGGGTGAACTGTCAATCAGTTGCTCCTAAAGTATGAATGCTTCGATAAAGCGCAAGGTTGTGCCTGTTTCTATTGAGTTTTCCCATGGAAATGTTCTATTCAACATTTCAGAAAGGTTACGTATGTTAATTCTAACACGTGTAAAAATAAAAAATATAGATAATATTCTTCACAGTGTAAAAAAATTGTGACCCACAGGTCAATCGCACCACTGACCTTCGAGTTAGTAATTTAGCACTTTATGGCACGACCACAGAGTTCACTACATGTCAGTACTCTTACACTAGTATAAAATGTGATGATGTAAGGGAAAATCTGGATGCCTAGGGCAAAAAATTAAGGCGGATTCATGAACAACAAGTGTAGGAGGAGTATCTTATTTTATTAGATTATAGTGGCATTTACTACGAACATTTTTTGAGGGGACGTCATCATCTACACGATGTTCCTAACATGCATATATATTTAAAATTTGACAACAGAGAGACTTTACTTTTTCATACTTTCATAGACAAATTATAAAATCTATTTCTACAAATTTTAAAAATTAAAATAAGGGTGTATTATGCAACTGCATCTCGTAAAATGTTACGGTATGTTTCAGTAAGATTTTCTTAGTAATTTTCGTGATGACGTCATGAATTTTTAGTGGGGACGAATATGTAATTGTGGTGAGTACAGCGTAGCAGTAAAAAAGTGCTATGTACAAAGAATTTCGCGGAAATTAGATAAACTGATTTTAAGATGTAATTAATGAAAGAAATTGCTTCTTTAATGATTTTCTTAAACATCCTGTATAAACAGTTCTAAAAAATATGGGATGGATAGATGAATTCTAATTATCGATTCATCATTCTCGTGATAATCTTATAACGCTTGCGAAATTTCAAAGGAATGAGTGGTAGTTTATAAGATAAATTGTAAAATTTTGTATATATAATTTTTTTTTTCAAAATCCTCTCGCATAAGAAACTTCGAATTTGAAACATTTGAAATGTGTCTTGAAAGACTACTCCAATTCACATTTCTTTAGTTTAAAATATAGCACCTTACTAGTAGTTTATGTTCAGTAAATTTTATTTGTCTCTTTAAAAGTTACAAGACTGATGGTAAATTAGTCTTTTTGGGAAGTCATATGTTAATAAACAAATGAAATCTGTAGCTTGTTTAAATCGTGCATCCTCCTTTTTGTTGTAACATTATCAGCTTTCTAGAGGGGATGATTAAACTAATTTCAATTAATATTGTGTAATCCCTTGATCAGTGTTAACAATCATGTCAGAATTATACGGGAAGTTAGAAACAAAGGTGGATTATTATACCTCAAACAAAAGAGTATTTCATAGTGCACGCCCTAAGCTAAGATTGACTTAACTTTTGGAAATGACGTCACCAATTTTGTGAAAAGGTGAATAGTTCAAGCGTTGTTTGCACCATCCAGACGATGTTAAGGTATACTTCAAACTTTAGGGCAATCGATTCGGCATAAATTTTCAACAGACGACAGACACGGAAATGGAACCTATATTGATGTATTCTATGAGCTATATGAAACGCCAAGAATGCGTGAAATTAGACATTGGACAAATGTTACCCCGCCAAATCCAAAGTTAAGCATTTTCGATAAAATCAATTTCGAATTAACGAAAACGTGCAAATCTCAAATACGGTTTTTAAAGCGTTGCTACGGGTTGACTTGGCGACATTCAAACGTTATATTTGAAAGAAAACAGAAACACGTCTGCACAAACTTCGTAAAAAGCCCTCGTCATCCGAATTAATTCAACTTGTGGATTGTTAATTAAAACTTTAAAGGAATAAACACCGAGTGTTGGTAACACCGAATTTCCATACTGTAGGGTTCTAGTTACCTCTATTCACAAGCAAAGGTTGATTGAAATTCCTGGTGTTCCTATGTAAGGCCCGAGGGAGACATTTCAACCATTAAAATAATTGACACGTAACATTTTGAATAAAATGGCTGCAATTGTGAATAATTATGCAAAAGAAAACAGCGGCATCGAACGATCATTTGGTATTTATTGTTTCGTGTATGTGAATTGAATTTAGGCGACAATAGATGTTCTATATTGAACGAATCCGCAATGCGACGGGTCAAGGGCAGGTCTAGAATAACACGGGGAAATTACCCTCGCTTGAACATCAACGGAACTTGTGGAACATTCCGCTTCATACGCTCAGTGGACACATTGACGCTTTTCTTTAAAGCTCTGTAATGAAGCTTGAATGATTAATGGGGCGATTTTCCGAAAAAATTTCAATCCGATTCATTACGGATAATTGTGGCTGGAAATCGGACTTAGATGGATTTGTAATGCTACTTGCACACGAGTGCAATAGGTTGTGAGTAATCGTGTTACACACCTAGTTGCCAAAAGTGCTTTGATAACGTATTTCGCTGCCCGAAAAAAAATCCAGAATTATATGTTCCAATAGATGTCGGAGGTGATTGACATACTTTGGGACACGGGTCGCGATTACGGTTGCTCCAGAAAAAATAGAATCACCTTTTTTCGTTTATTAATTTTTTTTTCTTCAAAATTTAAATATGCACTTTAAAAAGCTCGAAGTTAAGTGGACGATATATTCACTAGAAAGAAAATTCACTAGCTGTCCATACTTCATGTTTTTGTAATGTAAAAAACATTCCCATCCCCGTAATGGTATCTGTCGCGCTCCGCGCAAATCTATGCGTGCTGCAATAAACATAAAAAAGAATATACGAAAACTGGAGCTTCGAAGAAATTTAATCATGTTTTTCAATGCGAAAACAGTTCCTCCTGGGATGATAATAACGTGTAATAACTTATTCAAAAAGCTATATTCACAAAATATTTGCTGCCTATAGCTAAGAATGATTTTGTTTTTAACAAAATGCAAATTTAATGGGCGTAAAAAAGCTATTCGTTTCGGCTTCCCAAGTGAAGTGGGTGTTTAGGGTTTATTTAGTAAAAAAAATCTCAACGGTACATATCCAATTTCCTACTATATCCGCCTAAGTATACTCGACAGAGTTGAAAAAAAATATTGACAAACGCGATGGAAAAAGAAATAACAATTTGCTAGGGTAAGCACACGAAACAGGGCTTTCACAACTAGAATAATTTTACTGCAAGTTTGGTATATGTCTGTCGGATTCGCATAAAATTGCTGGCACTGCTACGACATAAATAATAATTACTTTATTGAAATTGAACCTGGACTTTATTACTTTGGTGGCTTCATTTTACTAAAATTAATTGCAGTAGCCGTAAACCCCAAACTACCAGCCGATGTTAATGAAAACTCCCAACGTCGCATAAATGATGACATGACTGTAAAAACCTCGAAACGAAAATTCTATTAACGCTGCCCTGTTAGATTAAAATATAGAATGTGTTTTACTTCCTAAACGTAAGCTATTTTTATGATTTCTGTACATTTCGTGACTTCTAAAGTATGAAAAAATAGATCTCCCGTTTCCGTCCGTCTGTCTGAATTTTTATTAGACAGATAATCTTCGAAACTAGTGGACCAATTGTCGAATTTATATGTGTGTTGGGAATATCATGTAGATGGTAAAACACTAATCAAAATTTGGATAATCGTCTCCACCAACAATAGGATGACGTCAAGATAACTTTTCACATATGGTTTATGAATCCGTGTTCAGTTTTTATCCTAGACATAAAGATATTTGGAAAAAATCAAAATTGTGTCACATTTTGAAATTAACTTTAAAACTGCAAAACCGAATTCTTTGAAATCTTGCAAACGTTTCAAGGTTATCGTAATCAAAATGTATTCGTTTATCTCCTCCCAAAAAATTGGTGTCATCTCAAATTCAAATCCTCTCTGAAATATGCAAAATTTTATAAATCTATAATTAGGATTAGTTGTACAGGGTGCCTCAAAAAATTAATAAATGAAGCAATTTATTGTATTGATTAAAATCAAGAACGACTCACCTAACACGCTTTAACATTAACATTTATTTTAACATTATACGTCTTTATTTTAATTTATAAAAAAAATCGCAAAATCAAATCTTATAATTTTTCGAAAAATCTGGATTTATTTACCTTTTGATATCACAATTTTTGGTTCTTTCAATTTTAATTTTTTTCAGTTTTTTAATTTCTCAATTTCCAAATGTTTAGATTTTTTATGTCGTCAATTTTTCGATTTGCAGTTTTGCAATTTTTCGATATTACAATTTTTTATTTTTCGGTTTTTTAGTTTGTGAGTTTTTAATTTTTGGTGTTTTCAGTTTTGGTTAGCTTAATTTTTGAATTTCTTAATTTTTATTTTTAATTTTCTCGTTTATTAAGTATCCATTTTCTCGATTGTATTATCACAATTTTTCGTTTTTCTATTTCCTTTATGTTTTCTGTTTCTTTTCGGTTATTCAGTTTTTCACATTTTCAATCTTTGATTTTTCAGTTCCCAGATTTTCGAATTTTTAAATTTTTCAATTTTGTAATTTTTGGATTTCTCTGTTATCCAATATTCCTATTTCTTTAATTTTCGATGTTTCGATTGTACAATATTTTCTTTTTTCGATTTTGCACTTTTCCGAATTTTAAGTTTCTCAGCTTTTATTTCCAATTTTTCGTTTATTAAATTTGTCCAGTTCTTGGTTTCCAATTTTTAGATTTTGCAATGTTTTCATTTTTTAATTTTTCGTTTTTCCATTTTTGATTTTTCTGTTTTACAATTTTGCAATTTTTTTATTTTTTTTGATTCGAAAAGTTGAAAAATCAAAAAAATAAAAATCGAAAAATTGAAAAAATGAAAAAGTAGACAATCGATGAACTGAAGAAACGAAAAATGGAAACACTGAAAAACTTAAAATCCAAAAAAAATTTAATGATTCGAAAAATTGGAGACAAGAAAAAACAAATCGAATCGAAAAAAAGACCCAAAAGTTGTAAATCGAATAAATGAGGAAGTTTTAAATTCCAATAATTGCAAAATGGAAAACTTCTAAAATCGTAATATTGAAAAAGTGAAAATTAAAATGAAAACTAGAAAAATTGGAAATCATAAATACAAGAAACGAAAAATTGAAACATCAACAAACTGAAAAAATCTAAAATTGACAAAACGAAAAATTAAATAATCGAAAATTGAAAACCGAAAAATTGCAAATCAAAAAATTTTAAAAATCCAAGAATTGAAAAACCGAAACATTGAAAAATTAAAAATGAAAACTCGTGAAATTCAAATCCAAAAATTGCAAAATATAAAAACTGAAACATCCAAAAGTTGGAAAATTAAAAAACTGAAGAATTTTAAAATAAAAATTCGAAGAGTTCCATATCGTAAAATTGAAAAAATTGAAGTTAATGATAAAATCGAAACAATGAAAAACTAAAAATCGGAAAACATAAAAGTTCAAAAATGAATCAAAAAATTGCAAAGAAGAACAAACAAATCGAATCGAAAAACAACAAAAGTTGTAAATTCGAAAAACTGTAACATTGAAAGAACGAAAAATTGAAAAGTCGAATAAATGAGGAAGTTTTAAAGCCCAATAATCAAAGAATGGAAAACTGCTAAAATCATAATGAAAACTGGAAAAAATCCAAATCAAAAATTGAAAAATCGAGAAACTGAAAAATTCAAAATTGAAAACCGAAAAATTAAAAAATTTAAAATTAAAACTCGTGAAATTGCAAATCGAAAATTTGCAAACTCTAAAACTGAAAAATTTTAAAATAAAAATTCAAAGAGTTCCATATCGTAAAATTGAAAAAATTGAAGTTGTAAAACCAATAAATTAATGATAAATTCGAAACATTAAAAAACTAAAAATCGAAAAACATAAAAGTCAAAAAATTAATAAAAAATTGGAAAGAAGAAAAAACAAATGGAATCGGAAAACAACAAAAGTTGTAAATTCCAAAAACCGTAACATTGAAAGATCGAAAAATTGAACAAATGAGGAATTTTGAAAATCCAGTAATTGAAGAATGGAAAACTTCTCAAACGTATAATTGAAAAAGTGAAAATTAAAATGAAAGCTAGAAAAATTGCAAACCAAAAATTGAAAAATCGAGAAACTGAAAACTCTGAAATTGAGACAACGAAAAATTAATCAATCAATCGAAAATTGAAAACCGAAAATCTGCATTCAAAAAATTTTAAAAATCCAAAAATTGAAAATTTTCGCATTGAAAAACCGAAAAATTGAAAAATGAAAAATTAAAACTCGTGAAATTGCAAATCGAAAATTTGCAAAATCTAAAAACTGAAAAATTTAAAAATAAAAGCTGGAAGAGTTCCATATTGTCAAATTGAAAAGTTGCAAAAACAATAAATTAATGATGAAATCGGAACATTGAAAAACCAAAAATCGAAAAACAAAAGTCCAAAAAAAATGTAATGAATCAACAAATTGGAAAGAAGAAAAACAAATCGAATCGAACATAAAACAAAAGTTGTAAATTCGAAAAACCGTGACATTGAAAGATCGAAAAATTAAAAAATTGAACAAATGAAGTTTTAAAATCCAATAATTGAAGAATGGAAAACTTCTAAAACGTTTAACTGAAAAAGTGAAAATTAAAATGAAAGCTAGAAAAATTGCAAATCAAAAATTGAAAAATCGAGAAACTGAAAAATCTAAAAATGAAAGAACAAAAAATTAATAAGTGGAAAATTGAAAACCGAAAAATTGCTATTGAAAATATTTTAAAAATCCAAGAATTGAAAATTTTCACATTGAAAAACCGATAATTTGAAATTAAAACTCGTGCAAAATGTAAAACTCAACAAACAAATGATTCCAAGAGTTCCATATTGTAAAATTGAAAAAATTGAAGTTCCAAAAACAATAAATTAATGATAAAATCGAAACAATGAAAAACTAAAAATCGAAAAACATAAAAGTCGAAAAAAAAACAAAAAATTGGAAAGAGAAAAAAATAAATTGAATCGAAAAAAAAAACAAACGTTGTAAATTCGAGAAAACTAAAATGAAAGCTAGAAAAATTGCAAATCAAAAAGTGAAAAATCGAAAATTGAAAAAACGAAAATTGAAAACCAAAATTGCAATTCAAAAAATTTAAAAAATCCAAAAATTGAAAATTTTCACATTGAAAAGAAAAATTAAAAATTAAAACTCGTGAAATTGCAAATCGAAAATTTGCAAAATCTAAAACTGAAAAATTTAAAAATAAAAACTCGGAATAGTTCCTATCGTAAAATTGAAAAACATTGAAGTTGAAAAAACAATAAAGGATAAAATCGGAATATTGTTAACCTAAAAATTCAAAAAAGTATAATGAATCGAAAAATTGGACGGAAGAAAAAACGAATCGAATCGAAAAAAAAAGTTTTAAATTCGAGAAACTGTCACATTGAAAAATCGAAAAATTGAAAAATCGAATAAATGAGGTAATTTTAAAATCCAATAACTGAAGAATGGAAAACTTCTAAAATCGTTGAATTGAAAAAGTGGAAATTAAAATGAAAACTAGAAAAATTGCAAATCAAAAATTCAAGAAAGGAAAATTTTAAAAATCGAGAAACTGAAAAATCCAAAATAGGAAAAACCAAAAATTAAAAAATATTCGAAAATTGAAAACCGATCAATTGCAAATACAATTTTTTTTTTATCCAAGAATTGAAAATTTTCACATTGAAAGCCCAAACAATTGAAAAATATAAAAATAAAAACTCGGAAAAGTTCCATATCGTAGAATTGAAAAAATTGAATTTGAAAAAATGATCAAGTCGAAAATTTGAAAAATTATAAAAATGAAGAAAATAAAAAACCGAAGCGAAAAATTTGAAGAAATGAAAAATTAAAGGTTCGAAAATTCGAAAAATTAAAAATTGAAAATTCGAAAAATTACAAATCAAAAAACTAAAGAAACAAAAAATTAAAACTTGAATCTGCGGGAGTGTTATGTGTGCAACTGGTTTTAACTTTATCGAGGTTATCAGAAAACAAAAATCGCAAAAAATGTATAATTTTTGGAAGCGGAATTTGTTGGGTTGTACTTTAGAGGCAGGGGAAATTCTGTTGTTCTGTCAAGTATAAAAGATTTTTTTTACGACCTTCTCCTGGTACCAAGTCAGATTTTTCTTCACTTGTACCAAAGTGGCTGAAGAATTTGAAATAAATAATTCTTGTTCGAATTACCAGAAATAAAGTTACTTGGGTGTTTTTCGATAAAAAAAAAACAAGGTTCGTATAATCGTCGGGCTGTAACACTATTTCTCGCACTCATTGCGACAACTCTTCCTTTTCTTATTTTAAGCTATTTCGTAATATACCATTTGTATCGCGTTATGTACAGAAAGATAACTTTCTTTACGAAATCAAATTGCTAAGAAACCTACTGTACACGATGACGTTTTCGTTCTGACAAATTGATAATGCGGTCACTAGCACTAAGAGATTATTCTCATTGTTTGTTGTAATATATAAACTTGACTGCTTCGACACAATCCGCTTTTACTGTATTTCATTTTCGACAAAAAAAAAAAGACCGACAACGTTTCCTATGTGGTTTATAGATAAGTTTTGTAGCCCGAAAATACTGGTGAAAACCGCAGTCCGAAATTGCCATTAATAATGCACCAAAATGTTAAAAAGATGATAAACTCTTTAAAAAAATAATTGTAATCCTTGAATTATTAATTTATTGTCAATAATTACAGACCCTGTGTTTGTGTCTCCCATTTTTCATCAAAAAATTTTTCACGTTCTCTAGTTTTATTTAATCTCTCGCCCCATTCTAACCTGAAAGAATTTTAATATCGTTAGACGACTCTTCATCTCTTTATAACTTTTTTTCCTGCATATTTTCTTTATTGACATTACAACCAAACTTACTATATCATGAACTTGCATTTCCGCTCTCTTGTTGCTGAAGACTTTCGCTCAGCTCCGTTTTGGCAGAAAATTCCAATCTCTTGGTACGAACGCGAGTATATTTACTGATTTCCACAAAGTAATGAACCCTTAATTAGGTGCTTCTTTTTCATCTTCAATCTGAGGAAAATCAATACACTTTGATGAACATAAAACAATCTTATTAAAAGTTGACATCGATTGAGACGAGATTATCTCACCGTAATAACCGATGGGCTTAGAGATTTAATTAAATTTCCGTGTCAGAGCACACCTTATCACAGCGTAAAGCAACAGGAAGCAATGACTTCATAAAAATAAAAGCAAAAGCCAGAGCTATCGGATATTATCGGATGAGCTGATTTTATATCGACTTGTTAGTGCTTAAAGTAAATAAAGGAAACAATCACGACTTGCCATTAATCTTCGTAATTCGTAATTATTACTAGGTGAATGAAATAAAGAAAAGTTCGCGTGTACAGATCAAGATGACCTTAATCCCCTCATCACACAATTTGACAGTCGAGATATGCAAATGACAGGTATACCATCTCCAGCGATTTAGTGAAATAAGATTTTTGATAAGACAGTTACGGACTTTTCTTTTCTTCGTTCGGTTTTCTTTTCCGCGTAAACCTCGGGTCGCTTTTTCGTCTCAACATAAAGCAATTAGCGAAAATCATTTCAAAATCCGGCCGTAATACCAAACGCTGTGTTGTTTGTAAATCAAAAATTTAATCTTTAAAGACTTAACGATAATCTCGTAAGACTCGGAAAGAAATTTAATTAACTGAAATTCGTAAACATGCACACGGATTCCACTTTTGTGTGTGTGCGCTAGCACAATAGGGGGGTTTATGAATGCTGATGTAATCCCCGGAGTAGAGGATGTGTGCGTTTCGTAAAGTTGTAGTGAAAGCCATTTTTATTGACGATCTTAATTTTACAAGCAATTTCCTCCAGTCAAATTGAAAATTTTAGCGCGATCAATTTTGGTGGAGGCGCCGGGAGAACGATACAGTCGAATAAGTTTTCATATTTTCGTGAACGTTTAAGTCTAGCGGGAATCGTATTGGAGAGGACAAATACGCACTAATTAAAAAGCGTTTGAAGTGGAGTTGTGGTAGTTTGTTGTTTTGTACCTCTTCTGGGGTAGTTGTTTTACTTTGTTATTAAATTGAGCGAGCTTTGTGTACGAGGGAGTTTGTTCGAAAAAAGACAATTTCTCGAGAGATTTCTATTTTTAAGCCTGCAACGTTTACGTATACACTCAAAGTACTACAGTTAAATCAAAGTTTTAGTAAAATAAATTTCGATTTTAATGAAATTTGCTTTTACTCGTGTTTAACTTTTATTTATAGAAAGTTGGTGTTTGTTCCGAGAGCTTTACAAACTTTCATTAAAAAATGCTCTAAAAAAACGGAATTTAAAAAAGCTATGAAATTATTTGTATTCTTTAAATAACTGGCATTGCTCTAATTTAATGAAATTTTCAGGTTATTGAGTTTTTAGTGAGAGTATCGCAAACTGGAAAGAGACTAAAAACTTAAATTTGATACACAAAGTCGAATGTGTTTTGCAAACAAGGTTGGCCTCATCATACGGTTCACCCTTGCGGCTTTATCTACCGAGCATTTATTAATTCATTTAACGTTTTTGACTCCTAAAGATTGAGAGATATCAATTAGAAATAGAAGCCAAATTTAATGGTGCGTTATAAACCACTAATTTTGCACATGCTAAATGCTAGTTCAATTTTTGTAAAATGATATATGTACTCCTGTACTGGTGGTTTATGGATCTGCCTTGAGTTGTTACTTCGGTTCTAGAATTCTAAATTTCTTAGTTGTTATTTTAATTATTAATAGCGGTAGACCAATTTTCATAAACGTATCGATTTTACTAGATAGTACTGGTAGTAGATAATTTAGTTACTTAAATTAATGAAAAATAGATTTCTAAATTCGATTAGACGGATTTAATCTTTGTTAATATTTTGGCGCATGACATTTTTATAAATTGTAAAAGCTAGTTAACCCTTAATCATGCCTCAAAAAATGAGAGACAATTCTCTAATATTTTATGCTGCATAATCAAAATTCAATTTTGTTTCTTAAAAAAATTAACCTAATTATTCAGTGTTTAGACGCTGAACTCTGACCAAGACTTTTTTACTTTCATTATCTTGATTAAAACCGAAGAAAAAACTAATTTGCAACTCTCTTTGCTGCCCCTCTTATGTTGAGCTTTTATTTTATGAAGACAACGCCAGTCTACAAAAATTAAATAACAACACGGGAAACTTTTAGTTACTCAACTGTAGAAAAAACATTCTTTGAAATAAAAAATCCTTTTGATGGTATCATTCCGCTTTTGTGAAAGTTTAATCAGGAAAGTAACTTTTTGTGTTATTAAAGATGTAATCGATTATCCAGTAATAAGATATTATCTTTCAATTGGATAGCACTGTGCATATAAAATTTCATTAGGGTTAGCTTATAAATCGCAACGACAATATACTCACACTAACAATTTATACGATAATTAATTATGAGGTTCACTTTTAGTGAAAATGTAGGGATTGTAATTGAAAAAATTGAGAGCCGTAATAAGAAATGGCAAGATATTATTTACAAAGCAGGAAAATATTTTTTTTACGGTGAAGTTTTAAAAATTTAACCAAAGTCACTATGTTTGTGTTGATAAAATTTTATGACCCTATTAGTGTCATTAATTTATGATGACGTCATCTCCAAAATTTATAATAAAAAGTTGTTTTAAATTTCATAAAATAAGATACTCCTGCATTTATAGTGTGTAAATCCGTGTCGAATTTTCACCCTAGACATCCAGAATTTTTGTAAACAATTCAAAATTGAATAACAATATTTTGCAATGTAACTTTGAAACTACAAAACCGATTGCTCCGAAATTTTGTAAATATTTTAAAGTTATCGTAATCATGGTAAATGGTTAAGCAAAATTTATTCGTTTACCCCCTCCCAAAAAACTGATGACGTCATCTCAAAATTTTGCCGAATAAATCCTATCCAAAATGTACAAAATATGATGAGTCTATACGTGTGATTTATCATTGCGTTAAAACTTTTTAAATTTCTTATACAGGGTGACTCATAAAAATTAATGAATGAGTCAATTTGTTTATTGATTAAATCGGGAACGGCTCACTTCATTTTCCCGAAAACTTGGGAATACAATACTGTGTTATCATTAGTATTACACTACACCTATCCAAAGTGTCTTTGCAAAAATGTTGATGACGTCATCACAAAATTTTGTTAAAGGAAAACTTATTTGGAACGTACGCTCAGCACGCTTCTTTACATTTACTTTAACGTTACATACATATATTTATTTTACTAATTTCATGTTTTATAAGTGCTGAACTGCATTACTTTGCCAGAGTAAGCTAGGGAAATATTATAGTAAGATCTAATTCATCCAACAGCTACTTTCATGTTTTATCGACGTTGCATAACCGTTAGGGTGTGAGAAAAAGGTTATCAGATGTCGTCAATGTATTAAACAGATACTCTCCAAAATTACTGGACCGATTGTTGTGAAATTTTATACGTCCTTATTTTAGGAATAGCTTTTAGATAGTGAAACACTAACCAAAATTTGTCTAATCGTGTCCATTAATAATGTGATGATGTTGCCTCAAAAACTTGCCTAGTAAATGTTATTTAAATTTAATTATTTAATCCAGATTTTTTTAATTTGTTAGATTTACTTCAGGGTCGAAATAACTTTCAACCAATTTTTACTTCCCGAGCGTAAGTAAAGGAAGTATTGTAATCGAATCCGTCGGCCGACTCTCTACTTTTACGTTTTCTTGATCTTTCATGACCCCTAGAGGACGAAGAAATAGCTCTCCCATTTCCGTCTGTCTGCCGTCCCGGATTTTTATTAGACAGATAATCTCCGAAAGTGCTGGACCGATTGTTGTGAAATTTTGTACTTATATTAAGAATATCATGTAGATGGTAAAACGCTAACCAAAATTTGTCTAATCATCCCCACCACTAATGCGATGACGTCATTTCAAAATTGTACATAGTAAATGGGTTTTAATTTGTATAAAATAACATCGTCCTACACATGTAGTTTATGACTCCGAATTGAGTTTTTACCCGAAACGTCCAAATTTTTGGAAAAAAAATCAAAATTTTGAAACATCATTTTGCACATTTAATTTTGAATCTGCAAGACCGAATGCTTTGAAATCTTGCAAATGGTTTACAGTTACGATAAACATGATAAATTTTTAATCAAAATATACTTACTTATCCCCTCCAAAAAATTGATGACGCCAGCCCAAAATTTTGCTTAAAAAATCCCATCTAAAATGTACAAAATATGATGAGTCTGCACGTGTAATTTAACATTCCATTCATATTTTTTGGATTTGCATATACAGGGCGATTAAAAAAAAATTAATGAATGCGTGAATTTATTTTATTGATTTAATCAGGAACTATAAAACCGAATGCTTTGAAATCTTGGAGATGTTTTAAAGTTATGATAGGCATGGTAAGTTTTTAGTCAAAATGTATTTGCTCCTCCCCCCTAAAAAATTGATGACGTTACCTTAAAATTTTGCTGAGCAAATCCTATCTTAAATGTGCAAAATATGATGAGTCTGTAGTTGTGATTTATCCTTCCATTCATATTTTTTGGATTTGCATATACAGGGTGACTCAGAAAAAATAATGAATGCGTGAATTTATTCTATTGATTTAATCAGGAACTACAAAATCGAATGCTTTGAAATCTTGGAGATGTTTTAACGTTATCATAGGCATGGTAAATTTTTAGTCAAAATGTATTTGCTCATCCCCCCCCCCTAAAAAATTGATGACGTCACCTCGAAATTTTGCTGAATAAATCCTCTCTTAAATGTACTAAATATAATAAGTCTGTAGTTGTGATTTATCATTCCATTCATATTTTTTGGATTTGCATATACAGGACGACTAAAAAAAAATAATGAATGCGTGAATTTATTTTATTGCTTTAATCAAGAATTGCAAAATTAATTATTTTGAAATCTTGCAGACGTTTTAAGGTCATTGTAGGCAAGGTAATTTGTTAATCAAAATAAATCTGTTTATTTCCCCCAAAAAATTGATGAAGTTATCTCAAAATTTCGCCGAATAAATTCTACCCAAATGTTCAAAATATGATGAGTTTTTACTTGTAATTGATCATGGCATTCATATTTTTATTGATCAAGTTAAAAACGAGTGACCCCATTTTCCCGAAAATGTGAAAATACAAACATCTTTATTTAATAAGAGTTATAATAATGATATTCAGAAAATTTTGCCGATTGTAGCTTACTAGTTAATTGTTTTGATCCTCTGTGTTGAGGGGACGAACGAACTCATTCAAATCAAACTAATTTCTACGTGACATTCTTCGGATGTATAAACATAAACACTTGTTTTTCTTATCGAGCATAACCTAAGGACGTACAGTAATGGAATCCGTTGGGCAATTTGTTACTTTTAAATTTTCTTGATATTTCATAACCCCTAGATAAGGCCGTAGCTAGGGGGAGGCTAGGAGATGCTCCTCTAGATCTAGACATCAAAAATTATATCAAAAAACCGAAAAAATGTAGTGTTTTATTCAATAAACGGAAGTCAGAGCAATAAAAGAGTCTGGACCGTCGGCATTGTCATCCAGTTTTTCCAGTTCGTAGAAAACATGTTTTCGTTTAGTTTGTGTTGATTGATAAGTGTTACGGCTATTTGTCTTAAATTACAAGTACTATACGGGTGTTCCTTTTATCTGTTCACGCCTGACAATTTTTGCATAGGCAACATATTATACACCCCAGAGACGACTTCGTCCAATTTAATTTTCTTTTTAATAAGCAGTCATAGCAATCACAAAAAAAATGACGAAGATGTCAGTGCGAAATAATGAAAAAATTAGTACACAATTTATTTTAAAATGCCCCGCTTCAAAAATGTAATACGAAAAAAGACATAATAGGCATGCAGTCGTCACGATTCCGACAGCGAGGGAAGTACTGTCTAAACTCTTTAGACCAATTTTTTTGTAAGTGAACGTTAAATTGACTGGTAACTAAAAAAATTTCATAATTTTACTCGAACTTAAACTTGTGAATTTAATAATGTGTCACTGTTAGTGCGCCATTTTGTGATTGCCGTTTTTAAGGGAAGATCTTGGTAACTATTTTTTTTAACATAATTTTAAATGTTGACTATAATTTTGTGAGGCAGTGGACATGTGAAGGAAATTTGATGCAGTTGTCACATATGGATAAGAAAATTATTAAATTAAAGTAATTTAAATTTAAGGTTTTTGAAACTTTTTTTAAATTTATTAGTTCAGAAGAAATTTCTACGAGGGACAAATATACTTTTATCTGCTCATATTGAGAAAATGTTGAATTTTTACTGCACTTTTCTCCACAACTTTTGTCCAATCAGAACGCGACATTCCCTTTTCTCCACAATTTCCCACTATCACCTCTAATAAAGTTATGTTTTGTTTGCACGTCATCATTAATGTTAATAAAAATTATTCTTGACTTTTTGTCTTTATTTTCTTGATTATAGCCTTTGGCTCGTTCCGGAAGCTCTCATGCTCGTGCAATGACCAATTTTTTCACTCGTTGAACAATATACTATTGATATGTACATCAACAACAATAATAGCGGCTTCACCTTAAATTGTATATATTGTTACGAAATAAACCCATACGTCGCCCCGGTACGACGCCTATGGACCGTCGAGAGCTTTCTGGTATGTGCGGTGATGATAGTGTGTCATCAGCGGTGATGGTGGCCGAGCGGCGTTCCATAAAGACAAGTTTGGAGCGAGTTACTGGAAGTCTCGATTGCGGGGGGGCTAGAAAAACTCGTGTTCTCGATCCATCGACAAGAACGTATAGATTTAAGTAGAGGGCACCGTCGGGCACGATCATCATTCAGATAACGAATCGAGTTGAGCGAAGACAGAGTCCAATCAAGTTGCGCCGGAATTATTTTGTTCATAATCGCTATGTAATCAATCGTGTAAATTGTTGAGTTTCACCCACGCCGATTTTAATCACCGATCATCTTAACAATATATTTGAAGGTGGCTGATAATTGTAGCTCTAAAAGAGTGTGAAATAATACCTGAAAAATTGTTTACTTCCCGAGCGTAAGTTCTCGATGGGTACGAAAAAATAGATCTTCGGTTTCCGTCTGTCTGTCCATCAGTCCGTCCGTCTGTTCATCTGATCATTGTCCCTGTGGATTATTGTTAGACAGACATCTCCGAAACTACGGGACAGATTGTTGTCAAATTTTATATGTATATTATGAATATCATATAGATTGTAAAATGCTAACCAAATTTTGTCTAATCATCCTCGCCAACACTATGATGACTTCCTCTGAAAATTGTATACAGTAAATGGGTTTTAAATTGTTTAAAATAACATATACGTGTATTTTATGAATACGTGTTGAATTTTGACGCTAGACATCCAGATTTTTGAAAAATAAAATCAAAATCGTGTAACAGCATTTTTAAACAAACGCGTAGCACGCTTCTTTACATTTACTTGCACATTACGTGCGTATTTTTATTTTAACTTATAAAGGTTACAAGTATAAAAAAAATAAATTCGAAAAGCAAATTTTATCATTTTTCGAAACACCTGAATATTGTGTATTGTACTTTAAGGGTAAGGGAAGTTCTGTCGAAATAATCTTCGACCAATTTTTTTTAATAGTACATAAATAATGCGTAGTTTTAAAAATTATAAATACTTCAACTTGTGTAACACAGATATAAAACATGGTTTTTAAATGCTATTGACGAATAGTTTTAAAAATTCAAAATTAGTGTGCTTAAAATTTTGGAAAGTTACAAAAAATGTTTGAATGCTGCGTTATAAAAAAATGCCTATACTTTATTAGCCATTGCATAACTTAAAATTTGAACAAGGTTAAAAATGTTAAATAATTTATACAACCAAAAAATAAAATAAAATGTTTATAACTACATACAAACACAAAGAACAAGTTAATATTCTGTCACGGAAACTATACTTCCCAATTGAATTCATTACAGAGTAGAGCGCTCCGGCTCTGTCCAGCATTTGTCGACCGTCACGCCTCGGCTGAAGGTCTATAATTTATAGTTTTATGAAGTAGCGACTTGGGTTGTCTAGCTTTTAGTTTATAAAATTTTACTAATATAAAAACAGTACGTTTCTGGCCCGAGATTCTATTTTTCTGTTTTTTATTTAAATATTTGGTTAGACCAAGTAATAGTGAAAAATTGAAAATACTTAAAAAATGCGTTTCAAAGTTAAGTGAAAATTTTACACAATACTTTAACCAATGCGAAAGAGTTTTGTTTGACGTTAGATAAATATAATGGAACAGCGACGGCTTAAAAGTAAAAATTATTGTGGTGCGAGCATCCGATCGATGCCGTTCTGAAGTGTTGAAATGTGTTGCTCTTGTCCTGACTTTTCAATTTTAAACCGGAATTTTTGCCAAATGTGTCACTTTTGTCAGCCAGAATTTAGAAAGATACTTGTCCAGCGATCGTAGTAATTTGGTTGAAAGCTTCTGTTGGGGTGACGGCTTGTTGAAACGAATTACCCGGGGACAAACATATCTCAATATGTATGGAAAATTGTGTGTTTCGAGCATTTCGAGTGATTCCACACATAAAAACTGCGAACAAACAATTCAATATTTTTGTATTTCCGCTGTAAATTATTGTGACATTATTGCGGTATAAATAAAAATCGATAAAATGCCACCGGTTAATGAAAAATGGTTTATGCGCAGAAATTTCATCAAATCCTTGTCTTCCAAAGGCCATATTTCAGGAGGTATTAGTAACATTCGGCCATCGTTATACTCGAACATATAAATTACTATTTCCCTTGTGTAACGAAAGATAAATCTCCGCGCACAGACACTTAAAAACTTAATCAAATTTAGATTCGATCTCCCACTCTTCTTCGCAACAATCGTTCCATTAGATTTTGTAATCCACAAAGGCTAATTATTACTGCAACGAGTTTTACGCGCATAGCTGTTGGCGATGTTTTGTTTTATTGGCATTAAAATTAATTACATTTTATTATTAAATTTCCAACGGTAATCCGCACTTACTTTAACAGTACATTCTCTTTAATCCCTTATGTGTTTCGGACTAAATGAAAGGCTTTTATATCAATCAAAAAAGTGTTACGAGGTAATTTCGCTCTTCTGGATAGGTGTATCTTTGTGCGGTAGCCATGGCAACATGGCGCAGTCACATGGGATGAGCCAGAGGTACACTAGTGACTTGTAAAAAGTATCATAATCACACTTTACTTGCAATCCGATTACAGAAAATCAGGTTAGGATCTGATGCCCTCAAGGAGCTAAGTGCAAACTGAGTTCTTATAAATCTACTTAATTTGAGAGGATTTTGCGACGGAAGCCAAGGAATAGTGGAGAAACGAGGCAGAGACGCAGTAGTCTACAGAGGAAATGCATAACACTGCTATAGATCAAAACAAACACAGACGTCGTTCTCAAAACTCGAACCTAATCTGAAGTGCACAACATACAAATTTGATTGTACCGCAACGTCGAAAACACTCTGATTCATCATTGACCGATATGATAGCAGTCCCAGAAATCTATCACCACTACTACTATTTTCTAAATTCTCACATTTACTACATCCACGTTTTTTGCGAGTGTTTTCTAATCTTCTGGCATCTATTAATAACAATTACGTAATCATTAAACAAATATTTGAATCTCAAAGTGTAAATAACATGTTGTTTTATCTGCGGTTTTGTTTTTAACATTTCCGCCTATGGGTTACTGTAAAACGATTCATAATTGTACAATAAAATTTTATACGCCGTTTACCGAACAGATGGAGTTGTAAAAGTGCGTGATCCTCACGTGATCTTTTAAACGCTAATGTTATTGGTTGAGGGAGTCGGTAATTGGATTGGGCACGACCGTTTTCACACAGCTCAACAAATTATACCTGTCCGTTCCGCTAAAGCTTTCACTATACTTCTTTCTACCTTCGTGTTGGTGTGCCTGTTTTCACATTTCTCTCGTTTTTCGTGAATTTTGTTTTAATCATTATTTGATATTAAAAGATTCTTACTTTATTTTGGAAATGAAAACCAAGTCGAGCCTCTGATTGTAAATCTGGAGTAAACAGATCCCCATTCAAAATGTATTTTCTCGGATAATAATGTATATATTTTTTACTACCCGAGCGTAAGCAAAGGAAGCATTGTAGTTGAGTCCATTTGACAATTGTCAAAGCGTTTTATTATCTACCGGACACGGAGAAAACATAAAAGTAGCTAATTAGCTACATCCCTTCCAAAATTTACATTAGAAAATATTATTTCAATCTTATAAATAAGATAATCCTTCACATGTGGTTTATGAAACCGTGTTCAGTTTTTACCCGAGACAGCTAGATTTTTTTGAAAAAAAAAATAAAAATTACGTAACAACATTTTATAATTTAACTTTAAAACAGCAAAGCGAAATGCTCTGAAATCTTGCAAACAGTTTAAGGTTATCGTAGTTATGGTAAATCGTTAATCAGAATTTATTCGTTTATCAAAATTGATGACGACATCTCAAAATTTTACCGAATAAATCCTCTCTGAATAATGAAAAATATTATAACTCTATAATTGTGATTTCTCAATGCATTCATACATTTTAGAATTACTTATACAGGGTTACTCAGAAAAATTAATAAATAAAAGGCAATTTATTCTGTTGATTAAAATCAAGAACTCACTCCATTTTCCCGCAAATTTAGGAATATAAGTAGTACTGAGATTATTAGCATTATACTGCATCAATACAAACTAATATACGTGTCCTTGCACAAATGTTGATGAGGTCATTACAAATTTTGTAATGGAAAAACTCACTTGAAACAAACGCGTAGTATGTTTATTTACATTTTCTTTAATACATATTACCTACATATCTTTATTTTAGTTTATAAGGGTTATGATAAAAAATGAAATTGACATAATATAATTTATTTTTATAATTTCTCAAAAAGTCTGGACCAATTTTTCAGTGCCACAATTTATCGTTTTTTCAACTTTAATTTTTCCAAGTTCTTGTTTTTTATTTTTCAATTTGCCGATTTTGTATTTATTTTCGATTTTGTGTTACAATTGTTCGATTTTAATTTCCTCTATTTTTTGTGTGTTATGTTTCTTTGAATTTTATAATTTTTCCCTCATCCATTTTTTTTTTATTTTCAGCCTTTGATTTTTCAATTCTTCGACTTTTCAGTTTTGCAATTTTTGGATTTCTCCGGTTTCTTTAATTGTCAATATTTCGATTGTACATTTCGTTATTTCGATTTTGCTCTTTTTCGATTTTTAAGTTTCCCAATTTTTATCTTTTGTTTTTTCAATTTTTCGTTTCTTCAATTTTTAAATTCTTGGTTTCCAGTTCTTAGATTTTTCAATTTTACAGTTTTGCAATTTTTCCGTTTTTGGATTCGACAAATTGCACATCGAAGAACTGAACACGAAAAACTGAAACACTGAAGACTAAAAATTGAGAAAATTAAAAATCGAAAAAAATTAATGAATCAAAAAATTGAAAAGAAGAAAAAATGGATCGAATCGAAAATTTGGAAAACCCAAAAATTGTAAATTCGAAAAATTATAGAAAACTGAAATATTAAAGTTTAAGAAATTAAAAAATTAAAAATCGAAAAATTGAAAAATCGAATGATGAGAAAGTGTTAAAATCCAATAATTGAAAAAAGGAGAAATTGTAAAATTGTACGTAAAATTGAAAAAGTGAAAAAGCTTTAAATTAAAATTATTACAAATTTAAAATGAAAATAAAAAAAGTTGAAAAGCCGAAAAATTTAAAAATTCCAAAATTGAAAAATTTCACGTTGCAAAAAAGAAAAAATTATAAAATCAGATGATTGAAAAATTAAAACTTGAAATTGCGAATCGAAGAATTGAAGCGCCCGAAAGTTGGAAATCGAAAAACGAAAAAATTTTAAAATGAAAAATTGCGAATCGAAAATTTGAAGTAACGAAAAATTGAAAAAATCGAAATTGAAAAAACAAAAAAAATTAAAATCGTGGCATCGAAACATCATAAAAATAACGAAACTAAAAAACCGAAACGAATAATTGCAAATCGAAGTTTTGAGGAATTGAAAAATTAAAGAATCTAAAAATTACAAATTGAAAAATTGAAGAAACAATAAAAAATGTAAATTCCAAATTGAAGAAACAAAAAAAAGTAAAAATTGTAAAATCGAAAATCTATGGAATCGTCAGAAAAACATATACCTATTATATACCTAGAAATTCAAAAATTAAAAATCGAATAATCAAAAGATATTAGAATCCAATAATTGAAAAATATGGAGAAATTCTAAAATTGCCGTAAAATTGAAAAAGTGAAAAAAGCTTTAAATCAATATTATTACATATTTAAAATGCAAATCAAAAATTGAAGAAACGAAAAATAAAAAAATCTTAAAATTGAAAACCGAAAAATTGAAAAATTTCACATTGCAAAAAAAGAAAAAAATTATAAAATCAGAACATTCAAAAATTGAAAGTTGAAATTGCAAATCGAAAAATTGGAAAAGTAAAGAATCGAAAAAATAAAAATTTTTCCAGGTTATCAAAAAACAAAAATCGCAAAAATATTTTATAATTTTTCAAAGAAGCGAGTTTTGTTGGGCTGTACCTTTTTCATTTTTTCTTTGTACGTTGAATTTTTATGTTATGGTCTAAGCTTGGATTCTGACTGCACACCAGCGCACGTGATCACTCCATCTGTTCGGTGAACGAACTATAGTAACTTCCATTACCACCCGAGTTTTAATTTGTGTTAAAACCCATATGCAACTGTCGCTGAGTAATAAATAATCTGATTGGTGTTTCTATGTGTAACGCGGTATGCTGTCGGTTTAAAATAGAATTTTAAAATAAATACAACAGAACTGTTAATTGCGGTTTAAATTAAAGAAAATAGTAATTAAAATCAACACTACAACAAAGAACTTTATTTTGCAACAGGTGCTCTAAAGGTTCGCCATTTAGTTCGTGACAACAGTAGTGAAGGCGTTGAATAAATAAGTTTTCTAAAGAGCTCGCTTCTAAAAAAAAACTTACAATATAAACATCAAAATAATTTAACCTTTATTAAAAAAATTTGGTTAAATCTTAAACAGGAAATTTTCACAATAAAAGTCGCCTCATGTACGGGTTATTGGTGCTAAACACTTTTTAGTCCAAGCTTTTCTTTTCATATAGGATTTCATTAAATTTCATTTTAGATACAATAATCTTGTGATTTTAAATTTAATCAAGCAACTTCTGCGGATGCCTTCATTAAAGAAGTAGCGTAGATCAATAAATGACTATCTGTTAATTAAAAAACGTTGAAGTTATCGTCAGTTGTGGAAGGAATGTGCAGACAAACGTCGAGACAGAAAAAAAAAACGTACGCACTGTGGGTGTCTCAGATATTTTTCTCGTTTCGTTACGATTCCTTTAATAGAGTGTAAGGTATTTACTTAAGGAGAAAACTGTATGGGTTGGAAAATTAACCGAAGGAAACATTTCAGAACTTTCATTGAAAGTTTCCTAATTAGTTATTTTTAATTGGCTTATTTTAGAAAGCAATAATTGATTTTCCAGTAACAGCGTTAATAAGGATAATTAAGGCTCAGTTTTGTATAGTCGCTTTGAGATGTATTTAGCTATATCCCATAATCGATGCTTTTGTTTAGGATTTTCTAAATCGTAATGGCGCAGTCGGTAGGATTTTCCTACGTACGTGGCAAATATACATAATAATTGGCGTTATTAATGTAACGGTGATAAAATCGGAAATCGTGTCAGATAATAGTTTCACGTGATTATCAGATGCAATTACATCGATAACTTACAGAATAGAAATTGATAAATAAGCACAACGGGATTTATATTACCTAAATCGTATTTGCGTCGGCTTTTTGTGTACCTAAAAGCGCCTCGACGATGACATTTTCGCCAAAGTATTGGAGAAAGCAAACGAGATGTCGCAACATAAAAGGGACGTGAAATTACAAAAAACCTTACACTTGTAATCGTCCCCTTTGTGACAATAAAAATTGTTTTTCTTGCGTTTGCTACAAAGTAAACCGACTTTTCAGTTTAATGGTCGGAAAACAAAAGGTCAAAAAAATGTTTCGGTTCTGCGATTCTGGGAGAAATCTTGGTTATGTCCATTTTCTAACTGATTGTAATTCTGTTATTGTTCTGAGGAGAACGTTGGAAGTCCGGGAACGTATCGGTAATATTGTTCCACTTCTGGAGCAACTAAAAACGAAACGAGGATCGGAGAGATAATAAAGTTTAAGTGTCATTCCGCGAAGCTACTGTTAAGTAAACCAGTTAGTATTAAGTAAAATCAATTTTCTTATGCTAAACGGTCTCACTCTCAATTAGGCACGTGAACTCCAATCGGTGCGCACCATCTGCAGACTTCTTACATATTGATTGGCCGTGTGTTGACTTTCGAACTAAAGTTAAACACAATTTGCATTTGATATTTTCGCTGGAATTAATTTCTCGAAAATTTGATATTCACTTTTGTGTCCTAATAGGCGAAGTTTCTGGTAAACAAATAGTTGCTAAACACAGAACATTGTGGGAATCTTTATTACGCTTCAGTATTTAAGGCTTGATGAGAATTTTAGACTTAACGTCACTCGCTTGGAAATGTATTCATTTAACTTTGCTCCAACATTTGGACGGAGTATCAGTTAAAAACGGTAATGTATTCCTGGGTTTGCAAAAACAATATTAGCTTGCTAAAGTGAATTACGCTTTGTTGTTAGGCCAAAGTTAATTTTCTTAGTATGTGATGACTTGATGAGATACTCTTCTTTCGTTGCAGATTTTATAGCTTTCTAACTTAACTTCGTCGAAGCGAACTTCGCATTTTTTTTTTTTTCGAAGGACAAGGCTAAACAAAATTATCTGTTAACGACAACATTAAGCATGAAAGTGAATTTATTTGAATTTGTTGTTTATCATTTCCAGCAAAAATTTAGCGTACTTTATTGTGTTTTGAATGTTGTAACAATTTCTTTGTAGATTTACTAATGGACTATCTTGTTTACATAAAATAATATCCACTGTTAAATATTTTTGAATTGTTTGTTATCTACAGTTTTTTCTGGCTTAAAATAATAATTCTCAATGTTTTAAAAGAAACTCTGAAGTTATTTATTACACACTACGTCAGTCGTGCGTAAAACAACAAATACTGCACGAAAAACAGCGAATTTTATAAATTAATGTAACAATTTTTCAAGATGGCGTCGTTAACTTTTTTGTGCCAGTGAACAAACCGATTTTAATATACATGGTGTCACACCAAATATACCGTGACTGCATTTCTAGAAATTCTAGGAAATTAGCTCAAACGTTTTCGAGGTACTTCACCGATGAGATAGAACTTTTTTAAAAAAACAATGAGTCATTCAAATAAAAAATGAACTTGTGACGGCTCGGGAAGCAAAAATTCTGTTGATAATAAGATTCTTCATCCCTTTAACAATGTTTCTCCTTAATAGCTGTAACTTAAATCAGCGAGTTTAGAAACTGTAATTTTTTATACACCACATTTTTTGTGTTCTTACTCTAACTTTCAAAACTTTTGTAAGTACAGTAAGAAAATTGTTTAAGCCATAAATTCAACTTTGTTTTGGAAACCGTGCGTTTAAAACGCGACATAAATTAAAATTATGTCTAATTTCATAAAGTTGTGCTTACTCTGAAGTAGATGTTTTATAACTTTGATGAGTTTCGGCAAAAAGTGTCGATTTATAAAAGACTTATGAAACTTGGTTAATGTAGTCTTAGTTTGGCCGTCTAAGCTGTTTAAAAGTGTACTAAATTCAGTCTTCCTGAAATCTTCCAACCGTCACAAAGATTTTTTTCGTTTCTTGGATGGTTGATTATTGATCAACACAAAATTCTTTCGGATAACGCATCTTTTACGTTTTTACTTCCTAATCGTAAGCTAAGAAAGTATTTTAATCGAGCTTATCGGGCCACTGGCTACTTTTATGATTTCTCGACGTACGTTCTCCGAGAGTACGAAAAAATAAGTCTCCCGTTTCGGTCGTCCAGTTTTTTCGAAACTACTGGACCAATTGTTCTGAAATTTTATGTGTACGCAATACGCAACAATACGATGACGTCATCTCCAAAACGTATTTAGTGAATGTCACTTAAATTAACTTATAAAATAAGATACTCCTGCTCCTATGGTTTATGAATCCCGTATTGAGTGTTTAGCCTAAACATCCACATTTTTGGAAAAGATCGAAATTTTGTAACATTTTTTTTATTCAACTGTGAAACAGCAAAACAGAATGCTTTGAAACTTGTTTTAAGGTTATCGGAACGATAGTAAATCGTTAATCAACATTTTAATTACATACTCCTGCACGTATGATTTATGGATTCGTCTTGAGTTTTTACCCTAGAGGTTCGCTTTTTTTTTGAAAAAATCAAATATACGTAATCTTTGGAATTTCCGATGTTCGGATTTTTGATTTTCAATTTGTTCATTTTTCGCAATTCGAGTTTTCATTTTTTACTTTTCGCTTTCCCAATTTCTCGATTTTTCAGTATTTTGACTTTACATTTTGGTTTTTTCAATTTTTGATTTTTCGAATTCATCGAATTTTCAAGTTTCAAATTTTCAGTTGTTAATTTTGATTTCTCGATTTGTCAGTTTTTCGAATTTTCGCCTTTAGAATCTTCGACTTTTCAGCTTTCGATATTTCGTTTTTTCTACATTTCAATATTCGAATTTTCAATTTACCTTCTCGATTTTTCAAATTGTCGATATTTCGAATTTTAGATTTTTCAGTTTTTCCATTCTACAGTTTTAGACTTTTTATTTTTTTTACTCTTCGATTTTTTGATTTCTCCAGTTTTCGATTTTCGATGCTCTAATTTTCGATTTTTCAAGTTTTACATTATTCGTTTTTTAGGCTTTGAATGTTTTTACTTTTCTAGAATTTTCAATTTTTCCATTGTTCAGTTTTTCAATTGTTCTGCTTTTCGCTGTTTCATTTCTCGATTTTTCAATTTTTCGGCTTCCCGATTTTTCGCTTTTAAAATTTTTACTTTCGATATTTTGTTTTTTTACATTTCAATTTTTCCATTCTTCAGTTTTTCGACTTTCCGATATTTTGTTTTTAGAATGTTCAACTTTCGATATTTTTGTTGCTTTTCAATTTTTCCATTCTTAAGTTTTCCAATTTTTCAATTTTTATATTTTCCGATATTCTGTTTTTAGAATTTTCGACTTTCGATATTTCGTTTTTTAATTTACTTTCTTTTAATTTTTGGATTTTTCAAATTTTTCGTGTTTCGAGTTTTCGATTTTTAATTTTTAGAATTTTCAATATTTCAAATTTTCAATAATTTGAATTTTAGATTTTTCAGTTTTTTCTTTCTACAGTTTTAGACTCGTTATTTCGTTTTTTTTTCTGCATTTCAATATTCGATATTTTGTTTTTTCTGCATTTTATTTTTTTCATTCTTCAGTTTTCCAATTTTTCAATTTTTCGACTTTCAGATATTTTGTTTTTTTTTTTTTAATTTTCAACTTTCCGATATTTTGTTTTTAGAATTTTCAAATTTCGATATTTTTTGCATTTCAATTTTTCCATTCTTAAATTTTCCAATTTTTAGATTTTCCGGTGTTTTGTTTTTTGGGCTTTGATTTTTTACTTTTCTAGAATTTTCAATTTTTCTATTCTTGAATTTTACGATTTTTTTACTTTCCGATTTTCAATTTTTCGACTTTCCAATTTTTCGCTTTTAGAATTTTCGACTTTCGATATTTTATTTTTTCTGCATTTCAATTTTTTCATTCTTCAGTTTTCAAATTTTTCAGTTTTTCGACTTTCAGATATTTTGTTTTTAGAATTTTCGACTTTCGATATTTCGGTTTTTCAATTTATTACCTTCTTTTAATTCTTGGATTTTTCAAATTTTTGATGTTTCGAGTTTTCGAATTTTCGATTTTGCAGTTTTTTCATCCTACAATTTTTAGACTTTTTAATTTTTTTAATTTTCGATTTTTTTTATTTCCCGCGTTTTGGATTTCCGAAACTCGAGTTTTCCGATTTTTCACATTTTTAATTTTCAATTTTCAATTTTCCATTCTTCAGTTTGTCTGCTTTTCGCCGTTTCATTTCTCGATTTTTCAATTTTTCAACTTTCCGATATTTCGCTCTTAGAATTTTCGACTTTCACTTTTTAATAATAATAATAATAATAATTTATTGTACTCAACAGAGATTAATCTCCAATTACAGAATACAAAACAAAAGTAAATAGTAGTCTATCTTACAAATAAATAATTAAATACAACGTATGCCTGCAAAATATATCTAAACATCAAGAAAAAAAATAGAACAGTAAGGATAGCTCATTATAAAAAAGAGTAGAACAAAATTCTGACGCTCTGTAATTATGTGTTATGCTGTAAATGTATGGATTTCGATTGAAAAAACTTCCTTACCGCTACACCCTTGGGCCAAAAAGATGCAGCCAGAATATCATTTTGATATACAAAATCGATAGTAAGTTTGAAAGAACTATATAACTCAGGAAATTTAGAGTCCAATTTAATAAGCTTAAAGTCAGGAAGACGTTTATTTTTCAGCACTTCTTCATGGGATTTTAACTTAAATTTAATATAATCAGTAATCTTGTTCACATCAACATTAGGGTTTACTCTTGTAATATGTATGTGACTGCTTTTTTTTCTGGTGACAGCTACGAAATCATGATCACTCGATGACAAATCTGACGAACCTGAACTAGAAGCTATATCTGCTGAGCCAATAATTAACTTGCTTACTTTCGGCCGACGTTTTAAAGTATCAGCTGTTACCTCCTTCTCAGAAGGATTTTTACCATTGTCTGAAGAATTATTTAGATCAACTTCATTACATAAATTCGTATTAGGATAAATAATAGTGTTCCGTATTTCAGGTTCACTTTTGTTTACCACTTTTCTTGCTTCCACACCATTCACGTTTTTATTCATAATCTTACTCGAAAAAGCGTCCATTGATGATAAACTACAATCAGTGGAGCCTCCCAAGTTGTTCGAACTTTTTATCAAAATGTCTATCATCTCACTTTGCGTTTTTACACGATCCCTTAGCTCCTTTATAATTTCGTCTTTTTGTTTAATAATATAATTGAAAACAGCAATATCAACCTTTTTCTCAGGACCACTCATTTGTTCCATTGCTTCAAAAAACTCAGAATCTTCGCACACAACAGGAGGCATTTTCACTTTATCACAGCAAACTAAAGACTTACTGTCCAAAATTTTTACATAAGATACACCCTTGGCACAACTAAGGTGGTACACATTATCACACGATATACATTTTAATGCACTGACAACTTTTGATTTACATTTTCTGCAGATTTGTGCAGACGTACCGGACTGACTACTACTATTGGCATCCATCTTGGCTAATCTCTTTTTTTACTTTTCGATTTTTAATTTTTCCAGTCTTCGATTTTTTGTTTTTCGATACTCTTCGATTGTTGATTTATTTTGACTTATTATTATTTTTCGGATTTTCGATTTTTCAAATTTTCGATCATTCGAATTTTAGATTTTTCAGTTTTTCCATTCTACAGGTTTACACTTTTTAATTCTTTTAATCTTCGATTTTTTAATTTTTCGAGTTTTCGATTTTCGATGCTTTAATTTTCGGTTTTTCAACTTTTACATTATCCGTTTTTTAGGCTTTGAATTTTTTTACTTTTCTAGAATTTTCAATTTTTTACTATTCGATTTTCAATTTTTCGACTTCCCGATTTTTCGTTTTTAGAATTTTTGACTTTTGACGTTTTGTTTTTTTTTGCATTTAAATTTATTCATTCTTCAATTTTCCAATTTTTCGACTTTCCGATATTTTGTTTTTAAAATTTTCAATTTTCCATATATATTTTTTTTGCATTTCAATTTTTCGACTTTCCGATATTTTGTTTTTAGAATTTTCGAGATTCAATATTTCGTTTTTTCAATTTACCTTCTTTTAATTCTTGGATTTTTCAAATTTTTGATGCTTCGAGTTTCCGCTTTTTAATTTTTCGAATTTTCGATTTTTAAATTTTTTAATTCTTCGATTTTCCAAATTTTCAATACTTCGAATTTTAGATTTTACAGTTTTAGACTTTTTAATTTTTTACTTTTCGATTTTTTCATTTCTCGAATTTTCGATTTTCGATTTTTCAAATTTTACATTATTCGTTTTTTAGGCTTTAATTTTTTACTTTTCTAGAATTTTCAATTTTTCCATTCTTGTTTTACGATTTTTTTACTTTTCGACTTTCCGATTTTTCGCTTTTAGAATTTTCGATATTTTGTTTATTTCTGCATTTCAATTTTTTCGTTTTTCAGTTTTCCAATTTTTCAAATTTTTTGACTTTCAGGTATTTTGTTTTTAGAATTTTAGACTTTCGATATTTCGTTTTTTCAATTTACCTTCTTTTAATTCTTGGATTTTTCAAATTTTTGACGTTTCGAGTTTTCAATGTTTGATTTTTCGAATTTTCGATTTTTCAGTTTTTTCATACTAGAATTTTTTGATTTCTCGAGTTTTGGATTTCCGAAGCTCGAGTTTTCCGATTTTTCACTTTTTTACTTTTCAGTTTTCAATTTTCTATTATTCAGTTGGTCTGCTTTTCGCCGTTTCATTTCTCGATTTTTCAATTTTTCGACATTCCGATATTTCGCTCTCAGAATTTTCGACTTTCGATATTTCGTTTTTCCTGCACTTCAATATTCGAATTTTCAATTTACCTACTTTTCGATTTCGCCACTGTTCAATTTTTTAATCCTTGGATTTTTCAAATTCTTAATGTCTTGAGACTTTTCAATTTTCGAACTTTCGACTTTTCAATTTTTCCATTCTCCAATTTTTCGATTTTCCAATTTATTTGCTTTTCGCTTTTTCATATCTCGATTTTTCGAATTTCCGTTTTTCCAACTATAATATATTTCAAAGAAAAGTGTCCGAATTACAAAAGTTATACAAGGCACCACTGGTACGCCATATTTTTTTTACGTCGTTCCGCTCAGCTGTTCCTCTTCTCTCTGCGCCGGTCCACGCCAGCGGCGCCAGCATCACGGGGGCCGGTCCAGTGGCGGCCACGTGGCGGCAGCGGTAACAGTCGGCTACGCTACCAGCCTCCGCGTCCCCGTGGAGCGAGTTGCCCTAAAAGAAGAGGGACCAGTTAACAAACAAATTAGGCTAAATCTCGCCTCAACTATTCCCGAGTTAGTAACCCTATATAACTTATTCTAGACTTATAATAACATAACCTGTTGCTAGGGGATACTAAGACAGCAACGTAGTGATCTTAGAATTCCACTAGCTGACCTTATGACGAACAACCCTCATGGCTAGTCTCAGATTCTCCGTCGGATTCTGAACTAACTCTCACGTTGTAGGGCTTTAGCTTATCGAGGGAAACGACTCCTCTGTAGCTTCTCTGCGATCGAGAAGAACCTGTCATGTCCTCGACTACATAGCGATCATGTGTCAGGACTTCTGTAATGACAAAGGGCCCACTATACTTTGGCAGAAGCTTCTTGCTTTGGCCCTGGTTACTAGCAGCAATCGTTCGCACTAGAACCTGTTCACCTTTCTTATACGTTCGCCCCGCACGTCGATGTGCATCGAAGGAAGCTTTGCGTTTGCTTTGATGGGCGTCTATACGAGCTTTTGCGTTCGCTCTCATTGCTTGGACGTCTCCTGCATTCTCTGGTTCAATTGCCACTTCGTTGGCCAGAAATGCAGTACCAGTGTTTCTTGGCGCGCATCCGAACAGCAACTCGTATGGCGATTTTCCCGTAGACGAATTCGCCGTAGAATTCAGTCCCCATCGCACTGCCGAGACGGCTTCGTCCCATCTTTGTTCATCTTCCATAGATGACGCCAGTGAGGCTAATATCGTGCGGTTGTAACGTTCAACCTGACCATTTGCTCTCGGGGTTGCCGTTGCGTTCAAAACATGCTTTATGTTTAGAGTCTTGCAGTATTCCGTGAACTGCTTACTAGTAAAACAGCTACCTCGATCTGAGATGATTCTTCTAGGAACACCAAAATTGTCTATCATGCTATTCAAGAAGTTAACCACGAGTCGTGCCTTAGTTGATGGGACTGCCTTCATGAACACGAACTTTGTAAAAGCATCTACAAGCACTATTAAATATGCATTCTTTCGTTTCGACTTGACAAAAGGGCCCAGATGATCAACGTGAAGTGTGTCAAAGGGCACCGCAATTTTCTCGATAGGGTGCATGTAGCCTGGCTTTTTCCCACCCATGTCTTTGTTGTACAAGCACGGTAGGCAACTCGATATATACTTCTTGACGTATCTACGCATTCCAGGAAACCAGTATGATGCCGATATGGCCGATATCGTCTTCATATCTGCCAAGTGGCCATTCTCGTCATGGAAATGCGAGACGACGTTTCGTCTTGCCGTCTTAGGCACAACCCACTTATTCCCGTTGTTTGTAATCTTATACAGTCTATTGTTGATAAGACGATAGTTTGCATGTATATCTCGTTCTTCCTTATCCTCTGGCTTCCGTTGCAGAGTCTCGATAAGGTACTTGCACCTATCGTCCAACATCTGAGCGGTTAGAACCCAATCATCTTCGTTGATGTTTACGGCACCTGCAATCGTTACTTCTAAACCGACAGGGTTTCTGCTCAAAGCATCAGCGTGTGACATTTTGTGTCCCGGACGATATTCGACGTCAAACGTATAATCTTGGATGCTTAGCCACCATCTTCCAATTCTAGGGACCAAATCACGCTTCGATAGAGTGGCGCGAATCGCGCTACAATCCGTCACAACCTTAAATTTCAGACCAATCAAATATATTCTAAATGCTTTCAATGTATACACCACTGCCATTGTCTCTAACTCGTATGAGTGGTATCGTTGTTCTTCCTTCGTAGTCTGTCTGGAATAATATAGTACTGGTCGAACAGTACCGTCCCTTTGCCTTTGTAATAGAATGCCACCTATTCCCCATTTGGATGCGTCAGTGTGAACCTCCGTCGTCAATTGCGGGTCGTAAATCGCCAATAGAGGTCGTGATGTTAATGACTTTTTGAGGGCGTCAAAAGCTATCCGTTGTTCGTCACCCCATGTGTCCTTTTTTGTTAGGATTGTTAGCGGTTTAGCGATTTTAGCGAAATCTCTAACATACTTTCTGAAATAACTAGCCAAGCCAAGAAACTGTCTGACACCGCGTACATCAGTCGGCGTTGGGAAATTCTCGACTGCGACTGTCTTTGCTTTCCCTGGTCGTATGCCTTGGCCACTAATCTCATGTCCTAAGTATTCAACTTTTTCCATAAAAAACTGGCACTTGGCCGGGCGTAAAGTAAGTCCAGCAGTGCGAAGTGACTGTAAGACCAGTCTTAGATTAGCCATGCCACTTTCGATATCTTCTGTCGGCAGCAATATGTCGTCCATATAAGCTAGCGCCTTCCCGTAACGCAAATTCCCCAAAACCTTGTTTATAGTTCTTTGGAACACAGCTGGTGCGTTACACAATCCAAATGGAACCCTGAGGAATTCGTAGTGACCGTCTGGAGTGACAAAAGCCGTTTTAGGAACAGAAGAAGCTTCTATTTGCAATTGGTGGTATCCGCTGGCCAGGTCCAGACTTGTAAAGTACCTACATCCTTTCAATTTTTCTACGAATTCGTCAACGTGTGGAAGAGGGAACCTGTCCTTTACTGTTTTGGCGTTTAAGGCTCTGTAGTCGACGCACATACGCTGCTCACCGTTTTTCTTCTTCACGAGGACTATAGGGCTCGAGTAAGGCGAATCCGATTCTTGGATGATCTCATTTTCGAGTAGATCTTTTACGATGTCTCTCACAACTTGGCGTTCATTGTGAGAGAGACGATATGGCCGATAGACCACAGGATTGTCATCCTGAAGATGTATCGACATCTTCAACACGTCGGTTTTGCCTAGATGTTTAGTGGTTGACGCAAAACAATCGCTAAATTCGTTTATTAAACTAACTAAATCACGGACCTGCGTTGGCGTGAGATGTTGATTGTATATCAGATTATGGAAATCGAAAACATCGACTACATCAACGGATTGTGTCGCTAACGGCAATGCAGTTGTTACTTTTGACACCGGAGACGACTTTTCCTCAAAACAAACTACAGACCTAACTAAGATTGTTTTGGGACTTACCTCGATATGCCGGTACGAAAGATTCGTGATGGCGACGTAGCCATCCTCCCCCTTCGTAATACATTCGTGTACGACGTGTTCTCCATCAGGCAGCGGTCGTAAGCCACCTCTTACGTATACGTCGTCGGCACAGGCACCTCGAGAAGTCACGGCGACGAGAGCCGTTGTTCTCGGTTCTAACACGATTGATTCCTTTGCCCATAAAGGAATTTTCCTGGGAGGAACATCGAGAGTTTCGCACAAGTCACTTCCTCTTCGGGTAACTCGTACGGTCTGTCCAGAAACAATCATCATGATCTCATCTTGATTTAAGAAAGTTTGGCCCACCAGCACAGGAATTTCTTGAGCAGTATTGGGTACTATCAGGCTCTCAACTTCAGCCTCTGCACCATCTATCTTGAGTCGGATGGTCAGTTTTCCGAGAGTTTTCGTGGCTACTCCGCCGTAACCTATTACATATTTCGTGCAGGGACTGCGTTCCATGTTCAGCATGTTGGCGGTATCTTCCCGGATTAGAACAGCGCCGCACCCCGAATCAACATATGCCTGGGAGGGCGTTTCATTAACCCAGCAGTCAAAAAAATAACTACTGTTGACGGGTGCCAAGTCTTTCTCAAGGACAACTTAATTCTTGATGGACTGCCTGCGGCAATCTTTTGTAAGGTGGCCCAACCGCTTACAACTGGCACATTCCACTTTGGGTTTCGGACACTTATCGGCAAAGTGACCCTCATCCCTACAGTTATAGCATTTTGGGGGTCTTCTAGCCGGTGGTTTCGCCTTTTTTGGAGGCGGCTCATTCGATCGCTCCCTTTCGCTCAAAGGACGGCGATGTGGAGTTGTAAACGCAGTTTTCGCTACAGTCGTGCTCGAGACGGACTTTTCAGGTTTTAGAACAGAGATATATTCAGCGTAGAGCCGGTCTGGGCTCGTATATCTACCTGCTCTGGCCCCTGCTTGGACGCTTGGATCTTCAATACCATCAATAATACACGACACGGCTCTATGTCCATTAATATCGCAAGCATTTGTAAGTTCTACCTTGTCAAAGTAATATCTTTCCCATGATTCTGTAGGCAACTTCATCCGATTTACGAGGGCACGTAACGTAGTGGCGAAATCTCTGTGTTCAGGGAAGGATTTTACGAGCAATTTCTTCCACTCTTTCCAACTCAGTCGATATGTTGATAAATTATCATACCAGCGTCGAGCTAATCCACTTAGACGACTCTGCATTAAAAATATCATGGTTGGCTCATCCCAGTTATTAATTTTTGCCAACTGTTCGATTTTTGCGATCCATTTCGCTGAACTCAAATTTGGATTTCCAGGCGTGAACTCGGGTATACTTTCCGGTTTTATAGCAACCCTAATTCCACGATGGTGTTTGTCTTTCGCCTTTGTTTGGTGCTTAATCAACTTTTCCACCAACGCTTCTAACCTGCTCACAGTATCGTTGGATTTTGATAACGGAGGTGTATTTGATGGCGTACATGACTTATGGTCGCTGCCCCGGCTCGTACCAGGTGCGCTTAAGTTTCGGGACGCTTTGGAAGGTGATCGAGTACGCTTCTGTCTGCGCTTGTAGTTCCCATCCGCTGAACTCGATCTGGAGCTCGAGCTACTGGAGTAACTATCACGATCCATCGCATTCACATCACTCCCGAACTCTCACAGAAAAGCACAAGGGCTATCCCACCGCTGCCCTATAATATATTTCAAAGAAAAGTGTCCGAATTACAAAAGTTATACAAGGCACCACTGGTACGCCATATTTTTTTTACGTCGTTCCGCTCAGCTGTTCCTCTTCTCTCTGCGCCGGTCCACGCCAGCGGCGCCAGCATCACGGGGGCCGGTCCAGTGGCGGCCACGTGGCGGCAGCGGTAACACAACTTTCGATTTTTCGAATATTTGAATCATCGAAAGTTCGATTTTTCTATGTTAGAATTTTCTATTTGTTTCCATTTCGATTTCCCGATTTCTCAATTTTTCAATTCTTCCATTTTTTAATTTTTCGATTTTTCGAATTTTGAATTTTCGATTTTTCAATTTTTCCATTCTCCAATTTTTCGATTTTTCAATTTATTTGCTTTTCGCTTTTTCATATCTCGATTTTTCCATTTTTCGACTTTCGGATTTTTCGAATTTCCATTTTTCCAACTTTCAATTTTTCGAATATTTGAATCATCGAAAGTTCGATTTTTCTCTGTTCGAATTTTCAATTTGTTTCCATTTCAATTTCCCGATTTCTCCATTTTTCAATTCTTCCATTTTTTAAATTTTCGATTTTTCCAATTGTCATTTTTTTTTTTACTTTTCGCTTTTTAATTTTTCCAATCTTCGATTTTTTGTTTTTCGATACTCTTCGATTTTTGATTTATTTTGACTTATTATTATTATTATGCGAATTTTCGGTTTTTTCATTTTCACGTTCTTCAGTTTTTAGACTTTTCAATTTTTTTACTTTTCGATTTCTCGAATTTTCAGCATTTCTATTTTTCAACTTTTCGAATTTTCAATTTTTTACTTTTCGATTTTCTGATTTTCCGAATTTTCGCTTTGTCGATATCAGAATTTTCAACCTCTGTACTTTTTGGTTTTTCAATTTTCGCTTTCTGACTTTCCGGAAGATTTTTCTATTTTTTCGATTTTCGAACTTTGGAATTTTTGATTTTTCGATTTTTCAATTTTTTTCCTTCTCGAATTTTCAAATTTTTTGTTTTTCAGTTTTTGATTTTTCATTTTTTTTACCTTTCGATTTTCTGATTTCTCAATTGATTTTTCGATTTGTCTATAGGTATCAGAATTTTCGACATTCGTATGTTTCGATTTCTCAATTTTCGCTTTCTGACTTTCCGGAATTTTTGATGTTTCGATTTTCGATTTTTTTGAGTGGTTGAGTGCTTTTTACTTTCTAGGGGTTATCACAAATTTTTTCATTTATTACATCCTCATCTTCTTTTTGTGACTATCTTTTTAATATTTCCAATTAAAATCTGAGTTCGATAACGATAAAAGAAAAACACTCAATAATAAATTCTACAATGTAAAATTAATGATTCTCACCGACTTTGCTAGTTTAACAAAAATACTCCACTGTTTGCTAATTTGACTTTCAGCAATACCACAATTTCAGTTTCACATCATATGCGGCTAGCCCAATTAATTAATTCACCTAGTATACATATGTAGACCACTTCCAGAACAATATTGATCGTGCTTTCACTGTTCTGCCCGTTAAAACCGATGTATATCGTTTAATATTTAAACGTGGCTATAAGTCGAAAGTAGATTCTACCCTTAGGTCTTCATTTTAAATGTATATCAAGTAACAACATCTTGAAAATTCATGTAATAATGTAAATTACGTTATTTGCAGAAATCTTATAATTCCACTTTATTTCACGTCGCTCTTTATCACATCTGCTACAGAGCACCGAATAATCGTTATCCAGCCCCACCGAAATCGATCGAATCGTCCCCTAACTGCACTTTTGCGTAATTCATCGCGTGAAGGGGTTAAATGGTCAAGGTCGTAAAAGAAAAAACGTCAAAGGGCACATTGGTTCGGTTAATATCCGCAGGGAATTAACGAGATGGAAACAGTGTTGACTGTGGAGTTAGCTCTTTAATGTGGTGTTAATTATTAATTAAAAGAGTTTTTTACCATATTTGTACAAGGAATGACTGTGTCGATTAATCCCGTGTCACAGATTCGTTGATTCGGTTTAATTAAACAGCTTTTTTACGAGTGAATAAGGGATGCTGAGGGTGTGGTCGAGGGCAACGTACGCGGCGTCCAGACGCAACCTCGTGCAGGTACTTCGGCGTCGTTTATGACTTTACGTCGCGTACATGTTGATTCTCTTTTATGTCTCGACGATGTACATTCATATTGCATACGCAATATAGTAGAGCGACTTTGTGGAAGGCGGGGGTTATGAGTTTTATGAGCTCGTTGGAAAGATTGTTATGAATTGAAGAGCTTAGGGGGAAAATTTAACCCGGTTATTTTTCTATTAACCGAGATGTTTTCTTTTTATATATTCTTTGCTTGTAGATTTATAGTTATTTGTCGTCTTGAAGAAATGTAATTGTGGGGATCGACTAGTATATTAAAATTTGCTTTGAAATTGTAAGTAATTTTTCTATTCATACCCCTCAAAAAAACTGTGACGTCATTTCAAATTATTCTTATTTCGGATTTTGATGTGTCCGTTTTCTTTCACTCGAATGTCTTTTATTATTATTGATCTTGTTTGCCGAAATTGTTTTCTTATACAAACAATTCTCCTGAAAACTAATGGCCAGCTTTATTACTTTTTCTTTTGCTGCTGCTGTTTGTTCGTTCGTGTGATAAGTGAGGTTATAACCTAGTAAACACGGCTATAGTCCTGAAACATTTCTGAACTGTCTGCTGATGACACTTGACACATTTGGCATTTTGTTACATAAATGCCACTAAAGACGTTTAATAAGCGTGTTTTATGTGAAACTTCCAAAGTTATACCAAAAATCTTTGGAGATTTTTTTTTCTATTTGTGATCTACTTACGCAAGAATTTGTTGACAGCACAAATTCGGCTTGAAAGTAAACACAAATGATCAAGCAAATTTTAATAAATTTAGCACGTAATTTGTTCTTAAAAATACATCAAATCAAATCATGTGGCTGAACTTAGAAAGCTTAATTATATTATGTCAATAAGATTTAAACCCTCTTTAGATTTAAAATAATTTATTTATGATAAGTAACTTTGAAGTTACAACAATTGCTGGAAATATTGGCCCCCCGTTTCATTACATAAATTAAGTTGGCGTTTCATATTCTCAAATACTCGCGTAAGAGCTTCCGACAAAACACGTCACTTTTGGGTCTTCAGTTGTATCCACTGATTGTTTCTAAATAGTGTTCTTCAAAGTGGGGAACAAGAAATAATCTAAAGATGATCGAGATGTGTAGATCTAGTCGTTTTATAGTATTTTTCTGACAAGTTGAGTATGAGATGGGAATTGTTTTGTTAATGTGCGACTTCTTGTTTTCCTCAATAAGTCTCACGAAATAATAACTCACATAACTGAATATTCATAAAAAAATAGCTTCAAGAACAGCAACACCAGGTATTTTTTCACGGAATGACTGAAAACATGAAGGTTTCATGTTCTTTAAAAAAAGACATTTGGAGCTCCCGAGAAAGTTTCACATTCTTTAAAAAATGACAATTGGTACCCTGAGAAGATTTCATATTCTTAAAAAAAAACTAGTTGGGGCTGCCGAGAAGGTTTCATACTCTTAAAAAAATAAAGACAGTTGGGCCCCCTGGAAGGTTTGACGTTCTTAAAAAAAAAACAGTTGGGACCTCGAGAAAATTTCACATTCTTTAAAAAACAGTTGGAGCCCCCGAGAAGGTTTCACCTTCTCTAAAAAAATTGACGGTAGGGACGCCCGAGAAGGTTTCATATTCTTAAAAAAATAAGACAGTTGGGGGCTACGGGAAGGTTTCATATTCTTTAAAAAAACAAAGGAGCCCCCGAGGAGGCTCCAGACTGTTAAAAACAGTTGGCCTCATCCGAAGGTTCACGTTCTTAAAAAAAAAACAATGGGGTTCCAGAGAAGGTTTCAGATTCTTAAAAAAATAGCTGTAACTAGACAGTTGGGGGCGAAGAGAAGGTTTCATATTCTTTAAAAAAACAATGGAGCCTCCGCGGAGATTCCAGATTTTTAAAAATACAGTTGGAGCCCCCGAGAAGGTTTCACCTTCTTTAAGGAAAAAAAAAACAGTCGGGGCCTCAGCGAAGGTTGACGTTCTTAAAAAAAACAATGAGGGTCCCAGAGAAGGTTTCAGATTCTTTAAAAAAACAGCTGTAGCTTCCGAGAAGGTTACACCTTCTTAAAAAAAAAAAAAACAGTTGGCGCTCCCGAGAAGGTTCACCTTCTTAAAAAAAAACAGTTGGGGCCCCCCAGAAGGTTCACGTTCTAAAAAAAAAGAAGGTTGCACTTTCTTTAAAAGAAAACAGTTGGGGCCCCCGAGAAGGTTCACCTTCTTAAAAAAAACCAGTTGGGGCCCCTCAGAAGGTTCACATTCTAAAAAAAAAACAATGGGGATCCCAGAGAAGGTTTCAGATTATTATAAAACCAGCTGTAGCTCTCTAGAAGGTTGCACCTTCTTTAAAAGAAAACAGTTGGGGCCCCCGGGAAGATTTCACATTCTTAAAAAAAAAGCAATGGAGTCTCCGAGGAGGTTCCAGATTCTTAAAAAAATTGTTCGAGCCCTCGAGAACGTTTCACATTCTTAAAAAAAAACAGTTGGGGCCCCCGAGAAGGTTCACGTCAAAAAAAAAGACAATGGAGCCCCCGAGGAGGTTCGACATTCTTAAAAAAAAAACAGTGAAGCCCCCGAGAAGGTTTCACCTTCTTTAAAAAAAAATACAGTCCCCCCCCCCCCCCGAAGATTCACGTTCTTAAAAAAAACAATGGGGATCTTTCAGATTCTTAAAATACAGCTCGTCGTCTGAGAACTTGTTTGATCTACAGACCAGAGCGCACTCAGGCGAATATCGACTTTAAGCATTCGGAAACGATTTGATGTATAAGCCATGATCTGATACACATCCTAACCGGTTTCAACCATAATTTCTTGCTGTTTCAACTTTCGAATTCTCACTTTTTCAAAATTTTAGTTTTGGGACTTTTCAGTTTTTCTCTTCGATTTTACGATTTTTAAATATTTCGATTTTTCAATTGATTTTTCAGGTTTTTTGGTTTTTCAATTTTTCTATGTTTTCAGGTTTCGATTTTCAACTTCACTTTTTTGATTTTTCGATAATTTCTGAATTTTTCTATTTTTTAATTTCTCAGTTTTTGGACATTTCAGTTTACTTATTATTCAATTTTTCGTTCTTACGATTTTGCAGATTTTTGATTTTTCAATTTTTCGATTTTTTTAAGGTTTCTATATTTCGACTTCACTTTTTTGATTTTTCGATTTCTCAGTTTTTCGATTCTTTAGGTTCTCAGTTTTGGGATTTTTCAGTTTTTCGATTCGTCAGTTTTTCTTTCATTTTTCAGTTTTTCGATATTTCAATTTTGGGATTTTTCAATATTTCTGTTTACCGACTTTTCCATTTATACTTCTGGATTTTTCGATGTGTCGACTTTTTACTTTTTCGATTTTTAAATTTTAGATTTCTCAATTTTTTGGTATTTTAATTTTTCAATATTTAAAATTTTACATTTTTCGATTTCTCGATTTTTCATTTCAGTTCTTCGATATTTCCGTTTTTCAGGTTTTCCATTTTTCAGTTTTTGGATATCTCAGTTTTGGGATTTTTCAATATTTTGATTTTTGACTCCTGGATTTTTCGATGTTTCGATTATTTTACTTTTTCGATTTTTAAATTTTAGATTTTTTAGTTTTTAATATTTTCGATTTTTCAGTTTAGTTCTTCGATATTTGAATTTTTCAAGTTTTCGAATTTTTCAAATGTTTCGATTTCTTAATCTTTTGATTTTTCGACTACCTGGTTTTAGATTTTCTGTTTTTCAATTGTCATTTTGTCAAATTTTCGATTTTTTAATTTTTCAAATTTGACTTTCATAAACTCCAAATTTTTCGATTTTTCAATTAATGGATGTTTTGATTTTCCCATTTCTTGACCTTCGAGTGTTTCGATTTCCCTGTTCTTTAGTTCTTTAATTTTTTTATTTTTCGACTTTACTTTTTTTATTTTTACATTTTTCAGTTTTAAGATTTTTCAATATTTCAATTCTTCGGCTTTTCTATTTTTGACTTCTGGATTTTTCGATGTGTCTACTTTTTTACTTTTTCGATTTTTCAATTTTTGGATTTTTAAATTTTAGATTTTTCAATCTTTTGATATTTTAATTTTTCAATATTTCTTAATCTTTCGATTTTTCGACTTCCTGGTTTTAGATGTTCTATTTTTCTATTTTTCGATTTGTTAATTTTTCATTCCCGATTTATCGATTTGATTGTTCAGGTTTTCGACTTATCAGTTTTTCAATTTTTTATTTTGGCCTATTTCGGTTTCTCAGTTTTTTCAGTTTTCCATTTTTTTCGTTTTTTGATTTTTCCGCTTTTCCAATTTTTCAACTTTTAACTTTTTGTTTGTCGATTTCTCTATTTTTCGATTTTTCTAATTCATCACTTTTCGATTACTCGTTTTCATGATCTTTCAATCTCTCAATTTTTGCAATTTTTCAAATTTTTAAGTTTTTATTTTTCGATTTATGGAGATTTGGATTTTTCGATATTTTGATTTCAATTTCTCAATTTATAAATTGTTCCATTTTTACCTTTTCGAATTTTCGATTTTGGCCTATTTCGGTTTCTCAATTGTTCGACTTTTCGACTCCACGATTTCTTGATCTTTTGATTTTTCGATTTCTCGGTTTTGCAATTTTCCAATTTTTCGATGTTTCGATTTTTCAGTTATCCGATTTTTTAAATTTGCGAGTTTCAATTTCTCGATTTTTCGTTATACGGTTTTTAAATTTTAGATTTTTGAATTTTACATTTTTTCGATTTTCTGATGTTTCATTTTTCGATTTTCAGCTCTTCGATATTTCGATTTTTCAATGTTTCGGTTTTACGATTATTACATTTCTTGATTTTTCGAATTTTCGATTACATATTTTAATTTTTCACTTTTTTTTCTCACTGTTAATATCATATAGTGTATCGAAAACAACCACAAAAATTGCCACTAAAAACATTTAAAAATTGATACAAAATAGAAAAAAATCCATTGGATTATTACGATTTCAACAATATTCTTAGTTAAACAAAATATGTAAAATCATCTAAATATGTACCAAAAATATTCACTTAGTCGTTATAAAAACCGACCAAACAACTATTTCCCGTAGAAATTGTAGTCCAAACCAACCAGATCGCTTCTGAACGCTTAGAGTCGACATTGGCTTGAGCGCGCTCTGGTCTGTAGATCAAACAAGTTCTCAGGCGACGAGCTATAGCTCCCGAGAAGGTTTCACATTCTTAAAAAACCAGTTGGAGTCCCCGAGTAGGTTTCACCTTCTTTAAAAAAAAAGACAGTTGGTGTCCTCGAGAAGGTTTCACATTCTTAAAAAAAGACAGTTGATGTCCTCGAGAAAGTTTCACTTTCTTCACAAAAAGACAGTTGGAGCCTCGAGAAGGTTTCCCATACTTAAAATAAAACAGTTGGGGCCCCCGAGAACGTTTCACATTTAAAAAAAAAACCAGTTAGAGTCCCCGAGTAGGTTTCACCTTCTCTTAAAAAAAAAAACCTGTTGGAATCCCCGAGAAGATTTCACCATCTTTAAAAAAGAGACAGTTGGGATCTCGAAGAAGGTTTCACTATCTTAAAAAAAAGACGACAGTTGGGGTCTCAAGAAAGGTTAAGCTTAAAAAAATTGCGATAGTTACCAGAGTTAGGCACACCCGAATGATGGGCAATCAATCAGACAAATAGTAAAAACGAACACATTTTTAATTTTTAAAGCATTTTAACATCTAGGAGAACTGGTTTTACTGAAGAAAACCTAAAAAAAAAAACTAGTAATTGTTATTAAGAATTCCCAAAGTTGTAGGCCACGATTGCAATAGCGCTGGCGATCGGACGGCAATGAGCATCACTTCCGCTATGCCAAAGTCTGATAATTACACTCACCGCCATGAAAAACGGGCCAGCTAATATTTTTCTGAGCACTGTGCTTCGATGTTTTTACTACGCACACTCTAGATGAGATTCAGAATGTGCTTTTAAAGGAACGCGAGAATATCCAACAAGAATAAACAGGTAATTTATTTCGTGGGATGCCCTGGAGAATGACAGCAGTCTTACAGGTTCGTGGGGGAAATACCCGTGATTGACGTCCTTAAAGAGTGTGTCAATGATCATTGGTTTTGCTTTTTTTTGGAAACTTTAATTTTTTTCAGCTTTGTTTGATTATTGAATTTTTATATGTATTTGAATTTGCGATTTTGGGTTTGTAATAAATAACTTCTATAAAATAAAAACTACAGTCGCGGCCCGGAAATCTTGGACGTCAATGTCCTTCCACTGTCACAAGGTATGAACCACTTTTACTTCTTGTAACCTTATTTTTTAGTTTTGTCATTTTTCACACTACGGGCATGCTGACACTTTATTTATGCGATGTGACAAATCTTTAACGCTTTAAGCGTCAAAATGACAATAAAGCATAGACTACATAAAAATTTTCAAATCACTTCCAAGATTTTCTGGCTCCGACTGTATTTAAATGAGGTAACTAACAGGGAAAAATGTAGATATTCCCAATGCCTCCGTACATGCTTAACTTCGACTGTTTATGTTTATAGTTCGAAAAAATTCGACTATTAGCACAATCAAATTACAAGCAGCGGAGTAAAAAGGAAATGAAATTGATTTTGTCTCCTCAATGCAGAAGAGAGGACTGATTCATTAAAATTAACCACATTGAATTATTTTCCTAGAAACACTCTTAAGTTGTAAGAATGACGAACAAATTTAATTAACGATTTACCATGCAAGATTTCACAATATTCAGTTTTTGCAATTTTAAAGTTAAATTGTAAAAATATTGTTATATTTTTCCCCCCATAAATCTGGATGCTAAGAAACTCCACACTAATTCATAAATCACCCATCCAGGGGCATGTTATTTTACAAAATTTAAAGAACATTTATTCGGAAGAATGTCAGGATGACGTTATCATTTTCTAGGGAGGCCATAGATGAATAGATTTTGATTAACGATTTATCGTGCTTCATGTAACCTTAAAACCTTTGCAAGATTTCAGAGTATTCGGTTTTGCATTTTCAAAGTTAAATTTTAAAATACAATTTTGAATTTTTCCGCAAAAATCTGGCTGTCCATGGTAAAAACTCAACACGGATTCATAAACCACATGCGAAAGAGTATCTTATTTTGTAAAATTGAAATAACGTTTCGAGAGGACGTCATCCTATTGTTGGTGGCGATGTTTATCCAAATTTTGGTTAGTGTTTTATGTACCATCTACACGATATTCCTAAAACATATATATAATTTGACAACAATCGACGCAGTAGATTCTGAGATTACCTATCTAATAACAATCCAGACAAACGGCAAACACACAGACAGACGGAAACGGGCGACCTATTTTTGTGTACCCTAAGGGTCATGAAACGTTGAATAAACATAGAAGAAGCTTACGCTCAGGAAATAAAAATCGCACGGTATGTGTGAGGCTCCTAGATCAAAGATTTTTGTAACGTTCATACAGACTTAAATTATTTAAAATCTGTGGTTCACAATTTATCATGGGTAACAAATTATCCGTAATTGGTTCGAAGTTAGGTACATGCAAATGTGTTTTATTGTAGTGTTGCAATTCCGCCTCCGATAATACATAAATCCAATACGATAAATGTGTACAATTTGTTACTGAAGAGTAATGACGAGAATTCTGTTGTATCTAAAGCTATTGCAAACACAACTACATCTATAAATTAAAAATTTAAAATATAACATAAGCCGAAACAAACTTTCCGTGTTGTTGTTATTAACTGGAATATTATAATGTTTAAGAATTATTTTTATTTTTTCTATTTCTATAAGAAAGTTTTTTATTGCACTATTATTATTAGAAATGTATCTGTGTCACGAATAGTTCACACTCGGTAATACAGATTCCTACCAGTCAAATGACCAATGACTAGAAGCTTAACGAACAAAAATTGCATACATTTTTTGTCACTCATTTTTATGAAAACACTCAACAGGGAAAAATTTCTTTTTGGAGTTTCAAGTTTCAAACCCGAAATTCTCGTCTACTGATTTGTCAATTTTTTTGTTGAAAATAAGAAATAAAATACCTCAATATACATAAAGAATAGTATAAAAACCACATTTTACAAGGTTCTTATTGCGGCTGGTTTTCCAAACTTGACCTCGTGCAATAATAAATGGTCTTATAAAACTCGCTTTTTAATGTACTATTTTCTTGTTAAAATGGTTAGAATATGAACATTATTTTTCGAAAACAAAAGTCCTGCAATAATCATGAAAATTAATTTTACGAAAAAATGTTTCATAAAAAAAATGACTATTTCAAGCCTTTCCAGTAAAATCTTATCAAATATAAATACAAAATATCGATAAAAAAGTGTTAATTTTTAATCATACGTAAAATTGTTCATTCCCATGTGATTTTTCAATAGCAATTTCATGATTTGTCACATACGTGTCATTTCATAACACACTTGGTTGGTGGTACCAATTATTGCATTTGTTAATTCAAATTATGACAAGAAATTGGGCATAAAAGTTACGTGGAGACACTCATACCTACCTCCCACATTTTTGATTTGATCTAATTTTTCCAATTTCAAAATCAGCACCTGAAATAATTCACATATTACGCTCAAAAAGTAGATAATTATGAATAAGAAATGATGAGGAAAAATCTTAACTCGTATCAAATCGTAACCCCAGTGCACTGTTGTTATGGTAACATGGGCGACGAAACGTAAAATGATGGCCTGATATTATATCGTTACCATATAACAGGAGGGAAATAACACAAGGGCTTTGATTAAATTGTGTAGAATTTGCGAAAATTAATTAGATGTGAGTGGATTAGACCGTACCCGTTAGTGTAAAGCGTTGGGGCACACTTCGAATTGTAGCTTTTTTCCAAAGTAAAGAACACGCCGGCCTTACAAAATTTACACAATAACTTTTTAATTCAATTATATACCGCCTTTTCTACGGTAATGGACAACGCTGCATGCATACACACTATCAAATAAACACAGGATTTCCGTAGTGGATAGAATTTAAGCTCTTCATTCCTTTATCCTTATCATTACATAATTTACCTCCCTCAGTTGTCAAAGCTTATGTAATCTCTTTAACCTATGACATTTAATTTTAATAACGGTCAGTTGTGTTACTTAAAAGCTAGGGGAACGAGGGGCTTGTTGTAACAGTTTTTAGGAAAACGAATATAATTTGGTATCTATTAGCTGTTTGACCATTATAAAAGTATCTATCGGTAGTCTAACTATTCCCCTATTGGACTGAACAGGCAAAAGGTCAAAATTGTTCATCTTCACTTCACACCAGGCATTTTCTTAAAAAAAGTGCATTGTTACAACTTGCCCCGTGGTTGGGGCTAGTTGTAACAGCCATCAGACAGGTAGTACCAGTAAAAATAAAGCTGATGTTGATACATATTTAGACTTTATTTTTGAAAAATCAACACAACACTTCATTATATACAATTTTTTTTCAGTAAAACTGAAATAAACTTTTAGAAAAAGAGTCAACATTAAAAATTTGAGTGTTGTCTTCCTTTTTCTTAATATATCTGGAAAGCGATATATGGCATAGGTCAAAATTTTGGCTCGCTTTTCGTATGCTAGGTATGAGATTTGTAGAAGTGAATTTGGGATAAGTTGTAACATGTTACAACTTGCCCCAAAGCTATTGTTACAACATGCCCCGTAGCACAATTTTCTACATTTAATTACATTTCGTCAAAATTATGTGGCTTAAGGGTCAAAATGTGTAAGGAATATCAAAGCTGAGTAATTTTTGAGCTACATGCAAAACTAAAAGTTTTAAATTAATTAATAACTGATACGAAAAACCAAATTTTACTAAAGCAATATTTTACATTACTTGGCCAAAACGAGACACGTGCACACATCCACTTACTGCGCTGGCTCAAGGAACAGTGGTTGTGATGACATGATGTCTTATGGTGCAAGAATTAAATTCAGTAAAATACCTGACGTTAAAGAGTTTAAATTGTGGGTAAAAATTTAGTGTTACAACTTACCCCTGTTACAACAAGCCCCTAGTTCCCCTACACATTCACAATGAATAAATTCCAGCTTCCTGATTATTTAAAAAATGAATTCTGCATGCCTTAAAAACAGACCTCGAGGATGCCGTTAAGGGTTTGAAAATCCCTCACACTTCCGATTCAGGAGTTAATTACAAAACTGACTCATTAAAAAAATGTGCTTACAAAGATTTTTTTGATTATTTCACCGTAATTGTAAGTACTTCATTTACAGTTTTAATGCCTCTTCAATTTTGTTTTGTAAATACCCATTATTAGATGTAATCTGTGTTCAAATGGTCTGTTCTTTTTCGCCTGCGTGTAATTTCAATTCTCCAATAAACTTTTATGACTTGACTTTCTGTTGGTGGTTGTGTTGTCAAAAGTATTGTATAAAATATTTTAATATTTAAAAAGTCTTGCAAAAGAATTAAACAGGGATTAAACATTACAACAACAACCAATTATCCAAAAATAATAGTGAGATAGAGTGTGGGTTATCCTTAGAGCAAGATAATGGATAATCGGGTGATGTGGTTGTAATTCCGTCGATACTATAATGTAGTTTTGATATAAATTTGGTATGACATGATTTCACATTTACAACTGTCAAAAAAATAGATTTCGCATCGTGCTCTTGAATTACAATGAGCGGTGAAAGATATGTCCAGTATAAATCGATTGTGGCAAACTATCTTATAGTTGGAAGGCACTTCCACAAAGAAATTTTGTTCGTAATTCGTGTGAGTCAAAGTCGTTTTTGATACATTAAATAAGCATCAAATCCTGTTTACTGAGTCTCTGCTTCATCGATCTTAAATTGCAAGCGCTTAATTTTAAGGTGCGAAAATTTCGTCAACAATGAAAATTTATTAATTAAAAACCACAACATAAACTTTTAATTAAATAGCCTTTTATGTCTTATCAGCAAAGAGTTGCACGCCATAATTAAAGCAGGCATGTGTAGGAGCGGTAAGCCTATAATTAATTCGACATGGCTGAAAATATGTTGTAATGAAACGACCCCTTCATTAAATGTTTAATATTTCGGGAGCTCTTCGTAGGAAAACAACCCGCTTAGTTTTTCTTCTAATTTGACGTTTGTACGACGCTTCTAACTTAATTTTCCAAGTTTCTAACTCGTCCGTAAAAGTTGTATTCACAGAACGTTAAACCCGGCTTTCTCAAATTAGTGTTGTTTTTATGCAGCGAGTAATACTTTTAGAAAATAAAAATTCTCTTTTTTGCAGATCCGCCCTGGACACAGTAACAAACACAAAAGTCGCGATAAAGAAAATTTCGCCGTTCGAGCATCAAACCTACTGTCAGAGGACTCTCCGAGAAATTAAAATACTCACAAGGTTTAAACACGAAAACGTGAGTGTTATTACTGTAGAATTTTCAATTTTGGTATGAACATGTGGGTAGGTAGAAGAAGCTTCGAAACATCTGCGTGCATGTCACTCACTTCATCCTAGATCTATATAAAAAATATACTCATATGACGTCTCCAGCCACATACATTCATCATTTTCACGTCGCGCCGAAATTCGTACACGTTTTTTATTGTGATTGTATTCGTCTATTTTCGCAGAACATTTTGCGAAATCGACTTCATAAAATTTCATTTTTCTGCCTTATTAAAAAGCTTCTTTATTTGCCTTTTTTTGATATCGAGTTTTCGGCAAGTTTGTGTACGCGGATCGAAATTGAAAGTTTGCCAGCGGCGGAGCTCGAAAGTTACTTGAATTTTAAAGTACTCTGTTAATGCATAATTATTAAGTCATTACTAATTTATGATTATCGTTCGTTTCGGCGAGGTTTGTTTAAACTCGCTTTGACATTTTAGGAGTGTTTGTTATTTTAACGGGAAAAAACGGAATTTTGAGCTTCTCTCTTTTTTCTCAGAGGGAGGTTTTCCAAAGACAGTAGTAAATTCTGAGACAGTTATTACTTGCTTTGATCTCGTGTTCACCTTTGGAAATATAATATTGGGAAACTTCCAAGGCGCTCATAATTTTCAGCGCCACTCAATTTAACAATAATTAACAGAATACACGTGTACGTACGTTTTTAATTGCTCGATGCAAAATGTTTATTGTTTGTAGAAACGCGTAGTTAAAACAATGGAAACAAATCAACTCCTACGCTGGCAAATGCAAAATTGTTGATGAACTTTATTACGTGAAATGTGTGTCCTGCAGACAATTAACTCGTGTTAATAATGTCTAGTTAAAACTAATTCGTATAAATAAAACTCTCCTTCCCCATTAAATTTACGATATTACATTAAATTTCCCTCCCTGGAAATTTGTCTTAGAACTTGCCAAATTAATTTTGATGGATTTGCTTTTTGCAGGAACGTTAATAATTTAACGTCTGCTACAAAAAGAATCGGGAGGAAGTTATTATGTGGCTTTTTACCAACAGAATAATGGCTTCGAATATCGCAGTGATATTGTTTAAATGCTTTCTCCGTAAATTTCTTTTTTCCCCAGTTCGAAGAAATCGCATTTTATCTTTCGTCGCACTCGAAATAAATTAAAATTAATTTTTAACTTTACGAGCAATCCAGGTTGCGAACTTAAAGCAGAAGATTGCATTGGAAGTAAATTTGAATATTTTTATGTTTGGGACGGGAGATGGAAGTTGAAGTGGAAATTTATTAGATGTGAACTATATTTAAAGTGAGCAGCTTTCATAAAAATTAATAGAAATTTAAATTCTGTTTGAATTTAGTTGTCGCATATGTGGTCGATTATCAAACGCCGTAATTGTAGGACACGAAGGGTAAAAGGTGAAGTATCCTTTTTGATAAATCGAACTAATTAAAAGTGACCCTCTATACAATAATTTTTTCTTCTACGGGAAGTAGAATAGGATACTATAATCGGGATAGAAATCAAGTATTATACCCGAAGGAAATAATATTAAAAGAATTTCCCTTGGGAGTTCTGCATTAGCAGTTTTCTCGATTTTATTTTCGCCTTGTAATATTTGATTTGCTATATAAATTTAGTCGCCGATTTCAGCCTCCGTGGCGCTTGATACTCGTAATATTTACACAAGTACCCACTAAATAAGTGCAGAAGATTGACGTAAGTAGTGACCAGTGTATAACTTTCTATTGATATTTTTCCAAACGTGTTCTTGGAGTTTTATTCTTTGCGTTGAGAATATTGATGATTTTTTTTTTTTTTTTTTTTTTATTTTATTTTATTGGTTAACGTTACCCAACAGGCCGGAGGCCCAATTACAGGGTAACGGGGGACATACACAACACCCAGAGCAGGGCGGGAATCGAACCCACGACCCAAGGTGTGGCAGGCAAGCGCGATGCTACCTAACCCACCCGGGTCCTCCCCCGGTGATGATGATTAACGACGTTCCCGTGTCCAAAACTGCAACCTATCAAGCATTGGGAATATACTTATAATTCACAACGCATTTAATATTTTACATTCACCGTCAAATATTTGTACCCTTTCACGTCTACAAAAAAGCTTTGAACTGATGCCTTGTCAAAAGTAGTTTTCATTTTGCATATGTTTGCCTATTCTGGATTATTGTTGACTTGAAGGCAGCCCTTGTCATATAATATTGGACCGAAATAATGGAAGACTTGAATACGCAAAATGACGTTTTCAGTGTAAGTTTGCATTTTTTTTTTTTTTTTGAGAGCACTACTCTCTGAAGCGATTGTACGCTGGGTCGTATAGTTTTCGTGACTGGGATGGCAATAAATTCAGAACCGCAGCTTCAACAACTTCACGAATTTCTTCTGGTTCTTTCATTTCAAACCACTTTTATCTTTCACAGCGTTGTTATTGACACAAATTTTGTCTGTTGTGGAGTTCAAAAGGGACTAAATATCGATTTCTTAATTGCTTTAAATTACGTGGCGTGGTAAAGTTTTTCTTTCAGTGATACCCTACAGGAAAGAGTATTATGTATTTCCCTCTTTCGATATATAAAATATATGTACAGAGTTTACTTCATTTCAAATACACGAATTTACAGTTAGACAAAAACAGTGTTAGGAGAACGAATTTAGCGAAAATAAAATTCTATCTATAAGTAATAAAAAAATTGGTCGAAGGTTATTTCGATAGAAGTTCCCTTGTCCTGGAAGTGCAGTCCAATAAATCCCGCTTTGAAATATTGTAACAAAAATTGCGATTTCGTTTTCTGATGACCTCTATAAAGTGGCGTAAATAACACTCCCGCAGCTTTTTGACTTGAATTTTTCAATTTTTTTTTTTTTTTTTGTTACTTCAATTTTACAATATGCATTTCTTCGAGTTTTTCATTTTTTCAATTTTTCGAGTTTTAAATTTGAGTTTCCCCAATTTTCAATTTTCAATGTTCTAATTTTTCGATTTGCAATTTTTCGTTCTGGTTTTTTATGTTCTTTATTTTTTCGACTAGTAAATTTTTCAATGTTTCGATTTTATAATTTTTTGTTTTTTCACTTTTAATTTTTTCAGTTTTTAATTTTTGACAATTTTCTGTTTCGGTTTTTTGTTTTCTTCATTTATACAATTTTTCTTTTTTTGTTTCTTTAATTTCACGATATGCATTTTGCATTTCTTCGAGTTTTTATTTTTTAGGAATTTTCTGATTTGCAGTATCACGATTTTTCAGTTTTTCGTTTCTTACATTTCTCGAATTGAATTTTTAATTTTTTTTTTTTTTGTTAAATTTTACAATTTTCCAATTTTCCAGCTTTGGATGTTTCAATTCGTGATTTTGCAATTTTTCATTTTTTAGATTTGATCTTCTAATTTTTCCATTTGCAATTTTTCAATGCTTCGATTTTATAATTTTTTGTTTTTTCAATTTTAACTTTTTCAAATTTTAATTTCTAATTTACTGTTTCGGTTTTTTGTTTTCTTTATCCCTACAATTTTTCAGTTTTTTTGTTTCTTCAATTTTTTGATTTGCGATTTCACGATTTTTCAGTTTTTCATTTCTTGAATTTTTCAAATTTTTCAGTTTTCCCATTTTTCCACTTTGGATGTTTGAATTCGTAGATTTTACAATCTTTCGAATTTTAGAATTGAGTTTCTCGAGTTTTCAGTTTTTAATCTTATAATTTTTCGTTCCTGTTTTTTATCTTCTTTATTTTTTCGATTGATCGACTTTTTAATGTTTTGATTTCATAATTTTTTGGTTTTACAATTTTAACTTTTTCAAATTTTTATTTCTGGCAATGTTCTGTTTCAGTTTTTTGTTTTCTTTATTTGTACAATTTTTCATTATTTTTTTTTTATTACTTCAATTTCACGATATGCATTTCTTCGAATTTTTATTTTTAGATTTTGCATTTTGATTTGCAATTTCACGATTTTTCAGTTTTTCATCTCTTCAATTTTTCGATTTTTCAATGTTTCTATTTTAGAATTTTTTCATTTTTCGTTTCTTCCATTTTTCGAATTGAATTTTCCATTTTTTTTTGTTTCTTCAATTTTACCATGTGCATTTCTTCGAGTTTTTATTTTTGAATTTTTCAGAGTGAATGTTCCAATTCGTAGATTTTGCAATTTTTCATTTTTTAGATTTGATCTTCTAATTTTTCCATTTGCATTTGTTTTTTCAATTTTAACTTTTTCAAATTTTAATTTCTGGCAATTTTCTGTATCGGTTTTTTGTTTTCTTGATCTCTACAATTTTTCTTTTTTTTTTTTTTGTTTCTTCAATTTCTCGAATTGAATTTTTCAATTTTCTTCAAAATTTTCAGTTTTCCGATTTTCCAACTTTGGATGTTTGAATTCGTAGATTTTACAATTTTGCGATTCTGAGAATTGAGTTTCTCGAGTTTTGAATTTTTAATCTTATAACTTTTCGATTTGCAATTTTTCGTCCTTGTTTTTTATCTTATTTATTTTTTCGATTAATCGATTTTTCAATGTTTCCATTTTTTAATTTTTTGTTTTTTCAAATTTTAATTTCTGGCAATTTTCAGTTTCGGCTTTTTGTTTTCTTTATTTGTACAATTTTTCGTCTATTTTTTACTTCAATTTTACGATATGCATTTCTTCGAGTTTTGATTTTTAGATTTTGCAATTTTTTGATTTGCAATTTCACGATTTTTCAGTTTTTCATTTCTTCAATTTTTCGATTTTTCAATGTTCCGATTTTAAAATTTTTTCAGTTTTTGGTTTCTTCAATTTTTTTTGCTTCTTCAGTGTTACCATGTGCATCTATTCGAGTTTTTATTTTTAAATGTTTCAGTTTTCAAATTTTTCGATTTGCAATTATACGAAATGTCAGTATTTAATTTTTTATTTGTTACATTTTTGAATTTTTCATTTTTTTAATTTTTCGATTTGCAATTTTTCGTTTGGGTTTTATTTTCTTAATTTTTTCGGTTTTTCAATGCTCTAATTTTCTAATTTTTTTTTTTCTGTATGAAAATTTCCAATTTTTCTATTTTCAATTTTTAATATATTATTTTCCGATTTTTCAGCTTTTAAATTTTTTTATTTTGCCTTTTTCCAATTTTAGATCTTTCAGTTTCTGGATTTTTCTATTTTTCGCTTCTTCAATTTTTGGGTTTCAATTTTTCTAGTTTTCATTTCAAATGGATATCTAACAATAATTGTAATTTTTACAATTTTGAAACTTTCCTTTATTTGATTTTTCAGTTTTACAATTCTTGATGTTTAATTTTCCAGTTTTTTTTTCAGTGTTACCGTTTTTCGACTTTACAATAATTTTGACGATCTATAATTTTCGACTTTACAATTTTTGGAGTTTCCAATTTTTCGATTCGGTTCTATTTTTCTTCTTTTCCATTTCTCGGTTAATTAATTTTTTTCGATTTTTTTATCTTCGAAATTACTGGACTATAATGTAGATGGAAAAAGCTAACTAAAAATTGGCTAATCATCCTCACCACCAATTTGATAACTTTATCACCAAAATTTACAATACTAAATTTCTTTCTATTTTTAAATGTTTCCTTTCCTCAATTTTTCAAGCCCTTGTTTTCTAATTTTCATTTTTCCGATTTTTCTATTTTCATTTTCTCGATTTTGTAACATAGTTTTTTGTTTTTTCATTTCCTTTATTTTTTTGAATATTTCTTTCAATTTTATAATTTTTCGTTTATTCAGTTCTTTAAATTTTCAATCGTTGATTTTTCAATTTTCCAGTTTTTAAATTTTTCAATTTGGCAATTTTTGAGTTTCTCAATTATCCCATTTTTTGATTTGTTTAATTTTCAATATTTCGATTTGACAATATTTCGTTTTTCGACTATGTTTCTCAATTTCTAATTTCGATTTTTGAATTTTTAAATTTTTTAGTTTTCCGATTTTCTAACTTTGGATATTGCAGTTCGTAGATTTTATAGTTTTTTGATTTGCACTTATACGAAATTTCAGTATTGAATTTTTTTTTACATTTTTGAATTTTTCATTTCTTCAATTTTTCGGTTTTTCAATGTTCTAATTTTCTAATTTTTCTTTTTTCTCATATGAAAATGTTCAGTTTTTCTATTTTCTATTTTTAGATATATAATTTTCCTATTTTTCAGCTTTTAGATTTTTTTATTTAACCTTTTTCCAATTATAGATTTTTCAGTTTCTGAATTTTTCAATTGTTCAGGTCTTCAATTTTTCGATTTGCTACTTTTCGATTTTTCAGCGTTTAGATTTTTTAATTTTGCCTTTTTCCAATTTTAGATTTTGAAGTTTCTGGATTTTTCAATTTTTCGTTTCTTCAATTTTTGAGTCTAAGTTCACTTTTTCATTTATTTGATTTTTCAATTTTTAATAAATTTAAATAATTTCTTGGTATTTAATTTTCCAGTTTTTTTATCTTTCATTATTACAGCTTTCTTCTTTTCAATTGTTCGATTTTTAGTTTTTCAAAGTTTCGATTTTGCAATTTTTGTTTTTGTCAGTATTTCGATTTTTCAACTTTCCGATTCACCAAAATGAAAAAATGAATAAGTATAAAATGAGAACTTTGCAAAATCTAAAAATTGGAGGTCAAGAACTTGAAAAATCGAAAGATTAAAAATTGAGAAACAATCGAAAAACTTCAAAACAGAAAAAACGAAATATTGTCAAATCGAAATATTGAAAATTAAAAAAATTGGAAAATCGAATAGTTGAGAAATTCAAAAATTGCAAAATTGAAATTTTGAAGAACTGAATAAACGAGAAATTACAAAATCGAGAAAATGAAAATTGAAAAATGAGAAATTTGAAAAATTAAAATCAAGGGCTTGAAAAATCGAGGAAACGAAAAATTGAAAAATGGAAAATTTTCAAAATTGAATTTTTTTATTTATTTAGCGCGATTACGATAACCTTAAAACATTTGCAAGATTTCAGAACATTCGATTTTGCAGTTTCAAAGTTAAATTGCAAAATGTTATAAAATTTTGATTTTTTTTTCGAAAAGTCTGGATTTCTAGGGTGAAAATTCTATACGGATTCATACATAAATTACAAAAATAAAAAGAAATTTACTATTATAAAATTTTGAGATAAAATTATCAAATGATTGGCCAATTTTTAGTTTGTCTTTTACCATCTACATTATAGTCATAATAGACATACATTATTTGACAACAATCGGTCCAGTAATTTCGAAGATTATGTGTCTAACAAAACAATAAACAGACAGACGGAAACGGGAACCATATTTTTCGTATTCTAGAAGTCATGAAACCTGAAAAAACATGAAACTGGCAATTCGCCCAATTACTGTAAAACCTAAAACTGAACATGTAACAGAATTTAATATACAAGAATCAAATGACATTTTGAGGGTCTTCGGCCTGCTTGACTAATCCACCGACATAAAAATGTTTGATTTAACTTTTTTTACTGGTAAAATAATGTAGAGGCGCACCATCCTGTGGATAATGAATATTGATTATCTAAAATTTGCTTCGTTCAAATATTGTTACAGAAGGGATCTTTAAACTGTATACAGTTGTTTAAATGCAAGCGAGTGTTTTTACTAAATCTGCTATGGTTCACTCAAAATCTTTAATCATGAATCTTTAACATCTTCTGAATGGCACTTTCGGAAGCATTTATAACCGACGTAGAATTGAGTTGGATGGATTTACACTAACTATACGCTCCAAGTTCAATATTGAAGTTGCGAACATTCAAAGAGCGGTGTGGATAATGATTTTTATTTAATATATTGTCAACCATCCGACCTAGATTTATTGCGCTGCGAAATCCTTCTAGAACATTAATTATTACACATCAAGTTTAATAAAACCTGAACGATGCACTGTTAAAAAAATACGTGCTTTTTTCCGTATAGGTTTATTTTACTTGCACTTTTATTGTGCTGCCGACTAGTTGCGTGTTTTTCGACTAAATGCTTCCATTGTAGTGTATCGATTTGTTTATGTCAAATACTTCTTTGGCGAGAAAAAGCTTTTACTTCAGTTTTTGCTTATACAAACGGAAGGATTCACTACTGTTTGTAAAAGCAAAAGCTTTTGCTCGTCTTTATTCATACGTTCATGAATTATAATTACGACGGGAAAGATTCCGCTAAATTAAACAGATGTTTTTCGCCACTGAGGCGACACTCCACACCTATCAAAAAATGCAATGAAACCTTTTTCCTACATTTTTGCCTCATAAAGTTGCAGTTATTAATTTTTCTTAAATTAATTGCGTCCTTAAGCATGTAAATGTATGAAAATATTGCTTTATGTTTTTTATTTAACTATTCCTGCGTAATAGTATTTGAAATTGTAAAGAGAAAGAGAAAGGTTTTCCTCTGCGTACGATGGTTTTTACGTGCACCATTGTTAATTTTATGCGAGAGCTTCAGCGTCTGTGCCCTCCAGCAACTTAATAAAACAGAGAAAAGGTTGGGTGAAAATTATTCCAAGAGCAGTGCAGACACAGGCCCTATTTTTGTAGTAAATCACATAGAACTTTTATAACGTTTTAAAATGCTAAAATTGACAACGTCTTTAAATTTTAGAGGTCACCACGGAGATATGAAAAAGTGGTTACAATGTTTGTTTTTCGATATTCCAAAGTAAACTGAAAATTGAAATAAAAAAAAATTATTAATTTGTTCGTTGGTTCGTAACAGAATTTCTATTGCGTTCGCTGATACGAATAATTCAGCGATTTTATATCTTCGTTTGCAGTTAAATGTTTTGTTTGCGCATATCAATTATCATTCATTTATAAATTAGTGCCACCGAGGATTAGAACTCAAACACGCTTATGATCAAAGTAAAATCTACTAATAAAGTTAATTCACAAAGGTAATGGAGGAACGCCAAACATTATTAATCCGGCGAGTTCAAGTAAAATTTTTTCCAAACCAGTGATCCGGCTCGAAGGACCAACTTACAAATTTTTGCTCGAAGCTGTTACGTTCGAGGTAGAACTTCGCACGTATCGATCGTGATGTTTTGAATACATTAAAAGTTTGTTTATCTTTTTTGCAAACTGCTGTTAAGCTCGCGGAGGTGTATGTATGTTCCTGTAGAAAAACAATTATTAAACTTTACCGTTCAGTTAACAGCGATGAATTAGTGTTAAACGCCCGTCTTTTACGCTCGACAAAAGCTCACACATCCATCTGATAAGGTGAGGTAATTAAACAGGAGTTTAATCACATCCTCTCTATTTGTGTCGCATATTTGTGTTCATCACCTGTTTGTTCGTCGGCATTAAAAGCGGTGTAATGATGAAATGGCGGCTTTAAGCAGGTCCTTGCGTCTAAAGTCGCGTAGATTACATCCATAATCTCATTATCAAGCACCTTGTACACATTCGTTCAAGTTTGCGTCGGCATTGTGTATTCAGAGAGAATGGAACAAAAAGTCCCTAAATCTGGGATTACTCTGATACTGATTCAGGCACCATTTCGTCCATTGTCATTTGTACTTTTTAAGGTGATATCCTGCGTCTTCACTCACGCTATCTTTCTTTGTTTTTATTCCTTTTATGTCTAACTCTGCGTTTCGTAGATGCTTTCATGGTAACTGGAATATCAGTTATTTTCAGCGTAGTTTATATTTAACGTTGTTGAATTACATTGTTTTACGTGGATTACGTATTGAAGTGAACCAGAATATCTGAGATTTTGTGCAGAAGGAAAGCTACTTACGTCTTCACACCTCACTTGACTAAACGAAAGCGAGTAAGAAACGAAATGTGGAAAAAAATTGTTTTATCACACAAAGGTGTTAACTAACGCACCGAAGGCATAAAAGCTTTATGTGTAAGGATAACGAGCAAACGATTGATTTTATCATCACGAATTTTATATTCACGTAATTGTTTATTTTAGTTCTCTTAGCACTTGTTTGAAATTTGTGGTCTAAAAATTAAAATAGAGTCCACCAAATAGTGAATATTGATTGTCTGTTTATTAAAAGCTACCGATAGGATTATGGTAGTGATAATTTACAGCCCTGACGTCCGATTCGTAATAAAACCTTTGTTCCTTTTGAACTAGCAACCGAAAATCAAGTCACCATTATAATCCTTAGCAGTTTGTTGGAACTCTCCAATCAACACTTAAACTCAATGTTCATTATTTCTTGGACTCTACTTTACACATAAATATAAACATATTATAGTAGGGTCATTTCATCGAAGGCAGAATTAAAAAAAAAATGATCGAAAGTTATTTCGACAGAACTTCCCTCGCTTCTAAAGTACAGTCCAACGAATACTGCTTCTCTGAAGATACTATTCACAATGTAATTGAAAAAAAGAAAGTTTCACCTTCTTAAAAAAGACAATTGGGAGCCCCGAGAAGATTTAATATTCTTAAAAAAAGACACTTGCGGGGGGGGCTCCCAGAAGGTTTCACATTCTTAAAAAATTGGTTGAAAGTTATTTCGACAGAACTTCCCTAGCCCCTAAAGTACACTTGAACAAATACAACTTCGAAAAATTCTTATCAACTTTAACTTTTTTTTCATCTTTATAGACAGTTTTTGCATATATATATTTTTTTATAACGTCATTAACATTTTGGCAAGGGCACGTATTTAGTATTAATAGACTCCGTAGAGTTTTGGCACCCTTGAAATCCTCTAAATCTTTGAAATTTAGAGAAGACTGAACTTTCACAGTATTTGGAATATTTTCACAAATTCAGTAAAATGTTCAGAATTTCTAGAATTGAGTAAATTTTTCAAATCTCCAGAAGTTCCAGATTTTCTAAATACTATAAAAATATCAGTCTTCAGATATGCCAGAAGTCAACATTTTCCTCAGTCTTCAAAATTCTAGGTTTTCCAGATTTTCTAAAACTAATAGACCCCAAGCGTCTTTAAATCTTTGAAATTTTTGAAATCTCTGGAATGTTTAGAATCTCTGAGATGTATAAGATAATAATTAGGGTGTTCAAGACCCCTAATACTTGTAGGATTTATATCAATTAAAGGAAGCATTCCTCACATTTTTAGAATTTTCGTTTTGTGTAGTCTTTGGAATCTTTAATATTTTTGTCATTTTAAAAACCTTTTTAACCTTTTAGTCCCTAGAATATTTAGAATCTTTAGAATTTTCAGAGTCCTTACCACTTCAGATTTACTAGAAAGTTTATAATTTTTATAATTTCTAAGAACATATACTTCCAAGATCTTTACAATTTTTAAGATTTCATTGGGTGTTTCTTCTATTTAGTACCTAAAACTTTAGTTTATTTAGCATCTTTGGTGTCTTTACAATTCGCAAATTTTGGTGTATGAAAACTTTAAAATTTTTAGAATGTATCGAGTCTTTGGAATTTTTGAAAAGTTTTAAACCTTTTAAATATTTCAAACATTTAGAAACTTTGGAATTTTTAGAATATCTACAATCTTAGGATTGTGTAAAATTTTGAAATTTTGAGATTCAATATTTTTTTATTTTCTTTTAATTTCTAGGAATTTTGGTAATTTTCAAAATTTCTAGTTTACCATTTTAAACATGCCTTGAGTTTCTTGTTGTGAAAAGATGGCTACGCATATTAAGAAAAACAGGTAAAATATAAACCCCGCCCACCCACTCTTTCTCATTTCTGACGAATTTCTTTTTATTCGTCGTAAGCCGGGGGGCGGAATTTAACTGCAAAATCCTTATTTTTCTATGAGAAATTACCATGTGAAACTTGTTCTCAAGTAATCGTTTTTTTTTATGCATGAGCAGGGCTTCACAATTGAGGTGGGGTGGGTGGGCGGGGCTTATCTTTTGGCGTTTCTTTCTTTCTTAATATTCGTAACCTTATTTCCACAATATAAGTTCCGCCCACCCGACCTCATCTCAATTTCGATGAATTTTTCATTCGTTGTCAGACCGAGGGGCGGAGCTTAATTACAAAATCGATATTTCCCTTTACCAATTTACCATTTTAAACATGTTTTAAGTTTCTTGTAGTGAAAACAAGATCATATTTAGAAAAAAAGACAAAATGTAGGCCCCACCCACCCGCCCGATCTCAATTGTGATGATTGTTTTATTCGTCGTGAGCCCAGGAGGCAAAACCCTTATTGTTATCAAATTTTGTATGTATTATAAGAGTGTATTGAAATATTATGAATTATTACACTTCTGTACTTGTAGTTTACGAATCCGCCTTGATTTGTATCAGAATGACTTATTTTTTTTATAAGGTCAATATTTTCTGTGTGGTTTATGTGCCCGATATTTTTCTTCGCTGTGACTTGTTTTATCTTATAGCGGTTACCATGAAATAAAAAAATGTTGCAAAATCATTATTTTTTTAAACTGGATTTGTTGTATTGTTTTTGAAGGGCGAGGGAAGTTCCGTCTAAATAACCTTAGAGCATTTTTTTGCATAATTAGTGTCATTAGCCTCTTCACAGGTTTTATAGCCACAATAATTTATTTTTGAAATTTTAATGCCACGTTGCCAAGTTACTCCAATTTATTTGAAATTTTTTGGCAATGGAAAGGGTTTATAAAAAAATCACAACCGGATTATTCTTAATATCTGTGTTACAATATTGTGTGCAAGGATAAATAAAGGTACGCGTTTTGTTATGGTACTAATTAAATCAAAATTTCGTATACAGAGTGTTTATAAGAAAATTCCAAAACTTTGCAATTTTCATTTATCGATAGTTGAGTTGTTTCACATAGAACACCCTGTATTTCATTGCCGTACCCTTATCTACTCAACTCAAAAAAGAAATAGCAAAAAATAAAATAAGATGCACTAGTAAAATACAGGGTGGTCTATTAAAAAAAAACTGCGACTTTTTATAAAAATTTCATGAAAATTGGAATAACGTAGAAATTTCAAAAATAAACTGAGGCATCCAGGAACGTTTTATTTTTTATATTTTTTTTTTTTGCGGAAAACTTTTGGGTATTTACCCATGGTGTATTATTTTGGAAGCTCATGGAGATTTTTTTTTTTTGTAAATTATTTAAAACAATTTTGGGGATTTTGGTATTCTATTTTTGGAAAATTCTGACTTGACCTGTTTTTGATTTATTTCTGGGACCCTGTGTTTTTTTTTTAAATTGAGGTTCTAGGTATTCCTCTTTGGAAAGAATTTGAAAATGCTTTGGAGCCTCTAGTGTCTTTTCTTATAATAATTTAATTAAAAATCTTAGGGGATACGCCATTTGCTAAAATCAGTCTTATCTCAGCAGGTACTGGCCCCACCCACCCGCCCTTTCTTGTCTTAGAGTGTGTGTCATTTGCCAAAATCAGTCTTATTTTAGCAAGTACTAGCCCCGTCCACCCACCCTCTCTTTTCTTAGAGGGTATGCCATTTGCCAAATCATTCTTATACTAGCTAGTGGCTGCTAAGATAAAACTAATTTTGGCAAATTACATACCCTCCAAGAAAAGAAAGGGTGGGGGGCGGGACTAGTACCTGCTAAAATAAAACTGATTTTGGCAAATGACATACCATTAAGAAAAGAGAGGGTGGCTAATTTTCGGACATGGTTAAAAAATGGTGGAAAATGTCAAAAGTGCCCAAATCAGTCTTATTTTATAAAATGAACCCAATTTTTCAGATTTTCCTGAGTACACAAAATGACCAGAATTTTGAAATTCAACCTTTTCCAATATTTTCAAGATTTCTAGGTTTTTTCAGAGTCTAAATCTTTGGAATTTTTGGAATCTTTACAGTCTCTAAGATTTATAAGATAATAATTAGGGAGTTCAAGGCCTTCAGTGCTTTTAGGATTTATAAAAATTAAAGTAAGCATTTTTCCGATCTTAACGATTTTTAGGTCTTTAAGGTTTTTGTTTCTGTTGTCTTTCGAATTGTCATTTTAAGAGTTCACGCTATTTTTACAAGTTTTAGAATTGTTGGGTTTTTGGAATTTCTCTAGAATCTTTAGAATCTTTCAAGTATTGGAAACAGAATTTTAGCTTTTGACCTATTAGTCCTTAGAGTCTTTAGACCCTTTAGAGTTTCCAATCTATGGAAGTTTTGAAAACTTTGGGGATTACTAGGAGTTTTATAAACCTTTCTGCAATTGCTAGGATCATTTGTAACCCCAGGTTCTTCAAAATTTTTAAGATTTTGTTGCAACTTTTTATATTATTTAGAACATTAGAACTTTAAGTGTCTTTACAATTCGCAGTTTGTAGTGTATGTATTCCGTGTAAGCTGTTATACTTTTTGATTCTTTCAAATCACTAGAATTTCTATAATCTTTAGAACTTTCAGATTTTCATTAACCTTCGGTATCTCTAGAATTTAAAATATTTGAAATCACCGGAATTTTTGAAATCCTGAAGAATTTTTAAATTGCCGGTTTCTCTAGCTTTTTTTAATTTTTTGAAATTCCTGAAATCCTTGTTTATATTTTGCCTTTATTTTTAATTTACATAGTATTCTTTGAACAACATGATACTAAAAAATATGTTCTTAATTTCTTGAGAAAAAATAAGTATTTTGCAGTTAAGCTCCGCCCCCTTGGTTCACGATGAATAAAAAAAATTATCACAATTGAGATAGGGCGGGTGGGCGGGCTTATATTTTGTCCTTTTGTTTTAATATGTGTAGACTTCTTTTCACAACATGAAACTTAAACATGTTTAAAATGGAAAATTTGATAAGGAAATATCGATTTTGCAATTACATTCCGACCAATAGTTTCAAAATTCATATTTCTTTGCAAAAACCATTTTAACCATGTTTTAAATTTCTTGTTATGAAAATATCTTTTTTTGTTCTTCGTAAGCCGAGGGGCGGAGCTTCATTGTAAAATCCTTATTTTTCTACAAGAAATTACCATGTGAAATATGTTCTTAAGTAAGTGTTATAGAAAAAAAAACTAAATGTATTAATTAAAAAAACAAGCCAAAAGAGAAGCCCCACCCATCCGTCTCGATCTTAACCGTGAAGAATTTTTCATTTGTTCTCAGACCGAGGGGCGGGGCGTAATTGCAAAATGGATATTTCCCTATACAAATTTACCATTTTAGATGTTTTAAGTTTCTTGTTGTCGAAATAAGTCTACACATACTAAGAAAAGAAGGCAAAATGTAGCCCCGCCCACCCACCCTATCTCAATTGTGATGATTGTTTTATTCGTCGTAAGCCAAAAAGGCGGAGGTTAACTGCAAAATCCTTATTTCTCTACGAGAAATTAAAAACATGTTTTGAGTATCGTATTGTTTGAAGAATACTGTGTATATTAAGTAAAAAATAAAGCCAAAGATTAGGGCCCACCCATACCCGCCCCAATCTTAATTCTCAATTGTGATGAATTTTTCATTCGTTGTCAGATGGAAGGGCGAGGCTTAATTGCAAGTTCCAGATTTGTGTACAAGAATTTACCATTTTAAACATGTTTTCAGTTAAGGCGACTACGTATATTAAGAAAAAATGCGAAAAATATGCCCCGCCCACCCACCCTATCTCAATTGTGATGATTTTTTTTTCAATCATCGAGAATCAAAGGAGTGGAATTTAATTGCAAAATCCTTATTATTTCTATACAAGAAATTACCATGAGAGACATCTTTCTAGGAATAAAAAAATCATCACAATTGAGATGGGGTGGGCGGGCGGGGGCTACATTTTACCTTTTTTCTTCTTAATATACATAATATTCTTTGAACAACACGATACTCAAAAACATGTTTTTAATTTCTTGTAAAGAAATAAATATTTTGCAGTTAAGCTCCCGCCCCTTTGGTTCACGGCGAATAAAAAAAATCATCACAATTGAGATAGGGTGGGTGGGCGGGTTTACAGTTTGCCTTTTTGTTTTAATATGTGTAGACTTCTTACTACAACATGAAACTTAAAACATGTTTAAAATTTGTATAGGGAATATCGATTTTGCAATTAGGCTCCACCCCAAAATTACAAAATCCATATTTCCTTGCAAAAAAGTACCAGTTTAACCATGTTCTAATTTTTTTATTGTTGAAAGACAGCTATGTATATTAAGAATAAAAAAATGCAAAATATAAGCCCCGCCCACCCGCCCTATCTCAAGTCTGATGATCTTTTTATTCGTTGTAAGCCGAGCGGTGGAGCTTAATTGCAAAATCCATTTTCCTTGCAAAAAGTACCATTTTAACCATGTTCTAATAAGTTTCTTGTTGTGAAAAGATGACGATGTATATTAAGAAAAAAAGGCACGATATAAGCCCCGCCCACCCGCCTTGTCTCAATTCTGATGTTTTTTATTCGTCGTGATCTAAATAGTAATGAAGTTTTCATTCGTTGGTAGACCTAGAAGGGGAGACTAATTGCAAAATAAATATTTCCATTTTTAACGTGTTTCAAGTTTCTAAGAATAAAAAAAATGATCACAATTGAAACGGGGTGGGTGGGTGGGGTTTATATTTTGCCTTTTGTTCTTAATATACCTAGTATTCTTTGAACAACACCATACTCAAAAACATTTTTTTAATATCTTGTAAAGAAATAAGTATTTTGCAGTTAAGCTCCGCTTACGACGAATAAACAAATCATTACAATTGAGAGTTGAGTTTTTTCTTTACACAATTTTGTGATGACGTCATCAACATTTTTGCAAGGACACATATATCAGCTTGGATTGGTGCAGTGTAATACTAAAAATAACAGTGTTGTATTCCCAAAATTTTCCGGGAAAACGGAGTCAATAAAATAAATTGACTCATTCATTATTTTTTTTGAGTCACCCGTATAAGCAAATCTAAAAAAAAATAATGCAATGATAAATTACAAGTACAGTCCGATCATATTTTCCACATTTTTGAAGGGATTTATTCGGCAAAATTTTGAGATGACGTAATCAATTTTTTGGGGCTGATAAACAGATAGATTTTGATTAAAAAGTCGCCATGCTTACAATAACTTCGAAACATCTACAATCACATGTATTGACTCACCATACTTTGAACATTTAAGATAGAGTTTATTCAGCAAAAATTTTGAGGTGACGTGATCATTTTGACCAAAAATTTACCATGATTATAACAACTTTGAAATATCTCCAATATTTCAAAGCATTCGGTTTTGCTGTTCCTGATTAAATCAATAAAATAAATTCACGCATTCATTAATTTTTTTGAGTCACCCTGTATATGCAAATCCAAAAAATAAGAATGGAGTGATATATCACAAGTACAGACTGGTCATATTTTATACATTTTAGATAGGATTTATCCGGCACACTTTTGAGTTGACGTCATCAAATTGACAGTAATTAGTAATGTTTTTTTTATTTGTAATTTTATTGAATAAGATAGTTCTCAATTTGTGGTTTATTAATCTGTATTGAGTGTAGACCAGATTATTGACAAAAAATAATCAAAATCGTGTAACAAAATTTTGTATTTAATTGTAAAATTTTGCAAGCGTTTTAAGGTCACCCTAAGGATTGTAAATCGTTAATCGAAATTGTCCGTTTATCCCTTTCCCAAAAAATTTATGACGTCATCTCAAAATTTTGCCAAATAAATCCTATCTAAAACATATTAAATATTATGCGTCTATACTTGTGGTTTATGAATCCGTATATATTTTTAAGAATAACTTATATAGCGTTACTCAAAAAAATTAATAATTTTTCGAAAGAAATAGATTTTTTGAACTGTGTTCCACGGGTGAGGGAAGTTCTATCCAGTATATTAAATTATTTCCTTTTAGTATTATTTTAAATGCGTCAAATATTTATATCACGATTTTAAATTCCCCATTTTCCATAAAGTACACATCAACTAAACTAAAACTAACTAAATTCTCAACCTTTCACATCAGACTGACTGACTATGTGTACTCAAAATGTGCTTGAAGCGTTATTTTGGCTTAAATAGCATTAGATGAGTTTTTGTTTGACAAAACATTCATATTTAAGTTAAAATAGATTTATTTTCAAAGATTGTCTCTAGAAGGAAACGTTCGACACTTCCCATTCCTTTCTGCTACAAAATTTAAATTACGGTTGTATACCAGATGTCCAAATTTACCTATTTCATTTTAAATTGATGTCATTTCCGAAAAAATCGAAAGCGATATTATGCTTCTCGTACATTCACTTTATTTGTGTTAATTAATCGTTGTAAATTTCAAACTTCAATTTTCTCAAATAACCGAGATATCGCAGTCCAACAGGTAAATTACATACATTTTCAGCTCCACTGGGAAATAATTCATCAAGTTGATTCTGTCCTCACATTTAGATGATGTATCACTGAGAAAATAAAATCGTTAAAATAAATATTTGCAATTACCTTAACATCCAGAAATTTGCTATTTCGGTACTTTTAAAGATAGAAAGCTGTGCTTTTGTAAAAACTGCAAATACTTTTTCTTTTTTGGTAACTTGTGAGAAAAAACTCAAGCTTTGAAATATTTTCTACCTGTCGTTTAACTTTAAATGTCCAATTATATAAATACCGTCAGCATGAAAAATAAATTATACAAAGGGGAATAGAGAAATATGAATATAAAAATATCCGTTGAATAACATGACATCATTAGGAACATTTGTATGTACCTTTTTTTATATAAAGAACGGAAATTTTGTGGATCAATACTACAACCAATATCAGTTATATATCAAAATACATTCAAAACTACTACCTGTTTGTAAACAAATTTGTCACTATTAGATATTTAGAGACTTCTACGTTCGTAGCGAAGTCGAACACGTTATTACTAATATTAATTAATATTTATTATTAATTATTTCATGTTTTTTTTTCTTTCAGATTATCGACATACGGGACATACTGCGAGCAGTGACGATAGATCAAATGCGAGACGTATACATAGTGCAATGTTTAATGGAAACAGACCTTTACAAACTTCTTAAAACACAGGTAAGTGGCGGACTCGGTTTATTTAAACAACACGCTCGAATCAGCAGAATTTTAATAAGATTTTCAGATTTTTCTAAAACTTCAATTACAACGTTGTCAAATATTTACTCTGGCAAATTGCAACGCAACTCGTGTCGTTGAATTTTCGTGTGGTATTGCGTCAAGTGAGCATCATAATAATTGATTAATAATTTTTATGAGCGCTGTCAAGTATCCGACTACATACATTAGCGTAAATTGAAAATCAACAATAAATATTGGACGAGGGTTGTGTAAACTTACCCTGAACTGGACGTTGTCAAATATGATCGACGCTACAGTGTAGTATTGCAAAACACACATTAATTACATGTAATGATGCTCATGAATTTATTGTAATTGGCAGGCTCGGGAGCGGTTTACCGATAATGCGGTAACTAAATAATCAGGGTAGTTTGATAGAACATAGTTAAACTTAACTCTAGTAAATACGGTAGCAAAATAAACAAACTTTGCTCTCATTTACCCGGCTCTCAGTTTAAATGTGTTAGTCTAGTTGGAAATTTATTGTTCAAGTTATAATCTGCGAAGATGTCTGCGGAACACTAAATAATTTACTTATGTGTTTTTTTTCAGAGACTGAGTAACGACCACATATGTTACTTCCTATACCAAATCCTTCGAGGGCTGAAATATATACACTCGGCAAATGTACTTCATAGGGATTTAAAACCTAGCAACCTTCTCTTAAATACAACCTGCGATCTTAAAGTAAGTTAGGGTTTATGACTTTTTTTTTGTAACTCTGATGATAACGAAACGTACGTTTTGTTTATTTTTACCGATTGTTATCAAAAACAAAGGGTTTAAATCGCAATTCAGCAATTCGATATGGGTGAAAACAATAGGAAGCTGTTTTCGATTAAAAGTTTCTTTGATTCAGTGTAAAACCGGCAAACAATTTTGAACTGTTTTTTGTCGTGTGCAATTTTTTTATGTACATAACAATCTTTTTGGGTAATGGAATATTTTAAATTCGCTAATTTCACATGTTTGTTTTGCTGTTATTGTTATGAACTGAAACAGAAGCACAATCATGTTATACAAACAAAAGCTTTATTACAAAACGGGACTGTTTTAAGCAGTAAAATTGACATTGTTGTGTTTCGGCAGTTTGAAACTGCTCTTTTTGCGGTTTTGATATCTCTTTTTTTACTAGATGTTGATTATTTCAAGCAATAACTGTCAATTTTTATTTAAGATCATTAGCTGTACAATTGAAAATTAAACGAATGAGAGAGAGAATCTGTCATTTATTAGTGTCAAAAATCATTTTTTCGTGATAAACGATTTCAACACCAAATGTCAGAAGGTGATTAGTTAAGTTATATTGACACTGATTTATCATGCAAGTAAATTGTTTACTCGAAGAAACCATTTTTTTCTTCTGGACGTCACACATCGCTAAGTAGTAACACAAATGTGTGTTTCTTCAGACAGTTTTTTTTTTAATTTAGCTTACATAATTAAAAATGAATCGATTTGATTGAACCTTTATTTAAGGAAAAAATATTCATTCTCAAGCAGCCGTATTAAAGGTAAAAAATCAATAAATATGTTTTACGTTGGTGGTAAAATTGAATTGTCTTTTTCATTAAATTTTCATATCGAATTTCGGAAAAAATACGAAGAACTTTTTTAACAATGGGAACCATTACACATTGTGCTCATTAAAATTTTAATGAAGTTGTCGCGCTTAAAAAGAACAGAAATCCAGTTTTTAAACACACTTCAGTTTCAAAATATTTTCAAGTAAATGTAAATGTGTTTGGGCTACAAACCTTTTTTATTTTATGTATAGTTATTAATACAAAATATGAAATTAACGCAAACCATCCTTATCCCTACAACACCGAAGATAAATTCTGACCCACCTACTAATCTATACTGTTCCTGCGGTTCTCCCCACCACCTTTTTCTTGCCCAGTGCGGTTTCGAATTTGCGTCAAAATTGAAGATTTTTATTTTATTTCTAAACTGTCAAATATAAAAAAAACTTTCGTCTTTCCTGTGGTGCCTTTCAAAGATATGTTGGACAACACTTTTAAAATCCTTCCAGATTGGTTTATCATGTTACAACAAGGCTTAACTGTCCAACATTGACGACTTTAATATCGACTAATACAAATGCGGTGTTTCTTTTAGAATTATGTGTGTTGTTTTTTTTAGATTTGTGATTTCGGATTGGCCCGCGTCGCCGATCCCGAACATGATCATACAGGGTTCCTTACCGAATACGTAGCAACCAGATGGTACAGAGCGCCGGAAATAATGTTAAACTCAAAAGGATACACAAAGTCCATAGATATTTGGTCGGTGGGGTGTATTTTAGCGGAAATGTTATCAAACAGGCCGATCTTCCCAGGAAAACACTACCTTGATCAGTTAAATCACATTCTCGGAGTTCTGGGTTCGCCGTCAGAAGAGGATCTCAATTGTATCATAAACGAAAAAGTAAAAACGGTTGTTTTGTTGTGATAAAAGAGTGACGATTTTCGTCGTAGGCGAGGAGTTACATCCAGTCTTTGCCATACAAACCGAAAGTTCCTTGGTCTAAGCTATTCCCGAACGCCGATCCGAAGGCGCTGGACCTTTTGGATAAAATGTTGACGTTTAATCCTCACAGGAGAATAGGTGTAGAAGGATCGTTAGCGCATCCTTATTTAGAACAGTATTATGATCCGGCAGATGAGGTATGTATTTTTCGTGTTTAATTTGGAGGAAGATGTTTTTTTTTTCGTGTTTGTATGTAATAGCCCGTGGCCGAAACTCCATTCCGTTTTGATACCGAACTGGACGACTTACCAAAAGACCAACTGAAGAGGTTAATATTCGAAGAGACGTTAATATTCAAACAGAAACAGCAACAGGAGCAGCAACAGGCGATGGCTGCTTCATAGTCATTTGAGATAAGTGTTTAATTTATTTGATTACGTTGATACCAATAATTTAATTATTGTTCTGTTGGGTGAAGGCAAAATTGTGCTTTGATGGTTACTTCTTCAGAAGAGCAGGAAAATTTTATAGTATTGCTTTTTATATTACATTATGTATTTTATTTTGTATTTGTTGTGAATTTATAAAGATTAGTTGTAAATAAGTTACAAATATTCGGAGGAAGTGTTACAGTATACAATAGTGTAGACAGTAAGGAACTCAAAATACAAATATATATTTTTGAAATATTAGTTTTTGTAAAGTAAATACATCGTGGTTGTGTCAAAAATTCACTATTACTTGTTACACGCAACGTTTTGTTGTTCTCCAGTACTCTTAACAGTGCCATTCCAAATGAATTCAACTTTAAATCTCTGTGTATTCTAAACGTTGTTTCAAATATTCTAGTAACCGAAAACGGTAATTTAATTCATTTACTGTTATATCATCATCGTATGGAACATCGCAATCATCGTTCATCCATTTTCATCAAGTAATTCATATACAGGGTGGCTCAATTTTGTTTTTCCGCGATCGAGATAGATTAGTAGCTGAGACGTTCTGTAGAATCGTGATTGATTTCTTATGCGCTGTTCACCCTGTATATACAGTTGAGTGAGACTTGGCGTGTCGATTTCGGGACAGTGGGGATTCTTATCTTTTTTTTTTAATTAAAAAGCGTCGAAAATTAACATTACATCAGGAATCACGCACACAGAAAAAATATCAAAACTTTTAAATTGAAGCTTTTAATAATACTTTTTAAATAGGTGTATAATATTAGGTGAATAACCATAATATTTTGTCTGTGATTTGACTTCATTTTATGGTAAATGTGTATCTATTTGTAAGTAGTTTTAGGGTAGGTTTAAACAGAATTATTTACTGAGTGTTTGTCTTTACCAAAAGTTAAAGTTCTTCGTGTGTAATGTCTGTCAATAATATATCAAGTCATGGGAAAATTTTATTGCATTTGTAACGTTTTGTAGTAAGATAAAAGTCAATTTCGAAGTTATCCACTTTTGCTTGCAATATAGCTACAAGAACCGAATCTTCCATTTTTTAACAAACTTTTCAAAAGTATACATACGTCGTCATGTTATCAAGTAAATTTGTCCTATTTTCGTAAAATATACTCGACAAGTACATAAATGCAGGACGGTGAACGTACGAAGAAGACGTTAATATTCCATGTTAGTTACCACGACTCGTTTTTCTTGTTATCAAGAGTCAAGTACAATATTATTGACGGTATTGAAAATGCGTTCTGAACATATCTCGATACGATTTTGTTCTTTCTAGTGTATGTTACAGTTTTTCTTTAAGATTTTTAATGTTTTTGGAACGTGAAGCTTGTATGGAGAATGGTTGTTACAAGGCCTAAATCGTTTCTTTCTATAAATGTTGTTATAAAGATAGTACTGTTATAGTGTGTTGCATTCTTATAGGCGTCTTAATTATATAGTTCTCATAGATGTACAATAAAGAAATGAATATGATGTGGTTTTTTATTCACCCGGTTTAAAATTGTCATCGACGCCACTGTGTACACGAGTCGACGCACCCTTCCATTGCAGATGGCGCTGTCGTTATCGAAATGACAGATCAATACAACCTAACCTGCAAATTTCGTCGAAAGATAAAAACACGCAAATGTACCGGTGATAAAGAGATTGGAAGCTTTTGCCACGTTTATGATTAATGTGAAACGAGCGAGACCTGAACAATTCACCCTTTACCATGAAATTGTGGTTATGTTTGCTATTGAGCGTGCTATACTGCGTTCCAAAAATAGAATGTCTAGGACAGATTATTTATGCCGTGAATTGTGGTGGTGATGCTCATACAGACTCCAATGGTATACGTTATGACAGAGATCCCCTACATGGTAAAATTGGGATACCATCCGACTATGGAAAGCGCCTTCTAATTGGGAGGGTGTCCCCAAACGACTACATACTGTATCAAACAGAAAGATACCACACGAATACGTTTGGATACGACATTCCTGTTAATTCCGACGGGGATTATGTTTTAGTATTAAAATTTTCAGAAGTTTACTTCAATGCGCCGAACCAGAAAGTATTTGACGTAGTGCTTAATGGCGACCACACTATTATTCCAGAACTGGATATTTTTGACAAGGTTGGACGAGGCGTAGCCCACGACGAATATATCCCTTTTAAAATATCTAAAGGTATTGACACTAAAATGCTAGCTAAACTCTAATTTCCACTTCCAGGACGACTGTATGTAAATTCCGAAGAATCTGACATTCGCGGGGCGAAAATCAGAGTGGAATTCATAAAGGGGTACAAGGATAATCCCAAAATTAATGCAATGTTTGTGATGAAGGGGAAACTTGAAGACGTACCGCAGTTGCCTCCGCTTCCAGCAGAACACGATTTAATGGATGAGTACAAAGAGGAACCTGAAATTCTTCCAAAAAATTTACGACCTAGCGGACCTAAACAACCAGATCCGTACGCAATGGATGATTCATCTGTTATGTTACCAGTATTTATAGCCATCGGGGCATTTATACCTTTATTATTTTGCTTATGCAAGTTGTGATCTTTTTTGTTAATACGTTGTTTTCAACACATTTCGTATATATATTTCATTGGTTTGGTTCAGTGGTTGAAGGGATTCAGTGTACATTTGTTCAAGATAGACTCTGCTGGGTGCTTTTTTGGTTTTGATACTTCCAAGTGGTTCCCTGGACTGTTGCGAGCAGAGACATCATAGTAATAAACAACATAAACAAAGACTTTATAGCTAAAATGTTTAATAAAAAATTTATCAAGTTTTGAAGCGTCTTTGAAACTTATTTCAAACATTTTTGTCCGTTTGATAACGCAAGCTTGAAATTTCTTATTGGTATGTAGGCAACCAATAATACAGCATATTTGCACAATTTCACTATTTAGGGTATAACGAATAAGACAATGTTTTATTTTAAAATATATTATTTAATATTATACTCGACAACAAAGACAATCACATGGTAGTCAAAAGTTTAAACCTCCCAAATAAATAAATACACAAGAAAAGATCACGGCACTAACAAAATTTACAACACAGCAAGAATTACTAAACCTTAAAATTACTCTACCTTAAATGTGTATATTAAAATACAAAACGCTGATATGAATTGTAAATATGTCAACAATTTCTCCTCTTCAAAATTAAGACAATTCAAATCCAGTATTGCACGTAACAGCATATCGCAATTTTTCTCTCAAAGTACTTTTTTTCTGATAGTTGGGCAATTTCAACAAGTTAAAACACGTCGAAGAAGTCGGTAACCGATTCTGCGGATCCTTTTTCCTTATCGTGAAGAAACCCCTAAAAACGCTCCCTACGATTTTTCACAATAAATGTTTCTATAAATCGTCAAAATTACCAATAGTGTCTCCCGTATCCTCGTCGTCACCAACTTCAACACACCTGATCGAAAACGGGGGTTCCAAATGCGCAAAACCTAGCAAAGGTGGTTTGGAGCAACTCGTCACAAACTGCAAAAATATACACTTGAAGAGAAAGTAAAAGTGCGCTTTTTTGTACCTTTAAAAACATCCCTTTCTCATCTTCGGTAAAATCTTTTTCGAGAATGTCCCACAACCACCCCACGACTCTGTGCGAATCGTGGAAACCCCCATAATACTGGGTGTGTTTGCGCAAGTCTTTCATGTCCAAGGGTACGTTGTCGCCTGCGATCAAACGTTGCAACTAAAATTTGAATTGTATTTATGGTACTTCTATGGGAGAATACTGACTTCTGGTGTGGAGAACAAAGACAACCACTCGGGGTTGATTATGGAACGGAATCCGCGGATAAACGCGCTGGTTTGATCCTTGATTTGTACATGCATTCGGAAATGCGCCATCAGGTGTATGTAATTAATCCTGAAATAGGGATTATTATTCCTGGGTTTGTTGTCTGTTCACGTATTAAAGATTCACCAACTCACAAATATCTGTGACAATGCAACTCAAATTTTTAAGTATTAATAAGTCACCTTCTGTTTCATGAGAAATGATACCCTTCCATATTACACCTATTTACTCTGCCTATGTGCCACTTCTCCCTATTAACATCATCCAAAACTAACCAACCCAGCCCTATCCCTTCCTGGCAAGACTTGCCCCAGACCTTCCCGTGGTTCTTGCCGAGCATCAACGAACATAATAAAAAAACAGCAACAAATTTCTAAATTAGCTGTTTTTCTGAATTACATTCGTTGATGGCCAACGTGGGGTAATACAATGTCTATCCTGTCTGTTTCCACAAAAGAAAAAAACTTTTCAGTTATGTTGATGATTTTCATTTTTTTATGAGTCTTTCGCTTTCCCACTCGAGATTCAGATTCATTCAGTCAGTGGTAGTGAAAGAAAGCAAATCTCCAATGTGTCGCAAAAGTAATAAATATTAAACTGTGCACAGTATTTTTTTCTCAATTCAGATAAATTAAAAAAAAAGTGACGACTTTCTTTAATTATTTTGCTTTCTCTCAATTATTTCCTGTTAATCAAGCGATGTATAAATTCGTCTTTGTTTATAAACTAAATTCCATTAAAATCGGTTCATAAATAAAAAAGTTATTCGAGGTGTCCCATTTTAGCTAATTCACCCTATACATTTTACTTTCGTGCATGACAACGAAGGAATTTGCAATTTTATACGAGCGAGATATGTAATAATTTATAATATTTGATATTGTCTAAAAGGGCTGGATGGTTTTACCTAAATTATGATTTAGAGATTTTTGGAAATGGTAAACTGTAAAATTCAAAATTTAATTTTAAATACTGGTTCGCTTTGAACATTTTCAGTAAGTAAATGTAATCGTGAATTCGAAGAGAGACAGGAGATTTGATGCTGGTGTTGTGTTATGATTTATGTGTTCTACGACTGGAATTTTTGAAATATTATTTTTGGACACGCCTCTCACAGCGAAGTGTGTACCTAGCGAAATTATTATGATTTTGACCATATTGAACCGTTTCTCATTCGAGATTTTTGGAAATAGTAAATTGCAGTACTCAAGATTTAATTTTAAACACTGGTTCACTTTGAAAATTTTCAGTAAGTAAATGTCATAGTGAACTCAAAGAAAGAAAGAGGATTTGATCCTGGTTTTGTGTTATGATTTATGTGTTCTACGACTGGAATTTTTGAACGAATATTTTCGGACACGCCTCTCACAGCGAAGTGTGTACGTCGCGAAATTATTGAGTTGAGAAGTTGATGAGGCAAAGCACAAAATACTCCAATATCTAAGTACTGAAAAAATTACATATATTGTCTTGCTTGCGTTTTCTGGGGTTCACGTAGAAATTTTTTGTCAAAAAATGTAATTTTAGAAACATTAAACAAGTCAAAAAATGTGTAATGTGTAATTTTTCTATGCCAGAAAATCAATTTTTGTTTGATTAATTATAATATCAAGAATTTCGGAAAAAAATTGCTTCAATTTCTGTTATCATTAATTTTATTTCGACGATAAAATATCATTATCAAGTTAGTGTTCCATAAAATTTTGTTAAAGATGGTTCCTAGCTCTGTAAACGAACTTATTTATAATTTTAACTTTCGATTTTTCAATTTGTCGTTTTTTTATTCTTCGATTTTATGATTTTTCACTTGTTGGATCTCTGAATTTTCGAATTTTTCAGTTTTATGATTTTGTCATTTTTAGTTATTCAGTTTTTATTTTTAAATTTTTTAACTTTATGGTTTTTAATTGAAGATATGCATTAATTTCGACAATGACAAAAGCACATCGGTGTCATGTTGTTGCTTTCGCCACGTTTATTTATATTATTTTGACTGATGATTTTTTAATAGCACCCTTTTTTGGTTTTTTAAAAATTATTCATTTTTTGAATATTTTAATTTACAATTTTTGGATTTTCCAGTTAAGTCTATTTATTTATCAATTTCCAGATGCTTTAATTTTTCGATTTTCAAATTTTCCATTTGGATATTTTTGTTTTCTCAATTTTTAGTTTTTCAATTTTACAATTTTTGAAGCTCTTTGTTTTTGATTTTTTTAATTTTCGGTCTCCCAGATTTTTGATTTGCAATTTTTCGATATTTCAATTTTGCACTTCCTCAATTTTTAAATAATTTGTATATACCTTAATTTTTAATCGATTTTTCAATTTTTCATGTCTTCATGTTTTCTATTTGTAGTTTTTGTAGTTTTCAATTTCTAGATTTCTCAATTTTTAATTTAACTCTTAACTTTTTCAACTTCTTAATTTTTACTGTTTCATTTTCTCAGATCCTAATTTTTGAATTGTGAACAAAAAGAACAAATTCATTACAATTGAAATTTTCACGAAAATTTTTTAACTAATTAATTTATAGTTGCTTTGGCTGTGTTTATTTATATTGTATTGACTGAGCATGTTTTTAATACCACCCATTGTTGAATTTTTAAAAATTCTATAGTTTTCTGAATTTGTAATTTCTCGATTTTCCGATTTTTGTTATAAAGTCGCGATCTTTTCTATAGAACCACTCCCTAGTGTAAATTTTCAAAATTTGTTTAGTGTAAGTGACCTTGACGGGTTTCTGGGGGAAAACATATGTGTCAAAAATTTGACAGGTTAGATGGCCCCATTGTCAATGTGGATATTTTATTTTAATAAATAGATAAACAGAACATACAGTCTGCACGGGATACAGTGCGGCATAGCTGAGGGCAACCGAAACATTCGTGTTGTGCTAGTTTCGATTGCCATATCAACTACCGCTACCAACCGCGTTCGGCGTAAAGTACTAGATGACAGGGCTACCAACTTGACTTTTTATTGAGTGGTTCCGTAGAAATGACCGCTACTGTATATTACAATTTTTCAAATTTGTTTTAAGTTTTTAAAATTTCCTTTTTATCAACTTTTCAATCTTTACTTCCCGAGCGTAAGCAAAGGAAGTGTTGTAATCGAGTCCGTCGGCCGACTCTCTACTTTTACGTTTTCTCGATCTTTCATGACCCCTAGAAGACGAAGAAATAGGTCTCCCATTTCCGTCTGTCTGTCCGTCTGTCTGTCCGTCTGTCTGTCCGTCTGTCTGTCCGTCTGTCTGTCCGTCTGTCCGTCCGTTTGTCCGTCTGTCTGGCGTCCCGAATTTTTATTAGACAGATAATCTCCGAAAGTACTGGACCGATTGTTGTGAAATTTTGTAGTTATATTAGGAATATCATGCAGATAGTAAAACGCTAACCAAAATTTGTCTAATCATCCCCACCACTAATGTGATGACGCCACTTCAAAATTGTACATAGTAAATGGGTTTTAAATTGTATTTGAGTTTTTACCCGGAACGTCCAGATTTTTGGAAAAAAAATCAAAATTATAAAACAACATTTTGCAATTTAATTTTGAATCTGCTAATCCGAATTTTTTGAAATGTTGCAGATGTTTTAAGGCTATAAAGAGCATCATAAATCTTTACTCAAAATATATTTGGTAATCCCTTCCAAAAACTTGATGACGTCAGCTCAAAAGTTTGCCAAATAAATCCTATGTAAAATGTACAAAATATGATGAGTCTGTGCTTGTGATATATCACTCCATTCATATTTTTTGGATTTGCATATACAGGGTGACTTAAAAAAATTAATGAATGCGTACATTTATTTTATTTATTTACTCAGGAACTACAAAACCGAATGCTTTGAAATCTTGAAGGTGTTTTAAAGTTATCATAAGCATGGTAAGTTTTTGATCAAAATGTATTTGTTCATCCTCCCTAAAAAATGTATGACGTCACCACAAAATTTTGCTAAATAAATCCTATCTAAAATGTACAAAATATGATGAGCCTTTTCTTCTGATTTATCATTCCATTAATAGTTTTTGGATTTACATATACAGGGTGACCCAAAAAATTAATGAATGGGTAAACGTATTTTATTGATTTAATCAGGAATTCCAGAACCGAATGTTTTGAAATCTTGCAAATGTTTTAAGGTTATAAAGAGCATAATAAATTTGTAGTCAAAATATATTTGGTTATCTTCTACAAAAAACTGATGACGTCAGCTCAAAAGTTTGCCGAATAAATCCTATCTAGAATATACAAAATATGATGAGTCTGTACTTGTAATTTATCATTTCAGTCATATTTTTTGAATTTGCATATACCGGGTGACTCAAAAAAAATAAAGAATTCTACTGCGAAAAAAAAAAACATAATAGACATGCAGTCGTCACGTTTCCGACAGCGAGGGAAGTACTGTCTAAACTCTTTAGACCAATTTTTCTATTTTGTACTTACTTGGATTTTTAACGTTTCGATTCAGAATTATTCAATTTTACAGTTTTTCGATCATGCAAATTTTCGTTCCTTCAATTTTTCGATCCGCAATTATTCGTTTCCTCCATTTTTCGATTTTTCAATTTGTAGATATTTTAATTTTTCTTTATTTGAATTAAACGATTATTGAAATTTTCACGTCTTCAATTTTTTGATTTGCGGTATTCAACTTTTAGTCTTTTTAATTTTTAGCTTTTAAATAATCAAATCCTCATTTTTGAATTTTTACATTTTGGACGAAAAAAAAAACAAGTTTATTCGAACTGAAATTTTGAAAAATTGTAAAGCAGGATTTTTTTCATGTTGCTCTTGTGTTTTCGAATTGTTTCTTCGAAAAATGGAAACATCGAAAAGTTGAAAAATCTAAAAGTAATAAATTTAGAAGGTGAAGAATCGAAATACTGAAAAATTGGAAAATTCCAAAATTGTAAAAACTAAAAATTCAAGAATTAAAAACTGGACACAAAATTGCAAATCCAAAAATTGAGGAAACGAAAAATTAAAAATCGAAAATCTAAAAATTCGAGAAATTGAAACACCGCAAAATTCAAAAATAGAATAATTTTGGGATCTATAATTTGTAAATCTCAAAGATGGAGTAACGAAAAATTAAAAAATCGAACAATTAAACTAGAAACACAAAGAATTGAAATCAAATTACTGGAGAAAGGAAAAATTGAAAATCGGGAAATGAAAATTCGAAAAACTGAAAACGAAAAAAGTAAAATCGAAAAATTGCATTACGGATAACCTACATATTAAACAATATCAGTTTTGCCTAAACTATAGAGGCAAGATTCGAGTCTGCCTCTGTATGGTGTGTTGAAGGGCATTGTTTAATTATGGGGATAGCGAATACCCACCATCCAAACAATGATTTTTCACAATTATTTTTTAAATATAAGAAAAAAAACATTTTATTGTTCAGAAATATATCGGTAAGAATTAATAAAAATAATAACACAGAGCAAATTATTTGCTGAGGCATTGCCACATCTGCCTCATAAAACAAGCCGCCCCTGCTCACAGCGAAGTGTGTACCTAGCGAAATGAATATGATTTTGACCATATTTAAGTGTGTTTATGTGTTTTTAATTATGTAATGGGGACTTCGATTCACGATGTAATCTTGATAGATTAATTTTGATTTATTGAATTTAAGATCTTGTAAAAATGCTTTAATGTACTGTAATTTTGATAATTATTTAGTTATCTGTCAAAATTTCCAATTTTATTTCAATTATTTTTGTTTTCTTTGTTCAATTGTCAATATTTAAAATTTGTCTACGCGAAGTACAATAACTTTGGAACTGCCATCCACTCACTTTAGACAAACTGTCGTGATCTAGAGAATTTTGTTAATTTCATAATAACAGGTATTTATGTGACATAAATTTGTAATCTTGTATTTAAAAATAACGGATTTTTGTAGCTCGAAAAATACAGCCCTTTAATAAAACTTAATAAAATTATTATTCCCTCCATATTTTTGTGTTGTTATTTCAAAATCACTTTTCCACATTTGCGGTTCATGACTTTGCATTAGAACGCATTCCGGCATTTTAAAACACAACGTAGGGTTCCATTTTGTTGACGACCACAGTTCATCGCCAGTTTTCAAATTTTTCACGGGTTTTTAAATTTTCAAATTCAAAGTTTTTTTTTAATCACAATAGTTTTAATAGATGTATAGAAATTTTAATTCTAAATAAACTTATTGATGATTTGTTGTTCTTTGTTGTTTTTTATTATTTTCAAGATCTTTATTCTGAAAAAAGTGAACGGTTTTATTATTTTCATACGTTTTTACTATCATTCCATTTGATGATAGGCTAATTTCATGTTTTACGTAACCTCTGAAACTAGCGAACCGTTTGCCGAAGAATTTTAGATTATTGTACAAATGATTAAACGATAAAAAAATGTGTTTGTTCATCCCCATGAACACTTTGTTGACGTCATTTCACGATTTTGCAAAGTAAATCCTACTTAAATTTGAGAAAATAAAGTGCTTATGTGCTTGTTGTTTATTAACCCGTTCTTATGTTTTACCTCAGATATCCAGAGTTTTGGAAGAAAATCAAAATTTATCCCCGACAATACAAAAATTTACTTATATACAGTTATATTACGATTCTAATTTTCATTAATGATCTGGGCATCCAAGTGGGCACTGACTTATTCTACATTTGTAAATTTCACAGGTCACTAGAAGTAGGAATCATTTATGACAGCCCTGTATATTACCAACATAAATCAAAATTGGTGAATTTAAAACAAAAATCAACAGACAATAACATAGCACTTCTTTTCAATATAAGAAATTAACTTGCTAAAGTTGCCCAATTTGGTGTTTTATACTGAGAATATAATTCATGTATCACATGACCTCATTTCGTCCAATAGAATTTGTTCATGCCCTTAGTTACATGTCTATCACAGCGATAATAATTTTATTGCCTTATTGTGGTCTGTTGCTACCTAAATTTAAAAACTGTCAAATTTGACAAATTTTAGAATTTCATATTTTTTTTTTTGTCTATTATGGCTTGCCAACGTTGGGGGCAAGCTCAAAACGACGAAATCAATTCTGTTATCAAAAAATGTGTTCATTCATTATATTCTCATGTTGAATATAACTCGTGATATGATTAATAATCGAAGATATGGCTCGTGAAACCGAAGCAGCACATCTGCAGCTCGGTTTCACTCGAAATATTATCGATAATAATTATATCACTTGTTATATTATAACTGAAAAGAAATGATTTTTGCTAGCCAACTTACTTATTATCGTTCGTAACAGGAACCGCCTTTCCCCCAGCTACCAACTCATGAGTAACCAACTTCCCCAGACACTCCTCATCCAAGCTAAACGTGAGATCCAAATCAGACACGTCCCGATCATAATGCTTGACATAACTCAAGCTCCTATACAACTCTGGATCTAGAGAAGGCAATTCATCCACACAACTGTACAAAGCTTGAGCCGTCTGTCCAGAAACCTGGCTCAGAAAAAACGACGCAAAAGGCACATCCACAACAATCCCTTCGTACACGGCTTTGCCCAGCATCCTCCCCACAAATTCAAACAACTGAAGATGATTATCTTGCAAATACGACGTCGGAGACGGATACAACCTCTCCTCACTCGTAACTTTAAACAAATTCAGCGCCGGATCGAATATCTTCTTGATACTTTCTTCCAGAAACTCTTTAAACACGCCGTCTTGGTCAATCCCGGCTTCATCCAGGCCTTGTTCGTTAATGAAACGTACTCTAATTACGCCCTTGAGGGCTTGCGGGGGGAGGAGCGCCAACTGGCGGTAGCCGTCTTCGACAATTCTCGACCTACAACATCGCGATGAAACGTTTTAAAGTAAAGGAAAGAGACGCTCTTTCTTCACCTGTGGACGGTGATCAAGGTGGACTGTGGGGAAGCGCACGCGGATTCGGTCAAACCCAGTACTGTTTTTTCATTGGTTATGTATTTGCGGAAGAGGCGCACTCGGTCTTCGTGGGGGATGATATGTGGCATGGTTTGTATGAGCAGTTGAGGCGCTTTGCGACCTTTGTCGAGATCGGCTATGAACGCCGACACTTTGATGTCCTTGAGCAGCCAGTGGCCTTGAGGGGTGTACGTTCGGCGGCAGTCTCTTCTGTACAGAAGCATTAGTAGTGTGTGCAACGACTGGAAAAGGGGGTTGGTTTGGATGGTTTTTAGATCTGGAAAAATTGAGAGTTAGGTTGAGTCGAGGGTGGCGTTGTGTATTACCGAACAGATTTCCTAGGACTGCTTTGTAGAGAAATGTGTTTAGGAATGACGACATCACGATGAAGTCGCTTATTTTGAAAGGGTTCTGCTGCTCGTACATTTCTACATCGTCTAAAATACTGTGAAAAAATTAGGTTGTTGTGGTTGTTGCTAGAGATGAAAATTTTCAATGAAATATTTCTCTAACACTAAACTAATTTTTTATTAAAGGTCCACCCACACCGCAATTTTTTAAAATCAAATGAATCTTGTGCTTGGTTTTAATGTATGTAATTCCGGGTGTCTGGAAAATCGCGGATTAACTCTCCACTACGCTCGTAACAATCAACTGGTGAGTCTGGGAAAAATAGTAAAAAAAATCCTTCTCACATTTTGGGGGTTATAATGATTTTAAAATTGGTTCTTTTGCTACGTTTTTTACAATTAAAAAACACAATAACTAATAATAAAACTTTTAGTTAATATTTTCTCGCCCATGACCATGCATTTTTAATTACCATTTCAGTTGTATGGTTGTGTTGTTTTTGTAATAATTTGATCAAATTCCATTTGACAACAATGTTTGCCTGATATAAATCCGTTGCCTGCATTAACAATTGGTTCGATAACTCTTATCATTTTTCAAAAATTACCAATTGAAAAATGGCAATTTTTAGAATTTTTAAAAATTTGACATTTCGCTCGGAATATTTCGAAAATGTTGCCTGGGAACAATAAACACGCTATATTTTCGAATTAGCACGTCGAGAATTATTATGTATTACTTAGAATTTTTTGTAAATTTTTAGACTTTTCCAAAAAAGGATTTTTTCGAATACTCGCCCCACCCACCCGCCCTTTATTTTCTTAGAGGGTATGTCATTTGTCAAAATCAGTCTTATCTTAGCAAACACAAGCCCCGCCCGCCTGCCTTCTATTTTCTTAGAGAGTATATTATTTCCCAAAATCAGTCTTATCTTTACAAATACTGGCCCCACCCACCAGCCCTTCTTTTCTTAGAAGGTATGTGATTTGCCAAAATCAGTCGTATCTTAGGAAGTACTAGCCCCGCCCACCCGCCCTCCATCTTCATGGGGAGCATATCATTAGCCAAAATCAGTCTTATTTTTACAAATACAGAGAGATCGAAAAAGAAACTAGTCAAAGTTGGCCATGCACGAAAAGCCGTTTGTCTTAGTTTAAAATAATGTTTTATTAAACGTCGCGATGACAAAAGTAATTTGCAATGCTATCAAACGAAATTAAAGCTTTTTTGTTAGAATCTTACTTTAGAAATGGGACAAAATTGGAAAACGGTGATTTTGATTAATTTTTATGTGTTTTAAAACTAGGTGTCATAATTCTAATTTTAAACTGTCCATTTGACATTTAATAAAAAAAATTTAAATTACAACAAACGGTTTGTCTTTTTCGATCTCGCGGTACTAGCCCCTTATAAAAACTCGGGCCATTTTTTGACTACTTCCCAAAATTAGCCAAAGACATTTTCATGTGTCTTTCGACCTCTAGAAATTAATTAATTTCCTTTATCATCTTCATTTTCCTTCATTTAACTCTTGTCATTTTTCCAGAATCACCGATTGAAATAAGACAATTTTTAGAATTTTGAAAAAATTTCACTTTCCAACGAATATTTAGAAAATCTTGTTCGGGAACCATAAACACGCTTTATTTTTCGAATCAGCACTTGGAGATCTACATACCAGATTTTTTTGTGAACTTTTCCAAAAGCTCAATTTTTCAATGCTGCCTCCTTGTAAAAATTCTGACCATTTCTGAACCGCTTTCAAAATTAGCCAAAGACATTTTCTTGTGGATTTCGACCTTAAGAAGTTACCTTTGGCCTCATTTCTTCGATAACTATCATTTTTCAAAAATCACCAATTGAAAAATGCCAATTTTTAGAATCTTTAAAAATTTGACATTTCGCTCGGAATATTTCAAAAAGTTTTCTGAGACCAATAAACACGCTATATTTTTCGAATTAGCACGTCGACAATTATGTATTCGAATTTTTTTGTAGATTTTTTGAAAACTTTTCCAAAAACGGAATTTTTCAAATACTAGCACCACCCACCCGCCCTTTATTTTCTTTATTTTACCAAATAAACTAATTTTTGTTAGCAACGGGACCTCGCTGGTGCTCCGATATGATGTCGCGCCAGCCGAAATTCCAGCCGTCTGAGGGTTGATTATCGTCGGTTAATATAAACATTAGATAAGGTGCAAGGGAAGCAGTGAAGGGGGCAGTCTGTTCTTTCTTCTTGAGGAATAAAGACGTATTTTGATTTTGCTCTCGCGTTTACTTTTCCCTGTGTAATTTTGGGGACTTGATATCATTTGATATTAGTTCAGAAGTGGGATTGTGCCACGTGCAGTGTAGTGATAACTGCAAGAGTACAGTGCGGTACCTTTGTAAAAACAACAGGAGGATGGGCCGGAATAGAAAACGACGTGAGCCTTCGACCTCCTCAAGTGACGAAGAACGACATCAACGTGAAGGATGTTCTTCTAAACGTCCCCGGGAGAAGTATCCCAGTGAGAGAACTCGCCGGAGCTCGGAGACGCGACGTGCGAAAGGAGGATCCGGCGAACGTATCGAACGTCTGGAACGACTGGTGGAAAAATTGGTCCGGGAAAGATCCACGGAAACAGGGACGAGCACGAGTCTGGGTAACCAGATCAAGTACATTACTAGAACTGACTGTATCCCGGAATTTGTTCCGGGCAACCCGAATATGTCGATTACCCGCTGGCTGTTCAAGATCGACCAGTTAGGGGAGGTCCACGGTTGGGATGACGTAGAAAAGGCGTACCACATGCAGAATGGACTCCGTGGCTTAGCCAAAAGTTGTTACAATAGCCTCAGCCATATTAATTATCCGTGGGCTGAGTGGAAAAAGCTCTTATTGAAAGCTTTTCCCGAGCACACCGATTATGCATCCTCGTTACACAAGATGTTGAAACGCATGAAGGACCCCAGTGAAACCATGGCAACGTACTATTACAACAAAATGGAGTTGTTGCAAGTTTGCCATATTTCGGGAAAGGACGCTGTTTCATGCGTAATAGATGGATTGGCGAACGTAAGTTTGCAAAATGGGGCACGAGCGGGCAGATATGATTCACCAGAAGCTTTATATGAAGAGTATCTGTCTCGAGTGCAAGACGAAACAGACGAAAGTAAACGAGGGAAACACAAAATGCATTGGCCGAGAAAGGAGAGTCGTGTAGACCGGAATAGGTACTTCCGAGGGGAACGTCCCCAGACGAGCGGCTCTGATCTTAAGTCTACGAAGGGGTTAAGATGTTATAATTGTCATGGCGTAGGTCATATGGCGGCAAAGTGTCTGAAACCCAAGATAGAGTGCAAACGTTGCACTCGTTTAGGGCATACGGCCGAAACTTGTACGAAGAGTACTAAAGGGAAAGAGGTATTGACCACGCAAAGTGACAAATGTGGCCAACGTGTGTATTTTGTGGACTGTAAAATGAATGGTTGTCCGACACGGGGTTATGTCGATTCCGGGAGTTCGGCGATAACAGTACAAGCTCGCACAGCTGACGAGGCTAAGATTGTGTATAAACCGTCCCGGGCGATGATAAGAGGGTTCGCCGGCGGAGTGTCACCGGTAATCGGAGAAGCCAGTGCTACACTTCAAGTAGGGGATGTGAAGGTCGACGTCCCTGTCTTCATTATTGCCGATGACCTACAAACAATACCGGTCATAATTGGACAGCCATTTGTGAATCATCCAGATGTCCTGTTGGTGATTAATGGCGACAAATTGTGGGTGTCGAAGAAATACGATCTACCGGCTCTTGAAGGGGTCGAACCGACGAAAGTCGCCGTATGGGCGAAGGAGGCTACTGTGATCCCGCCGCAACATGTTGGACATGTCGAGGTGGAAACATCATACACCGGTACCATCTACGTGGACCTGACGTCGAGGCAGTACGAGCGACATAACCACGTCATCCCCAGGTGTGTTTTTGGCGGCCTCCAGGGTGTCCTGCCTGTCATGAATTTCAGCACGGAGGAACTGCATTACCGGAAGGGACAAACAATCGTTCGTGGACAAAAATGCTACGAGGAACCGGTAAAAGACAGCGATCCTGTAAGTAATTTCAGTTTGACAACTCAGATTTCTCGCACTCCATTTACATTGCAGGATGTCAGTGTGGATCCAGGGACCCCGAGTAATGTAACAGAAAGTCTGTTACAATTACTGAACAAGTATCGAGATTGTTTTGCGCAAAATCTGAACAAACTGGGAAAAACAAATTTAACCGACATGTCTATTAAATTAACCACGGACGAACCGGTAACGTGCAGGCCTTATCGGCTCGCTTACGCTGAACGAATTAAAGTACGCGAAATCGTAAACGAATTAAAAGAAAACGATATCGTTCGCGATTCGCATTCGCCATACGCGAGCCCCATTCTGTTAGTTAAAAAGAAAACAGGGGAGCAACGACTGTGTATCGATTATCGCGCTTTAAATAAAATCACTGCAAAAGATAAGTACCCAATTCCACGTGTAGACGATCAGCTGGATCGGTTGTACGGCGCTGCATATTTTTCTAGTTTAGATTTAATGTCTGGGTACTATCAGGTAGGCATGAATGAAGAATCGATTTCAAAAACTGCTTTTATAACACCGGATGGACATTTTGAATTCTTGCGTATGCCGTTTGGATTAGTAAACGCTCCTGCGGTATTTCAACGTCTCGTTAATCAAATTTTAGGAAATTTGCGCTTTGAAAATGTTCTCGCATATATGGATGACATTTTGTTACCTGCGACTGATTACGAATCCGGCTTGCGAGTGCTCGAGAAAGTTCTGCAGAGCTTCCGTGCATCACATTTAACGTTGCGATTGAGTAAATGCCATTTTTTCCAAAAGCAATTGGAATATTTAGGACATGAAATAACGAAAGACGGGGTGCGACCAGGCAATAACAAAATAATGGCGGTGCAAAGTTTTAAAACACCCGAAACAGTACGTGAAGTCCGTCAGTTCATCGGTCTTGCGAGTTATTTTAGAAAATTTATACGTGATTTTGCCACCATAGCGAAACCATTGACTGCATTAACGCGAAAGGGGACAGACTTTGTCTGGAAAGATGAAATATTAAAGGCCAAATTAACGGAACGGCCACTCTTAGCGCTATATGACGTTAATGTGGAAACCGAAGTTCACACAGACGCTAGCAAGTTGGGGTTGGGCGGTATTTTAATGCAGAAACAAATAAATGGCCGTTGGCAACCTGTTATGTACTTTGGTACGCAGACAACTAAGGAGGAACAGCGGTATCACTCGTATGAGTTAGAAACTCTCGCAGTTGTTCAAGCTCTAAAGCGATTTCGTCCTTATTTATTCGGAAAAGAATTTCGGGTGGTTACAGATTGCAATGCATTGCGAACGGCGTTCACGAAACGGGATATTTTACCACGAGTTGGACGGTGGTGGCTAATGATGCAAGAGTACGACTTTACAGTAGTTTATAGGCCGGGCAGCGGAATGAGTCATGTTGATGCGCTAAGTCGAAATCCGGTGGAAGCTCCAATAAGTTTTGACGAACTAGATTTATTAACAATAAACCTAACTGAAGACGATTGGGTGCTTACCGCACAATTGCAAAACGATCGTATTGCGTATTTACATGAAGTTCTGTCTCGAACTCCTGCGGACCGTGATGAGAAAAACATCCATACGGAGTATAAATTACAAAATAATAGAGTTTTTCGGAAAACCGAGGACGGATTACGATGGGTCGTTCCCAAAACAGCCCGACGGCAACTAACGATGCTTTGTCACGACGAAAAAGGGCATTTTTCTGTCGATAAGACTTTTAATTTAATGAAACAAAATTACTGGTTTCCGTCAATGCGACAATATGTAAAGCGGTATATTTCAAGTTGTTTAGGATGCTTGTTTAATAAAGCTCCTGCGGGAAAACAACCTGGTTTCTTACATCCAATAGGAAAAGTCCAAGAGCCTATGCATACTATACATTTGGACCATTTAGGTCCGTTCGTTAGGAGTAAGCGTAAAAACACACATTTATTAGTAGCTGTAGATGCGTTTACGAAATTCGTAATTATGAAAGCAGTGCCTAATACGAAAGGGGTGCATGTCGAAAACTTTTTGCGGAATAAAATCATCGAAGCTTTCGGTGTTCCGAAGCGGATAATAACCGATCGTGGCACGTGTTTTACTAGCAAAAAGTTCACGCAGTTATTTAAAACACTCGGTGTTAAAGTGGTACTTAACGCAACGGCTACGCCACGCGCAAACGGGCAGGTAGAACGATATAATCGTACGATTTTAGCTTCCCTATCAGCGACGTTCTCTGATGAGGAAAGTTGGGACAAAGAAGTCCCAAAAGTAAGTTGGGGTTTGAACACTACGGTTAATAAAGCTACGGGAACAACCCCATTTAAGTTGTTATACGGTTACGAACCACGGAGCGCGCACGATGCGTTCATTGTAAATGAAGTTGGTACTGATCAGTATAATAAAGACTTGGCCAAGACACGAGAGGCAGTTGGGGAAAGTCTCCGACTGCAGCAAGAACGTGAAAAGTCACGTTATGATCGCAGACGTTGCGAACCGAAGAAGTTTCGGATTGGACAACTGGTCCTGGTGCGAAAAGTTCGCACCACAAACGAAGGGAGTAGTAAGAAGTTACTACCTAAGTACGATGGGCCCTATACGATTAAAAAGGTGTTAGATCATGATCGCTACGTTATCGAAGATCCGAAGGGATCTCAAAGAAGCCAGAAACGTTACACTGGTATTCATTCTGTTGACAAATTAAAGCATTTTCGAGTCTGTCAAAGTGACGATTCAGATGCTTCTCGGTCTGATGAGGCTAACGACTAATTATTTGTGTGTTTGCAGGTATGTGTGTCTCATGATGCTTAGGATACTGCTTCCCCCCAATCACAGTTTCCTCGAGGACGAAACAACGTCAGAACGGCCGAGCTGTTAGCAACGGGACCTCGCTGGTGCTCCGATATGATGTCGCGCCAGCCGAAATTCCAGCCGTCTGAGGGTTGATTATCGTCGGTTAATATAAACATTAGATAAGGTGCAAGGGAAGCAGTGAAGGGGGCAGTCTGTTCTTTCTTCTTGAGGAATAAAGACGTATTTTGATTTTGCTCTCGCGTTTACTTTTCCCTGTGTAATTTTGGGGACTTGATATCATTTGATATTATTTTAAACATTTCTGTGAATATATAAAAACCACAAGATATATTCTTAAAATAATTGTTTTTGTGAAACAAAAATTAATAATAATTTCCTTTTTTATCTACGTACAAAATGTTTATACCGAGCCATTTTAACGAAACTGTAAAAACTGCTACATTGCAACTAGCGATTTTGAAAAAATGGTAGGAATTTCCGAAGAAACGAAGCCGAAAATGACTTCTGCAATCGAAATCCACAAGAAAATGTTTTCAAGTAATTTTCGGAAATAGTTGAAAATGTCGAAAGTGCCAAAATCGATCTTATCTTATCAAATACTAACCCCGCCCACCCACCCTCTATTTTCTTAAAGGGTTTCTCATTGCCCAAAATCAGTCTATCTTAGCAAGTATTAGCCCCGCCCACCACGTATTTTCTTGGAAGGTATGTCATTTGCCAAAATCAGTCTTATCTTAGCAAGTACTAGCCCCGCCCACCCACCCTCTATTTTCTTGGAGGGTATGTCATTTGTCAAAATCAATCTTATCTTAGCAAATACAAGCCCCGCCCGCCCGCCCGCCCTCTATTTTCTGAAAAAGTATATTATTTGGCAAAATCAGTCGTATCTTAGGAAATACTAGCCCCGCCCACCCGCCCTCCATTTTCATAGAGGGTATATCATTGGCTAAAATCAGTCTCATCTTTACAAATACACTCACCGGCATAAAAAACGGGCCAGCTAATATTTTTCTGAGTACAGTGTTTCGACGTTTTTACTACGCGTATTTTTGATGTTGTTTCTTGACCAGCAATGTACCTGCACCCCACACTTTAGATGAGCTTCAGAATATGCTTTTAAAGGAATGAGAGAATATCCGAAAAGAAGAAATAAACAATTTATTTCATGGGATGCCCTGGAGAATGGGCATCCCATGAAAGAAGTCTTACAGGTTCGTGGGGGAAATACCCGTTATCGGCGTCCTTAAGCAGTGTGTCAATGGTCATTGATTTTGCTTTTTTGAAAATTTTAATTTTTTTCAGCTTTGTTTGATTATTAAATTTTTTTCATTTTCTATTAAAATAATATATTTTTTAGTTCTTTTTGCATAAAAATATTACAATAAACAACATCAAAGTATTGCAACTGAAATGGTAATTTATTTTGCATATTTTCGGATCTTTAAAAAAAATAATAATAAGGGTGGCCCATTTTGAACGTTTTAAAAATTTTTGCCATTTTTTGACTATTTTCGAAAATGCGCCAAAGATATTTTCATGCGTCTTTCGACCTCTAGACTTCATTTTTCTAATAACTCTTGTCATTTTTCGAGAATCACCAATTGAAATAAAAAAATTTTTAAAATTTTAAAAAAATTTGACATTTCGTTTAAAATATTCCGAAAAGTTACTTCGGAACAATAAACACGCTTTATTTTTCGAACCATTACGCCGAGATCTATCTACTAAAATTTTTTGTAAATTTTGAGACAACTTTTCCTAAAGAGGAATTTTTCAATACTGCCCCCCTATAAAAATTTTGACCATTTTTGAAAATTAGCCAAAGACATTTTCATGTGTCTTTCGAAATCTAGAAGTTACCTTTGGCTTCATTTTTCTGATAACTGTTGTTATTCTTCGAGAATCACCAATTGAAATAAGGCAATTTTTAAAATTATTTCAAAAATCTTGTTCAAAAACCATAAGCACGCTTTATTTTTCAAATGGGCACGTGAAGATCTACATACCAGATTTTTTTGTGAATTTTTAAACAACTTTTCCAAAAGCTCAATTTTTCAATGCTGCCCCCTTGTAAAAATTTTGACTATTTTTGGACCACTTTCAAAAATTAGCCAGACATTATCATATGGATTTCGATCTCTAGAAGTTACATTTGGCTCATTTCGTCGATTGAATTTTTAAAAATTTGACTTTTCGCTTGAAATATTTCGAAAATGTTGCCTAAACACGATATATTTCTCATGTCGAGAATTGTGTATTGGAATTTTTTTGTAAATTTTTAGACAACGTCTCCAAAAGAGGATTTTTTCAAAAACTAGTCTTGAGTGCTGCAGTGTTTGAGTACCTATGGTGTATTATTTTAGAAGCTCATGGAGATGTTTTTTGTAAATTATTTAAAACAATTTTGGGGGACTTTGGTATTATTTTAGCAGTTACTAGCCCCGCCCAACTACCCTCTCTTTTCATAGAGGGTCTCATTTGCCAACATCAGTCTTATTTTAGCCCCGCCCACCCACCCTCTTTTCTTAGAGGGTATGTCATTTGCCAAAATCAGTACTGATGACTAATTTTTACAAAAATGATCAAAATTTGGAAACATTACTAGCTTACTTACACGTATGCATGAGGCAAAAAGTTTGAACATCCCTAGTGTTTGGTTACTTATGCTTTAATGGATTTTTCTTTTGTTGTTTTTGTTTCTGATTTATAAATGTCTTATTAAATTTTTTTTTGATTTATTTATTAATGAAAAACTGTTTTATTATTAATAATGCACAACGATTAACGACTACTGGTTATTGTCCTAAAAAAAATAAAAGGTGGATTTCAGTCACCATCGTTATTAAGAAATCAGAACGTGAACCGGAGGAATTAGGTGCGTGCAGTGTTGCCAATTTTACTTTTCTAAAATTACGTTCTTTTCGTAATCTTCATCATAAAGAATTTTTTTATAATTTTTTTGGGACTCCCGAAACCCCCGTACATAACGTACTGAAGAGTTTCAGACACCCGGTATAATGATATAAAAACCCAAAATTTTAGAACCATCTATCTACAGAGTCATCAAAATTGATTGAGAGAGTTGGTAAACCTGAACTTGAATAATTTGGTTTATTAAGTTGTATAAAAACATTAGCTGTCAGATTTGAAGTTTCAAGTTTCAAATTTCAAAACTCAGTGGCGTCTTTTTTCGACTTTTTTTTTGGTAAAAACATTAGTTGTCAGATTTGAAGTTTCCAATTTTTGTCACGCCACTGAATTCATTGCCATATAACCTTAAACAAATCTGTCATAAGGTTGACAAACTTCACGACAAAAACAGGGGGTACCAACTCTCTCAATCAATTTTGATGACCCTGTATAAAAGTGCGGCTGTCAAACTAGATTACAAATATGTATGATACGATTTTTTTCATAGTTGGCTCTGAGTGTGTTACGTCAAAAATTATCACTGACGTAACATAACGTCACGTCAATCCAACAATGGTGGCAATTTTTTAAAAATCAAGTGAATTTTGTGCATTATAAAACCTCCACAGTGTTACTTACGTTACATAGTGTGTCATACAATCACAAAATAGTTGCAGCATTTGGAACTCCGGCGCTGTACACTTCGTATTAATAGCTAAATGGTCAAGAAAATTCTTGAGCCCGCAATTTGGTCCTAAAGAACACAAGAACAGCCACAAATTGTACAAAGTTGAATTTTGGTAACACAGTCCTGGAACAACTCCAATTAAAAAACTATGACTCAAACCTTAGCCCTCACCTGTTAAAATATCTAATTGTAATTGAGTCAAAGTATTTAAAGCAGTATGATACAAAGAACAAACAAGGACGACTCGATGAACTTCTGGACTTCCCAAAGCGCGATAACTCCTCTGGGTGTTGGTTTTATTTCCTCTCGCTTCTAACACTTTTTTGAAAAAGTTTGAGCCACTGAAATTGATATTTTGAGGGCTGGGGCTCGGCTGCGGGGATTCGACGTTTTGGACGAGTTGTTGGAGAAAGTCTCCTAGCAAAATATGGACGATGGGGGAATTCCAGAGCAAGTTTAGCTGGAGTTTTACATGAGGCATGGCCGCGTTGAGAGATGGGTCCATGGGTTGAGCGAACCAACCCAGTACTGGGTGCCAGTGAGTTAAATTCGACTGTTTATTAACTACATAATTTTGGCAACTTTCTAGCAATCCAGTGACCACAACCTGAAAAAGTGACTTAAAACTACGAAAAATAAGATGTACTTAATTACAGTGAACGTCGGAAAGCTTAAGTCTTTCAAGGCACCGTCTTTTTCCATGTATGCTAATTGTAGTAGGTTTGCGAGAAGACAGAGGGCGTAGCTACCTTCAAGGGTATTGAAGACGATTCTCATTGACTGTTGGCTAGACAAAAGTTCCAAGCTTCTGGAGAATAGCTTGTGATTATTTATATTGGTAATACACTAAAACGAATTTTTATTATAGTGTCAAAGTGAAATTGAGTTTTACCTCAGGTGTTAAATCGTCCAAATGCTGAATTAAAGCCGGAACTGACAGAATATGGATAAGAAACATTGTCATAAGCTTGTCTGAAAAATTGGCTGCCACTAAAGGTCTCAGTGCTAGTGTCAGAATCGCAGAAAGTGTAGCATGCGTGAAGGCTATTTTAATACGCCCTAGCCCCCTTATCAACAAAGTCTGAAGAAATTGCATTAAATTGAATCATTGAAATGAACGCCATACCTTTAAAATTAAATAAAATCCCTTGTGAAATAATTGTCCCATTAAGTTTGCACACAACTTATTCATGCCTGCTTTCAAAACATCCATATTTTTGTTCCTTAAAACCAACCAGTTGCTGGTATTTGTGAAAGACACTAACATGTGCAAGTACAAAATGATTGATTTCATATCACCCGCAAATTCTGGTTTTAGATCATTTAAATATTCACAGCACTTCCATAGAATATCGTTCATATGAGAGATCCATCTTATCACATGTTCCTTAATTAAAGCAACACCCACATAGCTAAGTTTGGGTGACTCTGTTTCGAGAGTCACAATTAAATATCGACATAACTTCTCAAACCTGTCTCTGTCCCTTTCCTTGTGCCAAATGAGCAGTAGTCTACATGATTGACTATATATTTGCAAGGCAGGCTTCAAAATCGTCTTGCTCTCATCCTCTGGCACCTCAGGTACAGTCTCATCAAATTCTTCCCTACGAAACAATAAGACAATCATTGTTACAAGCAAAATAAGTCATTTACAGTATGTTTCGGCTAAACTTGACCCGTACAAGCCACCCTCGCACGCTTGCTTGTATCAAAGTGGCCGCTTTTTCTTTCTTCTTTTCGAAAGCCCTTTCCTCTCTAGCCGCTTTGGTTTGCTCCAAAAAACTACACTTGGCATTGTCTGCTTTATGAAACATTCTCACTTGTCTTAAAAACGAATTAACTTTGCTTTAGAGTCGTAATATCAGCGATTTCGAGATAAAATTGCAGTATGACCTAACGTTTTTATGTCTTCTAGAAAAATAGTAATCATGATGGCTACTATTTAACACGAAAACACGTAAAAGGGTGCGTTCTAGACACCTCTGCGGAAGCCTACACTCACTTTTGGGGGTTTCAAAGGGCTTCAAACACCACAAAGTGCAAAGTTAATGTTTTGAAAAGAACGAGAAGTGTGGCAACGTCGCTGTGTTGTTTAGCTGTCAGCTGTCACGTCACATGTCACTTGTCTTGCGTAAACATAACGTGCATAACCTATAATTTTATGAACACAAAAATTTGAATTTTGAATGAAAATGGCTTCAACAACTCTTGCGTTGCCGCAGAAGCGCTATTATCGACAAAGGGCGCATTCTAATCCGATCGCAGACCACTGTTTTGATTAGTAAGTGTCGATTTATTTTGTCATCGTGTAACGCATATTTTAGCCCTAGAACCCCTGAAGACATGGACTGGACGAAGTACTACCCAGAAATGGTTAAACGAGAGCAAGAAAACAACCCCATGGTCGAATTTGCTGATATCGGGTGTGGATATGGGGGGCTGTTAATTACACTGTCGCCCCTCTTTCCACAAACTTTAATGTTAGGAATGGAAATACGCGTGAAAGTTTCTGATTATGTGATGGATCGAATTGCGGCCCTTAGGTCTCAGCATCCAAACCAATACCAAAATATTGCCTGTTTGAGGACAAACGCCATGAAGTATTTACCCAATTATTTCAAGAAAGGCCAAGTTAGTGAATTTAAATATTTTACAAATCATAATTACTTATTTTCAGTTGAAAAAGATCTTTTTTCTGTATCCTGACCCCCATTTTAAAAAATCTAAACATAAATGGCGCATTATTAATCAGTGTTTGCTGGCAGAATACGCCTATGTGTTGGCAGTAGGTGGAATTGTGTATACAGTCACTGACGTGAAAGAATTGCACGACTGGATGAAACAACACTTTACTGACCACCCTCTATTCGAACAAATTGGACAGGAAGAATTGGTATGATGCTACAATTACTGTATAAATTTACAAGAATTTTATAATTCCAGAAGGATGATCCTGTTGTTGATAAACTCTACAGTAGTTCAGAGGAGGGCCAAAAAGTAACACGCAACGAAGGCGATAAATTTTTGGCTGTTTTCCGACGCGTTGAAGACACATTCTGTGAATGATCTAAATACAATAAACTATTTAGGCTTGCTTTGCTCCTGCGTAGGCGTTAATTGAAAAGTTAGTTGCAGTGAATCAAGCACCATCTTTTCACAGACGTCGGTCATTTCAGGTAACTGCGGTTGTTGAACGAGCCTTTTGATTTCTCGTTTGCGTTCTTTCTCCCGTGTGGTTGGATTGAATTTAATTTGAGGATAAACGGGGGACGGCTCGGTTTTCAACGTTTTCAAAACTTCAATGAAATAATGACTGAAAATGGCGTCACTAAAAATAAACTAGTTATTTTAGGAAAAACCAAAAATTTCAACTACCTGAGGATGTACTCTATCGTGCTTTGAACTACGTTTTTGTGTAAAATAGGCTCAATTTTATCATCTGCAGGTTGTTCTTTTTCTTTTTTGGGATGTAGAGGGCGTTCTTTAACCTTTCTGTCACAATACGCTTTAAGAAATGCTTCAGGATCGGGATGAACTGTTTCCCACGGTTTTTGTTTCATTTGGTCTTCTGCAGTAATGCAGTCGTCTCTGTCTTGAATTCCAACGACGTTTATAGTTATGGGTAAACCAATAACAAAAACTTGGGGTGGCGGCAGAAGGGTTTCTTCTATTTCTTGCTGCAGTGGTAACTTTAACATTTATTTAAAAAACGGTTTAATTTTTTTACAGCAGATTGTTCTGAGTCCGTAATAATGAATTCTTCTAGTGAACTACGCCGTCTTCGTTGACATTGAGCTTCATATTCTTCTCGTTCGTCGAGATTTATAAATTCCAAAAAAAGTTGAATTCGTAAACTGCACGGTTCATTCAAAGATGTCACTTTTAGTACAACGTAGTGCGATTCTTTGGGTGGTAAAACCCCGTTATCCTTCACAGCTTCGATTTTCACTAAGCCGTCCACGAAACAACTAAAATTGTTGTTTATTTTTTTGTAATAGCTAAATAAGAACGTAGTACGGTTTCCAGGTGTAACTAATACGATTATTTCTGTTAGAATTTTTGATGAAGAACATAGTTTGGGTGTTGTTTGACACTAAAAGTGGTTCAATTATGAGGTAGTCGACTGATAAACTTATATCTTTGTTTTTTAATGGTTTGTAAACCAAAGACATGAGATCGTTAAACCTGACTCTGTTTTTTTTTATACATCCAATTCCTCGTATCGTGAAGGTTACGTCTCTCATTCCTAGTTGGACAGGAACTGAAACCTTACACAACTTCGTGAATTTTGTGTCTATCAACATTTAAATGATTCTGCTTACCTTGTACTCTTTCTGTTCAATCGGCCAAAATTTAAACAGAACGGGACCAGTGGAACACGGTTTGATAAAACCTGTGCAATTAAGACACTTTAAAACAGGGAATTCCTCGTCGTTGCACAGTTTGACAATCTCGAAATCATCCACTTTAAAAGGTACCGGTTTGTTGGTGTTGTTATACAGCCAGAACGCAAAAACTGGTGGCTCTCTTAACCCAATAAAAATATACCCCATATTTAACACGTACGTATTATCGACAGCCGACAAAATATAATGATCCAGAGGTACGCTGTAGATAAATACATTTAAAACAATAGTTCTGTCGCAGCTTAGTTCAAATTTGTATGAAAGCTTGTTTTGCTCGGGGAGAAGATATTTGATTTTCCACGTCAACTTCGCGACCGACCCTGCCTGGAAAAAACTCGAGTGATAATTTAGTAATAAATTAGTACTACCAGCAGGTTAACAGTCGACGATTGGATCAAAAGCATCTGTCTATGGGGGCAGTCGAAGTATTTTGTTCGATAAGAGAGACCTTCCGTCATCTCCTTCATTGTGCAGTCGCAGACTTGTCGCCTTTTGAGATCCAACCTTGCAGTAAGAGTCGAAATATTTTTAATGACAAAAACCAGATAGAACAAGTTGGGTGAAACTTCACTGTCTGGGACGTTCACGTTCACTCGTTTTATTTCACCTTGATTTGTTTCTATGAAAGCGGCGTTGAGTCTGAAATGAGGAAATAAAAACAAAGTTTGTACTATGGACATCCCAACTCGTCGATCCGCAGGAGTTGCCATAAGTCGGCGTTGCTCATAAGCGAAAAATTGTGTTCCAGTAAATCCACGATCTGGAAAAAATGTGAAATTAATTTTTTGTGTCATATTTAACAAAATATTGAGTATTCACTTGCAGTGTGGGAAAAGTGCAGGTGTAGTGTACCCTGAAGATGATTTTCCCCCCTTCTTCGGCGAGGGTTTCGGTGTAACGATCCAAGCGATTGTTGTACGAAATGAAAAGCGTGTGTTTCCCTATTCGGGTCACAGTGAATCTCAATTTAACTATCAGTTTTTCCTTAGAACCACATTTCCCTATCACTGGATTCAAAGACACGTGTTTTAAATCGTGGTCGTGGCATAGCTTAAAATTGATTTTAGCTTCACCAAAATTGTATATGTAGAAGCACGTCTCGATAACCGTGCCATAATTCACTTCCCCGCATTGATAACTGGACGGTAGTGCCTGAAACCACGGCACTAACTTAAAATTTCCACAAATAAAGTAAATTACACAAAGTTCTGTGTAAACAAATTTTAGGATAACGGTGACTGGAATGTCCACGGATTCACCCACCAGACTGTTTTTATAAATGCACTGGACACGACAAATTATCTCGACTATTTTGTCGCCAATTTCGTCTATCTTAGAGGTGTAGAATATGTTAGTGAAAATTTCTTCGTTTGCTGCTAGTACACCGGTGGCAGGATCGACTTCGAACTGAGGTGCTGGGAGAAACTGGTATCTAAAGGAACACATGTGAAAATATAAATCATTCTAGGTAAGCTAGACTTACTGCAACCGACAATAGGACACATTTTTAACTGGAACGTATTCACCGAAGTGGATCCCAGGTTGCATTGGCTCAAATCGTATAATGTTGTCTAGAGCCACCTTAACGCGGGGTACATCGGTTTGTGCTTTCACGTAAATTTGAATATCGGGGTGTAAATGGCCATTGAGCTCGAGTCTCCATTGTTCTATATAAGTTTTTTTTTCAGTAGATGTACTCTCTAATTGCACTATCACTATTTGGTACGTTCGTATTAACCCAACCATGGGTTTCATTATGAAATTTCTGTGAAAAGATATTACTGTAATTTCAAAGCGATTCAAGGGCGTTAAAATGTTCGATAGTTTCAGAATTATCTAAAAAAAACACAAACGAGGTTCTCAATATCTTGCGGTACTCCACCGAAGGATAAATCTTTTATTGTGAACAAATTCGCATTAGTTCCTGTTCATAAGAAGTGGGATAAGGAGACGTTTTGTGAGTGGAATGTATAAAAAAACAGTTTTTTTAGTGATGGGTTCGGTCGAAGGCTGTGATCTCATCACTGACACATCGATGTTACTTACAACAGGAACGAAATTTATCATTCAGTTGTTGCGTCATTATTGAAACTATACTTGAATTTCTTTATTAGCAGCGATTACCTGCAAATAAATTTTACTTTGAAGGGTTTTACAACAGTTATTCAAGTTTATTGAGTTTATTGGTTATAAAATCCTAAAGTCCAATGTGCCCTCAGGTAATAGTATTTTGACAGATTTCCAAAACCACCCAATAAAAAAATTTATAGAAATGTGATATTTAAGACGTTAAATTATGCACTTTTAAAACAGTAAACATTTTAAAAAATGATGCAATGATGGTGCCCACGAAAGCCCGATTCTGTCCTATTGTTTAAACTTGTTATATGCATCAATAACAATTAATTAAATGAGCTCACGTGTTACATGAACTTTAAAAATAATCTTCTTTACAGAATTAAAAATGCTTTCGAGCGATTGTGTATATTCATCAATAAAATCACACTTGAATCACATAAATACACCACATCTAAAATTCTTAAGATAACACTGTCATCGTTACTACATCGAACAATGGAACATAGTCAATTAATACATCGAGCACCTGACTTGCTTTTATTATGTACCAAATACCGAGTAAAATCAAAGTTTATTGTTCTATTCTTTTTTTTTCAATTAAAAAGAAAAATTTTTAACTCGATTTTTAACTTTTTTATTTTAAAAATTCTATTTATACTGTAAAATTATTTTAAATCTGTAATTTTACAATATTTCATACTTGATTTATAACCTTACCTTATGATTTATTATCAAAATTTCACGATTAATAAGATTAAAAATCAATTTTTTAAATGCTTATTGAATAAACTATTTATTTCGTTTTTCGTTGGCGCTTAAATAATGTATATGTTCTATATTGATCTGAATTTGAAAAATTACGAACATGAAGACAACCATCTTTGTCTTAAAAATGTTTCTTTTTAATTGAAAAAAAAAAGAACACAAATTCTGCCCACTCCCGTTTTCACAGGGTTATGTCCAGAAAAAAATCAAAGTGTTTTTTGGAAAAAAAAATCAAAAATGTCGGACTTCGAGAAATCCACGGTTTTTCTCAGAAAAGTGAAAAATCTCATAGAACCTCACATCAAAACTTTTTTTTCAATTTTTTTCTGAAAAATATATTTAGACATACATTTTGGGGAAAAACGTCCCGATAACTCAATTTTTGAATCAGTTACAGTTTTTTGAAAAAAAGAGCCATTTTTTTGAAAAATTCATAACTTCTTTTTGGTTGGGTAAAAAAATTTGAAAAAATTTTCAGAAATGTCTTTAGTGGGGTAGAAAAAAAATATAAAAATTCCAGTAAACTCGAAAGGGGTCGGGTTCAAAAGTGGTCGATTTGGCATGAAGTCCCCCATATAGAAAATGCCGGTCACAGTATAAGAAAAAAGGCTTATGAATCGCGTTACAACTTACAAGTCCAAAGTCGACGACTCTAACAATGCACCTGCAAGTGTCCGTGTGATTGTTACACAAGGCAGATTCATAAGCCACAAGTGTAGGAGTATTATTTTGTAAACTTTAAATAATATTTAATATTTTTGGACGTCTTGTTGGTTTCCGTATTATAGACCCAAAATTTTGAATTTTTCTATTCATCAATGAATTGTACTTTTGCTGACATGCAGTTCATCAGTAATGGATTTTAGAGACACGACCTCGTCAAGCCTTTGTAAAATTACACGATTCTGAAAACCAGTTAAAAGCATTTTTAGATTTCTGTTGCTAAACCTGAAACTGCCAATATGACACTGATAAAATTTTGCGTGTACGAGTTTTATATGTCCACCGACTGTACATAATTTTTAATGTCAACAAATTGTGGTGAGGATGATTGGACAAACCTGACAACGTGTCATAAAGTTGGTGCGCTATTTTTTAGCACCCTGTATATTTAAAAGGGGTGCTTTTTGAGGTATCAAAAACAGCTTTTTGAATTAATTTTGCTTAAAATTTCACATAAAGGTGATGTTTATGACTAGTCTTAAAAACAAAATGTGAATTATTGAAAACGAAGGTAAAATTATTTAGCATATTGTTTTAGTGTCGCTGATTTGATATTTTTACGAGAGGTCGAAAATTCAACAAAACTTGCGAAACATTAGTTAAAGACTGATTTTTGTGGAGGTACTTAGAAACCGGTTTCGTTTAAAAATTAGCAAAAATATGAATTATTATGTTGTTATTTAACGACAGGGATAGAGTGTTTAACGCGGATGCTGGTCCTATTTCTCATCTTTCCCCAATTGTTATTATAGAAAGGTGGAGTACCAAATTGGGGATAGTGTGCACAAAAAAGAGAGAAAAAAAACTTAGGCCAAGCAAACAAGAAATAGTGCTAAGATCAATGGTGCCTTGGTAGTGGCTACGTAAAAAATTGTTCTTTTTTCTATCGTATCTCGTAACCATGTTTTGTAATACAATTAAAAGTGAAAGAATTAAACAAACTTCAAAAATTATAACACAAAATATTTTTGTAATTTAGTAACAAATTTTAGACGAATATTTCAACCAATCTTATTTAATGGTTTGATCCTTCTGCATTCGAAAGCATGAAAAATTGATAATGACAATGAATAATAAAATAACAATTAGTTTTTTTTCCGTTAAGTGCCGTAAGCCCTTATTTTACGATTGCTTTTTGTGGCTTTTTTTATCAATTTCAACGTAGCAACAGCCTTAAGACAATTTTGGATCTATTAATGATCCAAATTGTACTTAAAGAATAATAAATTTAAATCGACAAAATATCTGTCTGTCTGTCTGGTGTCTGTATCCCTTTTTATTAGACACGTAATCTTCGAAACTGCTGCATCCCCACCAACAATTTGATTACTTCATTTCAAAGAATTGTATATGTATTTATTTGATTTAACTGTTATACAACAATATAATCCTATAATATAGTGTGGTGTACGAATCCGCTTTGAGTTTCTCCCTAATCATCTAAATTTTTGCAAAAATATAACGCACGTTATAATAACAGTTTACCATTAGCGTAAGGCATCACAGAGGTAATGCAGTCTAGTGGTTGCGAGTCAAGAAAGCGAGTTCAATTCTAAAATTTTCGTTTTTTTCCTCCTTTTTTGTCTCGCATTGTGTATTATCTATATTTATGACGTCATAACAAATTTTTTATTGATAAAATTACCCCACTTTCTCGAAAAGGTAAGACGATAAGGTACGTCTAATAACTAATACTCCCTCTATTCAAATTAAGTGTCCGATTTGGAAATAAATTTTGACCAAAAATAAGTGTCCGCTTTCTAAAAAAAAATATTTTTTTATAAATAAATACTTTAAATTAAATCATTAAAAAAAATTACTTTGTCACAAAGAATCATTGTTACCAAAACAAACACCTTTTTTTTGTATTAAAATGTTGAATTTGACCTACACTAACTACGTTTTACACAAAACCTCTTTACCTTTAAAAATGACAGGGGCGGCTGGTGCCGGGGGCACAAGGGCACGTGCCCCCCCAAAATTACAACGTTTACAAACATAATAAAATAGTAAATTATCAAAACTATTTTTTTTATCTCTTTCCATTTGTATAAAATGTAGCAAAACTTACATCCACATAAAGACGTGTCTTAGATATATGATATGTTATTTCTGATGAAATGCTGATAACAGCCGGGCACAGAGACCGAGAATCATGGCTGATTTAGATGTTTTGTTTACACCGCTGCCATGGAAAATACACGTCCTCACAACTGGACTGCGGACCCATTCCAACCGTGCTCTGCAGAATTGAGTTACTATCGCGGGTTTTAATTTTCATTCTGCGCGAACACGTATGATAAATATTCTTGTATAATGTTCTTGGTAATACAGACATTCGGAAACAACTACACACCGCCTATATTAATAATATTCGGGCATATAACGCAAGGACTTGACGAAAGTAGGGAATCACAAAATCCAGGTATATATATTTCGAGGTCTGATTGATTTTACGGCTGAATTGGACTCTGCTTTGTCAATCATTTGAAAGAAGCAACGGTTTTTAAAGAAACCCCTAAAACTGTTCAAAATGAACTTTTAAAGGTCATGAACGTAAAATTTTAACCGAAGGCAAAAAGATATGTGGAGAAATCCTTTTTTACTTTTATTGCATGTATTTTTGTATTTATTTCCGTCACACAATTTCGTCTACTAATTGGTAATAACAACCTGTTTTATATCTTCATATTTAACTCATCAACAAATTGTGTCCCCCATTTCAAAAGGTCACGAGCCGCCACTGAAACATGAAGGTAATATTTAGCAAACTACAGAAATCGGACACTTAATTTGGGACAGAGGGAGTAGTTATTTACTTCACAAGTGCGACAAAAACACTATTTTACGGGTGCGAATAAGTCACTAGGAGTGTTTTGTAATCGCACGAAAGTGGTAACAACAATAATGCGTCACTCCAGAGTAATGTACAAAATTTTATCTACAATTTCAGAATTTGTTAAAAAATAATTTTAATAAATGAATTATTTATTATGGAAAATAAGTGCAGTTATTTAACATGAATATGAATTATTAATTTAGGTGGGATAACTAACGTTGCAGCGCTATACAGGGTCGCTAGAATGTATGGAAACGGAAACGGGTAAATATCTTGAGAACCAATTGTACAAATCGCTTGAAATTAGGTATAGGGGTACAAGAAGTTGTGCTGTAATTATTTGATTAAAAAAAAATGTTTTACTTCATTTGTTTTCGAGATGATTTTTGATTTTATGACAAAATAAATTATTTACCTTTAAAAATAATGTTAATTTGACATGTAAGTGAAACTGAGCGCATAAAATTATTAATGATTATTATCGGTTACTGTAACAAAAGACAAAGTTTTGCCCATGTAGTAACACTTCTCAAAGAAATGAAAAAAAAAACAATCTAAAAATAAATACTGTTTAATAATTTATTTTGCCATTTCAATTGGAAAGAAAGGATGATTGTACTATATCAATGAATTCAGAAAAAAAGCTCTATTCAAAAATGGATTAAATACATGGTAGTGCCATTAAAAAAAATCAAGTTAGCCTTGCACCTCGAAAACAAATGAAGCAAAAACAATTTTTCTGAGGAATAATTAGGGCACAACTTCTTGTATCCCTATACCTAATTCCAGTTGATTTGTACAATTGGTTCTCAAGATATTTAAACATTTCCATACATTTTAGCGACCCTGTATAATGTTATAGTATGATAAAATGAGGGGTTGTTTGTAGCTCCGGTTATTTAGATCTTTAAAATCTCTATTTATCGCATCATTGATTGATCGCATAAATCTACATAGGAAAAATTGAACTTTTAACTAAATCCATAACCTTTGATCATTTTGTTTCGGTTTCTGGAGTAATATCTCCAAATGAGGGAATAAATAAATAATTTTCAGTTATTTAATTTTAGTGTTTTACTAAATGTTCCATGAAATTCATCACTACTCACAAAAAAAAATAGTCGAAATTATTTCGATTGAACTTCAAATTATAAAATTTGTAAAGTGCGAACGATAGAATAGTTATTTAACGAGAAAATTAACTCTTAGTAATTGCATGGTTATCTTCGAGTATTTACGAGGTAAGCGCCAAATATTCTCGGCCTAACAAAGAAAGAGACCTGATGGAAAAAAATTAAATATTTATATTTCAACATAGTCTCTGTTAACTTCAATACATTCAAAACTACGTTCTAATAACAGCTCTATCCGTTTAAAAAAATTATTTGAATCTTTATCACTAAAATGATGTAGTACTGCCGTTTGCACTTCTTTATCCGTCCCAAACGTTTTCCCTGCAAGTCGTTTTTTAACTTAGAGAACAGTTAATAATCGTTCGAAGCTAAGTCAGTACTGTAGGGTGGGTGCTCAAGTTACTCGAAGTCACAGGCCCCTATAGCAGCTTGAGAAAGACATGCGGTATGAACGGGCGCATTGTCATGAAGCAATCGAACGCCTCTTGCTAATTTTTTCGGCCTTTTTTCCCAAATACGTTCTCCTAATTTATGCAATAAGTAACCATAATATGTAGCGTTGACAGTGGTATTTCATCCTTTAAAATTAATCAACAACATGCCTTTACAGTCCCAAAAAATTGTGGCCATGATTTTTTTGGAAGATTGCTTCGTCTTCAAGGGTTTCTTACCCCATGCGAAATAACTGTAATCATTTTTTTTAGTAAAATGTGAAGGACAAGCTTCAGCAAACACAAAAACCATCCTGCCCTTAATACCCTTTAGAGCAATTCCATCTTTTGCTAAGAATTTTATTGCCGTTCGATTTTCAATTTTAAACAGGCATGATGAGTCCATAATTTTTCAAAGATTACTCCTCAAATGTATCAAAACTAATGGGCAGTAGGGCTTGAAATTTTACACAAATACTGCGGTGACCCTCTAGTCTTCTATGAGTTGTACAAATTTCCCGATGAGCAATCGCAAATATATCAGGCCGAGAATATTTGGCGCTTACCTCGTATGTTTATCTTTCGAAAGAATTCGAATTATTTGCGGTGTGACATTACTGTAATTTTCGAGTAAATGGGGTGAACCGTTGTTGATTTGGTAAAAAAAAGATGTAATGAGGATGCGAATGAGATTCGAACCTCATTAACGCAGACCTTATTCGAACGTTTGGTTGGTGCCCCAGCCCACGCAGCTACAAGGCAGTTGTTCGGACACGCGCGAGATATCTGGTATGTGTCCTTCCTTAGCTTACACTCGGGAAGTAAATAAATAAAGTAGTGTGCATTAATTCGTAAAAATAGACTGTACATACATTTTTAGAAACTACACTAATTTCAAAACATTCATTTTCGCACAGAAAAAATCGAGGAAAAAATAACAAACATTTGAAAAGCGGCGGTAACGACAGTAGTAAAACCAAAGTCCATATTAATGTTGACTTAAAAAACAAGTATCTTCTGAATTTATAACACTTTCTTGCGATTTAAGTACCTACCTACATGTTATAATTATCAAAAATGTCCTATTAGTTTAATACTCGTTGCTACTACAATTTAAAAGAGCAGTTACTGAATCAGTAGGTAGTGTATAAGGCCATATTTCACTAATTCCTTGTGTGCAGTATACGCGAAAAATTAGGATTTTTACCTTCCATATGTCATCTCCCCTTATAATTTAGAACGCTTAAGGTAAAACTGGTTGCCTACTTTAAAGAACCCAGTGCGAATTTTGTTTGTTCTTCATTAAAATCACCGCATTTGTGTTTTGTTTAGGATAATTCTGATTTTTTTTTTAAGAAATTCACTACTATGATTCTCTAAAATATCAGACTCTCTAATTGAATCAGTTTTTCATCTCCGTTTTCGGTTTAGAATACAAAACAACAACCTCTATTGGTTAAAATTGTAAATAACTAACGTTTTGCTGGGTGGCACTAGCTTATACAAAACCGGCAAGTGTCCATGAGCTCGAATGATGAACGTCGTCCACGAAGGAAAATTGGGTAGATTCAAAGGCAAAATCACATTATTAGGAGTAATAGATATAGACGGAATCCAAATTTGATTCTTTGGGAAGCTGTGACCTGAAAAATCCGAAATGTGTTTTTGGATCTAGAAATAGCCGCACCCACCTATCACACGTAGAGTAATAGGAATCGGCACATTAATCGATTCTGGAAAGTCGCTATCAAAAAAAAGACTCCACGTCACGTGTCCGTTGAGTATCGCCCCTGATAATCTACAAGTGTCATCAGGTTGAAATCGACACTCGTACAAAGCCGACTTCTTGGGAGGAATTTCCAGTTTTTCCGGATATAGTCGAAATAAATTTATCTCCTCCCATTCCACTGCGACTTCGTTATCCATGTGATTAGTGAAACTGGTGGTCAACGTTTGACACGAACTGTCCGGCAGTATCCGTCCAAAGTCCAGGTAATTAACAGTTAATGAGATGGGAGGGGGCACGTGTTTCATGGTGACGCTATCGCTGAAATATCCTTTAAAACCGACCGTCTCCTCGTGAGGGAAAGGATAATATCGGAAAGCCAGTTCTGGGTTGTCGTATTCGTCGCTGAGGGAGCAGATTCCGAACAAGTGGATGATAAGGGGGTGCTATATACACGTAATATGTACAAAACTGGATAGTTAAACAAAAGATGCAAGATCATATGGCATTAATTCAACGTTCACAGTCAGTTAATTTTTTTTTTTTTATTTAAAATTGGTGCTGATAATGAATAAAACCTCACAATTTATTATGTTCATTAAAAAATACCATAATTTTTTTTTAGTTTAGACTTTTTTGTTTATTTTTTTAATGGCTTATTTTCCACAATGATGCGTCTTGTAAGTGGTGCCATTAAATATTTCCACAGAACAGCATCCTTGAAAACCGTCAAATCGTGACCCTGATCTGTTTTTTCTAGTTCATATTTACCTGACTGTAGAAGAATTGGTTCAGGAAAGTTTTTCATCAAGTTGATATAAAAAAAAAATTATAATCATATAAAATCCGCAGTAAATCAATAAATCAACATAACATAATAAACCTCATGACGAAGTATAATCACCAATTTTAATTCTGCCATATTATCTTACATCCTTTGTTTTATCATACTACGATGGATTGTTACGTGGTAGAGGACCAGGCAACAAAGTTGACGAGAATACAGTCGGTGAGCTTGGGGCAAAAATCTGACTGTAATCAAAGCCTGTCCTTCTGGTCCTAGTGTGCCAAGAATGGGCTCCACTGTAAAGACTCCTTGTTCTTCTTCCCCCACGTCGAACTGAAAGATCGCAGGCACTTTGGAGGGGTTAGTTAGGGTGAACATTTGCTTAGACTGTATGCGTTTGGGAGTTTGGAAAAAAATTAGGCTCCGAATGGAAACTTTCACTGAGGGACCTGGAAAATTGTCAGCTGTTGTAGAAATATTCATGGATATGATTGACGTTCACTGGCGGATCTTTTTTTAATTTAATACATTAATAAAATAAATGTATTAAAATGTACTATCGACTATGAGAAAAATTATTTTAAAATGTTAGTTAATTTACGGATGGATTTTAAAATATAGTTGTTCTGGGACCAGATAACTGATTACTGGAGTGCTCCGAAATTTTACACATTTTTGGAAAATCTAAAATCTATAGTGTTCAGTTATTTCAAATATTTTCTGTCATGGTCTTGAGATACACGACCAGATTAAATTTTTGGAGCGTAAACTACGGAAAGTATTACCGTAAACGTTATAAAAAATTTTGTTTATAAGTCTCCAAAAAATTGATGACGTCATTTAAAAAAAATTAAACGTTTTTAAATCTCAGTACGACAAAGTTCGACATAATTGGAAGAGCTTTGTTACTTCAGTGTTGAAGCATTTGCATGTTTTATTCCTTTTTTTCCTAACTTCAAAAAATGATCTAAAATTTTGCACCGTGTATTATTGCCAGACAGCAAAGAAGGAGCATTTCAAGCAATTTTTATTAAATACAGAGTAATGAAGGCACGATTTTTTGTTAATATTGTTACATTTCATTTTTTGTTAATTTCGGTATCTTTGTCAAGATTTTTACTTTCCAAGCCGAAGTTGGGAAACACTACAATAGGCTCCCTATTTCCTGTTTTTCCGACATTTAATAGTTTCTAGAACATGAAAAAGTAGGCCTCCTTGTCACCTGCTCGCACTTTTATTAGACCAACAATCTCCGAGACCACTGAACTGAGACTGATGTGAAATTTTAGATTTATTTTAATAATAATATAATAATATAATGTATTTGGGTTAGCAATACATAGTATTTCACACACATCAAAATGATAACAAATACATCAAATGAAATAATCAAAATTGTTATTCAAAAATTTTCCGGTCCGGTAAAAAGATTTTGAAATGCAATATTCTTTTGATTTGTGCACTAACATTTTTGATCTAATCATCCCCACCAAAAGTTTTATGACATCATCTTAAAAATCTTCTAAATAAATTCTGTTTAAAATATGAAAACTAATATGTTACGATACCAATTTTTAACTTCATACATAAAGATTTAAAAGAATCAATATTGTGCATTTTATGTGTATATGGGTTATCGTAAAAAAATGTAAAAGTAAATTTTACACTCCTTATATATTCTTTTTACCGTCGGCCGACTCTCTACTTTTACGTTGTCTCAACCTTTCATAACCCCTGGAGTACCAAGAAATAAGCCTCCCGTTTCCGTCTGTCTGTCCGTCTGTCTGTCTGTCTGTCCGTCCGTCCGTCTGTCTGTCTGTCTGTCCGTCTGTCTGTCCGTCTGTCTGTCTGTCCGTCTGGCTGTCTGTCTGTCTGTCCGTCTGTCTGTCTGTCTGTCTGTCTGTCTGTCTGTCCGTCTGCCGTCCCGATTTTTATTAGACAGATAATCTCCGAAAGTACTGGGCCGATAGTTGTCAAATTCCAACTTCCACACGAAAATCAAATTTTGATAGAGATAATGACACTACCATTAAGCCATTTAATCACCTGTTCACTGAAACCCTCATATTTTAAATAGCTGCAATCACACTGTAGCTTTTTGTCAGTACTTATGCATTGTTTAAGACAGTGTCGACGTTTAAATCAACAAGATTTATAGCTATTCGTCTCAAAACCAGATTAGGTATTATAACTACAAGAGCTTACATTTTGCCTTTTTTCTTGGCATGTGTAGTCATCTTTTCACAATAAGAAAGGTAAAACATGTTTAAAATGGTAAATTTTTATAGGAAAGTATCGATTTTGCAATTAGGCTCCACCCCTCGGTCTAACAAAAAATGAAAAATTCATCACGATTGAGATCGTATAACACGATTACTTAAGAACAAAGGTCACATAGTAATTTCTCCTAGAAAAATAAGGATTTTACAATTAAGCTCCGCCCCTCGACTTAGGACAAATAAAAAAAATCATCAGAATTGAGAGAGCTGATGATAGATGGGTGGGCGGAGCTTATATTTTCTCTTTTTTCTTAATGTACATAGCCATCTTTTCACAACAAGAAATTTAGAACATGGTTAAAATAGTACATTTTTGCAAGGAAATATGGATTTTGCAATTATGAGGCGGAGCCTAATTGCAAAATCGATATTTCCTTAATACAAATTTTCCATTTTAAACATGTTGTAAGTTTCATGTTGTGAAAAGAAGTCTACACATATTAAAACAAAAAGGCAAAATGTAAACTCGCCCACCCGCCCTATCTCAATTGTGATTTTTTTTTATTCGCCGTGAACCAAGGGGGCAGAGCTTAACTGCAAAATACTTATTTCTTTATAAGAAATTAAAAACATGTTTTTGAGTATTGTGTTGTTCACAGAATACTAAGTATATTAAGAAAAAAAGACAAAATGTAAAATACGCCCACCCACCCCGCCTCAATTGTGATGATTTTTTTATTCTTAGAAACTTGAAACACGTTTAAAATGGTAAATTTTTGTAAGGAAATATGAATTTTGCAATTAGGCTTCGCCCTTAGGTCTGCCAACGAATGAAAACTTCATTACTATTTAGATCAGGGCAGGTATGGATGGGGCTTAGTCTTTGGCTTTAATTTTTTGTTAATATACATAGTATTCTTTGAATAACACGATATTCAAAAAAATGTCTTTATTTCTTGGAGAGAAAAAATAAGAGTTTTGCATTTAAATTCCGCTTCTTTGGCTCTCGACGATTAAAAAAAATCATCACATTTCAGATATGGCGGGTGGGCGGGGCTTATATTTTACCATTTTTCTTAATAAGTATACGTCGTCGTCTTTTCAAAACAAGAAACGTAAAACATGTTTAAAATGGTAAATTCTTGTAGACAAAAATTCATCACAATGGAGAATTGAGATCGGGGCGGGTATGGGTGGGACCTAATCTTTGGCTATATTTCTTTCTTAATATCTATGAACAACACAATACTCAAAAACTCGTTTTTAATTTCTCGTAGAGAAAAAATGATTTTGCAGTTAAGCTCCCCCTTCTTGGCTCACGACGAATAAAAAAAATCATCACAATTGAGACGGGGCGGGTGGGCGGGGCTACATTTTGCCTTTTTTTTCTTAATATGTGTAGGCTTATTTCGACAACAAAAAACTTAAAACATGTCTAAAATGGTATTTTTTTGTAGCAATCAACTTAAATCCTCTACTTTTCTTCTACAACCCCTTTAAATATGGCAAAAGTTAGACATCAAAGTTACTATCAATGGCAACTTGGCAACGGAGTTTATAAATGACAATTTTCAGCTCTAAAAGTAACCTCAACGGGAACAGCAACTGCAACGGGAACTTCAACGTCAACAGCAAGTTTATAAATCCCACGTGATGGAAGATTGATGAATTAATACTTGATATTTATCACTGCATTAACGTTTTTTAGATTTGCTTATACGAAGTGTATAAAAAAAATTAATAACTGAATCAATTTATTTTATTGTTTAAATCAAGACTTACAAAACTGAATACTTTGAAATCTTGCAGACGTTTTGAAGTTATTGTAAGCATGGCAACTTTTTTACTTTTACTTTCATGTTACATACACGTCTTTATTTTGACTTAGAATGGGTATCATAAGAAAAATAAAATTCGCAAAATCAAATCTTATAAGTCAATCAAAAAGTTGGATTTCTTCTACTTTACTTTAGAAGCGAGGGAAGTTCTGTGGAAATAACCTTCGACCATTTTTTTTTTAATTCTGGCAAGGTATTAACGATCAAAATTTATTTATTCATCTCCTCTTGAAAATTAATAACGTCATCAAATTTTTATTTCCCAAGTGTGTAAGCTATAAGGGAGTATTTTAATAAGATTAATCCGACGAATGTTTTCTGGATGTGTCATGACCTCCAGAGTATGAAACAATAGGTTTCACGTTTCCTTATGTCTGTTTGTCCGGATTAGACAGATAATCTCCGAAATTATCGGACTGGTTGTTATCAAAATTTACAATTCACCAAAGATGGGAAAACGTCCCCTCAAAATTCTTCGTAGTAAGTACATTTTTAAATTTGATAATATAACATACTCCTGTAATTGTGGTTTATGAATTCACCTTGAGGGCTTCTCCGAGGGATCCAAATTTTCGCAAAAAATCTAAATACTAAGGTTAATTATGGTGCTTCAAAATGACAAAAAGCTTACAATAACCTTAAAAATTTTGCAAGATTTCAGAGCATTCAGTTTTGCAGATTCAAAGTTAAATAATAAGTTTTTTTTCGAGACAGGTTCATAAACCACAAGTGAACGAGTATGTTATTTTATAAAATTTTGGAGATGACGTTATCCAGTTGTTGGCGGGTATGATCCGACGAATTTTGGTCGTTTTACCATCCACATAAGATTCGTGACATTCATTTAAATTTGACACCAATCGATCCGGTAGTTTCGAAGAATATCCATCTAATAAAAATCCGGACAGACGATAGATAGAGAGACAGACAGACGGAAACGGGGAACCTATGTTTTCTGCTTTATGTCATTTAAAAAATGTTACGATATCGTAGACAATTACAAAAAAAATATATGGTATCAAAACACATTTATAGGGTGTCAAAAATATATAGGGCATCATTTAATTTCTTACACTGTTACTGGTGTCCATATTTGTTTTATTGTATACAGGTTATCACAAATAAAAGGTCGCAAAATAAAATTTTATAATTTTTCAAAGAAGCGGAATTTGTTGGACGGCTTGAGGGACAAGAAACGTTCTGTCGAAATAAGCTTCGACTAATTTTTTTTTCATGAGGGTTTATTAATAAATGTAACATGCAACGTGCAACGTCTTTTGCACTTTAGTAAATACATATATTTTAATTTTTTAGAATTGGTTTATAGAATTTTTTTTTAAGAATTAATTAATGCGTGAATTAATTTTGATTAAATTAGTAGTGATTCATCTAATTTTCGGAAAATTCTTAGAACGGTACTATTTTTGCAGGATCAATTTTGATCATTTATCCAGGAAACTGGACTTGTTTGGTTGTGGTATTTCCAAAGCGAGAGAAGTTCTGTTCAAAAAACTTTGTTGTAAGGTATTTCTCTCAAGTTTTCACAAATGCAAATGGAAGTACATATACATAAAGTTAGTATAACTTTGAATAAGTACTTTTTTTGTAATTTAAAAAAACCACAAACCGATTGCCGATTCTTTCAGGTCAATAGTGAATAAGGAGTTAATACAATTACAAAAACAACAACGCTATTTTAAAAATGAATTTTCTCGACGAAAATATTACATACAATCTATAGACTTTAGATTTTCCAAAGCCTGTGTAAACTTTTCAGAAACAACGATACAGAGTTTTGAGATAGTTAAGTACTTCCATCCGTAGTTGAGCTATGTACGCTAAAATATAAGATATTATTAATTATTTCTTAATTTTTTTATTAATCAAACTGTGTCCCCCCAGTTCTTATTCTTACATTTACCACTAGTGCAGATGCTCTAGTTTTTCACTCATAATTCAAAGTTTTGACATATTGTCAAAAAATAGACAATTATCCTCTAAATTATCATCATTTCTGACAAACAAAATGAAGAGAAACTTAACGAAATATAGTTAAGTGAAAATAAATACGATATATGGAAATGTAATAAGAAAGTTAAAAGGTTGGAATGAAATCTTATCATTACTAAGCTCTTATGAAAAATTTTGTGAACAAAAGCTGGATTTAAACATAGTATACCTGTAGACTCCCCGTTGAAACACAATTTGTAGAAGTGGTGTTGCGTATTAGTAATTGTAAAGTAATCATAATCGATGCTTCCTGAAATATTAGGTGTGTAGCTAATCTTCAACATAAATGTTCCTCCGGCCGGTACTTTGGTCTCGTACTTATTAACATCAAAAACATAATAAATAGGATTTGTGTTTGTGCTGCGAGTGACATAAAAGGTTACAGCATCCTGAAAATATTAACTTTGAGCAAATCCTAAACATTAATTACCCTTACATAGTGTTTATTCTTCAACGGGTACTTCTTAATGACCGTAGTCCCCACAGGTACCACTCCAAAGTTAATAATACAATTGACATAACTTTGCGGTTCTTCGTACGACATTTTAATAAACAATGACACAAATATGACAACGATTTATTTACAAATAAAGCTCTAGATACATGAGGTAGGTGAGATCTAACTTCACACAATTACACAAAAAGCAAATTGAAAAAAACTATAATCACGCTTATCCTAAAACCAGTCCCCACTCCACCCGTTACGACATCCGTGTCAATATCTTCTTTATCTTCGTATTCTTCAGAGACACAGGATTCTTCCACCAGCTGTCTTGTTTTATTTACATTACAATCAACGCTCGCGCACACACTAACGTTCTTCTCTTGGAAAAACTCAAACATATTCACCAGCAGTTCACACTTCCAAGTATTATTGTAAATGAAAATGTCTTTGATGTTGGGTATTTTTTCGTAGAGGAGCTTGAAATTAACCACGGTGAAATTATTGTCGCTCAGTCCTAAACTATTCAAAGAATCCAAAGGATCCTGTTTAAAATCGATGCTCAGATTCGAGATACGGTTTTGTTGCAACCAGAGCATATTTAAATTTTTCAGACTCTCGACGTAACTCAAATCGAACAATTCGAAGTCGTTGTCCATCAATTCCAAGTTTCGGAGACTGTCCAAACCGATGAAACCGTAACGTTTTACGGTTCTTAGGCGATTGTTGCCCAAATATAAATGTTTTAGTCTCGTCAAACCGTTAAAAGCGCTGATTTGGATCTCGGTGAGACTGTTACCCCTCAGTTGCAAATCAGCCAAGTTGGTCAAAGGTTTAAAATTGTACTGTGTAAGAAAACGGATCTGGTTATTATTCAAATAGAGCGAGTTAAGACTGCCTAAATTCGCAAAGGCGAACGAATCTATTTCGAGAATGTTGTTATTTTCTAAATACAGTAACAACAGGTTGGGTAAGTGCTTAAAAATAAACCCATCCAATTTTTCAATTTGGTTATTGTTAAGAGACAAATGTCTCAGATTCGACAGTCCTTTAAAAGCGTCAGGCTGCAGATAATAAATCGTGTTAAAATTGAGATTCAACAAATTCAGATTTGGTAACTCCTCGAACATGTTATTTATGAGAATTCGAACGTTGTTATGGCTGAGATCCACCTGCGCTATTCTTTTTAAATTAGTGAAGCTCTTTGGATCCAAATCCGTGATCGAATTATTACGCAGATTTAACACTCGCAACGATTTGAATTTACTGAAGGCATATTCTTTAATCGTGCGAAGCTTCGAAGACGTCAGAGACAAAAAGTGGATACTGTTTTTAGAAACGTTGAAGGTGGTACCGTCGAGCGTATCCAAACTGCAGTTCTCACAAGCTAGTGTGTTAATTTTATTATGTAACAGATTTGGGTTTTTGAAGAGTAGATACGAAGCGTTGTGACACAAAAGCTCTTCTCCCCCTTGCATGTTTGTTCGTTTCTTGCACCACCTCGATACGTCGTAGTTTAAAGTTAGCTTAAATATGATAATACTGGTCATCGCAAAGACCCATTTACCCATGGTACTGCAAAGAAGTACGTGTAAGGTGAGTTGCCTACGCACAATAGTAAATTTACTCCCAAAACGGGTTTTGATAGATGTCGAAACAAATGACAAAAACCCACAACGTAGTACCGGGAGTACTGATCGGTTAAGGTGGCCACACACTACACAAACACGTTTTTTGCTTTAAATAGTGCACTTTTCACACGGAAAAAACGCGACTGAGGTGAATGCGACTGACCCGGGCCACCAAATCGACATTTATGCTTAAAAATACATCAAAACCCCTCTGGCCGTACCAATAAATTTTTTTAAACCAGTTTGTTTTGCATCGGAGAAAATTTTGTTGAACTTTGCGGGACTGTCACATTTGAATATGTCAAGCGAGCGTGGTTTATGGTGCGACAGGCGGAAATTTGTGTGGTGTGTAGCGACCTTATTAGATTTCGGTGGTACTTACTGCGAGGAACTGGAATTTGTACTGCGTTGAAACAATCGTCTGGCAATTACATAATTTCGCTTTAATTGCGTCTTGTGTTCGAAAACGGAGACATTTTTCGCTGGTTTAACGGGCGGATTTGGCACTAGGCGCACACAATAACTTATTAATGCAACTGTGCAGTTACCGTTTCAAAACTCCGGTTCACTTTAGCGTGTCCGTGGGTATGATGTAAAAATCTAGCAAGGCCAAGCCTCATGCATGTGGTACCTGATGCTTCGTGAGAAACGCTCGTAACTATTGGAAAATTTTTCTTTAAGGATTTTCGGGCAGCGTCGAAGTGAAGCTATTTACGGTTTCAACGGAGGTTCACATATTGAAATAAATCCTGTCAACGACGCGGATAATAGGAAGACAAGACATAATTTAAATGTCGTGCTTCGTATTATATCATCGCCTGTTAACATACCAAAAGTGGGATGAATGTAGACGTTGTAATGTGTACTGAGCTGCTACAAGCTATTTTGATGATTTATTTTTCTGGTGTCTAGTTAGAGTTCCTACTTTCCATCTAACTAATCACGGCTAATTAAATTTGTGCGTGTATGTTTCTCGAACATGTGTCTCTACACGTTTCTTAACTACTTTTATGTCATAAACTCACAATGTTCCAATTATGTATTCATAAAAGCATTGCACTATTAGTTCGAGCACTAAAAATAATCCGCTGATAGATGCAGCTGCTCCTCCTCACTGTAATCCAGGAATTGATGATAAATGCACAAAATTCCCAAATCGTAATTAACAAAATGTTTACTAATTAATTGGTACTAATAACACCAATTCACATCAAAGATCGGTGTGCTGAACATAAACCACTCGACGCATAAGTAGCTATCGCCACTTAAGGACGAAACCATAACTTTGTAATTTGTTTATGAGTAAGATAGTCTGAGAAAAAACCTCTTTTTCCTTGTACCGTATTCTTAAAAGATAAATTATTTTTTATGATGATTGGAGGGTAAGCGTTTAAGATTTAATTAGACAGCTGTTTTACCTTTTCCATGAATAAATTATATATGCAAGATCCTTTTAAAGATTTGCACAATTTTTAAAATGCTAATTTAAGACAGTCACTAATAGTTAACGGAACTCGTGTTTACATGCTTTAAAATGTTCGACAAGCTATTAATTTTGTTGGTGCTGACCTGTGGAGATGTTTTCTCGACATTTTGCTTGGATTCGTTGTTCTGGAAAATGGCTTGAGAAATTACTGAATAAGTGTAAATTCTTAGTACGTATTTTTTAACAATTTGCTAATTAGGTTACACACTATTAGACACTTTTTCAGTGTTACCTTGTACGTTATTATCCTGTTTCTATGTATTCATTACTTGAATATCCACACCCATTACGTTACAAGTACCTACACAATAAAAGTATTGTTAGCAAATTTTGTTTCAGACATTTTATTCTTGTCGAAAATCCCGGAAATATTTGGCGATACAGGACTTTAAATAAACAAATTGTTCAGTACACATCAACTGATCAAGGTTTATGACTTTGGCGAGTTTATACTGTCACTACTTTTACTACAAACAAAGTAGAATCTAAATATTTAATATATTTTTAAGAACGTAACTCAGATAAGTAAGAAGTTGCTCATACTAGAATGTTTGTACTTTTGGGAAATAATCTGCCTTTATGTTTAAAGAGAGTTAAATGGTGCGTTTCAAAACAAGTTGTTGATCACTGGTAAGATCATGGTATGTATTTTAAAGTAGTGGCATTAGCATTTGGGATTTAACGTTATTATCGTATTTTAATCATCTTGTTTATTTAAGATACCACTAAATTTGTGTTGTAAAAATTATATATTAGGACGACTGTGTGATAAAAATAGGCACTTTGAACCTAAGAGCATTTCTCCTGACGAATTCATGGCTCATCAGAATCCATAATTTTCTAACACTATCAAACATTTTTCATATTTTTTGGAGAATTTCAGATACTACCTGAAACTCCTAAAGCCCAATTGAATCACGGAAATTTCACGTCATGTGTGGTTTTACCAATGGCAACGCTAGCTTCGTTGTTCGTTTTTTGCATTTTTGAATATTTACCTTCACTTCACGGAGTATGACATGAATATTTTATTATCACTCAAGTACAAGAATATATTTATGTACGACTAACACAAGTGAAAAATTTGACCTACTCTGTAGTATTTTTTCCCAGTTTTCATTCAGAAACGGTAAATAACACTTTTTTGGCTCCATACTGCAAACTTCAAAGAGATATTTAACGGAAAATATTTAAACACAAAACATAGAGGGCTGCCGTTGCTATGACGATAGATCACCACATTTGTCAGAAATTATAACGCATCGAAAAATTTTGCAATTTAGTTCTTATTCAAGTGTTTTGTATTAATTTTCTCTTAGAAGTTTATGTGCCCACACAATGGAATTGAACAACGATGAAAATTTCTCGTGCACCCTTGAAGATGTTGTCAACGTGGCAAGTATACTTTGACCAGGGGTGGGATTTTGTTTCTATAACGATAAAATATCGGTACCGATAAAATGTGATCGTCTTTTTGTTTCGCATCTGAAATTTATATTTCCGTCGTTGTCATTTATCGCTTTGTCATCGCTTCGTATCGGGTCGGTAGAAACAAAATCCCACCCCAGAACTCTTGTGCGGAGTCTGCCTCAGGGGTCTACTTGTCTACTTACCTCGAGCTCTCTCTTGAGTACGGTCTGACTTCATTTCGGTCCATCTTGACAAACCCGTCCCAGTCATCTCGACTGCGACAAGTTTACAAGAGAATTTAGTTAAGCCCTCATAAAAATTAGTGGAAGTCAAAAGACGCCTGAGACAGACTCCGCACAAGAGTTCTGGTCAAAGTTTACCGCCACATTGAATCTATTGCCGGAAAAATCCAAGGGCCAATATTTAAAAGAATATGATTTATTTATGAAATGGACAGCTGAAACACAAGTCTGTAGTTTTACCCAAAAAAACTGTTTTTGAAGTAGGTAGTTCTTGATTTTTATTACCAACGTGAAAAATTGGTCTAAAGAGTTTAGACAGTACTTCCCTCGCTGTCGGAAACTTGACGACTGCATGCCTATTGTGTTTTTTTTTTCTCATTACATTTTTGTAGTGGGAATTTAAAAAAAAAATGTGATGACGTCATCAACATTTTTGCAAGGACACGTATATCAGTTGGGATAGATGTAGTGTAATACTAAGAATAAAATTATTGTATTCCCAAATTTTCGGGAAAATGAATTGGGTCGTTTTGAATATTGATTTCTTATAATCAATAAAATAACGAAACAATTTACTCACGTATACGGCGCCGGTGTGTAATATCTAGAGAGCGGATTTCTGTCGGGCTAGGCAAGGCCAAACTCGGTACGGCTCGTACGGGATGCGAATTCATTGCGGTTGCGGACTGCACTTCGTTTATTTGAGATTAGAATAGCGTTGTTTCGTTGCACTCTGCTGTTAATTCCCGTTCTCATTTACTTAGCCGTTTGATTAATAAATCGTTAATTATATTTATGGAATCCAGCACGTCCCCCCCTATAATCGTGACGTAGCCCGACAGAAATCCGCTGTCTAGTAATATGAGGGGCAACTGAAAATCGTTTATGTATAAACATTCTTAATTTAAGATGACAAGCGTAACAGCATACGTGAGAGTCAAACAGAGAAACTGTAAACAAAACGACCATCGGTTTTATTGCTTCGACTTCCGCTTATGATATAAAACATTGGGTTTTATTTTAATTCTTGACGGTGAAATTCACAATTGGTTGATTATAAACATGTCCATTCCACATTCGCGGAACCAAATGAGCGCATAAAACAAATGCAGGTCTGTAATGTTAAAGTCGATGTAAATAAGCGTGCTACCCTTATGTTTCAACCGAATTTTTCCTTTAACAAATTTTGTGTCTACCAAATTGGGTTGGTTGGGGTGTAATACTAATAATAAGTGTTGCCTTTAATTTAATCAATAAAAGAAATTGACTTCATTAATTTTTTTGAACCACCTCTTAAGAAAATCTAAAAAATCACAAGTACAAACTCATCATATTTTTTGCATTTTAGATAGGATTTATTCAGCAAAATTTAAGGGTGACGTCATCAATTTTTTTAGGAGTTCATCCCTCCAAAAGTTTACCATGCTTATAATAACTTTAAAATATTCCCAAGATTTCAAAGCATTCGCTTTTGTAATTCCTGATTAAATCGATAAAATAAATTCACGCATTCATTAATTTTTTTGAGTCACCCTGCATTTACAAATCCAAAAATATGAATGGAATGATAAATCACAAGTACAGACCCATCATATTTTGTACATTTTAGATACGATTTATCCGGCAAACTTTTGAGCTGACGTCATCAGTTTTTTGTAGAAGATAACCAAATATATTTTGACTAAACATTTATTATGCTCTTTATGACCTTAAAACATCTGCAAGATTTCAGAGCATTCGGATTAAATCAATAAAATATATTTACGCATTCATTAATTTTTTTGAGTCACCCTGTATATGCAAATCCAAAAAATATGAATGGAGTGATACATTACAAGTACAGACTCATCATATTTTTACAGTTTAGATAGGATTTATTCGGCAAACTTTCGAGCTGACGTCATCAATTTTTTGGAGGGGATAAGCAAATATATTTTGACTAAACATTTATTATGCTCTTTATAACCTTAAAACATCTGCAAGATTTCAAAGCATTCGGTTTTGTAGTTTATGAGTAAATCAGTAAAATAAATTTACGCATTCATTAATTTTTTTGAGTCACCCTGTATATGCAAATCCAAAAAATATGAATGGAATGATAGATCATAAGTACAGACTCATCATATTTTGTACATTTTAGATATGATTTATTCCACAAACTTTTGAGCTGACGTCATCAAGTTTTTGGAGGGGATAAGCAAATATTTTTTGAGTAAAGATTTATGTTGCTCTTTATAGCCTTAAAACATCTGCAACATTTCAAAGCATTCTGGTTAGCAGATTAAAAATTAAATTTCAAAATGTTGTTTTATAATTTTGATTTTTTTTCCAAAAATCTGGACGTTTCGGGTAAAAACTGATTTCGGAGTCGTAAACTACATGTGTAGGACTATGTTATTTTATACAATTTAAGACCCATTTACTATGTACAGTTTTGAAGTGACGTCATCGCATTAGTGGTGGGGATGATTAGACAAATTTTGGTTAGCGTTTTACCATCTACATGATATTTCTAATATAAGTACAAAATTTCAGAACAATCGGTCCAGTACTTTCGGAGATTATCTGTTTAATAAAAATCCGGGACGGCAGACGGACAGACGGACAGACAGACGGAAATGGGAGACCTATTTCTTCGTATTCTAGGAGTCATGAAAGATCGAGAAAACGCAAAAGTAGAGAGTTGGCCGACGGACTCGATTACAATACTTCCTTTGCTTACGCTCGGGAAGTAAAAAAGTTTTGTATGCAATTCGTGAGTAAAGTTACTTTTTTTCACTAGCCTTCGGCTCGTGCAGCAAATTTTCCTTCTCATGAAAAAAAGATACACTTTACCCACTTGTTACGTACATAACTATTATCGAATAAATCAGACAGTTATGGCACTTGGTGCAATAAATCCATCCTGTGTATAACTAAAGCCCCACATAAACCATTCTGCACCATTCAGGAAGACGTTGTCGAGGTCCATTTAAAATTTTGTACCCTGTTTTAAGCAATACGGGTTCGCTACCCGTTTTACTTTCTAGTTCGATCAAAAAAGTGGTATAATAATAACTTTTAAAGCCGTGATAGTTTTACCATAAAAATTTTAATTTCTAATAATAATAATAATCAAATAATGTTTATTATTTACCCGTCTATTTAGAAGCAAATATCAGAGTAGAACAAGTTGAAAATGAGTGCAGGGAAATAACACCGAAAGAAGGGTGAGGTAAAAAATACCGAAGCGTTTTCCGAGTATTATTTTCTTATTTATCAGAGGCGGCTGGTGTCAAGGGGTACAAGGGGACGCCCCTCCCCCTCTTCTCCTTCCAAATTACAATGTCTACAAACACATTGGACATAGCAAAATAGTAATTTTCAATATTTAAAAAATTATTCGGAAGTTTGTGTCACTGTACATTTTTTGTTTATACCGTTGCCATAAAAACCGTGCGTCTAGTCGCTGTATTTGGCTGAAATCAGGTCACATTTGAAACAGTGATCGCTATCAGTAATTCAACTACGGGAGTTCATTTTCATTCTACGCGAGTGAAATTGTCTGATTTTAAATAAAAATAACAAATTCAGTTAAAATTTAATAAAAAATCGTCCTCTCTTGCGACGATAAAATTGTAATGAAAAATTTAGGGAGAGCCACCCCCGATTTATTAATAAAATAAGTGTTCATGACAAAACGAGAGACTTTCGTAGATATTTTAATAGACATAACAAGTAGGTATGATACATTTTTGTGGATGTGCGGTTGTAAAAAAAAAAATGAATTCTTTTGTTTTGTCAGTAATGAGTTAAAACCAAAGTTATGTGGACAAACACTCTTTTACTTTTATTGAATGTATTTTTGTATTTATTTCCGTCATAAAATTTCGTCTATTAACTGGTAGTAACAGCCTGTTTTATATCTTCATATTTAACTCATCAATCTAATTGTGTCCCCCCATTTCAAAAGATCACGATCCGCCACTGGTAAATAGTAAAATAAATAAACGTCTGATGAGTAGTAATATACATTGGTCCTTCGAAGTAAATAATTGTGGGTCTTTGAAAACGTTTGAGAGATCGCACAATTTTTTTGAAAATCCATATCATAAGGAATTATTTTAGAACAACCTATTCAACATCAACAGTAAAATTATTTGACGAATATTGCTTTATATGCTAAGAATAAAAGCCTCAAGATGTTTATACAGAACTTCTCTTTCCCGTGAAACATAATCTAATTTTATAGATAAACTATAAGAATGGAATCTAGGAATATTAAATATTTGTTACAATAACCCGTATAAGTTGAAATAAAAATGTGGACTATTAAACTCTTGGTAGAAGAATATGCTAAGGATATGCTTAAAATGAGATTTTCTTAAAAAAATTTGGGGATGACGTTATTAAATTTGTGAAAGTGATTTCTGGTTAATAATTACTTTAAGCGTATACCAAATTTCAGAACAATATTGGTTTTGTAGTTCCAATAAAAACTTACAATTTACCTACATGTTCAGTGTTGTGTGTAAAAAATAACAAAACGTATGGAAACATATTAGTTCGCACATTTTAGAAATAAAAATTACATCTAAAATTTCACAACATGTGCAGTAGTTTCTGATATTAAATAGGTGTCTAATTCGTCAGCAGACAGCAGCAGAACAGCTATTTTTTCATATTTTAGGCACTACACATCGTCTAAAAAAGATTTTATTTTATGAAGTAAGACTAATCATGATTTTTCGTAACAACACCAAAAATTGTCTTCCCTCGCCCCTGAGGTAAAGGCGAAGAAATACAGATTCTTTGAAAAATTATAAAATCAAATTTGCGAATTTTATCTTTTTTATGATAGGCCCTGTAAGTCAACATAAAGATATTTATATGTTTCAAGCGAGTTTGAGGAGCATAACAAAATTTTGTGCTGACGTCATCAACACGTATCAAAGACACGTATGTCAATTCGAATAGGTGAAATGTAATACTAATTAATAATAACGGTACTAGAAACTCAAATTTACGGGAAAATGGGTGCTGATTTAATCAATAAAACAGATTGCTCCACTCATTTTTTTAAATCGCTCTGTATTAATAATTATAAAATATGAATGACTCATCAGTTTTTTGTGAGGGGATAAAGGGTAAATTTGGTTAACGATTCATCGGACTTACCTTAAAACGTTTACCAGATTTCAGAGCAATCGATTTTGCAGTCTCCAGGGTAAAAACTTAACACTGACTTACGAACCACAAGTCCAAGAGTTTGTTATTTTTTTAATTTAAATAAAATTTACTATTGTAAATTTTGGAGGTGACGTCCTCCCATTGGTGGTGGGAACGATCAGACAAGTTTTGGTTAGCGTTTTACCATTTACACCACATTCCTAACATACATGTAAAATTTGACAACAATCGGTCCAGCAGTTTCGTAGATCATCTCTCTAATAAAAATTGACAGACGACAGACGGAAATCGAGACCTAATTTTTCGTACTGTAGGAGTAATGAAAAGTCGAGAAAATATGAAAGTAGCCGTTCGTTGGATGGATACAGGCGCGGATACAGGATTTCGTTCAGGGGGGGGCAATTTTTGTGCAATTTTACCTATCTACCAGAAATTCGTTCTAAACAAAAAATATTATAAAATTTTAGCTAGTATACTCTTTTTCACATAACATGGGTGACATTTGGTTCTTTTGATTACACGTATAGTGTATAGTAGAACCTCGATAATCCTAATTAAATGGGAAAAAGTTGTGTTCTGATTAACGATTTGTTCGGATCAGCAATTTTCCCAAAAATCTGAAAGGGAATTGAATAACAACTTCATACACAACTGAAAACAAACTTCAAGAAATAAACCTAAATTTTATTAAACAAAAATTAAAGAATTCTTAAGCAACAATGGATAATAGATACATTCTAAAAAAATATTACTCCGTGACCATAAACACGCTATCTTTTGGAATAAACACCCCGGGATCTATACCCTGAAAATTTTCAGAATTTTTAGATGAATTTTTCAAAAATGAAATTTTCAGTTATGTATTCGTATTACCTCCATTATGCAAATTTCGACCCATTCTCGACGATTTTCGAAATTTAACTAAATATATTTTCTTGTAGATTTTGGACCTCAGAAGTCACTTCTGGCTTCATTTCTTCGATAACTTAAACCATTTTTCCAGAATCGTTGAAATATCGCAATTTTTAAAAATTTCGAAAAATTCGAATTTCACAGCGAATTTTCCGAAAATATTGCTCCGTTACTATAAACATGGTATATTTTTGGAATCAGCACGTCGGGATATATATCTCTGAATTTTTTCAGAATGTTTAGGAAATTTTTTCGAAAATGAAATTTTTCTCGTGCAAATTTCGACCCATTTTCGACGATTTTCGAAATTTAACGAAATACTTTCTCTTGTAGATTTCGGGTCTCCGATAACTTCATCCGTTTTTCCAGAATTAGTTAATTAATTCAGTGCTTTGAAATATCGCAATTTTTAAAAATTTCAAAATATTCCATACAACATATGCAGAAAGATCTTGCATCATTTTTGGAAGTAGATCAAGTTCAGATCGGATTGCAGAGTTTTTGTTCGGATTAAAGAGGCATCGACTTCAAATAGCCTCTGTTCGGATTACTGGATGTTGAGACAATCGTGAGTTTGGATTATAGAGGTTGTACTGTATTTACAAAATGAAATATGATTTCAAAATTTTGAAATTGGTCAAAATAAAGTACCTCGGTCGTGTGTCAGGGGGGGGGGCAATTGCACCCATTGCCCCCCCCCTGGATCCGCGCCTGGATGGATATTATTACAAGACTTTCTTACGTTCAAGAAGTGTCATTTTTATTAAAAATGTATTTGGTACTTTTTTAGACAGAAAAGAACTTGATACTAACACAGTCGGCGAAGTGTGCAAATAATGATTATTTTTGTTTTGGGTCGCTACTAGATTAGTCCAGGACGAAAACCATTATCATAACAAAGGAGAAGGAGGTAAAAGTTATCTGGGCATTACCATCCACCATTGAAAGTACCCATCGTAAATCATTTTCAGTAACTATCACTCAAAAACAGCTTAGGACTGGCAGAATTGCTTTGTTTGTTAGATACGGATTAACTTTTTGCTTAGCGTGACGTCTTTGATGATAATAAAAGTATAGTTAACCAAATTTCTTAACTTACGAATATTTGTTAATGCCATAAATATAATCCCATTTCATACAAATCGAAAAGAAGTACGGATTTGGGTAGGACTAGAATATACTTACGACTGCGAATTATTTGACGGATTGTTGATAGAGTATTTAACTGCGGCACGATAGTACCGTACCAGAAAACCGTTTTGACTATTGTGTTAATCCCGTTAATGAAAAAAAAAAATGGTTTATAAAAGTCAACTACCAAAAAACATAATTTAACACGTAGAAAGGTAATGAATTTTGACAAAAGGTTTTATATTGCTAGCAACTCAGTATATTAACTCGGTAATAAAATAACTAACCAGTCTATAGTTACAAGTTTTTTCCAAACACCTTAACAGGTTTTTCTGAATTTTAGACAAATTCTTTGACAGTTTTTTTGAGTATTCTTTTCATTTATTTATATTTTTGGAGAAACTTTTTCTTCGTCGGAGCCGGAGCACTTCTCATAGTGCCCTGAAACTCTGAATTTCGGGACACTCAAATTTATATAAAAAAAATTGTGTGTCTATTTTGTTTCTTTTTTGTGTACTTTCGAGTCCTAGGTTTTAAGCGTACTTTGTTGCTCAATCGTTTGACTTTAATATTAGAAACAGTCCACTAAAAGAGATAGATTCCGGATTCTTTTCAAACATGATGGAAATGTGTAGCTGGTTGTGAGGACAATTCTTGGAAACAACTGCTTATTACGTCTTTTTATATATTTTTTAATTTAATGTAAGTAATTGAATGAGTTTTTCTTGTCTTCATGAAGTGTTAAATAGGAACACCTTCGTTCCGTTTACATGATTTAAATAAAAATGTACAATTTTTTTCGAAAACTGTCCAATTTTTTGCCTTTCTAAGTACTTTTAATCAATGACAAATCAATTGCCAGCATTAAAAATATGTAATTTTGTGTTAATTCAACACCATCACTCAATCAAACCCATTTAGGCACAGACAAAATAAATTAATTTACATCGTTTACAACAGCAATCAATTTGTTCTCTCTAAATCCAGTTGCTTTTAAAATTAAATGCACTTAATTTATTCACTGCTGGCAATTAAACTCATTCAAATTACCCTACCATCAAGTGAATTTTACCGGAATACATAAAAATGGCGCCACCACCCCACTTCCACCTTCTGTCGCCGCTTTCCCCCACAGTAATCTCGCTATAGACAAAGCCTTCAAATTACCTGACGGTAGTCCAGCTGTAGTCAGCTGTTACAATTCTCCTGGCATGCGCACTCCCACCGTCGAATAGTGGGGTCCGCAAATGTATGCTCCTCTGCGCCATGTTGAGTTGACTCCAGTTCGCATCGAACGGTTGTGTAAGTTGTGCATCTTGTGCCACAAATTTCCAACTTATTTCCTTATTTTTATTTCAACACCGAATTCACCCTAAACGCTCTCTGCAAAAATTAAAGTTCGTTTTCGTCCGAAAAAGCAGTGCGTACAAGTGCTAACATGACCGTGAAATTAAATTTAATTCCTAGTTTTGTGGACAAGGACTCGCAAGCCTCCAACCGCCCCCAGGTCCTCATTTGATGAAAAGTCGCAAGCAACCGCAAAAGTGCGTAAGCCAGCCCTAAGGACCAGCACGAGGATAACGAGTGTCACAAATAAGCCAACGGCGTTTGAAATTCCCGCAGCGGCTTAAGCCCCCTTCACACGGTGCCTGTGCGATCCTGCAGGAGTCGAATCCCCGAGAACAATAAATAAATGCGCCTGCCGCAGAGGAAGAGGATCCAGCGACGCAGGATAACGAGCAGCCGGAATAATCAAAAGGCGTTTGAAATTCCCGCAGCGGCTTAAGCCCCCCTCACACGGCATATATACGTGTGCGACCCTCGAATAAATGCGTGTGCCGCAAGGGAGAAGGGTCTAGCAGGGTCTAGCAAGGCAAGGATAACGAGTGTCGGGAACGTTCGAAAGAGGTTTGAAGTTCCCGCAGCGCCTTAAGCCCCCGTCACACGGCGCGTATGTGATATAGGGGAGAGCGGCAAAGGCGTCGAACTGGTGCAATATTTCATGGCTGTGGTGGGCCCCAGCCGCCACTCGAGGGTGTCCATGTCTGTATCCATGAGTATGATGCAGGGTACGGCCGGCCCCACCGCCGGGGGACAGCAAGGGGGGCTGCATGCGGCGCAGCCCTACTACCATCCACAGCACGCCGCCGCCCCGGCACACACGCAGGAACAGGTCCAACCGGACAGGCCGATCGGGTACGGGGCTTTCGGAGTCGTCTGGTAAGTCTTTTGTTCGAGGGATGTTGGGGTGCGAGACGCAGAGGGCGGAAAGGTCGGGAGGACGGGGAATAAGGGAGAATGGGGGCCCGGTTTGGGGGGAACGGCAACTGCTTTACTTACGGCTTTGAATGTCGTCTAACACGATTTGACGATATATACTGGAAGCTGAGAGACAAAAAATTTGCGCGATCACAATTTTGCTGTTTAAAGATCGTCCTTTTTCAATTTGAAATGACAACAAAGATAATTAACATGGCACGAACAAAAAATCTAACACAAATTCGTGGCCGTATGTCCTGAGAAGGAATGGAAATATTGCCATTCTGCAAACACCATTGCTTTTAGATTGAAGGGGAAGCTTAATTTAGCACATTACAGTTATGATGCATTTTTAGCATCGACGTCGTGACGCATTTTTTTTTTTTTTTGAATGATCAACAATGTTTTTGGTAACGAATTTGTATAGAGTATTAAATTACAATTATAATGAATTAATAGACTCATATCTGTTGTGTTAGTTTTAACTAAATATCTAGATAATCTTAACCCATATCAGCATCAATTGTTGAATATTGTTTCACATTTTTCTACACTTTGGGAACCATAATTATTGTCCATATATTTTTGATGGAATTAAGATCAGGACTGTTCGCAAGCCTGATTATAAATCTAATGAAAAATTTTCTAAAATAATATCATGATTATTTTTTGCCCTACACTTACAAGGAATGTGACTACTTGCTCTTACGTGTCAGGATGTGCAGAGCCGGTCACAGTCAGCAGAGATATATACTTAATAATAACAGAGATTAAGAAACAAATTAAAAAAGGAAACGCGAATATTCCGTGATGTACAACGTGGTGATTAATGTTGATTCCAGAAAGAAGTTTAAAATATACCATAAGCAAAAAATATGAGAAATATTGTGTTGATACAATTTGTCAAACAGAGGAGACTTCGTTTTTTGAGATTAAAATGTCAAAGTTCTAATAAGAGCATTTGCTAATGACAGCTGTCACTTTTTTAAATAAAATAACGATCTTTTTTGGATATGTTCTAATGTTTCTTTTTACGTTTCTTTCAATTTCCCCCAATTGCGATGCATTTATAGTTCTCTATATATGTATTTTTGATAATATACGTAGAATTGACATTTTTAGACAAACGCGTCTAAACAGCATGTTTATTTCTTGAAATCTTATTCAGTCTAGACAAAATTGTTTTGCTGGTTTTCTAGTTCAGCTGTCTTTTTTATTTTCATGAAAAAAATTTATAAAGACGTTTGACATAAATCGTCTGCCTAAGTTTAGATCACCCGAAGGTATCATTCGACGTTTAAAAATCAATGTCAAGTAGTCAGTGGTGCACTGTGGAGCATTAAAACGTTTTAAGGGTCTCCACATTAATTCGCTAATCTTCATATAATGGGTACGTCGGCGAACAGACCAATTTACTATAAATAGTAAACTTATTTTACAATAAATCGATACAATCAACTTCAAACTGCTTACCTCATTATAATATTAAAATACTGGTTCACAGTAGTTTACATAACGTACGATCAACAAAAATCGCACTGTAGTTGGCGCAGGATTTTTTACTTGCTTATTTAGATTTTTTTTTGTTTTATAAAAATATTGTCAAACATTTTTAATGATTTTTTTTTTAATTTTGTGGGCGATATTGAAGCCGTAAAATACCCACTTCCATTTAATAAAAATAATGCAGTAAGGTAATAATCAATATTGTGTTTCTCTATGAAAGTGTTAATATTGTCGCTCGTAAGTGATTGGTTTGTTTGTCAAAGTACAGCTGTCAAGAAGAAAGTGAGGTTACGGTGCTAGATATAATAATTGATTTATCGCATAGTCGGAGTCGTTACTATAAGTGAATTTGATACAATCAGCACTCAGTTTTTTTTCACTGTGATTGTCAATGTTCGGTAAGTAATTGTTGACACTAATTGCAAAATTAAAAGTTTGAAGACACACAAGCAGTATAATTCTACAAAATTCTAGCGTTCCACACGTATTGAAAATTTTTTGAATGTTTACTTGAAAATCAATTAGAGTAATTAATATTACAATAACACAGAAATTACTAACACTAATTGGGATTGTAATTGGTAAATACATTGTCTCGATTTAATTGATGCAAAATTTAGCAATACCTTCTTTGACTTGGTAAATTACAATAATTATAAGTGTAAATAACCTCCCTTGTACAAATGAAACTTGATTATAACCGCATTTTCCAATTGTCGACGTCATGACGCTATTTTTTTAATGACTTTTTAATTTGATAATTTATAATCGGCGCAGACACACTGAAATATTTAAGGCACATATTAAATACGTGGTCAATGAGCGCACAGTTCAACATTTTTCCCCAAATCTTTGTATAAATGTAGTTGGTATATAGGCGTTACTCGTGAAAATCATGCCATCGATAGTTAACCGTAGAAGTGCACTCGAACCGGATAAATAAATTAATTAAATTATCTGCACCCATTCAAGATAATCAGTGTGAGCGTACGATAAAAATGAATGCACGATAATCGCAATTTACGTCTTAATTTGATAAGTTTTATCAAAACTGTGGTAGTGATTAGTGAGAATTGTAATTGATAGTTAATATTTTCACGATTTGCTGGTGTGTCGAGTAACGATTGTTTTTCTGGCGGCAGATGAATCTGAAAACGGTATTAATTTTATCATGTGACTTGACTTAACTTGATACCTTGAAGTTATTTATGTATCGTCTGTAAAACGATTTTTTTTGCCTCAGGAGGTTAGGTATGGCAACAATGATACGTTGTAAGTACACCTACCATTTCGACCAATAAACGACCTTCTCTGGTCGAATAGCAATAAATATCTAATCGGAAATTATATTTGTTCTTGCATGAAAGTAATAATAAACTTTATTATATAAGCAAATAATCATTTGTGGCTGCCAGACGTGCTAGAATCTGTGAAAATCCTCCGAACTTATATTATGTAGTGTTAAAATGTGGCAATATGTGGGAAAATGCATCAATCGTGCCTAAAGTAATAGTTATATCACACCATAATTCTGCAGCATTATGTAATGGAAGCTTCTTTTACCAAAATTACTGGCTCTTTTCAATTCGTAGAGCAGACATGAACTGCTCTTGCCCGTTTTCCACGAGTAGTACTACGTTATGAAACTAACCAACCAACCAGGTTTATTTACTTTCATAATTATATGAAATAAAAAAAAATGTGTAAACCCATTTCGAGGTGACAGTTCTAAAGGAACAGTTTAAAACTTACCGAAGAGTTGTTATTGTTATTATTACGGAAGGTGAAGTTAATTATCAAAAAGTCGAATTACTTGGAATTCTAGTCTTGACGAACACTTGAGTAGGTCATACCTTGAAAAGTAGTATAGTTCTCCTTTTACTATTATGGTAGTAATAATTTATGACTATATTCACAGAACCTTAATTCCTACATGTAAACCATCCAAGCACGTCATAATCTGGAAGCTTTCCTTCCACACGGATGGGTTTCGTAAAATTTTATAATTGTTATCTTCAGATCGGATTAAACCCACCAGAAATTATTCAGTAATTTTTGTCATTGTTTCAAAACCGGAACTATATAAAAATCGAAACACAATTGTTTGAAATGTCGACATTGAAATTTCGCGAATTGTAACAGTTGGTTTAAATATAAGATGGAACGTTTTTCTTTGTGCCAAAAATAAACGGACGTTGTAATTCCGTATACGCGTTTTACGTATGTTGTTTTCTTTTTGTAAAATTTCCTCGCGAATTTTATAATCCTTGTAGCAATCTGATAAAAAGCAGATTTACGACAATCTCATGAAAGATCAAGGACATCTACATGAGTCCGGGAATGATGATTTTCCGTTTTTTCACCTCGTGTACATCGGTTCGAAATGGACTTTTTTGAGGTACGAATTCTTGCGATGAAACTGTTCTTTTGAATAACAAATGTAAATATAGAGTTCCGACGAGGCGAGGTTAACAGTGACGCGTTTGGTAAAATCCTCACCTTGTCCCTGACAGAGTGCAAGAGTCAATTTGAGCTTTTGCCAACGTAATAATTGCTTTACCTTGTCGTAAACGAATTTCGAGGGAAAGCGTTTTTGGGAGTTTTAATTTTGTGCGATAATGAGGCTACAACACACTTCCAGTTTACATACAATGACCTAAATGTTCACTCTAAGTAGTCCGCATTAAAACCGTAATAACGCAGCTAGAGAAGGTTGAAAAAAATCGAAATTGTATACGTAATGTGTAATTTTTCGTCGTTATTCGCACGAGAACCGATCAGAGCTATAAGCAACGATCTGAATAGCAGCATTCTGCGGTCTCGGAGGCCCACAATGCGAGTTTATTAAAAAGCACGAACGGAGGCAGATGTCGGAATGAAAGCAGCCCAAAATAATTTGATTTGGACAACTGATTACGATTAGAGATGTAAATATATTTTCAGATGTAAATTTTCATGACCGGAGGATAGAGGGTCATTAGCTTCTTGTTTGCATTTTAAATAGCCGCGGCGTATCCGACTAGATTTTTCGTGAAACGTGTTCGATGTGATTGATTGTGAGTCATATCAGTTTCTCTCAGCACATGACTTGCGATAAAAGACACTCTTTATCTTCGTGCAGAACTATAAATATTTGGAAATACGAACAAAGACGGACCGAAAATAAACGACTCGTCTCTTGGTCGCGTAGGTCGATGGCCCCGGCAACTTTTTAAACAATACCTTTAAATTTTACGCACTGGATAAATTGAACAGTACTGTGTCAGGAGCTGCCATAAAGGTAATAAAGCGGTGTAGGCCCACAGTCGTATACTTTATGGTTGAATATAACGTCGAAGATAAGGAAATGCCAGCAATTTAAAATAGAAAGTCGAATTTTTTCTTGTATACTCGCTCTTTTTTTAATTGGTTGAGTGGATCGCTCGGTAATTACGAGCCAGTTTTTCGAAAAAAAGTAAGCCATAAATTGTGAAAAATTTCAAATATGATACTCTTCAGTGCTTTCGTTACTCGTTTCGTGAATAACCATAAGTTCATCTTTATTTCGAATTAGTCACGGTTTGAAGTCGGCGGAAATTTGGCAGTGAACAACCCATTATCTTTTTTGTTGTGAATATTCTGTTTTAATTGGAATTATAATGTAGAGGCGCTTGAGTTTTATGGCATTAGGCGGTTGACGTACTTGTTTCCACTATAAAAAATGTAAAATACGAGCAAGTGTGGTCTTTGACAGAACAACATCGTTTGTAGGATTTATCTAAAATGATTCAAACATTTTTTTCTTGATGCTTTCAATAAGAAGAGAGAAAATGTCTCTCAGAGATCAACTTCCCAAGATATAGATAAATTTAGAACGCAGTGAACACTAATTTCCAACAAAACTGAAAAAATATATAATACGCGAAAACAAATTTCCATAAACTCAGAAACTACTGGATTGATTGGTGCGTCATTTTATTAGACGTGGTTAAGATTAAGAATATCCTGTATTATCTTCATTACAATTTTCCAGAGTAAATCATAGTTAAAAAATAATTTCTCGTATAATCTGGAATTTTTTTTTTTAATCTCCGTAGTTTTCAAATTAAGACTATTTTAGAACTCATGTCTTTTCACTTCTGGTGTTTGTTGGTACTTGAGAATTGATAACAGTTTCTCACTTCGCTTGATGTAGCAAAAGTTGCCAACAATTAAAAGAAATATCCCATGTGTGTGTCAATACAAGAACGGATGCATTAGTAATCCATTCACTTACAAATACAGTTATAATCGATTCTGGTTAATAGAAAAAGATCTACAAGGAAAAGGATATGACTAAGTCCACGCACAGCATCAAGGAAAGTTTTATTTGGTTCATCGAGTATCATCATCTTTAACAATCTAGAACTATAATAAATCATGGTTATTCCGACGTCAAACTTTCCACAGAAACAATTAAAGTGAGAAGGGATGAGCAAAAACTCGTCATTGATTTTAAACTATTGCCAAGTATCAAACCTTGATTTACGCAGATTACGTTTGTTTTATTTTAGTTTTCCGCACACCAAACTTTGGCACATTCAGTCTTATCAACTCTGACCTCCGTCCAAGGTGACGAGCCTTCCTTCTCCCCGAAAAATGACGAAAACACTAGTTAACACATTTAATGAGAAAATTAAAGCGTGTTGTTACTGAGACAAAATTGCAGCAAAATCTCTTCTATTATTGGCCGCAAATCGCTGTCGCTCTTTCAAAATCGATAATTATTCAACAAAGCGTCCTCTTCTTGGAATACGCAAGAGACTTCACCTCCTTCAGAATTAAATACTTGAAACCGAAGGCTTAAGGCGGCTTAAGCAAAATTTATAATTCACGACATTTACAGTCGACTACTTTACAACTCCGATCAGTGGAGTCATTTTCTAAGCTACCACACAACAAAGGACGCCCAGATCGGTTTATTGAGGTATTACGATAAAAGAATATTTATTGTCTGCCTGTTGTGTGCGACCGGTTGACAAAGACCTTATAATTATTCTGGTTTGTTTAATCTTCCATACTGATAGGCATATGCAAGCTAATTACAATTCTACAAACCACACAACATGTCGAAAACACCGTTATACAACTCGTATAGATTTTTGAATTTATTTTGAAGCGGTGGGTTGCTGTAATAAATTTCCGAAATAAATTCTTTGCCCACATGTATTGAACACATGGTGCAAGTTTCAGAATACTTGCTGCCACTAAAACAATACCCCAGTAAAAGAGCATGCGGTTAACAAACACGACTCAAGGTTTAGTGTACATAATTACCGTGCTTACTGGATAAAGTGGCCTAAATATTCAAAGAAACCACACTCTGATGTAATAGAAACTTTATGGAGGAAGCTGGTTTATGGTATAATGTTTTAAACAAAGTGACGTCTGGAGTTGGCTCTCACCAGAAGTTGGTGCAACCAGTAGGAGGTCAGCCTGGATCTAAGTGTTTGGTAAAGACGAGACAAGAAAATAACTTCGGAACCAGTTGATTTTGCATACATACTGGTAAGAATGAAACCAGAAAAAAAAGAATGTTAAAAATTTTGAAATGAATTGTGTGTTAACGATAATGGAAAAAATATATTAGAATATCAGGCTCCGTTCTATTGACGGCCTTTCATTTGCGGAAGATGTAGGCATAAGTCATCAACAAAGACCAATTATGTTATTTAAAAAAATCAAATCATCCTTGACCAACATAATATGTAGTTAAATTTTGTATCTTGGTTCGTAATAATGACTTAATAAATTTATTTTAACAAAAGTGTCATTACTTTGAGCTATTCTTGGATTACTTTTTTTTTCGTATTTAAATATTATAATCTGATCATAAGATTAAACTATTGTCAGATAAGTCTAAAACTCAAAATATTATGCCTACACCACTTGAAAAACGCAATTTTTTAGTTTTACTACACTGTTTGCCTTTACAGTGACACTTGGTACGTCATAAATTGACTTATGACGTCAATTTGACAGTTGATTATAATTTATGTTTTCGACAAGGTAACTAAAATATGTAATACTAATAAAATAAAATAAGGTGCATCATTCTTATACCAAAGTTTTTACTGCTGCGGTCAACACGATTCGTATTATTATTATTTAATGTGAAAGTTTTAATTTTCAGCGTTACCTGCATACGACACACATTTTTTCAATGCATGGTCCCGCTTTTTAAAGGTTTAATATATGTATAATGGATGAGATAATAAAGTTTAAAATTGAAGGATTTTAAGCCGCCGTAAATTTAAACTGAAAAACCCACACACTGTCATAAAGCTAGAAGCAATAATCTTCAAGTACGTTTACCTACTTGAAGGCTGTCTTATCAATTTCGACCATTACGTCTGTGATCCATATTGGTTGCGGTTTCGACCGAATCTATAGAGTTCATAATGAAAAAATGGGCACTCCAAATAATTATGCAGAATTCTCACAATGCAACTTAACTTTTACCACTAGTTGCACGGACATGAAGGCCGTTTTGTTTGTTTTATTTTCGAGGATGACAGGATGCAAAAAATAGAATAAATGTTTTCAAAGCAATGTTGGCTGTACGAAAAAATGGTAATTCAGTGTCGAATTTTAAGTGTGCTTTTGGCATTATTGCGAAGCTACTCATTAGACAAATTATACAATTATTATACACATTTTTTTAGAACATAAAATGGACCGGAAATGAAATGGAACAGGACGTTTTCTATTTTCTTTTTTCGTTAATTTATAGCTTCCTCGGTGCAGAAACACGACACTCGTCTTTGGGTTACATATCAGAATTTTCGAATGATTTCGAACTGAAACTATAACTGAAGCAATATGTCTGGAATAAAATCGGTTTTCGTTCAATAATGTTACTTTATGTGACAACATAATTCCAAGCGCTGTTAGAAAGAAATTGTCCGAAAATTATGTTAACGTAAAAGAGTTAATAAAAGGGAGTGTCATACAAAAAAATTGTTCTTATAGCCCGTGGAAGTAAAACTATCAAAACAATTTTATGACATAAATAACTTGACCTAATTTTGAATGTTCTTTTTCATGTAATTATTTCGTGTACGATAGTAGTTTTTAATACCAAGTTCTATTCGTATCTTCCTGTAAATTCTTTGAATCAATATTTTTTCCAGAAAAAGTTACGACGTACTAAAATAAAAATAGTCTCCATTTCTCCTAAAACCGGAAACGCTGCGTACGATGTTCCTAATAAAATTATATCTATAAATTCTGGACATTCAGTAATTTAAATTAAGTTTCATCACGTGGCTCTGCAAAAACATTTTCATACGAACTAATTTGATACAATTTCGCTTCATGTGACCATACATTTTAATTCTCTTTGCATGTTTTAATTAACCATGTTTTTTATTATCCAAAACGCAATATTTTATAAAATTTGTAACGTAAAAAATATTTTTTCAGTCGTTGTGAACACATCGACAAAATTTAAGATCATGTTGAGCTTGGCAAAGTATCGTTGCGGCTTTTCCAGTTCGAGCGTAAGTAGAGATTCTGCGTAATGGAAAATCAATGGTAGTGGTGGTAAGTCAAACAACACATACCTCAGATTTTTTATGACTTCCCTATGCAGTGTAATTTTTAACCATTTACCATAAAAATGTCCTATAGAAGGTTCGATCTAGGAAAACAAGTGCTCTTTAACGCAGAAATAATGTATAATTAATCTGGAATTAATGAGTTACGTTACGTCTTTCTTATATAATAGCAAATAAAGATCCAATTAATTGGTTATGTGGATAATAGTGTTTTAATGCAAAAAAGGCGACCGTAAGGTTACATGAAGCGCTTTAATAGTGATAACATTCGCTAATTAATTCCACAAAGCCCGGAATAAAACCATACATCGAGTCGTGGCAATTTTAATTGCCATGGATCATATTGTGAGTTTGATAGTTCATTCAATTTTTTAATGAAATGAAAATCCGATTAATATAATCGTATCGCCTCGTAATGGGTGACGTACAACTTTATCTGTGGAATTTCGGGTTGTGGTCGCCTCTTTAACATTGAACGAAGCGACTCGTAATAAAGTCGCTGTTAATCGACGCAACAAATTTGAGTTTCGATTAAAAATTAAAAATTACGGCAGAACTTAATAAGCTATAAAATCGCTATAAACTGAGTAAATATTATTGCTAGAGCACACATAATAAAATATTTTTAAACACAATATGAGCGGAGGTTAAGCTTATCAAAATCGTTTGGAGCGTTACCCTAATAATTCAAATCAGACAAAGCTCCGCTCCTCCTGTTTACAAAGCCGACGAGAGACACGTGCATGGTATCTATGCAGCCGTAAAAGGGACATAAAAAATAATCCTGATTTAGTAAATGTGAATAACAATAAAATAAAGTGGACACTTTCGAATCTTCACGTGTCCGTGCTCTAATCGCAGTGATGCAATCGAACCGTCTAATTGCTAGTAAAAAGAAGATGGATACTTTATGTCAAAACGATAAATAAAAGTGTCAGTGCCCTAGATATTGCTCTAATTTTGTCAAAAACTGTTTACATATAACTATGTAAAATAGAAGTGTGTATGGTGCGATCGAAAACGTTTTGATTTAAAGTTGACTGTGATCGTTTTTATATCAATTGTAGCGAATTAATAATTCGTCGAACGAAATTGCGTATATTTATTAATTCTGTGGTAATATTTTACCTTGACGAATAAAATTTTTTTGAATCTAAAAAAACGTGCAGTCACGAATTCGGAATCTTTCAATGTCATTTGAGCATCACCATGCCATTTCAAGGAGTGTACAAAATCTAGGCGAATTTTTGCACCTTTGGTAGAATTATAATAAAATCTGTGATGTTAATTGTTCATTGGTCGTTTTGGCGTGCAATAACCCAGATGTACAAAACGAAAAGCACGCTCGACCCCTATACAACATGTTTTGACCAATTAAGAAGCCCGGTACTACTCCTTCGCGTGCTGGCCATCTTATTCTCGAGCCCATTTCCAATCAGACAGATGTAGAACCACCTGCCTCCGAACAACAGCTGGCTGCGCCCTCAGCATGTTTTTTCTTCGAGATCACTTTTTAAGTACTGCATGTCGATTTACATGCACATGCTGGAGCAGACTTTTACCGGCAGCATGCTGGAGGAATTAATTAAATTTATGAGAACGGTTAATCATGTTGCCGTTAAAGCGGCAAAAACGGCCGATTTGGTAACTCATTTTAAAAGCTGAAATGAAGGCGGCGAAGAAAGACATCGAGCTTTGCTTCGAGCTGTTTCAGTTGATGTACGCTGCCTTTTCTCGGAATGGACCGCCTCGTCCTGAAACCTGATCTAAAATCTACCTGGATGGAATTGTAGGTAACTAGTCAAATATTTTCTGCAAAACTGACCGTACGAACTGGATTATATGGTAGCTTTGAAGAGTCTATGATGATAGTTGGGCTCAAGGACGGTGGCTATTGGCTATATAATAAAAACTGAAGATTGGGATTTTTCAGCTTGCTTTGTTGCCGGATTACCTGCGAGAAGGGGTTCAGTTGTGGCGTAGTTTCTAAAGAAATTCTTCAAAAAGTTTATTGTACAAGACGTTTTTTCATGTGCAGGTACCCCAAAGTAAGAGTATTTTATAACACGTTCCACACAATTGTGGAGAAGGAAATTACAATTTTCTAGCATCATACTCTTACTGGTGAGACGAGCATGTACAAAATAAAACGACAGATTATTAAGCCTTCCTACTAATTTATGTTTCAATTTGTTCCAAGAAGACTGCGTCAAGTTTATTTGAATGACTTGTTTTTTTTGCGCAAACTAGATGGTTGTAGAATACTAACACTGTAAAGACGCAAAATAATAATTCGGGGAATCAAAAATCTTCAGACATTTTTACCTAAACTGGTGGAGCTGCATTTCCGTGAAAGCACAAAAGTATGTGTGTTCTCAATTGATATTTATTTATCTCAGGCCCTAATATCCCCATTTAATAATTTTTCTGCTCTATATTTCTGTCGATGATAATTTGAGAGCACCTTTGATCTAAAGATTTATGAGGTAACTTGAACGTCTGCGCATGTGAATTCCTTCCGGTGATCAGTTTTCACCCCAGTCAAGTGAAATTCATAGTTGAACAGCTCCCACGCTCAAGTTCTGTTAATTACTAATATCTTATACCTAGAGCGGTATCCATGTTTTATTATTTATTGGAAATATGCAGTTATTTTGTTTCCTATCCGTTCTAAATCAGGTTCTGAAAGTTGTAAGGCTGACACAAAAACTGAATTCGTCGGATTTATTGCTGCATAATTTTCCTAATTTCTTTTAAAATGGTAAAAATTTATTATAGTTGTTTTATGTTTATCCTGCATCGGGTCAAGTTTTTATTCATACGAGTGGAAATGAATTCGGTGACACCATTTTTAATAGACCATTCAATTATTGAAATTTTCAATAAGCCCGGATAAAAGCATAAAATATCACCGAATTGTTATTGTAGTGCGAAAAAACTACGTGATTGAATTTATTTTTCCTAAAATTATCATTGATACAGTTAGAATATCGATGATTGTGGGATTATTATTAAATGTCAAACATTCCCAATCAAGTTTCAGTTTAGCAATTGACAACAAGTAAACAGGCTATAAAGTACTGAAAATTTTCGACTTCTGCTAATCTTATCCACAGCGGTTAAAATTATCTAGTTAGTGGTATCAATGTGACAAGACACCCCCGGACTGGAATGTCAAATCACTATGAACACAGATAAGATAAGCCTAAGTGATTTATCATTTTAGGTTTTTTTTGACAAGAATTCTCAAGCCATTTTGACACAAGTTTTTTCAAACTTGAATAATTTTTGGGTTCTTTTCCATAAACTCGCATTTGTTGTCAGCAATTTTTCGGATCTATGATCTCACAAAATGTCTTAAAAAATCAGGAAGGCTTAAATTAGTTATAGCTTTGCCGTCACGTATTTCTTTCATTACTGTGTGGGGTAAGAATGCAACTCACTAGTTTGCTTTATTCTGATGTTATTGGCATTGACATTATGTGTTTTAAACATTTTTTTTCTTTAATATACGAACTGGTTTTCTTTATTGTACTTTAAAACCATAAAAAACTTTGTGTATTTGTTTCAAAGTATACAGATTTAAATGTCCATCGTGATGCAATTGCTGTCACTAAAAAATAATTACTTCCATAGGACATTTGTTGCAACGAAGAAAATAAAATTATGTTGTCGTTTTTAAAATGAAGTTTATGATTCTGCCCTTGAAAACTAAAAATGATTTTTTTAAATAAGTAATCATCTACAATCTACACGATTACATTTTTTCTTAATAGACGTGTCATAGGGAATCAAAAATTACCCCCGAAATAAATTCCACTGGTAGTGTTAATGGAAATTTCAGATTTTTATGGTAAAGGATAATTGCATTATTTACTGCGCCATAAAGACGCTTTGTGTGAATATTTTGTTGTAAAGGAAGTACGTCATATATTATATTTCTAAATCACCTAGTAAAGAGAAATTTTAATTACGTTGTTAGAACCTAATAGTGTTAAAAAAAACCTATTGTGTATGGATCAAAGTGGACGTTTCTGCTATTATATTTATGTACGTGAGTGCGGCCTTATCTACACTAAGTACACTGGAATCTAAAATATGGAACGCTATATATGAACAAATGGAAGGACATCGGTTAAATGTTTTTTTATGTCTACAGGATGTTTAATGAAAACCATTTTATTGATCGTAATTTATCGTGTGCGACATGTCGTGTATGCTTGAGATTTATTTACACGTCAAGTAATCATTGTAATTTGTCATAAGAACTGAAGCTGTGATCATCAATGAACTGACCTTGACAATGCGAATCTTGTTAATAATTCTAACCTTACTTTTACACTGTACAAATAACAAATAAATAACTTGTAAGGTCATTTCAAACATTTGCTATTATCAGTTATGATCTCGTTTTTAATCAAATATTTCATATGCATATAACTTTGTGTTTCGTTTGCTTTTGACACGTGTTTTAGGTGTCACTATAAATTTACACTTAATTCAGAAAATTATAATTCCTGGAAATCGAAGTTATGGATTATTGTGATAATCTTCAAAACTACAAAACCAATTACTTTGAATTTTTATATACGGTAAGTTTGACTGCAGTGACGTTGCAGTATTCAGTAACATTTATGCACACAAAATTGCAAAAAAGTTATTAGCAACTATTGTTTGACGGAAATTTTGTGTAAATAACTTTCCACATCAATTTCATGCGTAATAAAGACATATTTATTGTAAAATTCGAATATAGCATAAAACATAAATCCAATCCAATATATAACCAATAGCGTTGGAGGCACCTAGAGGTTTAAAAATATTTATTATATTCGAAACGTTAAGAATGCGGAAATGCATTTTGTTTGACATTTTGGGGTATCTACAGTGTGTCCACATGGTCCACAAATCATTTGGCGGCGACGTTACTCATGCCGCGACTGTACCAACCAAACCAGTGTTCCAATGTGCCTAGACAGATTTATTGTGTTGCGAATGCCGTCGGAAAATGCAAATGTAGTTGGAAACAAGAGAGGTCGTGGCCAATTTCCGCGCCTAATCAGACCCATACGACAAATAATCACCGAAAAAATCGCTATTGCATTCTCTTTGCAGTGATGTAATTGTAGAGGGAGAAGTTTTGAAACAGTACAGCTCTTTGCGACGCCGGTCCGTGACGTCACTAGAAACGTTAGGGTGTCCCGGATCGATCCTACTTGATGAGGAGGGAAGGGGTCCATGATCATAATGTGCAATAGTGATAAATGCAACAATTAGGGGACTTTTTCATCCTGACACATGTCACAGAATGGAAAACGAAACAGCGGCCGATGTTCACCTTCGCTCCAATTATATTTTGTTTGTTCGTTAGTCGTGTGGAAAGCATTTTTCTCGTGTTTTGGTCAATTGAAGCTTAGGTGAATCAACAAGTTAATTACGGTGGCTTGTTAAATGCAATTGGGTTGGTATGTTGTAAGCTGGCGCAGTGGTGTGCATTTTTTTAAGTTATTTTAATATTTTAAAGCAGCGTTAATTTTTACTTTGGTGGAAAGTTACGTGCCAGGGAATCGACTTTTTTTTCAACAGCTGTTATAATTGTTTCAGTTCGTTAGTCAACTAAAAAATAAAACATTTTAGCATCAATTACGCCAGAAAGGAAATCGATAAAAAATTGATGTTTTATTTGTTATAACAATGAAGCAAAATAGATTGTTGAATTCGGAATATTTTTAAATTGTCAACAAGTTACTCCTAGTTATCAGGTTCTAAAAATATTTTACTTCTTATTGATTCTTGTCCAGTTGTACTGTAACGGATTCGTGGTAGTGGTCAATGGATAGACGGATATTGATCTCTGTTCGTTCTTCATCATTTTAAGTATATCTACACATACAGTATTAGAATTTTTTTATTTTGGTGTAATTTAATCATAAGTAAAATAAATAATTTATTTGAAATCTTCCGGTAAAATCGAAGGGATAAATGCAATTTTAATGCCTGTAAAAATCACTAAAATTTTTAATCATTCCTAATGGGAAGGTTAATACATTATGGCATCAAATTAATCGTAATAACCAGTAGATAATTATGAGATAAGTAATTAATTAATTAAGTTTGGGTAGACTAATTCGAAACATAGTAGGACGATAAGAAAAGACAGTTGAGTACAGGAACTTCAAACTCTTGTTATTTTGTTTTTGATACAAAATACAGTCAACTAGCTCGTGGTTGAAGATTACACAGTTATCATGATTCCAATACAACTCATTTAAAAATACAGTGCAAAATTATTTATACATACACAAGTGTTCCGTTTAACGCTTCCACACCAAAGTTGTATTCTTTTAATTGGAAAGTCTGAATTTTCACAGATTTTGATTCATTGTGAAAAAAGAAAACTGAAATCGGATACAGGGTTTTTATTTTTTACTCAACTGTTTTCAAGACGTTTGTACTTTTAAGGTAAAAAAGTGGTCATTATACACACAACTCCACCATGTTTAAAGATGAAGGTCTGTAATTTTGGATAAGAGTTCTTAGTTGCCTCGCCTTGACAAACGTATAAATAAATATTTGAACAAGGTTTATACTTATTTAAACAGAGTGATTAAATTTGCAAATTGTCAGTCTTCTCGTATTTTTCACCTTGTATTTTATACCATGTTCAAGCCTGTCCCTAAATGAGCTTTCTTTTGACAACAGTTTTCTAACAATAATTCCGTATAAGAACGTAAAGTATGCCTGAACGAAAAAAATGTTAGAAAACTGACAATGTATAAATGAGTTAAAACACTCTTCAAAAACTTGGATGGTCGTAAGGTTGTAAGTTTTTTCGACGTTTCATGACCTCAAGAGTACGAAAAATAATCTCCGAAACTACTCGATCGATTGTCGATTCATAAAATAACAACTCATGTACATGTGGTTTAGGAATGTACTTTGATTGTGATTTTGTTTATTATTGTTATATTTTTTATCATTTAATCCGTCTTATTAGTACGAAGCTCGATAACCACAGCCCTAGTCTAGCGGTAGAGCGCCCGCTTCGCAGACGGGAGGTTCCCGGATCAATGCCAGGCCGCCGTTTTTTTTTAATGGTCAAATGAAGTTCGTCCTATTTTCTAGAAAATTTGAGAATACAATACTGTTACTATTGGTACTACAATGCACCTGTTCAATCAAATTGATGCCACTGTCCTTGCCAAACTGTTGATGACGTTATAAGAAAATTTTGGTATGAAAAACTCACTGGAAATTTACGTATTACATGCTTCTTTACCTGTAGTTTAACAGTCCATACATAGCGTTATTTTAACTTCTAGGGGTTATCATAAAAAAACTTGTCTTAATAACCGTGCACCAATTTTCTTAGACATAAAAATATAAATAATTATGTGTACACGGTAGAACTAATATGGGATGACATAATGTCAATAATTATAAGTATATAGTTTTTACTTCCCGAGCGTAAGCTAAGGAAGTATAGTAATCGAGTTCATCGGACGAATTGCCACTTTTATGTTTTGTCGACGTTTCATGACCCCTAGTACGGAAAAAGTAATCTCCCGTTTCCGTTTGTCTATCTGTATTCATTTTTATTAGACACGTAATCTCCGAAACTGCTGGACCGTTTGTTGTTGCACGGTATAATAACGGTTTTTTTTTTATATATATATGTAGAATTTTCTTTCAACAACAGGATAGTTAAACATGTTGTCTGTTTCGTGTTAGGAAAAGAAGACTATGTATTTTAAGAAAAAATGGACAAAATATAAGCCCCGCCCACCCACCCCTTCTCAATTGTGATGAATGCTTTATTCATCGTGCGCTGAAGAGCGAAGTTTAGTTGCAAAATCCTCATTTCTCTACAAGAAATTATCATATGAAATATGTTTTTAAAAGGATAGAATTTTTTAGAGAAATATTGATGTTACAATTAAACTTCGCCCCTCGTCTGATTAAGAATGAAAAACTCATCACAACTGAGATCGGGGCGGGTGGGCGGGGCTTAATCTGGTGTTTTTTTTATATACGTAGTTTTATTTCAACAAGTTTTGGCGCAAAGAACGAGATATTATAATAAAAAACATAAAGTCATCTATTACTCAATAATTTTGGAGTGTCCTAATGTAAGTCACGTAGAATAATTTGTACTTCCTAGTTTTTCTCAAAAAACAAAAAATGAAAAGCTGAAAAATCTAAAAATTTAAAGAGTTACATATAGTTAAATTGAAGAAAGGAAAAAAGAAAACATGAAACATTGCAAACCGAAAAATTGAAATTGAAAAAACAAAAAATTATAAAATCGGAACATTGAAAAACTGTAAAAATAAAGAAAATAAAAAAACTTCAACGAAAAATTGCACATGGAAAAATTAAAAAATTGAAAACTCATGAAACTCAAATCGAAAAATTGCAAAATCTAGAAATTAACTTGAAGTTGAAAAACTGAAAAATTTAAACTTGAAAACTAGAAAATTTTCTGTTTTTTGAAAAAATCTGGCAATTAATTAAAAAAAAAATGGTCGAAGTTTATTTCGATAGAACTTCCCTCGCTTCTGAAGTCCAACAGCATAAATAACACCCCCGCGGCCCCTGCGCTGTGGAAGTGGAAATTGCGAAAGTACGGAGAATATAAAATATATTTAAAGCGGATATCCAATGGGAAAAATGGCCTCTCAGCAATAATAACGAGCTTTAACTTCAAATGTTTGTGTATATATCGGAAGAATGTCACGTAGAAATGTGTTTGATTTTAATGAGTTTGTCGCCTCAAAACAGAGGACTAAAATTATTGGTAAAATTATTAATTAAGTCACAGTCGAACAGAATGTTGTGAATATTATTCTTATGATTTTTATAAAATAAAGACGTGCGTATTCTCACCATTTCGAGAAAATGGGGTTACTGTTTCATAATTTAATCCATACAAAATTTGTTATGACGGCAGTCCGCAGATCTTATAATTCAGTGGTAAAATGTTATATAGTGTTATTTTTTTTGTGAACAAGTATAGGAATATGTTATTGTATAACATTTAAATCATTCTAAAATTTAATTTTTTGAAATGATGTCGTCAAATTGTTGGTGGGGATGATTAACCAAATTTTGGTTAGCATTCTACTATCTGCATGATATTCCTAATGTACATACGCAATTTGACAACAATTGGTCCAGTAGTTTCGGAGATCACGTGTCTAATAAAAATCGACGCCAGACAGACAGACGGACGGAAGCACATTTCAGGGAGTAAAAAGATATTACAGAGAAACGTGGCGGCTTTAAAATTTTGTAGTAAGTGCTTAAAATTCGTGTTAAATTCGTCAGCGTATATATTTATATAACGAGGGAACAGTAAAAACACGATCAAAGACAGTTATGAATTTTTGAACGTTTGTTTTTAATGGTTGTCTTTAATCATGTTTTTTCGGGATTAGCAAATAACCGAAAAAATATGGTTTGTACTATGTACACGTACATCATAATTTTTTACTTGTAATTACTTGGAAAATATTTTGTAAAAAAATTAACTTATTGTGCATATTTTAAGCATAGTTAGTACATGTATGTATATGTACAGATTTTAATTAATTTTTGTGAATTATTTGTTTTCTGTTTTTTTTTCATCTCTATAATCCAAATAAATTAATATGTACTTAGTTTTTTACATGTTTACAAAAATTAACGCCGCAGTTAACCTAGAAAGTATATTATATAACTCTGCAGAGACATGAAAAGTAGGTTAAGTTCTATTGTTGACGCTGTCAATCTTTACTTGCATTACAAGTTAACGTCTTGTCATGAAAGGAAATAATTTTCTTTGTTTTTGGAGGATTGTCTTCCGTTCAAACGACTTTTTGATCTACTCGATTTGTTTTACAAATAAAGCGTCATTTCATCCAACTAAGTTCTTAACGAGATGCCAATATAATCCAACAGGTGATTTCTAATAAAAAATAGCTTTCAGCTGCGTCCACACATTGCTGTTGAGTAACAGACTCCATTTGTTACATTGTATGCATATGGTCGTAATATTTCTGGATCATCAAGATCTGAGCGACAGAAAAAGGTGAAATATACATAATAATGGGATAATACTTAAAATACTTTGTGTTTCAAATTTCGGGGAAAGAAAGTTAAAAATGGAAATTTTCATTCTCATCATGGATTAAACAAACGACGAAAGATAGGTTCATTATTGTAAACAAAATATGCACACGATTTTGAATCCGTACTTGAAATGAAATGTTTGTTGCATTCGTCTTCGACTCGCGCAGCAAACTTGCATATTCTTAACTGTTTCCCCCAGATATAAAACAAAATATATCACCATATTTCCACCTCTGCCTGCAATGATTTTTGTTCGGTAGTCTGTCCGGCGACAAGCAATAAAGCATTTTTCCCTCGTTTTGGACAATCGGAGCTTACGCGAATCAACAAGTTAATTACAGCGACTCGTTAAATGCAATTGGGTTTGTATCGTATAAGTTCGTGGCCATATTGATGAACGACTTGCAGTTCCCGCGCAAAAATTGCCGATGAATTGCCGGCTAATTCAGTGAATTAAGAGCCAGATGAATATTCATTGAAATTGATCGCGATTCGCTCGCTCCATGTGTGCATCATTATGGAATTTGGGTCGTTTCGTGTAATCCATGTTTTTCCGCTTTCGTTTTAAATGCTAAGCAGTAGCTAACTGCTACATAAATTGAAGCAAAAATTGTAGAACACGGCCACCAATTGGCACCAAGCTGTTAATTAATCTGCTTTGCAAAAGCGATAGGGTTTTTGCGAACAAAGGTCGCTAAAAATCGCTAATTCGGTCCTGACCATAAAAATCGCTGTTATGATTTTCCCCACGACCGAGGAAGATGGTAGGTGACCCACTGGCATACTTTGACTTATGACACAACGTGCGATTGCTACAATGGTTACGATTTTAACTCGCTGGCTCTACTTTTATTTTTATACTTTCCTCGTGGATTCCTATTGTTGGCGGTTTTAGGGCCAAGGTTAATTGCTGACCTTTTTGATATTTCCGCGATCAGCAAGTCGGTTTGCTCCATTTTTGTGCGAAGTTTTGAGTGTTAACTGTTCGACAGGTGAGACGTCACCTGTTTCTCATTTTTGTGTCTCGCTTAAGTGAATTATTAATCCGATTGGCGACTTTGTATCATACTCAGACTGTGAAACAGTTATCAAGGAAGTCGCCGGTCTTTCCATCCTGAATACGAGGTGTAGATTTTTTGGTCAAAATCGAAAGCCCAGTCTATCGAGTCCGTTCCGTTACACCATTAAATGGTCGTCAAAAAGGAATACGTCGTCAATAAATACTACTTTATTTAAATTGTGCGTGGCTTCCGGCACTATCACAGTCTCTTGCGTTAATTATTCCACTTTTACGGATTTTCATCGACCTTAGCGATAAAATAATAGACACTTATTCCCACGATTGATTTATGAAGTTTTTGCTTTTTATCTTCTTGTTGACACGGAGCCAAGGATGGCTACTGTGAAATGGCAAATCGTTGAGTTAATGTTTGTTTTAAACGGTTTAGAGTCGCGTTGATTAATTTACGGTTACAACCCGTGTAAAATTTTCGATGATTTTATACAAGTGGCTTTTGTGTGATGTTTGTTTACTGACGGGTTTTTGTTACTGGAACGGATGAAGACGTGGTACTTTCTCTTATACTTGTTATTTTGGGAAAATGGGAGTTTGCGGTATTTGATGGCACGATTTTGTGATTTTTGGAGCAAATAAAGCGAAGTTTACTGTAGCGATTATTTCATACTGCCGGGTGCAATGGGTGGAAAATAACGTAATTTCTAATTCGTGTACAAAGGAATGTGTATTTAGACACACAAAAGTTCTTGGTGTGTGGAGGTTTAATTTGCTTCTGTCTGGCAAGCTAAAATGTTTCAAAGAGTCTTTTAACATTCGTTAAAAAATCAACGTTTTAAAACGTTCTATAAAAATCAATTTCGTCAACAATACTTCATCGTGTTGTTATACAGCAATACATCACGTATTCACAAAGTTTTCGCCAAAAACTGTAACAGTTCATGATTTTAATGGTCGTTGAGTTCCGTGATGCAGTTTGAAATCTCGAAATGCGGTAACAATTTTTTTGTATTCTGAAATTATTCATGTGTTATAAATGTGTGAACGTATCTCTGATGACGTTATGAGCTACAACAATTGTTTCATAAAAGATTAAAAAGTCTCAAAGTTATATATCATGTTTTGTTTTATATGGAATAATAAATTTCGTGCGATTGGTGGCAGCGGTAAAATGGAAACAAAACAATTTAATGCTTTAAAGGTGACTGTTGCAATTTATTTTTACACCCTACCATTTTTAAAATGGGATCGGTTATTGCTCCATATTTTCTAGGAACGTATTTATTGATTTATTTATTTTTATAATCGAAGGAACTTTTTACAAGCCCACAGGGAAGATCTTGCCTTTCAGCCTTTCTATATTTTTGATCAACTTTGAAACTGTTTATGCGCAAACGATCAAAGTTTGGCTTACATATACCTGGATTGACTAGGTTTTATTTGTAAAGTAAAGTCCGCAAAATAGTGAACATTAACTTTGTGGTGATTATAATGGTGATGATTTGCCTATTTTTGGGTTGCAAATAATCAAAAGATTCATTTATTTCAAAAAACAGTTTATGTTAATCGTTTTAATCATTATTGTTGACTAGAAATCGGTGCTAATTTGCTCGTTAAAAAAAGTGGATTTGATAAGAAAACATTTGCTTAAAAAATAATGTTATCGTTTATTTTTCGAACATGTTCCCTTTTTAATTTCTATGACTATGACAGTCAGGTTTCAATGTACTAGCAAGGTTATGTTTTAAACAAAAAAATATATGTATTTCTCAACATACGTATGAATTATAGAAATTAAAAATTCTTTATCTATCAATTAAATCAAATAATTACATCACTAATTAGTGTGTATGCTGTTCTCTCGCTTTCTAGCTTATTATTTGTTCGTTATTTTTAATTTTTTTATATTTCGTTGTCAGTTTCCTTTGCTGTCATGTACTTTGATGTTTTCTTTAGATGTTGTGCCTAATTTTTGCTTTGAAATGGTTTTGGCCGTTTTTCTTGGAGGTGTTCCCCTTTTTCACATGTCTTTCTCTTATCCGCCTTCATAGAAATTAGCATATACTAAGTTATTAAGATTAAGTTAGATACTGCATTATCATTCATTTATGCCTCTTTTTCCGCAGGAAATGACATTATTTTTAGAGACTGCTTGTTTCTTTTTTTTTAACATAATTTATTTTAAGCATGTAGTTATTAGTACTTGTTTGATGTTAATGTGGACCAACGCTATTTCTGTTAATTATTTTTAATGTGTTTATTCTATTAACAATTTTGCATTTTTTTGAAGGCCATTTGATTCTCAAAGACCAAGCCAATAATTGTTTTTTTTATCAAATAAATTTTTAACAAAATAATTCGCACCTAATGCATTTTAAAAAATTTTTGAAAATAGTAAATTTTGTAATGTTCGGATTTTCCTCTTTTTAACAAACGTGGCCTGAAATTAGATTTGAACTTACCTAAGTGTAATTCTTCAGATTTCGAAGTTTACCTTTTAAACTTCGTTTTTAAATTGATGCTATACATGTCAGTGACTGTGAGTTTTTACTTTTCGAGTTTGAGCCAGGGAAGTGTTGTATTAAGGACCAAACGACGATTGGATACTTTGTTTTTTGGAGTTAGATGACTCTTTGCGTGCGAAACAATAGGTCTCCCGTTTCTGTCTGTCTTGGATAATCTGCGAAACTACTACACCGATTGTTGTCAAATTTTTATTTTATTATACAAATCTTGATAACTGTATTTGACCACAATTGTAGATCGTATGTGAGGACTGTAGTACTGTATCAAAATAATTTTTAGCAAAGTTCATTTTAAATGAAATTACATTCTTTTCTATTTTAACAAAGGACACGCATTTTTTCAAAAAAATACGCTATATGATGCGATATTGTTTGTAGTTTAGTGCTTGTATTACCTTTATTTATTGCAGAGTTCCCTATATACAATACACAATACAAACATGTGATTACATTGTACGTATTAAAATCGATATAGTTACCCACATCACAAGTGAATGTCATTTAAAAAATCTGTGGAAATAATAGCGTTATAGATTTCCTTTGAAACGTTTTGGTTTTAGTTATAGGTCTACCTTTTATAAATTTGTTTGGACTCTTAGATTAAAATTTGGGTTAATATTATTGGGCGGTTTCAGTTCTGTTGCGTGTATTATATTTTTTAACAGTTCAGCATGTTCAATGATGACAATTAAATCGTTGAGGATTAAGCTAATAAATTGGATAATTTAAGCTTCGTGGGACGAAAGTGTTCCGTTATTATTTTTAACGACATTTCATTATAGTACACACTGTTTTTTCTTATTTTTTTTATAATTTATAAACATTTTTATTTAGAATTGACATTGAGTGCATTTGTCATGTACATCGATATTTCGTGTGGTAGCCAACTCTGATTCAAAATATTTCATTACGTGACACTTAGGTTTAATTATTGAATCACACACATTTACATTCCTGAAATGTATGAAAAAATTGGACTTTTTCAAAACAAAACGCCACAAAAATCACTAACGGACCTTAACCGTAAACCCATGAATATTAATCTCATAAATGCATATCTCAAAGTGACAGAAACTAATTAATGAATATTAATATCCTAATTTCATACGCCAGTAAGTAACAGTTATACCTGAAGTTGTTTGTCATTTCCTGCAAAACCTCGTCGAACATACTTCAAACACAAAAATCGCATAAATCCACCCATCATCCCATAATTACAACCACACATTTCACGCACGACCCTCGTCGGTGTAAACGTAGCATTTTTGGGCCAACATTGTCTCCCAGATTTATATGATTGCACACGCCTCATCTTCCACCCAGTACGAAGGATTTATGTGTTTGTGAACAATACCAATTTCCTCAACGAGCAGCCATAAGGATGCGTTCACCTTGGTTTCGTGCCGGTTTTCAAACTTCACGTCACGGAGACGGTGCTTGCTGTATAATTTGGAAAGTGGCGAGAGGGCGCACTGACCCGTTCGATATAGCATCCCCGGGTATCGAACCCGAGCCGGTTGCGCACCCTTACTTACCACCGAGAAGAAGATTTTCGTATAGAACGAGATCCCAGTCAGATTGATAACCTCAAAATTAAATAAGGAAGAGGAGATGCGCCGTATTTACTAGCGGATGAGGGTGGGAAACATGTGAAACGACATTCATAATTTTTGCGCCAAAGAATAAAACTTCTTTGTTTGGTTTCGTGCTACGTTACGGTGTTTGAAATTCTCGCCGATAGTTGCTAACTAAGCCATTAACTAGAAGTTTTGAAGTTTTGGGAGACGCAAACAGCGTTAGATTTTAATTCGACAACTTACGAAAGTTGTTTATTTTGACTTGCATTGAATCTTGGATCAGAACGAGCGGTGGTGGGCGTTCTAACAAAACTGTTGAATTTTTAACGATCTCTTGTCACGTGTTGTATAAAGGTGGCAACATTCAACATGTGAAGAGTGTATCAAAACAAAATTGTATTTATCTGTATTTAATTTTAATTCTGTGTTTTTGTTATTACATTATTATTTAGTTGTTCTTTATTGTTAAAAAAATCGCAGTCTTGTCTAATTATTATTTTGTGCTCACGTGGCAAGCACGTGACACGAAAAGTAAATTATACAAATGATATTACCCATAAATCGATCATTTATATTCAAAACTGTTACTCTAGATTTTAAATTATATGCCTCCATATAATATAACATTTGCTATACAATATTAAGCATGTCATTAAACTTGGCTTTTTTTATGCATCAGATGATCATGTAGCAAAAAGGTATGTAGACAAAACTTCTTTCACCCCTCAAACACATGACAAATCCAGTTTCTTTGATCAATTTTTGTCTGATTTTTTTTTTTACAGATAATCTACTAAACTAGACATCTAGATTTTTGTATTTAACTGTGAAACTGCAAAAGCGATTGCTCTGAAATCTTGCAAACGTTTTAACGTTATCGTCATCATCCTGAATCGTTAATCAAAATTTATTCGTTTAACCCCTTTGAAAAAAGGTTTAAAATCCAATAATTGCAAAATATTAAAAATAATTATTACAAATTTAAAATCAAAACTAGAAAAATTGCAAATCAAAAACTGAAGAAACGAAAAATTGAAAAATCGAGAAATAAAAAACCGAAACGAAGAATTGTAAATTGAAAAACTACAAATCTAAAATTTGAAACATCCAAAAGTTGGAAAATCCAAAAAATAAAAAATTTAAAATCAAAGCCCGAAGAGATCGTAAATCTGAAGAAACAAAAAATGAAGAATTTTTAAAAGCGAGATTTTGGGCAAAATCAAACTGCGCCGATATAGCTATAATAGCAATTTGCATCAAAAAAAAAACGTGATCGATCTGCGTCAGTTGTCTTATCTGAACATTACTATTGTACTAGTGATTCTAACGCTGACTAGACAGACAACCGGAAAATATTTTATTTTTTATTATTAAGAATACCTTTTTGGTAATTTTGATTCTGAAGTCTTAAGATTACATGACAATTGATCATCAAGCGATCAATTCTTGTTATTAATGTATTGACATTAAAAAACTGACAAAATAACGTGTTTATTGAAAAATAATATTTTTGTCTAAAAGATTATATATAAGATATTAAGTATCGATGTATACAGCAGGACATATTGTAAAACCTAATACTTTGGGGTGTTATAAAGTATTTATGTATTAATATAGTTTTGCATACATTGCAGTTAGATTCTAGGGTTATCAACCCTAAAACCCAAGCTTGCACAGTTTATGGCACTATAATTTTATTCGGCGCAGTTGGACTACACCCTTTCTGCTTAACTGTTAAGATGTATTGGATGTAATCCATAGTGCATTATAATTTTATTGTTCATAGCTCACTGAAATATTCATGAATTTATTTAGTTTTATTTCTTTGAAATTCTTTATTATTCATTATCATGCTTAGAAAAAGCATGATGTCATTGTTATTTAATTCTTGATCACCTTACATTTTTAAGGCGCTAATGTGTGAAAAATACGTAACTATTGGAATGAGTTACATAAAAAAATGAACTGAAATTTGAGCCGAATATACACGTTATAGAATTACAGTTCATTTATTTATTAATTCCTTTCACCAGCAGTCATGAAAAGAATTTGTTGCAAATTAGCTTACATCGGAAAATTTTTAGCCCTGTTTTCTATACATATTTATTTATTTATTTTTTAATCTAGGATTTTTATGGTTTTCATTCATGTGTGAAATCCAGCCCCATTACCACAGTAAAAGTCGAATTTTCCAGCAAAAAAGGAACCACTTTTCGTTCAGACAGCTATTAATTGCACCAATCTAAATTACCGAAGCGTTCAATTCGAAAAAGTCAGCCGATATTCCAATGTTTCACTTTTTACAATGCTCGGACGCCGTGAGAATTTAAATATAAATTTTTCTAGCCCACTACAAGTCCATTTGAGACTGGTAAATTAGCGATGACCTCCAGTTTTCGAGCAGCTTTCCATCACCGTTGCACACGTGTAAATCAGGAAGGAACTTTAAACTTCTCCCATCGAATAACTTTGAATAGTAGAGGATTAGTTTTGCATAGTATCGCGTACGTGTTCCATGACTCGCGGAATAACTTGAGATTATGCTTTTCTGAGTCGGATGTGGATATTAAAAGTGTATAATTATATTCTAGACCGGCTCGAGGAGTCAGCGTTCAGCGACCTGAACGTCTTCGCTCGACCAACGCCGTGCTTTCTGTCATGGACGCAGACGGGAATGACAGAAAGCGAGCGTAGCGAGCTACACTGCACGGAATTAAAAAAAAAACGCACCGACAATATTTGTTTTACCATTTAATAACTTCATCGACTGCGATCACGCGATCAGTTTTCAAGAAGTTGAAAAGATAATTACAACAATAATAACGATTATTATTAATTATAGCGGCATGAATATTCAACAAAGTTGTCCTTGCTTGTAGAATGTATGACAATATTAAATCGATTTTATAAGTAGTGCCTAGAATTTAGTGCAGCCAACTTTCTTATGAATTAAAAAGGTTCTGTTGTGGGGTGGTAATGGAAGCGAGCGCAGGGAGCAAAAAATCGCGCTCGTATTGCTGCAAAGTTGCAAAAAGACAAGCAACTGCAGAGAATGGCGCATTTGTTATAGATGTCGTAAACCTAGAAAGCCCCGATCGATATATGTGATGATAAAAAAATATAACTTTAGGGTTGTTGCACAAATGAAGGGGCGGCCAGCAGGCTCCGATGGGATATAAGGGGCTATCATAAGGGTTGCTACCCTGGAACACTGTCGAATTCTGAACCGTTAAACACAAAGCTTGGGGAATAGGAGATCCTCAAGGCCTGTTATTTTTGGACAATGATGGTTTATTTTACATTTGATTAAATTTATACGAGATAAACACGTTAACACCGTATAAACTAAACAATTATTGTAAATTATCGATGATTTACACGAGTGGGTTGAAGTCGCAACACCCCCATAAATTAATGTATCGTTATTGCTTTTATATAAAAACAGCGATTTTGGGTATTTTCCTGGAACGATGAAACATCAACAGAGAATTATTAACTGGAAAAAGTGGATAGTCAGGTTGGTTACACATCGTTCTATTCGCGTGCGTCGACAACATATTTTCCGATAACTAATTAAAGTCGTTTTAAATTAAAATTGTTTAAAATATATACACATTTATAATTCAGTTGATCGTGTATGTCGTCAGTTCGTCAATTACGCAACTGATTTTTATAACTTGTGATAGAGAGTGTCCAGAATGTTGCTTTATCAAAGAGAGGTTACAAACCTGAAGTACATTATTTTGGGTGAAAGTTGCCGAGGAAAATTTGCGTCCCAAAAATAAAGTCTTACTAAAACACACGGATTAAGAACATAAAGTATTCATTGATATCGATATCGTGGTTAATGTTCCTTTGCAGGTTAGTCGATAGTTTGCATTAAGTTTTTTATGTCGCTCTAATGATGGCGTTTTCAATTATTTACAGGTGCTTCGGGAATTCAATCTCAATTTAAAATGAGAAAAAAAGGTATATTGGATTAGCTATAAAGTTAATACGGCTTCAGTTTGCAGGGTAATGAACATTTTAATAATGATGTTGACGTAATGTTCCGCTTTTATGGTAGTCGTTGAAATTGCTGAGGGTGTTCAGTAATATTATTAGTTTTTGAGTGAAATATGTGAAAATCGATAATCAATCTAGAAAAAACAGACAGATCTAGACATTAAACTATGAAACTTACAAATTTTTTTAATTAATAATAATAAATGTAATGTACAACTATAGTTATAAGTATAACATCCCTTTCTATATTTTGAATCGATTTAAATTAAATGTCGAACACATACAGTCGAACTCTATCTGTAAGTCGAAGTTTTAAGTGACTAAAAATTGGGAGTTAAATTCGAGTTAATGAATTTAATAAATCGCCTCCAGTCACGTACGATTTTGGTGGTTTTAGAAATTTCGATTTGAAAAAAAAATTACCGAAATTAATAAAAATATATAAAACTTATCGATCAACTAAAACAACTTTAAAACCTTTGGAACTATTAGCGATTAGGGACTACTTTCGAACTAAATAAATTTGGCAGCATAAAAGCGTCCAAATGTTTAAATAAAATATGCAGTTGCATCAACGAGTAAAAAACCCAACGATATTCATAAAATTTGTTAGGAAATTTTGAAGGACTTTGGAGAATTAAAAGAACATTAGACTAATTAACCTTTATTTATCGTGTCTGCTTTGCATCATCCCTTTGTGAACAATAACACGTTGCTGGAGGTTATTTGCTTGATCGAATTATCATGCAGATTTCCTTTGCTTGTTAAAATCGTCCGCAGATTCATAAACAAATTAGCTCATTGGATAAAAAAAAGCGAAAATCATTAAGCTTTCCTTCCGTCTTCGATTACGTGTTAAAGACTGCGCTTTACAAAAATAGCTAATGAGCATTATTAGTTCTTACCGTTCTCAGGGTATACCATCTCGCATGTTTGCTCTTATTTCTTAACCTATAATTATTCCACGCCTATTAATTAAGTAAATGCTGCGTACTTCCACATTTTCCGAGCAGTCACAAAAAACTCCATCTACGCTTATAACATTTTAATAAATCAACATCCTCTTTTTGGCGGAAATGCGAGAGAAATGCCAACGTTTGAATAATTAAGTAATTTCGCTCGTACCCATTTCTCATCTAATCCCTCACACCGGACTCGTCCTCAAAATCTTTTATGGCGAAATTCTTCGTGTGTAGAGATGGGCCATATTGATTAACATAAATGCATAATTTTGAAAGAAATAATGAATATTTATGATGACAGTCCGAAAATCCAGTTAAACAAGCAACGAGATATGCATTTATCTGATCAGGAATAAGAAACCGAGTTAGAACAATGTGGAGTGAAACACTTCACGCTTTTGTTTAAGATATCGCGGCTTTTTCAATGATCAAGCGCAACATTACGGTCCGGCTATTTTACGTCCTTTTATGAATTTAGATTTTTTGAAACGCCGGCTAGACAACTGTTCTCTGTGTAGGGTCGTTGTGCTTGATCACGTAAAAACAGAATCAGTCCATAATCATTAAAAAGATAATTGATAAGGCGCGCCGATAGTCGTGCTAATGCCCCCGTGCGTACGTAGACACTATTTATTTTAGTAGTTTTCGCATTGTCGTGCTTTCGGTCGCACCCACTACTACTTCATTTCAGAAAAATATTATTACCTACATATTTCGAACAAAACGTTTTTATCTTTCGGTACCTGGGCCACACGTGTCGCTTTTCAAACGGTATATTTTTAACGAGGAATGGCATGTGAGTCTTTAAACAGACGTCATTGAGCGTTATTTTGTGAAATTACAGAAACAATAATAACGGCATTGAGTGGTTTTTAAAACTTATCGATTCATGACACTCGCAGGGTTTCCTCTTCAAGGATAAGCGGAAGGATAATGTCTGTAATGGAATCACATTGTCCGAATTTATATTCAGTGTGCTGTGATGAGGTCAAATGTGAGAAGAGCTTTCTCATTGTTGAATACTAAATTAAAATTGTATTACTGGGAAGGAAAAACCGTTACGATAGGTAAAGATAACCCCTTATGGAATAATCACTGGAGCGTGCTCTGTGTCGAATTGGATTGATGGAATAATCGCTAAATTTACTCTATTTTATGCTAACAGAAAGTGCCAACTCGAGGGACAGTTGGTTCTAAATGCTTAGGCTATACGGGGATAAGGCGTTGTAGTTTCCTGAATGATTCGCGCTTTTTACAACTTTGCGTCATAAATTTTATTTTTTAATAGTGATTTATGCATCCGTACATATATTAACATACTTATATATGTCTGGTTATTGCCATGATGACCAATTTTAAAACGATGCCTCGTTTTCGGTTGCTCTCACTCTCCTTCCGCTCTCTCTGAGCTTGTGAATGAACCTGCAAATAATGCAGTTATGAATTAAATATTTATTGTGAAATATTGCGGATGTATTTTTAATCGGGCTATTTTTGAAATTTTTGGGGAATAATGTATTAGAAACGATTGTTTTCATTTCAGTTTATAATATTTTCTATACAAGGTGTTTCATCTGAACGGATTCTACTTCTACTATGTTGACAACAAAGAATGCGAATCTCGCGTCCCCGAAGATGGAGGCAACTTTGATTTTTAAATGGAATAACCTTTTTCATTTATTCATATATTGACAGATGTTTTTTATCAGTAACTGAAACAAGGGTAATCCTATTTTTACATTGCAAAGATAATTTTTTTATTGAACTATAACCAGTTTATGCCGCAACAAAGGTTCAAACGTAGTTGAAAAAGTTGTTTACGACCCACGTTTGTTCGAAAATATTGTTTTATAAAATGTGTGTAGTGCTTAAACAATAATCTTTTCAAGAAAAACCCTCCACCTTGATTTTTTCCCCTAGGGTTTTGGACCAATTCATCAAATTCCAAATCGGTCTCGTTGAATTCAACTCAGTTATTTCACACAACAATAGCGGCCCCAAATATATTTCTTAAGGAAGTCCAATCAATCCCATTTCTCTGAAAAATTATAAAATTTGATTTTGCGGTTTTTGTTTGGTACTACCATACCGGGTGTCTGGAAAATGACGGATTAATAACTCTCCACTCGCTCTTAACAATCAACTGGTGAGTCTGGGAAAACTAGTAAAAAATTCCTTCCTTTTAAAATTGGTTAAAATTGGTTCTTTTGCTCCGTTTAACAACTAAACAAAACATTCATTGTCACAATAACTAGTAATAAAACTTTTAGTTAATATATCTCTCGCCCATGACCATGCCAGTCTTAGCAGCTCCTAGCCCCGCCCACCCACCCTCTCTTTTCTTAGGGGGTATCTCATTTGCCAAAATCAGTCTTATCTTGGCAGCTACTAGCCCCGCCCACCCACCCTCTCTTTTCTTAGAGGTTATGTCATTTGCCAAAATCAGTTTTATCATAGCAAGTACTAGCCCCGCCCACCCACCCTCTCTTTTCTTAGAGGGTCTGTTATTTGCCAAAATCAGTTTTATCTTTGCAGGTACTAGCCCCACTCACCTGCCCTCTTTTCTCTTAAAGGGTATCTCATTTGCCAAAATCACTCTTATCTTGGCAGCTGCTCGCCCCACCCACCTTTCTTTTCATACAGAGTGTATTATATTTACCTAATTTCTAAGATAATTGGTATCTCTGGAAACGCCAAAAAATGCGAAATTTTCGTACCTTGACAATTTTCAGAATATCTGCATTTTTTTATGTTCTCTAGGAATTTAGAATAGATTTAGATATTTCGATATTTAGGTCACAGAATTTCTAAAATCTTAGAGATTTTTAGAAAACTTCGGATCACAAAGATCACAGGTATGGATATCTGGTCTTCAGAATTCCAGAGTACCACTTCTGATTTCTAAAATAGCTGACATCTATGGAAACTTCGAAATGCCTGAAATTTGGATGTATCTTGATTTCTGGAAACCTTGTCCTGAATTTTCTTCTTCTGGTCTTCGTCATCTCTTTAACATCTTCAAAATGTTCAGGGACTTAGAATGTCTAGAACATCTAGAATGATCTGTAGTCACGTTGACAAATGCGTGCAATTTTTAGAATCTTTAGAATTTGTGGAAGCTGGGCCATGATTTCTATACTTGAATCCGTGGGACCTCAGTATATAATTAGAACTGAAATCTTTCCTACCTTGGCAATTCCTAGAATTTCTACACTGTTTGTGGTTTCTAGGAGCTCTAGAATATTCCGAATTTGCAAATTTCCAAAACACAAAGGATATTTAGAATTTCCGTGGTCCTAAAATTTCTAGAATATCAGATATTTTTAGAAAATTTTAAATCTTAAAATCCACAGGTATTCTGGAATCTTTCTGGATATGAAAAAATGTTCAGAATACCTGCCTTAACAATCTTTATCTTTCAGGACCCTCTAAAACCTTAGAAATTTCGAGGAACTATAACAATTCAAGGATTACAGGCATTTGTGTAATCTTTGAATCTGTGGCAGCATATTCTGAATTTTAGAACCTTTTTCTTGTCTTCGTTAGTTCTTCAAGATTATCAGAATCTTCAAAACCTTCATACTTTTCATAGTCTTAGAATGTCCAGAGTGATATCTAGATGCAAATATCTGGATTTTTTTGGACGCTTGTGCATGATTTCTATTATCTGGATCTATGGGATCTTTGTATTATCTCTTAAATATTTTGAAGGATATTTAGGATTCCTATGGCTATAGAAACTGCTGGAATCTTTTGTATTTTTGGAATTTTTAGAAATGTTGTCAAAAATTCTAGGATCTTCACAATTTCTGAAATCTTATAATATGGAGAAATCTTTAGTTGTTTTGAAATCCTCGGAAACCTTGAAATACCTGGAAAAGGGGATTTCTAGGATCTCGAGCATCTGAAGTATTTTTACAATGTTAAGAATCTCTGTAATTTTAGAGCTCTAGAAACTATAACATTTTCACTGTCTCAGAATGTTTAAAGTCGTTGGAGTTTTTTGAAATGTGTCCAACATTTGTATGATCTGGATTGAGGAGACTTAAAACTGGTCAAAATCTCCTTGAAATTTCTAAGATAACTGCGATCTTTGGAAATTTTGAAATGACCTAAATTTTTGTATTTTTGTTCTCTAGGAGTTCTAGAGTACTTTGGATTTGAGAATTTCCAAATTTTAAAGGATATTTAGGATGTTGAACTTTCTATGGTCACAGTTTCCATAGAATTTCAGAGATTTATATCAAATTTCTCAGTTTCTTAGCAAGTACTGATGACCAACTTTTACAAAAAATGATCAAAATTTGGAAACATTACAAGCTTACTTATATCCACAAGGCAGGAATTTTGAACATCTTCTCTAGTGTTTAGTTGGAGTTTTCTTTTGTTGGTTTTGTTTTTGTTTATAATCTATATATGTCTTATTAAATAATTTCTGAGGTGTCTTATTAAATGTTTATTTGATTTATTTATTAATGAAAAATAACTGCTTGTTTTATTAATGATTGCTGGTTGTTATGGGTATTGTCCTTAAAAAATTAAAAGGTCGATTTCAGTCATCATCGTTACTAAGAAATTAGAAAGTAAGCCGAAGGTATTCACGCATTAGGTGTGTGCAGTGTTGCCAATTTTACTTATATTAAATTACGGTTTTTTTTTTGTATTCTACATCATGAAGAATTTTTTTATTATTTTTCTCGGACTCCCGAAACCCCGTACATTACGCCATTAATATTAAAGCAGATAAGCGACGGGAAATAATGTCCTCTCAGTAATGACTCGCTCAACTTCAAGTGCTTATGTTTATTTAAGAATGTCACGTAGAAATTAGTTTAATTCGAATCAGTTTCTCTCCTCGCAACAGAGAACTAAAATTATTAATTATTAAGCCACAGTCGAACAAAATGTTCAGAATATTATTGTTTTAATTCTTATTTTATTATTATTAAATAAAGACGTGCGTATTTTTAGAGAAGATTAGGTCATTCGTCGTTAATTTGATTAATTCAAAAATAGTGATTAATTAAAAAAAAATTATTTCTTCTAATGAAAAAAGGGGGATCCCGTCCATCAGCTGTCAACGCTCGAGCTTGAATTGTGAAGCAAAGGACAGACAGATAGACAGACCGACCGACCGAAGGAGGATGGGCGGGTGTTGCGGGGGGAAGAGACACAGACGGACGGACGGAAATGGGAGAACACTTTTTTCTTAGCTTATTTACGCTCGGAAAGTAAAAACAATAAATAAGACACATTTTTCAATCAAAATTTATGTAACAATTTTTTAAAGTGACATCAGCGATTTCCTAAGTTTGTTTGTAACCTTTTCCTTAAAACTTCAAAGTAATTATTTCTGTAGGTGTTGAAATTATCTGTACAATAAAATCGCCTAAATTGCCATCAGGAATATTGGATTTTTGTATTGTATAAACTAGTCACAATGACTGCATTATAATACATGCCGCAGCTATTGCTCGAAGTGTAAAGAATCCAAATACTATCAAAGAAGTATCTCATTAAGCGTTTTTAAATTTGTATAAATTTACATTGATTGCAAATCTAATATGAATATGAAATTAATCACTATAGAGAGCGCTTCCTTTGCATACTGCATGCGTAAATATAGTACTTTCGTGCCTTAAGGTAATAAAAACATTCCATGCTTATGAGGTTCAATAAAGAAAGTGAACTAAGCTTCAGACACTTTTCAATTACTGAATTTATACTTTCTGAATGTTATTATTCTGCAATATCCATCAAAATGTTGCAGTTATTGTTTATTATCGAGATCTAGCGAAGGACATCAAAACATAAAAAAAATGCAAACTTTTTAAAGCATAATGACATTATTTGATTAATTTTTATTACAAAAAAAATATTACAGGGTAGCCTTAAATGATCAGTTACTAATACGCAGTTCGTCATATTTGCTTTAAATGTCGATATAAATATTAAAGAATTGGAAAATTTAGGGAAAGTAGATATTTTTTGGTCAAGATAAATTTTTATATAAATTTTGAAAAAACATAATATTCACGATTCGTTGTAAAATATTTGTTAAAAAAAAAAGTTTAATTTTTTTAAGATTAACTATTTAGTTTTATCTCAGTTAAAAATTCTAGCATTTGGTTAATACAGTAGACTCTACAACTATGGCGTAGAGTATAGTGTAGATACATGCAGTGAATATTTCTTGTTCTTTAAATACTTTTAAAACACGTACTAAATTAATGGCACCTGTAAAACTGGACTCGCCATATTTATATAAATATATAAAATTATATATAGCAAATCGATATTCCAACAGGTAGAAAAATCAATACCGAGTAATAAGAATCCCCAACATACAGTATGTTTGACTCAAAATCCACATATACTCCCTTGTGATAACAAAGTCAATACTTCGCCACTTCCTATTACTAATGAAACACCTCATTTTTTCCACACACAAACTCAACGTGACCTTTCCATAAATCAGACTACCCATATTGTTCCAGCCAGACCGAAAGCTAGCATCGTTTGCATTTGATATTAGCACTGATACCGACTAGAACTAGGACCCCTAACGTGTTCACTTTTTCCATACGTAAGTGGCATGACCTTGGCTTGGAATTTCTTTGAACTTAGTGATGGCGTTTATTGATTCCGGTGCGGGGGCACGTACGCCACTGGCATGGCAGGTCGCTCCGGTCTTTGTCTACCCAAGGCGACCTGCTGCCGTCTAGACGGACGGTCGTCCTGGCTGCACCACTGCTCATCACCGACTTGATTTACTGGAACTCCAAAGTCGAACACCTTTGGGAACAACGACTTCGAGAAGTTGGAGTTGAATTAGGAGTGATGGTGGTGATGATGGTAATGAAGACAGGGAGAGAAGGGGTGATATATCGCGATTATTATCACAAAGCGACGTTTTTCCCACTCAAATCGTGATAAACAGGCGGCATTTGACAAAAAAGTGTCTGAAGTTTGAGTGGTTTTAAATGAAGTATTTACGTAGGCAGAGCTTTATGGGAGGATTTTGGAAATGACCTCCAATTTTCTGCATCACGTCAGTTTTAAACAAACGAAGTAACGAACTGTGACGTTTTATGGTTAATTGTATTGTGGGCTAAATAAATGCACTTTTGGAAGAATGGGTTTAAACAAATTAAATTAGTATGTAATTTATTAAAAGCGGTTCGAGAAGTATTATTCAAGTATCTGACACATTCACATAAAAAGTGGGTCATTTTTGTGTATCAAAGCTATTTATCAAGAGCAAACATTACTATGTACTTTAATTTTTAATTTGGTTTAAATCATTGGAAATGCCACAGACTACCTACCATGTTCTTTTCGTGTTTCCACAATCTTCCTTCCACCCACTTCCTGCATGAATTATTTATTTTCAAATCGCAATAGGCGGTTTGTAACTTCCACAAACTGTTATATTTTGTCTTTTTAGTTTTTGCCATCAAGGTTGTAAAAAAAATTTGGTCGATCTGAAAAATATATTGTGATTGTTTACACAACCACGAGTTACTCTCAACACATGCTTACGTTGATATTACCCAATTGGACTAGTAATTCCTACTCTATAAACATTATCTAACACACTTGTAAGATCACCAATTACGATCATGTCGTACAATTATAATAGAATATCGAATGAATTTGATGTTTATTTTCACTCACATAGAAATATTTTAAAATATGTTACTGCAGTGTTCGGTTTATAATAGATATGCATTTTATTTTGTTACAGTCTATTTAGTGTTTATATATAGAATTTTATTTATGTTGTACCTTTATACTTTATGTTGTTATTATAATTTTCCTGTAATTGGGCTTGTCCCGTTGGAGAATAAACCTTATTATTATTATTATTATTATTATCATCTTGCGAAAGTAAATCAGTAAAAGTATCGTCTATTTTTGGAATTTAGGTCATCAAAATTTGTGTTTTTGTCTTTTTTTTAACCGTCTTATAGTAGTTGTTGACATTATTAGTTATCTATGTTTCAGTATTTGGACTTACGCTAATGCTAGGTACTAATGAGTGCCTACTACGTATCAATGATTATCATCAATTAATGATGATTCAGTTCAAGTATGTATACTTCTGTCAGATCACTCATAAATTCGTTATTAAATAAGTACAGGGGATCAATAAAAAAAATTCAGTGTATGCAAGAATAACGTTCTTTTGCTATTTTTACAGCTGGAAGTTTGATTTTCAGATTTGATTTGATTTCACCTGTAGTCCTTACATCAAATTAAACGTAAACACAAAACCACGTTTTTAAACATATTTTATTATTTTATAAACAAAAAGCAAATTGAAAATTTTATGTTCACTTGAATATAGTTTAACTTTTAAAAAACGAGCCAGCTTTTATGTTTATATTTTCCTTATCTACCCTTCTCTTAAAAGCGAAAACAAAACATTGCAAATAAACCAAAACAGTGCGTATTCAGAAAACCTTTGTATCGGCAAATTTACAAACCCAATAAACGCGTAAACTGTCTTTCTCGTCCCAATGGTATGTAGCAGACGACGAAAATGGACATGTTAAGGTCACGTGATGTCCTGATTATGTTAACCTTGTTGGTAAATATTGCAGGACAACTAAGTGAGGTGATTAGATTTTTTAGTATGGGCATATCATTTTTTTAAATTATGTACATATTTGTTTATATTCTTATGCTAACCTGATTTTTTTCTTGAACTATGTAAATTGTAACAACGTATAATAAGGCATTGTTATGAAAATCTATTCTACATTTTTCCTCTATTATATGAAATTAGTTCGTATTATCAAAAGTATTCCAGGTGGTAATAATCTTTGGAAAGTTTACTTTAAAATATAAATAGCTTAAGTACCAATTTTGATAAGTGCAGTTACTTATGAAAGTACTAGATAATTAAACTGTTGATAGTTTCTATGCTTAAGGGGCCCTCTGCGCTCCAGATCATTTTTTAGATACAACACAAACGTTCTAGTTAAACAATAATCAAAGAGGTCTATCGTTAGAACTGGAGAAAATTTAAATTACTAACTCATAGACAGGATATCATTAGCAAAACTGGAATACCTCTCACAGTCGAGCTCTAACCAAAATTGCTCCATTCATCCCCACAAAAATTTTGATGACGTCACCTCAAAAGTTTGCCAAGTAATCTCTATTAAGAATATGTGAAATAATATACGTCATTACGTATTATTTATTAAAAATTTCTCATGAAAGAAATCTGTATGAGAAAAAACCTCGGACTCGGTTGTAGTGAACTAGGGACGGCTAGTGAACTTGAACAAACTCTGGCTGATTATTCTCAGGGAGACGTTAAGGTCGACTTTTTTAACCCGACGCACAAAATGAAATTCAAATGACATTTTTCTCATCTGTCACATTTCTGTCTTGCTCCTTTATCATCCATCGTGATCAAGATTCCACCCATTCCCCTCCGATAATCGGTCAAAGATAGTCGTACTCGTCACTTTGTCCCGTCGTGTGAAAGCCACACGCACATACGCTAGTGAATATGAAAAGAACTCGCTTCTTTGTGTCAGAAGATGAATGTTGGTTATTTAGAGAGCGCTTTGTCCAATCCCCATACAATTTTCCCGATCTAAATTTAACTCGGGATTTTGTACTCTCGCACCCGATTTTGGGTACGACACTGGCTATTTCCAGTGGGGATTTTTTTCCTCCAAAGAATAAACACCGCTTTTGGGGTCCAAGCCGCGAATTTTTCTCGCAGGTAAAAATAGCTCGGGGCCTTTGACGTTTCATAGACGAATCGAATGGTCTTCAACCTTGAGAGTGTGGGAACGTACGCCCTTGCAGCGAAAAATACGGACTCGATTTGGCACTTTTTCAAAGTAAATAACGATTAGTCCGTGGTTTCTAATTAATTATTATTCTGTTGTATTCTTGTCAGGGAGGAAGCCATGACGCCGATCGCGATACGGCGGAAGTCAGGAAGGTCATGAATCGAATAACTTGTGCCTAAACAAAGGTTGTCTGTGGCGAAGACACGGGTTTGTGGGGTTATAGAGGGTCGCGGTACTGAAGTTGCGGGCATTTCCGGCGAAACCGAACGTGGATGGTTGGGCTTCGTAAAACCAGTTCCGAAATATTGATGGGAAAAAATTGTCAGCTGGTGGAGTGAATACCTGGGAACGAAAAATTTGATAGGGGTTCTGGTTGTGGGTGGGTGTTTTCATCTTCGAAATCCACTATTATTTTCAGTTTTACAAAAAAAGTTTTTCAAAGTTTTTTCTATAAATTCTACAAGGGGAAAGACCTTGGTGTTAAACATGCAAGAACTTTATCATGCATAAAGCAAACTGTGATTTAACATCAAAATTGCAATTTAACTAAGTTTTTATGCCGCTTTCACTCGTGTTAGAGGCTACCGTTTACGAGTAATGTGTTGTTACCTCCTACTGGTAGACACATGCAAATTCATACTTAATTTATATTAAGTACCAAGTAAAAAAGAAAAGTGAAGGACAACAGTCTTTTTTATTTTACGTGTTTCACTTAAATAGCTTCATTTGAAAATAGTAGCTTTCTAATAAAAAATAGTACATTAGAAGATTATTGAATGTTGAACATTCAACATTAAAAAAGTTGAAGAGCTGTAATTTACTTGGTCTTTGCAAAATAATACTCCTATTTTGTTTAAAAATATACATATAATTCTTTATATAAGTTAACCTTAACGGATTTAAAAATAAATATTTCTATTGATCCCAAAGAACAAATCCTTCACAAAATAAAGCTACAATCGGTATCACAGCTGTCAAGATTTATGCCAAAACTGTAGACACAACATTTTTAGACTATAAATTAAAGCAAAAATTTAACTTCGATAAACAACATATGAGAAAAGAAATTACTCCTACACATTTCAAATAAATTTCGATTAGTTTTCGTAATTGAGGAATTCGACTTCCTATTAATTAGAATCATCCAAAATTTCAAGATATTAAAGTTCGACTTACCGAGGTCGAATTGTATTTTTTTTTTTATTAATTAAGGGAAGGAATATGTTGAAAAAACTGTCGAGGAACGCAATTATTGGATTTTTTTATGTCATAGAAAGTCTTCCACCTACGGTTCTTAATTTGTAGTCATGACAATATGTATTACACAAAACTCGATTGTCTTGTTAAAATATGAAAGTCTCTATTTTTTGTCAACACTTAATGAGAAAGTCTAATATTAAATTAAAATTGATTCATCAGAGCACCATACTAAGACAAATAATATTTGAATCTCTTGCTTTTTAAGGGTGCTAAAGTATATTAGCTTTGTTGCATGAGTTGGTGTTGCAATTATCGATTCATATGGCATGTAGAACGTTTATTCACAGGTTAAGATTCACAGTATACCCCACTCTATGCTTTCTAGTATACTAGATGCAAACATTTAGTGCGTTTGTGGCTTCACCCCAATTTAACTTACATTATAATTCAGTAGGCCGTCACAACCGGATATCTTAAAGCCGCTTACTGATAACCTACCTGGAAAGACCTTTTCTGGTAAAAGCACAGGGCAGTCAAGTACTTTAAACGTCAAAACCATAAACGCACTAAATGTTTGCGTCTGTGTACATACCTCAATCCTCACATTTCTTATCGTTGTAAGTAACGTTTGAAGTACAATCGACGCCAACTTCAAAACTTTTTAAACAGCAATTCATGCTCGGTATTAAAATAAAATTCGCTTCGTTCTTTTTCTTTAATCAGGTGTTACATTGTTTAAATTCTCCGTGCGAAGTTTGATATCCTTGTTTTAAATTGTATCATTGTTGATCTGGAGGTGGTATATAATCGATTGAAAATTTTTTACAATGATTTTTCACTCGTCATGCTTCCCATCATGGGTTTTAATATTTTTTACAGTTGCGCTATATTTCTGTCATTTGTTCACATTCCAGTTTTATTCTAAGCAATTTTTCGCAAAGTGCTATTAAAATAATGTTGGGTTGTGAAAAGACACGGTAATTAAATATTTAATCTGGGAAAATATTTTATTTTTGAAGGTAATTTCTCGCTAATTTCTTTCCGCATTTCTTCAAGATTAGCGGCATACCTAAGTTTGTTTACAGCTTGATTTCTTAATTGTTTGTGTCCATTCTATGTTTCTTTGTTTGTAGCAAGGCTGTCAACAACTTTTGTAATCATTATTTCTAATGTATATTGATTAAACCACTTTTTAAATTTATTCTTGGGTGGCACATTTTATACCACTTGACACTCCAAAGTTAGTTGTAAAAAAATTCCACCATGGTGAATTATGACTTTTAAACGTCATCCAACTTGTTGGTCTGCCGATGTTTAACAATCTGTACCCAAGTAAATTAAAAACTTTAGTGAGCGACATTCCAGCTTGAAGTATTCCCATTTGCATTAACACAAATTCAAAACAGCATCATCTTAATATAGCAATAACATTTTTTTATTTATCGTCGAAAACGACCAGACAGCAGAAAAATTAAATAAAAGCACCCCGCTTTACAGACGCCATAAATTTTTTGGGTGAAAGCGGGCGGATGGACAGGTGTTCCACAAAACCACCAAAGCCTCGTTTATACCTGTACCTCTTTTGTCCAACCATTCAACAACATACATTGAACTTCCAACTGAAGCAGTTACAAAGCCTTTATTATCTCCAACGAAATCCTGAAATACAAGATCTACAACTCGCCCGTGTTCATCGCTGATATGCATCGCCTAGAATTTTAAATTCCCTTTGCATTCGTGCTTTAAAATAATGATCAATGCGCTAAATTCGTCGACAAGGTAGCGCAAAAATAGTACGTTTACCATTAGGGAGGCGCCTAAAGTTCAAAAACACGCTACTACATTCACAACCTAAGCCAACACTTGATTTAAGACGAAACTTCAACAATTGGACCCATTTGACTGAACACAACGTAAAAAAGTATTCGCATATTCATTTAATTGTATTTTTAGCATTTCCGAGGTAAGGATGTTGAACTTGGTAAATATCCAAGCCGGCTTTGGACGGGGAGGTTCAAGGCCGTTAGTATTTTCTTTGTTCTCGTAATTTCAATTGTTGCTACTACTTCCGGTCACTATCGCTAGACATTTTTAGAAAAACCACAGAATGTCCTGAAGGTGTTTAAATGGCACGAAACGTGAACCCGTTTAACCCGGAGCGCTATTCCGGCGAGCGATTTATAGGTTTAGCAACATTTTCCAGACGTCGCTTCAAAACTTTAAATACCAGGTGAAATACTTATCGTAAAAGTGATAACCGCGAATTTGCCTTAAGTAAAATGTGTAATTAAGTGGCCGATGCGCTGTAGGTGGTCCAGTCATTGCACTTCTATAAATAAATTTCCCACTTTGTTTAAAATAGAACAAGGGAACCGAGAAATCGTGAATGTGTACCAAGGTTGGAAAATGGCTCTTTTCCGACAAAAATTTGGCTTCATCGTTTTCTTTGTGAATCATCACGTCAAACAAAACGTCAACAAATATCGGGATCTATTTTGAGTTCCGTGAAAGGATAATTCCTTAATTCCAACAATTTCGTTTCTAATTTTGTAAATGGCGTGGTAATTATAAATTACTTTGTACTCTTTGTCTCGGCCTTCTAATTACTATAACACAAAGAACGATTTTGTGTGTTGATTTGTTAACAGACTTGACTCTCCTCGCACAATAGGGTGCGATACAATCTTTGACAAGTGGGTGTATTTGTGCTACTAAATTTTTAACAGCGTTAAGTTGCTGCCCACATGAAATATTTAACAATGATAAAAGGATTTTTGTCAAATGACAGTATTTAATCGAGTAATTGACGAAGCGTTGAATGCTCCCGTTATTCTCATTCTGATGAAAGCTTGAAGGCGCTGAAAATTTGTGAATAAAATATTGCTCATAAGCTGCTCTAAATGCCAAGTTGTCATTAAAATGCATGAGTATTTTTATAACTGAGAAAACAGTTGGTGTCAATTTTGCGAAACGCACAATAGTGAAATAAAAAGATGCAAATAATACGGTCGGAGTACAATGTAGGACAGACAATTTTACATTTTGAAAAGATTTGTGGTTAAGTGTGCTTAAAAGACTAATAAAAATAAGAGTATCCTCGATGTTCCATTATGGATTGACCATCAATCACTTGAGGGGGAAATTTAAGGGTAAGCCGTGTTTTGATGGACTCGCGGTTATTAATTTAAACAAACCCCTGTTTTTTTTTTTATAAAGTACATAGTAAAAGTAGCTATTGATTTAGTTTTGAATGTTGTTGTGGTAGTCGCCCACAATAGATAGTTATACTTGCGATAATTATATTTATGAACAGTGTAATGTTCGAAAATTACGATCGCCGTTACTCTCAACAATAGATAATTACGTGAGTTGTGTGACTTGACATTTATACAGGTAGTATTTAAATTCGGTGTAGATGATTGGTAATAAATAGAGGGCGTAACTTTTTTTAATATTAATGGTCAATCGTGTCTTTATCTCTTTATTGTACGAGGTGTCGAAAGAACGTAACCACATAATTAAGTTGTTTTTTATAAATTTGTTTTCACTATGACTAAGACTGCGATTTTTTTTATAAAGGTGTTCATTTATTGATAGTGTAATGTTCTATGTTTTTGCGATGTCGTCTATTTTTTCTTCTTTCATATCCGCAATTAAAACTCATTAATATTTATAATTACGAGGGTATTTACTTCTAAGTTCGAGAGAATTTTTATGACTTAAGCTCCTTATAAATGCAGTCAAAACCGCAAACCATAATTATTGCTTACTAATAGTAAGGATACAATAGTCGTTTCGGGTTGTGTGGTCATGAAGTAGGTGTGAACACGTATTTGAGGGGTATTGCATTAAATGTTTCACTGAATTCATAAGATAGCCATCATATTTTTTTCATTCAGTTTGCCACAAGTCAAATTTTACGAATCATTCACCTAAAGTTTGATATTTTACTAGAAAAATACCATTTTATACGGAAACACTCGTGTACATACTCGTATACTTATGGTTTATGAATCCGCCTGGAAGTTTTCCTCCGAGTAAGTTCGATTGTTACACTGTGACTGATATTTTAGAATTTTTTTTCGATCAAATCAAAAACGATACATCCCAGTGTTTCATTATTAGTGCTACACTGCACGTGTCGGAATTGACATACGTGCCCTTGCTGAAATATGGACCGAAACACTATCAAATGGGAAACCTCGCGAGAAAAATAGGATTTCATATTTTTGGAGCAATTGTTAATCGGCTTCCATAGGTGGAAAAGTGCACTCAGACCAAGTATAAACAAGTCAACAGAGTGTGTTTTCGTAACATAATGCGTTCGGAACAAAGGCAGTGGCGGAATATGAATGAATTCAGAAAAGCAGACTACAGGAATCTCTAAAAAATATATAGGGTGTCGTTAAAAAATATATATCGAAGACCGCCATAAAAAAATACTGTATATATTATTGGTATTATCTATGTTTATTTTGATGTATAGAAGTTATCACAAATAAAAGTTCGCACATTTTATCATTTTTGAAGGAAGCGGGATTTCATTTGTTAAATTGTACTTCAGAGGCGAGAGAAGGCCTGTCGAAATAACCGTCTACCATTTTTTTTTTTTTCAATTTTTTTCATCATTTTATTGGTAAATTATCTAGACAAAACTTTCCTCGCCCCTCAAATAAAACAAGTTTTTTCGAAAAATTATAAAATTCGATTTTGCAAAATTTTATTTATTTTATGATAATCTCTAAAGTTATAAGTAAAATATATAAAGAACGCCAGTCACAGTCTAAAAAAATATTCAAAAGGCTATTTAATGCATGGGGAGATACACGCAGAAAATATTGTACAAAAAAAAGTAAAGTAACTATGATAAAAATCAAATCGGATTCATAAACCACGAGTAGGGGAACTAGGGGCTTGTTGTAACAGGGGTAAGTTGTAACACTAAATTTTTACCCACAATTTAAACTCTTTAACGTCAGGTATTTTACTGAATTTAATTCTTGCACCATAAGATATCATGTCATCACAACCACTGTTCCTTGAGCCAGCGCAGTAAGTGGATGTGTGCACGTGTTTCGTTTTAGCCAAGTAATGTAAAATATTGCTTTAGTAAAATTTGGTTTTTCGTATCAGTTATTAATTAATTTAAAACTTTTAGTTTTGCATGTAGCTCAAAAATTACTCAGCTTTGATATTCCTTACACATTTTGACGCTAAGCCACATAATTTTGTCGAAATTTAATTAAATGTAGAAAATTGTGCTACGGGGCATGTTGTAACAATAGCTTTGGGGCAAGTTGTAACATGTTACAACTTATCCCAAATTCACTTCTACAAATCTCGTACCTAGCATACGAAAAGCGAGCCAAAATTTTGACCTATGCCATATATCGCTTTACAGATATATTAAGAAAAAGGAAGACAACACTCAAATTTTTAATGTTAACTCTTTTTCTAAAAGTTTATTTCAGTTTTACTGAAAAAAAATTGTATATAATGAAGTGTTGTGTTGATTTTTGAAAAATAAAGTCTAAATATGTATCAACATCAGCTTTATTTTTACTGGTACTACCTGTCTCATGGCTGTTACAACTAGCCCCAACCACGGGGCAAGTTGTAACAATGCACTTTTTTTAAGAAAATGCCTGGTGTGAAGTGAAGATGAACAATTTTGACCTTTTGCCTGTTCAGTCCAATAGGGGAATAGTTAGACTACCGATAGATACTTTTATAAAAATCAAACAGCTAATAGATACCAAATTATATTCGTTTTCCTAAAAACTGTTACAACAAGCCCCTCGTTCCCCTACAGGAGTGTATTATTTTATTAAAATTTAGATAACCCTTACAACACAAAATGATTAGTACGTCTTCAAATTGTTGATGGGGATGATTAGACAAATTTTGTTTAGTATTTTACCATCCATACTAATTTTATAAACAGGATTGGGAAAAAATCAGATTAAAACAAAAATCCTTCCTAGTTTTTTAGTTACTTAAAATTAAAACTCTAAAAAGAAAAATCGAAAGTTACATTTATTCAGTTTTTGAAAGCGCTTTATATTTAATCGAGTTATTTTAATTTTCATTTTCCACGTATTTTAACACACATTCGCGTTGCTGCGAGTTTTGGGCAATAAAGAGGATTTATTTTCATTTACATTGTTAAACAGTAATAGTGTTTTTTATATTTACAAAGTTGTTTACTCGAACATTTTTAATTCATGTTTTGTTATACATATTCTTAAATTAAACAATTGCAATTGGTCTATGATAGTGGACAAAAATTTCCCTCGTGTCCCTGAAGTAAAGTACAGTTCAACAAGTACAGGAAAATGATAAAATTCCGGCCTCATATTTTGTCCATTTTTTCTTAATATACGAAGTCTTTTCCCAACAAGAAACTGACAACATGTTAACTCTCTTGTTGTTGAAAGAAAACTATATACATATATATATTTAAAAAAAAAAGTAAACCCCACCCACCCGCCCCGATCTCAGTTGTGGTGAATTTTTCACTCGTTGTTAGACCAAGGAACGGAGCGTAATTGCAAAATACATATTTCTTAAAAACTGAGGAAACAAAAAACTGAAAAATCGAAAAATTAAAAATTAAGAAACTGAAGATGCGAAAAATGAAAAATTATAATATCGAAAAATTGCAAAATTGAAAAATTTCAAAAAGAAAAATTCAATATACGAGAAACTGAAAAATTTGCAGGCGTGACATTGAAAAATTGATAAAATTAAGGTCGGTTTATGGAAAGCGAATTAAATATTGAATCCTCGATTAATTTAACATAGGATTAAAATGTAGAGTATGAGCCCGTGATTGGTTAAAACATGCACATTGCATAGCAAATCGGACCTCAATTAAAATTAATGGAGATTAACTTTTAATTCGCTTTCCATAAACCTGATCTTAAAGTTGCAAAAACGAAAAATTATGAAACCGAAACTTTGAAAAATGAAAAAAAATGAAAAAACAAAAATTGGTTAAAGGTTAATACATATAAATCCAGATTTTTCGAAAAATTATAAGATTTGGTTTTGCGAATTTAACTTTTTTATGATAACTCTTGTAAGTTAAAATAAAAATGTGTATGTAATGTTCAAGTAAATGTAAAGAAGCATGTTGGGCGTAAGTTCCAAATGAGGATTTATTAGGCAAAATTTTGAGACGACGTCATCAATTTTTGAGAGGGGATAAACGAATAAATTTTGCTTAACAGTTTACCATGATTACGATCACCTTAAAATATTTACAAGATTTAAGAGTAATCGGTTTTGCAATTTCAAAGTTATATTGCAAAATATTGTTATTCAGTTTTGAATTTTGTCCAAAAATTTAAAAAAACTTTGTTATAAATTGTGGAGATAATTTCATCCCATTGGTGGTGGGGATGTTTAGCCAGATTTTAGTTAGCGTTTAACCAACTACAGGATATTCCTAATATACCTACATACAAAATGTGACAACAATTGGTCCAGTAATTGCAGAGATTACTTGTCTAATAAAAATGGATACAGACACCAAATAGGCAGACAGACGGAAACGGGATACCACTTTTTTCGTACTTTAGAGGTCATGACACGTCGAGAAAATATGAAAGTGGCAATGCGGCCGATGGAGTCGATTACTATACTTCCTTAGCTTACGCTCGGGAAATAAAAAAGTTAAAAACGTTTTTTAAAACTTTAAAAACAAAAAATCCAAAATTTCATGTATGTGACGTTAAATATTTCAAAAAAGAAATTAAGTTGGCGTGGTGGGAAGAAGAAAAAATGTTTACAACAATCTGCATATAGATAAAATAAATGATAATAACCATAAAGTAATAACTGCAATATCACAGTATACATCAAAGCTCCACCGTCTATTGATTTATGTTGGTAACATATAAATTTCCCTGAAACTGAATGTGATGGAGGTTTACGCAACTGATGGAACACCAATTTAGTGTACTGTAAATACACACAGTGTCCCATCACTTATGAGTTAAGTTATGACGAACGTCAAAATGAGTTACAAGTTAGAAATATACGCTATATGTATTATTATTATTATTTTCCAAAGTTACAATTTTTAGAGCACTCTTATCCGTAAGTACGTAATTGCTCTGGAATTTTAGAAACTACTTTGTACTACTAATAACAAGCTTAATAATTTTATTCCTATTAATTAAAAATAATGTGCTAGTAATATTATAACAATTTTCCCTTATTTTTGCAGCTTAATTTGCACTAAAACGCTGCTCAATCTGACACGGTCCCACAATAGCTATTTGTGCAATAAGATAGGAAAAGTGACATTTTTCCACATTCTAGACATGAGATTTTTGATCGAGACGAAGTCGAGATCAAAAACATGTCGTGAATGTGGAAAGACACTTTTCCTATCAAATTGCACACAAGATTTTGTAAAATTAGGTAAAAAAACTCTTCATTATAAATTTAATTGAATAATAAAGTATCAAGTCCCTTTTAATGCAATAAATTTGTTGTCATGGAAAATACAAACAAACAACGCAACATTTTGCAATTTTTCAACGTTTGAAGTATTTTGGGTGTTTTTTGAGGTAAAAATGTTGAAAGATGATGTTTCATCAGTATCTTTTGATGTTGAAGAGTCAGCCACACTGGCAAGTAATTCACTATTGGCCGAGAAATCAAAAAAAAATTATAAAAAGGCGTACAAGGAATTTGAGAAGTGGTGTTTGATATTGTTTTGTTTTATTTTTCCGCTCTAGTTAGGAAAAATTTCACTTTTCCTAACCCAAATGAATGTGGAAAACTTGAACAATTAACAACCGAATTTTACAAAACTTATTTACATGTATATCAAAGCTGTTGTAAGGTTTGCCAACCCCATAAAATTGCCAATTACATATTTAACAAGTGGCACTTGAAAAAAAATATAGCTTCCATATATATCTAGACGTCCAAAATGTACAGTATCAGAATTATTAACATTTACTAATGCAAGAATAACTCTCTGCGGGAACTGGTCCATAATATAATGCAAACAAAAGGCATCGTAAAGTATACAAAAAGGAAAATCTGGCCTTCTCTCTGTCTTTCGTTCTCTCTCCCGCTCCCTTTTTGTTTTATTATTGTTCAGTAATAAATCACTATCATGTTTCCATCCAGCACCGAAGAAGAACGCAGCAAACAATTCCTCAGCAGTTATCATCGTCGAGATAACCACAATCCACAACTTCACTTTATCATCGCATTTTCTATTCGATAAGCCCATATTCTTGGCAGTCGCGCATATTAATCAGCTCGTCGAACGCAGATAACTCCTTTCCAGCACCTGTCAAAACAGGTGCGAGCAAACCTGTAATCCGTACGTTTCGAATCGGACAAATGCGATGAAATCATTATCGTTCCATTTAAAGATTAAGAGGAGTCATCAACGCAACGCCTCTAACATTTCTTTTTTTGTTGCAGGGCTGTGACGGATCCTCGTGACGGTAGAAGAGTCGCCCTGAAAAAGTTACCGAATGTGTTCCAATCGTTAGTTTCATCAAAAAGAGTGTTTCGAGAACTGAAAATGCTATGCTTTTTCAAACACGAAAACGTGAGTATGGAAATTGAAAATTCACTTTTCTCTACCCGCATCGGTTGATTCGTTCGTTCGGTGGCTTGTAATTTTATCGATTATGACGAAGCATCATGCGATATTTTCTTTGCCACATACGGAGGATCAACACGTGGCAGGCAGCAGGTTTTTGTACGTCGGTGCGTTATCTAAAAATGACTCGGAAAGACTGGGGTTCCAGGGACGATAATTAAGGCTTGTTTGGCCCAGTGGAGTTTTGCACGGTGTTTCAACTAGTCGTTAGTTTGTTCATTATTTCAATTAGAAAAGTTTGTTATGGAAATGAATGGACAAACTCCAATTTAAAGGTCTTGATTTGATTTGAATTGCAACATGGGCAGCTGCATTGGCACTTCGCAGCTTGCGCAGTTCTCAAGAATGCGATGGATTTTGTGTGCTCGAAGTGGCGCCACTTAAAAAAAAATTACGATCATTGTAAATAAAACCTTTGGAATTGATATTGTTGTAGTGTTTGAACAGTAAATAACACTATTACAACTAACTTTTAAATCTCCTACAAAAAATTTAAGCACTTGTGTGTTTTAAATGGACCCGAAAAAACAGCCAATATGCTAGTCCAAAACATTACAATATTTGGAACGTTCTGATGTAATGCTATAATTTTTTGCATCGTAAGCAGCATTTCGTTATTAAGTGGAGTAGTTAAAAAAATATTTTGAGCAATGATTTAATTCACAGAAACCCAGTCACTAGCTTTAGCAAAAAAAAATGTTTCTCTGCAGTACACAGATAATACTCGTTTATACTCAATAAATTTTTCAGGTTTATCTGAATATATTCTGTGTTTACTTGAATTTATCGTCTTCGTTAAGTGAACGTTTGAGTCTGCTCATGGATTATTTAATAAACTGATATAAGGTTAATCTGTTAAGAGAATTTTATTTATGGAAGGCAGGAAGATTCAAATATTAAAAAATATATAGTTTTTGAGGGCTTTGGCATAAAACTATGTTTATCAATTCTTGATAAATCGCAAAGATTTTGTCATGTTGATTGAAATATATAGGGTGTCTCAACGCAAGATTACGCCTTCTTCGCAAACACAAAGGTCACATAGGGCTACAATTTAAATTATTATCGGTTGAATGTTTCACTTGTTTAAAGCTAACAGCCTGTATATTTTTACAAATTTAGATTCCATTGTAAACAAAAAATTGCAAAAGGGTTTTTTTTAATGTCTGGGTTACAATATTCTGGGGAAAGATAAATAAAACACACTTTATTGTGGTATGAATAAAACTGGGGTATAAATAATAATATAATAATTTTCTTCTGTCGAGTGGGAGTGGAAAACAATAGTAGAATTTAGGATGTGAAAAAATTTTAAAAAAGCGCTAATATTGAAAATAGCTGTATTTCCATTGGCGATTTTCGAAAAACCGTAGATTTTCGAAGAAACAAAGCCGAAAGTGACTTGAATATCGAAATCTACAAGAAAATGGCTTCAACTAATTTCCGGAAATAGTTGAAAAATGGTGGAGAATGCCAAAAGTGCCTAAATCAGTCTTATCTTATCAATACTGGCCCCGCCCACCCACCCTCTTTTTCTTTAAGGATGTCATTTCCCAAAATTAGTCTAACTCACCCCTCGTTTCATTTTAACGACTAATTATATTTCTGTTCAGTATAAGATCATTCATTTCATTCAGATCAGATGAAATCGATCACTGAAAAGGAGACTGGGTGGGTGGGCGGGGCTGATTATTTTCTTCTGTCGAGAGGGAGTGGAAACTAATAGAATCTAGGATGTGAAAAAATTTAAAAAAAGCGCCAAGATTTAAAATAGCTGTATTTCAATTGGCGATTTTCGAAGAAACAAAGCCGAAACTGATTTTTGGCTATCGAAATGTACAAGAAAATGTGCAAATAATTTTCGGAAATAATTGAAAAATGGTGGAAAATATCAAAAGTGCCAAAATCAGTCTTATCTTATCAATACTAGCCCCGCCCACCCACCCATTATTTTCGTAGAGGATATGTCATTTGCCAAAATCAGTCTTATCTTAGCAAACACTTGCCCCACCAACCCACCCCTCTTCTCATTCTAACGACTAATTTTATTTCTGTTCAATATAAGATCACTCATTTCATTCAGATCAGATGAAATCAATCATTGAAAAGTAGACAGGGTGGGTGGGCGGCGCTAATTATTTTCTTGTACCGAGAGTGGAAACTAATAATGGAATCTACGATGTAAAAAAATAAAAAAAGCGCTAATCTTTAAAACAACTGTATTTCAATTTGCGATTTTCGAAAAACGGTAGGAATTTTCGTAGAAACGAAGCCGAAAGTGACTTTTGGATATCGAAATCTACAAGAAAATGGCTTCAACTAATTTCCGGAAATAGTTGGAAAATGAGGGAAAATGTCAAAAGTGCCTAAATCAGTCTTATCTTATCAATACTAGCCCCGCCCACCCTCTGTTTTCTTTAAGGATATGTCATTTGCCAAAATTAGTCTTATCGTAGCAAACACTAGCACCACCCACCCACCCCTCTTCTAATTCTAACGACTATGTTATTTCTGTTCAGTATAATATTATTCATTTCATTCAGATCAGATGAAATCGATCACTGAAAACGAGACTGGGTGGGTGGGCGGGGCTAATTATTTTCTTCTATCGAGAGTGGAAACTAATAATAGAATCTACGATGTGGAAAAAGTAAAAAAAAACGCCAATCTTTAAAATAGCTGGATTTCAGTTGGCGATTTTTGAAAAACGGCAAGAATTTCCCAAAAAACGAAGTCGAAAATGACTTCTCGATGTCGAAATGTACAAAAAAATGTCTTCAACTGATTTTCGGAAATCGTTGAAAAACGATGAAAAATGTCTAAAGTGCCAAAAAAGCAGTCTTTTCATATCAATACTAGCCTCGCCCACCCACCCTGTATTTTCTTAGAGGATATGTCATTTGCCAAAATTAGTCTTATCTTAGCAAACACTAGCCTCACCCACCCACCCCTCCTCTCATTCTAACGACCAATTTTATTTCTGTTCGGTATAAGATCATTTATTTCATTTAGATCAAATCAATCAATCACTGAAAAGGAGACAGGGTGGGTGGGCGGGGCTAATTATTTTCTTCTGTCTAGTGGGAGTGGAAAGTAATAAAGAATCTACGATATGAAAAAAAACGCTAATCTTTAAAATAAAAATAAAATTTGTTTTTCAATTTGCTATTTTCGAAAAACGGTAGGAATTTTTGAAGAAATGAAGCCGAAAATGACTTTTGGATATCGAAATCTACAAGAAAATATCTTGAACTAATTTTCGGAAATATGTCAAAAGTGGCAAAATCAGTCTTATCAATACTAACCCCGCCTACCCACCCTCTATTTTCTTAGAGGATATGTCATTTGCCAAAATCAGCCTCATCTTAGCAAACACTAGTCCCCCCACCCACCCACCCCTCTTTTCATTCTAACGACTGATTTTATTTTTCTTCAGTATCAGATAATTTATTTCATTCGGATCAGATGAAATCAATTACTGAAAAGGACACAGGGTGGGTGGGCGGGACTAATTATTTTTTCCTGTCGAGTGGGAGTGGGAATTAATAATAATTATTTTAAAAAATGTTTTCCAAATATGTATCGATATTTCTGTTGTTTTGTGTTTTATTTTCTACATTTAGACCCGGTTTACAGAAACCCAATTAAATATTTGATTCCGATAAAAATTTTAATACGGGTTAAACTCGGGGTTAAAGTAGCACGTGACCGACTCTTGGTCAATCAGGCATTTAGAGATTAACTTAATCTCACTTAAAATATTGTATAAACTGGTCCTTAAAGTTGTTTGTTATTAAGATTGTTTACTTTTTTAAGGATCCCACCGACATATTGCATGAAAGAAAACAGATACTAGAAAAAGTACAGGGTGCTCTATTTGAAACAAACTGAAATATCGATATTTCGATTTGATTGAAAATTGTAAATTTTAAATAAATTTTATTAAAAAGAAAACTATATTAAAGTTTTATTCAATTGATACCATAACAAAGCTTATACCTTTGTCTATTTGTCCATAAAATAATGCAACATAGATCTTCACAATAACCTTTTTTTTTTTGTAAACCCCTGTACATATTACTAATTAAAATTAAAAATAATTGGAATAACGGTTCAACGTTGCAACGGAATTTGAAAAATAAATCACAGTTATAAAGCCTACGAAGAGGCTAATAAGAATGTGTAAAAATATATAGGGTGTTCTATAAAAAATCTCAAAAACAAAACACTATGAATAGTCGAAAATAATTTTAATACGTTACCCAAAAAACAATACAACTTTTGTCTCAACAATATTAAGAGAAGTCAGTCGAATGATCAAGGGGTGGGTGGGCGGGGCTAGTGTTTCTTCATAAAACTAGAAAAAAGCTAAACTTAGCTTACTTACTTATATGTCCAAGGCTGGAATTTTGAACATCTTCTCTTTAATTGGTTATGCTTTAATGGATTTTTCTTCTATTGTTTTTTTTTTTTGTTTATAATTTATAAATGTCTTATTAATTTTTTTTTTTTTTGGTTTATTTATTAATACAAAATAACATCTTGTTTTATTAATAATAATTCGCAACGATTAGTGACTATTGGTTGTTACGGTTATTGTCCTAAAAAAAAATAAAAGGTGGATTTCAGAAAGTAAGCCGAAGGAATTCACGCATTAGGTGCGTGCAGTGTTGCCAATTTTACTTTTATAAAATTACGTTTCATTAGTAATCTACAACATAGAGAATTTTTTTATTATTTTTTTGGTACTGAACAGTTAATCCGCCATTTTCCAAACACCCGTTATATGCACATTCAGATACCGCAAATGTCTCAAATTCTCTTCTGTATTAGTTGAGATATCGGTATGCAGTAAAAACTAAATTTAATGACAACTTCGTAGCATACAGAAGTAGACTAAAAAAAGTATGGTGCCACCTTTTATACACAATACATATAGCTTTTTTTTGCTATAATTTTGCATAAAAAAAACGTAATTTTCTCAAGAACATCATTAAAACCTATACCAACGCATAGGTGTATGATTTTGAAATAACTATTGATACAAACAAATAAATGCAGATTTTCTTTTATTTCGGGTTCGAATATTTTTACCTTACTCATGCAACATGTTACATAAAATGCTAAACTGACAAAAAACGTGAATAACGTAACGTCCCACAGAAAATAGCAAAAAAATCGAAGTTTTGTAATTAAAAATAGAAACTTGGGGGCGGCATCATGAAAGCTGTAGCCACCATAACACTTTGCGGTCTATTTTTGTTCATTACTCAACTTGTCAGTAAACTTATCTTCCACAGGTTAGCTAAATTTCAGGTAATAAGGAAGCTATTGCTCATTGTATATTTTCAAAGCGAATTTTCCGAATGCTAACGTGACAGTGGTGTTAAATTTTAATTCAATACAAGTAAATATTGAAGTCGACTAAAATAATTTCTTTGATATACTTTGCTAATTCTATGAAATATGTCAATTTTAATTAAAATGTATTTTTTAAAGATTGTTTTCGATTTTCTTGTTTATATTTTTAGATTGAGAAAAAAATTTAATACAGGATATAAAGTTGCTCACCAGAGGTAAACCGTAAACGACAAGGATTGAATAAAAACAAAAAAAAAAAAAACTAAAATAACTACCTGGGGAAAACTTCAAGGATATTCGAAAAGAGTCGGGAAAACTTCAAGAATATTCGAAAAGAGTCAAACCGTGCAAAATTTCCTGACCCAACAAGTCTTATTGAACGTTCAACCAACTCGAATCTTTATTTCGTTTTTGTATATGTGTCTATGTGTTTTTTTCAGGTTCTGTCCGCCTTAGATATCCTCCAACCGCCTCATTTAGATTTCTTCCAGGAAATGTATCCTTTTTGAGACATACTTGTATACACTAGTAATTTTATATTGGTAGTTAACCCCCATCGGAAATGTTAACCTTTGGGGTCGAAATCATCTCAATGCTGAGTTTTTAATTTACAACTTCCGTTAACGTTTAATTGGCTATTAAATGAGTGAATTCAGTGGTTCATTCACTAGCAGCGCTCAAGATACATAATTTAGATATACGTACCATGCTTTAAATGCATTATTACGTGCAGCATTATGGACAGTGGCGGCGCTAAAAGGGGGGTTAATTGACAAAGTGCCGCTTATTAAGAACGTACGGGCAATGAGAACGTGCACTTTTACCTCGTTGAAGCGAAATTAAACTTGACGGAGTTATGCTGATGGAATCGGTAAAATTTTCCCATAGAAGTTTTAATTTTTCATCTATATGGTGTAGGTGTCTTTATTAAAATTAAATTTAGTTTCGCCGCGACTATCAAATCTGCCCTTAACCTTATTCGTTATCTATACCATTTCTAGGTCATTAACATACATTTTATTGCTGAACCTATCGCTCTTAATAAAGCATGTAACAAATTCTTCACGAGTGTTTCTGATCCTTCCAATTATTTTTTGCAAAAGTCATCTCTTACCACATTCTGTTACCCAATTACGCGCACATATAGGAACACCTGTACGTAGTGGAAGACACATGTGAGTCTGTCCGGGCCATTAGCAGCATCCGTTCCAACATTTGCTGTGGGAAATTTCGAAAAGCGAGCATAAATGTAGATAGAGATTTATGGTAGCGAAAGAAATAAACGCCTATATGGACATTAACGTCGAACGATTCCAAACTCATATTATCCACGTCAAATTAGATAAATATGGCTTAAAACATGTACAAAAAATCGTTTAAAAAGTCAAGTTGTATCAAAAACCGCCGCTTTGTTCCCGGTAAAGCCTTCAAAGAAACATTAATACCTTAATATATTATTAATGTTTGAAATTTACTTTACATCGCCGCTTCCTGCTGTGGCTTTTATTCGCTTTTTGCCGAGTTCCTGTCCGGTAAATTTCTACGAATAAATTCAAACGTTGCTGTTCGGCAAACGCAAACGGAGCTTATGACCTATTTGCCTTCGTTGTGGCGGAGTTGTGCGTCACCTAAGGCGAGGGGGTGGAAAACATCGTGGGTGTTCTATCATACAGGGTGAAAAAATTACGCAATTCATAAAATCCTCGTGTACAGATAATGATAAAAGTTTTTATTAGATTTTTTTCTGTAATGAAACTGGGTGTATTTTAGCAAAATACTGAATCTAACTTCTTAAGAGTGTTGCATGTAGTTAAATACACTTAACATAGACAACCAACGAAAATTTAAGTAACACAAAATTAAACAAACAAATTAGTTTTTATTCAAGAAAATAATCGATTCGGAAGCAGGGTTTTATCGATCAGCAACCGGGCTTTTGTTGATCAGGAAGCGAGCACCGATTGCTTTAGAACTACTCGATCTATATAAGTGAAGCAATCAATTTTAAGCGTTACTTTATCACCACTCGATTGTTTCGACACCTATTAACCGTAATTTTTACTTTTTAGTTCTAAAAATATAATCTCGTGAATTTTATAACGCACGGAATGGGAAGTTTCTACGAATAAATTCAAACGTTGTGCGTTTAGTGTACGCAAACGAACCTCGTATGACCTATTTTGCCTCGTTATCGCACAGCTGTGCGGCACCTATGGTCTTAAGAGGGGGTGGAGAACACCGAGGGTGGGGCAAAACGAAGGGTGTGACGTCACATAACACGTGTGTAAAACTGAATACAGCCGTTGGATATTACAGTCCTTTTACTGCATAGACAATCGGCCGTTAGATTGGACTAGTTATAGCGCGCCCACTTGCTTATACCAAGAGCAACCTCGAGTAATTGGAATCACTATAATAAGACCATTGATAGTACAAATCGGAATGGTGACTAAATTCGAACAAAGGGATTTTATATGCAAGAATTATAACGAAAAGGGAGTAACAGGTGGTTTCTCAGTAACTAACATACGACGTCCGCAATTTATAGTTTTCGAATCGGTTTAAGGTTTTCGGTCCTGTAGTTTTTCTAAGTACATGCTTTGAAAGAATCTTTTTTCTTTTTGGTTGTCACTTTGATTTATAGACTTTACAAGCGCCACGTGATTTTAATTCTAAACGCGTCGCTTAGTCTAAAAGCGAACTGCATATTATTAGGGTGATCGTTGACATCTCGTGGAAAAACAATGACTACTCGTTAATATGAATAAACCCATTGAGGACACACTCAACATGCACGAGAACGTGTCGAAAGTATGATATATTTTTGAGATTTAATTTTTAAAAACATACACAATAAATACGCACGCCACTTTGCACTAGTATCAGACCACTAAATAGTGCACTAATACTACGTTGGCTACGATTTACCGCAATATTAACACGTCTGTTCGATCTATGAATATTCGAGTTTTAAGCACTAAATACGTTGAGACGTACATAGAGTTCTTTCAAGTGACAGATGTCGAGTCAAATTACTGCATAATCCTTAACTTTTTCCGTTCACTTTTATTTCGAACCTCGTCTCAGACGCTGAAAGAAAAATTCGGCTCGTAGTCTTGATAGTATTTTGGCATTCAAGTTGGTAGCTGCTAATTTGAATTTGGGGGTAGAAGAAGCGCGGTTTGAGGGAGGAGGGATTGTGCAACGGTTGTGAGACCCCTTTTTGTGCTTCCCATCCTCTGAACGCACTGAAAGCAGCCGATGTCTACCCTGAAAGTTGTTTTGCAGGAGGGTGGCATTATCCCGTTGATGTGTTGCTGTATCGAGATAAAAATTCCAATTAAAAGTCAGATTTTTATAACTTTGGCTTCTTTGTCGGAGCGCGATGCTTTTTATAAATTTCAGCCGCAGCAAAAATGTGTTTTATTATCATCTGAAGTGTTAAAAGCGGAGTTTAGCGTTGGTAAAACAAAACCGGCCCCGGAGGTGGTGTGATACAATAATAAACCGAACAAGTGATTGACTTTTGCGTAAAAACTGGGAATTGTGCGTTGATTACGTGAAATCGAGTGCTTTTAAAAGAAACGCAATTTATAACAATAGAGTTTATCGGGGTTATTTTATAAACATATAATAAAAGTATTTTAGCCCATCACAATTTTAAATTATTTATTAGTGAAGTCTTTTTTAATAATCATATTTGTCTTAAAACAGAGAACGGGCATTTTTTACGAGAATATATTATGTAGAGATAATGTAGAGGTACATTCTAAAAAGAATTTATCGTAATTTAAAGTTTAAAGACTTTGTGATTGACTTACAACTGTTACTATCATTCTCAACGAAAAATACGTTTTTATCTTTTTGTTCTTTCTAACAGTTTGACAACACAAAGCTCTATTTATTAATGTCATGAAAAAAAACTTGTTGTCGCAGTACCCCGACACGTAATCTGTGTTGCATACTTTATAGAAGTGTTATTGCATACGTGCATGTAGTTATTCAATGCAAAGTTTGTAGCACTCGCAACGACAACGACTACTATATTTATGATTACAAATCCGAAACCGTTTCGTATTCACTAATTGAATTTTGCTGTGCAGCCTCGGTTTACTGCGGCATTTCACTTTTTGCTCTCGTCCCAGTTGCACTTCCTTGCCCAACATGCGATATCGCATTATCCTATGGTAAAAAATCGTTAACAACCGTACTCAGTGCAGCGAAATTAAAATTTAAAGAGCGCAGCGCGCACGTCTTCGTGGATTTAACACCCGCAAGAATGGGTTTTGCTGGAATTTCCGCGCAAACGTGCGCTATAATTGCATTTGATTTTTGTTGTGGCAAGCCGATGCGGCCAACAGCCACTGAGGAGGCATTGCTCTCCGCATGGTGATTTGTTCCTTCACCTGGAGTAGCAGGTCAGGTGTTTGGGCTCGGGTTTGGATGATACAAAGGCCCGACGGCCTTGGTAGCGCGCTGGCAAGCGGAGATGCCGATGACCAACACCATCCTGCCCTTTCCTACTACACAGATTTACAAGAGTTTAACGTTCCCACGATTGTGGACCACTGTTCTGTCACTGATTCAGTCGTTTCACGGAATTTACGAAACGCTGGACGGATTGTTCCGGGTGCAGAGGTTGGGGCAACGGCAGTTAACTGAATAAATAACAATTACTGTAACCCCTATCGTATAAAAGCTGCTATAATTAGCGAGATGCGACTCGTTTCAAAAGTTATAACGGGTGTCTCAGATTTGGCGACTGATAACCAGATGTTTTTAAAGACAACGGTCCCTTTTTTTCGAAAGTTAAAAGTAATTATCATTTTCTTAGCGAATGACGTATTTCATGACGACCGTCACGCGATATGTATTTTTCAATCCGACGACAACATGTCATTAAACGGAGAGTTCACTATTTAACGAGAAATTGAGAAGTATTGGCTGAAAAACAAAGCCAGACAGACACACCCAGATTTTGTGGCTATCGGGTGTTCAATTGAAAAGTAATCAAGTGGGCTTTGATTTTTTGTAACCTAAAATTAATCAATGACAGCTAATAACGCGGAATGATACAAATTAACCTCAGTTTTTCGTGTATTAAAATGAAACCTTTTTAAATGTCAATTGCCAATTATACACAACGGTGCGGATTAATAAAACAGATGCGTTTTTTGCTATGTTTTCGTCTATAAAAAACACACCATTGATGAGTTTCTCAATTGACCACTCGTTATTTACCTTTGGTTCAAAAATCTGTTTATGTATAAAAACTTGATCCCACGAAAAGCATCCGATCATACTCCACCCATGCAGCACTCATAATCGTAAGATACCAGCTGAGTCACTAAGCTCGCGTTCCTCGGTATCTTATTACTTATTCACAAAATAAATCGCAAAAATCGCAATAGGATTATTTCTAATATCTTGTGGCTATTTGTTTTTTATTATTTTTTTAATTCCCTTTTTTTTTGAAGTATTGTCAACATCCAAAATTTATAACAACATCGTATCGGAATTTCAAAAATAAAATTATAAAGCATTGGAAGAGGCCAATCTCACTATGTAAACATATATAGGGTGTTCTATTAAAAAAAAGTTATATGTTAAGTCTCAAAAACATTATATATAATTGAAAATAATATTAGTGTAGGATAGTCAAAGAACCATACAACTCTAAAAATGAATGAGATATCGCGAGACCCTCACATAGTGACTCACCCTGTATCATTTTAAATTTATAACTGTTAAAAGTAAAATATGTAGAGTTACGAAAGTTTTGCAAAATAAGTGTTTGCTGAACTATTTGCTTACTGATTATACTATTACTATACTATAACTATACATATATGGTTAAATTTTATTTGATGATTTGATTGAAAGTTATATTTTTTGGGATTTTTACGGTTTTATAATAGGTTAAAAATAAAAAAAAAAACTCGTTTTTATGTTTCCCTATTAAAATGGGTACAGGTAATAGCAACAGCAAAAGATGTGGAAAGAGATTATATTTTGTAAAAAACTTCAGAAATGCACCACTGGCAAAAATTGGGTTTTACAAATTACACAAAACATTTGCCAAAGTTGTTTTTGTTCCTTCTTGTTAAGTAAAGTTTTAAAACAAATTTCAAAACGATAAACTGATATTTATAGATTTTAGTTTAACTAATAACATAGTACCACGAATACCAACCAAATCCCAGTTTTATTCTTCAGAGAAATCCATGTCAAAGTCGTTAAAATGATATTTGAAGGGCTTATGTATCATGGTTTCCTAAGAAGTTCTGTGCTAAACATTCTTTAGATTTTAACTTCCTACTGAGTTAAAATCTAAAACGATATAATACAGGTATAATAGCCCCAACTGGTCAAGTAAACGATTCGTACAGAAAAACAAAACAATACTTTTGAGTTAAAAGCAATTACAAAAGTAATTCAATTAAAGTAATTAATTACTTCCGACCACTGCTATCAGAGTATGTTAAAATATATAGGGTGTTCTGCTTAAAAAAAATTAAGTTGTATGTTACGTCTCAAAAACATTCTGTATAATTGAAAATAATTTTAGTGTACGATAGTCAGAGAACCATATGACTTTAATAATAAATGAGATATCTAGGACTTACATACTCACCCTGTATCATTTTAAATTTACAACTGTTGAAAGTAAAATAGAATTACGAATAGCAATTACTTCAAAAGAAATTTTATTACATAATTGGTCACAAAATATAAAACTTTTCAAATTTGGCTTCAAATTGCCTTTATCCATTACGCAAAACATCTACTTTGAAAACAAAAATCAATTGAACAATATCATTTACAAAGTTATGCAGTGATAAAATGGAAAAAAAGCCAGATTATAGTACATAGTTTCGTTGATTGTGTTTTGCAATGTCCACCTATGAAGAAATCGGAACCATTTCCAAATGGTAATCTCTATGTTTGTTCAGAATTTTATCACTAATGGACTAAATAATAAAACACGGGATCTTGATGATTTTTTTTTTACATTTTGATTTATAGTAAATGCGACTAATATCACTGATTTCAAAGTAACGTGATGTTAACAATCTAACCTCCACTTTTTTTTATTGCAACTACTGCCGCTTTGGTGACATATTGAGTCAAGGCGTACTCGGAATCAAAATGTTTTGGATCGTGCGGAATTATGTTCAGTCACTTTTAATGTTGAAAGAAATTAAATATCGATGCACTTGAGAGTTTTTCGTTTAACGCCTTCTTAAATTAAAACCACTTGTGTTTGCATGTTAAAGTCTTAAGAAAGATAACGTTACAAGAGGAGAATTAGAACAATTTAAAAACATTTATGCGTTTGAAGTGCTACTTTTGAGCTCTAGATGTATACAAATTTGTTGTTCACCTTTACTACTGAGGTCAATTTGAAATTTGTATTAATTAATTGTAGACACTATATATACTCATTGTAGTTTTCATTACGGCTAAATAGTATTGACTAAAACGCTCCCTCATATATTATTCTCGGAAATAAAACAAAAATGCAGCAAGTGGATACTGTAGCGTATTTCTCATGCAGAGTTTGGGTAAAATTAATGTATAAATTAGTAATGAAAAACGGCCAAAACTGTGCATTAAGAGAAGGCACATACAAGCTTTTGTTTTTTAATAATTAAGAGAGCTTAAATATGTGTTGCCTTTTTTTCGTGTACGTATTTTACCCGTGGCTTGTAGTTCAAAGTTTGCAATAATAAAAAAGTTACAAAAACTTTTGTCATTATCCGGATATATCGATTTAGGAGATGTGCAATACGTGTGAAAAATTTAGTTACATATGTGGGTCAATTGAAAATGATTAATCCGCTCCAGCGGCTATTTAAATCCATTTTTATTAATTTTTTGCAAATAATGACAGTTTCCGAAGTCATTTTACGCATGGTTAAAGTAAGCGGTAAAAAAGTGCTAAAAATGAATGAGTTTTGGTGCTGATAATGTGATTTCGTAAGCAGTACCAAACTGAGGCGATTTACCTGACTTAACCCCACTTACAGTTTTAATGATAATCATTTCTTGTGATTATTAGCGTAGTTTTTGCAATCACTGCTCCATAGTATTTATTAACAGTCGATTACGATTAGCACGATTAGCAGAAAAAGACTCCTATATCCCCGATTTCGCTTCCAATCATATCAGCTTTATCTACACAATTTTACCTTTTTCAATAAAAAATGTTGAAATACCACCTTTGGTATGAGCAGTAAGCTCACATTATCCTTCATAGTTACGTTGTCGTGTGATAACTCTGAGATAAGCTTTTTGCTAAACCATTTTTCAAAGTTATTAACGACCATGTGTACTATCATGAAAATCAATTTTTGCAGCACGAATATTCTTTACACAAGCTAAAAATATTATTATTTACTCATTCCTGTATGTATTTTTCTAATTTGTGGATAATTTTATTTCCAGTTCTTAGCGCTTATAACTGCCTTATTAGGGCTAATATTTGTAATATTGTTTAAAATACTACAGTATTAATTTAGTGCTCTTTACTTTTTTTATTCAAACTCGCAATTGTTTCCTTTTTCGTCTTAGTTTCTTCTAATGGCACATTTTTTATTTATAGTAACACGAGACAAATAATCGCAACGCGGTGGCCGTTTTATTGAGCACAATAAAATGAAAGAGCGGAACATTTTTAACTCCTGACGTCTGTTTTGCGTTAAATATACACATTCATTTGTTCTCGGTTCATAAAAACTGCACGACAATGCAATTGCGTTTCAAAATTGTTGAAAAACAACACGTGTCAAAAATATTTCGAAAGAATTTCAACAACAAAACTGCCGTTTCACCTCCGATGTACACTGGGTACGCGTTTCCAAATCCGCTCCTTATCAGTTCCGTATCAGCGAAAATTATCGAAAGGGAAAGTCGTGTCAATATTTGAAGACCTTTCTTAATAGTTCGCAAACATTGGTGGCGTTTGTCTTTGTCAAACTGTAATGAGCAAATTCTAATTTCTTAAAACGGTGTTAAATCAACATGACAGTTTAAACTGGTGCAAAACCGCCTGAATGACAATGACATTGCTTAAGACCACAACGTAGCACGCGACTGATAATTCCAAACGAATCACCGCCCATTGCAACAAAGTCCAGCCATCAGCCCTTTGTTTCGGAGTGCGTTATCTGTGCATAAATTGAACGGCGTTAAGTAACTTTTTGTTATAAATACGGATCATCTTTTCCTGACCATGACACTCCATGAACAGTTCTCTGTATTGATTTAGCTTCAAGAACAAAATAGCAATGTCGGACTCAGACCTGGGTCGGTTAAAATATAGGTAAACCCTTGTTAACTAATTTTATCCAGGTCCGATCCCATTTTTCAAACTCTAATATAAACAGCGAATAGGCCAATGCCATGCGCTGACCTAGTTATAATGATCTGCTCCATTATTCCATAGCACGATTATAATAAATTTGAACTCGCCTTGGTTCGACACCACAAGATGTAATCAATTTTTTATTACCAAAAGACTTTGAAAAATCTGGACCATTCTTGTTTTCACTAATTTTCAAGGGAAATGGTTTTTTAGAATAAGTAACTACAAGACTAATTATTTTAATAGTTGTACCGTAAGTGCATGGGTGTGGACGGAGAAGTCACTCGACTCACCGGAGGTTCTGCCATCTAATAAAAGCAACAACTTCCTTATTGCAAAATGTTAGTTCTTCTCACTGATAAAAATTATTTTGACAAGCTTATTAATGTTATAGTATTATATCGACGTTAATCATCTTGCTGTGATGGCAGTTAAATGTTTAATGGTTTTTATTGCGAGAAATAACCATTTGCGGATCATTTTATTCCACGTTCTTGATAGTTTTATAATAAGCGTGATAATTTCTATGTTTGTTGCTGGATTATGTCGCCCATGCAAGTTATAACCGGGTCAACAAAAATCAATTTTTAACGCTTGAACTATAACTAATGCCAGTTTTAGTTCGGGTGGTGGTGTATACAAAATTTACATAAATTTACTTTACGTTGTATTTAAATATTAATTTTTAACAAAGTATAGCCTGTAGCAAAATAAAGACGTTTTATTGTGTAAATTTTTAATGTAGTCAGTTGAATCAAGAATTTATTGAGTAGTTCATTTTCTGTTGGAATTTTTTCGTAGGTGGTGATGGGGTTTTTTGTTAATTTAGCAAAAATAAATTCCGTCTGTATTTATTTTTACTTGCCGAATTTACAAACAATTCGTATTAGTTTATACTAAATTGGCACCACGCGTTTTTGTTTATTTTGAGATCATCGTGATTTTCAGTAGGTGTTTATTAATTGAATGTGGTTCTAAATCTATTTTGTTTTCTTACTTCCTTATTGTGTATAGTACTACCAGACTACTGCGCCGTAAAATAAAAATACAAAACTCGAGAGAGTCGCATTTTTTGTATTTTTTTAGCGTACACCTGTCTACGATTTTCCTTGACTAAGCACTTCAGATATGTAATCACGGAATTACTTCAAAGTGATTTACATAAAATTATAGTTTCACATCAGCCCCTCTCTTCGGATCACATCAAAGTTTTTCTATACCAGATACTTAGAGGTAAGTAGTGAGCTCAAACACTAATTAGCGAATTGTATCTTTATTGCACGATTATTGCACGGAACTGAATATTCATGTTAATAGCGTAGTTAATAAATACTCATCACTGAAAAGTTAGCAAAGATTATTCTTGTTTCGAAAAACCCAAGGATTTTCATGTCGTAATGTTCATAATAATGCAGCTTTCACACGATCTTCATGTTGAACGCCTGAATAATTGTGCTAAACAGAACACTTTCGTTGTTGGTCCAGTGCGATTCAAAGCAAGTTTTTTTCAGAGAATTTTAGGACGGTGAGAATTCACTTACCACTTGAGTTTTTTTCAAAACTGAAAGATTTTTGCAATTGGCTTTAAATGGTATGTTGACATTTAAATATCTTAAAAATTCAACAGTGTTCAGTTTGAGAAAATATTGAAACTCGAATTGTTAATCCTTTTTTTTCTTACTTAACGTAAAAACCAAGGTTCTGCCAATTATTAATTTGAATAAGTGTTCTTAAAATATTTGAAACTATGGCTAATCTCCGTGGTAATTGAGTTCATGAAACTTGCGGTTGCAATGGTTCATTTAAGTTTGTGCTTACTGAAAAATTTTATCGACGTAAAATGGTTTGTACTATTTCAGCTTATTGTAATATTGTGGTTTACTCTGGTTAATTATAAAAACGGTTATTAAAACAATTATTCGTGCATTTTTCTCGTTTGATAAAATTTGAGCTTGAGCTTTGGGTAATCAAAATAAAATTGGCAACATTTCACGAAAATTTCTGTAGGCGTGAAAGTGTTCAAGTTGAAACAGTTGGTATTTCTTTTATTTTTTTACAATACTCTCAAAAAATCCATAAAATTAAGAACCCAAAGTCCTAAAAACTGAAACTGTTCCGAAAATTTTCATATAGATGAAGCTAGCTAGTAAACGTACAAAAAATTGAAAACATTCCAAAACACATGGAAAATTTTCAGCAGAAGAATTTCTTCAGCTTTTTATGTTCATTAATTTGCAAATATTTGAAGAATCTGTGAATTAAGATATAATAAAATAGCGTAAATGTGGCTGATAATTTGGTTGATCATAAAAGTAAAGTCGAAAATAAACACGTTTTAAGATTGGCATATCTTGAGTGTTTTGAACAAATTTTGTGTCGATCAGATTTCTAAGAAAACTGTGATAATTAATTAGATCTGAAAGTTATATACAACGGTTGTTATTCTGCGTGCTCAGTTTAAATATTTTAAGACGTCAATGATAACTTGTATCAGAGTTAAGACACCGGAAATTAGAAAAATTCGTTGGTTTTAATTAATTAAATAACATTGAAGAAAGAACATACGGTATTAAAGGAACGATGTGGCTTTAACAGATCTGAAAATTTTGACGTTTTTAACAAATAAAAAACTTCTGCCCTGTAAATATCATACAATGCATTCAATGGGTTTTTAGGTTAAAATTAATTAATTAGTCTTTGTATAATTATTTTTACTTCACATTCATTTTAACCCAAAGATGCATTGATAGCTATGACATTTATAGAGTAGAACACGGAAAAGTCGACTCAAGTTAGAAACCGCAAAAAACGAATTTTTATGAAGCTGACAAAAACTACCGAATTCTTGGTAGCGTTCTATTACATATTTCAGAGCTAGAAGTACTTAATTTAAATGAGAAACTAAAATTATATGCAAGAAACGCGGACATCATATTTGCATAATTTTATAATATATGACGTCACAGTAGCACCAAGTAATCATAATTAACTATGAAAAGAAATATTAAAATGTCAAGTATATCGTGTCACTTCATTCATCCCAAGAGATTCTACCTATACTTTTTTTTTCAACAAACTAAAATAGTATAAAGTGTAAATAACACGTAAGTAATGCCATTTAAACTGGCAAATGTTGAAAATTTAATTTCCAGGGGACTAATTAACAAAAATTAAAAAGGGTTACACGTAAATAGCGACAAATAGCCTGCCAAGCTAGCGTATAAAGCGAATCCAAATCCAAATCTGAGGCTAATTTCAAATGCTGAACCGAAAATAATATGGAATTGAAATGTCAACTGTTATATCTTGACACTGATAAGCGCCTACTACGTTTATTGCAGTTTTCAATAGTCAAACTTGTAGAAAGCCGAAAATATATCCAAAAGTAGCCAACCCTGATTCATTTATTTTTTGTTCATCTAATAAATTCCAAAACTGCTCCTACAATAAACCGTTTTACTTTTTTCAGGTTTAAAATATTTACATTCGGCTAGGATATTACATAGAGACATAAAACCTGGAAACCTTTTAGTAAACAGCAATTGTGTTCTTAAGGTGAGTCCAACCCGTTACGTCACGACACCACCTAACACGAACTTTTCCCCCAGATCTGTGATTTTGGTTTAGCAAGAGTAGAAGAACCCGACTCGTCCAAACACATGACACAAGAAGTGGTGACGCAGTATTACCGAGCTCCTGAAATCCTGATGGGTGCCAAACACTACACGGCGGCCGTGGACGTCTGGTCCGTCGGATGCATATTCGGGGAACTACTGGGCAGGCGGATACTGTTCCAGGCCCAGAATCCCGTCCAACAGCTAGAGTTAATAACGGAATTGTTAGGGACGCCGTCGTTAGATGACATGAAATACGCGTGCGAAGGCGCCAAGACGCATATGTTAAGGAGGGCGCCGAAGCCGCCGTCGTTATCCGCTTTTTATACGTTGAGTTCGCAAGCGACGCACGAAGTCGTGCATTTATTGTGTCAGATGCTTGTTTTTGATCCGGTAAGAGACCCGTTTATGGGATGGTTATTCTTTATTGTGTGTTGCGCCAGTATTCTGATTCCGCTGTATTATCACCTACGGTGCTTTCAGCGTGGCGGTATTTTGTTCACGTTAAGGCCTATTGCGGATTCTTTCTGCGGGTTTTCGATGTGGTTATTCGAATTTTAGTAGAGCAATTGTAAAAGTTGGTTAATCTAATCAGAGAACAGACCGAGCTCTGTGTAATAAGCAGTCACATTTTTTGTTATTAAATTAAATATTTAATGTAATGAAGAAACGGAGAGAACATGTAATGTCAGAGGAGCACTAGAAATGGAAATTGGTTAAAAAATTATTTAAAGGAATTGAACAAGTGTTTCTGCATATAATTACGATAAATTATACTTTGTCGGGTTTTTTTACACTTGACGATCTACAATGTTGCATTTTAATATCAAAAGTTGAAGTTCTTTCCTTAAAAGGTTGCTTTTATGTAACTAGTTAAGTGTAAAAATTTGTTTCCAAGAAGCCATTAAAATAGACATGAGGAGTGTATGTACAAAGTGCTGTAAGTGTTGTTAACGCAGTATTTTTACTGATTTCAGTATATATTATGCAACTTCTTTATTTTAAATATCAATTAGCAAACGTGCCAAGAAAAAACTATACACAACAGTACTAGTCTTTGCAAAATTTTTTGACGTACTGTTTTTAAAATGGAGTGAACATTCCTTCTTAATATATACTTGGTCATAAAGCGTAAACAGAAAGTGTAATTTGTGATTAAGCTTTACTCTCCTCTATCTCCTATTTTATGAAAGATGTAAACCCTCCACACCTTTCCGGGACAAGCCTTAATTCATTAACTATGTAAATGGAGAAAACTTGATTTTAGGTGTTGTTTTAATGAGAAATTATTATTTAATTTTTTTGCTAACTAAAAATGGAGTGTGCTTATTAACCATATTCATAAAACGACACTACAATTATGCATCAATTTAGTTTTTCAAATTATATATATATATATATAACTATATATTTTTCCGATGCGACGTTGCCATGTTGTTTCATTTTTTCAAAATTTTTTAGCAACGCAAAGATTCACAACAAAATCCCAATCGTGCGATTTTAAATCTTCGGATATGTTGTTGCGACTCTTAAAAAATAAAAATTGAAAAACTATAAAATTTATATGTAGAAAAAAATGCACAGCAAAAAATAAAGAGAATAAAAACATATAAGATCCAGTAATACAATACAAGTTCTATTTGAAAAACCTGAAATATCGATATTTGAAAATTGTAATGTTTTCTGATAAAAACATTTCAATGTGCCATTAAAAAAAGTTGTGTGCAAATAAAAAACACTCTGTATAGTTAAAATCAAAGAACCGTTGAACTTTGGCCTACGATTTTTTTTTTGTTTTTGTTTTTAATAATTAATGAAATTTCGAGGAACTCGAGCCAAGTGACTCACCCTGCATATCACCAGTGTGTGTCATAGAGCATTTGATATTAAATATTATGGTGTGAATGCTTTGGATAACAACAAATAATTAAGTAACATTACAGTTAACAGACGGTGAATTTCGGTTCCAGATGTTTTTGACCGAACCACGACAAAATTTATATTTTCCTAAAAATGTTGTATTCAAGCGACTAATCCAAGACCGGTCCAATTAAAAAAGGTGATAACCTTATACAGTCGCAGCAGCAACGGATATAAGTAATAATATTAGCGGAAAATGAAACTTTTAATGTGTTTGTGAGTTTTATTGTTCTCTTTGCACGTGTAAGTTTTATTGATTTGATTTCTGTATTAAGACCTTAATTAGAAAACAAAAATTAAATCCGCAACTTCCAGTTTCTTTTCTTCTTTTCAGTTTCATTTTTTTTTTAAAGACACAACTGTTGGAAAATTAAAAAAAACCTTCATCAGTGCAGATATTTTCGGGCGAATGAATTCAATTTCGATTAATAAAATTAAACTGCACAAGATACATCGAAAAGCAACAATTTTTTAAAATGGAAATAAAAATTGTAAAGTACACTCCTGGGAACTTGATTTTGCTATTACTAGTCTCTAGCGGCGACCAAATATTTGAAGTAACCTTTATAGAAATAACTTTAAGGCTACTACGCAGGGTCGAACTAGATACATTTGACCTCCTGTGAAATATGTGATTATTCTGTCTCCGATTTTTTTCGTGTAGTGTAGAATATTTGTTTTTATGTCAATTTTACTTGGGTGATAATAGTTCAAATATTCGATTTTTGAAAAATTATGCAGATAATGAAAATTCATATAACTTTACAAGTCATTGCTGCATCATTATCTTTATAGAGTTATTATCATTGACCATCCTATTTTAAATTTATGACAACCGTTAAAATGGAACGTGTAATAAACTTTTTACTTAAGTCATTACTTTACTTAGTCACGCGCTACGAGAACCTGCCTTAAGATATCTAAAGCAAACACGACTTAACAGTTCCAATCCACATTACTTTTATTACTTTAAATTTATACAAAGGCATAAACTGTTTATACATTTTTGGTTATTTTTAATCGAATAGTCATAATAGAAATCAGCTAAATATTAAAACCTAGACGTTAAATTTAAAAAACACATTATTGTAGTTGCATCGCAAATAGTTTATTTTTTGTAACACACGAATAGATAAAAGGCAAAGGAAATAAAGAAATGAGAAAATCACATATTTACCCTTAACAGACATTTATTTGAGACAAAATGGAAGTTCGTAATATTAAAAATGCCGCTTCAACAATAAAAATGTCCAAACATATCTCAGACATGACATGAAAAGAAAATCAGATCGATAATCTTTTTTTTTCCTACAACACAGACGGCACCAAATCAAAATAATACTAGAATTGGAATCACTCAAGTGTTACGTAAATACCAATAAATTTGTATCAGTAGTAATTACGCTGATACCAATTTCAAATTATCACTGATTCACTCTTCCCGGAAAATATTTGAAACTCCTACAGTAAAATTACATCGAATTGGTTATCATTTTTAACATTATTAAAACAATTAAAAAATAAACACCCCACGTGTTTGCCCTCCCACTTCTAGTAGGTGACTTTTATCTTCCCTTTTCGCCATGTCAAGGCTACCAGTAGGTATCTAATCGCTGAAACAGTACACCTCAGTTGCGAAAGCAAACACGTGTCGGACAGTTCTAATCCCCATACTTAACGTAGCATCATGTTCTTAATTTTTTTTTCTCTTGCAGGATAAACGTATTTCTGTAATCGACGCCTTAGCGCATCCATATTTAGACGAAGGGAGACTAAGGTACCACTCTTGCATGTGTAAATGCTGCTACACCACGGCCAGCGGAATGAGGCAATACACGTCAGAGTTTGAAACAACGGCCCCACAAGCGTTCGATGACCACTGGGAAAAGAAACTCACGTCTGTACAACATGTGAAAGGTGCTTAATGTTTGTTTCTTTTGTTGATTTTTCGTCGACCGTAGAATGAGGGGAAAACACAGTAGGTGCATCTGATTGCCAATTGATTGCTGCAGTTGCGAGTTAATTGATACAGTGTATAATAGTGGAGGAGTGGTCAAAGCATACTGAAGCCTATTGTGCCACTTATTTTCGCCTACTAATGTGAAGGATTTAACTCAAAATGAGGATTGTATTGTTGAAACACTATTTGTTCTTGGTTTGAAAGCTGTAAGTTACAAAACGCCTGTTATGGTCGTTACACATCATAGAATTGTTTGGAAAATTAATGTTAGAAATTTTATAACAAAAATCTTTTATATTTTGTGTTCAAAACATGACCATTTGGCATTGGACGTAGGACATACCGTCTCGTGAACGGAAATATTTACTCGGACGCGGTAAACCTTATCGCATGAAAGCGAAACAAATAATACAAAGCGGTTTTAAATGATTTTAAAAACCCTAAAGACAACCATTATTATGAAATATTATTTAGTAGCGGCGAATGTAAATGCAAATGTTTCATTTTGTGGCTTTATCAAAGTAATTACTTATGATCACTTCCGGTTTGGCCAGAAATGAATAAAACTTGTTTTTAAATGGAATTACCCCACTTCTGTACTACTTTTGAGTTGATTATTTTCCACATGCTAAACAACTTGAACAGTTTGAAAATTCGTTAACAACAATGCTCGGAACTTTGCTGCCATGTAAATTGATTGTTGTTGCTCGAATAAGTATTTTTTAAGGTACAGTTACCTCGGTCGTTGTGGAAAAACAATTTTAAATTTAAATTTACCCGATAATGTTTTAATGGAAGGACTTTTTTCATAATGAATACGTCAGTTGACATATTTATGGCCGCAATTCGTACAAGTTATTTCCAAACTTGAATCTCTTGTTTGAAAAAGGTGACAAATTGATTACTTTGTTTAAGTCGTAGCTAAATTGATATACAAACATTTTAATCAGTCACTATTGAAGACAGGAAGCACCAGATCAATCAAGGATAAAAATATAACACCTACATCTGAACAATGTCCACAAAGTTGTCAGTGATATATAGGGTTACAAATCTTTTTAAACCCGTACATATTTCATACAATTTATTATATATATTAATATCAAATTTTGAAGACATCATTCATCAATAGAGTAAATAAAAAGAAGCCTAATATGAATCCCTGGATATTACCGCCTGGAATAGAAACAAAACAGACGTATAATTTTGCAGACCTGTTGCTCTCAACGGCTGTGATAAATCTTGAAACCGATATTACTGAACATAAATTAAATACAATGTTCAACATAATTCTATCACAAGCTGTGGCAAGGTTATTATGTAATGTTGGTGTTTTTCCCTCGAATAAACCTTTGAAAAAAAATTCAAATCTGTTATTAATCCAATGTTTCTTTTTGCAGAGGAGATGCATAAATTCATAGCAGAACAACTGAATACAAGTAGAGTTCCTCTTTGCATAAACCCCCAATCTGCGGCGTTCAAGAGTTTCGCCAGGTAAGACGGCCGCCGACGCCGCAGACCAGCGCAGCGCCATTGCATAGGTGACCGCTCACATACCTCTTGGTGTACGTTGCAAGCACTTTATCATACACGCACATAACATTTTGTTTGTTTGTTTTCATTTTTGTAAATTTACACATGACGCTAAATGGATGTGCTAAAAATTGTCACGAGAAAAAAAAAAACGTAGTGGAGGAGGTTTCTGTGGGTGTCAATGTGACACAATATGATATGTGACCTAGTTTGAATTTATAAAATATAAAAAACACAAGAAGGTTCTTGTTTACATGAAGCTTGAAAATATCGACGATGGGTTTTAAATAAAACGTTTATTTTTTGAGAGAAGCGTGTTAAAAATAGTTTGTAATCTGTTGTTCATTTACGACATCAAGTCATTTGATTAAGGATCAGAAACCCAAATATTTATTTTCAAATGTATTATAATGAAGTGGAGAGTTTATTTCGAGGGCAGCAGCAATAGAAAATGAGTTTTATTATCTGTTGCACGCCAACCTTTTTCTACGTTTTAGCGTTGAGCGACAATTAATTAAAGCCCCAACTCCAGTAGGTCAGTGAATTATAGTAAGTTCAAAATACCATGTGTAAATAAATCAGAAGAAATCTATTCTTTTGAATAAATAAATTAGGATTTAGTTAACACACAGTTATCGAACTGTGTCGTTTTATACCCCGAGAAACGACGCTGTTTTGAGTGTTCTATTTTTTTTAGGACCAGTATCTCACGTGTATGTAGCATAAGATAGAACAATAGCGTCTAAAACACGTGTAGGAAATGTACAAAAAGCCTCTAGAATACTTACATAAATAGAATATAAAGGCTATGCCCATAGTAGTACCCTTATACTGTTTGAACATAATGAACATTGCAAAATTGAGCTTGGTGAAGTCTTTGTTGTATCTAGACCGGTCCTTGTATCTTTATAGTAATTATTATTTAATTTTCAAACTTCAATTGTACTGAAAATCAAGTATAATAGAAATGGCATTTCGTTTTGTACATGTTTGATAACTTGTGAAAGGACACAAGATTAAAAAAAAACAACTCGTGACATTATTTAGCACACATTTAGTTTGGTGTTCCACCATTAACATAATAATTTCTCCCATTTATCTAATTTATTGTTACGTTAAAAGTTGTGTGAAAAAATAACGTGCACCAAAAGGTTTCAGTGTTATTTTTTTATTACTTCTTAATCATATAAATAACATTTATAATCAATTACTTATTACACGACAATGATTTCCATGCTGGCGCGTGCGTTTCCAACATTTATTTCTTTATTTTTTCAGTAGTTAGAACCCGTTTCATCCTGTAGAAATTGAACCTTTCCACCGTATATCAAATGACCTCATAATGTTAATACTGAAATTTCTTCCTTCTCCACTAATGAAGCACTCGAGGAGGGACACGAGATTAATGCCCATTCTAATATCTAAAAATGCAGAGATTCGCTGAAAACCGACATCGAAACTCGGTAAAATCTCGTGCTCTGGTGTTTTCCGAAGAAATCACAAATAATATTGTGAGATCAAAAGTTTTTAAACACATGCATGGAAGTCAGTAAGTTCACTTAACTAATTAACCGCACCCTCATTAACACATCCCTCCGCTGCTTGTGTTGGTGTTGACGAGCCCAAGTAAGATGATGGTTGTTGTACAGGAAAGAAAAAGGCTGTGAACCTTTCAAGAAGACCCTAGAAATCCTATTATCACCTGTCATCTTTCTCTGTGCCGCGTGACTACATTTTTGTTTAGGTTAGTGATTTTAGTTTAATTTTTTTCTTTTTATTGATTTGCGATTGCATGGTCATTATTAACGTAATGAGTACAAAAGGGAGTCCTTGATCGCCTCACAGTCATTCGTATAGCATCTCGCGATTTTTAGTCCAAGAAAGTTGGGGCGAAAAGGAGCGGAAATTACTCTTATTAACGGCTTAGATTTTTGCACAGACGTCACCACTTGCACTTGACACATCTACAATCGACGGGTAATATGTTTTGCGAACAAGGTTAGCAGCATCGCGACAATTTAAAGGGGCTGTAATTATTGTCACGTTTGAAGTTGGGTACTCATTGTTCTATGTAAAATTAAATCTAGATTTGTGACTTGTAGCCAACCTCAAACACTAAATGCACAGCCGTTCCTAATTAGTGTGCACCATAACGTTTGTAAAGTCACCAGAGAATTATTTAAGTGCTTAACGCTGTTGCTGGTCCCATCCTCTGCTCTCTATCCTTGTAGAGACGATGCCAACCTTGCCAGCGAGACCTGTCGTTACGTGTGTGAGAATGTGAAGTTCCGCTGCTTTAAAATTTGTACCTGATTTTCGTGGACTGTATTCCGACCGGTTAGTTTGATTGTTTTGTTGTTTCAGTTCGACTGTAGCTCACCCATCCGAGTTGCCTCCTTCGCCCCATCAATGGGATTGACCATGGGGTGTTGTCCGTAGATAACTACTTTCTTCTCTGTCGCATCTGTTTGTCTAAGTTGTCGATGAACTTGGGTAATTTATAAGTAACAGTACACCAAATATATTCATTCAGGGATTCTATGCAATGCAAAATATGAACAATGGACAATCGCGCTGCAACATAAACGTAGTGTGTGTTTCGTGTATATTTAGTCGCTCAGAGTGTGATTTATCATATACCATGTAGATCTGCCAATTTAGATACAGTGTACAGATATCACTGCCTTGATTAGTATAGATATTTTAGAGTTTTTAGTTGAATAAGACTGGCAGGATTTTGTTTCAGTTGGGCAGTTAATCATTTGTCGGGTTTCCAAACAAGACAGAATCAAAATGACTTTTTTTTAACTGTCAGTTCGTTTTTACACACCTCCGACATCGAGTAACTGCCTTTGACAAGCACCAAGTTTTCTCAAATTTGGTAGGTTAATATTAATTTAAGACTTGTAAGGTAAAGACTGTGAATATAGCTACATAAACCCAGAAAACGATGTGCAGCTAGCTCTAAGATTCCTTTATAGTGAACTTCATGTTAAATAATTGCCAACTTTACATATAAATAGTATGTACTGTAGTGTATTCAGTGTGAATTGTTAAGTGTGCAATGAGGTAGAGACTGTGAGATTAGCAGCTCTCATTTATTAGACTTTTTTTTACTAAGCAATTGTAGTGTAATGAAGTGAAATTGGTTATACTGTGGCCTTTACTTTGTGGTGGGCTCATTTTGGAACTCTTCTTTATACAACGCTCAAAAATGTGTGCTATCAAGTTGATAGATTGTTTCTTTTCCTGTAGCACTAACATTCTCACAAGCCTTCCTACAGGGAAATTATAGGCTTTTGTCTTAATTGTGTTTTTGTATTTTTATGTAAATATATTTTTTTAATGTGAAAGAAACTGACACTAGGACTTAGGTTAGGATGATTTTAGTAAATTTTATCGTTCGTAATTTTTCTGTAGGAAATTAAATTTTTTAACCGAATCGTTTTATTCAAATTGTAAATACCACAGACAGTACACATTTTGTGGCACGCCGCCACTCGCTCTATTCTTATTTGACTGCTATTTTGCAAATGATTAAACGACCAAAAAATCAATTATTTGCAAAGTTGGTGATTTCTTAATTTGGTACGATGATGTAAATAGTCCCATGTTTACTCCTTTCGTAGATTTAGTTAATTGTATTCTAATTCTAGCAAAAATTTACGAAAAAAAAAATTATAATATTTTCATGTAGCGAATTGGGAGTGACCACATGTAAATATTATCTGGCGCTTTTCGAGTTCCATTAGCATTATTTAACGAATTTGTGTAATTATTCCAATGGTTTTTCCAGAGATCTCATAACGCGTATGTAAATATATTTTATAAAGGCACCTCTCTTGCTCAATATTATTGCGCAATAATTTACGCAATACTGTACCTAACTTATGTATTTTTTTTTCACATGTTTGCCCTTTAACGTTCAATATTATGCAAAATTCATATTGCATGAGAATATTGGGCGTGTAGGGCTGCCTTTATTCAGACTTTTTTCGAGTAATGGTCAGTCTATGTTTACTTTAACTTAGTATACTCTGATATGAAAAAAATAAACAACACTATGAACTAAGATGCATCGTTTTTTGTACATCCCCGATCGGCTTCAAAAAAGATCCATCTGCCTATATTCCGCTCCTTAATTTATTCCGCCTAGCAGCACCGGCGGAATCTCGAAGTACGAGCGCGTTCAACGTCCATCCGGTGGCACCCCATTGGTCAGCTTGAACCCCGAATGCCCATGTACATCTGCACATCATCTAAAGTCGGAAAGAGTGAAATTAGCTCCCACCCTAGAAATGTTTTCCCTTCCAAACATGTCTACCACGCAGCCAATGCCCATTCCAAACGGTCTCAACAGAGAAACCAACATAGTTAGAGATTGACAGTGTCAGGCAAGACCGAAAAAAGGGCCTGAGAAAAGTAAGCAGAGCAAGAGCTATAGAGAACTACAGAGGACCCAGAGAGTTCGAGAGGACGCTAACAGTTATTGAAGCTAGAAAAGACTCGGGAGAACTAGAGAGGACATTGAGAGCTCAAAAGCCAAAGAAATAGAGAGGAGCTTAAGAGGCAGAGAACCAGAGAGGTCTAATAAAAGCTAAAGAAGAGGAGCCACAGACCAAACAGAAGCCAGAGGAGAGAGGGACGTCACAAAGCCAAGAGGAGCTAAGGGAATACCCCGAGAGGACACGGAGAGTGTCAGCGAGAAGCCGAAGAACCAGAAAGGGGGGAGGGAGCCAAATGAGCCAGAACGAAACAGAATGACAGAGGGGAGCAAAAGAAGAGCTAGAGTTCCAAAGAAGGACCAGAAAGCCCAAAGAGCTAGAGAAAACAGCTAGAGTGCAAAAGAGGGAAGGAAACAGATTCGAGTTAGAGGAGAGTCAGAGAAAACCCAAAAAAGTAAAGAAGAGGTCGAATGCAGCCAGAAGAGAGAGTCGGAGAAAAACTGGGGAGGAGTTGGAGTGGCAGTGAGCTAGGGTTCTCTCTGGTGCTCTGACTTTCTAGCTAGAGAGCCAGATATCAGCTTGGGAGTCCAAGACGAGCCAACGTAACAAACAGTAGCCCGAGAGAGGCCAGGTGGTGTCACAGAGCCAGGGAGAAGATTGCCTTCTCCCTGTCAGACAACCAGAACGGTTCCGCAAAGCAGCCAGGGAGGAGTTAAAAAAGAGCCAGAAAGCCAAAACAGCACCAAAAAACCGCAGAGGAGCGAGCCATAAAAGAGTGAAGGCAGAGTCTCAAAGTGGGGCCAGAGTGCCATAAAAGCCACAGAAGAGTTAAAGGGGAATCAGAGTCAAACCTGAGTGCTACAGAGGAGCTAGAGAAGAAATAGAAAACCAGAGAAGAGCCAAAAACAATCTAGAGTGCCAGAGAGGAGCTAGACATCCAGAGAGTAGTAAAAGAAAGCCATAGATGAGTCAGACCAGAGGCGAGCCAGAGTGTCAAGAAGCCACCAGAAAACCAGAAAGGAGACGAAGGAGAGCTACAGGGGAGCCACAGATGAACCAGAGGAGTCGGAAATCCAGACTGGAGTTACAGAAAAGCTAGAGGGGAGTCGAACGCAAGCCAGATTGCCAGAGAAAAACCAGAAAACCAAAGAGGAGTCACAGAAAAGATCGAGGTCAGAGGCGAGCCAGAGTTGCAGAGAAGAGCCAGAGAGAAGACAGTGTCAGCGAGGAGCCAGAACGCCAGCGAGGGGCTGAGGGAAAACTAGTGTGTCAGAGTGCCAGACAATCGAGAGAGGAGACAGAAGCGAACCAGAGTGTCAGAGAGAGGCCGGAGAAAAGCCAGAGAGGCGTCGGAGAGGAGCGAGGGAAGCTAGAATACCAGAAAAGAACGAGCGAGTCATAGGGGAGCTAGAGAGGAAACAGAGCGCTAGAGAGCCAGGGAAGACCCAAAGAAATGAGACGAAACAAAGTTAGAAGGGAGCCAAAGAGGTGTTGAAGAGCAACCAGCGAGGAGCCAAAGTCAGAGAGGAACCCGAAGGCCAGAGAGGAGTCGGAGAGGAGCCAAAGAGGAATCAAGGCCGAGTCAGAGTATCAGGGAGGAACCAGAGAATAGCTCGAAAGCTGGGAAGAAGAAGAAGGGGAGCTAAAGAAGACCCAGAGATGAACCAGATTATCTAGAGTGCCACAGAGGAATCAAAGGCGGTAGAGAGCCAGGGAGGAACCAGAAAAGAGACAGAAATCCAGAGAGGAGCTGCAGGGGAGCCACAGAGGAATCATACAAAAGCCACGGTGCCAGATAAGAGCTGGAGGGTCAGAAAGCTCCCAAAGAGAAACCACAGGGAACCGGCGAGAAGTCTCAGAACCAGGGACGAGTTAGAGGGGAATTAGATGCCCTAAAAAGAGCCAGAGTTGAACCAAAGAGCTAGAGAGCTCTCAGAGAAGAGCCATGGAGGAACCAGAGTGAAACTGATGACCAGAGAAGAGCTAAACATCCAGAGAGGAGCCAAAGTGGAGCCAGGGAGGAATGGAGACAGGAAGCATCTAAAAAGGAGTCAAGAGGGGTTCTAGTTTGGTTCCAGAGAGGAGCCAGAGAAAATTCTGATGGCTAGAGAGGAATTAGAAGGGGGATTATATCATAAAACAGCACTCGTTCGACGAGCCACAGCGAGCCAGGATGAGCCACGACTAACTCCTCTAGGGCTTCAATTCATTGCTTAGTTGTTCATAAAGTTAGCTGTAACCTTTACCCTATAAGTATTTGTAAGTAACATAGAATGAAATATGAATATTACCCGTTGGTAATTTAAAATCCGCGTAGGTAAAACTCAACAATTTATTTCTTGGTGACTCGAATTTACTCGACACAGCGATTATGTACAAAATAATTCCGACTAGAATGGATTTGACTAGACCCTACTTCTCCCATTGTTTGGACATCACTGACTGCTCCCTACTTCTCGAACACTCGTCATCACTGCTTTTAGGCTTATTCTAGAGCATCCATCGCGACTTCCGCTTTCAGGCTTGTCTTTAGCAAACGCCGTCACCAACGATGAGTCACCCATCATCTCCGCACATACTAGAAAAACATGGGCGTCGTATCGGGGCGGCGTATGGGTTTATTTCGTAACAATACATATTAAAATAAAAAGTACTATTAAAAAAGTATTCTGGGTTGCATCTTCGGCGTGGTTAAACTCATTGAATCATTCTGTATAGTGCGGTCACCTAACCGATGTGTCACGGAATCTCCGTGCTTGACGTTGTTGGGTTTGATGGTAAAATTTTGATGCTTGGGGGAAAAAGCGAATTCATAAACCACAAGTGTAGGAGTACATTATGCTATAACAATTGTGCAGATTTTTTGTTATAAGGTCACTATACATATTACAATGAAAAGTACTGTAAAAAAGTATTCTGGGTTGCATCTTCGGCTTGGTTAGATTCGTTATTATTCTTGAATCAGCCTGTATAGTTATCGTTTATTTGTTTATATTGTATTTTTCAGTAAGTTTAAATTTTATGTTTTGTGACAGTATAAATAACTTTTGTCACTATTTTTTTGTGGGTCCCAATTCTGTCAACTACAACCGCTATATTTTATTTTCACTAAAGGCTAATCCACACGTGTCATTTTAGCATCGTCACTAACCCAGTTATTGTGCCGTCCGACCCTTCATTATTTCTGTGTGCAAAAATCATCCCGTTCTGAAAAATCAATTTAAAAAATTTTTTAAAAGTACAACTGTACTGTGTATTTTCGCTTTTCTTCTACATATTTTTAATAAAAAAAAAAAAAAATTATCCACTCGAAACGTGTGTAACGTCGCATTATCGATCTGCTCCCAGCATCTTTAATGTGCTTCGTAACAAAAAATTCTCAACACTTCCATGTACCCATGAATCACCCCATTTACATTATTTATGAGGCCGAGTCAAATTCAAAATAGACATAATCAGATGATTCACAGCAATATTCGAATTTCAAAGCCAAGTCAAGTGTCAGTGACACAAAATGACCCAAGTTTAAAACAGAGAAAGTCGCGGTCAGCCACTTGCCGAAAAAAATCCACCCAAAAATCCAAAACCCCCAAAACACACTCGAAAAAACCACCCACTTTCCCCCGGTTTTTCGTAGCGCGCGTTCCACTTCTCCGGAGCACGAGAAAACGCAAAACTGTGCTAACAACTCGATAAAATATTAATAATGGTAGCTAGCTGCCATTGCAATTCCAACCGGTTGGATTTTATTAAAATAAGAGACGCGCATGGGCCGCCGTATGTTAATTTGATCGTGTCGTAAAAAATAAACAGGCGCGCGCTTACTTAACAATTCGAACGGTCCGAAAATCATGATTCTTGTTAGCGAAATTTATCTAATTGTTATTAATTTGTATTAACGTACGAGTCGACGAAACGAATTTTAATTCTACGCACTAATAAAATGTGTTTGTGTGTTTGTCTGTGATGCATTCTTGAGATGATGGGAAATATACAACAATGCTTCGCTCCGCGATATAAAAAAGCCAAATTTTCGGTAAGTTGGTGATAATTGGAAGTCAGAGAGGGGGAAGAAGTGCTTTTGGGTGTGTGTAAATATGAAACCAAAATATTGTCGAATAGAGGTATTACATAAACATTTATCAAACGTACGTTTTCTGGTTATTTTGGGTGATGTATCATGCATTAGACGCACGCAAGACGGTATTTATTTACCGTTGTTTAGCTGGGAAGGTATAGAAACAATGCAATCATTCGGAACACTGGAGGGTACATCACCACCTTATTTATTTATTTATTTACTTTTCTATTTTTTCTCACAGTCGTGCCGAGTTAAATTTATACACAAGAATCTTAAGTGCTGCTGTTAAATATCATAATTCTGTTTCGGCTTCTTCGTTTATTACTCAATAACTCTTAAGAAAATTACATTTTTCTGGTGAATATCTTCGATAACCTATACTTTTACGGATTCCCTTCACCGCTCATGGTCGATTTTTATAGTGTCGATAATTCATCAGTTTCAAAATCTTTCGTTTTATATAAGAATTACCAAATTGTATATCTTCTATAATTACAAAATTGTTTTAAGGATGGTATTTTAAGTGGCGGTTGCGCAGGACCCAGGGCCGGATTTAGGTTGTCTCAATGGAAAAAGTTGGTTTATTTATCATAAACTAAAGTTTTTTTTTTAATTATCAAAATTGTAAAACCAGCTTCGTTATCAGTCGAATAATAGTTACACGTTTGGTGTAAGTTGATTGTTGTTATTTTTGCCTGACATATACAAACTCATGTTTTTTAAACATGAGGTGAGAGGTTACGATTACAAAATATAAGATGTGATATAATACGAATGAAATAAAGAATCACCGTGATCTACTTATTCTCTAATTTTTTAATCGCAACAACACTTGCTTATAAGAAAACGATATTTAAAAAAAAATGGATTAACTAGGCACATATAATTGTTTAACCATCAAACGATTAGTATGTACTTAACATAGGGTTCTGATATTATCAAATTCGTTACATTGACGTAACATAAAATCAACAATTTTGTTACTCTTGTTTAAAATATATAAGATGCAGTTGTTACGTATCTCTTGCACGAAAATAGTGTAACTTTACAATTAAAAAATTTAAGCGAAGGTCATAAATACGACGGCAGTTAACAAATCTATTGTAATTGTCATTAAACACACGCAAAAAGTAATTTTATAGCATTTATGAACAAAACCACAGATCTAAACGGTAAGTCCGGTTTGAAAATTTAAAATGAAATGAATTTTGTATCTAGATTTCCCGTTTCCGTTTGATTTCGTCTGTTCTGATTCAAACTGTGAAGTGTACTTGAATATTATCGCGAAGATCCTAAAATGCCAACTAAAATGTTATTCAGTCCCTTGAAATACTTATGGCGACATTTCAAAATATTGTATGTAAATGTGTGGTATAAATAGGCCCTTTACATGTTATTTAACAACCCTTGTTTATAAATTCGTTAAAAATAAAGATTTTATTAAGACGCTAATAATGTTTAAGAAATTATGGAATATTACTTGAAATTGATTTATTTATTACCTCCACAAGATAAATCCATCTTAAACGATCATTCACGAAATCGTGAATGCTCTTTAAACAGCGATCGTACAGGATGTACCAAAAAGAAAGCAATTTATTTTATCGACTATTCCCTAAACACAGCATCCCATTCCGTCACGCTGTGGTTAATGGCACTACGTGATAAATATTTATTTCAATTATTTATTCCCAGTAAAAGGCTGTAGACGCTGAAAAATGTTCGGCACGCATGTGGTATTTGTTATGCTTGTTGGCGAGATAAGTTTGGATTTTTTTGAGATGCTCACATTTTTCATCGTCACTAATTTGTTTATAACAGAAATTAGTCGAAAGTTATTTCGGCGGAACTTCCTCGTCCCTTTTGAAAAACTATAAAATTTGATAATGCGAAATTTATTTTTTTTCTGATAACCTCTATAAAGTAAAAACAATATACATAATACTAGTCACAGTGTAAGAAAAAAGAAATGATGGAATAGAACGCTCGCTTAACCGATGCTTCACACAATCTCCGTGCTCGACGTTACTGAATTTTATTGTTAAAATTTTGATGCTTAGGGGAAAAACTCAAAGCGAATTCATAAACCACAAGTGTAGGAGTACATTATGTTATAACGTTTAAATAATATTAATGTTGTACAAACTTTTAAGATGACGTGATCAAATTGTTGGTGGGGATGATTAGCCAAATTTTGGTTAGCGTTTTGCGATTATCATCCAAATTTTGACAACAATGAATGGGTCTCGTCTAGAGGAAAACAGACAGACAGACGGAAACGGGAGACCCATTGTTTCGTACTGTAGGGGTCATGACAAGTCCAGAAAATATGAAACTAATCATTCGTCTTCCTTAGCTTTTACTCTTGGGAAGTAATAAATGTCATCGCAAAGGTACACAATTTTGAGAAAGAGGTCTCTAAAACGAACACATGAAAAAAAATTGGTCGAAAGTTGTCTCGACAGAACTTCCCTCGCACCGAAAGTTCGAGTTTAGTTTTTATTTTACACAATTTTGTGATGACGTCATCAACATTTTTGCAAGGACACGTATATGAACTTGGATTGGTGCAGTGTAGTACTTGCTAAGATAAGACTGAATTTGGTAAATGACTGAACAATATTAAGAGTAATCACTAGAATAAAGAAAGGGTGGGTAGCCGGGACTATTGCTTGCTTATAAAAGATTCTGTAGGAGAAAGTTAAACTTTGCCCCGCCCACCCTCCCATTTTTTTCTTCAAAAATAACAAATAAATGTTATAGGAAATAAGTAGTATAACAAAAAATTACAATTCACACGTTTTTTAACAGCCTACATTTTATTAGTTCGCATTCTCACTTTACAAAAGAACACCCCCCCTCCCCCAGCCTCCCATTTCATTGATTTATTTTTTGTAGTCCGACTGAAATGTGGATCTCAAGTGAAGAGAGATAAAATCGTTATAATGAGAATAGCGTGTGTGGGCGGAGCTAGTATCTGCTAAGATAAGATTGATTTTGGTAAATGACATCCCCTCTAAAAAAATAAAGGGTGGGTAGGAGGGGCTAGAACTTACTAAGATAAGACTGATTGTGGCAAACGACATACTCTCTAAGAAAATAGAGGGCGGGTGGGTGGGCCTAGTACCTGTTAAGATAAGATTGATAAATGTAAATGACATTTCTTCTAAGAAAAAAGGGTGGATGGGCGGGGCTAAAACTTGTTAAGCTAGGACTGAACAATATTAAAAGTGGTCACTGGAACGACGAAGGGGTGGGTGGGCGGAGTACTGCTTGCTCATAAAACTAGAAATAAGCTAAATTTAGCCCCGCCCACCTCCTTTCTCCATTTCACTGACTTATTTCATTTAGTGTAAAAAGGAAATTGAAAAATAACAGTATTGTATTCCCAATTTACAAAATAAAGTAAAAACTATTTTGCACATTTTGGGTAGAGTTCATTCGGCACAATTTTGAATTGAAGTCATCAATTTTTTGGAGGGACCAATCAGATGTATTTTGATGAACACATTACCCTGCTTACAATAACTTTAAAATGTCTGCAAGATTTCAAAGTGTTCAGTTTTGCAATTCTTGATTTAATCAATTAAATAAACTGACTCAGTCATTAATTTTTTTGAAACACCCTGTATAAGTAATTCTAAAAAATATTAATGCAGTGATAAATCACAAGTAATAACTCATCATATTTTATTATTTTGGATAGGATTTATTCGCCACATTTTGAGCTGACGTCATCAATTTTTTGGAGGTGATAAGTAAATATATTTTGATTAAAAATTTATTATGCTTATCATAACTTTAAAACATCTGCAAGACTTCAAAGCATTCGGTTTTGCAGATTCAAAATTAAATTGCAGAATGTTGTTTTCTAATTTTGATTTTTTTTCCGAAAATCTGGACCTTTCGGGTAAAAAGTCAACACGGAGTCATAAAGTACATGTGCAGGACTATGTTACTGTATACTATATATTTACTATGTACAATTTTGAAGTGACGTCATCACATTATTGGTAAATTTGTATAGGGAAATATCGATTTTGCCATTACGCTCCTCCCCTCGGTCTGACAACGAATGAAAAATTCATCACGATTGAGATCGAAACGGATGGGTGTGGCTTCTCTTTTGGTTTTCTTTTTTAATTAATACATTTGGTTTTCTTTGTATAACACGATTACTTATGAACATATTTCACACGGTAATTTCTCGTAGAAAAATAAGGATTTTACAATTAAGCTCCGCCCCTCGGCTTACGACGAATAGAAAAAAAATCATCAAAATTGAGATAGGGCGGGTGGGTGGGGCTTATATTTTGACTTTTTTTTCTTAATATACATAGCTATCTTTTCACAACGAGAAACATAGAACATGGTTAAAATGGTATATTTTGCAGGAAAATATTAATTTTGCAATTGGGGGGCGCAGTCTAATTGCAAAATCAATATTTTCTTATACAAATTTTTCATTTTAAACATGTTTTGAGTTTCATGTTGTGAAAAGAAGGCTACACATATTAAAACAAACAGGCAAAATTTAAGCCCGCCCACCCGCCCTGTCTCAATTGTGAAGATTTTTTTATTCGCCGTGAACCAAGCTTAATTGCAAAATACTTATTTATTTACAAGAAATTAAAAACATATTTTTGAGTATCGTGTTGTTCAAAGAATACTATGTACATTAAGAAAAAAAAACATTTTACCATCTATGTACATAATATTCCTAATATAAATAAAAATTTGGGACGGCAGACAGACGGAAACGGGAGACCTATTTCTTCGTACTCTAGGGGGCATGAAACGTCGAGAAAACGTAAAAGTAGAGAGTCGGCCGACGGACTCGATTACAATAGTTCCTTCGCTTACGCTCGGGAAGTAAACATAGTGTTAAATAAAAAAATTACCTCTGAAAAATGTCATAATTTAAAAAAAATCATATACGTAGGAAACTGTGGAATTTACAACACGAGTGACATACTTAAATACTGTCTAATGTAATTTTTAATGTTTGATATTAATATTACATATCCTTTTGTAATGTTAAAGTTTCGATTTCACGACGTTGTAGCTTTCTTTAAAATCTTCATATCTTTCGGAACACAAAAAATTAAAAATGCAGAATTCGAAAGTTTTAAACTGAAATCAACAAAAAGTACTTGAAAAATGTCGTATTTGAGAAAATTACTAAAAACGTTCGTCTAAAAGGCCATTGAGGCACTCATCCTTTATATAACTCGCGGCTTCGCCGCTCGTTCTATAAACTTGGATTCGTGCCTCAATATTTGCCTTATGAAACTCGTTCTTTAATATACTATTAGAATTTTGTTTTTGCGCTTGAAACACACTGAATTAACATAATGAATTAAACAAGTCCACCTTCTTTGATAAATTTTAATTCAGCGATTTTTTTTTGTTATGTAACCTGCGTAAATTAAACTAAAAATAAGCGTAGATCATGAAAATACCTTCATAACCAATGTTTAAAAAGTTTATAAAGGATGACAGAACTATATGACGAAACTCCATCTCTAGATTCTATTCTGAACATCTCAAAGAAAATTGACTTGGCAAAACTTTGAGAAGACGTCATCAAGTTTTGGAAAGGGATAAAGAGTTAAAGACATAAATTTTGATTAACGCTTTACTATGTTCTCGACAACATTAAAGCGTGCAGATAATTTTAGAGCAACAGGTGTCGCAGTTTCTGAGATAAATTGTAAAACTTCGATGCGAAAGATTAAAAATATGGTAATAAACTACAAGAACATCAGCAACAGAACTCAATAAAAGTAATGAGCACCACATGGTTGGAAGGATTTCGATCGAGATGGACCGTTTAGCTTTATTAAATCCTTCAATATTAAATAAGTTTAACTATGATTCTGTAACTTTTTTTGACTTCTTTGGTATTAAGTATTCATATTTTCTACTTTTCTGATTCTCGATGTTTCATCACCCTTAGCGTACAAAAAAATAGGTCCCCCGTTTCCGTTCTAGCTACTTGTCTGTCTGTCTATCTCTCTGCCGTCTGTATCAATGTATGATGGTAAAACGCCAACCAAAATTTGCCTGATCCTCCTCACCAATAACGTTATAATGTTCCCTGAAAATATTTCATAATAAGTAGAATATAATTTTTATAAAAATAACACTCCTGTACTTGTAGTTTATGAATCCGTCTTGAGAGTTTCCCCGAGACAGTCAAATTATCACAAAAAAATCGAAATTGCATATATAGGGTGTCAAAAAGTATGTTATCTAGTTTTTTACACTGTTACTGGAATTATCTCTATATTTGTTTTAATGTACAGAGGGTATCACAAATAAAAAAAATACCTTGGGTCTACGCTGCTCCTGTTTACAATGTAAAAGGTCATTGCAATATTTACTCATACTCTGGATACGCATTGCATTTGATAAACTTCAAGAATAAAACGGTTTAAATCTGAAATAATGAACGCCACGGAAACTAAATAAAGCACCAGTTTTTTCGCTTGTACAGTACGCGTAAATCCGGTCCTGGGCATGGCATTTTTCCAAGGTGCAGTTTCGGATACATCACATCAGTTTTGTCTAGACCGCAACTGTTCGGTATTTTAAAAATACACACACTTTTGAGTCGAGATTTTAAAAATTATCGATAAACTAGAACCAATCAGCACATTATTGTTAAGAAAAATCGTCTCCTAAATTTAGAAATTACACAGTATAACTCAACTCAAGTACAGTAACTTTTTAGTTTTTACCCCCTATTTTTTTTTTTATCGCTGAAAGCTATTTTCACTTCCACTATTCCCAAGTCCTGTTCAAGTTCGCGTTCCAATAAGATAACGTTCTTTTAATTTAAATCTATGTATGCTGCGTAGGAGTTGTTCGACATTTGACTCGGATGGGTGAACTGGGCAAAATTTAATTAGGGTCGATGATCTACTTCGTTCGGAAATTCGCTAGACTGTTTTACAATGGTCGTATGCGAGGCTGTAAAATTCTAACGATTAATGAGTCATCAGATTTTTAAAATAAAAGATTTCACGGACAATCGACATTTCTGCATGAATGTCTGCATAATGCTTTTAAATTAGTCCCACATTTACAACATCATCATGATCTAAAGCCACAGGTAACCTTTGATCAGCCGTGATAATTAAAAAAATGAACAAGGCAAGAAAGATACGTGGGAGGAACCAACAAATAAAGAAAAATCGGTTTAAAGTTATTTAGTAGAACTTTCCTTGCCCTGGGAGTTCAGTCAAACAAATCTTTTGATTTAGATAGGTAATCAGTAAAATTGTACAAATTATTTCTTATAAACCACTGTACAACTTAAAAACTTTTGCCTATTCAATTCAATATAAAAAACGTACAAATTTGTTGTGATTCAGAGGTCATGAAAGCTCGCTGTAAATTTTTTTTAGACAAACAACTGAAAGAATCAATTTATATCTTTCAGTTCCAAGTCAGTTTTAGCCGACCTCACTGCAGTCTAATAAATGTGAAAATATATAGGGTGTTTTATAAAAATGAATGCGTTTGTGGTAATACTTTATAAAACGATGTTTTAGAACCTGTTTCATAAGTTCTAGAAAAATCTAACGTAACGTTTTCTCCACCCAAATGTGACTCATTTGAACCCAAATGATAATAATTACTCACCTGTATATTTTTAGATTCTATTAGATATTTGGCATTTGTGGTAAAAAGATTTTAAAAGTAGTTTTTTCGCACGCGGTATCTTTAATAATTTTTTATTAAATAATGTACACGGTGTTATTTTAACAGCTTGCTTTAAAAATAAACAAGTTAGTGTTAAAGAAACACTCTGTATAAATGCGTCACCGATGTATTACAAACTGAGATAGCAATAAAATGTCTCGGATCAATAGGAAAAACCACACATAATTACATTAACCTAAGAAGGTATCTGAATGTTAAAAAATGACGCACTGCGTTGTTTATTTTTAGTAAATAACGAAAATAAATTTAGAGGTGTCTTTCTTGAACAAAGATATACAACCCAACATGCGATGTCGAACAATGGGTTAACCAATGAATCAGCTAGCCAACAATACGAATATTCTTATTTACATGACAAAGTAATTGTTACAGACATTCTTATGATAATTTTATCTTTAAAATATAATATCTATATTATATTTAACAAAAACAAAATAAAATTAGCACGACTTTCTCGCTATACTCCGTTTTTACGGAGTACGGTTAGTTTTAAAACACTGTTAAATTGTCTATTATCGACATAATTATCCATAGTCCTTTCCCTTTGTGTGCGATTTTCCCCCGCAAATTATTTTTAAACAAATTAGTGACCGCACCGCCAGATGTCGTTCTCATCGGTAACTTTATTAGTTTCGTGTTATTGAGAACGTGTGTTCGTCGCTCCTAAAATTGTAAACAAAATGACCTAAAAGCACCATCAAAACTCATACTAAAGAATAATATATGATAATAAAAAAATCTAACACACTCGTCTCATTCTTCCTATTAAAAAATTCACCTGGGCTCTAACACAGTTTTTCCTTGGCCTTGCTTGAATAATTTTCCTTTTCGACTTGGGTTATTTATAAATTCCGGTGTAGAGAAAAAAACCAATTAAGTGTACGTCCAATTACATAATAACACACCTAACAGGAAACAGTGCACATCTGTTGATCTGTTCTTAAAGTAACAATGGAAGGAAAAATTGTTCCTGAAAGGCACAAGCGCAAACAAAAGAACCCTGATTTGAAGCTCAAGGTGAGTTTGTATATAAAATTTTTATTTTATGATAGGGTTTTACGACTTTTTGATGTGACTTTACGACCGTATTGGTCAAACGACTTCCTTCTTTATTTTTGAATTTATAATTTGCGCAGACGTTTATATACGCGAACGAAGATAACTCAGATAAGTGCCTCGGTAGCGCAGTAGGCAGCGCGTAAGTCTCATAATCTTAAGGTCGTGAGTTCGATCCTCACCCGGGGCAATTTTTTTTGTTCACATCCGATCAGCTTTCTCTTGCTTTTTTGAAAGTGTTACAATAAATGGGAATTCCAAGAGTGCAATGCGATTCCAAATTGTTATCAAATAGCAATTATTGCAGCTGCTAACAATAGAAAATTCGGAAGTGGCCTCTTCGAAATGATAAATATAGCGAAACGAGGCCATGTGGCATAATATTCCGAAAAAAAGTCTGCAATCGTGTAGGAAACTCGTTAATCATTGTGATAAATACACAGCTATGTGTTGGTTTTTATTAATACTAAGTAGCTGCATTTATTCAACAGAGCGTTCGGAGTTTTGAAAGATTTTGTTGAAAGAGTTACAGAAAAATATGTTGCCCCACTCGGGTTCATACAACCGGAAATAACTTCCTATAATTTGTATTAATTAATCAATCAATCATATAACGACAAAATATTTTTTGCGATGTCCTCGGCCGTCTAACTGCCCCAGATGAAACAATGTTTTTTTTTTATAGACAAAATTGATGTGATTTATCTATATCATTTATTCCCTTTTTGAAAATAAGTCACGAGTTTTCTTGGTTTATTTTACATTTTTTAAAACTACCTATACAAGGTGACAAAAAATTAATGAGTGAGGCAATTTATTTAATTAATTAAATCAAGGATGACTCACTCCAATTTCCCGAAAATTCGGGAATCCGAATTGATATAGATGTCCTTAAAAAATGTTGATGACGTCATCACAAACTTTATAAAGGAAAAACTCATTTGAAACATACGCGTAGCAAGCTTCTTTACATTTACTTTAACATTACATACCTACCTTTATTTTAAATTATAAGGGTTATGTTAAAGAAATAAAATTCCCAAAATCAAATCTTATGTTTTGAAAAACGTAAATTTAATTGGTCGCAGCAATTTTTTATCACAATTTTTCGTTTTTCCTTTTTCTTCAATTTTACAATTTTTTGAGATCACAATTTTTCTTTTTTTCATTCTCTGTATAATTTTTCAATTTTTCGTTTCTTCAATTTTTCGATTTGCAATTTTTCAATACTACAATTTTAGAATTTTTCATCTTTCAATTTTTCAATTTTTCGTTTCCTCAATTTTTCATTTTTTCATTCCGTTTATATTTTCAAAGTTTCTTTCGATTTTATAATTTTTCGTTTATTCAATTTTTCAAAGTTTCAGTTTCTTGATATTCCAATTTTAAAATTTTTCAATTATACAATTTTTGGATTTCTCAATTATCCGATTTTACAATTTTTTTCATTTTCAATATTTCGATTTTACAATACTTCGGTTCTTCAATTTTTCAAGTTATTGATTTCCAAATTTTTTCATTTTATACTTCTTCGTTTTTTCACTTTTTATTTTTCAGTTTTCCAGTATTGCAATTTTTACATGTTTTTGATTCGAAAAATTAATAAATCGAATAATTGAAAAACCAAAAAATTGAAAAATCGAAAAAAATAAAGTCGACAAACTGTACAATTTACAACCGAAAGATCGAAAAATTGAAGAAATATTTAATTCTTAAATTTTTTTGAGAAACTGAAAATTCAAGTTTTAAAGTCCAGTAGTTGAAATATGGTAAAATTCTGAAACCGTAAAATTGAAAAGGTGAAAATTTCTTTTAAATATAATTATGACATATTTAAAATGAAAACTTGAAAAATTCCAAATCAAAAATGAAAAAACGGAAAACTACAAATCGAAAAATTGGAAAATCCAAAAACTGAGAAATAAAAAAAAAAGAAAATACAAAACCGAAACGAAAAGTTGCAAATTGAAAAACTGAAGAAATGAAAAATCGAAAAATTGAAAAATTAAAAATTGAAAACTCAAATTTCTAATCAAAAAATTGCAAAATCTAAAACTGAAAAATTTTAAAATGAGAACTCGAAGAACTTTTTGCAACTGCATGTCGTAAAGTTGAAGGAATGAAAAAATGAAAAATTGCAAATCCATGAAAAACGATAAACTGAAAAAATTAAAACTGAACAAACAAAAAATTATAAAATCGTAACATCAAAAAATAAAAAATTGTAAAAATAAAGAAAATAAAAAACTGGAACAAAAAATTGAAGAAATGAAAATTGAAAAATCTCAAATCGAAAAATTGAAGAAACCAAAATTTGAAAAAGCAAAAAATTATAAAATCGAAACCAGTTTTTTATCGCAATTTTTCGTTTTTCCTTTTTCTTCGATATACAATTTTTGGAGATCACAATTTTTCGTTTTTTCATTCACTTTATATTTTCAAAGTTTCTTCCGATTTTATAATTTTTCGTTTATTCAATTTTTCAAATTTTCAGTTCCTCGAATCTCCAATTTTTAAATTTTTCATTTTTACAATTTTTGGATTTCTCAATTATCCGATTTTCCAATTTCTTTAATTTTCAATATTTCGATTTTACAATACTTTAGTTCTTCAATTTTTCAAGATCTTGATTTCCAAATTTTAGATTTCCAAAGTTTTCATCTTACACTTCTTCGTTTTTTCGTTTTTTAATTTTTTATTTTTCAATTTTACAGCATTGCAATTTTTACATTTTTTTGATTTGAAAAACTGAAAAATCGGAAAATTAAAAAATCCAAAAAAATAAAGTCGAAAAACTGAAGAAATATTTAATTCTTCAATTTTTTGAGAAACTGAAAATCGAGTTTTAAAGTCCAATAATTGAAAATGGTAAAATTCTAAAACCGTAAAATTGAAAAGGTGATTTTTTTTAATAATAATTATGACATATTTAAAAAGAAAACTCGAAAAATTGCAAATCCATAAATTGAAAAACGAAAAACTGCAAATCGAAAAATTGAAAAATCTAAAAAGTGAGAAATAAAAAAAAATAAAGAAAATACAAAACTGAAACGAAAAGCTGCAAATCGAAAAATTGAAGACATGAAAAATCGAAAAACTGAAAAATTAAAAATTGAAAACTTCTGAAATTGGTAATAAAAAATTTGCAAAATCTAAAAACTGAAATGTTCAACTGTTGAAAAATCGAAAAACTGAAAAATTTTAAAATGAGAACTCAAAAAGTTGCATGTCGTAAAATTGAAGGAATAAAAAAATGAAAAATTGCAAATCTATAAGAAACGATAAAGTGAAAAAATTGAAGTTGAACAAACTAAAAATTATAAAATCTGAACATCGAAAACTCGAAAAATTGTAAAAATAAAGAAAATAAAAAACCGAAACGAAAAATTGCAAATCGAAAAACTTAAGAAATGAAAAATTAAAGAATCGAAAAATTGAAGAATTGAAAATTGAAACATTGAAGAAACAAAAAATTGAAAAAGCAAAAAATTATAAAACGGAAACTATTTTTTTTATCACAATTTTTCGTTTTCCTTTTTCTTCGATTTTACAATTTTTTGAGATCACAATTTCTCATATTTTCATTCTCTTTAATTTTTCAATTTTTTGTTTCTTCAATTTTTCGATTTGCAATTTTTTAATATTACAATTTTAGAATTATTCATCTTTCGATTTTTCAATTTCTCGTTTTTTTCATTCCCTTTATATTTTCAAAGTTTCTTTAGATTTTATAATTTTTGGATTACTCAGTTTTCAAATTTTCAGTTCCTCGATTTTTCAATTTTTAAATTTTTCCATTTTACAATTTTTGGATTTCTCAATTATCCGATTTTCCACTTTCTTCAATTTTCAATATGTAGTATTTCGATTTTACAAGTTCTTGATTTCCAAATTTTAGATTTTTCGAAGTTTTCATTTTATACTTCTTCGTTTTTTTCATTTTTCATCAGTATTGCAATTTTTACATTTTTTTTATTCGAAAAATTGATAATTTGAAAAATAAAAAAAGCAAAAAAATTGAAAAATCGAGGAAAATAAAGTCGAAAAACACTGAAAGATCGAAAAATTGAAGAAATATTTAATACTTCAATTTTTTGAACACCTGAAAATCGATGTTTTAAAGTCCAATAATTGAAAAATGGTATAACTCTAAAACCGTAGAATTGAAAAGATGATTTTTTTAAATAATAATTATGACATATTTATTTAAAGTGAAAACTCAAAAAATTACAAATCAAAAATTGAAAAATCTAAAAACTGAGAAAAATAAAGAAAATACAAAACCGAAACGAAAAGTTGCAAATCGAAAAATTGAAGAAATGAAAAATTAAAAATTGAAAACTCGGGAAATTTTAAATTAAAAATTGCAAAATTTAAAAATTGAAGAAACAAAAAAAAAATGAAAAATCACAAATCGAAAAATTGAAGAAACAAAAAAAGAATTAAAAATTGAAAAATCACAAATCGAAAAAGTGAAGAAACAAAAACGTATAAAATGGAAACATTACAAACTGAAAAAAATAAAGAAAATAAAAAACCTAAACGGAAAATAGAAAATCGAAAAATTCAAAAGTTGGAAAACTGAAAAACTGAAAAATTTAAATTTGAACATACGAAAAATTGCAAATCGAAAAACTGAAAAAACAAAAGTGAAAAATTGAAGAATTGGAAGATTCAAGTCAAAAAAGTTTCGAGAAAACAAAAAAAATCGCTAACATTTTTTTTAATTTTTCAAAGAAGCAGGATTTGTTGGGTTTCACTTCAGGGGCGAGGGAAGTTCTGTTCGAATAACCTTCGACCAGTTTTTCTTAACAAAAATCATCCGAGAAATATGTACACCCATGTACAAAAATGATAGAATTAATTAGATTAAAAAAATCTGAAAATTTTAAGTTACCTGAGGTTATTTCGGAGGCTGTAATTTCATCTACTGTGGGCTTCCTAATCTTCCTAATCAACCTAACCCAGCTCCTGAAGATGCCACTTACGGAAGTGTGCGAAACGTCAAGCCCAAAAACTCACTTGCCACTGTTCCAAACCGGAAAACGATCATATATATGTATACATGATGTACATAATACATACTATGTATATTTAAATGGCAGCTTAATTTTTTCTGCACATAATATGAACAAGGCTGCAAAAAAAAAAACATTTAAGTTCACAGCACACTACGATAATTATAGCAATTATATGACATATTTGTTAATGTTTTCAGAATAAAAATCCGCTTGTAGTTATTAAACGAACACATTTACGAGGATTTCAAAGTATATCAAAAACACTCAATACGCATTTCTGGGGCACTTTTCTTGGTTGTCAAAATCAAACAACTGCCTCGGTGGCGCAGTAGGCAGCGCGTAAGTCTCATAATCTTAAGGTCGTGAGTTCGATCCTCACCCGGGGCACTTTTTTTACTATTTCTAAATAAAGGAGGAATCTGTTCATTCGTACAATACTGTCATCAAAGGGTACTATTTTTGTTTTCGTATGACTAATTTCTGTATTAGTTTAACGATAAAATATATACAGGTAATTTTAAAATCAAAACAGGAATACCAATTCTCGATTCAATCAAAAAGAGACACGCCGGTAATTCTAAAAATGTTTAGCAGTAACGTGTGATCAATAAAAATCGTCGTTAAGTTGGCGGTGAACGATTAAGTTGCAGTTCTCATAGCGCATAACGAGGAATGAGAAAGACAAACATGAATGGATGCTTTCGTGCCTGTGAGAAATGAGCACAACTCCCGTGAGAAATAAGTACAACTCTATGTTCGTTCCAGTTTATCTTAGTATTCGTCCAATATTTAAAGTGAAACCTAAAAAACTACATTTGAAATAATTACTTTCACTTTATGAGCTAATATTCTGTACCAAAACACTAACACACTGTACACAAATTGCGAGAAGTAATTAACACAAAACTGTTTTTTCTCAGTTTTATAGTACAAAGAATTCCAAGACTTGCATCTGCAAAGTGCGATGTTTTGCTCTTAATTATCACAATGTGTGTCGTAGTTCCGGCACTTTGTCCTTGATGACACATAATAGACATTCGGAAAGACTTGTTGACCTAAATATTAAGGATCCGATCCACACAGAGACCGCAAAAATTATACAATCAGCCCTATTATGAAATCCATAAACGTCAGTAATGCAACATTTCTTAATAGTGTTATTAAATTTAACCGAAACTTTTTGATTTCTGATAAAACTTCGAATTTTTAATGAGTCGTCAGTCGTTTATTTTTCCAGTAATTTTGTGGTCTTGTTGTATTACATATTTAAATGCGATAAAATAAATAGTAACTGATTAACATAAATTATGATTTAATCATAACTTTGTATAAATTGTTACCATAATTAGGAAAGTACCCAATTAAATGAAAAATAATAAACTACTCGTTGTCATAATTCTTCACAGTCTGCAACAATTTTGTACACAATTTATGATCGTGTCCAACAGCCTCTTATAATGTGATGTAAGTGTTGCCAACTACCAGACAACAAGACACTATTATAAAGTGAAAAGTAATAACTCAAGACCCGCCCAACTCAACAGATGGTGTTAATTTCCACCCAATTTTGGCAATAAATCCTTTCAGAAATCGCTAATCAACAAAGACTGCTTTCCATCACGTACACAATCGCACACATTGCTCATTTAATAAACATAAACAAATTAGAAAGTGTTTGGGATTTTGCGCCCAAAGCCCATCCTGTTGTGCTGTGGCGTCAGCACGAACGCCCCCAATTATTGTGATTCCCTTAGTTTCTAACGGCGAAGTTCGCTCCATTTTCAGAGGAAACAAACAAAATATGTGCGGTTTGGAGAAGAAAAAGGCCAATGACTGAAGTTCCACGTGTGATTTGTATTTCAAAGAAGATTGCCGCACACACATTGCATAATTATTGTTGTAATGATGATAACGACAACAACGACATGCTTGTCGAGCATATCTTTCGAAATGGCATCTCTTTAAAATGCATAATTCGTAAAACAGATCGTGTGGACGCGTTTATTTACAAAATACGGAGTGGTGAAATGGATTGTTTGTTTTCGAATTTAGCTGGTGGCTTTTAAATTAAGGTTAATTAATAGCGGTTGTCTTTGGTGTTTTGTTGGAATCGCGGCTATAGCTTTGAGAGAAAATGAGAAGAAGCAGAACTCCGGCCGAGTTAAATCTACGCGTTTTCCAGACGAACGAATTCGATTTTAAACACGAAAGCTTGTTTCTAGGAAATCGAATTATTTGAGTTTGTTCTTATTTAGCAGAAAGAAGTGACATTAAGCCTGCACAAAAGGTAATCTCGAGGTCTATTAAGTTTCAAATTGTGCAGACTAATTTTTTTCTAATATACGATTTCATGTTGCAGGTGGGTGGGTACAGTAGAACTTCGCAACTCGTTCATTACTTTGAATTAGGTTATGTTGGCAGCACTACTTGTCATGTGCCAGCGTCGGTATCACATTTACACAGTCTAATTAGCACTGATTGATTGAACCTCATTTATTTCTTGCCACAGCCAGTTACATTAATTGTATTTTTTAAGTTTTGTTGCAAAGGGGACACTTGTATACATCTGTTGTACTCAAAAGGAAAATATTCAAATGTTTCTAACATATCAGTTAATACTTCGTTTTCATAATTACCAAGTTTATTTTAGATATCAATTAAAAAATGCTATTTTTGGTTTCCATTCTCGAGATCTCAATAAAGATAACGGATATGAATTTGGCTACATTGTTTTTAGAATTTTTAATAGTGTGTTCATTATTTGCAAAGCAAGGAGCTTTGTATTCGTTGCCAGGTAATACACGTCGAATTTCTGGACCGTGCAAGTGCGTTGTTAACTTCGTGATTTAGGATTTTTTAACATTTATTTTAAAATTAAATTTTTCGTGTATGATCAGTAGGTCGTACTTGAACTTATTTTTTTGTTTATTCTATTTTATCACGCACAATGAAATGAAAAACTTTGAATTAGGGCACTATAGTACAATTGACGGAATTTGAGGCTGGTTCTTCAATGATGGTCGGAACTTACATTTAATTAGCAATTATCACAACTATTAATGGTTAATACTTTAATACAAAGAAGGTCCGCTTCCTCTTGTTCTTCAGCTCAATCCCATTTAAACTAAACTTTTGCTCTTTTTTTTCTTCCGGGTTTCTGAGTTCTGACTCGCTAGTTGTTTTTACATCACGGCTTTTCCAAATCGTGCCCCATTTAGGCGTTTTGGTTGCACCGTTGCCATGGAAACCGTGCGTGTATTTGCTGTATTTAGCTGGAATCGGGTCCTGCTCCAACAGTGACCACTACCAATAACTCAGTTGCGGGATTTCATTTTCATTCCACGCAAGTGAAATTGTTTAATTTTAAATAAAAATAATGAATTCAGTTGAATATTGCTTGTTAATGCTTATGGACGTGCGGTTGTGACTTACTTTTATTGAATGTATTTTTGTATTTATTTCCGTCACACAATTTCGTTTATTAATTGACAATAACAGCCTGTTTTATATCTTCATATTTAACTCATCAATCAAATTGTGTCCCCCCCATTTCAAAAGGTCACGAGCCGCCACAGGTTGTTCTTCTGTAACTATTGTTGAAATCTGTTCCTGTTCATCTCCAGATGGTTAACTTACAGTCAGTCCTTCAGGCTTCCTTTTCGTTTCCATTCCGTTTGCGCTAAGGAAGAATTGTAACTGAGTCCATCGGACGACTGACACTTATATGTTTACCCTCGATGCTTCATGACCCCTAGGAAACGAAAAAATAAGTCTTCCGTTTTCATCTGTCTGTCGTTTGCCTCTGTGTCAATTTTTATATGTATTTTAGGAATCTTGCTAACCAAATTTGGTTAATCATCCCCACCAACAATTTGATGACGTCATCTCAGAAGTTTCTAGATTAAAATGATTTCAATGTTATCCAATAATATACTCCTAGACTTGTGGCGTATGAGTCCGCTTTGAATCTTTCCTCTATATATCCAAATTTTGGCAAAAAAATTGTAAGTTGTTTGATTAGCTTTTATACTAATATAAGCGGCACGCCCAACAGATCGCAATAGCAGAGAGGTGATCATCTTCGACTTGCAACGACGTTTGAAGCGCTAATTGGGGCGCTTTTTTTTCTTAAACTGTGACTCTGATTTTCTATATTTTGTATTGATCAAATCAAGAATGATTCACCCTATTTTTTCGAAAATTTGAGAATACTAAGTTAAGCATGTACTGATAATATATTTTCCCATTGATTAAATATACTTATTTAATATTGTCGGTACTTTAATAGGGCACACATATCTCTATTTTAAGTTATAACGGTTGTCATAAAACAAATAAAATTCGCAAAATTAAATTTTATTATTTTTTGAAGAAGCTGTATTTGTTCGATTGTACTTCAGAGCAATGGCGGCTCGTAACCTTTTGAACTCACACTTTGACTTATGAGTAAATAGACGAAATTGTGTGACGGAAATAATAAAAGTAAAAAATATTTGTCCACATACCTTTGGTTTAACGCATGATTACTGAGGAGACACACAAAAGAAAACAATTTATTTTTTCACAACCGCATATCCAGAAAAATTTAAAATACGCGTTATGTCTATTAAACTATTGTCTATGAAAGTCTCTCGTTTTGCCATGAACACTTTTTTTATTAATAAATCGGGGATGACTCTCCCTAAATTTCTCACTACAATTTTATTGTCGTAACACAGAGCACATTTTTTTATTAAATATTCAATTGAAATAATTACTTTTATTTAAAACTCGCGCAGAATGAAAATGCATTTCCGTAGTCGAATTAGTGCTAGCCGTCACTGTTTTAAATGTGACCCGATTCCAACCAAATACAGCGACTAGAGGCGCGGTTTCCATGGCAACGCTGTAAACAAAAAGTCTAAATGAGCCATGATTGGGTCTCCGCTTTTATCGAGACTTTACCAACGATATATCCAAGACACAGTATCTTTGGATTAAGTTTTGCTACAAGTGATACAAATGGAGCGACATAAAAATTAGTTTTGATAATTAGGACACAAACTTCCGGATAATTTTTTAAATATTGAAAATTACTAATATGCTATGTCCAGTGTGTTTGTAGACGTTGTAATTTTGGGGGAGCACGTACCCTTGTGCCCCCTAGCACCAGTCGCCCCTGATTCAGAGGCGTGGGAAATCCTGTCTAAATAAATTTACACCAATTTTTAGTTCACCAAAGTTTATAACTGTTCATTATATTTATTTTTTTCCCAAAATACCTTTCCTTACTCCTAGGGTACGAACAAGTAGGTCGCTGCTCTCTGTCGATTTTTATTACACAGACAATCTCCGAAACTAGTAGACCGATTTTTCTCAAATTTTACATAATTTTATATGTGAAATGGCGAAACGATAACTAACATTCATCATGATTCGTCCCTCAAATTTTTAAAATTTTTCGTAGTAACTATTGTTACGTACGTTGAACGGACAAATGAAATCGGCGGTGGGTAAAACTCAACAATTTATTTCTTACTAACTCGAATTTACAGCGATTATGTATAAAATAATTCCGACGCATCTTCTCTTGACTCAACTGGCTGAATAATAATCCTCGTTCCCGAAGGTGGCCCCTATTTAAATCCATACTTCTGCGATTGAGGTCTTTCTCGAATATCCATCGCGACTTCATGTCTTTATTATGCGACCGCCGCTCGGTTGTCCTAATTGATGATGACTCACCCATCATCTCCTCATATTACATGGAACCCACAGGCGTCGTATGGGTTTATTTCGGAGCAGTATGTATGATTTAAACTTTATAAAATATATACCTACCCGTACTTGAGGTTTTCCCCAAGGCATACAAATTTTCTCAAAAAAAAAATCGAAATTGAAGAGCCACGTTTTATACTATATAATATAAGCAGAGCTCGAATAAGGATATTCGATAGTTCATTGCTTACAGTGGGATTTTTTGTTTCCTATATTGTTACTGCTATTATCGTCTATATATTTTTTACTGTACAGAACTTTTTTATCATTTTTTAAAGAAGATTGCACTTCCAGGGCGAAGGAAGTTCTATCGAAATAACCTTTGACCATTTTTTGATCAAACTCTTCAGCGTCACTTTATCGCCTGTTTTTTAACAAAAACCTTGAAAAATAAATAATGCCTCAAAATGTTCAAAGTAAAATGAACCTAAATACTAGTGACAAAGCTGTCAACCAGTTTAATTTTTATTTCGTGAGCATGAAGTATTGTATTGGCAATAGGGTCCATCGAACGACTGACTAGTTTCATGTTTTCTCGACATTTCATGGCCCATAGAGAACGAAAAAGTAGGTCCGTCTGCCTGTGTGCCGTCTGTCGTCTGTGTTGATTTTTATGGTACAGATAATAATCTTCGAAATTATCAGACCGATTGTTGTAAAATTTTATATGTGTGGTTAGGAATATCGTGTAGATGTTAAAACGTTAAACAAAATTTGGCGATTCATCTCCACCAACAATTCGATAACATCCCGTCATTTTTTTTCAGTAAACACCATTTAAATTTTATAAAATAACACGCTTCTGTATTTGTGATTTAACAAAAAAATCCCAAATTACATCATCATATTTTATAGACCACTGACTTGTGGGGAACTCTGGTCGTGCCGTAAAAATTTCGAATTACTAACGCGAAAGTCGCTGATTCGATTAACTACTGGGTCACAATTTTTTTTATTAATCAAATCAAGAATGATTCCCCCATTTTCTCGAAAATTTGGGAATGGAGTAATATTGTGCCAGCCTATGTTTAATAATAATAAAATAAGAATGATCATAATAATAAATACTTACCCAAAATAATATTCAAAACGTTTTGCTCCATTATAGTTTTAGTTGTCTCCTTTGTTCTGAGAAAGCAGCTTGCGACGTACTTAATCGCTGTGTCCTTTCGCCGTATAGATATAGACTCAAAGTTAAGCGTGTACTGACAATATTTTTACGTTCATCGGCAAATAAAATCGGCGTGGGTTAAACTCAACAATTTATTTCTTCATAACTCGAATTTACCCGACTAATTACACAGCAATTATGTACAAAATAATTCCCGCGCAACTGAATTCGTTCACTGGACTTCTCGCTGACTGAATCAACTGAATCGGCTGAATAATAATCGTTCCCGAAGGTGGCCTCTATTTAAACTTATACGTTTCTTTCGATGGATCGAGAACGCCGCTTCGAGGGTTTTCTGGGCCCTTCGCGACATCCGCTTCCAAGCTTTCCTTTAACAAACCCCGCGCCGCCTGGCCGATGAGTCATACTACATACTAGAAGAAACACATACATACTTGAAGACCCATAAGCGTCGTACTGGGGCGGCGTACGAGTTTATTGCGTAACAATATATTTTTTTATTTGCTTTAAATATATTTGAGATTGTGTATAGCATGATTTTTAATTTACGGGGGCTATTATTAAAAATAAATAGAAAAAAAGAAACTGTATTTGTTCTAATGTACTTCAGGGGCGAGGAAAGTTGTATCTAAATAACTTTAGACCATTTTTTAAATTAATATTTTAAAAATATGAGTGGATTAATAAACAACATACAGAAACGCAAGCTTATAAAATGACGTCGTTGGCAGGCGGAGACAAATTTTAGTTAGAGATCTATAAAACTAAAAACACGCGCGAAATTTTCGAGCAATCGGTTAGTAATTCGTAAAACAATCTGTAGAATTTTGTTATAAAATTTTGAATTTGTTTCCAAAAACGACACATGTAGAGTTAAAAATTTGCATGATTAAACAACAAGTGTAAACGCACAATATTTTAGCGATGAAGTTGTCATGTTTTTGGAACAATTGTCAATTAAACAGATAAATTTTGTATAGAGTTTTGCACTTTTCGTGCACAATTTTAATTTTTTTCCAAAAATCGAAGTACCGAGAATAAAAAAATGAGTGCGGATTACTAAATTAGGAATACAGAAGCACATTTTTTCATAAAATTGGAATAGGATTTACCTGGCAAAATTTTTAGATGACGTCATCAGACTGATAATGGGGATGAACAAACAAATTTTGATTAACTTTTCGCCATTTACAAAAAAAAGTACATCAAAAATTCCATAGCAATCGGTGCGGTAAACAACTGAACTTTCATATTTAAAAAGAATTATTAAATTTACATTTGACAATTATTCTTTCTGTGATTTCTAAATGGTTGAAGATACAATAATACTCAATCTGCTTATACTCCTTAAAAAATCTGTGTTTTAGATCGACCTTTATTTTAAATAAAGTGTTAACTATCTCATAAGTAATCCCTTCTTATTTGTTATTTAATTTGAACCCTTTTTCTCGCCATGACAAATAACTGACGAAAATGTTAATTTTTGCAAATGTGATTAATACACTTTTGTCGTTTTGGTTGTTTCTCAATAAGTTTTCAGTAAGACCCCATAAAGCTTTTCTGATTAAACGACTATCGTTTTTTATTGTTACTCAGAACCTCCTCCACTATCTCATTTGTATTATCCATTTCAGGCGCGATTAACATTAAAAAAACATTTATCTTCACCGATTTTCCTCAATTAAGAAACACAAACAATGCATGTCTTTCCTGGCGAATCCGCCATCACCACCAATTAAGACAAGCGTGAATCACCTCCTGATTAATTAAAAGCGTTTGCTTTTCCAAATAAGTACAGTCTCGATTTGCATCACACTGCATACGAATGTGTTATCAATATCGACAGAGTCCATAATAACATGCATGACGTCTCCATTTAATGACAGGCATGTAAGCGATTGTCGTTATCGAAAAAACTGAAAAATGGAGCGAATGATTCACACAAATACAGAATTCCCCCGAAGCCTGAGTATTAGCTATCCCAAGAGGCGTTTTTTCGAGATTACGCACTTCGTCGTGCAGAATTTTAAAAGCAGAAAATTTCATGCATAGGTGAGTCATTCAGCAGAAGCGGCCGACTTCCAGGTCGCCGCTCCCGCAGGAAGGAGTGGCCATTGAGACCGGAACTTGAGGAATTCTTCATCTTCACCGAATGTGCTTGTGGCAGGGGAGGCCTGCGGTGTCGGATATTGACTCTTGAGCCGTGATGCTTACTCAGATTTTTTAAAGGGAATATTAAATGCCACGACAAAATATTAAAAGGTTAAACTAATGGCGTTAAAGGCAAAAAAATGTTTCTAAAAAAATGTGACTGCGAATTTGGAGAATTTATGGGAAAATGGACAGTTTCATTGTAAATTGGGTATTACTCTGAGAAAGCTGATGACGCGTTGAATTAAAAAAATGTAAACAAAGCTTTCTTTTTAAAACACATTTTTACTTTTTGGATTTTTGCATATTATTTTTTACAAGAACTGAGAATATATTTCACACTGTGACCTTAAATCGCTATAATTATAACAATTTTGTAACAATCAACATAAAACTACTAACGTGTGTCAATCCTTATTATCTCAGCTGTAAATATGATTATTAGATTATTAAAATATTATCAAATCTATCGTAAAGTAAAGATCGTGGTTTAAAGCAAATTCCGTGCGACTTAGAACTCCGTAACCCTGAACGTACTAAATCACACAACAGCGTAATTTATACATGTTTATCATTGTAAATACACATTTAAATCCCTTTTGAACAGTCTCTCTATCTTATGTTGACTTAGAACTCTGTTAAAAAATTGATGATTTAAAAATTAAACGAATTTTCCAACTTCTCATTCCCTAAAGTTAGATATTTAATTATCGTGAATAGCGTTCTTAATTGCAACAGATATTTTTACCATTCAAATAATAATAGTCTAAAAATAATATAATCCTATCTAAAATCAACACAAATGAGTAATTACTAAAACATTTTGTTTTAGATATCGTTGAATACGCATAACAGCAATGTTTAATAACGCGTAATCTGTGAATCAGTGTGTACCAAAATTTTGAAGAAATCTCTTATCTCATGTCTGTGATAAAAAAGAAAATTTAGTGGTTAAAAATATTTTTTTGTGGATTGTTAAATTGCAAGTCAGGGAGAATGTCACGCTATATATGTAATTAAGGTGAGACTTAGATAACAATAGTTTGAGATGACTTAACGAGTTGTGATGCAGACTTGATAATCTTAAGTAATACTTAAAATTTCAAAGTGATCGTTTTATTCGTCAGACAGACATAAACGGGGATTCTACATTTTCGTATTCTAGCATGTGAAAAGCAAAGAAAAGTGAGTGAAATAAAACAAATCTAATTTCTTCTATAAATTATTAAAATTGATACTGGAAAATTTTATTCTTTCATGATAACACCTATTATTTATGTTGAAATAGAAAATTAGTGGAAGATTATTTCGACAGAACTTCCCTCAGAAGATGCGAATTCACAATTTTTCATACTCTAATACAAATTTTTAAATGTATCATTTTCGTTTTTACTTTTTATGTAAAAATTTCGGTTTACTCCTAAAGTCTAAAAGGATTTGGTTTTCCTAAGTAATCTCCGAACCTACTGGACCGATTGTTGTCACATTTTGTATGTATATTAGGAATATCATGTAGATCGTTAAACGGTAACTAAAATCTGTCTAATCATCCCCACCACCAACGGGATGACGTTATCTTCAAAATTTATAATAAAGTTTTTTTTTAATTTTATAAATAAGATACGCCTGCACTTGTGATGTATGAATCCGTGTCGAATTTTTACCCTTGACACAAGAATTTCTGGAAAAAATTTATATTTACCTTTAACCAATTTTTGAGATGTTTTTCATTTTTGTTCATTTTTCTGTTTCAAAGTTTCGGTTTCATAATTTTTCGTTTTTGCAACTTTAAGATCCGTTTTATGGAAAGCGAATTAAAAGTTAATCGCGATTAATCTTAATTGAGGTCCGTTGCCATGCAACGTGCATGTTTTAACTAATCACGGGCTCATATTCTACATTTTAATCCTGTGTTAAATTAATCGACGATTCAATATTTAATTCGCTTTCCATAAACCGACCCTAATTTTACCAATTTTTCAATTTCACGCTTGCAAATTTTTCAGTTTATCGTTTCTTGAATTTTTCGTTTTGAAATTTTTCAATATTGCAATTTTTCGATATTATAATTTTTCATTTTTTGCGTTTTCAGTTTCTCAAGTTTTAATTTTTCGATTGTTCTGTTTTTTGTTTCCTCGGTTTTCAAGGTCTTTATTTTTAATTTTCATTTTCTTGAATTTATTCACAATTTTTTGTTTCATTTCCTTTATTTTTTCGATGTTTCTTTCATTCTTCATATTTTCCATTTTTCAATTCCTTGATTTTCGAATTTTCAAATTTTTTTATTTTGCAATTTTTAGATTTCTCAATTATCCGATTTTCCGATTTTTTAATTTCCAGTATTTCGAATTTACAATATTTCGTTTTTTCGATTTTGATTAATGTTATGTTTTGTTTAATTTGACAGATTTGATTGACTTTTTTTTATCATACCTGTAGCCTTCTTTTCACAATAAGAAACTTAAAACATGTTGAAAATGGTAAATTTTTGTAGAGAACTATGTATTTTGCAATTACACTCCGCTCCTCGGTCTAACAAAGAACGAAAAATTCATCACAATTGAGATCGGGGCGGGTGGGTGGGGTTTAATCTTTGTTTTTTTTTTTAATAGATATATAGAGTTTTCTTTCAACAACAGGATAGTTAACATGTTTTCAGTTTCTTGTCGGGAAAAAAGACTTCGTATATTAAGAAAAAATGGACAAAATATAAGCCTCGCCCACCCACCCCTTCTCAATTATGATGAATTTTTTATTCATCGTGAGCTGAAGGGTGGAGCTTAGCTGCAAAATTCGCTTTTCATTTCCTTTATCTTTTCAATGTTCCTTTCGATTTCATAATTTTTCCTTTAGTCAATTTTTTATATATTCAATCTTTGATTCTTCTTTAGTTCCCCGATTTTCCAATTTCTCAATTTTACAATTTTTGGATTTACAGTTACCCGATTTTACGATTTCTTTAATTTTCAGTACTTCCATTTTACAAAACATATTTCCTGTTTTCGATTTTTAAATTTCTTTATTTTTAATTTTTCGATTTTACAATTTTCGTTTCTTCAATTTTTCGAGTTCTTGGTTTCGAAAAGTAAAAAAACTGAAAAATTAAAAATCGAAAAATTGAAACGTCGAATAAAAAAAAATTAAAATAAAATAATTGAAAAATAGAAGAATTCTAAAACCGTAAAATTTAAAATATTTTTAAAATTATTATTACACATTTTAAACTAGAAAAACTGCAAATCAAAAAATCAAGAAACGAAAACCTAAAAAATGATGGAACTGAAAAACGTGAAATTGAAAAGAACAATAGATTAAAAAATCCAAACACTTACAAAAATTCATACGAAAAAAAGATCGTTAAATCACAATATCGAAACCTGAAAAATCCGTGACTGCAGACAGACGGACAGACAGACAGACGGACGGGCAGACAGACAGACGGAAATGGAAGACTTATTTTTCGTATTCTTGGAGTCATGAAAGGTCGAGAAAATGTAAAAGTAGAGAGTCGACCGACGAACTCGATTACAATACTTCCTTCGCTTACGTTCGGCAAGTAAAATTGTAAATCGAAAAATTGAGGGCATGAAAAACTGAAAAATTAGAAATTGAAATCTCGTGAAACTGTAAATCGAAAAATGGCCAAATCTAAAAAGTGAAACATCCAAAAATTGAAAAAATGGAAATTAAAAATACAAAAAATTATAAAATAGGAATATTGAGAAATTAAAAATTTGTAAAAATAAAGAAAATAAAGCGAAACAAAAAATTGTAAATTGAAAATTTGATGAAATGACAAATTGAAGAATCAAAAAATTACAAGTCGAAAAACTGGAAAAGTCGAATAAATGAAAACAAATTAAAATTCTAGAATAAAATTGAAAAAGTAAAAAAAAAATTTAAAATTATTACATATTTAAAATGAAACACGAAGAGTTGCATTTCGTGAAATTGAAGAAACAAAAATGGAAACATTGGAAATTGAAAAAATAAAGAAATTACCATATGAAACATGTTTTTAAAAGGGTAGAATTTTCTAGAGAAACTTTGATGTTACAAATAAACTCCGCCCCCCGGTCTGATTATGAATGAAAAACCCATCACAATTGAGATCGGAGCGGGTGGGAGCGGCTTAATCTTTGTTTTTTTATCTTTATGTACATAGTTTTCTTTCAACAATTTTTTGGCACAAAGAACAAGAGATATTATAATGAAAAACATAGCGTCAATATATTATTCAATAATTTTGGTCTGTAGTTAAAAATTGAAAATTCGAGAAACTCAATTCGAAAAATTGCAAAATCTATAAATTGAAGAATTCAAAAGTTGAAAACTCGAAAAATTTGAAATCGAAAAAATGAAATATTGAATAACTGGAAAATTCCAGTCAAAAAAGCTGTGGGACCGTTATTTGCGCCACTGGATTTTACTTTATCGAGATATCAGAAAACAAAAATTGCAAAAACAAAATAAAATTTTTCGAAAAAGGGGGTTTTATTTGGGTGCGCTTCAGAGGCGAGGGAAGGAAAAACCTATCATCCCAAGTCAATAGCGCTCGTTTTAAAACAACATTAAAATTGGGAAGAAAATGTCTCGAGTGATATCGACGTGGTAAAATGTATTCTCAGTACATGCTTATATTTCGAAAGAATTCGACTTAGTAGTCTAATTAATAATATCACGTTCAGATAACAAATATTAGCTGCAGTGTGTTAAAAGAAACTAAAATTTGATTGATTTTGTCACCTCAAAACAGAGGCGAGGACTAATTAATTAATTAATTAAGCTGCAATGGAACAAAAGGTTCTGAATATTATGGGATGAATAAAAAAAGTAGAAACATATTATAAGTATGACTAAGGAAGAAGAAACTTTGAACATAAACAAAAACAGGGCGGATTCATAAAGTCCAAGTGTAGGAGTATATTATTTTATGAAATTTAAATTATGTAAATGTACAAAATTTTGAGGGGATGTCATTTATCTGACAAAAATCGACATAGACAGACAGACAGACAGACGACGGACAAATGAAAAGGGAGGACCCATTTTTTCATATTCTAGAGATCATGAAACGTGAAGAAAACATGAACGTCCGATATTATTATTACAATACTTCCTTAGGTTACCCTCGGGTAGTGAAAGTTGTAGTGTTCCCAGAATTGATTATAAGGTAAAATTAGTTGGTTCGTTAATCTTTTTTTAAACATCTGTAAAAAGAGTTCTAAAATATAAAAATACATACATACATATATTCGTATAACACGAAAAACAATTACTATCAAATAATATATATTTTCAACAAGCATTATTTAATACATTTTTGTAATGACGTCACATTTTAATAACCGTTGTTTTGTTTTAATTAATTTCTTTGTATATTTTGAATCTTTTTCCAAAAACCTGCGTAAATAAAGTAAACAGTAATTAGAAATTACTTTGCAAGTTTCGGAGATCTAATACAATCGGCACCAAACGACAGACAGATAGACGGAAACTGGAAACCTATTTTTCGTCCTACAGAAGGAAGATAAAAACAGATATGTAATACAATATTTTCTAAAATAATGAATTTGTAGACTTTATCCGTAGCACAAATTTTCTTCGTTTAAAACAGAATGTTATTGTTAATATTTTTCTACAAACCGAAATTGGGTGGCCGGGAGTTAAGAGAAATTAATTTATTTTCAGTGTTCTCCGAAAATCTTCTAACGTTCGATGATGCATAACCGGCGCCAATATACCTCGTCTTTTTGAATAAGCTGACGGTTTGTTATTTCAATCAACAAGTTCTACAACTGTAGTCAACTTTCAAAGAAATCCCTGACTGAAAATGAAAATTGTTTTTCTAAGAGATTCAGCAGTTGGCGTTTTTTGCCATATACAGGATCTTGGCTTAGTTGTGATTGTTAATCAAATGACATAATCACGGTGATAAAATGATTCCAACTCAATGCATTTTTTTATATTTTGGCTTAGTTTTTATTTACGATCATCACGATAATATAATGTTACAGATTTAACGCTGACGTAATAACATGCGACACTTTTTATTTCCGTGTATCTAGACGGCACATTTAAATGATCGCGCAAACGTATATTTTTAGCATTAAAGTTTGAATTAGTGTTTCATGAAGTCACAAAAGCTCCAAATATTAGTCGGCATCGACTCTTCGACGCTGTTGGTTCATAGTGATTAATGAAAAATAACATGTTTGTGTAGTATGTATTTGTAAATGTATCTATATTTATTGTGTGAGTTATGTATTACTTAGTACAAAATAAAATTGAAACGTTTAATTTGTGACTATATTTATATTCACATCAACAAGACACAACACACAAACTCGGCTATTTCTTCCTAACAAGAAATGACAAGCATTTCCATAATTTTCCAACACCGGTATCCATTTTTTTATTACTAAATATCTAAATATTATAAACGTAACATCAATTTTAAATTGCCAACACGGGTTTTCACATGTGTTCTACAACTTCCAATAATGTAATAATTTAACAGCTGTAAATATTTGCAAACAGTGCTTACGATATTCGAAAAAAAGCGGGGGTTTTTATAATTTCATTCATGCCGAAGATTCCTAAAAAAATTCTCAGAACCGTCCCAAAAACCTGACGCACACTTCCACATTTGGCGTTTTTTAAACTTTCAATAATAATCATCTTCGTACACATGAATGAAGGGTTTCGCAAGCACCGGATGAAAAAACTAGGACATGCATTTGCAGCAGTGGCAAATTTTTGCCTTTTGGACGTGCGTTTGTCCATTCACCTGACAAATCGGAAACAGCATTGTTTTAATTAATTAACTAAACGTTACGTCAGATTATAACAGCGAAATAAGAACACCAGTTACGCTTTTCACACTTTTTGTTTACGCTAAAGCCGGAGTTGGTTTTTGTGGTGTTACGATTGGAGTAAATAAATCCCATGGAGTCAGTGTCGTCTAGTGACAAGACTGACTCATCTTGATCTTCGTTTACGACATTGAAAAATCAGGATGTGAAACGAAATTGTGTCACGTTATGAGAATACGTGTTTTATCTGAGTGAAATTAGCAGGAGCTGAATGTGACCTGATTTGGACATTTACAAATATATCTATTACTGTATAGTTAGATATTTTTTTTGTTTGCTCGACGAATGGGAGCTGTGCCTTCTTATCACGGATTATCAATTATCATAAATTCTGGTTAATGTGTTGTCATTTCACCTAGCGTTAAATACACATCCGTTTTACGTACGAAGCAATTATTAATGGTAAATTCCAGTGTTAGGTTTGAAGAACTTTTACTTTTTAAATGAGCTCATACATGGGCGTTCAAATTTCTACGTACGTAGATAACAAATTAAGAGAAAATTAAGTTAGTTTATCGCTACATAATAAGTTAGAAAAAGCTGACTTTTCGTTTACCTTTAACACAAATAAAATTTTGTGTTATCTGTGAACCGAGTGATTTTAAAATCAGATTACCAAGTATGAGTAAACATAACGTTTGCTTATGAATGTAATCGTGCTTGTCGATTTTGTCCTCTTTTTCCACATGCATACAAAATAGATTTGCCGTTTAATTTTAATGCATGACGGTATAACTAAAACCGTGGAAATTTGTTTGATTTTTAATTACTTATATTAACGTTGATTTAGGGATTTAGAGACATAGTCAAAAACGGTGGCCTCAAAAAGGGTTAGCTCGAAGTCTAACTTTGCGTTAAGTTTTCGAACCGTTAGACCTTTTTAATGTCTGTAAACCCGGCGCATTCTACAAAGCTGTCCCACGTTCGGCGTATGTCAAGATGGCTGTCTTAATATTCATGATGGTCTTGGAATTTTACGCGTTCTTCTCACGCAAACATATTTCTACATTCATTTTCGTACACCTCAGGTGCTCTTTTGCCAAGAAAAATTCAAATAGATCTATCTATAGAAAGTAAATAAAATTGTGGCGTGGAGCGAGCGAGACGTACAAGTTTGAAGTACATATTTAAACGTGCCTGAATATGTATGTACAGGTATTATTACTTCATTTAACAAATCGATGTTGTCGAGGAAATTGTTAAATGTAATTCAGAGTATAAATTTTAGAGAATGTTGGAATAATAATTTGTTTTGAAAGTAAAAGTATATTTGGCAAGCTAATATGCCTAATTTACGGGAATGAGAATGATTAGTGTGGGTGAAAGAACCTGGAGTGCATAAACAGTAGCGATTGCGTACTTGTTTTTTAAATCACTATGATGGGTCTAGCTATTAAGAACATTAGAGGAGTGCATATGGAATTACGAGCTCGAGCAGCGAGCGAGACGTGTACGCAAAGGTGGAGGTCATAAAACCTACGCCATGTTATTTAAATTAATATTATAATATTATTATATAAGTAAGTATATTTTAAATAAGCAAGAAAAAAGTTTTCCTTAAAATGTAGGTCGTCTATGTTACCTTTGTTATTCCATATTTTATCGTGGCAACAATATTCAGTGATTTTAGTTCATTCAAAGCTGGTAACTTTTGGTCAGGTCATGTATTGTATTTAAACTGATGTTTTATTAAAAAAAAAAAACTCAATACAAATTTTTAATTCAGTAAAATGTACATCTGTGAGTGGGAGGCGTTAAAGAAATGTATTTGTTCGTGCAACTAAAATGCGTCACATGCACAAATACATTGATAACTGTAAAAATTTCGAGAGTGCAGTGTTCTTTACTTAAAAGTTTTTTACACTTTTCTTAAATTGATTGGCGACATATTGTAATACTTATTTGCAACGGTACACGACACACTTCGGCTACTGAATTTCCTTACAAAGAAATCGAACTTGACGTGTCCACATCTCGAGAAATTACTTCACACAAAAGCCCAAAAATGTATATAACAATGAGTCAGTGAAGCTTCGCAAAAACTCTGAACATTTTCACAGTTCATACAAAATGAACAAAAATTTAGTCAGAATCAGCTCTGAAACCTGTCGCATATCCCGACAATCCTTCCACGAAACCACACTTAAACGCTGCCCCACTTTCCATTAAAAACAGCTAACGGTTGAATAAAGTTTCAAGAACTTGCCTATTACTGCCACAAAAAATATAGCACCTTCTACAGGTCCAACCCACACAACATGCAAATAATTTCCTTATCTCTATATAAGTTCAAAACTTGTTTTAATAGCGATACGCCAAATTCGTTTATGCACATATAAAAAGATAAACAAGAATCATTCTTCTTCATCCCACGTTGTTTGCACGGATGGCCAAAAGTTGAGGCACAACCTTGGAACTTGTTCATAACTTAGGCTAAATCCGATCCAATTTGTAATGCGGCAATTATAATCATTAAAATATTATGAAAGAGGTCCGTATGTTATTATAAAAGTCCGAAAGCCGCTCATTAAATAATATTGGACCGTAATTCTGCGGTGTGGGCAGCGGAAATGTTGCACCTCGATCTGGTTGCAACATGTCGATGTGTGGGTTTGTAAAATACTGGAAACTTGAGGTTGCTTGCAAGGACCAAAAATGTGGTAAGTTAGTTGCACCGAACTTCCCTGGCTTCTGAGGCATCAGTACGTAATTAAATATGCGTCAGGACCTAGAGGTGCGATGTAAACAAATTACATATTTTTTCTTTTTTGGAAATACCAATCTACAGACAACCTTTAGCCGAAGAGCTTTAGATTTATTTTATGAGTTTTTCGATAACCAATTTGTTGCATGTGTGAAAATAGACTGAACAGTTTTTGGGGTATTTCGCAAAATGGTTGTGCATGTGGTTCAAAGCCGGATTTAGACACTCGCAAAACTAAATTGGGACGAATCAGTATCCGAAGATCCACGAAAAAGGGGCTTTCCAAAGATATCTTTGTACCATAAAACACAAGGTACATGAAAAGTGTTTTTGACGTATATTTTTAAACAAAATGCATTCAGTTCTGAAAACAACGATAAAAGTTGTATTTAGTACTCAAATGACAAAAAATATTTGGTTGAAGTAAACAATGTGAACGACACCATTTTAAATCCTTTGCATGATTTTACATAAATTAGTACCGACAAACATTTTTTTAATGTATATTTCACGTTTGTATCTCATGTAAAAAATCCAAATGTCACACTTGTTACAATAAATTAAAGTTTTTGTAATAAGCTCTGTTTATGACCTTTGTGGAATTACCAAAATTGATGCTTCCATAAGTATAAAATCTGGCTTCGTAAAACTGTACTGTAAGACTAAACACAAACTTTAGTGTGTTTCCAGAAATTCAAGAAAACCTAATGAACCGCTTCTGGGATAATAAAACAAAGGAAGCAAATTAGTTTTACATAAACTATTTAAACATCTTGGGTAAGCAATTGTAAATAAATAAATTTATTAATGAGGTTTACAAAATTTTGTGTAATAATTTCTGAAGTGACGTCATCCGTGAACCAAGATTTAAAAAATTCGTCAAGTGATTTCCGAAATAAAAAATATATTTGATGGTGCTAAGAATAACCTTAAACATGGGAGTGTATTATTGAAGCACAAGTACTTGACAATATTTTGAGATAACGTCATCAGTTTTTTGTAGAGGACGAGCCGACAAATTTTACCATATTGTTAAGCAACATTAAAAATTTCAAGGTAATCGATTCTTTAATTTCAGAGATACGTAACACAAACGCCGACAGACAGACGACAACGGACAATAGAAAATCTGCATGTGCGCATTTAACGACCTGTAAAACGGCAAGAAAATATTAAACTAGACAGTCGCCGAATGATCTTGACATTACTTAAAGTAGCTGTGGATGTTGTAGTAAAAATGCATGGGAAAAACAGTCTGATAGAATACACGTGTAATTACACAACAATGGGTGGATTAAATTGGAATTATTCCAATGAGGAGCGTAAAGTACCCCACATTTGTATAATTTGGTGGTACATTTTTTCATAATGAATGCATTTGTTATCTAAAGGGATTACAAACATGGATTTGCGGAGGAAAATTTTATGCGTCAAAATGTTTTCAGTAATGAGAAGACTCAAGCTTTTGATGTAATCTATGCGCATTCCATTATACCCATTTTGGTGTTGCTACCTTGACATGTAATCGTGGATTTGCTAGAATTGCCTATTTACATTAATGAGAATAGCTCTGTCTATTATTATTTGATCGGATTCAATTACCATTGAAAGTAATGGTTATAGAATAGAAGTTCACCAATAAATGAAATCGATAGTTCTGTATAGACGCTGCAAATATCCTTCTTGGGAAGTTATAGAAGCATTAAAGGGAAATCTGCTTTAACGGTAGCAAAATCATTACCACATTAATGATCCTTTGTCGGAATCAGGATATGAGCTTTTGAAAGCTTTTGTTCAATACAAAGGAAAAAAAGCCAATCCTCGAACAGAAAAATCAAAAATTAATAACCAAGTGAGACATAGACCACCCGGGATGTTTCTCCGAGCTTTTGCTATAATTACAACAGAAACGCACTGGATATTTGTTAATCGTGAATTAGTACAGCCGGAAATGTAGGGTAATTATTTCATAAGCGTTTCCGGCGGTGAAAATTATTATGTTTGTGTTTCAGGCCCAAGAATCTTCTTTCCTTTGAAGTACTTTGTGAATATTAAATTCGACTTTTTCACATTCGCTTGGCGGTTTTTGACTATTAACGGCTTCCTACATCTGGCGAACATTTCACAAGTCGTCACTTTTTTCTTCCGCGGGCTCAAATTTCATATCAAACAATCATTCCTGTCGATTCAGTTGTTTTGCAACTTTACTACTGTCGTATACCATATAAGCGAAACGCGTATTTTAAAAATCAATTCAGTTGCGTTTGCACTGGAAACACTCGTACTCTCAAACACCGATATCGCGGCGGGGATGTAGCTCAGTGGTAGAGCGTTCGCTTTGCATGTGAAAGGCCCCGGGTTCGATCCCCGGCATCTCCACTTTTTTTTTTCGTTGTAATTCATCGCATCATTCTTTTCCAACAAGTCTGTTTACAAATAAAGACGTTATTTTCGTCCGTTGGACTTTTTGGAAATGAAAGCTCCTGGCACGGGACCAATTTCCGATAAATTTTCGTCGACAAGTCGCCGTCGCGTCTGTGTCCAGTTAACATCATTTAAATATAGTTTTACAGTTAATCCAATATATCCGCGAAGCCATTATTCAGGGTGACACTAAACTTGCGTAAAAATAAAAACACAATTCCACTTATACGCGATTTTTTTCGATGACAAAATAAACATGTCCTCTTATCGTTTCACGCAAATAAAGTGCATGTTAAATAGATTTTAGTTAATCCATTTATTTACGAACCTGTTTCGCCTACCAACACTCGAATGAAAATTGTTGAATGAATTATTCACCTAAACGTAGTTTTATTACGATTTCCGGCAAAGAATGGGATTATAAAATGCGCCTTGTAATGTATGATTCAGTGTAGTAAATATTAAATTATGTCATTTTTAAGATTTACTAAATCAATAGCCGCGATGTGTCATCTCGGTGGTTCGAAGAACTTTGACACTTTATTGCGAACACTTACTTTTTGAATCACCCGGTTATGAGACGAAGGTGTAGACACTACTACGAAAACGCATATTTTATTCAAATTGTTGTTCCATGGACGATTATCAAAGGAAACATTATTATTTTATTATCGTGATTATCCTACGTAATATATTACCGTAATTATTATGTCTTCAAGGTTCCACACTGACAAAAACTGAATTTTAATATTTTTAGCCACAACGTTATAATTGTGGAAACCGTCATTTTATATTTATCATTGAGATAAGAATAATTTTTATTTTGTTACGTTCTTGACATAAACCTGTAGTATTTTTAGATATTTATAAATAAAATTGTTACAGTCAGTGTTCCAATTAATGTGGCCACCTGAGCTTTCGGCGAACAAGGTTATGTAAGCATCGAGTTTTCGGAAAAACATTATAAAATATAGTGCATTTTTACGATCGTGTAATATGCTTTGCAATTGCGACTTTGTCAAGGGTAATGTTTTCCGGTGTTTAAGGCAAAACTATTGCTATAAAGGCAACAATTTTTCTCTAATCGATCTGTGTCAGTTATACTTTCCAAAACAGTGCACTACAAAAAAAATAAAACTATTCAAACAAAGCAATTATATACTCGTACTCTGCAATATACATTTTTTATTTAGATTTTACAAAAATTAAAAAAACTAAGAAACTTTCTCCCTTGAAATCGGTCAAATAGGCAGGCAAATGACATTGATTTTCACTTTTGCAGTCCCACTTCTACTATTAATGAAGCCTTGATACTGACACTGATTATTTTCTTTGTTGTCAATTATGTTCCAGTTATATCTTACTTTATATTACACTATTTTTATAGCTACTTCCGCAACATACGATGTGTCATAGTTTGGTATTTTTCTTTACGAATTATTTCCTGCCTTATTGTTATTGTCCTTTTATCACTGTGCGTAATCTCGTGTAGCATCATCCTTTCGCAGATTACGTTTATGCGGTTTCGAAATAAGTTTCTTCCTTCCGACCGACTTAATTGTGTACAGATTAAATAGTCTTAGCAACATTAAAAATAGTCTTTGTAAAGGTGTTAAAACATTACGAAAACGTTACATACATTATACAAATCGCCAAATACCGTATTATTCACCATTAAAAAATTATGCAAATTCATTTCATAAATAAATAGGCCAGGTGCATCACGTCATCGTTCAAATAAATACATTTTGCCGATTTTTTTTTATGAATTCAACATAATCTTCGATCACACAGTTGTGTAATACATGGTCTTGGCATTGTTTACCCGACTTATCACTTTTATATCTTTGTGCTTTACCGAACTGTAAAATTACATAATTTTGTGAAAAACCGCCTTTGATGATTCGCACGAACTTGTCTCATCGTTCCAAACTATATTTATTTTCATTTATCCACAATTATTTGTACGTGCAAACAATTTATCCGCTGTAGAAATCACAGACCTCAAATGTGATTCAAATTATGTTTTAGGTGACGTCGACTAAATTTTCCGTTGCTAAACGAATGACGTGTGTCGATGTGACATTTTCATCAATTTGCTCTATTATACCGTGTTTATTCAAAAATTAGTTTAGGACAGGAACGACTAACAGGTGTAATTTATAGCATAATTACAGAAAAATTGAGGGTTAGAGTTTATCAGTCAACGCGTGGGCGTTTTTGTGTGTTTATTGATGCTATTATTCTTTATGATGAAGATACTGATACCTAATTGATTTATGTATGTAATATTGGTAAAATATGTCAGTAATTCATTTTGTTGTTGTTGCATTAACACCATCAGGTAAAAACGATTTAACATTTCACTGTTTCCACCTTTTTGAATTTCTATGAGATCATGGCTAATATTTTTGTGTGAGTTTTTCATCGGCGAAGGTCTTTCATACGCTTGTAGGAATTATGAATTTAGCAAGGTTATTATCTCAATTATTAATTAGGTGTTATTAGACTCGAATCACAGGTGTATAAATGCCATTACTTATGTAAATTAACAAATCAAATGATCATTTTCTGTTATTACAATGTGGCGTTAATGATCAACATGGTTTTATAATTTCGTTAAAACTTTTTGGATTTTTTCCTTGAGTGAAAAGTTTACGGTGCATTATTCATTATACAAATATTTTACGGTGTATGTAATGTTAGTAGCAAGTGTGGGTGTTTTGGTGTGAGAGACGGCACGTGTCAATAATTGTGTGCAGGTTTCACAATCAAACTATTTGGGAAATTATTCCAATGTAATATATAAAATTAAAGTAAAATGGTGTCCAAATTCCGATTACTGTACTTTTCGAGATAAAAAAATTTATCAATAATTGTAGTTACGCATTAATTAGATTCTCATTGTTAGATAGTTAGATATAATATCAACTAACTATATCGGATGCGCAATTATTATCCACTTTGATTGCTTGGCAAAAAACATCACTCATTTAACACGGACCAATAAGAAAACTTTTCGTAAATAATTGTTACTCAGTATTAATACGCACTGAATTCCTGTCAGTCACTTACTTAATTGTTGTCAAATAGTTAATTGACTAAGATTTACGCTTCAAACAGTTTCTTTAGATCGCGGCAGTTATACATTCAATGAATATAATAGTGTTGTCAAATGTAGAAACTTCCAAATTAAATATTTATGGGACACGCCAACGCTAAAATGCAAAAGTGTTTGAGATGTAAATACAAACTTTGAAAAAGAATAATTTATTATTTTACGTTTTGTCTTTAATTAATTGTTCCACTCATCGAAAGATTTTTAAGACCACTCTGAAACATGCAAATCAAACACATTTCAAATGAAAATTGGTCACAAATTCACTGTTCCAGTTTCTGTGTTGTATGAATCATCCTTGTGTTCACCTGATGCGTGCGAATTGCTCTTACCAAAAATAAATTAGTGTTATTATATAATAATGAATCACAAAACTAACATAACTGGAAGTTACATTTCCAAATTAATATTATAACACAGCTAAAAGATCCAGAAAAGATAAAATTCGAGAACTCGAGGGTTTTTATCTACGGGGACCACTTTATAAAAGTTTGACTGATTAAAACTCACAAGGTCGAGGGTTATTTGTGGAACGTACTGAATAACAAGTAGCGAAATATATTGTAAAACAAGAGCCACCACATTTAGTTTACATCGGCTAGTTAAGTACACTTTCATATCCATTCAGTTAAGTTTTCAGTTTTACAAAAAATATACTAGGTAGCTGAAGACTTGACAAAAATTTCAAAAGCTTATCACTGATTAAAACTTCGTAGATAGGTTAGGTTGGGGAATTTGGCGAAACGCATTCTTAAATCAAAAGTTACAAACATTAAATACTTCGACCAATGAAATCCATTTTCTGTTTAAAAAAAAAAAAAACACTGGTATGTAGTTTTATGGTTTTAAAATATCGTGGTGGTATTTATCACTTTGAAAATGCATTCCGTTGTTTAGATTTTTAGAACTTTTGAAAATGTTATTGCCACTTAACGGTGAGTAAAATATTCCACAAAATCATTTAGAAACAAGTTAAGAGCAGGCATAATTTTGCAGCTGTGGAGAAAATAATTACTGCGAAAAATGGGCCACTATTAAAAAAAGTATTTTCTGAAACAACCCGCAACATGAAAAATCACTTTTCTAACAACTGTACAAAAAAAATCTAACCATATGCTAACAACGAAAGTCAAATTTGCATTTTTTGTATTGAAAATTCAGCAAGAGCTGTCTGGCAGGTGTGACACGCATACAAGGTGCATTCGTGTTTCCAACAAATGTAAAATTCTTATTAGGTTGAATAAATCTATCACAGAACTCGGTGGTGGGCAATTCATTTGAATTGGCCCGTCAACACGAATTTACCGAACTTTTGGCAGTGTCACCCGAAATTAACACCGGTTTTTCTCGTCGGTCTCTATTTGCGTTTTCCTTCCTCGCAACTCCCATTAATCACTATGCAAATAAGATACAGTGTGTAATGACCCCGTATCTGCGGAAATTGTGAAAATGCATTGTGCTTTTCCCCGGAAACTCCAAGCCAACAATCCCACTTTTCAACCCAAAAACCGATGGACTTTACGCAAAAATAATCCAAACACTGCGTAAGCCAGTTCAGTGTCTTTGCACATCTCGTTTCCCAGAACATCGGCTATTATAAACGTAGAGCAGAGGGGGATTTAAATACTGGGCAACACCGACCTAACCGACTTAAGTCACTTTAGTAAGCAACGCAAGCGTTTCGTGCAAGCTCGTATTCCGGCTCGGTCCGCATGAAAGTTGAGCACGATAACCGCGTTCTCGTCTGTTGACAAAATTTTTGTTATGTGTTGCTTTTGTGTGAAATAGTGCAAGTGAATATTCAGCATGGTTGTGAATAAAATAACGATGCCCGCCCAACCGAATATGAACATGCGTCGCGTCTTCCTCAACAGAAAGGTACGCTAATTTTTTTTAAAGCCAAGGCGACTTCGGCGGTGGTTCATAGCAACTAATAAATTGCACAAACGGATCGTTTTTTAAAACGGTTTCCGGATTTATCCGGTTGTGCGAAATTTAAATAAATAACCCCTCTGTGTAGTTTGTTGCCTGGCGTGTTATTGATTGTTTAAGTTCGCCGAAGTTCGGCGTATTCGAAATTTTGGCCCGCCATAATTTAAACGCATAAGCAAAGCCGATTTCAAGTCCACGTAAACAGAGGAGTTTATGGCTCCTTTACAAATAAATCGTTATCGGTATTTTGGGGCTCGTGCGTCAGTTTTTTCGATAACATTCAACGGAATCCTGCGAATTATTCGCGGAATTTGCGCTTACGAAGACAGATGTTTGCGGTATGATCGAGTAATTGGGGTCGGGCGTTTGCAAACGTGGACTACCAGACAACAAAGACAAATCCGCGATATTTCCGAATTCTCTGGATCAAAGTGTTTATAAGTTCCTCGTCGTAGTAAACGTAAATATTTACGAATGACTGTTAAGTACGCAACACGACTTAAGATATCCGCATTGATGGGAAGTTGTGGCGGTTTCTGATAGTAATTCGCGATGCGAATGATCGAAAGATTGGAGATCACGTGAATTGCGTAATTTTGAGCGGGGTCAGAGTTTTTATTTGTAGTGTTCTGGTGTTGTTGTTGAGAAATTCCGGCTTCTTTGTGATAGAAGATAGAGAAAAATGTTGTTAGGGGACGTCGGGGACAAGTGGAAGGATGCAAGGATGGAAAGACTGAAAGTAAAGCCACCGATTATCGAACCGCGAAGTTGTTCAACTTTGACGTGGTTGTCCGAAAAAATTAACTACAGACAGTTATGTACGAGACTATGAAAAAGAAATGTCCGTTTGCGTGACCATGACCACGCCACAATTTATTTCAGTCTAGACGTAACGATTATTCGGCTGCAATTACTTTTTTATCATCGTACTTTTTAATTAATAATTTCAACTAAGAAATCAAAAACAGATGAGATTGCAAAGGAAATATTATTTCATTTACAAAAGCGAACAGTTATATACTGAATCATGTGACCAACAAGACAGTTTTATTCGCTAAACTGCCCGCTTGCTCCGGTAGCCATTACCATTAACTACCGAGAACGCAAAGGATACATATTTTATAAAGCCATCTTCTGCTTTTTATGTCTACTTGTGTTACCAGTTTTTTAACTTTCTCGATTGAGAAGTTTCCTTACTTCTGGAAAGTGAATTAATTTTGTGTGCAGGTTGTTCGCTTGCTTCACGGTTTCATTATTGCCATTTTGTTAATCTGATCTACGTTCTCCTTTAAAATTTATTACCCTCTATTATTTTTTAAAAATTGAACGCAATTTGAAATTAAAAAATGGTTCTTAAAACTTTTGATAAAGTTAGTTGTCCAAAATAGGTGTAATTTCCTATCTTCGTAGGCACAATAAATCGCTGATACTGGTTTGAGCTTTTGTTTCAGTAAGATTTATTATTACTTTTTTTAATGACGTTATCAGTTCTCGATGGGAAAATATATTGATTTATAGATATGTACAAAACAGTACTAATTATAACATTACCATATGCTCAAAATTTATTTATTTATTTGTTTTCGAAATTTGCTCGACAAACAGTTCTCAAAAAGGAAAACAGATTTTCAGAAGCGATGAATAAACAAACGTTTAGTTAATGTTTTGTAATCTCTGAATCAATGCTATTATCTCACTAAAACTTCAAAACAAGTCTGTTATATAATTACTGATTTTTAAACTATAAACCTTCAAGGTTCAATTTTCTTTAAATAATACAAAATCAGCTTCACAGTATTTTACGTTGGCGTCAATAATTTTTTAGTGATAATTAAAAATTTTGTAGTCAACTGCTCTAAAGCAAAAACAATTTAAAATGTGATCAGTAGCTAATTTTTAATTACTATCTTGTGGTTTAATAATTCCGTTCTTAATTATCATTAAAATTCATTTGACATTAAACTGGCACTTTATAAATATGTAGTTGTCACAGATATAAACGATTAAAACAAGTCACGTGCTGGAAGAAAGTTTAATGGCCACTTTATGCAAAACAAATAATCTATTAATTGTTGCTTGTTAAAACCAATTACGATTTGATTTTTGAAAAGTATACATTATAATTTTCCGGGAAACGATACTTCACACCCACAATCAAAGTTTAATTATATTGAAATAGCATTTCATTCAGGATTTCCGATGAATAACTAATTTCTTGTTAATAGTACGAGCGTAAATGAGCTACTTTTAATGACTAAACTAACAGTGCGTAACATGAACGGACGATTTTTGTTCTTTACAGAAATAATTCTTTTCAAATTATGCAATTTTACGGTAGTAAATTATTTTGGTTTGTTGAAGACAATTAATCCAAAACTAATTAAAACCAGGCGAATTTTTATTTGAACATCCGCTACTTTGTAGTCCAGTGAACCCGACTGAATTGTTGCTTTGGATGTCAATATTTGCTCGAAATATAACCCTTATCGAGTATCTAGTTCAAGCAACTTTAATTTTTCAGTCGAAAAATTCAACCTCACAGGAAGTGCACGTACAGTCACACTGACTTCTGCAAATAAGTATTTATTTGCACACTTAAAATTTTAAACAAACAGTCCTAACACAAGTTTATCTATGAGGAATTGATCCAAAACAGACGCCCCATTATACTTACCACGAGTTTATTTTGAAAAAATGTTAACTGTACTTACTGGAAAACACGAGTGTTTGTTTAATACTTGTGATGGAGATCGCCGGGAGCACGTAAGTTGCACCTTGAACAGAAAAACATTTTTTAAAGCTTTAAAAACTTATTTCAGGAGTTATTTATACTTGAGTTAGAGAGTCGTTAATGACTGGCGGTAATCATCGTGATCTCTGGCGTGAAAGAAGCATAAATTATTGTGAAGGTTTTCCGAAACACATTGAACACAGTTTGATGAGTTGCACGTTTTTAATCGTGTTTTGGAAATCTTTCAAAATAGTTTGAGGTTACAAGTGTACAATAGTGTGCTCATCTGGTGCGGGTTTCCCCTAGGAGGCTGCTTAGCCATCCTGCGTAGCAATTTGTTGTGGCTTGTGCCTCGGAGACGATAACGTAAATTGCCTTAATCTGCTTAAAAACAGCTTGACGGGGTGAAATTATAGAAGTCTTGTTGGTAACAGTAGACACCGTACAGATGTCCGAGGTCAAAGTTTTATTCGCGATAGCAAAAGGAAAATTTACCTTCTTTTCCGCGTAACAACTTGTTTATTTTTGGATCAAAACATCAGCCGGTTTGCATTTCTTCGACTTCTTTAATTCCTGCGTTAAATGTGAAGCTTAATTGACTTAATGCAACATCAAATGGGATTCGTCTCGGCAAGTGATGTGTCCAATTTATCAGGTATTAAAAGACAAATTGAGTAAATTCCAGTTTTGTTTTTAGCCGTTGAACCGTACCGCATAATTACATGTATGTAAATGAACCAAACAAGGACAGTGAAACGTACGAACAATAATGTAATAAAATCGGCTTTCATAATTAACTGTCAGCTTGCGCCCACACGTACTTACATATTAATGGCGCCCCGTGTAGTTTATTTTCCTCAACCGACTTCAAATAATGCGGATCAAAGAAAAACACGAACTGGGCTTAGTAAATCACGGGATTACGAAGGACTCGTTGACGCAGGTTGAATCAAATAGGTCACGAATTTTTGGAAGCCGTACATCTGGCCTATGAAATATTTCAACGCGTAAATACGTTTTGACACGCCGAATTCTAAACCAGTCACTTTTTCATAACAGATCCTGCTTTATTAACTACACGCATAACTCTCGGGCTCCAAGCCACTAAATCAATTAAAATCAATTGATCAGATTTGATTAGGGTCAATCGAGTTTGAATAGCAGACATGAATGGCACCCATTTAAAAATATCGACACCTACAACAAACATGCCTCGTACGCTTGTTTAAATGATTAGCGGAATTTTGAATCACCGGGATTTTTAGTCGTTTTTGATCGTGTGTTGTGAAAATAGGCGAACGTTAATAACTATATCAAACATTACCAAATGCTAATTTTTCGCCCACGTTTCCACACTCCGCAGCGCAGATATGAATTATTTATTGTTTTTGATCAAATGTAAAGCAGTTCCATTGATACAAATTCCAGCGTTTCCTGTAACCGGCATGAATCAACCGTCGTCATGACCTGATTTGTTCTGGCGAAAAACGTATTTGGACTTACGAACGAATGATTTCATGGCGGTTGATTGTTTTGTCTGTTTACGAGAGTAGTGTGGCTTGCGGCAGCCCCGAAAAGCAATATCCGGACTTTGTAGATAGCAAATTCTAAAACAGTTGATCAAAGAACACGCGAGTTGTCGCCGACGACCCACGCACACGCACACTCCCTCAAAAAATTTAAAATTCAAGGTTCGCACAAATCTCAATGAAATTTATGTGTTGTTAGCGAACAATGCGAAAGACATTGAGAGACATCCAGGCGTTTGTTTTTTACGTTTTGGCAATTATACAAAACTTATTTTACCAAGTGATCAATTTCGTGTGCAGTTTGTCCACATGTTAAAGAGCCGCTAACGCGGCAATTTACCTCGAGAGTACACACGTCGTGGACATAAATCAACAGGTGTTTAAAACGTTAACTCATGTACGGGGTGATCATTTAAATCTGGCATCAGAGAAACTCGTGACAAAAACTCGTGTGTCAGCGCTTATGTTTTCTAGCAGCTGGTGATGCCATGACGAATGTTAGTCAAACGTCATGATCACTGTTTAAACGTCACGCCACACGGCAACCGCACTATTAATTTGATTTTAATGACAATTTATTGTGGTGTTTTGGAATTTCTGGACATCCGTTTATTACCGGAGTTAATTTATCAACATGAACAAATGTAAAAAAAAATGGTCGAAAATTATTTCGACAGAACGTCCCTCACTTCGGAAGTACACTCCAACAAATACTGCTTGTCCGAAAAATTATAAAATTTGATTTTGCGGAATTTACTTTGTGACACTTGATACGCCCGAGAAGGTTTCACAATCGTAAAAAAAGATATTTGGCGCCACCGAGAAGGTTTCACATTAAAAAAAAAGACTTTTGGAGCCCCTTACATTTTATAAAAAGAGAGTCGGACCCCGGAGAAGGTTACACATTCTAAAAAAACATTTGCCGCCCCCGAGAAGGTTTTACATTTTTAAATCAGTCTTACCTTAGCAGGTACTAGCCCCACCCGCCTGAGATACCTCTCTTTTCTTAGAGGGTATCTCATTGGCCGAAATCAATTTTATTTTAGGAGGTACTAGTACCGCCCACCCGCCCTCTTTTTTCTTAAAGGGTATCTCATTTGCCAAAATCAGTCTTATCTTACCAGGTACTAGCCCCGCCCACCCACCCTCTCTTTTCTTAGAAGGTATGCCATTTTCCAAAGTCAGTCTTATCTTAGCAGGTCCTACAGTTGGGGCCCCCGAGAAGGTTTTACATTTAAAAAAAAGACAATTTAGACCCCCCGAGAAGGTTTTGCCATTTTTCGATTTAAGTTTCTGAAGTTTTCGATTTTTCATTGTTCGATTTTTATTTCTTAAAAATGAAATTTTCCAATTTTTGAATTTGTAATTTTTCGGTTTTCAATTTTCCGATTTTTCAACCTCTAGATTCTTTAATTTATTTTTTTTAATTTAAGATATTTCTATTTGTCGTTGCTTCAAATTTGATTTGCAATTTTTGTAGTTTTCATTTTAAATATGTAGTAATAATAATAATTTTAAAATATTTCACTTTTTCAATTTTACGATGTTGGAATTTTTTCATTTTTCAATTATTGAATTTTATAACTTTTTCATTTTCGGCTTTTCAATTTTTAGATTTTTAATTTTTCAATTTTTCGATTCTTCAATTTTTCATTTCTTCAAATTTTCGATTTGCAATTTTTCTGTTTTCCAGTGTTCCAATTTTTTAATTTTTTGTTGTTTCAGTTTTAAATTTTTAATTTTTCGGTTTCATGATTTTTCAATTATTGATTTCTTCAATTTTTGATTTGCAAGTTTGCAAGTTTCCATTTTAAATTACATACATATTTAAAAATTAAAATGAAAACTTGAAAACTTGTAAATCAAAAATTCAATTCAAGTTTCCATTTTTTCAATTTTACGGTTTTAGTTTTAATTTTTTTCAATAATTAAATTTTAAAATTTCTTCAATTTTTCGATTTTTCACTGTTACAGTTTTCCGACTTTGGAATTTTGACGATTCTGTAATTTTTCGATGTTTCAATTCTCGTGTTTTCCACTTTTTCGATTCGATTCGTTTTTTCTTCTTTCCAATTTTTAGATTCATTATTTTTTTACAGATCGATTTTTCAGTTTTTTAACTCAAAAACGAAAAAATATAAAATGAAAACTTTGAAAAAACTTAAAAATCCTAAAAGAGCAAAATCAAAAAAACGAAATATGTATTATAAAATCGAAATATTGAAAATCGGAAAATTGGGTATAACTGGAAATACAAAATTTGCAAAATTGAAAAATTGGAAAATCAGGGAACTGTAAAATCGAAGATTGAAAATTTGAAAGATTAAATTAACGAAAAATTATAAAATCGTAAGAAACATTGAAAAAATAAGGAAAGGAAAAAACAAAAAATGAAAACTTGTGATATCGAAAAATTGCAAATTGAAAAAATTGAAGATACCAAAAATTGCAAAATTTGGCAGTTGAGAAATTGAAAAATTTAAAGTTGAAAGAACGAAAAATTGTGGTATCAAAAAATTCGTCGAAGGTAAATCCAGATTTTTTAAAAAATTATAAGATAAGTTAAAGTAAATGTCGTTCTTGATTTAATGCAGTAAACTGCATTCATTAATTTTTTGAGTCAGCCTGTATAAATAATTCTAAAAGCTATGAGTGCATTGATAAACCACAAGTATATAGTCATAGTATTTTGAATACGTCAGAGAATATTTATTGTGTAAAATCTTGAGTTGACGTCATCAATTTTTAGGGAGGGGATAAATGAATATATTTTGCTTTAGGATTTACCATGGGTGTCGTACCCGGAAAGCGTTTACAAGTTTTCAGAGCATTGCAGTTTCAAAGTTAAATTGTGTGTTGTTAAAATTTGGATTTTTTTTCCAAAAGTCTAAGATGTGGTAAGTCGCCTTAGCTTACGCTCACGAACTAATACTTACATAACGGTGATAATTACTATTTTCCAGTACATATATAAAGTTAAAAATTTCGAAATTCGGAAATACATTTTGAAACCATTAAAACACATCACAAAAATTGCTTGTGTGACTACAGAAAACATGTGTATGTGCATTTTTTTAATACAGTCCTTACGTTTTTTTCTTTTTTTATTGTTATCTTACATTATTAATATTGATAATATAGAATATGTAATTAAGTAACTTGATTGATGTTAATCTTGTATTTGTGAAAATCCTATCTATTCTAAATTTGTAATTCGAAGTAACACAGTAATTAAATGCGGATAACTAATCACCGTTACTTACAGTGATCGCTTATCCAAAAAGTTACATGAACGTGTATGACAGAAACCTGACAAGATAGTAGGTTCCGAGATATGGTTACAAGCGTTTCGAGATACGGTTAACAAGTAGCAACAACAAACCCATCCAACCAATCAAATTAAATTGTCACTTGCGAATATCCAATACAATAAAAGGGTTCGGCGGTTATGAGCCGTCTCTCAACGGCTTTTCGAATTCTCGTAACGTTTGTCGGCAAACAGGTTTGCCAAAACGTGCTCAGTATTCATCATCCAAAGTGTGTAAACGTTAAGACTTAGTCATTCTTGGTTTTTTATGTAAAAAAAATCGTTAATTGTCCGAATGGATAACCGCCAGGTCAATCAGCTGGTCAAACCCGAACTCCTCCAAACAATCCGTGGAATCCGGATGATTCATTCATCTTACTTGCGTATGAGTCACTTCTCCATTGATAACAGGATCTAAAAATACTACGATTATGTACGTTCGGCTACCTTACATAACAAATTTAGGGACTTTTTCAGGCTGGCATTCCAAGCATACCTGCTTTTACGACCGTGACAATCCAAGAATTCATAAACGCGACTCACGCCGGCGCGCTATTGTTTGCCAACATTCGGTTTTTTCTGGTTCGGAAACAATCCTGCGTGCTCTAATCAGGATAATCGCAATGCTCTACCATTCATCGTAGTAAGCCGTGGGTGCTCGCGATCCAGCCGGCCTTGTATAAACACATGACTGTCTGACTTCCAGTCAGTCATGGCTTGCTCGGTTTTACAAATGATCGATTTAACAATGCAGTGGTAACAGTGTCACGCCGCAAAACCTCATAAGGTAATTCTCATCTATTTAATGATAACGTCTTGACGAATCGTAATCGAGGAAGATAACTCCAAACACTTGGAATTTCGAGAGCAGGTAGATAACGTCAGTTGAGTTTCTTACCTGTGACCGTGCAGACGCGATGTGAAGTGTGCCCAAATATTGTTTGTTGGTCAATGTTCGCGCTCAACATGCACTCCACAATCAGACCTTATTCGTACCGCCATTCCTGGGATCCCAACCTTAGCGTTAGGGACCGGATCAACTTCTTCAAGCAGAAGGAAGGGGTATGATGTTTTTCCGCGTGGATAACCTTTTGCGAAATTTTTCGCGGTGTGGGAGGGCAATTTCGAAATTCTTCCATAATTGATACATCTTGGGAAATATTTGGCAATGACATTCCGCGCATTTTTCGCTCCTCGCCGTACCGAAGTGTGTATTGTGCTCGCGATCCGGCTCGAACGACCAACCGGGGTATTTTTCGCCCGAACGTCACAATTTGGCAGAGCGTGCGACCAGATGCTCCCTAAAAACACACAAAAATATCAGAATGTGCCAAGTTTTGTAATACAAGCTAATTGATAAGTTTGATTGTCGTGGTGGGACTTCGCGCTGGAAATGTCGACCCTTGCGGGGCCTCCGCGGTGGAATTGCCCAAAAGCGAGCTTTTTGTCTAATGAAGTGATTGTGTGCATTATCCTCATTCAGACTAATTCATGAAGGTTGATGGTGGCATATCCGTCAATCTCATTATCAGTTGATAGAACAAATTGCGCTACCTGATTCTGCTAACTTGTTTGATCATGAAGGACGTTCGAGGAAGAAGACACCCACAACAAATAACGCGTTGGAAAAAACAGTAAATACAAGATTAAAGATGAAACAATGTGTGACATCATGTATACGCGAGGATTACGTTTTCATTCATACGTAACTCATGAATTGTTTCGGTGACATCACTTTACTAATAATAGTTTGTTATATCGGAGGTCGCGAGCACTTCTTGTAATAATCGCATCATTAACACATAAATAAGATAGTACGACATCGCGCATCAGCTATTAATCGTTTGTGTAATCAACGGATTACTAAGCACAACAGATAGCGTATACAAACTAGTACTCACGTTCCTCGTACTTTCCTTGCGTCTAATCCATTTCATAAACCAATCGAATTTTTTGCCACGATGAGGTCAACAATCCGGACACAAAACATTGACGCACAAAAATCCTTAATCCTCAGCTTGGAATTAACAAACGATAAGCACGATAAACATCACGTCTTCGCTGATTGACTAAGGATATCCGGTTCGGCAAACCGACGAAGCGGTGACAAATCTCGATGCACTTTCCTTTATTGGTAAACTGAAAGAAAGTTCGAAATTTTCTTTCCGTTACATGATAGTCTTATCGCAATGAAACCCGAATTTTCCTTCATTTTCTTATCGGTTTATCTCTTCCCACGATTAGAAAAAATCCTCGGGCGTCAGTCGATGTATTGTCGGAGATGTAATAGTGGTTTTTCTCTTACAGATGGCGACGGATTTGTCGGTCGACAATGCAAATGGAAATGAACATCCTACGATGATGACCATAAAAAATATACCAAGGTCGACAGTTACCACATCCTCGCAGGTAAAATAATTGCTTCCTTTAATTAAGTAGAGTGTTTGCTTCGGAGAACCGAAAATTAGTGCGCGTTGTTACACAATAGTTTCGCAAGAGAAATCTGTGTTTTGCATGTAGAAATAAAAAAGTATTGCCTACTGTGAATAGTGGCAGTTCTATTTCAAACTGAAGTTTGTTATACCGTTTTTATCTGAGGGGCGAAACTTCTCAGAAAAGTGACTTGTGTTTGACATCTATGAAGTAGATAACTAAAATAGGCTAGAGGACCGTACAGGAATAAGAGAGAGCGAAGCTCGCCACCCGCATACACAAACATAGGTGTACTTAGACGTGGCAAAATTTAGTGAAAATAGGTTGATTCATACTGTCATATATCATAATATTAATCCGAAATTAGTAAAGATCACAGTCTTTGTGATTAAAGCTAGCGGCTTAAAGAAAATGATAGCGATAAATATGTGGATTGGTTTTCCGTAGGGTTCGATCGCAAGACTTTTCATGAACAAACCATTTTCTTATCGGAAGAATTGTGTACAGAAGATTAAGATGATTTACGCTTTTTGGTAATATCCAATGTAGTGATAAATGACGAAAAGTGTTTATCAGTAAAAATGATGGAAAATACAATTTTGTTTTCTACTACCTAAACCCAAGACTTTTTTGAAGTCTTTATTTAAATAATTCATAAAAAAATGGAAGGCATTGATGATTTTGTAGTTGTTCAAACACTCAGACAGAAAAAAGCGTTAATTTCAAATGACATATTTAATAATTAACCTACTCGACATCTTATGTGACTGTCATTTACAAAAAAAAAAAACAGCCACACATGTTTCGAATTTAAAATTGACCTGCAAAAAATTTTAAATAAATTATCATGTTGCTAATCTAGTAACAAAAAAAATTGACGTCAAACACGTTAAAAGTTCAGTGCAATTAACACTGGAAAAACCATGAAAAAACCTGTTGACATACAAGACCTTTAAAAGTAATTTTTCTTTGGTTCGGCAGTGGTATTCCCTAAATTCCCTAGAGAGAACAGAAAATGTTATGGTTTGGAAACTTTCATAATGCGGTTCGTTTTTTATTGCGACCTTTTTATGTGAATATTTTGAATATTCACACCAATTCGGAGAACCTTAACTCCGGTCCAGGTCGGACGTTCACTAATCCCACACTTTAAAACTCCGGTCCGTTACTAGGTTTGTTGTAAATAATAACAATAATATGAGACATATTTTAGAAAATCGTATCTATAGAAATGCGGTTTTCATACTATTGCAAAATCATAATATTGCAAAATTTTTGCGATATAAAATTCCGCCGTTGTTTAACTTCTTTACTTAATGCACATTTACTTTCTGACTTAATCAGGTTCACATTTGTTTCTGTTTGCATGGATTTTAAAATTAGAATTTAAAAATGGACAGCTCAATTTTATACAAAGTTTACAACAGGTACTCTTATCAGTTTGGACCGGAGTTAATTGGTGATGATAATAAATGTAAACATCGTAAAAGGATTGAAAAAATAATCCCTACCTCATAACCTAGAGTGAAAAGCTTTAACGCTATTGAGAATGAAGTTGATAGTTGGTTCATTCATTGTTTTAAGCTTTTTCTTTTAATTAATTTAAACAGTCGAAAAAAGTGTAAATATTTTCATTAATAAAGTCGATGTTATTAATAACAACACCACAACAGAAACAAGTGATGACAGGTTTTTTCCAAACTGATAGCTACTAAGAGTATCGGTGTATTTACTTGTTTCTTTCTTTGATTTTTTCATTTTCAGTCCTAAATCTAGTTCCAAGCAATCGCGCCAGTGCGCCAACTTTCAACAGTAAATAATATAAATGTTATGTCATTATTTGGTTTGCTAGTTTATGTAACGAGAGGCTTAATATGGAACTACCTACTCATCTAAAAAATGACGGATGCTAGAAATGTGATGAGATTTTTTTTTAGATTTTACCGAAAAGTGATTTTTTCATTTAAAGAAAAAATAACTTATTTGAATTCCTGCATTCAATTTCTTGACTTCAATTAATGGTGGTTTTTCCATTAGACCGTGCAACACTTTCCTTCGAACTATTATAACAAGTATTCGCACGAACCAGTAAAAAATAGATTGTATAAGATAAATTATTGAGTGCAGTGAGGTAGACGGAGTGACCAAAGCTCGTGACTCACAGTGCAATGTGTACAAATCGATAGACTTCCGCGTAAAATTTTTACTCATCCGTGAACTTCTTACAGCACAATTTTAGTACCTCTCTTTTGAGAGCCACTGCCAAGTCAAAGTCCTCCCAAATAATCGCATTTATCTATCACCTATTTCTAATCGCATATTGTTTGGCCGCTATTTATTTATACTCCAACCCAAGTTGTTTTTATCGCGAATGCTCTATTCTTCATGTCGCCTCCACCCAAATATTTACTCTCCCACATTCGTGGGCACAATGTGTACCATAAAATTGGCCAAAAGTAACCGTTCGCTTTCGTCGGAACTACTGGATTGTGTCCAACGTTTCGATGCAAAAATCTATAAATACACTTAGAATCACAACACTGAAAATACTATCATGTCTCATCAACGGACCTTTTAAATTCAGTTGCAGACAAACTCACAAACCAGTACGACAACGACCCGCGTGTCCAGCTCGACGAGCACCCAACGACTCCACGTGACTTCTTCCGACCTGAAGGCATCTAACATGAAATCAGACCTCGTCGAACTTAAAAACAACATGAACGACATGAAGAGCAGCATATCGAACTTGAAGCAATTCAAGAGCTCCTTGGAGAACCTCGTCGACGTCGACGACGACGAAATGGAGGAGATCACCCAGCCCTTGGTGACCTTCCCCGACGACACGCCGGTGCCGTCGGAGATAGGCACCCCCACGAACGCCGTGGACACCGTCAAATTCGAGCAGAAGACCATGAACAACTTCAGGAAGACCAAGGTATGACTTCTCGAAATTCCCGTTGTTCGGTGATTCAAAGGTTTCAATTTTAGACGGTTTGTTTTTAAATAAATAGCGCGTGGGAGAAGCGCCGAATTATTTAATGACGATCGATTTATTGATAACGAATTGCGCTTCGGGGAATGTGAGCTGTCGGGAAGTTCGTGTTTTGGTGACAGATTAATAAGTAATTGGAAATATTTACGAGTGGCTAAGATTAAAGATAAATGAAATTGGCGATTGAAAACATATCACTCGTAAATAGTGAATATTTGTTGATAAGACAAATGACGTGGAAAGATTTAGAATTGACGATTGTTTTAATAATAGTTGTAAAAAGTGACGGTGCTAAAGCTGGCCGGCATGTTTTTTGAAAGTCTGAAGTTCATACCCCCCTTGGCTAATGGTTAGTCATTTTATGGGCAACTTATAAATTGTTGTCAAGATTAGCACAATTTATGGAAGCCTTTTACTTGATAGGATTAGCATAATTAGGCGTTTGGAGCCGTTCATCAACGCTAGGAACCAAATCCGTTATGCCTGGGTTAATGCTTCACTTTAGAAACCAAAACCAAAGTAGATAAACAAAGTCGGTTTGTTTATGGCTACCAAAAGAAAGACTTTTCACAACATCAAATTTTTAAATAAAAGCCAAGTACACGTTAAGATAATAAATATTTTCAATTTTGTGTTTAAGAATCTTATCATCTAGACGTCATCATTACATCCGCTTTATTACTTTTAAAGTGGCATCTAGAAAGTTAGACTTCGCTCGTTATGTTCTTACAATAGGGTATCGTAAATTTTGGTCCAGGCAAATGTCACAAAAGGTGCCTTCAGAAGTCCATCCAAAACAAAGTCTTTGTTAAAATCGAGAGACGGCCCAAAAATCTATTTGTCAGTAAACATTTCGGTTTATCTTGGGGTCGCTGCCCACGAGTAAATAGACTTTTCAGAAAAGATGGATAAAGCCAGTAAACAATCAACATTTTATTCAAATCAGTTCACTAAAAGTTTCCAGTGCAAGTAGTTGTTATTATAGCGAATGCCCCACTTTGACATAATGCACATTGTCGTATTCGTAAGTAAATATTTCATTCTTCAATATGTGAACAAATCGACATTTAAAAAATTGTTACAGTCGTCAATAAATATTTCGTAACGTCCGGCTAATTGGCCACAGCCGCTATAAATTAGTGATAATTATTAGCTGTTTGTTATTTAAACCCAACTCATTTCGTTTACTTTCAAAACCGTATTCAACTTGTAGGTCGTGAAAGACGGATTCAGCGCCGAAAAGGAAAGCGCGAAATGTGCCGAAATGAAGAAAATTCAAGCTGGAGATCTCTCCTACGAGGAAAACAGTGCAGCTGCTGCCAGCAGAGCCCGCTTGGAAGTAGACGGCGTTTCCGCGGAAAAAAGCCAAATGAAAGCCAAGGTAATACTTAAATCTCAACCTAAACAACCGAGAAACGACGTTCCTCGATCCTCGGTTGCATAATTTGGCCTTGCTGTGTTCTCCCATCAGAAAGAAAATGAAGCCCGAGAGAATCCTTGTGTAGCAAGATAAAACGAAATTTCTCACATAAAGTGCACTACGATTTTTGTGTTATAATGTGAAAGCGCACCCGGGTTTTTGAGGACCGTCGGTGTCGAGTGGTCAGAGCCGGCCTTTAGCACTTTTTTCCAGACTAACCCTTCAGCTGCGTGTAAACCTTGGCCTGCTATTTAGGTCACTTGAGGCAACACTCCTTCTCAGGTGTGCCGCATTATAAATGTAAATAGTCGAGACATATAAAAATAATTACCGCTGCCATAATGGCCAGCGCATAAATTGCGCGAAAAAATCCGGCTACCCCCGAACCCATCGATCGTTTCCTTTTCACGGTAAATCACGTGCAAACAAAGCACAATAATTGCTAATCTTATCGCGATTGTACCACCCACATAAAATGGTCCCAGTGGTTGCATGTTTTGGTAGTTGCAATCGATAAAACCAGTGCGCCACTAGCGTCGGGACGATCGGTGACCTCAGTGGCCCCGATGTTCACGCGATGAGTCGTGTCGCTTTCGTTTTTCTCAAAAATTCGAAAAATGTCATAGGGTGTGGGAGGTGTTTTGAAAACGTGGCTGACAAACGACTACTGAGTAGATTCGCAAGATTTACGGGAAAGGTGCGTTCGATGTGACTTGTCAGTATGAGGGGTCGATAAAGGCGGTCTTAAGACTAGCCTTGGGCTTATTTTCTGAAACGGGGTATGGTGGGCACTATATTTGTCATCTCGTCAAGCTTTGGCTGTTGTAGGTTGCATATTAGTCGTTCATTCATGTTGACCTAAAAGTAAGTGTTTTTGTTGCACTAGTCCCATACGCACTTTTTCTACGGTGGCCACTTTGGCATTTTTTTTTTAGTCAAGTGACAGACTAGACAAATCATACTGTTCGAGTAAGCTGTGACTGGTACAAATTTTCAAAAATTATTACGTTGTTGATTTTTGGAAAAATAATTATTTCGTTGTCTTATTATCAATAAATTCCGGAAGTTAGTGGTCCGCATATGAGGGCAAATACTGCAGAACGTGTTGCCTATCACATCATGATGAATTTATTAATAACGACTTATGATTATGACATAATCATTTCTCCATTCTTTTCAAAAATTACACAAAAATATTTAGAATTGTTCCATTTTCACACGTTATCAACTAAGAGAACTAATGAAATGCCACAAGATTTTTTATTATTACATTTAAACAAATCTAACTCGGATTAAACCAAGAGCTCCTGATTGGCAATAATTGACAGATTAGTGTTTCTATATAGGGATGATGCTTTTTCGAAGTTTGTGGCATACGGCCTCACCCACATTTTGTTAGTTCGTACGTTGTTTGTTTGAATTAATGTGCAGATAAACTTGCCTAAAATTAGTTCACTAAAGCGACACTAGGCGTCACTTAACTTTATTTAACGGTATTAAAAATACGGTACAGCTTAAGTCATGTCCTGAAGTGGTACTCAGTACACTGACATCTGATGTTAGCGCACGAAAAAATGTAAATTTATCGAACATATTTTATGCCTGTCGTGGGCCATAAATAAGCGTTCTGAAAAATTTGCCTTGACCTAAAGCTCAGATAGATATTTAAAATAATTTTATTGCGCCATTAGATCAATATTTATAAAACGGTCCGCACTAATTCACTGATGAATTCCAGAAGTGTCCGAAAATTCGCACACCTTTAAATTTTTCCACCTACAATGACAGCGTAAATGCGTCACAAAACGTTGATTATCCTTATCACAAAAAACGAGCGCGTCTACAAGTGATATATGAGTGCGTCATAAATTACCGTATCTTGGCTATATTTATCTTTATAATTATTTATATAAAAGGTTCAAGTGGTGACCAAAAATATATTCATGTGATTCACACGAAAAACTCTTGTTTATTTTGAAAAGATATTCGTATTTGATCTGTCATTTCTGTGTGGCTGCCAGTCAGTTCTTCTCAGCCTCTCTAAAACACACAATTGTTACAATTCCGCGTTAGTTACCCATCAGTGTTTAATACGTAGCAGGAACAAAATCGCAAAATAAAACATGGCAGTTATCCAAACCCATTCCGTATTTTTACACAGTTGATAGAGTTTTGTCAGTCAGGTCTATATCGTGTGCACACCACACCGCCTCCGCTCGGAATGTTCTGATCAATTTCGTCAATTACCACGGTTTTGACCCAAATGTGACAGTGCAGTGCTCGCAAGATGTCTGCACCTTGGCCTGTCAGAAAAGGTGCCTTCAAAAGCACCGGACAGAGTGACACGCCGCTGTGCTCCCCTAAGCCGAAACTCAAACTCTACATAAAAAAAAATGTAAAAAGATTTCCATGATTACGCTTTCCTTGAAACTATTTACGTACTGATGCTAATGGTTTTATAGTTTCACCATACTTAACCTTGCTCAGTTTTGCCGCAGCTGCTGGTGTTGAAAGTTGTTTCCCTAAAATTCTCGAGGAACATGGCTGGGGGTGTTAACGGTAACAATTCCTAGCTTGAATATGCGCGAAAGCAGTATTAGTACCGCTTAATTCGAGCATCCTGTCACAAAACATGTAAATTGTGATGTTCGTAACGCTGTAATTTTCTGCAGGAAGCCCGATCGCTGAAAGCCGGAGATCTGAGCCAACAGGAGTCCAAAAATATGGCACACACGAACATGAAAGTCACTACGGATAAATTTACCAGCGAGCAAACGGCAATGGAAAGCCAACAGCAGAGGCAAACGGTCACTCCGAGTGGGATCTTCAATCAAGAGAAGCACAGCTCGTCTAGTCACTCAGTGTACACCTCCACGACCAAAGGAATCAGTACTTCCGCTGCCAGTTCCATGCTACAGGTACTAACTCCATTTACTCTCCCAATCCCGTACTAATATCAATCGTTGCAGTTCCGTTTGACCACCAACGAGGACGAAATCCTGAACATGACGTGCGAGGATTTGGAGCAGCTCTCGACCACGTCTAACCCTCAAGAGGTAGAAAAAGCCATCCACAAGTACTCCATCTACTTGGACCAATCAGTTAAATGCCTCCAGAAGGCGGACACGACGAACGCTCCACTTATACTCGACAAGATTAACGACGTAATGCAAAAAGCCTGGGCAGTACCTACACATGGGCACGAGCTGGGGTACTCCCTTTGCAATGCATTACGAAACTGCGGGGGTTTAGACCTCCTCATCACAAATTGTACGAAAACCGACACGAACCTGCAATTTTCCAGCGCGAAGCTTTTAGAACAGTGCCTCACAACAGAAAACCGGGCTCATGTGGTCAAACACGGTCTCGACAAAGTGGTCAACGTAGCTTGTGTGTGTACTAAAGTGGCAAACTCGGTATCTCATTCGCGCGTTGGTACCGGAATCCTCGAACACTTATTCAAACACAGTGAAGAAACCTGTAGTGACGTGGTCTCACTCGGTGGCCTAGACGCTCTCCTTTTCGAATGCAGGAAAAGTGACATCGAGACGCTACGTCACTGTGCCGGAGCTTTAGCCAACCTGAGTTTATACGGAGGCGCCGAGAACCAAGAGGCCATGATCAAGAGGCAGGTACCCATGTGGTTGTTCCCTCTGGCGTTCCACAACGACGACAATATCAAGTACTACGCTTGTTTGGCCATCACCGTTCTGGTGGCGAACCCGGAAATCGAAGCCCAGGTGCTCCAGTCGGGTACTTTGGGCCTAGTGGAACCTTTCGTCACGTCACATAACCCTTCCGAATTCGCTAAATCCAACCTGGCTCACGCACACGGTCAAAGCAAAACGTGGCTGGAGCATTTGGTGCCAGTTTTGAGCTCTAAACGAGAGGAGGCTAGGAATCTGGCCGCCTTCCATTTCTGCATGGAGGCCGGCATTAAGCAGCAACAGGGGAACACGAATATTTTTGCCGAAATCGGTGCTATTGAATCCTTGAAAAAGGTGGCTAGTTGTCCGAATGCTGTCGCTTCTAAGTATGCAGCGCAAGCGTTGAGACTCATCGGGGAGGAAGTACCACATAAGCTAAGCCAACAAGTGCCGTTGTGGTCGGCTGAAGATGTAGAAGAATGGGTCAAACAAATCGGGTTTGCTCAATACTCTGCTAGTTTTGTAGAAAGCCGTGTTGACGGCGATCTTTTGCTTCAGCTTACCGAGGAAAATCTCCGGGAAGATATCGGGCTGACGAATGGCATTAAACGAAAACGGTAAGGCATCGGTACTACTAATTAACATCAGGTATTCATGGATGCTTGCAGATTTACGCGAGAACTACAAAAGTTGAAGAAGATGGCTGACTATACGTCGAGGGATACCGCGAATATTAACACATTTTTGCAAGCCCTGGGTCCGGAGTTTAGTATTTACACCTACAGTCTGCTCAATGCGGGCGTCGAAACCAAAGAAGCTCTGCGCAACATCTCCGAGGACCAATTGTTGAACGAGTGCGGTATTATGAATTCCATCCATCGATTCCGAATCATGGAAGGAATCAGGCAGCTCGAGAACGGTCTCGCGAATTTAAACGAAGACAACTTGGACAAATCGTTAGACGTTTTCGTTAGTTATAGACGTTCTAACGGATCCCAGTTAGCTAGTTTACTCAAAGTCCATCTACAACTGAGAGGTTTCAGCGTCTTCATCGACGTCGAACGGTTAGAAGCGGGCAAGTTCGACAACAACTTGTTACAAAGTATTCAAAAAGCGAAACACTTCTTACTAGTACTCACACCTAACGCTTTGGAGAGGTGTCGAGGGGACACCGAACGAAAAGACTGGGTTCATCGAGTAAGTACCATCGAGTCGTACCCAAACGAGCGCTAACCTTAATCTTCACAGGAAATCGTGGCAGCTTTACAAGCCCAGTGCAACATTATTCCAATCATCGACAACTTCCAGTGGCCGGAGGCCGACGAATTACCTGAAGACATGCGGCAGGTGTGTCACTTCAACGGAGTCCGGTGGATTCATGACTACCAAGACGCTTGCGTGGACAAATTAGAAAGGTACGATCTCGATTCGCAAGTAGAAGGAGTTTTCTGACTCGAATTGTAGGTTCATGCGAGGGGAACTGAACGCTCGAAGCGCCGACGGGTTGAAATTCGGCAAAGGCGACATAACACCTGGGACACCAGCCAACCCTAGCCTCGTACGACAGCCCCCGACGTACCAAAGAATGCACAGTAACGACTCCGGAAGTGGCAAAGGCTCCGATAAGGACGTCAACGGGAACACGGGGCACCCGAGGGACTGACTAGATGGTCCCCTAGCCTCGGGAACTCCTACTCCGCTACCTAGGTAAGGCAGATTTTTTCTGGGGGTGACGCATCATTCGTACAGGGCGCTCGGGATACAGTACAAGCTTGAAATTTTATCAACCAAAATGATGCTGGTACTTCTTCCCGCTGGCGCATGACCGCCCCCCATCCATTGGTGGCGGTGGCTTGCATGTTTCATGACCCTGCCACGGCATGGTGCTTCGTCCCGGATATCTTAACATACCGTTTTTCTATTAACAAACCCTTTGACTAACATAAAGTTCAGTTCTTATTTACAGGTTCTATAAGACAGCTAGTCCTTCGCGGAACTGGATTATGAACACGAACAGATACCCACGTGGACTGCCACCGCAATATCCGTACACTCGAAGAGGTTCAAATACTCCAGTGGCGTCCGTCGGGTTGGCTGTAAAGCCCCCACTCCCGAACCGATCTCGTAGTTTGGATGGCCTCCTGGATTCAGAGCCACCAAGTGCAGCTCCAAACGCAACTATAACTGAAAAAACTCCGTCCGATACCACGAAAAGTTGTGACGATTTAGACAAAGATAAAGAGACTGAAGACGAATTTAAAGTAAATAGTGTAAAGTCGCAAAGTATGGACAATAATTTAGACAATGTCGATAAGGTGTCGATACAAAGCGGTTCCAGTGATTCGAAACGTAAACGAAATTTCATGGACCGATGTGTTAGTAAAGTGAGATCTCTTATTAAGAAGTAGTTCGCCACTATTGTGTAAACTATATTAGTAATAATTACTGTACTTTATTTACATACACAAGATGTATAAGTGATAATTTTATTTATTATTGTACCTATTTGTTATTTATAAATTTTAATGGTAGGTTCGGAGTGTAAATTCGGGCCTATTGTGGTTTTTAAGGAAGAGTTTGCGTTTAGTGATCGAATTGTTCGAACGATCGGTAAAAACAAACTCTTGTTTTATTTTTTATGGCAACTAAATTACTTAGTACAAAATTGTGCTTTTAAAGAAATGTGATCATATGCAGCCGTGGCAGTTGTTGTGAACTATTTTTGGACACTTTTTAGAATTAAGCGCAACCAATTTCTTTATGCAATATATTAAAATATTATATTTTAGCAATTCTAACAAGTTGTACCAAACTTGCCTAAAGTGTTGGTATACGAAAATTTTACAATGCATCATTGCCTTATTGTTCGATAGTAATCGATGTGCAGGATTAACACATTTTATTAGTAATAATGTAATAAAGTTGTTTTTTTATGTTAAATTTAAAAATATATTTTATTAAGATTCAGGCGTTTTTGTTTACGAAACTTACCTAAATTACAAGTCCGGACATTTATGGATTACGGAAAATAAAAGATTGCAAATACGCAGTTTAGAAGTACAAAACAAACTAAACCACTGAACTGTCATCTGCAAATAAAGACCACTGCGACGATCATGAAGTCACCGTTTATAATGGGGTATCACGTAATCTCGGTATTCTGCTGTTTAAATAAAATAAATGGACAACTATGTTGTCATTCCACTATCTACTTTAATTATATACAGTTGGTAGCACGCGAAATTTTAATTCTAGATCATTTATTGGGCACACGAAAAATCTTTAAATCGTTAAAAAGGGGCTAAAATCCTATAAACCGAGAGAACAAAAAAAAAACACGAACAAAGGCAGCCATGGATTTTTGAAAATTTATCTGGGAGAATGCAACCATCAAAGACAAACTTTCAAAAATTTACAATAAATCTAAGAAAGAAATAGTTAGAAGACGATTTATTGCCAACAGGTAAGCTTAGTGCGAACCAAGGGGGTATTTATTTATTTGCGGTCAACTACTTTTATGATGGTCATATAACCTTATAGCTTTTGGAGTACTTTACTGAAATGTTGCAAACGTTTTAAGGTTATATAGGAAAGATGATAAATGGTTAACAAAATTTGTTCGTTTAAGACCTTCCCAAAAAATTATAATGTTATCTTATAATTCTGCCGAACAAATGATCTTTAAATTTTATAAAATAACATATTCCTGCATGTGTGATTTATGAATCCGTCTTGAGTCTTTACCCTTTACCCTTAGCATCCAGATTAAAAAAAAAAAAAATCAACCAATTTGTATAACAATATTTTACAATGTAACTTTGAAATTACAAAAACGGAATGTTGTGAAATCACGCAAAGATTAAGATTATTTGAAACAATAATTAATCAAAATTTGTCATCTTACATTTTTGCCGAATTTCTTCAAATGTATGGGTGTTTTTGGGAAAAAACTTAGTATGAATTAATCAATCAGCCCTTTCTTCTGAGTGGAGGACACAAAATCGACCAAATTTCTTTTTTTTTAATCACTGATGTTTGAGCTAGTAGTCGAATTCGGTCGAAGTATAATCATAAACAGTCGAAGTTAAGCATTTATAGTGGGAAATTGAAATTGTCTACATTTTTCTCTTAGGGGTTGCGAAGATGTTAATAACGCCACTTTATAAAGGTTAACAGTTATCACAAAACGAAAATCGCAGAATCTAATTTTATAATTTTTTAAACATACTTCAAAGGCGAGGGAAGTTCTGTCAAAATGTGACATTACTAAAAATATTCTAGATTATAACTTACCTAATACCAAATGGATTCAACAATTTTTTAGATCTTATTTTTACCAATATTATGGACCTACAGCCAATTAATGCCCATAAGCCCCTATTAAACGAATCAGTTTTTCACTCCAGTTACGAATTTGAGGTTACTTGTAACTTAGATCAACACCATTTAGAATATGAAGCGGTATATCATAATTTTAAAATGCTGATTATGAAGAAATTAACTATCGATTGTGCCGAATCAATTGGAAGGAAATTTTCTTAGACAAAGATATTAATCAGGCAATTTTCACATTCTATAATTTAATTTATGACGTAATCCATAATTTAGTACCGAACAAAAAATTTCGAACATTTCGAAATTACAATATAAAATAACAGGTGAAAACGGGGATTGCATGTAGTTTTTGAGAGTTAGAGCTTTATGTAAAAACAAATCGAATGAATGTTATCAGAAATATATCGCGGAAGTTGAGGACGAAATACACTCCGATCCTTCGAAATCTTTGTGGAAGTTCTGGAAAAATCAAAACAAGAATCTGGGATATCCAAGTCGTATGAACTTTGATGGTAAGGAAGCCGTTGGGCAAGAATCAATAGCTAATTTATTTGCTCAGTTTTTTCAACTGTATAGTGATCCGGACAATATACATTTTAACAAAATAGCTGTTTGCAGGTGAGGTCTCCTTTACTTTTCATAGGTTTACCGAAAAAGTGTTTAACAGCGTTTTAAATTTAAAAAATTCGGCCAGTACTGGTCCTGATCTAATTCCATCGCAGTTTCTAATTCCATATGTGTTTTTAACATAACTAAACCGACAACTTATTTATTCAATTTATTTCTGCATTTTGGAAAATTTCCCGATCTATGGAAAACAGTTACTTGGTTCCAATACACAAATCTGGGGATAAAGAATTGATTTCAAATTACAGAGGTATTTGTATACAATCGGTTTTATTTCCATACAGTTAAAAATGGCAACTAAGCACATAATAAGTACCAAAATTTTTTAATTGATACTTTGGAAAAGTCCTATGTTATAGTGAGCAGAGAAGTGAATACGCGTATTTTTGTCGCCGTTACTTTTATTGTGACACTTGTGTAATTATTCAAGTAACCTTAAGTTTGTGTATAATCTGTATAAAATGTCTAACTGTCCAATTAGTAAATTAAAAAGTGATTTGGATGTGCTAAAATCTGAACTGCAGGCAATGAAAAACAACCAAGAAAATGTCGCTCGTTCTGATAATGACAACCTATCCGCTGAAGAACTAATCACAGAGGTCGAGGAAAGAAATCGGAGGGCTTACATTTTATTTCTTTTTAATTTATCTGAGTCGGATGAAGAAACTGATGTCAAACGTAATGAGAATGATACATCCCGAGCTTGTCAAACCATATTCTCTGGTGAACATGAAAAAATTAAAATTATATCGTGTTGTCGGTTAGGAAAATATAACAATGAAAGAATTCGTCCTCTTAGAATATCATTTGAGAATCCTCAGTATGCGACAGAAACATTACGAAAGTAGGTATATCCGCAAAGAAAAATTGTATCTCAACAGAGATTTAACTAGACGCCAGCAGAATCAAAATTATATGATAAGGTCTGAATTTAAAACTAGCAGAGAACAGGGTGAAGATGATATAATTTTAAAATATTCAAATGGAATACCAAAGATCCAAAAGGTGGAGAAAAAAAAACTCGTAAAAATCCAACAGACTACCAACAACGTCCAACAAAAATCAAATTACAATTTTAACGTTTTTTACCAAAATGTGAGGGATTTAAATACAAAAGTAAGTGGTTTTTATACTAATATATGTGCATCTGATGACGACATTATAGTTCTAACCGAAACCTGGCTAAATAGCAATGTTTTGAGTTCTGAAAGCACTTTTAATGTCTTTAGGAATGATAGAAGATGTGGAAGGGGAGGAGGTGTCCTAATCGCAGTAAATACCCAGCTCAAACATTAGATATAACATCTCCCATACCTCAGATTGAAATAGCTGCTGCCAGAATTTGCATTAAGGTCACTATGATAACTCTTGTAGCCATCTATATTCCGCCCTCACATTCAGTTGTGAATTATGTTCAAATATTTGAAGTTTTAGAGAATCAGATAGATTTTTCGAACCCTTCACTTATTTTGGGGGATCTGAATATCTCAGAGCTCACTGAATGTATGAGTAAAAATAGTACAACACATTTGGTCAATACTTATGCTAATTTTATATCCTTAAACAACATTACACAGCACAACAAAATTACCAACGTAAACTCCAAGATACTAGATGTGGTATTGTCAACTAATCACTTCAGTGTTAATTGTAAATCAAGTCAACTTCCCCTAGTACCACAGGACTTACATCACCCATCGCTAGATGTGTCTGTATCATACACTTCCTATGAAGTTATCAATTTCCATCAAAGTTCAGATGCAGTAAAATTTAATTTTTATAAAGCCAACCTGCCGGACTTGTATGCAGCGCTAACATCTGTTAATTGGTCACAGCTTGAAAACATCAAAGAAGTAGATACTGCAACTGACTATTTTTATTCAGTAATATACAATTTATTTGATCAATATGTACCCAGAAGTCCCAGAACTACCTATAACTCTAAACGTGCCAAGTACCCCATATGGTTTACAAGTTCTATTATTAATAAAATAACATAAAAAAGAAAGTAGTGGAATTTATATCGTAAAACGAAAATTTTACTTCATTTAGATAGAGGCAAAATTCTTAGGAAGGAAATAAGGAGGCAAAGCCGCATGGAATATACGAGTATAAGATTTGTTGAAAACAGCGAAAACTCCATCAAACATGATGCTAAAAAGTTTTGGTCCTTTGTAAAAGCCAAACGAAAATCGCCTACAATACCAGCAGAATTGACTTTTGGTGATAGTATTGTGTCAACTCCTCAAAATATTGTCAACGCTTTTGCAACTAATTTTGCGAGTATTTACTGTGATAATAGTGTATTTGCCTGTGATATAAATAATAGCTGTGATAATAATCTTAATGCTTGTGATATTTGTGGTAATGATCATTGCACGTCTCTTAAACTAGAAAACATCTGTGATATCAGTGCTGTGCTACATTCATTCTCTATCAATGAAGCAGATATCTTAGAAGCTGTGATGAAACTTAAACCCAACTTAGTAGCTGGTCCTGACAATGTACCTGCGTTTTTTGTTTTAGACTGTATTCGTTATTTATTAGTTCCGCTATGTTATATTTTTAATTTAGTGTTAAAATCATGCAAATATCCGTTCATGTGGAAATTATCAAAAATATATCCTGTTTTTAAAGCAGGAGATAAGTCCAATATCCAAAACTTTAGGGTCATAGCACTATTATCAAACTTTGCAAAACTATTTGAATGTATCTTATCCAACAATATATATTCTCATTCTATTGTGTCTACTGCTTTAGATGATGGTTTGCAGGTAGATGTGCTATACACCGATTTGATAAAAGCGTTTGATCGTGTAAACCATTGTGTACTATTTAAAAAACTTGAAATGTATGGATTTTATGATAATATATTACTCTTATTAAAATCAATGATTATGGGAAGAAGGCAGTTCGTCGAGTATGGTGGATTTAAGTCTTTTGAGTTTATTGTAAATAGTGGGGTTGTTCAAGGCTCTAACTTGGGTCCTTTGTTGTTTGTAATTTTCTTCAATGATGTTGTAAAACATCTTAACTGCAAATGTTTCATATACGCAGACGACTTAAAGATGGTGAATATCATAAGATCTAATAATGATTGCTTAAAGCTGCGGGGCAATTTAGATAATTTTATTACTTGGAGTTGTATTAATAAACTAGAAATTAATAAAGACAAATGCAAAATCATGAGTTGTACTAGAAAGATAGATAAAATTAACTTTTATAATAATATCAATGGTGTACTGTTAGAAAAGTGTAATGCATACAGAGATTTAGGAGTCATAATTGATTCTACTTTGTCTTTCGTCCCACATATCGAACAAATGGTTAATAGCTCTCTAAGAACGGTAGGGTTTATTATAAGAAATGGAACAGATTTTAAAGAAGTATTTAGTATCAAAATATTGTTTTATACTTTACTGAGAAGCAAACTTGAATATTGTTGCATAATTTGGATGCCTTATTATCAAGTTTATATTAACCTCATCGAAAATGTATTACGAAAAATTGCTAAATTCATCTATTTTAAAATGTATGGTACTTATTCGCCTCAGCACTGTGATTCAAGAGCACTATTTGATATTGTAGGTGAATCCTCACTTCAAAGTCGTAGGAATATGACATGTACCTATATCTTTTATGCAAAAACTGATAAACGGTAACATATCTTGTACATCTAAGGGTGTGGGGACAAAAAATCTGCACAAATTTCAAACTAGAATAACTGTATTATAAAAGCAGGTATTAATAACGTGATCAACAACATTTATAAAAACAACTTTAAAGAACACAATCTGCACCATATCTACTTGCTTTACGAATTTTTGTTTTAACACGGCGCATTAAATTTGTAAAAGCCGATATTTTTGTTTGCCGTATTTTCAGCAGTATACGCTTCTTTAATTCTGCATGTGTCGAGGCTTCCCATCCATTTTCGTACCCATTTCTCTTTAGGTTTCTCCAAAAACGTTCAATTGGGCGTAGTTGAAGTACGTTGGGAACATTTTTGTCCTTAGGGATAAAAGGAATGCTTAACTCATTATATGCAGCAAAAACGTTAGCTGCGTAATAAGCTGTTGCCATGTCTGGCCAAAATACAAAATTGCCATCCGAATGCTTTTCTCTTATAAAGCGGACAAGTCGAGACCTAATGCACTGTTTTTCATAAATATCTGCATTAACAGAATTTCCAGATGGGCAAATAACCGCAGTAGAATGTCCACGTGACGAAATGGCCAACCAAACCAACAACTTGGACTGAAATTTTTTATAACGTTTGAATTTCACTTTATCATCTACTTCTTCTCCTTCCTTGCAATAGAAATGTTTATTGTTAGTAGTATCGCTACCATCAAAAGTGAAGTAGGATTCGTCATCGATGATTATTTCAGTTCCATTTGAGGGGGAAAAAGCGGATTCAGAAAGATGCCTTAATTTTCGTTTTTGTTCCAACTTTTGTTTTTCTGAATATTTAGGGGCGAATTTTCGCGTTGCAAGTTTGACATTATTCTCCTTTAATATGTTGCTAACATACTTTTTGTCAATTTTAAATTTCGGTCCAATCTTTCTTAGTGAAACACCAAGTTTACCGTGACTTTGATTGACTAAGGCTTCTCTCTTCTTCTGGGACATTTTTCTTGCTGGTCTTCCGCTTCCTACTTGTCTTTCTACCGAATTCCCATTCTCTACTCTTCTGCAAATGCTATAAGTTGTCCTTTTTGATATCCCCATTTGGAAGAAGTGATTAACGGTGAATGACTTTTTTAAATGCATATGCCTTCTATAAAATTCGGCAATCACAGATCGGCGATCATTTTCGTTTAAGTGTTCCATTATTACAAAAAATATTGAAACTTTCAAGAGGAACTAGGCATAACAATTTTTAACAACTGTAAAAAAATGTTATAACGTCAACCGTCATTTTTCTCAAAGCTAACTCGATTTTCGGTGAATTAAAATTTGTGCAGATTTTTTGTCCCCACACCCTTATATTGGAGAGTATAAAGTTTGTTTGTCCACGCGTAAACTGTAGCACTCCAACAACATTTTATTACAAAGTATCATGTACTTATCACCATTTTAACAGTCCACTAATCAGATGTTTAAGACTGTCTAATTGTATAATACCTCATGGCATAGACGTATTTTTTGACAACTTTTATAATCCAAGACTTAAATTAAAGCTATTAACTGTTTGTAGAAATTTTTAATTGTTTGTAAAAATTTTTAATTAAGCGTATATATTTATTTATATTTAAACCACAGTGTAAGTAAACGTATCATATCGTATTTTTTCCTCTGTTCACTTTAAGAACCTGTTAGTGTTAAGTTGAAAATTGTTAGTTTTTTTTTCTGTATTAATGTTTACAAGTATGTACCTACTAATGTAACCCTGTGTGTTTCCACCATAGACGTTAGTCTGTTGGAATTAAATTATTATTATTATTATTATTATTAAAAGGGTAAACAAGTTGACTCAATTTATGGGGACTTGGCGAAAGCCTTTGATAAGGTTAACCACAAAATCTTAGTGAGCAAACTAACTATGAATTTTGATGAGATGTTTGTCCAGTGGATTGAAAGTTTCATATCAAATAGGCCTCAGGTTGCTAGAATTGGAAACTCGTCTTCAAACACCATTTCTGTGAAATCAGGTGTCTCTCAACGAACCCACTGTGGGTCTTTATTGTTTAATTTCTTTATTAACGGCATTTACCTTTCGGCGTATTTTTCAAAAATACTCTTATTTGCAGACGACTTAAAATTATTTCCAGAGATATCATCAGTTCTGGATTGTGCCCTTCTTCAAAGTGATTTGAATCGAATATATAATTAGTGTGTATGGAATGATATGAAAGTTAACACAGAGACATATTTTAATAGGTATTATTTGTGTATTAAGAGCACAAAATTATACATTGCCGATTGAGAGAGAAAGTTGCGGCGCGACGAAATCGGCAATGAATTTGCGCTCGGAATACACACAAGATTTTTTCTACAATCAAGACAGTTTGCACAATTATTAAAAACGTCCCACTTTTACAAAAAAATTAATTTTATTAACAATAAAACTCAAAACTTTGTATACACCAAAGTTTGTTTACCTGTTGCTATGGAATGAACTGGCCAGTGAATATTTGATTAATTGGATTAGCGAGCGTTTTGTACATTGTCGCGCGTGAGGGACAAAGTGACGTTCCTCGGAAAACTTGACACGCGCGACAAAATGTACAAAACGCTCGCTAATCCAATTAATCAAATATTCACTGGCCAGTTCATTCCATAGCAACAGGTAAACAAACTCTGCTTTATACAAATTTTTGAGTTTTATTGTTGATAAAATTAATTTTTTCGTAAAAGTGGGACGTTTTTAATTATTGTGCAAACTGTCTTGTTTGTAGAAAAAATCTTGTGTGTATTACGAGCGCAAATTCAATGCCGATTTCGAGAGATTGCAGCGCTCCTTCGTCGCGCCGCAACTTTCTCTCTCAATCGGCAATGTATAATTTTGCGCTCTTAATACACAAATAGCTATTTTAACAAATAACAGCTTACACTGATTTCTATTATCCAATTAATAAAACTTCTATAAAGGCAGTGTTGGAGATACGCGACTTATTAGGGGTAATTTTTGATCAAAAACCGAGTTTTGTTCCACATATTATACATTATGTTCTGAGTAAATCTTCAAAAATGTTAGGTTGAATTAATAGATCATTATTTCGCCTTTCTGTTGATGCTCATAAGCTTGTCTACTGTGCCTTGGTAAGGTCTGTTCTAGAATACGCCAGTGTAATTTGGTCACCCACGTATTTGGTGCATATTAGGTTGCTGGAGAAAATCCAAAAATCTTTTCTTCGAACATGTACGTGGAAAATGCGTTACAGTAAAAATATGTAGTTACACTTACTGCCAAATGAGAAATCTGCTCTCTTTAGATTCGCTTGAGACTAGAAGACTAAAATCTGATTTAATATTTCTTTTCAAATTACACTGTGTAACAAAAAAATTATTATGTTGCTTTTTTCACATTTATCGTTGTATCCTGATGTAACTTTTGACATGCTGTGGTTCGTTTGGTCGAACTGTCCCTATTTTCATTTATTTATTTTTTTTTGTAAAAGAAAAAAATTTGTATGAATTTTGTGTTTAAATTCGAAAATCGTAGCCACACGCAGGTGTGAATTATCTGCAACTTCTTTTTGTTACATTTGCGGTTATTACAAAACTGTTGACTAAGTGAAACATTAAATAGTTCCTACGACAAAGTTCTGGGTAGCATATGAAGCGTACTTTGAGAGAACTATTAAGAACCAAGATAAACCATCGGTTCATCTTGTTTACTGCGGAAGTTGCCGGTCAAGTTTGGAAGCATAGTTTCGAGGAAACCTTACCTAAGTCTGTAGCATTTACCATTTCCCGTTTTTTAAGAGAACCAAGTAACCATCTTACTGGTTGTTATATATTTTTGTACGGTAAATATATCTTATAATTTAATTAACGTGGCAGCCCTCCCAAGCCCCAGAGCCACGCGAAGGTTCATTTTTATTTTTATTTGTAAATAATTTATGCCTTTTCTCTTCTTTGTAGTACTTCCAATTAATTAAACTGCCTTCGTTTTTTTTTTAATTAAAATTTTTACATTTTTCACTAAACAAAAAATAGTTAAATATTTTTTATGTTAGGGATTCTCTGTACGAACCAAATTCATATTCTCTAAGTATAGACTAAATTACACCCAAAACCACAAAAAAAGTCAGATAAATATTATTTTTCTATAATTTTGTTACATAGTGTTATTTAACGGTTATTCCAGTGATCTGTTATAGTTACGTTTTTGGTTTAAACTGTCTTATTATCACTTGATTGAAAATTACCGGCCAATCAGAATTCTATGTAATTTTTCAAAAATTTTTGAATCGGTCATATACAAACATATTTACTTTTCCGTCAAGAGCTTTATTACACCATTTCAGCATGGCTTCGTTGAAAACAGATCTACTGTAACCAATCTATCGTGCTTCAGTCAGCATGTTACAGAAGCTTTGGACCAAAATATACAAGTAGATGTGATTTACACAGATTTCAAGAAGGCTTTCGACCAAATTGACCATCATATACTGCTGGAGAAACTAAATTCATTTAGATTCTCAAACTCGCTGCTACTACTCTTCAGATCCTACTTATTCAATAGAAAAATCTTTGTACGATATCGAAACTTTGTCTCTAAGCCGTTTTGCCCTAACTCCGGAGTACCGCAAGGGTCCAACCTGGGGCCTCTACTATTTTTGTTATACATTAATGATGTAGTAGACTCCTTATTTTGTCATAAACTACTTTTCGCGGACGATCTTAAGATATTCCACTCAATAAGTGTGCCTGAAGACTGCGACATTTTACCAGAAAACATAAACGCCTTATCTTCATGGTGTGCGTCTAATCGATTATTGTTAAACAAGAATAAGTGTTTTAAGGTGACATACAGTAGAAAAGAGTTCAATATTGTTTATAATTACTCAATTGAGGGAACTCATACCTAATATAGCCAAATTAGATACAGTTAAAGACTTAGGCGTAACGTTTGACAATAAGTTTACGTTTAGAAATCACATTACTGAATCTGTTGCACATGCTTATAAAATATAGGGGTTTGTCTATAGGAGTTGCTCTGAATTTAATAATACCCAGGCGTTGCTATCCCTATATTATTCTTTTGTGCGCTCCAGGTTAGAGTACGCATCTATAATATGGTACCCAATTTATTCCATATATTCAGATGCATTAGAGTCTGTTCAACGCAAATTTTTAAAGTATGTGGTATTTGATGGTGTCTATCCTAATCAAGGATCTGGACATAATACCTTACTGAATAGGTTTAGTTGTAATCTACTAGCACTAGGCGTTCCATCTTTTGTGTCCGATTTCTTTATAATATTGTCCATAACAAAATAGACTGTTCATATCTATGAAGTAAAATTATGTTTTCTGTGCCTAGGTTACACAATAGAAATAGCCTTACTTTTTATTATGGATCTTATAAAACTAATATTATGATAAGATCACCTATCATTCTTATGTTGCGGGGTATGTTTATATAAATATCTCAAAAACCTGACGTGATAAGAGTTTTTCTGCTTTCAGATTTGAATTTCCCGAACCCAAATCCTTTAGATTCAACTATTTTTGGCTTTGGATATAAAACCTTGTAATCTAGTGTTATTTATCGTCGCCGTCACGAATTAATGGATCTTGGGCAGAACCATACAATCATGTTTTAGAATTCCTCACTACTGAGTGTTCTGTGACAGTGGACAGAGTGGACAGAACGCTCGGTGCAACAACCACGTGGACGAATGAATCTATTCCGTATTATTTCGTTTTCTAAAACACAAATTTTTTAACGAATAAATTTAGAATAAATCAATAACCAGCGACCCTTTCGTTAAATTTGACGAAACTCGCGTCATCTTGTTTGTGACGTCACCCCGGAATATACAGGTACTCGTCTGGTCGTTCGCAAGTCAGCGCCTCGCATCTCGTTTTTGCATCTAGGTTATGTTTGAATAAAAATGACACTTGTCACATTTGTCAAAATAAAAAGTGCCGAAATTTGTTAAACACAATAATGCGTGAAACTTTGTCAAGAACGACACAAAGTTAACAAATTCAGCAAGATGCAATCTTCCCCGCAAAATAATTCTGATCTTCCACCCGAACTATGTGCGAAACCCTTGGCCCTGGTCGGGGTATCAGGCCTCGACACCCTCAACAACGCAGTCCACAAGTCAATTTGGGAAACATTTAGTAATAATCGAAGGGCGGACAGATCTCCCGTGTTATTTAAATTAATAGGCAATGCGCACGAATTTCCTGTGATCAAACCGAAACGTACTTCATACGACTGGTACATTCCTAAAGGAATTTTGAAAAGAAACTGGATGAACAAACATCTGTACGAAATTCCTGCCGTTATTGTGATTTTCTACGACTTAGATTGGAATGATAGTTTGTGGAATGAAAAAATGATTGAGTGTGCTTCGCGTGTGCAGTCCCTTCGGTGAGTTTCGAAAAACTTATTGAGACTTTGCTGAAGCTGTTGTTTTGCAGGGCTGCGCTCGAGGGTCGCAATACCCGAATTACAGTGGTCTTAATCCAAAATACTTTACCACTACCTCCTGGTGAGGATGTCTTAGCGTCAGATCGAGCCATAAGTTTGTGTGCAAGTTGTGAACTGAACTCCACTTCATTGTTTGTGTTGCCACATGGCGACCATCTGCAAGGGTATGCCGTTAGGTTGGAGAGCGCTTTTTATGAATTTGCGCAGAACTATTACCACAATGAAATCAAAAATGTTCGGGCGCATAAAGAACATTTAAATAAAAATTCACATCAGTATTTACTTGTGAGACATCAGTATAAGATGGGCTTCCTGTATGAATTAAAACAAGACATACATACAGCGCATAAGTATGTTTAATAATGTTAATTATCAATGTTATTTAAAAAAAAAAATTCTAGACACTACACTCACGCTTATAATAATTTACTAGAGATCCGAATTGTCGATACAAACGCTCTAGAAATTAGGACAGTTGCAGGTTTTATTAATTACAAATTATGCAAATTGATGTTTGCTTTAAATTTACCAAGGGATGCCATATCGCAATTTAAGGCTCATATTGACAGGTTTAAGAGTAGAATGGGATTTCAAGAGCTGACTTTTGAACATTATGCTTGGTTGTCTAAACAGTAAGTATGTTAGGGAGATAAGAGTTCGTTTAATGGCTCAGATTCTCTGTTTTTGGCGACATCTTTGATGAGGCTGTTAAATTGGGATTGCCAGCTGTACAAACCCAACATCCAGGAATTTATTATCAGCAAGCCGCTCAGTATGCTATTTTAAGGAAGAAGTCATGTCAGGAGCTATGTGGTGTAAGTTGTTTTTGTAAGTTAAAACTCTATCAGATTAAAAAACTCGTAGAATCTGACCTTTCAACACACCTTTTATAAGAATGTGAATATTTCTTTAATTATAATTCTTACAATCACAAAGCTAAATATATTGCAGTTAGTCTTGAATTTCAAGCCTACAATGAAGTAACTTGTGACTGAAAAAAAAAAACAAACAATTTTTATATCGTTCCATTTTCGCAGCTACCAAATGTTTATTCAGTCCACTCGAGGGTGAATCTATTAGTATTAGTAAAAACAATACAAAGCGAGAACAGTTTAGTTTTTAAAGAAGTAATAATAACTTCTAATCTTACCTGAAAAGGCAGGAATTTAACCAAAATTAACCGCGATTTGTGATATAACCCGAAACAGTAAAAAGAACATTCACCACTTTTCATAGGCACTTTTTCAAACTTTGACATCAAGTTAACTGTGTCTGTCAATTGTCACTCCTCGTAAAACCACGTTACCAACATAACAATATGTCAACAATAAGTCAATTTCAGGTAAAAATTGAAATTAATTTAAAGGAATGACTCAGCATTTCGATTATTCAGACGCTTAAGGGGAATGATAATCTTTTAAATTCCAAAATATGTTTGCACAATGTTTTTTTTTACAAAAGTCAAGTACGCAAGGGTTGTTTTAAAAATTTGACAGGATGTTCAGTGGCGTATCAGATTTTTTTTCTCGAAAATAAAAGGGATTAATGAAATCGGTGGAATTATTTAAACCGAACTTCCTTCACATCGTAGGCACAATAAATACGGCATGCATGTCGGAATTATTTTTCAAAATATTATTTCAATGTAACATAATCGGAAAAAAACACTCTTGCACCGTATTCCATATGAATTGATCCTTTTCAAAACAATAAATAAATAAAATGGGAGTCAAGTCGTTATAGTGCAATATTTTTTTGGATAACTATAATTATTCATCTTCACATCTTTTAAAAATAAATTTAATAAGTCTTCATCAAAACACCTACCCATAATAATCAAGACAAAAAAACTGGTCGAAGGTTATTTCAACAACACTTTTTCGAAAAATTTTATTTTGTTTTTGCAATTTTTGTTTTCTGATTTCCTCTATAAAGTAAAAATCCAGTGCCGTAAATAACGGTCCCACAGTTTTTTTTTTTTAACTTTTCGAATTTTTCAACTTTTGAATTTTTCAATTTATAGATTTTGCAATTTTTCGAATTGAGTTTCTCGAGTTTTCAAGTTTTAATTTTTCCATTTGCAATTTTTCGTTTTAGTTTTTTATTTTCTTTATTTTTACAATTTTTCGTGTCGTCAATTTCTCCATTTGCAATTTTTTGTTTTTCTTTTCTACAATTCTGCGATATCTCTTCAAATTTTCCAGTTTTCCGAATTTCCAACTTTCGAACGTCAGATTTTTGGAAAAATTATAGAATTTGATTTTGCAAATTTTATTTTTTTATGATAATCCTTGTAAGTTAAAAAATAAAAATGTGTATGTTAATGTTAAAGTAAATGTAAAGAAGCGTGTTGGGCGTAAGTTTCAAATGAGGATTTATTCGGCAAAATTTTGAGATGACGTCATCAATTTTTTGGAAGGGGATAAACGAATAAATTTTGAAGGAATGAAAAATTGAAAATTTTGGAAGTCGAGAAATTGTAAAATTGAAAAATCAAAAATAAAAAACGAAAAATTACAAAATGAAAACTTGAAAAATCTTAAGAATTGAAAAAGTGAGAAATAAAAAAAAAAAGAAATATGTATTATGAAATAGTAATATGTATTTAAAATTAAAGAAATTGGAAAATCGGAAGACTGGAAATCCCAAAAATTGCAAAGTGAAAAATTTAAAAATTGAAAAATGGATGAACTGAAAATTTGAAAAATTGAACAAATGAAAAATTGTAAAATCGAAAAAAAAACACAGAAAATAAAGGAAATAAAGAAACGGACAATTGTGATATAAATCGAAAAAATTGGTCTAAAGAGTTTAGACAGTACTTCCCTCGCTGTCGGAAACTTGACGACTGCATGCCTATTGTGTTTTTTTTTCTCATTACATTTTTGTAGTGGGAATTTAAAAAAAAATTGCGATGACGTCATCAACATTTTTGCAAGGACACGTATATCAGTTGGGATAGATGTAGTGTAATACTAAGAATAAAATTATTATATTCTCAAATTTTCGGGAAAATGAATTGGGTCGTTTTGAATATTGATTTGTAATAATCAATAAAATAACGAAACAATTTACTCACGTATACGTATCAGAGGCAACTGAAAATCGTGTATGTATAAACATTCTTAATTTAAGATGACAGGCGTAACAGCATACGTGAGAGTCAAACAGAGAAACTGTAAACAAAACGACCATCGGTTTTATTGCTTCGACTTCCGCTTATTATATAAAACATTGGGTTTTATTTTAATTCTTGACGGTGAAAGTCACAATTGGTCGATTATAAACATGTCTATTTCACATTCGCGGAACCAAGTGAGCGCATAAAACAAATGCAGGTCTGTAATGTTAAAGTCGATGTAAATAAGCGTGCTACCCTTATGTTTCAACCGAGTTTTTCCTTTAACAAATTTTGTGTCTACCAAATTGGGTTGGTTGGGGTGTAATACTAATAATAAGTGTTGCCTTTAATTTAATCAATAAAATAAATTGACTTCATTAATTTTTTTGAACCACCTCTTAAGAAAATCTAAAAAATATGAATGGAATGATAAATCACAAGTACAAACTCATCATATTTTTTACATTTTAGATAGGATTTATTCAGCAAAATTTAAGGGTGACGTCATCAATTTTTTTAGGAGGGATGAACAAATACATTTTGAACAAAAGTTTACCATGCTTATAATAACTTTAAAATAGTCCCAAGATTTCAAAGCATTCGGTTTTCTAATTCCTGATTAAATCGATAAAATAAATTCACGCCTTCATTAATTTTTTTGAGTCACCCTGCATTTGCGAATCCAAAAATATGATTGGAATGATAAATCACAAGTACAGACTCATCATATTTTGTACATTTTAGATACGATTTATTCGGCAAACTTTTGAGCTGACGTCATCAGTTTTTTGTAGAAGATAACCAAATATATTTTGACTAAAAATTTATTATGCTCTTTATAACCTTAAAACATCTGCAAGATTTCAAAGCATTCGGTTTTGTAGTTCCTGAGTAAATCAGTAAAATAAATTTACGCTTTCATTTATTTTCTTGAATCACCCTGTATATGCAAATCCAAAAAATATGAATGGAGTGATAGATCACAAATACAGACTGATCATATTTTGTACATTTTAGATATGATTTATTCGGCAAATTTTCGAGCTGACGTCATCAAGTTTTTGGAGGGGATAAGCAAATATATTTTGACTAAACATTTATTATGCTCTTTATAACCTTAAAACATCTGCAAGATGTCAGAGCATTCCGTTTTGTAGTTCCTGATTAAATCAATAAAATACATTTACGCATTCATTAATTTTTTTGAGTCACTCTGTATATGCAAATCCAAAAAATATGAATGGAGTGATAAATGACAAGTACAGGCTCATCATATTTTGTACATTTTAGATATGATTTATTCGGCAAACTTTCGAGCTGACGTCATCAAGTTTTTGGAGGGGATAAGCAAATATATTTTGACTAAACATTTATTATGCTCTTTATGACCTTAAAACATCTGCAAGATTTCAGAGCATTCGGTCACAGCATAGATAACAATCAGTAGAGACGGCTCGCCGTTTTTCGTGACCCGTTTTCGTGGGTGGTCGTTCGCATTATGACCGAATGAGGGCGCCCAACTGACGTCTAAAATATTTGAAATTTGGCAGTTTTGTTACAATATTTTTGCCAGTTTTGCTTGTTTAAGACTGCTTTTCCGGTAGAATTGTACAAATAGTATAAAAATGTAATTTTCACAATAAAAGGTAAAATCTTTGTCCGATGAATTTTCATACCGGATCCCTGTTGTGCGCCTTATTCTCTCCCTCGTGTTTGGAATTCTTGGAAAAGATAGTAAACATAACACATTTTTTGTTTAAAAAGTCGTCGCAAACGAACAACAACGGTGGTTATGAATAAAATAAAAACTGTAACAAATCAGCGTGTTTATAAATTAAATATGGACTTTTCTTTTTTCTTATTGCGATTCACGATTATACGATTTGGGCAAACTAGACAGTTTGCAATAAATTGCGTACGAATCAATTTTTGAAATTGTAAATGCAGTGATACTTCTTAAATTGGGTGGCGACATCTAGGAATAGTTTAGGCAACGATCACCCATGACGGCTTAAAATTCGGGTCAGAAAGAACAAAGGCGCCGACACGAGCTGTCTCTACTGATTGTTATCTATGCTGTGATTCGGTTTTGTAGTTCCTGATTAAATCAATAAAATATATTTACGCATTCATTAATTTTTTTGAGTCACCCTGTATATGCAAATCCAAAAAATATGAATGGAGTGATAGATCACAAGTACAGACTCATCATATTTTTTTTTTGAGCTGACGTCATCAAGTTTTTGGAGGGGATAAGCAAATATTTTTTGACTAAAGATTTATGATGCTCTTTATAGCCTTAAAACATCTGCAACATTTCAAAGCATTCTGGTTAGCAGATTAAAAATTAAATTTCAAAATGTTGTTTTATAATTTTGATTTTTTTTCCAAAAATCTGGACGTTTCGGGTGAAAAGTCGATTCAGAGTTGTAAACTACATGTGTAGGACTATGTTATTTTATATAATTGAAAACCCATTTACTATGTACAATTTTGAAGTGACGTCATCGCATTAGTGGTGGGGATGATTAGACAAATTTTGGTTAGCGTTTTACCATCTACATGATATTCTTAATATAAGTACAAAATTTCACAACAATCGGTCGAGTACTTTCGGAGATTATCTGTCTAATAAAAATCCGGGACAACAGACGGACAGACGGACGGACAGACGGACAGACGGACAGACGGACAGACAGACGGAAATGGGAGACCTATTTCTTCGTCTTCTAGGGGTCATGAAAGATCGAGAAAACGTAAAAGTAGAGAGTCGGCCGACGGACTCGATTACAATACTTCCTTTGCTTACGCTCGGGAAGTAAAAACGAAAAAGTTTATGATGAAAACTTGAAAAATGTCAAAAGTGAAAATCAAACGTGAAAATTTGAAGAAACGAAAATTTGAAAAATCGAAAGATTAAAAATTGAAAAACTTAAAATTCGAAAAAGTGAAAAATAAAAAAAAAGAAATATGTATTGTAAAATCAAAATATTGAAAATAAAAGACTGAAAAATTGGAAGACTGGAAATCCAAAAACTGCAAATTGAAAAATTTTAACCGTGGAAAATCATGGAATTGAAAAATGAAAGCCTGAAAATTTGAAAAATTGAATAAATAAAGAATTGTAAATCGAAAGAAACAACAAAAAAATAAAGGAAATAAAGAAACCAAAAATTGTGTTATAAAATGGAGAAACGTCGAGAAAACATAAAATTAGTCATTCGCCAGATGGATCTCTTTACTGCGTTATCAGCAAAACAATCTCTAAATCGAATCTTAGAATTATCTGACAAAACTGAATATGTTATACCCGACTTCAAGAGCGAGGAAAGTGCTGTCTAAATAACTTTAGACCAATTTTTATAATTCAACAATTTACATTGAGTATCAAAAATAAACACCGATAGCTTTCGAATAATTTTGAATGTGTCATGCTGATTTTTTTTTAATTCCACCAATATTTTCTATTTTGACAAAATGACGAAAGAATCGACACTTGGAGAGTTATACAAAACGAGTAAAATTTGAAGCCTCTTTTGTCAGGGTAGGTATTTTACCCTGCATAGTCTCCGCCTTCCCAATTTCACGGTCAACTTCCGACCGAAGGTCCGATTCACTGTGCGACAGAGATCGCAGTAGGTACAGCTGAAAACTTGAAGCAATTTTTTCATCTGCAGCGTTTACTTAACTGCCGCTGTATATGAATTGTGTAACACTTATTAAAAAACGTATTGATGCAATCTGTTAAGAAAGGTTCGTTGTAGATACCTGTTGTAACACAAGTGTACGTTGTAATAGCAATGTAAATGTCGTAATTTTTGCATGTTTTTACTTTTTTTTTACACAGAAAACAGAACTGAAAATCAAATTTTAATATAAGAGGGACAAAATATGTCTAATAAGGATTGTTAAGAAAAAAAAACTATCGTCCCAAGTCAATTTCTCCCGTTTTTACAGAACATTTCAAATGGGATGAAAACTGTCCCAAACCAGGCTGAGTGATACCGCCTTAAAATAAAAATGTGTACCTATATAATGTTAAAGTAAATGTAAAGAAGCGTGTTGGGCGTAAGATCCAAATGAGGATTTATTCGGAAAAATTTTGAGATGACGTCATCAATTTTTTGGGATGGGATAAACGAATAAATTTTGCTTAACGATTTACCATGATTACGATCACCTTAAAATATTTACAAGATTTCAGAATAATCGCTTTTGCAGTTTCAAAGTTATATTGCAAAATATTGTTATGTAGTTTTGAATTTTTTCCAAAAATTCTGAATGTCAAGCGTGAAAATATGACACGGATGATTCATACACCACAAGTGCAGGCGTATCTTATTTATACAATTTAAAAAAACTTTATTATAAATTTTGGAGATAACGTCATCCCATTAGTGGTGGGGATGATTAGCCAAATTTTAGTTAACGTTTAACCAACTACATACATAATACTAAAATATACATACAAAATGTGAAAACAATCGATCCAGTAGTTGCGGAGATTACTTGACTAATTAAAACGGATACAGGCGACAGACAGACGGACGGAAGCGGGATGCCACTTTTTTCGTACTCTAGAGATCATGACACGTCGAGAAAATATGAAAGTGGCAATTCGGCCGATCGACTCGATTACTATACTTCCTTAGCTTACACCCGGGAAGTAAAAATTAATATATTTTTCAGAACGTCATAGCTTTTCCTCAACCCGACCCTCTAGAGGGCTCAAACTACTTAGAATTTTACGGTCAGCGGCCTTGGAGACCCGGTAAGCTTTCAGCGGAACCTCCGGACCCCCAGTTGGAGTCCAATGGAATCCAAGCTATCCAGTTTTTAGAAAAGCAACACCCACACTCCGTAGGTGAAAGCAAACAAGATTTCAGTTAATAAAGGGCATTTTTTGCAGAATACAATAGTATCTTTATACGGTTTAGCAATTTCTCAGTACAAAACGTACCGGTGTCCACGTACTAGAAGACATTTGGTGTTGCAAATGGCTGAAGAGTATTACAATTCGCACGATTTCGGAAAAGCTTTGACGTAATTCTTGCCAACACCTCAAAAATAAATTTATATTTTTTATTTCTTCAGTTTGCTAACTCATATGCTGGCGGACTTTAGAAGCGAACAGTGGTGGTTGTTGTTGACTGATATTTTAGAAAAAGCAATCAGGTGTGCTTACTTGACAGCCAGCATCTCAGATTATGTGATACTCAGCTTGGAAGTTATTGGCAAGAATAGTCAGCTTAATCTTGAACACAAGAAAAAAATTCATGACAATATCCAGCGCATTTTAAAGGTGTGTAATTACGAAAATCTTTTTCTAAATCTAAAATGATACGGTTTTAGAAGCAAATACCGTTTGGTGACCAAAGACTGACTCCTGATGTACTTCAAAGTGCTGTTATACAGTGGCAACCAAAATTGCAGATTGAACCTATTCATCTTACGCTTGATTTAGGAAAAATTACGTCATGCATTGAAACCAAAGCGAGGTTTATGCAAAATAAATATGAAGCTGATCAGAACGTGACGGTGGAAGTTTACATAAAGTACACACTAGACGTTTGAAAAGAATTTTAACATATTTGGATATTTTTAGATGTACGAGTCCGCTACCACTAATTTTTACTAAAGTGGCAGTCACTATTAACACACCAACCTATAATTCTGAATATGCAGTTGATAACGTTAATCTAAGTTCAGGTTCATTGGAGTTCAACACTGATGAAGTAAAGAGATTTGTAATAGAGTTCATGCCAGACTCCAATGATGTAAATAATGAAATCCAAGTAAGTGAAAATTGTAATCTAAAAAGTGTTTTGGTGTACACTTTTTCTAGATTGGTGCAATTACTTTAATGATGGGGACTCCAGAAGACTCCAGCCTTGATCTCAAATTTAACCCGCTAAATATTCTTAATAGTACCTGCCAAGAACTGTTACACTTTAAATACTGTCCCGACAAGCTAGATTTTGACAATATTTTGCCTTTAACCGCCACTACAATAATCCCCAGACACTCTAAACTGGAAATCGGGTTGGAATATGCAATTCCAGCACTTCTGGGGGAGTGGTTTGAAATAAAAATGTTCATCAACAACGAAGAGCCACACAGCATCAAAGACATGAAAGTAGAGGTGACTCTAGGCAAAGATGAGACAATTAGTCTTAGTAAGTACTTAACGCACAAACTGACCATTGACTTACGTAAATTTTTAGCCGAATTTTCCACAAACTCGTCCGGAATTCCCGACAAACTCCCCATAGCTTTAAACTTACCGTCTTCTCTACAAAAACATGAAAAATGTACGGGTAATTTCTACTTACGGGCACACAAAGTCGTTGAAAATATTATAGAAGTGAAGATTTCGTATACACTGGACAGAGATAAACCAGTTATCAGTATAAAAACTGAAACTATTATAGTTCCTGTTGTTAAGCCGTTCGAGATCACAACCAAGTTTTTGTCGAGTTTAATGGAAGAAGTGTCTCAGTTTTATGTAGGGGAGGAGGTTGGAGTTATGCCTAGCATTCGGTGTCTATCACCATGGCCCATCGTTATTGAGAGTACTGCTATGGAATTTGTAAGTTTTTCGGTTTGTTTGTGTTAGGTTTAATTTGGGTGTTTCAGTCGTCGCCTTTTAAATCGACCGAAAATAATGTGGTTAGTCATTTAGCTAATACCAAGTTGGCGAATAAAGAAGTTGGGGTCGAATTGTTCCTGGGTGTGTGTGAAAAGACTTCAGAGTCGAATGTTACAGTTGGACAGTATATGGTTAAATGGAGACGGTAAGAGAGATTTTATTTATAAATAAAATAGGATAATAAACGACTTAGGACTTACACTAATATGAGTTATGTCAGGTCAGGTCAGGCAGCTATAGTGTCTGCAAAAAATGTATAAACACAACTAGAGAAAGTTGTAACAACAAAAGTTTAGAATGTGTAGATGCAATTTCTTTCTAAATGAATTCATGTAATAGGTAAAGGCGTATTATTATTATTATTATTATTAAACAACTTTTTCATTCGATTTTTATATAAATAGTTCCAAAGATGCGTTAATACAGCAAAAATTCATATAGAAAATTCATGAGACATTTGACATTAAACAAGTTGAGAATTGACATATTGCAACAAAATTTTGAGCTAAACAACAAAAATGCTTCAAATCGACAAAGAATTTTGGAAAATTATTAATGCAAATTTAGGGAGAAATAAACAATTTTAATAAATTTCAAACACTACGACAAAACTAGCAGAAGTCCGTGAAACAGGACAGTTGGAGTTTCATTCAAAATAATCCGAACTAAAATTAACTTTAACGTTTTCCTAAATTCAAAATGCACAATTACAAAACAGAACGTAAGATTACTTTAGCTAAATTTTGATTATTTTTTTCAGAAAATGCGCCGTATTTTCATTTTTTCATTATGTTATATTTTGAATGTTTAGTACTGAATCTCTCAAAATTATACAAGTACTTCATGTGACATAAATAAACTGTTAGTTTTATAAATAGTTGAATGCACTGTCGGCTTGAAATTTTGTTTTCAATAGTTTGTTTTTGTTTTCATTTTTACATACGTCAGCGCCACTACACTGCCACTAGTTGCTAGTATCAGATGACTAAAATGATCACGTTTTACACAGGTTGAATCTCATTAATTAATATTAGAAGTTTTAGCTGAATTCATAATTAGCTTTTTCCTAGGCTTTATAAACATGTTTTATTTTTGAAATCTCGATGCGACGTTGCCGAGTTGGTCTTTTTTTTAACAATGCTAAAATTTACAAAAAAAAATACAATGGTTTTACGTTTACCATCTGTTTTGCAATATTTGAGGGATATAATATAAAAATTATCACGACATGTTAACGACATCGTCAAAATTTCACACATTTCAGATTCGATAATCATTAATAATTAAATGCGCTTACAGTAACTTAAGAAGTGACGCATTAAAACCAAAACAAGTCTGCTTTCTATTGCTTTAGCAATCCCTATCCAACTACCAACTTAAAGGGTGACATTAATTAATTATTATTATCTAAGCGGTCAACCCTAACTGAAGATCACTACACGTGGTTGCCTTGGTTACCGAGTGATATTCTTAATTTTTTCAAATTCGAAGGTGGTTTCGCGGCGTTGTTTTTCTTCTCTCAGCGCGAAATTTTAATTCAAACCGGGACACTAATGTATATATGTTACAGCTAATATCCGAAATACGTTGTTATGCATAATAACCGGGAAGATTAGGAATTATGCATAATAACTGAAATTTTCAGTTATGCATAATAACGGAAACGTTTAGGTAATATTGATAATAACTAACAGAGGAACAGGAATTATGCATAATACCTGAAACATTAGTCATATTTCCTAACACACCTGATTTCACAAAAAACGGACAAGATGAGCAAATCAGGTTCTCATAGATCAATCAAAAGCAATGGGAATATGACGTTTATGTTACTGTAATTTGTCCCTTTTTTTTTAAATCAACTGTACATATGATATGTAGGGGAAAGCGAGGCAGGGTGGGTAGCTTTCAGTTATTACGCATAATTCCTAATATTTCCGGTTATTATGCATAATAACTGACAAGTTTAGTTATTACGCATAATACCTAAAATGCATTAGTTATTATGCATAATAACGAATTTTGGATATTAGCTGTAAAAGAACTCAAACATTGCACTAAAAAACACTATTACTTCTCGAGCGTAAGCAAAGGAAGTATTGTAATCGAGTCCGTCGGCCGACTCTCTACTTTTACATTTTCTCGACCTTTCATGACCCCTAGAAGACGAAGAAATAAGTCTTCCGTTTGCATCTGTCTGTCCGGCTGTCCATCTGTCCGTCTGTCTGCCGTCCCGGATTGTTATTAGACACATAATCTCCGAAAGTACTGGACTGATTGTTGTGAAATTTTGTATTTATATTAGGAATATCATGTAGATGGTAAAACGCTAACCAAAATTTGCCTAATCATCCCCACCACTAATGCGATCGCGTCACTTTAAAATTGTACGTAGTAAATGGGTTGTAAATTGTATAAAATAACATAGTCCTACACATGTAGTTTATGACTCCCAATTGAGTTTTTACCCCAAACGTTCAGATTTTTTGAAAAAAAATCGAAATTATGAAACAACATTTTGAAATTTAATTTGGAATCTGTAAAACCGAATTCTTTGAAATCTTGCAGATAATTTACAGTTATATTATTCAAAATATATTTACTTGTCCCCTCCAAAAAAATGATGACGTCATCTCAAGATTTTGCCGAATAAATCCTATCTAAAATGTACAAAATATGATGAGTCTGTACTTGTGATTTATCATTCCATTCATATTTTTTAAATTTGCTTAACAGGTCGCTCAAAAAATTAATTAATGAGTCAATTTATTTTATTGATTAAATTAGGAATAGTTCACTCCATTTTCCCGAAAATTTGGACACACAACACTGTTATTATTAATATTACACTGCACCAACCCAATTTGTAAAGTAAAAACTCGTTTGAAACATAGACGTAGCACGCTTATTTACATTTACTTTAAAAATTACAGACGTGCATTTGTTTTGTTGCGCTGACTAGGACTAGGTTCCGTGAATGTGGTATAGACAAGTTATAATCAACCAATTGTGAATTGCACTATCAAAAATTAAAATAAAATTCAATGTTTTATATAATAAGCGGAAGTCGAAGCAATAAAAAAGTCTGGGCGACCATGGGTATTGTTTGCAGTTTCTGTTTGACTCTCACGTATACAATCTTATAGCTTATACATAAATGAATTTGAGTCCCCTCTGCTAATACACGCGCCATACGTGAGTAAACTGTTTCGTTACTTTATTGATTATAAATCAATAGTCAAGACGACCCAAATTCATTTTCCCGAAAATTTGGGAATACAGTACTTTTATTTTTAGTATTACACTACATCTATCCAAACTGATATACATGTCCTTGCAAAGATGTTGATGACGTCATCGCATTTTTTTTAATTACCCGCTACAAAACTGTAATGAGAAAAAAAAAACATACAGTGGACGCCGCTTAATGTGATCACTTTGGGACTCAGACAAATTGATCACACTAACCGACTGATAATAATAAGCGAACCCCACCATCAAAGACAGTAAAACTCGAAACAAAACAAAATCATGAACAAGACAGTGATTATTACGCTGATAGATGAAGGTACATAAACATTAGAATTTATTTTAAATTTTGGTTACCATTCTGAGAAAGGAACCCTCGATTTCCTTTGGTTGTCGTAGAAATTTGTTAAGTAAGGGCTGAGAATTTTTTTTTCTCTGATAAACTAAGATTTCGTCGTTTCGACGTGCTAATTTTTACATAAGTACTACTCAAATTTAAAACAGAAAAAATTCGTTCGTTCAAAAGTCGAAAACGCACTGATTACTTAAGTCTGTTTTTGACCACTGATTGTGGTTGTACAAAGTGAGTGGTATAAGCGAATGTACCTTTTGAGACCAATGAATGTTCATTAAAACACAATACTAGTTTCAGTCGGCTCGCTTCTCCAAAAAAGCAATTCCCGTTTGTATAAGAATTGCGAGATTGATCACAATAAGCGAAATATTGATCACAATAAACGGAAAAACTGTAATGCATAGGTATTGCGTGGGTCCGTTCCAAGCCATTTTGATCACACTAAGCGGTTGATAACATTAACCGTGATCATATTAAGCGGCGTCTACTGTAATAGGCATGCAGTCGTCATGTTTTCGACAGCGAGGGAAGTACTGTCTAAACTCTTTAGACCAATTTTTTTAAACATTTTGAGTAAATAATAAAAAAAAAAATTGAGATTCCGCACAAGGACCAAGATTTTCGAAAAAGTTTCAAGTTCTTTTTCTTTGTTTTTATAAGGCTTTTTTTTCAACAATTTCAGTCTCATAGAAATGGAAGAATTATCATTAACCTAAAATGTTTAAAATAAAGCGTTCTTTCTAGTATAAAGTGTTTAAGAAACTTAAATCGTTATATTGAAAAAAAATTATTATACAGAGTGAGTCACTAAGTGTGCGGTGCTCGATATCTCATTAATTATTAGAGATACAATAAAAAATCAACCAAAGTTGTACGGTGCTTTAAGGACTATACTCTAAAATTATTTTTAACTATACAGAGTGTTCTGCTTTTATACAGAGTGTTCTGTTTTTAAGGTGTAACAGACAACTAGTTGTTTTAAATGAAACACAATATGTAAAAACATATTTTTACTTCCCGAGCCTAAGCTAAGGAAGTATTGTAATCGAGCCCGTCGGTCGACCCTCTACTTTTACGTTTTCTCGATCTTTCATGACCCCTAGTGTACGAAGAAATAGGTCTCCTGTTTCCGTTTGTCTGTCTCTCTGTCTGTCTGTCTGTCCGTCTGTCTGCCGTCCTGATTTTGATTAGACAGATAATCTCCGAAAGTACTGGGCCGATTGTTGTCAAATTTTGTATTTATATTAGGACTGTCATGTAGATGCAAGGTTCCGTAATAGTGACTATATCACTATAAAGGGACCTTGATGTAGATGGTAAAACGCTAACCAAAATGTCTTTAATCATCCCCACCACTAATGCGATGACGTCACTTTAAAATTGTACGTAGTAAATGAGTTTTAAATTGTATAAAATAACATAGTCCTACACATGTATTATGACTGCGTGTTGAGTTTTTACCCAAAACGTCCAGATTTTTGGAAAAAAATCGAAATTAAAAACTACATTTTGCAATTTAATTTTGAATCTGCCAAACTAAATGCTTTCAAATCTTGCAGGTGTTTTAAACTTATGGTAAGCATAATACATTTTTAATCAAAGTATATTTGCTTATCCTCTCCAAAAAATTTATAACATCATCTCAGAATTTTACTGGATAAATCCTATCTAAAATGTGTAAAATATGATCAGTCTATACTTGTGATTTATCACTGCATTGATATTTTTTAAATTTGCTTAAACAGGGTGTGCCAAAAAAATTAATGAATGCGTGAATTTATTTTATTGAATCAGGAACTTAATCCTTTGAAATCTTGGAGATGTTTTAAAGTTATCATATCGTAAGCCTATATTTGTGATTTATTTTTAATTATAATTAATATTTTTGAAATTTGCTTATACAAGGTGTCTGAAAAAAATATTAATGACTGAGTTGTTAAAAAACAAATATCCAATCAGATTTGGGAATTTAACTCGTTACTATGGAAATATACAATTTAACACCTTTTAAATTTAACAAGTTTTACAAGTTGTTTAATAGGGGCAAAATCAAACTTATCTTAGCAAGTGCTAGCCCCCCCCCCCACCCCACCCCACCCCCTCCTACTTTCTCAGAGTTTTGTCATTTGCCAAAACAAGTTTTACCTTTGCAAGTACTAGCCCCGCGCGCCCATCCTCTATTTTCTCAGAGGGGGCTAGTACTTACTAAGATAAGACTTATTTTGGAAAATGACATCCTCTGGGAAAATAGGGGGCGGGTGTGTGGGGCTAGCACTTCCTAAGATAAGATTGATTTTGCCCGTATTAAACTTGTAAAACTTATGAAATTTAAAGGTGCTTAGTTGCAAATTTCCATAGTAACGAGTTAAATTCCTAAGTCTACCCGAAATGTGCAAAATATGGTGAGTTTTTACTTGTGATTTATCACTGCATTCATATTTTTGACATTTGCTTATACAGGTGCCTCAAAAAATTAATGAATGTGTCAATTTATGTTATTGATTAAATCAATAACATAAAATGTTAGGAATACAATACTGTTATTTTTAGAGATGAGCGATACCGTGATTTTGCGATCACGGTGATCACGGCGACCGTTCCTTTTGAATCACGGTGATTTTAAACGGTGATCAAGCAGAGATATGGAGAAGGAGAATGAGCTTCCCCATGCGCAGACGAAATCCTTGGTCTAAAATTGAAAGCAGCCATTTTATCAGTTGACTGTTGCCAACATAATCACAAATCACTAACAGAACTTGATATCCCTAGACAATTGCTTCATTATTGGGCGGGAAGTTTAAAATCATTAATTACAATGACCTAATAATAAATCACAACTAAAATATATTTCACCTTAAACGAATAAATAAACATAATTATACTTCAATATATTTATTGATGCGAAAACAGTACTAATTATGTGTACACATGTCTAACAGAAGTGCCTTGAGCAAGACATGAAAGTCTTTTGCTCAAATGAAACATTCTTATTCGCATGTAGGCATTAATTATTTGTTTAATAAGAATATATAAATGGCCTTCATCGATGGCCACCGTCTCGAGTGCGTGGGTCTTCTAAATTAGGAAAAAGAATGCTGGCATGCCGAAAGTTTTAAAAAATTGTTCATCGTTTGGAAGTTTATCGGTGAGTTGCAAAATTTTTCGTATTAACAGTAACAACAAGTCTTCACAACCCCAGCAAAAGGTTTAATAAGCCCACCTAAAATCAAAATTTTGTTAAGACTTAAAAAATAACTATTGTAAGTATTTGATTTTACCCATGTTTTTTTTGTCCAATAATCTGTAAAAGTGTAAGTCACTTCTTCTTGTTTCAATACAAGAAGAAATGCAGTCTGCGCACTTAAACGTCTTCACCACCATTTTGACAACATAGCTACCAATATATGCCACGTTTTCTGCCACTTCACTCAGCCCAATAAACTTAGACGGTCATAGTCATGATCTGCAAGTGCTTCAGTCAAAATATCGAGATCATATTTTTTCAAGACAAACACGTCAACTGATTGTTGAACATTTGTGCTCTTTTGCTTTGGGCCAATGTTAACAGAGAGCAGACAGGTGGTGCAAAGCACTTTACAATTTCCTCCTTCCCTCGTTATGTTTGTAAATAGAAGCAATCTTCTAAGTTTTACAAAATCGTAGAGGAGTAGGGTTATTGTTTCACCCATTTCTCGATCTGAAAACAGAAAAATAAATACAGATTTGTGTAATTCCAGTGCATAAAAAAGTAATACAATTGTTTTTTTAAAAGCTTACCGCACTGAGCAGAAGAAAATTTCTAGATGATCTTGACTACATTTATGTTAGCAAGTCATTCAACCTCTTACTACTAACAAATTCATCAAAAATTCCCATGAACGACGTAGCGGAAATAACAAAGCCCAGAATTGACGTTTTTCGGGGCGTGCACCACAAAGGGCCGCCAGTGACATCCTTCAAATTCAGAAGATACTCACTGGTGTCGATGAGAAATGGACGCCACATTTCTTCATTGTTTTCTCTCAAAGGTGCCTTAAAATTCTTAGCACGTACACTTCGGGAATTGAGAATATCAAATAAAGAATCTATCCTTCTGATGAATTCTATTGTTGTTTCACAACCTTGAAAGTCACTAATACCAAGATCTTTTAAAAATTCAAGTGCATCCGCAACTCTTGCTAAGAGTTTGTGCTGCTAAACTCACCTATAATAGAACTTAATTATTGTCAATAAGGAATATTGTCAGGAAAACAACTTACTTTCATTTTATGTTTCCATCACTCCAAATGTGCCTTTTTCAACTTGTTTGCAACATTTAGGAATTCATCACTTTGTAATTCATGTAGTTTTTTTATGTAACGCCAGCTTATCACCTTCCCTCCTGTCAGAACTACTTTTTGAGTTCTTGCTTTTACTTCCACTTGTACTGCTACTGCTTTTTCCATGGTATCTCTGCGCAGCACTAAATAATAATTATTAACAGTAGTAAAAAATTCAATATAATAAAATATTCAAACCTTAATGTCCTCTTTACACCTTGAGGTATAATCGATGGAGACTCTTCTCAAATATCAGCTGAAGTAGCACTCACAGTACTCATTGAAGTTGAAGAAGCTTCTAGACTTTCATCTAAATTCACACTGGGAATTGCGTTCGATTTCAATCGTTTTCACTCATTTACAACAATGAAATCAGTTGTTGTGAAATGATCTGAGCACACCAGCTTATACTTAGTCAGTTTGAAACTGTCATCTTTTTTCACAACAATCAGCCACTTTTTTAAAAGTTTTCGATCTTTCGGAAACCTAAAATCAGATATAATAAATATTGATCACATAGTATTGCAATAACCAATTGTTATTAATTATAACTATCTACGTATTCGATTTTAATAAGATAATGAAGAAAACTTACTGATGAAAAGATACACCTTCTGAACGAAATCGTTGACAATTTTTACAGTGAGAAACTGCACAAGACATGTTTGTTGTCAATAATAATGTCCTTTAACACTAACAAGCACGTTCACACGTACACTAACGGTAAAACAAATTAAGTAATAATTTTAACTCCAAATTACAACTGGTTCAACAACGTCGTAACCTCGTAGGTAAACAAAACTTTAAGGTTAACTGATAAAATGGCGGCCCCCATAGTGTACCGATGCGCAGAAGTCGAAGCTCATTCTCCTTCTCCATATCTCTGTGATCAAGGAACGGCGAGCGACGAAAGTAGCGATTTAATACTAGGATCACCGCGCCGGCGTGAACCGTGACTTTTCACGGTTCTTTCTTGTCACCGTGACTTGGACGGTGATCACAGGAACGGTTTCAATATTCTCTCGCGGAGGAACGGTGATCGCAGGAACGGTGATCGTAGGAACGGTTTCAATATTCTTTCGCGGAGGAACGGTGAAACGGTGTGCCATGTGAACAGCAGAAAATTCCGATATATCGATGAATGAATAAATAGTAATTGTTGGGAACAAATAAATAACAACAAATCATATAGTAAATGTAAATTCTTTGGCACATAAAAACATTATGCATAAAATGCATAATTAATTAGAGAAAAACTACCTCGAAATAACTAGATGTCGCCTCAGATTTTATGGCAAACTGTATAAAAAGAAAATAAAAGCAAAATTCACCATTCACTGTTTCGTATTACCGGAATCAATTTTAAAAAGAAAAATCACGGTCGCCGTTACTTGCCGATACCAGTCACGGTTACCAACAGTGACAAACAGATCACGGTGAAATAATCAGGGCCGGTTCTGGCTTGTCAGTAGTCTGCGTGCGAGTGGGTTTTTTACGCCCCTAACTTGTTTACAAATAAATGGTAAAAAATAAGCAAAAAAACAGTTTATTTAATACAGCATGTAGGTAGACATAATATGAAAGAAAAAACAATAGCTCAAACAATTAAATAAATTTAAGTGAGATACTTGACAGGAAAAAGATAACATCACTATTTGTTACCATTTAACTCTCCTAGTTTTATTCCTAGCTAAGTCGTCTATAAGATCGGACAGATCTAAGCTTTCACAAAGTTCATTTTCAATTGCTAAAAGACTTAATTCACTTAGCCGCTCTTGGCTCATAGAAGATCGCAAATAATTTTTTATTAATTTTAACTTTGAAAAACTTCTTTCACTAGTGGCAACACTTATAGGTAAGCTCAAAAAAATTCTAAAAGAAATAAATAAATTAGGAAATGATGATTGTAAATTATTGTTAACGATGTAATTTAAATTTTGAATAGGATTCAAAGAATTTGTTTGTATGATTTTATATGTTTTTAATTCGTGAAATAAATCTAAACCATCTATGTCTTTTAATAATGAATTTTCGACATTTGCTTGTAAACTGAGGTCCAAATCAAAACAAGCTTTTTTTAATGCTTCTTCAGATAAATTTTGAAAATCGCATAAAAATTTAAATAAATTATTACAGTCATTTAAATTTCGAAATCTTTCTTCAATTGCTGTTACAGCGGTATCTAAAATTACAAAATAAAAATCTATTTTAAAAATTTCTATAGGATCTTCCAAGTTGTCGCCTGGGCATTCGTAATTAAAATGTCTTACTTTTGTTTTTTTGCGAATAATTGAAAATTCAGCAGAAACGTTATTTTCAGCTGCAAAATTTTTCGCAACACTAATATATTTGTGAAATTCTTCGTCACATCGTTTATCTTTGACAAATTTTAATATATCATTTAATATTCTTGAGCATTCACTTAAATTTGACCCCGGCCTTTGTAACATTTTACTTGCTACATCTATTTTTGATAATATATCATCCCAAATAACAATGGAACAAATAAATTTAAAGTCTGTTAATTTGTTTAACAATCCGTTGGCCGTATATTTCGTTTTGATGTCTCGAGAACTATCCTCAGTTAAGTCATTTAAGCTTTTAATAATGCTATTTAGCTGAAGTCTCAGAGGGCGAATAGCGTTTATTCTGCTTTCCCACCTAGTATCACTCACAGGTTTTAAAGTGAGCCTAGGAATATTATTTTTTAAAACTTCCCATCTATAGGGGGATGCTGAAAAAAAATTATATAACTCTTGAATAACATTGAAAAAATTTACTGTTTCAAAAGTAACTTTAGCAGCGTCATTAATTACAAGATTTAATGTGTGAGATGCACAAGGAATGAAAAGAGCTCTTGGATTAATGTTTTTGAGCCTTGTTTGCAACCCTGAATTTTTGCCACGCATATTAGATCCGTTATCATACGCTTGTCCGCGAATATTTTGTACGTTTAAGTCATATTTCTTCAAGAGATCGTTTACTAAATAATTATATAAACCCTCGCCGGTCGTGTCATGTACAGGGTAGAATCCTAAAAACAATTCGCATACTGAGACATTTGAATTTGTTACGTTAACAATTCTGACGACAAACGATATCTGCTCTACATGACTAACATCTGGAGTACAATCTAAAATGATTGAAAAGTATTTAGCGGCTACTATTAATTTATTTAGTTTGGATTTTATTGCGGTTGCTAAGACGGATATAATTTCATTTTGAAAAATTTTTCCTATATAGTGTGGCATATGGGTCTTTAATTCTTGAGACATTTTAATGTTTTTAACATGTTCACAAATTATTGGGTCAAATTTTGCCAACATCTCGACAGCCTTTAGAAAGTTTCCATTATTAGATTGATACAATTTTTCATTTTCACCCCTAAATCCCAAACATTGTCCTGCTAAAAATTGCACAATTGCTATCATTCTCTCAATTATAGCTCGCCATCGTTTTTTTTCAGATTCAAAGAAATGTTGTTGTTCTTTATCAATTGTACAATTTTTTTCCAATCTTATTTTCAGTTCAAACCACTTTTTACAATTTTCCATGTGTTCAATGCTTACCTCATGACGAGATAAATTAGAAGCTAAATGTCGCCAATCACAAAATCCTAAATTATCTGTAAGCTTGTTTTGCTTTAAACCAAACAATTTACAAGCAAAACAAAATACGCTGTTTGATTTTTTGGAATAAATTACCCAATTTCTTTTCATTTTTTCACCGTTGGGTAAATTTCTCATATATTGTGAAGACGAAAATGATCTTCCATTATCGTCGACCGGAAAAATAATATTTTTAATTTGTTTCGGATCTTTTTGCACAATAATTGTTCTTATTTTACTAGATATAGAAGTCGGCCAACAATAGGGATCGGTTAAATCAAAATCTATAGAAAATTCTGATTCTGATCTCATATCAGATTCATCCTCAATACTCGATTCATTTAATTCGTTGTTGAAATCTTCAGACGGCAGCATATCTGAAAATTCTGTAACATCCTCTGCTTGAGTTTCAAGATCTCCGTCGTCATTAGAAGTAATTATTCCCGATGTAGAAGCTTCATTGTCTTGTTTTACACCGATTTCTTTATCTTCAATAACCGCCCTTGGCGTAGAAGTGGATGCTTGACTATCTAGCTTCAAATATTTTGACATTGCACCTTGTAATTGTTGCTTTTCGGCATCTTTTTTCATTTTTCTTTTTCGAAAAAATGCACCAGAAGGACGTTTTGTCTTTGTTTCAGACATTTATTGATCTGTTTTAAAAAGGCATTATAACTATAAATTATTATAATTTTTTAAAAACAAAAATACCTTTTTTATCCACGTTATCGGCAAAAATAAGAAACACTTTGAACCACAAATTCTAGTATGTTTTGCACAATATTGATTACCAGTTTTTATAACACTTTACAAAAGACACTTAACAGTGGTAACACACAGCTAACTGGCTGAAGAAAACCTAAATGACTGCACATGCACACGCCAACTACTCCAAGCAATATTTGCAGAGTAAAGACAAATCAGTTCTTGGAATATTGGAATTTATGTTTCCGGTCTAAAAATGCAAGTTTAGAAAACTGTCGGTTGAATCAAAGCTGACCGTGTCAAAGATTCATAGGGACCGGACCGCACATGCACAAACGCACATGTGGTGCATTCACAAGATTTATTACAGAACTTGACTGAAACAACATATCAAACAAAGGCGCCCAGAGATAAAACAAACCAGAGATTTGATTAAAAAATAATTATATGCGATAGCCGATTTTTGCGCCCTTTAAATTTTACGCCCGCGTGCGGGCACCTCCTGCACGCCCATCAGAACCGGCCCTGGAAATAATCACCGGTAGTGAAATATCGCTCATCTCTAGTTATTTTTAGTATTATGGTGCACAATTCTGTATAAAGTAAAAACTCAACTCAAAAATGTTGAATATGTTTCACTGTACTTTAGGTACGAGGGAAGTTCTGTTGAAGCAGCTTCGACCAATTTTTTCAGATTCTCACTAGCCTCTTCGTAGGCTTTATAATAATGGTTTATTTTTGAAATTCCGTTGCGACTTTGCCATGTTATTCCATTTTTTTTTTTTTTTGCAATGGAAGGGTTCACAAAAAATGGCAGTAGGGTTATTTTTAAAGTACGTCTTACAATATTTTGTGGGAGGATAAATAAAGGTACGTGCTTTATCGTATCAATTGAATCAAATTTTGTATGAACACAGAATCTTTGTAAAGAAAATTTTGAACTTTACAAATTTCAAATATCGGTATATTTCAGTTTTTTCAAACAGAACACTTCACTTGTATTTTTGTTCTCATTCTTTTAATATGTCTAAATCTGTTCCATAGCCAAATATCAGAAATAAATTGGGACCATATCATAAACATTACAGAGGCAGCAGACCTAGAACATATATGGGATGAGTTTGTGACTATTCTTTCAAACGCGGCAATAAAATCATTTCCATTAAGAACCTTCAATAGCAGCAAGTATTCTACTACCGTGGTGCTAAATAAGAATCCTCAAATAATACGCATAAAAAACATAGTTGAGTTATTTCACAATTTAAAGTCTCGTTTCCCAAACACTGCATTCTTCAAAACTGCTTTAAAAGACTATAAAAAACTTCTTAACAATAAAATAAATGAAATTAAAATGCACAACTGCGATCAGATCTTGACAAACTCTGTAAACGTACACAAAGCTGCTTGGAAAGTGATTAATGCTAACAGAAATCATGATCATTCCAATGTATATTCGGAAAATCTCAATGCAGAAGGTTTTAATAAATTCTTCATTGATAACATTAATCTACTCAAATCAAAGATACCAAAAAATCACGTGAATCTAAAGGACAAACCATTAAATCATGTTAATGTAAAATTTAATTTTAGTGAAATTACTCCCATTTATCTCAGAGAACTGATAGGCAAAATGAAAAATAAAACTAGTAAAGATTTGTACGAACTCAACATTATAATGATAAAATCTGTTATAAACTCAATCATAAGCCCTCTCACAAAAATGATAAACTACAGCATAAGATATGGTATATTCCCAAATTGTCTAAAAAAATCCAAAATTGTCCCAGTTCACAAAAAAGGTAATGTAGATGATTATAATAATTATCGACCAATTGCGATAATCCCTGTACTATCAAAAATCTTTGAGCAGGTTTTGAACAAACAACTAACTGATTTTCTGGTCAATAACAATATATTATTTACATCACAGTTTGGCTTTATAGCAAAGAAGTCGACTTCTATGGCAATTAACGAACTTGTTTCTTTTATCAGCGACGGTTTCGAAAATAAGGAATATGTCGGTATTACATTTTGTGATCTCTCCAAGGCGTTTGATTGTGTTGATCATAGTTTACTTGTCTCAAAACTAAGAAATATAGGTATAGCAAATTCATCTGTAACGCTCTTATCAAACTATCTATCCAAACGCTGTCAAACCACATTATATAATTCTCATTTGTCACAGTGCCAAATAACGACGTATGGCGTTCCACAAGGGTCCATTTTGGGACCCCTACTGTTTATAGTTTATATCAACAATCTACCAGCAGCAGTTGATGATGTTAATCTAATATTATATGCTGATGATACCACCCTAAGCACAGCTAACCGTAGATTAGCGACTGTGACTGGAAAGCTGGCCGCTGCACAATCAAATGCTCAGAACTGGTTTCATCGCAATGGCCTATATTTGAACAAAGACAAAACATCTACAATGATATTTTCCACGCGATATATTGGCATAGACAATCCTAACCACACTAAATTTCTAGGCATAACGTTGGATACAACTCTCTGCTGGGAAGCTCATGTTGATGTCTTAAGCAAGAAACTTGCAAAAACAATTTACCTATTACGTAAACTCAGTAGTATAGTGTCACTTAACATTAAAAAATTAGTATATTTCAGCCTATTCCAGAGCCATTTTGCGTATGCTCTTGCGACTTGGGGACATACAACACATCTTCCCAGAATTTTCAAACTTCAGAGGAAAGCAATTCGTATAATATCTAATGTGAACTATAGAGAAGATGTGAGGCAATATTACGTAGAACATGAAATCTTGACAGTTCCATCGCTCTATGTATACCAATGTTTAGTAAATGTGAAAACGCGCATTGAAAGCTACACGAAAAATCGCGACCACCATTGTTATAACACCAGACAGGGTGATGATATTTGCCTTGACTTTCGGAGAATAAATAAAAGTAGAAACTCCATCAATTACTATGGCCCTCAGTTTTACAACTGCCTACCCGATAATATTGCGTCACTACCAATGCCCCAGTTTCTAATAAAAATTAAAACATTGCTGTTAAAATCTCCACTTTATGATACTGATATAAGGTCAATTAAATCAGTATTTAATAAATAATGTGAAGTGGGTGCTGCTTCTATCTTTTATATTTGCTAAATGTTATGCTGTCCATATACACATGTATGTTTTGCACCACGTGCATATTTATTGTCGATATGACATACTGTCTTGACATTGCTGAAATGTATCATTTCTTAAGGCACAATAAAACCTATTATTATTATTATTATTATGTCGATGTGTCCTTAACAAAGTAAAAAATCGCAGTTATAATCAACTTTAAATTAAATTTAAAAAAAAAAAGAGAACAAAAATAGAATAAGATGGAGTAATAAAATAAGTATAATGTGTTCTATTTGAAAAAAAAAAACTGAACCCTTCCATTGCGAAAAAAATTCAGGAAAATTGGAATAACGCGGCAACGTCGCATCGATATTTCAAAAATAAACTAATTGTAAAGTCTGAGAAGACGCTAATCAAAACATGTAAAATATATAGGATGTTTCATGAAAAAAAAAACGAAGTTGTGTGTTACGTCTTAAAAACAGAATAGCTAAAAATAAGAAAGAACCGCACAATTTTGGTCTTTGACTTTTTCTTCTATTTCTAAATAATTATTTAATGAGACATCGGGAAACGCGCGCTTAATGACTCACCCTGTGTACATTATATTTCAAAATTATTGTTCGTAAGTGTAAAATGTTATAAAAATATTCTCAAATATTATAAATTTCAAGTATTCAACCCGTATTTTATTACTAGATCTTTTTCTATGCTTTTATTCTTATTTAACAAAATAAACACAGGACAAAAGATTGAGTGAGATACGGTAATACAATTCCAGGGTGTTCTATATGAAAATATTGAGATATAACTATTTGAAAATTATAATATTTTAATTTTTTTTTATAAATACTGCACACCGAGACTCAATTACTGTTAATGGTGCTACAGCAAAGGTCTTATTTTCATTTATCCATCCGTAGAATATATAAAAAATAACTTAGGGATTCCAAGTTCGAATCTGATAGCGGTTTTTAAATTCAAAATGTCGGTGCAAGATGGCGGACGTTAAATTTGAATCCGACTACGAATCTGGTATCAGCTTTTACAAATTTGACGTAACTTATCATGTATTTATTTCGTAGTTAATTTTTAAAGTAAGTTAGGAGCAAGTGTTTGGTAGCTTTCGAGTCTGTAGGTGTGTGACGTAAAAGGTTTTATCAAGGAAATTTTGAATTCTGAAAATACTTAAAGTTATTTTGAAAGATAATTGCATCTAGTTTTATATAAAAAAATAATCAAAAACACCCGACTCTGGTTGAACCTGGAAACAATGAAAGTCGTAGCTTTTTTGTCGTTCTTGAGAGAGCTTTTATTGACTCACCGTGTAGATTAATATGGAAACCTAAAAATTAAATTATATTAAATATTTAATAAAATCGTCAACAAACAGCGAACAAACATTATTATTTTAAAGTTATTAAAAATAAATGATCACAAGTTTTTTTTTTAGAGAAAATGGTCTCGGTACAACTAGTCAGCTAACCATCCTGGGATACCCTTGTGAGTGGATACCACTAGAACTAAAGATGATAGCTCCTGCCCACGGGCTTGTGCGTACCCCTCTACTGATAAGCTACCACTTATACAATAGATCCCAACAACTATTACAACTAGAAATAGCTATGGAAGCAAGTGAAGCCTTCATGTATGCTGGTTATAAACAGGTACGGTGCAGTTTTATAAAACGACCTTTTTGGGTCTGCAAAGTTTTTTGCACGTGTGACTTTCTAATTTATTACACGCTGACATATGTATGTCTAAAAAAATATCTGCCGATTTTCTTTCATCGTCCATATTTGATTCAGTCAACACAAATTACAGGTTGATGGATATGTGTAACGTACGTGTCAAAAGTGACGAGTACAATTAATATAAATCTCAACACTTCTTTCAGTTCAACGTATCGGTTTTGCCTGAATCAGAGAAGACAATCCAGTACAACTTATACCCTCTGATAGCTGGCAGTGTAGCTCTGCCGAAGCTAATTTTGACAATACCAGAAAATACCGGTGAAGTGCCAGATTTGAGACAAGACCAGCTCAAGTCCCTTGTTGACAGGTCGTTACCTACTCATTTATACGTTATGGTATGTCTGTCCGCTGTGCATTCATTGTCTTAAGTCATGTGTTGCAGCCTCAAGTCAAGGGTTCACCGCCTACGCCAGATGCATTCAAACCGAGGAAGTTAGCAAAGATCAAATAAATTTATACTTTGTTTGTTATACAGTACAGTAAGTAATAATAACGTTCGTTATCAGTCCTGGCTTTTCTTTAAGTGGACGTCATAGGATCCTGCGTCATCTCGACGGCGAAAATGTTTCATAATGGTCTAAAATTGGGCTGCATTACTAGCTTCCGCGAATATACTCGCGTGTGACACAGTCTCCCAACCTTGATGTAGTATTTTTACAGACAGTATAGGCATCTGAATTACACGTGAACTGTGCTCCGGCCTGACCCGAGTCTCAGATGCCGACACCCAGAGGCACGCATTTGACCATTTAAATAAAAAAATCGCTGCCTCTATAAATACGAATGATTCATAAGCTATAAAAAGGGCGCAGCGGAGTTGCAAAAGGTGTTTTATTTTTAATTGTTCGTAAAACGCGTAAATTAGAATTTCTAAAATAGCGCATCCATCAATATTACCCAAAAATAACGTAGTCTGAGTTTGGTGGGTGGACAACTTGACATTGCTAACATAGCAAACAAAAATAGTCTTGCTGTATTCGCATAAATAGGAGGAAATGAAAATATCTCCAAGGGTAAACAGAGGCTTTTGAAATTTGTGGCAGATACGCTTCGATTCGTCTTGCAAAATCGAAACGCCGCAAAACACAGAATTAATCAGCCGCGGTCCCGCGACCCAAATTCACGAACACAAAAAATCATTTTTATATCGAGTTTCCTCGAAATGACGTCAAGTCTTAAAAGGTGGTTTAATTTCAGACGCTGTTTATATTTTGCTTCAGAATGTGTCCAAACCGTATTTACCTGAATAAACAAATACGCCAGCGGTCCATTTTTCTTAAATTATTAATATCACAAATGCGGGCACTTTACGTTTCGATACTCGTGTTTGCACGTGCATTAAACTTCTCCAAATATTAATAAATATTTAAGTATCTACTTTTAACTTGGGTGAAGATCCTCGAGAAGTTTATAAGTTTCAGGATATTATTAACCCGTATGAAAGTTTACTTTGGGGATTATGTCACCTTAGATGATGGAGATAACGCCGTCGTCGAACTTCTTCCTAAATCATACAAACTAATTCGAGTTAATGGCTACGTAACCCTCGTCAAAACGTACCTGTCCTTCCCATTTTATAAAATACGTGGCTAGCGTTAAGAAATTGGCGACTTTCTAATGTAGTACGCAACTAGTCAAAAAATAACTCGCAAATATTTTCCATAATTACTCATCAGTCAAAATTTACAACATGATCCTGCAACTTTGTATTAATTTTAAATATCATAAATACTGCAGCTTTACTATAATCATTATTTAATTGTCATATAAATTTACAAAATTGGTCTAAATTGTCGGTTTTTTCAACTTATAAAATCTGATTATACAAATTTTACAAAATTTACGGATAAAGTCAAACTGAAAATTTTCGAAGGGATGAATCGGTAAATTCTGAATAGCCAATGACCATATTCGTAATAACCTTAAAGCTTGTGCATATTTCCTAAGTTAAATTTTATTTTATTTTTTTGATAAATCTAAATGTGTAAGATTAAAAATGCGTGGATTAATAAATCAGATGTATGGAAGCGTATTATTGCACATTTTGATTAGAATTTACTTGGAGAAGTTTTGAGGTGACGTCATCACTTTTTTGGTGGGGATGATGTGACAAATTTTGGTTAGCATTTGTGGTTGTTTCCGGTATTTAGACACTACTTTTTCTAAAATAGTACCTAAATACGATTGTGTTATGTAATTTTTGAACTTTGAGTATGAGTTTAGACAAACATCGCTGATTTACCTACGTATTAGTTAAAAGAATCATACATACTCTTTTAACAAATATCAAATATTCGATATATTACACAATGTTTGTGTTCTGTGAATTAAAACCGTCCACGAGATTCTTGATACAGTTTCTGGTTCTGGAATTATTTCTTTAGGGTATCGTGTACCTAACGGTAATGTAGGTATTCATTTCACTCCCACTTGCTTTTGAGACGCCCACACATCTATCTAACTTTTCTAATTTTCGAAGCAAAAATTTGCGGGGTAGGAGTTCAGTCTTTTGTTCTCACTAATAAGTTTTATAATTAAGAACACTAAGTTTATTCTAGCTGAAAAAGTAGCAAACTCAAAACTTCCGTTCTGTCTTTTAATTCTTAGAAATTTTATAATTCAGAATCCGAGAATTATTTTACATTTATTCGTAATTGTGAATTGAGTCGAACGGAAACCGTAAAGTGGAAGCCGTACAAACAGCAAAATGTTAACAAGTTCATTAAATTGTAAGGTTAGTACACTTAAATCTTTGGGATGTTTTAAAGCTACAACTCGGCCCCTTTTTCGGATAATTATTGGCAGAAATTTGAATAATTTGGAGGATTTCTGGTGTTCTATTTTGAAAAAAGAAAAAAACATTAATCTTGGAGGCCTGGGATATTTTGTTCCTGAAAAATTTTGATAGAATCTGGGAGGTTCGTTTTTTTCAACGCTTAAACAAATCTCATGCTTTAATTTCTTAAACAACTTAAGAAATCTTGGGAATCCCTGGGGTTTTAATTTTGAAAAAAATTGAAAAATCTTGTAAGGCCTGGGGTGTTTTGTTCCTGAAAAATTTTGGAACAATCTCGGAGGTCCCTTTTGTTTTGAAAGAATTTCAAAAAATCTCGGGGGAACCTCATATTTTGTTTTTGGAAGAATTTGAAACGATCTAGAGAACCCTCCTTTTTTTTGAAAAAAACTCGTTCTTACTGCATTATTTTCGAAAACAATTGAAAGAATGTCGGTGGTTCTCGGTGGTTTATTTTTGAAGCATCTGAAAAAACCTCCAGAATCCCTGATGTTCTATTTTTGAAAAAAATTTGTTTTCCAAAATTTTCAAAAATCTCGAGACCCTGAAATTTTGTTTTTGGAAGAATTTAAAAAGCTCTTGGGGACCCTACATTTTTTTTAACATTTGAAAAAATCTCGGGGATTCAGGCTGTATATCTAATTTTTGAAAAATTTTGAAACAATCTTTGGGGCCTTTGAAGTTTTGTTCATAAAAAATGAAATCTCGAAGAAAAATAATATTTAAAAAATTATCCGGAAGTTGGTGTTATAACTATTAAAACTTAAAACTAATTTTTTTATCTCGCTCCATTTCTATCAAATGTATCAAAACTTCTACAGATGTTGTAAACGGAGACCGAGACCAAATCATGACTCATTTAGACGTTTTGTTTACACCGTTGCCATGGAAACCGCGCCTCTAGTCGCTGTGTTTGGCTGGAATTGGGTCCTATTTGAACAGAGACCGCTAGCAGTAATTCAGTTTTAAATAAAAATAATGAATTCAGTTGAATGTTTAATAAAAAATCGTCCTCGGTCTTACGATAATAAAATTGTAGTGAAAAATTTAGGGCTTCGATTTATTGATAAAAAAGTGTTCATGGCAAAACGCGAGTTGTGTCCCCCCATTTGAAAAGGTCACGAGCCACCACTGTGTCATGGGTTGCTGATGTTTTATTGTTCAAACAACTGAAACAACGGAGATCCCTAGTGTTCTAATTTTGGAAAAATTTGAAAGAATCTTAAGGACCTCTCGTGTTTTGGGCCTGAAAAAAAATTATATAATTTCGGAGACCCGTTTTGTTTTGAAAAATTTCGAGAACCTGAAATTTTGTTTTGGAAGAATTTAAAAGGCTGTTGGGGACCGTACATTTTTTTAACACTTGAAATAATCTCGGAAGTTCAGGCTGCATTATTTTTGAAAAAAACTGAAGAAAGATCGGGGATCCCTGCTGTTCTATTTTGCAAAAAATTTAAAGTCTTGAGAACTTCTGATGTTTTGTTCCTGAAAAAAATTGATATGATCTCGGAGATACGTTTTGTTTTGAAAAAAATTAAAAAACCTCGAGGGACCCTGAAATTTTGTTTTTGAAGTAGAGGTTGTTGGGGACCTTAAATTTTTTTAACATCTGGAAAAGTCTCAGGTATATTATTGCTGCTGTATTATATTTGAAAAAAAAATAAATAAAAAAGGTGAGGGGCCCTGGTTTTATTTTTGAAAAAAGTTGAAAAAATCTTGAGGGCCTGAGATGTTTTGCTCCTGAATTTTTTTATATAATCCGGGAGGTTCCTTTTGTTTTGAAAGAATTTCAAAAAATCTTGGGGGAACCTGACACTTTGTTTTTGGAAGAATTTGTAAGCATCTTGGGTAGACTACGTTTTTTTACAGCACTTGAAAAAAACTCTGGGGTTTCTGCTGTGTTATTTTTGAGCAGTTGAAAAAAAATCTTAGAGATCTCTGGTGTTTTAAAAAAATCGTCGGGGCCTTTGAGGTTTCGTGCCTGAAATATTTGATATAATCTCGGAAAGCCCTTTTGTTCTTGGAAGAATTTGGGGTGACCTTACGTTTTTTAACACTTTAAAAAATCTTCGGCTTTCTGCCGTATTATTTTTGAAAACAATCAACAAAATGTCGAGTTTCTTGTATTATTTTTGAAAAAAATGTAAAGAATGTCGGAGGTTCCCGGTTTTTTATTTTTGCAACAACTGAAGAATTCACGGGGATCCCTGGTGTTCTATTTTTGAAAAAAAATTAGAAAATCTAGAGGACCTCCCATGTTTTGTTCCTAAAAAAGTTTGATATAATCTAGGAGGCCCTTTCAGTTTTGAAAGAATTTCAAAAAATTTGGGGAACTTGAAATGTTGGAAGAATTTGATGGGAGCTTGGGTGGGCCTCCAGTTCTTTAAACACTTGCAAAAATCTTGGGGTTCCTGTTATATTATCTCATTTTTGAAAAAACTTAAGAAACCTCAGGAATCCCAGATGTTCTATTTTTGAAAAAAATTAAAAAATCTTGAAGACGTGGGGTGTTTTGTTACTGAAAAATTTTGATATAATCCAGGAGGTTCCTTTTGTTTTGAAAGAATTTCAAAAAATTTCGGGGAACCTGACATTTTGTTTTTGGAAGAATTTATAACGACCTTGGGTACACTGCGTTTTTTTTTGTAGCACTTGAAAAAATCTCTGAGGTTTCTGCTGTACCTATTATTTTTAGAACAGTTGAAAAAAATATCGTGGATCTCTGGTATTTTGAAAAAAATTGAAAAAATCGTCAGGTCCTTTGATGTTTTGTCCTTGAAAAATTTGATATAACCTCTGAAGGCCCTTTTTTGGAAGAATTTTGGGCGATCCCGTTTTTTTACTTTTGTAACAATTGAAGAATTTTCGAGGTTCCCTGGTGTTCTATTTTTGAAAAAAATTGAAAGAATCTAGAGGACTGCCGGTGTTTTATTCCTGAAGAAGTTTGATATAATTATGGAGGCCCCTTTTGTTTTGAAAGAATTTCACCCTTTTGTTTTGAAAAAATTTCAAAATTTGTTTTTGGAAGAATTTGAAAGGATCTTGGGTAACCCTAATTTTTTTTAACACAAAGTTGAAAAAACCTGGGGTGTTCCTGCTAAATTATATTATTTTTGAATTTTTTTTAAGTTGAAGGTCCCTAATTTTATTTTTGAAACCACTTAAGAAATCTCGGCGATCCCTGGTGTTCTATTTTTTTTTTTTTTTGAAAAATCTTGAACGCCTGGAGTATTTTGTTCTTGAAAAATTTTTAACAATCTCGGAGGTCCCTTTTGTTTTGAAAAAATTTCAAAAAATCTCGGGGATCCTCATATTTTATTTTGGAAGAATATGAAACGATCTTGGGAACCCTCCTTTTTTTGAAAAAATCTCGGTGTTCTTACTGTATTATTTTTGAAAACAATTGAAAGAATGTTGGGGGTTCCCGGTGTTTTGTTTTTGAAGAAACTGAAAGAACCTCGGGGATCCCTGATGATTTATTTTTGAAAAATATTGAAAGAATCTTGAGGCCTGGGGTGTTTGGTTCTCCAAAATATTTAAAAAATCTCGAGACCTTGAAATTTTGCTTTTGCAAGAATTTAAAAAGCTTTTGGGGACCCAACATTTTTTTAACATTTGGAAAAATCTCGGGGATTCAGGCTGTATATCTAATTTTTGAAAAAAATCGAAGAAAGGGGTCCCTAGTTTTATTTTTGAACAACTGAAGAAATCTCGGGGATCTTTGGTGTCCTATTTTTGAAAAAGAATCTTTAGAGCCTTTGATGTTTTGTTCATGAAAATTTGATATAACACTGAAAAAAATCTCGGGGTACTGCTGTATTATTTTTGAAAACAAATGAAAGAATGTCGACGTTCCTGCTGCATTATCTTTGAAATAAGCTGAAAGAATGTCGGGGGTTCCTGATGTTTTATTTTTCAAACAACTGAAAATGTCTTGTCTGTTTTGTTCCTGAAAAAAAAAGTGATATAATATCGGACACCTCTTTATTTTGAAAAATTTTCAAAAAATCTCAGAACCTGAATTTTGTTTTGGAAGAATTTAAAAGGCTGTTGGGGACCGTACATTTTTTTAACACTTGAAAAAATCTCGGAAGTTCAGGCTGTATTATTTTTGAAAAAAACTGAAGAAAGATTGGGGATCCCTGATTTTATTTTTGAAACAAATGAAGAAATCTTGGGGATCCCTGGTGTTCTATTTTGCAAAAAACTGAAAGAGTTTTGAGGACCTCTGGTGTTTTGTTCCTGAAAAAATTTGATATGATCTCGGAGACCCGTTTTGTTTTGAAAATATTTCAAAAAACCTGGAGGGACCCTGAAATTTTCTTTTTGAAACAGTTGAAGAGGTTCTTGGGGACCTTAGCTTTTTTTTTAACATCTGAAAAAGTCTCAGGTATATATATTATTCCTGCTGTAGTATTTTTGAAAAAAAAAAATTAAGAAAAGTGTGGGGGAGGGGCTCTGGTTTTATTTTTGAAACAACTGAATAATTCTCGGGCATAACTGCTGTTCTATTTTTGAAAAAGATTGTTTTGCTCCTGAATTTTTTTATATAATCCGGGAGGTGCCTTTTGTTTTCAAAGAATTTCAAAAAATCTCAAGGAATTTTGTTTTTGGAAGACTTTGTAAGCATCTTGGGTACACGTTTTTTTTTTGTGGCACTTGAAAAAAATCTCTGGGGTTTCTGCTGTATTATTTTTTGAGCAGTTAAAAAAAAATCTCGGGGATCTCTAGTTTTTGAAAAAATTGAAAAAATCGTAAGGGCTTTTGATGTTTTATCTCTGAAAAATTTGAAAGGATATTGGGTAACCCTACGTTTTTTAACACTTTAAACAATCTTGGGCTTTTTGTCATATTATTTTTCAAAACAATAACATAAGAATGTCGGGCTTCTTGCTGTATTATTTTTGAAAAAATATTTAAAGAATGTCGGGATCCCCTGTTTTTTCCTTTTGTAACAATTGTAAAATTTTCGGGGGTCCTTGGTGTTCTATTTTTTTTTTTAATTGAAAGAATTTAGAGGACCGCCGGTGTTTTAATCCAGAAAAAGTTTGATATAATCTTGGAGGTCCCTTTTGTTTTGAAAGAATTTCACCCTTTTGTTTTGGAAAATTTCAAAAAATCTCGAGGAATTGAAATTTTGTTTTTGGAAGAATTTGAAAGGATCTTGGGTGACCGTACATTTTTTTTTAAGACTTGAAAAAATTTCGGGGATCCCTGGTGTTCTATTTTGCAAAAAATTGATATGATCTTGGAGACCCGTTTTGTTTTGAAAAAAATTCAAAGGACCTGGAGGGACCCTGAAATTTTGTTTTTGAAATAGTTCAAGAGGTTCTTGGGGACCTTATTTTTTTTTTTAAGATCTGAAAAAGTCTCAGGTATATTATTTATTGATGTATTATTTTTGAAAAAAAAAAAAAGAAGAAAGGTGGGGTCTCTGGTTTTATTTTTGAAACAACTGAATAAATCTAGGGGATCACTGCTGTTCTATTTTTGAAAAAATGTTTTATATAATCCGGGAGGCCCTTTTTATTTTGAAAGAATTCCAAAAAATCTCGGGAACCTGAATTTTGTTTTTGGAAGAATTTGAAAGGATCTTGGGTGACCCGACGTTTTTTTAACACTTGAAAAAATCTCCGGGGTTCCTTTTATATGTATGTATTATCTCATTTGTGTAAAAAAATTGAAAAAAGTCGAGGGTCCCTAACTTTACTTTTGAAACAACTTAAGAAATCTCGGTGATCCTTGGTGTTTTATTTTTGAAAAAAATTGAAAAATCTTGAGGACCTGGAGGTGTCTTGTTCCTGAAAACACTTTCAAAAATCTCGGGGTTTTTGCTGCATTATTTTGAAAAAAAAAAAAATCAAGAATGTCGGGGTCCCCGTTTTTTATTTTTGAAACATTAGAAAAAATCTCGGGGATTCTGGTCTTCTATTTTTGATGTTCTTGATATTCAGGAGCGAATTTTTGCCTCATACTTAGAAATACACACGACGTCTTGCTTCTTAGGCTGGGTTGAAAAAGTTGGCGGATTATAAGTGGTTGATAGGCTAATTACGTGTGTCAACTGAATTGGTGGCAGTGAAAATTCAATAGAAAGGATGTTCAAAAGCTCTACCTTACATCAGCATTTCGAAAACTTCTGAAATACTTTTGATACCCGATTCAACACTATTAAATACAACCGAATTCTAAATACGATAGTCCACAATGTAAACGAATATCATTATCATTTATTCTTGGTAAATTAACATTAAATATTGAGGAATGATGGGAAAGGTTAAAAAAAAGATTTAAAAGATGGATTATAAAATGGATGGACTTTATTCCTGTCAGTTTCCCTCGGAAAGGTTTCAGATAAATAATAAAACATTTTTTAATTGTTTAGTTTTGCCATTTAAATATCTAAATCACTTATTCTAATAATGTTTGTCTATATTTACGGCACCCTCTCCTAACAGTTCCACCACTTGCGTCTGTAAACATTCCATATTTTTTATGACACGACGTAACCTAGGTTTTCCTCTTCGATATTGCCTCCAACAGGAGTTTCTTATCATGATATCTCTACCAATACACGAAATATTGCTTATCCTATAAAATCTGGGGCACTTGGAATATTGAATAATCAGGAAGTCATGAAATCTTAATTATAATAAAAAGTTAGAAGATCTCTGAAAACAGAACAATTCTTTTAAAATATAAATTCAACAAAAGGCAAAACTTGTCGTTTCGCTAAAAAAAAATATTTAGATCGTTCAACAACACACTTCCCAAGCTTTTAAAAATATTACAGACACATACCACGAAAAGGTGGAAAACAGTTTGCATCATCGTACAACAACCAATAAAATTTTCGTTTTTTGTACAAAGTGTTCATTAATCACATCCAGGATCTCAATGTAAACAACATACGTGATCTTTTATAAGCGTACACAGGTCATAACAGCACAATACTCCCAGACAAAAGGACGATTTCTAAAAAAATATTTAGGATTACGTAACTTGGAAAATTTTCAAACGACAATGTTACAGTGAATAAAAGGAGAATTTATTAAATGTGTCGTTTCGCATTTGTATTATCTTCTTCTAAAATTAATGGGCGACAATGACAAAAATCCTCACAACCCTGAAACGAAGGAAAGTCTAAAACTGAATCCAATAGAAATACAATAAATTAAATTCTGTTGCAAAATAGAAACGGTGGACAAGGTTAAGAACAGATAAGTTTCGGCAATAAAAAAATCATCAGAGGTCTTTAGACCGATCACAATCTGGCTAAATCGCCTTGAAAACGAACCAAATATCAATCAACAGTTTTTATTAATAGTCGCTTCCCCTAGAAGTTTTATTATTCGATTACCCGTTAATGGAAACTTTATTCACATGACACTTTTGCAACTAAGTTAATAGGTCATTAAGTCAATAGCGAGCGAAAATAACGCTAAAGCGCCAATATTACAGCTCGGTTATTTTTAAATTTAAATTATGCGAGCTAACAGCACTCATTACAGCTGTTATAGAAGTATACGAGATAATTTAGTCAGAGGTTTGGCCCAAGACACGTGCAATTGGCTTACACAAAGCCATATATTTTCCACGATTCAAATTTATTGGATGGAGCTATTGTTCGCGCCAAAAAAAGACCGTAGTCAAGTGTCGAACTTACAAAAAATTCTATTCAATGTAAAACTACGAAAACAAGGCGCTATCTCTTCGACATCCTGTGGGTAAGCCATAACAGCAAGGTACCAGAAATGGTCACCGCGCTTCTGGAATTCCAGTAATAGTTAGTGCGACTTTCCGCCTCCAATACTTACAAAAGCACAACTTGTGCCAGAGGGGAGTGCCTCAAGGCGTTGTACTGGCGCACTTGAAATTTCTGATGAGTTTTGAGGACTTTCGATATGTCACGAGCGCTGAAAACACAAAGAGATGGCTATAAAAACAGCAAGACCCATAAACTGCTAAAAATATTGCTTCCAATTATAAAAATATCGTTTGGCTACATCTCGGGAGTTATTAATTAAAAACAGGTGTAATGAATCTGTGCTGATCCAATTAAGTGTAAAGCGCTGTAGATACAGTACTAAAAGAAACGAAAATAGGTCGATTGTGAAAATACTTACGCCCTGTAATTATCCACGGCGACTAAGACCCGGTTTCCACTCGAAGAGAATTTTTTGATGTCGACGGAACCGTACGAGCTAAGAGTAGACATGAGCTGGAAAAATAAATGAATAGTCGAAACAAATAAAAATCGATTATCTTCTGGCGTCAAATTATCCCATACGAAATTTGTTAAGAGCGACATGAAAAAGTGTAAATATAACTTTAGGAAGGTCTCTTCCAACGAATATTTTTAGCGGACAATTTTTGGTGGTTATAAAAATGCGTGACATTCTCTAACAAATAATGGGATACGACTTTTATGATTGGCAAAAGCACAACTATTAACACACGCTCAAATTTGTATTGTCTTCATAAATTATCTTATTTTTGGAACTTTTTTCTTATTAATTAGCTTACTTACGTCACTTACGTCGAGTGGTTCATTTTTTAAAGACTCGACAATTAACCAAGGTGGCCTATTGGAAGTTGGATCCTCTCCATCGATTCTCTTCGCATGAAAAAAATACTGTTAATTATTTCATTAAATTCGGGCCAAAATGAACACCATCTGATAGCAGCGCGGCCTAGAATTCGAAATTCTAACGGTATGCCAAGTCCAGGAAAATAGAGTCATTTCAAAGAGTTTTACGACGGGGAGTTTGTAACCTTGACTGAGAGATTATATTTAAAAAAAATTTATTGTGATAATGCTGAAACATAGGCTTTTGACGGAAGCGATAAATTTTTATTTAATTTCAAAAACATCCTATTATTAAAAATTCAAGTTTATAATCACGTCGTCGCTCAAACGACAAATTTAAAACAGTTCCTTACTACAGTACGCCCACAACATGTCGTTTGAAACTTTTTTTGATAGCTTATGTCCAATCTAGACAAAACTAATGAAAAACAGATATAACTAAACAACCTTGATGCTGTTTATTATTATATATTTACGTCGCTGAAGGGGCATTGTTGGGATTTTCTAGATTTTCCTATCTTTTGCGTTTTGGAAATTATATTTAAAAACGTCAAAGATTTTCATAAATTTTATTATTTTTAGTGATGCTTGCGCATCAAAAACACTTCTAATGAAAGTGAAAATGGAGTAGACGCAGGGTACATCAAAACGCCTGTTCCTGTTATTAGTAGGTACGTAATTAATTTTGTAAGGTGTGAATGTATGACAAAATTTGGGCGTCGAGAACTTCACTCCCTCCGCATAGCTGGCTATGCGCATTGCCTATTGATCACTTATAGAAGTGAAAATAATTATTCTATCGATTATTTATAGTTATGTAAGGACTTATTAAAATTTCCAAAGCAGTTTACGTAATTCTGCTCATTATTTAATAATGAAGGATTAACAACTTAATTGCAAAAACTGATGATTTTATTATAAAATATCGGGGGAAATAACTGGTTCTAGCGGAAAATGCTTTGAAACTTGTCACATAAAAGTGCAGAAAATAATTTTTCCAGAAGTTTTTATTTAATCAATTGAAAGTCAAAAGTTTATAAAACGTGTACATACAATTTTGATAAACAATTTATTTTGTTTTATTTTGCGGGTATAAAGAGTGTGTGTACTAGTTATCCAGCTAGTATTTTTTTAATATAAATAATTTATTATTTCTCTCTAACTATAAATTATCTTGTTATTGGAATTATCTGTTGGGTAATAAACTCTATTATATTATGTTATGGTATTATATTACTACAATTTTGATTTTATTTAAAAAAAGCTGGATGCCTAGGATAAAAAGTTAAGACGGATTCATGAACCATAAGTGTAGGAATATGTTATTTTAATATGCAATACTTTGAGGTGACGTCATCACATTATTGGTGAGAATAACTAGATAAATTTTCGTTAGGATTTTACACGACATTCCTAAAATAGATGCATATAAAATATGACAACAATCGGTCTAGTAGTTCTAATAAAAATCAACAGTGATAGACAACGGGATTTTTTTCGTATTCTAGGAGCCACGAAATGTCGAGAGAACATGAACAATTAGCTCACACTCGTAAAGTAAAAATTAATTTAAAGGACATAATTTCCCTCGTCCCTGAAACACAGTATAAACAACCCAGTTTTCACGACTTTCATAAAAATTGATTTTTTTAAATTCCCGCAAGTGCAAATAAAAATAATAGTAGATAATTTTGTGCTGACGTCTTAGAGTTTTTAGATCAATCTATTTCAATAGGTACATTTTATTACTTAAAGCGTTTGCAAGATTTCAAAGCATTCGGTTTTGAAAATTAGAAGGTAAAATGTAAAACACTGTTATACAATTCTGTTTTTTTTTCCAAAATCTAAATGTCTAGGCAAAAAACTTGAAATGGATTCATAAACCACAAGTGCAGGCGTATGTTATTTTTTAGAATTAAATTTTTTTTTTCGGCAAAATTTTGTGATAACGTTATTAATATGGGAAACGCTAAGCGGATATATTTTGATTAACGATTTACCATGCCTACGATAACCTTAAAAGGTTTGCATGATGTAAGAGCGTTCGATATGGCAGTTTCAAAGTTAATTTGCAAATTCTGATTTTTTCAAAACACTGAATATCTAGGCTAAAAACTCAACACGGATTCATAAACCACAAGTACAGGAGTATGTATGTTATTTTATAAAATTTAAATAACATTTACCATTGCAAATTTTGGTTAGCATTTAACATTTACACAAGATTCATAACTATCATCAATCAATCGGTTTGGTAGTTTCAGAGATTATCTGTGTAATTAAAATCTGGACACTTGGCAGACAGACAAATAGGAATGGAAGACCTATTGTTTCGTACTCTAGGAGTGATGACACTTCCAGAAAATATGAAACTAGCCATTCGTCGGATGGATCCTATTACAATACTTCCTTGGCTTACTTTCGGGAACTAAAAATCAATCAAGCGCCAGAATGGAAGCATATTATTTAGTAAACTTTAAACAGAATTTACCTAGCAAAATATTAAAAGGACATATATGAAGGAAATTTAATATCAGTAATAATAACTAAATTAATAAACTTAAAATATATAGGCTGGTCCAATTTAACTGATATATATCTGCTTTAAAATCAAATCACCACATTTACTAAAAACCAGATTATAACACAATTAAAGAAATTATGGTTTCACAGTGGATATTAACTGTAAACAAGTTGTACTGTTTTTTAATTATTTCAAATCATTAAATTATCAGAAGCTTAAATAAGAGCATTTTTGTTAAAAAGTAGAAATTAGGAAACGCTTTAAAATAGGAAATGTTCATTAAAAATAGTAAATGGGTGAGCTGTCTACTATTACTCAATTATCCTGCGGATTCTAGCAATTTACGTCAACTGTTCACTTATATTTCCAAAATTTCATAATAAAAAATTCATTATCATTTAATTAAGAACGGAAAAAGCAACTGTTTAATTAACATATTAATTTTAAACATGCGTCAGTAATTGGGCGTACAAAAAGAATATTACTCTGTAACTACACATACACATTTTTTCTATGATCGTTTTTTTTTTTAATAACTTCGTTGGCAATGACATACCTTCTAAGAAAAGAGAGGGTGGGCGGGCGGGGCTAGCAGCTGCCATGATAAGACTGATTTTGGCAAATGAGATACCCTCTAAGGAAAGAGAGGATGGGTGGGTGGGCGGGGTTAGTAGCTGCTAAGGTAAAACTGATTTTGGCCAATGAGACACTCTCTAAGAAAGGAGAGGGTGGATGGACGGGCTAGTACCTGCTAAGATAAGGCTGATTTTGGCAAATGACATTCCCTCTAAGAAAAGAGAGGGTGGGTGGGTGGTACTAGTATGCTAAGATAAGATTGATTTTGGCAAATGAGATGTCCTTTGATAGATGTCGATAACAAACAACAATTGCAACATTTTGAAGAATAATAACATTGAGAAAGTACTCTAGTAATAGCAACAGAAAAGTGTCAATAACCAAAACAACCAGTAGTCATTAATCGTTATGCCTTATTGTTAATAAAATAGGATGTTATTTTTCATTAATAAATAAGCCAAAAAAACATGTAATAAGACATTTATAAAATATAAATAAAAACAAAACCAACAAAAGAAAAATCCATTAAAGCATAACCAACTAAACACTAGAAAATATGTTCAAAATTTCTGGCTTATGCATATAAATAAGCTCGTAATGTTTCCAAATTTTGATAATTTTTTGTAAAAGTTAGCCATCAGTACTTACTACGAAACTGATTTTGGCAATGACATACTCTCTATGAAAAGAAAAGTGGGTGGGCAGGGCTAGTACCTGCTAAGATAGGAGTGATTTTGGCAAATCAGATCCCTCTAAGAATATAGCGGGTGGGTGGGCGGGTTTAGCACCTGCTAAAATAACACCGATTTTGGCAAATGACATAGCCTCCAAGACAAGAGAGGCTGGGTGGGCGGGGGTAGTACCTACTAAGATAAGACTGATTTTAGCAAATGACGTATTTTTTAAGAAATTTAATGAACCTCAAGATTGTTTTTCAAAAAAAAAACCCGGGGTCTCAAAATTAACTCAAAAACAGATCAGGTCAGAATTTTCCATAAACAGAACACCAAAGTCCCCCAAAATTGTTTTAAATAATTTACAAAAAAAATCTCCATGGGCTCCCAAAATAATACACCATGGGTACCCAAGTCTCCCAGATTAAAAAAAAAACAACATTGCAGCACTCGAGACTTTCTCAAATTCATAAAAAGAAATTGGCCGAAGTTTATTTTAGCAGAACTTCCTTGGCATCTGAAGTGGAGCCCAATATGAAATCCCACTTTTTCGAAAAATTTTATTTAATTTTTAATATCCTCTATAAAGTAAATTTCAGTGGCGTAAATAACGGTCCCACAGCTTTTTTGACTTGAATTTTTCAGTTCTTCAATCATTCATTTTTTATTTTATTTTTTCGATTTCAAATTTTTCGAGTTTTTCAAATTTTGAATTTTCCAATTTATAGACTTTGCAATTTTTCGAATTGAGTGTCTCGAGTTTTCAATTTTCAACTTTTCCATTTCCAATTTTTCGTTTTAGTTTTTATTTTCTTTTTACTTCCCGAGCGTAAGCAAAGGAAGTATTGTAATCGAGTCCGTCGGCCGACTCTCTACTTTTACGTTTTCTCGATCTTTCATGACCCCTAGAAGACGAAGAAATAGGTCTGCCATTTCCGTCTGTCTGTCCGTCTGTCTGCCGTCCCGGATTTTTATTAGACAGATAATCTCCGAATTCCGAAAGTACTGGACCGATTGTTGTTAAACGTGCAGATTTTTAGAAAAAAAATCAAAATTGTAAAACAACATTTTACAATTTAATTTTGAATCTGCTAACCCGAATGCTTTGAAATGTTGCAGATGTTTTAAGGCTATAAAGAGCATCATAAATCTTTAGTCAAAATATATTTGGTTATCCCCTCCAAAAACTTGATGACGTCAGCTCAAAAGTTTGCCGAATAAATCCTATCTAAAATGTACAAAATATGATGAGCCTGTACTTGTGATCTATCACTCCATTCATATTTTTTTAATTTGCATATACAGGGTGACTCAAAAATATTAATGAATACACTAAATTTATTTTATTGATTTACGCAGGAACTACAAAGCCGAATGCGTTGAAATCTTGAAGATGTTTTAAAATTATTATAAGCATGGTAAATTTTTGACCAAAATGCATTTGGTCGTCCCCCCTAAAAAATTTATGACGTCACCACAAAATTTTGCTTAATAAATCCTATCTCAAATGTACAAAATATGGTGAGTCTCTTCTTGTGACTTATCATTCCATTCAAATTTTTTCGATTTGCATATACAGGTGACTCAAAAAAAAAAATAAATGCGTGAATTTATTTTATTGAATTAATCAGTAACTACAAAACCGAATGTTTTGAAATCTTGCAGATGTTTTAAGGTTATAAAGAGCATAATAAATTTTTAGTCAAAATATATTTGGTTATCTTCTCCAAAAAACTGATGACGTCAGCTCAAAAGTTTGCCGAATAAATCCTATCTAGAATGTACAAAATATGATGAGTCTGTATTTGTAATTTATCATTCCATTCATATTATGTATTTGAATTTGCATATACCGGGTCACTCAAAAAAAAAAGAACTATAAAACCGAATGCTTTGAAATCTGCTGCGAAAAAAAACATAATAGGCATGTTGTCGTCACGTTTCCGACAGCGATGGAAGTACTGTCTAAACTCTTTAGACCAATTTTTTTACAATTTTTCAATGTTTCGATTTTATAATTTTTTGTTTTTTCAATTTTACTTTTTTTCAATTAATCGTTTCGTCAATTTTTCCATTTGCAATGTTTCAATTTTTTGTTTTTCGTTTCTACAATTCTGCGATATCTCTTCGAGTTTTCATTTTAAATTTTCCAGTTTTCCGATTTACCAACTTTCGAACGTTTCAATTTTTACATTTTCCAGTTTTTCGATTTGAAATTTCAGTTGAATTTTTAATGTTTTAATTTTTACATTTTTCAGTTTTTCATTTCTTCAGTTTTTCGAGAAAAACCGGAAAGTACAAGTTCTTCTACGTGGCTTACATTAGAAGTACAGTCCAAAATTATTGAATAATATCTTGACACTATGTTTTTTATTATAATATCTGGTTCTTTGTACCAAAAAATTGTTGAAAGAAAACTATGTACATTAAGAAAAAAAAAACCAAGGGCTAAGCCCCACCCACCCACCCGATCTCAGTTGTGATGACTTTTTCATTCCTAATCAGACCGAGGGGCGGAGTTTAATTGTAACATCAAAATTTCTCTTGAAAATTCTACCCTTTTAAAAACATGTTTCATATGGTAATTTCTTATAGAGAAATGAAGATTTTGCAACTAAGCTTCACCCTTCAGCTCACGATGAATAAAAGAATTCATCACAATTGAGAAAAGGTGGGTGGGCGAGCCTTATATTTTGTCCATTTTTCTTAATATACGAAGTCTTTTTTCCCAACAAGAAACTGAAAAATGTTAACTATCCTGTTGTTGAAAGAAAACTCTATATAAAGTTAATCAAGTGATTAAAAGTACGGTACAAACGGGCATTACAAATCGAATAACTACAAAATCGAAAAAACGAAATACTGTAAATTCGAAATACTGGAAATTAAAAAATCGGAAAATCGGCTAATTGAGAAATATAAAAATTCCAAAATTAAAAAATTTGAGAACTGGAAATTCGAAGAATTGAAAGTTAAAAATTTGAAAAATGAAATAAACGAACGAAAAATTGTAAAATCGAAAGAAACATTGAAAAAATAAAGGAAATGAAAAAAAATGTGAATAAATACAAGAAAATGAAAATTAAAAAATCGGGAAAATGAAAAATAAAGAATTTGAAAACTGAGGAAACAAAAATAACGAAGAATGAAAAATTATAATATCGAAAAATTGCAAAACTGAAAAATTTCAAAACGGAAAATTCAAGAAACGATTAACTGAAAAATCTGCATGCGTGAAATTGAAAAATTGAAAAAATTGAGGTCGGTTTATGGAAAGCGAATTAAATATTGAATCCTCGATTAATTTAACATAGGATTAAAATGTAGAATATGAGCCCGTGATTGGTCAAAACATACACGTTGCATAGCAACGGACCTCAATTAAAATTGATCGCGATTAACTTTTAATTCGCGTTCCATAAACCAGATCTTAAAGTTGCAAAAACGAAAAATGATGAAAAAACATCTCATAAATTGGTTAAAGGTAAATATAAATCCAGATTTTTCGAAAAATTATAAGATCTGATTTTGCGACTTTTATTTTTTTATGATAACCCTTGTAAGTTAAAATAAAAATGTGTATGTAATGTTAAAGTAAATGTAAAGAAGCGTGTTGGGCGTAAGTTCCAAATGAGGATTTATTCGACAAAATTTTGAGATGACGTCCTCAATTTTTTGGGAGGGGATAAACGAATAAATTTTGCTTAACGATTTAACACAATTACGATTACTTTAAAATATTTACAAGATTTCAGAGTAATCGCTTTTGCAGTTTCAAAGTTATATTGCAAAATATTATTATTCAGTTTTGAATTTTTTCCAAAAATTCTGGATGTCTACGATGAAAATTCGACACGGGTTCATACACCACATGTGCAGACGTATCTTATTTATAAAATTTAAAAAATTTGAACTTGCGATGCGTCGTTGCCAAGTTATTCTGGTTTTCTTGATTTTTTTTAACATTGTGAAAGTTTCACAAAAAAAAACGCAATAGGGCTATTTTTAACATCTGCGTTGCAATATTTTATTGATATATATACAGTATGTCCTCGGATTGAGTTCACATAAGGAAAAGAAAAACGGATTTTCTATTTCACAAAAAAATGACATAAGAATAACATTTTTTGCTTAAATCAAAACGAATAAATCTGCAATTAAAACTTCAGTATGATCTGTACTCTTAAAATTATTTTTTCATATTTCTACGTTCTTCGTTACTTTTAGGTTTTTTCGATTTTAAGGACACATTTATTCGTTTTGAATTAAGCAAAAAATGTTATTCCTATGTCATTTTTTTTGTAAAAAATAGAAAACACAGTTTTTTTCCTCTTGTGAACTCAATTCGGGGACATACTATATATACAAAAGTATGCAAGAATTAAATACATAAGCTGTTCTATTAAAAAAGAAATTGTATGTTGGGTATCAAAAGTAGAACATCGTAGAATTTGGGTTTTTGAATTTTTCTCCAATAATAATTAACAAGTACCGAGAAGCGGCACGCTTATTGATTCACTCTGTAGATATAAATCGGTGTGTTACCCACACATACTTGAGAAAAAATTACTTTCATTACGCTGAAATAAAAATAAATTTTCAGTGGATTGAAGCCGAGTTTCGACGAGCTTCTAGAATATTCCATTGGGAGGGAATTACCCTGGGGACCTGAAATAGTGCAGAAGTGTGCTATCAAGAAAGGGTTGAAAACTTTTACAACTCTGAAAGAACCGGGGATGAAAAATTTCGTTTGAAAACGAACAAAAATAGAAATATTGGAATCTAAGTGTAAGACTGAAATCGAAAAGTCAATTGATGAGGAACTGAGAAAGGTCCCAACGGTACTACGGAAATTTCGACATTTTAAACCAAATCTATTACTACAAAAGTAAATCCAGGATTTTCGAGGAAATTTAAAATCTTCGAAAACCGAAAGAAAAATTCCAACCAAAAACAAGAACAGTTAATGTATACTTAGAATTGGGTTAGAGGTTTTAAAAACAAGTTGTTAAAAGAAATGCCAATTCATGCTTTTAACATCTTAATATCTGCACAGATGCATTTTTTCTAAATTCTTCAGCAAACACAACTATGACACGTTTAAGTCGAATTACATGTGCTTTGCAGCTGAACCGAAACCCCGATTTACTCAACCCACTGCAATTAAAGTACTAAAAATAATTCCGCCTTCTAATCATCATCGCCTCAAACAGACCAATCAACAATATGTCAAAATCGAACATTTCTCAGGAGCAAAAACGGAAGTTGTTCCATTACATCAACACCGCTATTTATTTAACATCGCAAAACATCCTTTTACTCCCATCCAGATCAAATTGGGCGCATCCAATTTACCGTTACAAGAACACAATTGATTGACGTCCAGTCTAATTGTAATATCAAAGGATTTCCCGCTCTAAGAATAACCCACCGTGATGATTCATTTGCTGCAAAAACAGTTTAAACACTCATAAATAAACGTCAGTTCCCCATGGGTTAGTTTTGAAAAAAAAAAACTGCCGCATAATTTATCACACGGTGTTCAGGGGACGGATATTTTTCATACTCACGATGTGGGAAGAGGCTCCTCTGATGACATTGACGCGATTTTTGTACTCCATCACAGCCGCAATTAATTCGTTAGTGACGAATTTTTTATGCTTTGGGTAGTTTTTAGCGATCTTGAAATGCGCCATTCTGAGAAAAATGTATCCTGTGCAGTAGGAATCCCAACCAGCGTCATGGTAGTGGTCGACTTTTTGTTGGTCAATGTTGCTTTCAATAGCTGTTGAATTCACGACGAGGTGTCTTCCCAAACCGTCTTTGAAGTAATTGAACAGGGATTTTAAATCAGTGTCCTCTGGAAGCTTTTCCTTCGGAATCGTTGACCTCAACTCATAATAGACGTTTTTTGTATCAAAAATCGTGGGAAATAAATTATGAGTTAACGCTTTGAACTGCGAATATGAATCAGGTAGAGGACTGTGGAAATTGTTTATAATTATCATTAAGTCTTGTAAAACATTGTGGCCAATAATTGGTTTACGCAGCGTCACGAGTAAGTTAAACACATGTTTAAAACCGATCAAATCGTTTAAAATATCTTCATTTAGTTTGCAGTTTTTTCTAAAAACTTCTAACTCCTCAACGCTCACCTTCTTAACACAAAAACACCCATTTTTTTCATACGTCCATAAATTTGGAAACCGACTCCGCAAATGTTTATGCATAAAATAAATGATTTCGTGAAATTGTTCATATTTTTTTAAATCTGGTATTTCAAGAAAGTTCCCAACTGTACTAGAATTGTACCACTTAGAAACTATTGGTACGTATGTTTTAACAACGTCGTTAAATTCACTACGCAAGAAACAATTCTCTCCAAACAAATCACCCGATGCCAATTTCTCCCGTAAAATTCGTTCCTCTTCATTATTCAAGTAGGGTATACCTAAATAAGCAAACTAAATCACAAAACAGTAGTTGAAAGCAACCGCATTCCTAATTACCTTATTAAAATCAAAATTATGTAAACACAAAAATTTCGTTGTGCTTGCTTGAAAAAAAAATGGCTTATCGATGACTAGAAAAGCCGGAGGGGCTACATAAAATGTGTACATATCTCCAAAATAATCATCAGTGGTATTATCAAAATGAAATACTGTAATCCCTACTTGTACAGGCACTACATTTAACAAATTCTTCCTTAGTTTGGCATATCTTTCTTTGTTATTGTCGAACAACCTGAAATTGGTCCATGCAATGTACATTTTTGAGGTTAGATTTCTACCTTGGCGCTTGTAAAGGTTCTAAGGCACTAAATTCCAGATCCAATGAAATAAATTTAGCTTTCTGCAGACTCTTCTTGATGTCGGGGAACTTTTCTTTAAAATTATTTTTTGTTATTTCACACATTTTTCACAATAATGGGAACATAAATAACACGACTCAAGATCACACGTTTATCACGTGGCTACGACGCGGTAATTAAGTACCCGTTGAAATGAGCCAATCACATCAAAGGGTGGGGGCGGAAATTGAAAAATGCAATATTTTGATTGGTTAACGTTTTGCTAGATTTTTAATGATCTATCAATTTGTTAAACTGTTAGTCGGGAATTGATTTTTTTGTTGTTGACAATTAAAAATTAAGTTTAAATACATAACATCTAGGTTTCAAACGGAGTTATTTATGCGTGAAGATGATTAAAATCTTTGTGAATCATTAAATTTTATTGTAAGATATTTTCACCATTACTTTGACTCTTGAACGTTACCGACAAAGGTTTTGTGTATTTTAGAACCGCAAACTTGTACCTGTTAAAAGTAACCAGACGATTTAGATTTATTTTTGTTCCGTTGTGTCAGCTGTACTCATTAATCTTTTTTGATATAGATCACCACACATTAGTATCTAATTTTTTAAATTGTAGTTGGACAAGCGTTAGCAAAAATGTGTACTGACAATGAAATAATTAGGCCTAAATTATGCAACACAAAATACGGTTATTATATCTAAATATTACGATCCGCGTTTTTCACTCTGTAATAAGAATATTATGCACTAATTCAAAAATGTTAAAGTTTATGAGTAGTTCTGACACTCACGATCAACACTTACCCGATAACAACAAATGTTATTAGTTCTGTTCCTAATTCATACTGTAAACAGTCGATAACATTATTGAAATAACAACCGCTTCTACACTTCAGGATTAATATATTTGTAGTGGTAAGAAGTAAGTAGTTTTCTTAACAATTAATTAACTCCACGGAAACATTCGCAGTAATTATTTAGCTTTATTTCTGTAATAAAATCACAATTAGAAACACTAAATTTTGTGAATGACTAACTGGTCAAGAATTAGCCCCTAGTTTATTTTCGGTTCTACTAAAATCTTTCTTACATTTTGTGCAAGTACATGATATTAGGTAAGAAAGAATAAACACAAGAAGAAAATATTTGATATTACGAACACAAAACGATGGCTCATAAAAGATCTAATCATCAGAACGCTAGTTAATACCAATTCTAAAAATTTAAAGCCACAATGTTTTCACATTAAAGTGAAGTTAAAGAAACCAGACTGTAAAGATAAACTAAGTTTAGTGCTCGTTAAACGAAAATAGAAGAATATCGACTTTTAACACAAAACGAGAAACACTTTTAGACGTTTATGACACTAATGTAATCAAAAACTTCCGAGAATTACCTTCAAACAATGTAACAGTGGAGATTTGAACACACTTTCGACAACAAAGTGATAGTAGAAGCTGAAAAAGTTTGCCGTTAGGTTTTTAATTTAAGGAAGTGTAAACTGATTGGTCATCGAGTGGCGCTAGTTGCTACAACTACAAAATTTACAGTTTATAACAATACCTAATAACCTATTCGTTGAAGAAAATTTATATCAAGCTCAAAAGACACAAACAATTTATAATTCTTTTTTTGTGATTAATCAGATGGCAATGACGATGGAGTAATAACCAAAGTGAGTATAAATTAAAGCTGTATTGATCGTTGCGTTTCGGCCATTGCTGTAACACTTAGTTGGTAGCAATTAGTTAAATGCAAAAATTTTGAGCAAAAGTAGTTATTTCTGTTGTCAAGAACTTGCTTGAAGGGTTACTGTAGTATTCTATACGTGAAAAAAAAATTGGAGATGCCGGGGATCGAACCCGGGGCCTTTCACATGCAAAGCGAACGCTCTACCACTGAGCTACATCCCCACCGATAACTGGATTGCTCTAATGATGTTTTTACGGTACTCCATAAGCATTAATTTTTAATTTTTAATAAATAAATGTATTTTTTGGTAACTTACAAAAATATCAACGAATTTTTGCGACTATAAAATAACAAAATCCCATTTATGTTATGCCTAATCAAATTGTTTTTTCCGAGCTGAAAAAGGCACTATTATAGTGCTTGAAAAAAATTGTATTCTATAGTTTTCGAATTTCTTTCCTAACAGAGTAACTAAATATCAAATTTTAAAACATTAATTATTTAAATCAACAAAGTTGTATTTTGTAAAAAAAAAAACAACATACATTATTAATTGAGTGTTAAAATCTAACCAACGAATTTTGTAATGTTAACAATTAAAGTATTTACGTACTTTTCACACGTCAGACAGAAAAACTAGCAAATGAGTGCACAGTATGTACAGAAATAACGAAAATTGTTTATGTCGGAAGTAAAGTACAAAAAAAGTCTATAGATAGAACCCTGTCATCTCAAAACAAACAAATCTAGAAAGTCTTTCATTGGTATCATAGAAATAGAAAAAGGAAATATTCCTTAAATTTAATAAATATCGAGATGAACTTTACTCATAAACCAAAATAAAACAGATTTTTTTGTATATTTTAAAAATAGTTAAAATAAATCACGTTAGTCAAAACATTGATACTGTATAAATATTGTACTTACATTACTGAAATAATTACCTACTTTTAAAAAATATCAGAGTTTTTCATTGATCGGAAAAGTAAATCATGGCACACTTATCGTATTATTTATTTAATTAAAATAGACTGCAAATGTTATATTCCATGACTATATTCAGATTTAAGATTTAGTAACAAACAAATTTAACGTCTGTTAATGCATATCGCTTTTGTTAAACATCCGCAGCAATGCTAAACATCCTTTCCACCAACGCACTGCATGGAATTTATGTTTCAAAAATGTCCTTAAAGCAAGTTCTCGGATTTGAAAACTCAAACTACCTGGTTTTATTTTTTAAAAAAGTAAGAAATAAACTTTTTGATACATTTTTGGTAGTTTTTTGGGTATCCAGTTCACTTTAAATTTTGATAAACCGTTTCATCGTTATTGAACAAATGCCAGCTGGAGACATGGGTCAGTTGCCCGCCGCGGTCAGAAAAAGTGAGAAAGATTTGCACATATTGTTTTCCAAAACACATTTTACAAAAACAAATCTGCTAATATTTTTTTGTAATTTAGACGTCTGAAGTAAAAATAAAAAATAATTCATAAACCGCACCTGTAGAATTACGTTATTTTAGAAAATTTAAATAACATTTAGTACGAAACATTTTTAGGTGACTTAGCTGACGCTTGGTGGGTAAAACTCAACCAACAATTAACCATTACAATAATAAAAATGACTTTGACACAATAAAACCATTATGTATGATAACCATGATGTCTACATAACGAGGCCTTTTATAACATTGCTTAATTTTACATGGAATTTGACGATAAATGAAAGAGAAGTGTTTTCCTACACCTACCTATTACCGGGACAAGTCTTTAGTGTCATTTACTTGTGTTTCCTTTCTTAGATAACTACAATTTATAACTATATTAATTACATTACTAATTATCATTATTATTAATTGTCGCAAAAAATTACTAACATTCGCCAGCTGTAAATAAAAATACTACAAAACGGTTCCAAGTAATCTATAAATTTTGTAAATTGTGAAAAAATGTGAGTAAGTGCACGTTTGTTACAATTTCACGTTAATAATTTTTTATTCTGACGTGTACGTACTAGGTATATGGTATCGAATTATTGGTATTTTTTTATTTTCATGGTGAAAGAATAATGAGTAATCGCAATAGTCAATAAGTTGATAGTAGTAAATATATAATTAGTAGGGGTTAACGAAACGAGTGTGTAGACAAATATATCAATTTTAGTGAAAACACATCAATTTTTAAATCAAATATCGGAAAATATGTGACAGTAAGTTTGATGTACGAATTTAAAAAAACAAATGTCTTAAATACTTGAAAATTAGAGAAACACTTTAACTCCGTGTGAAAAAACAAACTAATCCCCATTAAACAAATAATAGGAACTTTTAGATTTTGCGAAAATAAATAAACATTATATCGAAGTAAAACAATTTTTCTTTATAGACTTCCAAAAATACACAGCTCATTTATAAAAATCAACCCAAAAGCGAAGTGTTTCAATCCAAACCGCACTAATGAATCCAAGAAAACTCACGAAAACGGCCTTAATGACGATCTTTCATGTACAACATTTCATAATTCAGCACGTACGTTAAAGCACGGATTTTTCGTAACACTGCACGCCGATGAAATCATAGAAGAAAAAACTTGGCAAAGTCCATTCGGTTAAGAAATTCATAAAAAAAATTAAGGAATTAGAAGCAATGACAATGCACGAGTTGCAAACGGCGTCTATTTATAATGCGGTAAAATCTCACAAATTTTTGCGCCCACGTTTCACTAGCAAGTACGTATATTTAGATGCTCCCATAAACTTGCTACTTTCATAATTTTATATGCAATTCTATGTTAATGGGGTACTTTATATCAAAATTTACGCATCCTCGCAGCGGGTGAAAGCCAAACATGCTGCCATTGTCACGTCATAACTTTTTCGAATGGTTTGAAATACGTAAGGTCACTTTTGGGGATCGAGCTCGGGGGCTGCTGAGACGTTCTTTCTCGCGGGGTTAACATTCGTGCTAAGAATGCTCGGTGTGTTTATGCCGGTGGTCGATTTGTTGATGCAAGGTGATTGCCTGAGTGTTTTGTTTGTGGGAAGTAAGAAGATGATGGAGTGCAAGTGTCTAGTATTTAAAAATAAGTGCATGGCATCTGTGTCCCAAGTTCTATTTTAGCGATTTGAAAATTGCGGCGAGAGAGAGTCAAATCAGCGAAAATGCAAAATGTGAGCGCTTAGGGGAGGCCAGAAGGCCCGGGTTGGCATTTTGCCCATGGACAGCGTCCCCGACAGGTAGCTACCGAGCTTATAAAAGCTCCAACAAACTGAGTCCGGCGCCCGTTCGTTTAGCAGCTTAGTATATACGTGTTGCCGCTTATCCATGGGGGCCTAACAACTTCGTGTAGTTTTAATTTGTTATTTTAATTGTTAAACCACATCAAGTGATACCACTGGGACCACAATTGTGATAGCGGTAAGTCGAAGTGCAGTGGCAGTGCGTGAGACCTGAACCATCCGCCCGAGTGCGTCCTGCGGGTTACGTAACGGGACTCCGGAGCGTCTTTCTGCGTCCTCCGAAATTTTTGCCAAACGGTCCTTGCCAAAATAATTAGGGAAGACCAATCTGTGCTAAAATCGTCCGCTGGCGTGTTGGCACTCCGCCCAGACCCGGGCTGTACACCGTTCTAAAATAAAACATCAACTTTTGCACTAATGACGCATTTTAGATATTCCACTTTTTCGATAAACCACGTGCGAAGGCGAGCTATTCGAACTTGGCGCGTTCACGCGGGAACACTCGACCAATCACATGCTGTGAAAGAAACGACGCCTCGTCGGAGTGTCAAAAGGGGTATACACCTTTGCTTAATATTTTCGCATTTTCGCGTGTTTTCGACATCGGCTACAACGCTAATGAAGTGCGGTTTACGGTAAAACCCAACCTCTATGTGTGTGCTAATGTCGCATTTTAAATATTCTGTTTTTTAACCATGTGTTTGGCAAGTTCGCGCAGGAAGACTCTCGTCCAATCGGCAAGGCCCAAACTGAATTGTCAAAACGAAAAAGACACATAGAACGTAAATCTAAACGTAAACCATGGAATAGTAAACGCAACGCTGAATTTATCGTTGTTTAAAGAGAGCAAATTATTGAGTAATTCTTCCAAAATTGTCTGACATGAGACATGACAGTAAAATAATCATGCGTTTGAATAAGAATTTGTGGGTTTAAATACCATAAAACAAAGCTAGAAACGTAAATTTTACGTTTTTAGTCAGTGGTTTTGTTTTACGTTTTATGTGAACGGGCTGCCTAATGTCAAACACCTACTAATCTATTAAAGGCGGACACTTTCAACCTTACTTGTTTTTGTTATTATTAAAAAATTTTCTCACCATAACTTAGATAACTTAGTTGGCTTCAGCTTCTGTTGGTTGTTTGCGTTTGTTTCAAGGTTTCATATCCTTAGAATGGTGAAATCTCCCATTCATTTAAAACTAACAAAACTAAATGAGAAAATTTAAATCACTTCTGATTTATTGCATCTACAAAAAAGGTCCATTTCTGGTTATCCCCTCCAAGAGGTAAATTTTCCGTTCCTTTGCAACAATGATAATTGTGTGAAAGACTAATGATCTAATGAATGATAGATGAAGACAGAAAAGTTTCTAAATTAAGAGAGGGGTTGGCTACAATTTTACAAAAGAATAATAATAAAATAATATACAGTTTTTTTTTTCATCAGTGCTTCTATTTAGAGCAACCAAAATCACTAACAAGTTCGCACAATAAGTTCCATATATGTGTTCAAGCTATTCGCCTTTTTTACGCCACAAGCATTTGATATTAGTTAAGAATTAATAGTCACAAATTTATTATTCATATCATTAGAATACATAATGTGTGATAGTCGTGTCGCACTTGCCGTTACTTTGTCGCATGTAACTAAAAAGATCCTTTCTTTGTGGTGTTGTGAATTTTTTTTCTTGAAGGACGAGTTTCCGGCATGTGCTTAAGCTAAATACCAACTCGTTTTAATTGGTTAAACGAATTAAAGTATAAACAAAAATAAAATTAAACTATAACAATATACAAGAAAACAAGTAGCAACCAAACTTTAAACTATGAAAGTGCAACTACAGTTGTAAACTAATTGAAATAAATACTTGGTGTATCACAAGAAGCTGTAGCACCCGTATTTGATGTAAGATTTTTAATTTTTTGGCAGAATTGTACAAAAATATAATGCCGAATCCGAGCGTAGATCGCGATTCTGTTTATGTATTGGAGGGGTGTACCTAAATATAGAAATACCGGCAAGAGAAAAAATATCAGGAGCGAGTGAAGCCTGTGACTGCTTTAAATATACAGGTGTCTCCAGGAGTACAGCGAGCTTAGTTGCACACACATCATTATTATAACCAATTTGAATTTTTTAAACATCAATAATTTAAAGAAATATAAACAACAAAGTTGTACTTACATGCGTTCTAATATTTTATTCATAACCGAATTTCTAGTGGCATTTTTGTTTTCTTTAATTTACACTAGAACTGATACATAATATTTAAAGCGGTAGCACACACAAAGTTGTTGAGACTGTTGACATTTCGCCGGATTGGTAATAGATGGACCGTAAGAGGACGCCACTCTTAGCGCAGTTTTTTTTTAATATTTTTTTGTTTTATATTTACAAAATGAATTTTATTGTACTGTATGACATGATGTGCCTCGTTAGTACTGATTTATTCTTTAACTTTAAGTTCGAATAGTTGCTTTACATTTTCGCGCGCTGACACAGAAGCTCGACCAATCGCTGCACTTCACACCTCCGGAACATTCGACGGTCTGCCGGTTGTCAAGAGAGAAATGTCAGGGCGTAATGACGTTACTTGATATTGTCACATTTTGCGCAATTCTCAGCCTTGAGCATTCTCTGATAAAGTAAGGTTAATGACGCCATGACGCACTTCGCCGAGATATTTCACATCCATTTTTTCAACACGTGCTAAGGTTCATGTTCAAATTTAGCGCGTTGGCCTGTCGACCAATCAGCGGACTCCACATGCTGCGAAACACCACAGCTTGTCAAAAGAGAAAAATCAGGGTATAAACCGTTGGCTCGATTTATTTGCATTTTTGCGTACTTTTCCGCTTGAGTGTTCTCTAATAAAAGAGGTTAACGGGAAAATCGGCTATTAGCGTTCACCAAAGTGACGTATTCCACAGTCCGGTTGTGCAACACGTGCTAAGATAGAAAGTTTAAATTTGGCGCGTTGGCGCGGAAAGGCCGTCGACCAATCAGCGGAGTCCACATGCTGCGAAACAAACGCCCGTTTGGTGGCTTGTCAAAAGGGAAAAGTCAGGGTATAATGACGTTCGCTTGAATTTTTAGTCATTTATACGCGTTTTCCACGCGATTTTCGCCAGTTGCGAGCCGATAAAGTTCCTCGACGAAGTTAGGTTAATGACAAAAGCGCCTGTCACGCTGCGCAGATCGCGAACGTGGCTCGACTCCCGGTAATGAGGCTGTAATACGGACTTGACAATCGTGAGCTCTTGCAGACCCGTCGCTTCAGAGAAAATGTTGGTGATTTGTGAAAAATTGTTCGTGAGACGGTGAATAGTGTCGTGAACGCGCCCTCGAGCAACCCCCGAACTGTGAAAACCGCGACCATTTTAGGTTATAAAATACGTAAATACTTGATAGTTAATGCACGTTTCCTGTGTGGTGAGTACCAAGTTTTGTAAATGGGGTACGTCACTACCGTTACACTTTTCTGGTTAAATCATAAATTCGCGAAGGTTATTGACTTGCATTTTCGGGGCCTCGCCACATGTAACCTCACATTTCGATAATTATCGCCCCAGCAAAAACTCACGCTTGATTTTCTTACAGAAGTGACTGACAAACACCATGGAGGACGGACACGCCAAAACGGTGGATGAAGTATTAAATTATTTTAGTACCGACCCAGAACGGGGGCTCACGCCTGATCAAGTCAAAAGGAATCAGGAGAAATATGGACCTAACGGTAAGCGCCAAACCTATTCGTCATGATGTACCACAACGCAACACGATTATTTAATCTTGATAACGCCCGTACTTTAGATTACTTGCTGATTTACTTTGCCGTGCAATGATTCAGCTCCCACAACCACATGTTACTTTTCTTTAATTTGCCGCTTAAAATTAGCCTCATTTCAAAACCCCAGTGGGCCTAAAAATAAACTTCACCAATATTCAAAATAGACTGAATCGAAATAAAATGTGTTGTAATCAGTTTCTCCCGTTATGCAACGAAAATATTGCTGCAAAAATTTTATCTTAATATGATGAATGGATTATTATAACGTGACCGGAACAACGCACATCTCATATTTTTGCGCTTCCGCCATAAATCCGTCATAATGTTATTGTTATTTCTTTATAGCCATATGTAAATAATCCGGCTTAAATAAAACGCCAATAATTTTCTTTTAGTTATGATATAAATAGACAGGGTGTGCTCCAAAATAATTATCGCGTTTAACATGAATTATTGCCCTTACAAATAGATCAAAGTTAAAATGCGCCGGTTAATGCAGTCACAAATAGGATTTGTTAATTTTATTAACTCTTTAGGCGATAAGCGTACGCAACACACTCGAACGCCGTTATCCATGTGTCAAGTTTGACTTTGAAATTGTACTATTTGAGTTATGGACGTGTGTCACTTATAAATATGATTAGAGGTTAGAATAGTGGGAGATCTTATTTTGTCACCTGATTTGTCAGTCCACAATGAAATGACATTTTCGGAGTTCTAGAACTTTACTATGTGAGCAAATTAAATACTTTGTTTAATTGAAAATAAAACCTGATTAATTAATAATGAAAATAAAGTTAATACATTTTATAAATAGTCAATATTTTTTGTCACTGAAACTGAACGCAAAATTAATAAATAATTTCCAAGGAAAGGAATGGAACGAGAATTTTTTTCCCTGGAGAATATCAGTACAAGATAATTGTGTTCTCCAATATTAGACGCCCTATATTCGTTGCTATAGTGACGATCTGAAGTGTGCTTTTATGGAACTATATTTTATGTAATTTTCTGGTTATTATTCATTTATGGTTTCGTCAAAAACTGGTAAAACAATCAGTAATGAAATAATTACTAAATGCTAAATAGTCCGTGTTGCACCGTTGAACATTTGTAAAAAAATAATTTCGTGTTTTATTTTCTTTAAATTGGGTCGGTAGTTAAAAGCGGCTAAATTAAACTCTACTACTGTGGAGTTTGGGTAGGTGACAACAATTCAATTATGACGTGGACAGACATTTGTAAATTTTGACCTACAGGCTAGGGAGAAAATAACGTTTGAATAAAAAAATACGCCATAGCAGCGTATGTAAGCTTTCTATTTAATGGTGTTTTGTCCTTTTTTTTTGTAAAAAATGTTTGCTCGTTATTTATCACAACTTTGTGTATCAAACATTGTAGGCAATTAATAAACATTTATCGTGGATTCATATTTATCTTTTAAATTTTTTCACATATTTTTTTGGAATAAATCCATTTTGAACTAATTCTTGTACACGGAAAAATGTACTGTAATTTAAAATATAATTAATAATTTAAAAAAGGTCACGCAACATTAAACTAAGAAAGTAATTAATACTCTTAGTTAGCTGTAGAAGAAAACAGTAATTAAGTATTTCAATGAACATAGAAAAAATACAGTAGATACGAAGTGTAAAAATGAATAAAAAACCTGTAAATAATATTACTAATAGAGGAATAAAAATTTCAATGCATAATTACACGATTCCGTCTGTCGGTTCGCTCCGAAAAATAATTGGTAACAAATTCACAAGGACATTTACGTTTTCGTCAGTCACCGATCACTCAACATTTTAACAGACCGACAACGGATTAGTGTAATCGTACCTTAATGCACGTTGCTGATGTACATTTATAAACTAATTAGTGGACTACTGGAAATTTGAAGTAGTGTGTTGTAAAAATGAAAATGATCGTAAATAATGTGAAAGTATGTAGGACAGCAAACGTCGATTATAGTCGTAAAATATAACAGTGCTACCACAAATGGTGTTATTTAATTTTATTATTAACTCTTTAGTCGATACGTGTACGCAACAAACTCGAACTCTATTATTTACGTGTAATAAGGTTTGACTTTGAAAGCGTATTATTTGAATTTATGAACGTGTGTGTCACTGCACTGGCGAAGCTTCGAAGAAAACCTCACTACGATGTATTTTCATAGAAAAAGTCAATATTGCAAAACGAGAGTTAGATCCCGAACAAAGAGATGGAATTTTTCTTACTCGAGATTCCGCGGTACAGACTAGTCTAGTAACAGAATCCACACACGAAATTTTTGTTTGATAAGATGTTTGCATAGGCACTGCATTTACTTCAAAAAGAACAATGATGTTTATTCTGATAAGTATAAAGTAAATTCAAACAAGAAAAAAAAATCAACATTTAAATAAACACCCACGGAATCCTGACACGTGTTTCAATAAAAAACCACCGATGATTTTGATTTGTATATTGTTTGTCTGGCAGATCTTCCATTGTTTATTACCCCAAGAATTCCAAGTACACAAAAGTTGTAAACTTTAAAAGTTCAAGCAGTAGTGATATCTAAAAAAAAACGTTTTACGCAACGATCGGAGGTCGCCTTTGAAAAAAAAATTAGTTTCGGAAAAAATCCTTCAAGATGAATCAGATTTTAAAATTGACGCATCCGCATCCAATACCTTGAATTCAGCTTCGTTTCTTGGAAGTTTCCGAGCCGCGAACAAAGCACACTCTCGAAGTTGGCCATTGTTGAGAGTTTTCCCATTCAAACTTTTATTATTCATTAGTTTCGCCATCTTATACTCCCCATTAAATTCGCTATTTGATTTGTTCAAGGTAGTGACGTGTTAATACAGAGCCGGACTAGCATTACGCTCAGAATTAATCTCCTGACGTCAGCGTTTACATTGTAAACGAAAGAAGCGCACACATGTGTCCGTTTTTATGATCGGCTTTTACTGTTTTATTCCCTCCTTTAAATACACACCTGAATACTTTTATACCGAACAGTTTCGCCCAAGGCCCAGCCAACTTAAACAACCATTGTAAAACTGCATGCAACAATAACAACACAAAGGATTACTTGTTAGTCCTTGTCCTCGAAAATCACCCCGTGGCGTGTATTATCTATAATTCCAACAGTTTTACAGACCACTGTTAAAACGGACTTGATCCTTCGGGGAAAAAACTGCTGTGAATAATTCAGCAGAAATATTTATGTGTTTACCCGCCGGTTTAAATTTAAATTAACAAAAAAATCCAATTTCGCGGAAGGTCGCTGGAAACTTTCAACGGTTATTAGTTTTTGATTATGCTTATCCCGCGGTATAGATAAGTGCTCGGTGTATCGGAAAATGTTGATTGTAAAAACGGGATTTAGAAAAACGTGATTGGTCTATTAAAATCAAATCAGGAGGCTTAAATGTCGTAAAAAAGTTTATTACGTGTTTAATAGCAAATCCCGGCTTGTTGTGTGGCGACGAAAAATTAAAATTTGACGCTCGAATTGTAATTAATATTCAATGCGTGTTATGTTTGCATCACGTTCGTTTCTAAAATCTTTTGTTTGATTTTTGTCACAGTATCGATGATTAAATTACGACTACGAAAAGATACAGGAACATGCGTTCGTTGTTGTGATAATGATAATTGTGTACCACTTTCGCAGTGACATTGATTTTTTATGACGTCGATGAAACGTCAGAGATGTGACGTTACTTGCCAGCCTTGGGATGTTTTTGTGTTCAAGTAAATTGTTTCTGTAGTGGGTTTACAGAAATTAATCAGAACGGTTTTTTTTAAGTAAAATAAATGGGGAACACGAGGCGTAAAGTAAATATTGTTGCATAATGGTACATCATCATGTGACCAATCTTACCATATTACAGCTTACTAATGATGTCTCTTTTTTGTTACAGAACTTCCAGCGGAAGAAGGTACGTGTGAATACATAGTGTGCAACAGGTGTAATTTTTGTCGATATCAATATTGACTTTTATGTTATTCTACACGGCATTAGTATATTGTGTCGGAATGTGGAAATAATTGAATGGTTTTATCAGCACATGTTAATATTTCTAACGGGTATCTTTAATCTCATTAATTTCCTGGTAATATTTATTTACTGTGACGAGCACATTAACAATGTACGCTGGGAATACTTTTTTTTTGGGTCGTGTTCAATCTAGAAAATTATTAGTTGGAGTCATTAAAGTTTCAGAGACTTGGTGAATTGTAATAGTAGAGAATGCCACAACTAGCATTTCATTATTGCGGGTAAGCGGGAAATACACGTCATGGGTTGGGTTAATTTTTTATAGGTGACGTGTAATTTGTTGTGAATATTGACGGCTAATAAAGTGCTCGTTTATATGATGAACGTGGACAAAATTGACAAAAACAACGGGAATTGTTTTTAATTTTCTTGAATGTCAAGTTTTGCTAAAATTATTTCAGTATTTTTTGTATTGTATATTTAAACTAGAATTAATATTGACATTCAATTTAAAGTTATACTAAAACTACTTTTGTTGGCGTAACTACATTCCACTAAATATAAATGTCAGATTTACGTCAGCGATAGTGAGGTTATAAAAACGTCACAGATTTGTCGCTTCGCAAACTGATTGACAGAGTGTGACGATTTTAGCACTCCATTGATTCTGACGTGAGTTTGACATTTACACTTATGAGAATATTGTTGCGACGGAGACATTTACTAGAGCACTTTTCAAATGTCACCACATGTAAAAAATGTGTCTAAAAAATTGTTTATTTGCTCATGGTTCATATTAAAAAAAATTCCAAGTTTATAGACTCAGTTGCTTTGGCGATTCTAATGCTTATTCAAAATCAATATTGACATTTTTCTCGTTAAAACAATTTGAAAACTACGTTTCTGTACAATCAATTTTTTTTGCTTCAGTTTGATAGACAATTTAATTTTTCTGGTACCTTACTGCAATTAAATAAAAAAAGTCTAATAATAATTCCAGAAAGATCTGTTAGATCTGTCATCTTCTTGCATGTTTACTATAATTCTGATACTAGCATACTGTGATGTCTATTAGAGTCGCTAAACGTCTATGTCGAAATTAATTAATTTTGTATTAAAACTGACCAAATGTATTTTGCTTGTACGAAAACCACAAAACATTAGTAATTTCAATGTAATTTGGAATTTATTACTCTATAGCGGCAAATGACGCTAACGTTAGTAATTATTTATTTCATCTGACATGTGATTATTATAGGAATTGACGTGGTCTGATCATGTTTGCTGCTTTTGAATATATTTTTGTTGTACTATACACATTTTTTTTTCAAAATCGACAAAATTAATTTAAAGTCCGCTTTCGTTTCAATTTATCCACTGACTTGTACTTCATAGAAAATAGTAATTGTCTTTTTTTAATACTTGAAACAAAAAAAAACCGTTTCCTGGTGGATATTGCAGAGTTTGAGTTATCAACGACGATGTATATTTTATTACCTTTAGGTCAAAGAAAAAAAAAATAACAGAAAAACAATTAAGATAAACTCTTAACGTACTGGTATTAAAAGGAATCTTTTAGAACTGTTCCATAAAAAAGTAGGAAAAATGAAACGAAATAATGGACTTTTTTTTTAATGTTTTTAAATATACTTGAATGCTTTCTCTTAAAATATCTCAAACCACTAGGTTGCACAAACGTGAAATATTCCACTCTATATAGTTTTTAGAGCATTAACTACCTCGTGAGTAAAGAGAGTTGGCGTAAATATTTCATTAAAATCTCTATAAGCCTTGATGTATCCTGGAATTCATAAATTGAGATAGGTTTATGACTTATATAAAGTTAATTAAACTTTTATAAGCTTTTAACCTTAAATAGAACTGTTAATTACTTTCAGAATAGAATTATAGTGTTTGCAAAAACTTGATGCTATTAAAACCTTCATAGATTTTCAAAAAAAAAAAAAAAGTTACCATTCAATAACACAAAAATTTATTTCCACTCTCCTTCACGGTCGTATTGCGTTTATGTGTCCGTAATCTTTCACAATATATACATAGCTACTGCCGCACACACTTGAGAGCTAACAATCAAGCGGCCTCTTCGCAAACATCCCTCGTTCGATTAACATCTCGATGTTAATATGAGTTTCCCCTAAAATTCGAAAACTCGTCGACTGATTGCAGCGCATTGTCTCCAGTATGTCAACGAGATATTTATAGTCGATCGAATGAAAGCGTTCTCTCGTGAAATCGTTGTCAAAACTACAGCCCCCAACCTCCTATCTGTTCGATTGTTCTGCATGTATGTCGCTTAAAACTTCATACAAGTGTCAATCAGTAAGTCGGTAAAAACCCTTCTCGTCGATTTTCGCAATTCGTTTCACATAGAAAAGCCCTCGACCGGTTTTATTATTTTTTTAAGAGCTCTTCATTCCTCCGCGGAGCTGAATTATAGATTCGGCCCCTAGGAGTTCCGGACGCAGCCTGCGCGTGACCACAGCTCGTGTAGATTTGGACTTATTTTAAGAAAATACCGATAAGATCGTTAATTTTTCGCGATGTAAACGATTTTCACGTGAAAACGCAACTATAAAGCTGTCTAGCGGGAATGCGAAGAGGCGAGTGGTAATTTTAAAACTAGGAACTTTATTTATTAATTGGCCACGTTGGAGCTAAATAAACAAAAACACAACTATGCCGTAAAGTTTACAATATAAATTTTTTTGCGAGGCTGTAAATCTTCACGCTGACCTTTTTTTGTGTACCATGTGGTCAGTTTCATCTCACTGTTTGAGAGTGCAGAGCTTACGTAAAAGCATTTTTTTTTTTTGCAGGAAAGTCCATATGGCAATTAGTTTTAGAACAGTTCGATGATTTACTAGTCAAGATTTTATTGTTGGCCGCCATCATTTCATTCGTAAGTATGACGTAGAAGAGATCGCTTTATTGACGAACGATCGACATCCAAGCGTTGCGACGTCATGGGGTTTGGACCTTTTGTATCTGCACAAGAGAACCGGTCCGCTTTTTACTTTGTAGTTAGTTGCAAAGGTCATTAGTGAAATTCAAAAATAATAACGGACCACATATGCGCCCCTGAAATAATTCATACGCAAATTTAATAAACTAAAAAACGACTGACATGTCGCAACCGTTTCAATTGTGCAGAAACAAACAATTCTTGCAAATACTTGCGAGCTCGACTTGTTAGCTTTGTAATAATATACTCGAGCGGGTCATCTGGAGCTATTACAGCTCCCAAATCACTTAACTAATGGTTTTATGAATGAATGCGGTCGAGTATTTGCACAGATGTAAATTGGGTCATCCCGGGGAAAAGATTACATAACTGCAACGCATACTTTGTGGACGAGTAATACACTTGAATATTTTTTCCAGGTTCTCGCCTTGTTTGAAGAGCACGATGGAGCATTCAGCGCATTCGTAGAACCTTTCGTCATTCTTCTCATTCTTATTGCTAATGCTGTCGTCGGTGTATGGCAGGTGAGTTAAGTCGGATCAAAACAAAGTTAAAAATAAACTGTCCGGGTTCGGATGGATCAAATTTATGTAGATTCGTCGCCGAAGCTAATTTCTAATTCTTCCCGGCGGTATAATCGAGTTCGGGTCGGCGAGAGATTAGGGAAATCCCAGGAAAAGCACCCTATTAGTGTAAAATTGGAAATGTAGAGTTCACTCTGGCGTGGGATTTAATACGAATGAAATTTTAGTCAGACGTGCGGCAGGTGCTGTTTGACATTTTGAAATATTAGGTTATTTTTAAATTTGATAAACTGGTTGGCATGGGCTGTCGCGAGCAGGGTTGTGGTATTTTAGTAAATCGAGTATCTTTATCGCCGTTTTGTTTGAACCCGAGTTAGAGTTTGCATATTTCGTGTTGATTACACGTCAAGTGGAAACTTTTGAACTTTCACATTAAAGAAAATTGTTTCTTAGCGGTTAAGCAGCGCGTAACAGGAAGGTTTTGAGCAAGGAATGTGAAATTTTGCTTTGATTAAAGTAATTATAAAAGAAGAGTATTCGTTGTCTCAAAAAAGGAGCGAAAGAGCGATATGATTTTTCGATCGTCTTATGAAGCGTTAAATTCCATTTTTAATTGTCTCTTTAATAATTCAGGGTACATATTTTTGTCGTCCCGGTAATATTCTAATTAAACTCGTCTATATTGTATGAAAGAATGGCATACATTTGTATAAAAATAACAAATTATGTAAAAAATGATGTCCTTTCTCGGTAGTATTGGACGGACAATGAAAATAATTGACTTGACACAATTTATTGAAGAAGAACAAAAAAGATAATAACTTCTTCACTGACAAATTATTATCACGATTGAATTAATGTATGTTATTTAGTTAGTCCAAGCCTTCAAAGTAGATTATTTAAGTTTGTTAACGGCCGAATGTTAACATTTCAATGGGTTTAAGACACATTGGCATTTGCTGCTAAATTAAGAATTTTATTTTTTTCATTCCGTACCTTTGGCTTCCATTTTCACCACAAACTTAGATATTATTGACCGGTCTCTTCCGTTTTTCCCCTTATAGACGTGAAGCTTAACCCCTGATCATAATACACCTCGATTTGACCCTTTTTTTGCGGTCAGTTAAATTATTTGCCTTGCCTATTTTATGTAGTATATTCAGAAATTTTAAATTTAAGAGCGTCAACAACTTGTATCGCGACTAATTAGTTGTACGTGAAATTTTAATGTACGTTTTAAATTCTAATTGATTGATTTTTCGTTAACAGTTTATTTCAAAACTAACGTCGTAAGTTTGTCTCACATGAATAGTGTCAAAATTTAATAACATTATTAATGAAGGTGTAGTAATTTTCCTTTCTTATAAAGAAATGTAGTAATAAAAAATATTCCATTTTGGTAATTTTTATTCTTCCTTGTATGTAACATTCTAATTTGTCATAATTATCAATTTGTGTCACGTTTATGGAATTTTAGGTTCTAAATTATAATTAGAGGTGTCTTTTTGAAGTTCGCGACGTGTTTCTCCCTCGACGTAATTCAGGTTTTGTTCGACAGTTCGAATCCGAGGCCGTAAGTGGCTGAAACGAAATGAAACTTGTGTTAACAAAGCCGCCCCACATGAAAGCCACAGAGCTGCTTTTAGTGGCAATCCGAAGTCAGTTCATTTAGAAGCTGAAAATAACTCCGTGGAAAAGTACAGAATCCGAGACGAAGGATTTTCTTACCTTTAAACAAACCGTTCCACATGAAGCATTGTTAAATCTAACGTAACGTTGATAAAGCTTAATGCGATAAGAACCCGGACATAGATTACGCAATTATCGCCGTCGCTAACGACTAACGAGGCGTTTTGTTTCAGGAAAGAAATGCCGAATCCGCCATCGAAGCCCTCAAAGAATACGAGCCCGAGATGGGCAAAGTGGTACGAGGGGATAAATCCGGCGTCCAGAAAATCCGGGCGAAAGAAATCGTGCCAGGCGACATCGTTGAAGTCTCCGTGGGTGACAAAATCCCCGCCGACATCCGTCTAACGAAAATCTTCTCCACGACGTTGCGTATCGATCAGTCAATCTTGACCGGTGAATCCGTTTCCGTGATCAAACACACCGATCCCGTTCCAGACCCGCGAGCCGTCAACCAGGACAAAAAGAACATCCTCTTCTCAGGTACTAACGTCGCCGCCGGCAAGGCGCGCGGCGTCGTCATCGGTACCGGCCTGGCCACCGCCATCGGTAAAATCCGTACCGAGATGTCCGAAACCGAAGAAATCAAGACACCCCTGCAACAAAAACTCGACGAGTTCGGCGAACAACTGTCGAAGGTCATTTCCGTGATCTGCGTCGCTGTATGGGCCATCAACATCGGTCACTTCAACGATCCCGCCCACGGCGGTTCCTGGATCAAGGGTGCCGTTTATTACTTCAAAATCGCCGTCGCCTTGGCCGTAGCCGCCATCCCGGAGGGTCTCCCGGCCGTCATCACCACTTGTCTGGCTTTGGGTACCCGCCGTATGGCCAAGAAGAACGCCATCGTCAGGTCTCTTCCATCTGTAGAGACCCTAGGCTGCACCTCCGTCATCTGCTCAGACAAAACCGGCACTTTGACCACCAACCAGATGTCCGTCTCGCGTATGTTCGTCTTCGAAAAGATCGAAGGTAACGACAGCAGCTTCCACGAGTTCGAGATCACCGGCTCCACCTACGAACCCATCGGTGAGGTCTTCTCCAAAGGCCAGAAAGTCAAATGCGCCGAATACGACGGTCTGCACGAGTTGGGCGTGATCTGCATCATGTGCAATGACTCGGCTATCGATTTCAACGAGTTCAAACAGGCTTTCGAGAAGGTAGGCGAAGCCACTGAGACCGCCCTCATCGTGCTGGCCGAGAAGATGAATCCCTTCAACGTTACCAAATCCGGAGATCGTCGCCAAACCGCCATCTGCGTCCGCCAAGACATCGAAACCAAATGGAAGAAGGAGTTCACTCTCGAATTCTCCCGCGATCGCAAATCCATGTCTTCGTACTGCGTTCCTCTCAAACCCTCGCGATTGGGTAATGGTCCTAAGCTCTTCGTCAAAGGCGCTCCTGAGGGCGTTCTGGACAGGTGCACACACGCCCGCGTCGGCACCCAGAAAGTTCCTCTCACTAACGCTCTGAAGAACCGCATCTTGGATCTGACCAGGGTATACGGCACCGGTCGTGACACCCTCCGTTGTCTTGCCCTCGCCACCGGCGACAACCCACTCAAACCCGAAGAAATGGACTTGGGCGACTCCACCAAATTCTACACTTATGAAGTCAATCTCACTTTCGTCGGCGTCGTAGGCATGTTGGATCCTCCCCGCAAGGAAGTCTTGAACTCCATCGCCGAGTGCCGCGCTGCCGGTATCCGTGTCATCGTCATCACCGGCGACAACAAAGCCACCGCTGAGGCTATCTGCAGACGTATTGGCGTGTTCACCGAAGAAGAAGATACCACCGGCAAATCCTACTCCGGCCGCGAATTCGACGACTTGAGCCCATCTGATCAAAGAGCCGCCTGTGCCCGCTCCAGGCTCTTCTCCCGCGTAGAACCTTCCCACAAGTCCAAGATCGTTGAGTACTTGCAAAGCATGAACGAGATCTCCGCCATGACTGGTGACGGTGTGAATGACGCGCCAGCTTTGAAGAAGGCCGAAATTGGTATTGCCATGGGTTCCGGAACCGCCGTCGCCAAATCTGCCTCCGAGATGGTGCTCGCCGACGATAACTTCTCGTCTATCGTAGCTGCCGTTGAAGAAGGTCGCGCCATCTACAACAACATGAAGCAGTTCATCCGGTACCTGATTTCCTCGAATATTGGTGAAGTCGTGTCTATTTTCTTGACTGCCGCTCTTGGGCTTCCCGAGGCTTTGATCCCCGTACAACTGCTGTGGGTCAACTTGGTCACTGACGGTCTCCCGGCTACCGCTTTGGGTTTCAATCCTCCTGATCTCGACATCATGGCTAAGCCACCCAGGAAGGCCGATGAATCTCTTATTTCGGGATGGTTGTTCTTTAGGTACCTCGCTATTGGTGGATATGTAGGTGCTGCGACTGTTGGAGCTGCTGCATGGTGGTTCATGTATAGTCCAGAGGGGCCACAACTTACTTACTATCAATTGGTAAGTAATTCGGTTGGGAATGTCGGACAGAAGAGAGTAGTTAGTATGTGTCTAGTCCTCCCCAGAAAAAAAATCGGTGACGTCACCTAAAATTTTGCTAAGTAAAACAAAAAAACTACCAGTTGTACTTTTTTCCCTCTATCTACAATCAAATTTTTACCTAAACCTATATCAAATACGTGTGTGATGTTCCAGATAATAAAATAATAGTGGAATTTTTTGAAGTGGTTAATTTTCAAAGTCACGCTTGCTAAACCTCGGATCTTGAATGGTGACGTCAGGGTACCACTAATACTCGAATTGATTTCTTCATAGTGGACGATACTTTGTCAATCTTTAGGGCTTCCTATTTTTGAGCTACAAATATTATGTAGTTTGTTGGTATGACGTGGCTTAATTTCGGCTTCTTCGTAGACGCATCACTTGCAATGCATCAGCGGAGGACCCGAATTCAAGGGCGTCGACTGCAAAGTTTTCAACGATCCTCATCCCATGACCATGGCTCTCTCCGTACTTGTAACAATTGAAATGTTGAACGCAATGAACAGGTGGGTGTTTTTTGAGGGTTCGGATTTCGGGTACTGACGTGTTTTTACAGCTTGTCTGAGAACCAGTCCTTGATCGTTATGCCTCCATGGTCCAACTGGTGGTTGCTGGGCTCCATGGCTCTTTCTTTCACCCTTCACTTCGTTATCCTGTACATTGAAGTCTTATCCGTAAGTACAAGTTGTCGTTCGATGTCCGGTAGATTGACAATTTTTGTTTAGGCTGTGTTCCAAGTGACTCCTTTGAATGTAGACGAATGGATAACTGTAATGAAATTCTCAATTCCAGTAGTATTACTTGATGAAACGCTCAAATTTGTTGCAAGAAAGATCACAGACGGTGAGAGTCCAATTTACACTGTGCATTGGATTGTACTAATGTGGGCCGTTTTCTTTGGTTTACTGTGTGTAAGCCCTATCTAAATGTGACTGCCTCCTTCATCGAGGACAGTGTTAGTGCGTAAACGGGTACGACAATAGGACCAAATTGAAGTCTTGTTTCTTTTTTTTTCTTTCTCTCTCTTACATCAAGTGCCTTTAAATTGATAATTGTTTATCAAGGAAAGTAATAATAATAATAATAAAAGTGCAATTTTACGTTCTTTTTTTAATGATGATGGGTATGGGTTAGGTACTTTGGTTCCACTTTTCGTTTCTCGAAAACGACCTCGTTTACTCACTAACTTGGCTATGCTACATAACTGCTAGCGCCCTCTAGTACCCTAACATGAAGATGCAGGTGTTGTCTTCCACCGTAGTCGTTCAAGGCATGTTTATTCCTGTGATTCAAATGACGAACTGGTAACAGAAATGGCGGTACTGCATGCCTTGAACGCGATGACGTCAAAATTACTCGACAAGAACAGGCAAGTCGTGTTGATACATAAATCCTCAAGTGTTGTGATCCGTACAGACAAAAACCTTAATAAAAGTGCATGGTCAAACAAAACGCAACAAGACTGACAGTTTGAACAGCAACGAATGTTTAAGACCATACGATAATGGCGTGTGAACTAGTGAATTCGATCGAGAAGCATGTTTGTCGACCAGGAATAATTTCAAGTTTAGTCGCGACTCTTTGACTATTCGATCTAGAGTAGACTTTGATGAGATTGAACGTTTTTCAAATTCGGTGATATTTTTTAATAGTCGTTCGTCCATTTTACTTAGCGTAAGTTAGACAATTCGTGTACTTACTGCTGCGAATTTGGAATTATCACTGGTCCGTTCTCACCTCTTAATTTTCAAACTTGTTGTATTCAGTAAATCATAAAATTTTTCGTTCAGCCAGTTTGTAATGTATGTAAATAGAGATAATTTTGTGATTTACTAGTTTTAATTTATTGGTGCATTCTCAATGCACACCGTCAGATGTTTTGGCAAATAGTTTTCATATTTATTGTGGACGTTTTTATAGTTATTTTTGTGTGCGTATGAAAATTTTTAAACTCATTTTTCTTCTGGAAACTGTTTGTCTTACACTATCTGTAAACTGTTACAAAAATGTAAATATTTGTAATGGGCAGTGTTATAAATTAAAATAATAAAGTTATAAACGTTTTCCAGTGTGTTTGCTAATAACTGTTTTTTCTGCATTTTGTGTGTTTATTTCATTAATTTTTTTAATATACCTCACAGTTTGTGTTTTAATGATGACATTTTGGCCTTGATACCATTTGTACGTTGTTAGATAATAAACACTTGGCCTTCAGGGTTTTTAGAGTTTTTGCTCTAACACTAGCTTGTTGACTAATTCCTCTGTTTGTTGTATTTAATCAGTCAATAACAGATCAGAGATGCGCTCGTGTAAGTATTTCCATGTACCTACTGTTATTTCCTTCACACATGAACAACATATTTATGGTGGTTTTGATTTTTCCAGTATCCAAATTTGTGTTCCGCGAATAACGTCAGACTCATCATGATGACAGGATGAGCCAGTTTTGGAAGTGATTGTTTTCCCTAGGAGTTCTCGGATCCTTACTAATTCTTGGATTGCTATGTTTCCCTTTTAACTCTCAATAATGCCTTACACGTGCTTACGCAATGATTAATTCTGTTTCAGTTGGCGAAGCTGTAGTAGATAAGTGGTAAACTGACTCTTCAAACGACCGATCATCACGCTTTTTTTTATTATATTTATAGAATAATTTACTTTAGAAGACTTGCAGCTATTTATTTTTTCACCTAACTCGATTAATGATTATTTTGCTATTGTAGATTTGCATGCTGACTTGAAAGACACGAGGTACTTTAGTTTATAATTTCTGTAAGCTTTATTTGCATATGTTACTAAAATCATCTTGTGTTGTTTTTTTCGACAATCATCCACCTTTTGTCTTCCCGGAGACCTGTGATGGTGTTAGAGGCGCATTAGAAACTAATTAACGAAACAATGTACATAAAATAATATATTTAAGAGAATTTCAAGATTGTTATCTATTAATTTTTGTGAGCGAAGCTCGTTTTCTGAGCTTTGTTATCCTCGTGAACTATTAACAGACGAGATCAGCACCGACCGGGATCATTTAGACAATGAGAGGAGGATTTAGCCTTCTCGACTTCCCCTGAGTGTTGTCACTTTTAATTTGAAAAAATGAAAAACTTCGTTAGAGTTTAGTTCACGTTTCGCCACGTGTGTCTCATCTTTTTTCATTTGTGTGGTTCGGTTCGAGCTGGTCTCGACTGAGGGGGGGGGCTGCGCTGGTTCCGGCAGCCCCATTGTATAGTTCGACATTTTAATTCACATCAGTTTTGTAAACAGGATATTTGTGTAAATAAAGTGATGGCTTTCAGGCTATCTTAACATAAAACGACTTTTATTTCAAAGTGATACATTCAATATCAGGTTTCCTTAATGCTCAGATTACACTGAAATATTCATATCCTTATGTGATAAAGTCTTCAACTTTAAACGCAAAAAGTACAAGCATTTCGGTGTTTACTTTGTACTTTTTGTGGTTAATTGTGGCTAAAAAGTACGAAATTTTATGTGGTAACGTATTAACCCAATGTTGAGGTTAGTGACTCAGAATAGTTGAAAATAATGTCTAAATAAACATTAATTATTTTAATATTAGCTACTTTATACCATAAACAAGTGTGTCATAAAATTTGGACAATCATAACATTCGCCGCCTATTATAACGTTTGGCGAAGCCAAATTTAAATAATGCGATGTTTAAGTCTTGTTGTTTTGCATACGTAGCATACATATTCAAATACACAAAGAAAGTATTTAATATAAATAAAACAAAACCGTCCATGTTTATGATGTTTAAAATATGTTGTTTGGTGACGGACACAACTAAGCGCCGAAAAACCTCAGTGTTAGATAAAACTACGTTTCATACGAAAACAGAACAAAGAAGCTCTTTGGTTTTGATAAGAAGATAACTAAAAAGTTTAGCGGAAATGAATAAGACATAATCTCGGTTAACCTGCACTATTAGTGTTGTTTATTATTAGATGTTTATAAAACAAAGAACAATTGATACATCCCATCATCACGTATTTGGTTAGTCATAACATTAGCAGCGTTATAATCTAAGTTATTGAGATATTAGACCTTTTATGATTAGTACACAATGAACATAAAGATATCCGTCTGGACTTTATTACGCTTTCTTATAAAAAGCAAAGAGATAAACGAGTTGGTAACAGAAGTCATCCTTGATCAACGCCAATTTGGGAGTACCCTTAAAGCACAACTGTAATGTGCTAATGTGAGAATTCTGCATCGAGGCGATAACCTTTAGAACCCACTAAGTAATCCAAAAAAGGCGGAAAGGTTATTAATATATTCAAAAACGTTACTAGCATAAGTCCATAGATCGCCTTGACCGATTGCCCACAAGACAAGCAAAATTACGAGTAAGTCGATTCCCGTATTAATCGTTATTTATTCCCCTGTGAGAACGTTGAGTACTGAATTCATTATATGCTTGTTGTTTAGTGGGAAATGTTGACCAGCGTACGAAAAAACTCATTTCGTCTAAATTTCGCAACTATAACATTTAGCACATAATTATATTTTTTATTCAAGTTTACTCAGATGTAATATTTGCTTTTATATCTCGCTGTTGCCGTGGATAAAAAAAGGAGACCGGGGGAAAGTGATATACGTTGACAAAGGGGAAAAAATTAATTAAAAAGAAGTTTTAAGCTCTCATGTATTAATGTTTGCAGGAAAGGTCTATACTCTTATTTACTTTTAGACAGATTCAACAAGAGCTCCGGTACATACCAGAGCAGATTAATGTGTTTTTCCAGGGATTCGA